>NC_083422.1:23088764-24324702 GCF_020745735.1 Hemiscyllium ocellatum
CCAACAAAGTAAATCTAGTGTATCAATTTGTTGATTGCACTGTTTTAGACTTTAGTTAGTTTTTTTTTCAGAGAGCTCAAATGGATTGTACAGCTCTTTCTTGTTCTTTGTATTTGCTTTTGCTTCTGGGGCAGCATGGTGGCTCAGTGGTTAACAATGCTGCCTCACAGTGCTAGGGACCTGGGTTTGATTCCAGCCTCCCTGCAACTGTCTGTGTGGAGTTTGTACATGCTCCCTGTGTCTGCATAGGTTTCCTCCAACAGATCAAAGGTTTGCAGGTGAGGTGAATTGTCTACGCTGAATTGCCCATCGTGTTCAGGGATGTGTAGGCTAGGTGCATTAGTCAGGGGTAAATGTAGGACAATGGTTCTTTGGAGGGTCGGTGTGGACTTGTTAGGCTGAAGGGCCTGTTTCCACACTGTAGGGATTCTAATTCTAAAAGTGTCACTGCTTTTTGTCATCTGGAGCTTCATCAGTGATGATGGGGATGCAAACATCCACCAGTAAAGTCAAAAACCTACTTCCTGGTGACTGTATGCAACATAGATGCTAAACCTTATGTTAACATAGATCACTTCAATTAATGTTTTCTTCTCTTTGGGTTTGGCAAAGACTCTAAAAATCCTAGAGAAATCATCTACCAATTGGCTGGTATTGGTTTATTCCTGGAGTTGTTGTTCTCTTGTAACTAATTGAACTCCTCTGCCAGCCCAATAAGGTCAAGACATGCATGCAGGCTCAAAAGTGAGATGTATTGATTGTGATTTACAAACACATTTCCAACTTTCTGAGATGTATTGTGTTGTATTGTAGTGTTACTTGTAAAATACCATTAATCTTGGAAGTTGGTCCACCTGAAGCATGATGTCTTATCACTCCTGTTTCTTCAGCCAGGGTATTTGATCTGATAAGACAGGGACACTAGTTCCTGTATCAAACTTAAAATTAATATGTTGTCCATTGATATAAACAAGTTTTGCCAAGCTTGGGTCAATTGAATCATCAATTCCCCATATAAATGCCTTGGGTATCTTTCCTGCGGGATAGGATTTCTCTTACATTTACAGCTTAGTAAAATCAAGTAGTTCTATGCAGCTCTGAAACTCTATGATACTTCTGCATAAGTTCTGAAAATGACCTATAGTTTTACAAATTCTTCTGCCATATTTGTGTGCTACTTCTGCATATGGAACTTGAACTAATTCTTAATATCTATCATCATATTTGTGTCTGTTTGTCACATTTGTCTGAAGTAGGGAATCTAATCTAAAAAAAGTGTGTCTCAAGATTATAAAGTGAATAGGCTTAACACTTTTCTTGAAGTGAAATTGTCCATCACCATTTGGGATTTGTCTGTGGGACTTCAATATAAATAGCTCTCTCCAAATACAAATATCCTTTGGGCTATCATAAATCTGATAAAGGCTCAATAATAAGTAAAACAACTGCTTCATCTTTTGTTACTGGATTTCAAAGCTGCATAATGAAATTTTCTACAAATTTTTACAACTGATTTGTGTTATTAGATCTAATATCTTTAGATGTAGATTCTACTGAATACAAAAGTGAATTTATGTTTTCAGTTTGAGATTTAATATTGAATTTTGAAATAATGCAGTACTTTAAAAAGTTTTTTTCTCCAAGATGTCCAATCCTGTGTTCTGTTTGGCTTACGTTGTCTTTGAGGTAATAGTATTTCTCCCACAATTGCTATACATGTGGATATTGACTCTCAACACTGTTAATCTTTTATTTTTAAATTACATCATCTCAATGTATTTATAATCTTCTGACTCACAACATGATTAATCATACAGTTTTTGTTTTGTTTCATGGTTTCTTTAAGTTTAAAGCAATGCTATAATCCTGTTACAATTTACACATGCTTGAAATCTGTATTGTAGCAATGATGTATTATTTTCTAATAAAAACTCACTTCTGGTAAATAGTTATGCTGTAGTCCTACCAGCTCTGAGATGAGATGTTTAGCCTGGGATGTTGTTTTCATACTGCCCTTCCTACCATGAGTTCTATAGACTACTTCTCTGCTCAACCACTGTCGACTGTCTGAGTCTTCTTAAAGATATAATCATCTTAAAGTTATAAACACATTTGCCTTCTGAACTTCTTTTCTCCTGTGTAGAATGGATTTTCAAAAAAATGTATTACCTTGAGTTTTATTAGTAATGATCACACCACTGATCACCATGTTTTATTTTTGTTAAAGCAATCACTGGCAACTTGTGGTTTGGATAGAATGCTGCCACAAATATTCCCTTCTGTCCTGGGTTTTGAGACCTGCTTGATTAACAGTGGTAAAGCATCAAACACAACTTACTGGTCTTAATAATAAGCGGAACTTGTCTTTGAAATGAAATGGAGCTTATTGCTTGCATGATATCAATATGTGCAAATTACATTGAATAGTTAGACATAATTACTGATAGCATCAGAATCCATAGATGACACATTTGAATCCACAATGATTTAGCACTGCACTCCCCAGAGTCGCTATCCAAGACTACATAGCATCATTATATAGTCTGAAGTCCACTACAGTTCTCCAACACTAATTATTTCAGAACCATTGTTTTACACGTGTCCACTTCCTCTGAACTGGAGGCATAGTTTGTACACAATGCATGTTTTGCCTGTCATGCTGCTTGCCTGAAGAAGGTCAGGAGTTTAGAGTGAGACCAGTTTTGGCCCAGGATATGATAGGGGTGGTGGGGTGAGGCGAGTCAAAATGGGACATTGGAATTGAGCCAGGGAATCAGAAGATTGGAGGGCAGGGGTAGAATAGGAGTTGGGAGGAGGCACAGGAAATCATATTGGGTTTGTTTGATGTATCTCCTGGCATGCCCTCGTGCACTGTTCATTAAACCAGGATTGAACCTCTTTCTTGATGGTAATGTTAGTAGGGGAACATTCCAGGTCATGGAATTACAGATTGGGGTTGCGTATAATTTTGATGCTGATAATGGTTCATAATGTCTATTGAATATCCAGTCTTATACCAGAATGTACACCATACTGTGGATTCAAACTCTGATCATTTATACTGGATCCTTGAAAAGGTTAGTGAACCTAAATTCTAGCTGTTTGATTTCAAAGTTAAAATACATATAAGATGGTTAATCTGAAGTGGTATTTTCCTGGAGCAGTGTAGGAAAGTGACAAAGGGGAGTCCTCACAAGTGTTTAGATACCACAAGGGACAGCATGTATACTGGATAAATGAAGTCCTATGGCCACAATTGAAATCAATAGTCTGAATCAGAGCAGCAAGACCTTAATTTTATGATACTTACTCATAGCACATGGGATAAAAAACACCATGTAACCACATACTGAATTTGAATTATGACCATTAGCCTAAAAATTTTAAATGATAAGCCATGGCAGTGATTTGAATAAAATCTCAGAGCAAGTCAAATTTTGAAAAACTCATATATTAAATTCTACAGCTTGAAGACAGAGCCATTATTATGGAAGGAGGGACATGTGAGTGAAGTCTCAATACACAAGCATAAAATATCAAGGAGATTAATCTCACTTTGGCCTAAGAGTTTGTAAACATTTAGTTGTGTATGCGATCTGCACGATATTACCGGTATCTTGTTAATTGTGCATGAACTTTCAGGTTTATATCTCTGTTCCCATTTGAATAAGTACACATATGGACATTAAGTCATAAAAGATGTCCTTATCAAATCAGGCATCCACTGTGGAACTTTGTCCATCAACAGGACAAGGTCAGATTTCAGATACATTTGCCTGGATGTAGGGCAATGAAAAATAAAAGCCTAAATTTATAAAATATGCTGCAGGCAAAGTGCTTCACTCAATAAATCTACAACATTATAAAATTGGCCTCATAATACCAGCTATATATATAATCATAACCAACAGACTTTGACCTATTTTTAATCCTTATTGCTGAATCCACTTGTTGTTGACAGGTCCAACAATGAACAGTTAAACTACAATTCAACCAACTGACACAAAAAGCTTTCACATTTTAATATCAATTGTAAAATTCATAAATGTATCTTTTCTAATTGTGTTGTGTTCAATAAAATATCTACTCTATTCAATTTGAATAAACGTATTTCTAAACCTTATTTGTCATGGAAAAAAATGTTTAAGTTCACTTCTCTTGTGAAGAGTGACCAGCTTAATCCATTTCTGACAATATTTGTATTAGAAACATTGTGCTAGAAACAAGTAGAACATCTTTTCCTGTGCAGTGGTAGGGGATTTTAAACCTATGTAATTTACTCAGGCAAAGTTAAAGACAGAAATGTGCCAAAACTGTCTTCACGTGCCAGTGTGTCCAGGCAAGCCCTGTTCCTGCTTTCTTAATGACGCTCAGTGGAGTGGTCCTGGTGTTATTTACATCCTTTTCAGGACCTGTGTCTTGTCGGTGGGGGTGGGATGGGGGGTGGGTGAGGAGGGTGGGCAGGGGAATGGTGTAGGAGAGATAGTTGCTGCTGTGTCAATTAAGTGGCATAATACTGTAACTTGGATCTCTACCTTAAAAACATACAAATACAATAAGAATATTTAATCCCAACAACATTTGACCTTATATCAACTATTATTTACAGGACAGATGTCCACAATTCCACTAGCTTTATTAACTTTATTACTGATTGATATACAGTACTTCATTCTAATTTTTACGCAACATGGTATCCCCTAATCCCAGATTCTGTAGTTTGAGGAAACAGCCTCTCTTCATCTACAATGTGATTTCCTAAGTTCGACAGTAACTTACTTTCAAAATTCAATTCGGTATGCATAAACAAGATGACATAGATAATTTGTAACAAGTAGGAACAAAGTGAATGTAATGCTTTGTGTTCTTATCACCAAAGCACTGAACTCAACCAAATCACAATCAGCTGACAAGGATGGAATACTTCTTCATTAATCACAATTTAATTCGATCTGGACCATAGTGGTGAGCTGTTTTTAAAATTCTAACAGGTACGGTCTATTAAACTAATATGGTTAGGGAGCCTAAATTCAGCATTGCTATCTCCATCTACTAATGAATATTGGCAGGAAACTGACTGAAAAAAAATGTTTTCCGTGGAGAGGATTCTGAAAGAAACAAATGTTCAAATGTCTTGTAGTTAATTGGAAATCAAATTTGCAAACTATCTTGTGCACTCTGGTCTCGTCACTGATAAAACTGCTGTAATGAATGCTCAGAGTTGCTTTGAAAGTTAATCTCACTATTGTTCATAAGAAGAGACATGTGATTTATCCAATATGATTAAGAGATTAGTAAAATTGGATTACTCTCCACAAATGCTCGATTGTAATGCAAATATGTTAAATATTCGTGGAATCACAGCTATATTTTCCAAGAGTGACTTGGTACGTTGTGATAATGAAGTGTTACCTGATAAAGTAAAAGTTGTAAGAAGATAAAATAAATAAACTAAAAGTTAGTTGGTCAAAAAAAATTAAAAAGGAAAATGTAACCTCCCATGGTATTAAACAGAGGATATCAAGAATAAATATCATGTTCGCCTTAAGATGGACAAAGGTTGTGCAAACATAATTTAACCAATAATTTAGTCTTTTTTTCCCAATTGATGGTTCAGGTGATGTGAGCTTCACTCATTACACTAACACTTATTGCCCATCCTTAATTGCTGTTGAAAAGGTATGGTGAGCTGCCTTCTTGATCCACTGCAATCCTTGTGATGGAGATATATCTGGAATGCTGTTAGGGATGGAGTTTCAGGATTTTGACCCAGCATCAGTGAAGGAACAGCAGTATTCTTCAAAGTCAGCATGGTGAGTGGTGTTCCCATGTGTCTGCTGCATTTGTCCTTCAAGTTGATAGTGAGTGTAAGAGTGTTACTGGAACTGCGCTCATGCAGGCAAGTGGAGAGTATTCTATCACACTTCTGTCTGTGCCTTCTCGATGACGGACAGACTTTGGGCAATCTGGAGGTGAGATATTTGCTGCATGGTTTCTGGCTCTGGCCTGCTGTTGTAGCCACAGTATTTACATTGTCAATCCGATTCAATTTATGGTCAGTGGTTGATAATGAGAAATGGTAATGTTATTAAATGCCAAATGGTTATTGTTGGAGAAGGTCATTGCCAGACATTTGTGTGGCACAAATGTTACTCCCTACTTGTCAACTTGAATCTAGGTGTTATTTAGGACTTCTTCCATTTGAACTGCTACAATATCTGAGGAGTCACAAATAATGAAGAAGATTATGCAATACTCAACAAATATATCCACTTCTGATCTTATGATGGAGGGAAGTCATTGAAGAAGCAACGAAAGATATTTGGGCCTAAAGACCTCCTGTAATGATGTTCAGGAGTTGAGATCACCGAACACTGAAAAAGTAAGGGGAGCAAAGGCATGCTAGCTAAATTTGCACATGACACGAAGATAGGTTGAAAAGTATGTTGTGAAGAAGACATAAGGAAATTGAAGACTGATGGAACAGAGTGGGTAAGTGGGGAATAAGAAGAAAGTGAGGACTGCAGCTATTGCAGATTCAAGTCAAAAAGTGTGGTGCTGGAAAAGCACAGCAGATCGGGCAGCATTCGAGAAGCAGGTGAATCAACGTTTCAGTCATAAGCCCTTCAGGGTAGATGAAGTACAATGCAGGAAAAATTTGAAGTTATTTATGATAAAAGAAACAGTATTAACTAAATGGAGAATGAGTTCAAAATCCCAAGGAACAGAGCAGCTAAGTGCCTTAATGCCTGAAATGCACAAAGTTTCTATGCAGGAAAAGCAAGTACCAAGAAATCTTTTATTACAATGGGAATTAATCGTGAAAGTAAGGATATGCTACTTCAGTTGTACAGGACATTATTCGGCAACATCTTGGATACTGTGTATAGTTTTTATTTCCTTATTTAATTATGGTGCAATGGTATTAGAGTTTAAAGGAGATTCATAGATTGATACCTGGAATGAGTGGGTTACTTTATGAAGATAGATTGGATGGACATCTCTGTCTCAAATGGTGGTCAAGTTGAATCATTGAAATAGTTTTAAGATGAAGGTACATTAGCCATGATCTTATTGAATGGCAGAGCAGTCTCCATGGGCCAAACAACCTACTTCCGATCTTAAGTCATGTGTTTGTAGGCTATTAAAACATGAATGTTTTTCATCAATTTGCTTATATTTCAAACAATGTGATTAGTTTGAAGACAAAATTGGTCAATATTTGAAAAGGAGCAATTTACAAGGACAAGAGGTAAGAAGTATTAGAATGTATAGTCCCACCCAAATGACAGCTTCATGATAAATTCTATAAAACTTCTTGAGCACTCATTTTATGTAAGTATTCTTCATTTCCCATTGAACACAAAATAGTTATTGACACAATTGAGCTCTAAGATTAACTAGTTGATGAATTATGTGATGATGCTGCTCCTTTAACAAGGTTAGGTTGTCCTTGTTTTTTGTTTCTGAGGGTTGTAAAGACACAGACTCCGAAATGTCTGGGGTTGATTTACTTGAGAATGCTTTCGAGTCTTTTTTAAAAATCTTGTACAATGAGAGGGAAGTTGACAGTTCTCCTAGTTCAGCTTTTCTCTGGCTTGGTTTGGTTTCATTTGGTGTTTTGCAATCTGGCTATTCAGTGAAAGCAGTCAGTCAGTTTTTGAAGCTACATGGAAGAAGTGTTCCATGCTGAATCTCTCTCTCTGACATCTCTCTCCTGAAAGATGCTGTGTTTGATTTTACTTTTTTTTTAAACTAAGGGGTGTTTGTGGGGATCATTGCAAGTATTTGGAACAGCATCATTAAATTGGGATAATCTGTTGGGTCTTTCTGGATAGGTTAAGTTATTCTATATTCTGTCCTCTGTTGTTTGTACTTCATTCAGTAATAAAGACTGTTTTGTTTAAAACTAATTGGTTGGACCGGCAGCATCTCCTCTGGAATATCCAGTTTCTAACTGCTTAAAACAATTAGCAAAGTTAGGGTCCAGGCAACTTTCTTGAAACATGGGAAATGGGAATCCTGCACTAACCGCCTAAGCGCCACATACGAACAACTCCGGTTCCTACATGAATGCCGAAAGAATCGAATCCTTCCACAATGTGTCAGGTACAGACCACCAGTCAACAATCCACAAGCCAGGGAAACAGCCAAGCAGAACGGATTCAGGATGATCCAGGTAATGATCACAGACGCTCACAACCGACTCCACAAATACAAACAAGAAATTGCGCACCAAAAGTCGTTAATTTCAAAAACCACTAATCGTGAATGGACCCGGGCCATAGAACAGGCTGTCACTATAGGACAGAACAGGACAACACACTGCAAAAAAAAGCACTAAAAGAAAAAATGGCCAAACAAACACACAACAAAGAGGACACTACAACACACACCTGGGTTAAAAGCCTCTCCCACAGACAGCTCACAGACATGGAAAGAACAATACTGGCCAAGGGACTCAACTACAACCACAGGGATGCCAAGACAGCAGACTTCCTAGCAGCACAAAAATGCACACTCAGGAACAATGGACTGACAGAAGAGACACAACAAGCAGTGAGACAAACGGTCGTACCTATGATGATAGGGAAAAGACAAACACATAACCTCAACACCAAGGAGAGGGAAGCACTGAAAGCACTAAGAAACGATAAGAACATTATCATACTACCAGCAGATAAAGGCAGAATGACGGTCATCCTAGATAAATCAGATTATATCCAAAAAGCACAACAACTACTCGCAGATACCAACACCTACCAAATGAAGGAATTTGACCCCACACCACAACTCACCAATAGAATAAATAACACACTGAGGAATCTACAAAAAAATGGACAGATAACCAAAGCTGACCTACAAAGAATGAAACCGAAAAGCAACAACACCCCCAGATTCTATGGACTACCTAAAGTACACAAACCAGACATCCCACTCAGACCCATAGTATCACTACCAGGGACACCAGCATACAAACTAGCCAAAGAACTACAACAGAAACTGAAACACCTGGTCAGCGGATCCAAACACTCCATACAATCAACACAAGAATTCTTGGACATCATCAGAAATATACACATAGACAAAGAAGAAACCATGATCTCATTCGACGTGATGGCACTGTTCACTTCGATTGACAAAACCCTAGCCAGAGAAATAATAGCCAACCTACTGGACATACAGAACAGAAAACAGGAGGCGGAACCTATCAACAAAGACGGCATATTTAAACTACTGGACTTGTGCCTCACTACACACTTCACATTCAACAACCAGATATACAAACAAATCAACGGAACACCCATGGGATCACCAATCTCGGGACTCATAGCAGAGGCAGTTATGCAAAGGTTAGAACAAACAGTCCTACCACAAATTCAACCCAAACTCTGGGTCAGATATGTCGATGACACGTTTGTAATCATTAAAAACACGGAAATAGAAAAAACACACCGGATCATCAACGCCACACTCACAGGAATCCGATTCACGAGAGAAGAAGAAAAGGATAGCCAACTCCCATTCCTAGACGTGATAGTACAGAGAACACCAAACGGAGAATTCACCACAAGGGTACACAGGAAAACAACACACACAGACCAAGTCCTAAACTATGAAAGTAACCACCCCAACACACACAAACGAAACTGCATCAGGACACTATTCAAAAGGGCCACAACACACTGCAGTACACCAGAACTGCAAAAAGAAGAAGAGGAACACCTATACAAGGTATTCGCCAAAAACGGATACCCACGCAACTTTATCAACAGATGCCTAAGAGATAGACCACGGAACGAGGACATGCCACAACCCAAAGGACTAGCCACACTACCATACATCAGGAGCGTTTCTGAACTGACAGCCAGACTACTGCGACCCTTAGGACTCATAACGGCACACAAACCAACAGCCACGCTCAGACAACACCTCACTAGAATGAAGGACCCGATACCCAACATGAGCAAAACTAATGTAGTGTACAAAATACCATGCAAGGACTGCACAAAACACTATATAGGACAAACAGGAAGACAGCTAACAATCCGCATACATGAACATCAACTAGCCACGAAACGACACGACCAGCTATCCCTAGTAGCCACACACACAGACAACAAGCAACATGAATTCGACTGGGACAACACCACTATCATAGGGCAAGCCAGACAGAGAACAGCCAGGGAATTCCTAGAGGCATGGCATTCATCCACAAACTCCATCAACAAACACATCGACCTGGACCCAATATACCAACCACTACAGCGGACAGCTGAAACTGACATCCGGAAGCGGCAAGGACAGACCACTATAAATACCGGAAGAAACATCAAAGAAGCGCTTCGCAGGAGGGTTCAAAGCACTGATGATGTCGCCTAGCCAGGGGACGAAACGTTTGCAACAAAAACTTCCAGCTCGGCGAACAGAACCACAACAACGAGCACCCGAGCTACAAATCTTCGCACAAACTTTGAACGTTTTGAGGGGATCTGGCCTGGTCCACAACAATTACTTTTGTATCTTTAAAATATTCAAATGTTATTTGTTTACAAATGTCAAAGTAATGCTTGCAAACAACTGTGCAATAAGCATTATCAAGAACCAGTCTATGTTGTTACGTTTATGTTATGGGTTAGACAGATATGAGTTGCATGAGCAAAGCCCCATCTGTTAGTAACTGTTCCAACTAATTGGACCATTGTCCAATAAACGTCCTTCTCCAAGCGAAAATGAAAATTGGATCCTGCATCCTCTTACTAACAGCTATGGAGACAATTAGAGCTGAAATCATATCAATTAGTACTATTTGATCATTTTGATTATATTTACTTAATTTGTAATCATTTGATATAGTTTCCAATTACACCCAGATAAAGTCCTTGTGTTATGATGTCCTGCTGTAGGACCTTGCAACATAAAAGTACCTGTAGGCTCCCAAAAACAGAGGTTCTCATCACTCTAGCTGAAAGTACAAATGGAGGGTGATTATTTTGTGAACGAATGAGATTTTTAAAAAATAAAACCAAGTACATGCACAAATGAATTAGAATACCATCATGGTACAGGGTTTTTTATGCCAAGGTGAAATTTGTGTTTCCTCAGTGCATATAATTCTAAATGGAAGGACCTTAAGCTTTCGTCCACTATTGGTATCTGTGAAGGTTCTCTGACAGTTTCAATGGGGTAACAATGCTGTCAGTTTTACATTGATTACCACAAAGTCTGGGCCATTATTTCTTAATTTATATGTGATCAGATACTTATTTATGTTTATTAATAAGGCCCAGATGTTCAATTCTCAGTGGTAGTGCAGAAGCAATTTAAAAATCCAATGCTTAGTCTGCTCACACCATTTAAGTGAATTAAATTTCAATTGATCAATTTATGTTTAGCCCCTATCCATTCAAAGCAAGAATTACAAATAAAAAATCTGTATTGTTTGCCTTCAAATAACACAGCAAATGAAATTGATTTTTTAAAAGTCTTAGGCATGCTTACAACTGTTACATTCAGAGGTTCAGCTACTGAGACTCTCCTGTTGTGATGTATAAAATGCCATTATCAGTGACTGCTATACTGATATAAGAAACAAACTGAAAAGTCAACCAAAGGTCTGCTTCTAAGTGGACTCTGTTAGTAAATGGTTTCTCATTGTGCATTAAATTCAAATGATACTGGAATAGAAAGTTTCAGAAACAATTAATACTTAGTGGTCAGTCAATTAAAGCATGTGAAATGCATAACTCATTCACTAATTATGTGTTGCTGAACAGAGACAAAGGCATTCATCAAGGTAGTGAAATACACATTTTAAGGACTAACAAGTCCACATGAAATTAATTAGGTGGAACATCTTGACTGTGTTATATTTCTAGAACATTAATCATTTCTCTGATTATAATGACAACATTACTGTTGCCTCAAATTTAACTATTGCATACATTTTTAATTCTCATTGATGAAGAAATCCTGAGCGGACTGTCAAGACTCACTGGAGCAGTGCACTGGAAATCAAGTGCTATTCCTAGAGTTGTCAGAAATGTGAAATGATCTAGTCAAACCATCGAAAGTCCCCAATTTACTTGACAGATGAAATCACTGACAAACTTTTAAAAACTCACCAGTTTCTGTACTTAGCAAGAAAATAACTGTTCATTATGACCAAATTGTCAATAGCCAGTGCCAATTAGAAATTATGAATTGCTAACTTATAACTCAACAAATTAAACTCTATCCCTTCTTAAATTCACCATTTCACAATCAGACAGAAATAACATAGACATTAAGGTTGAGAAAAGAATCAGGGAAGCACAGTTCAATAGCACCAGTCTAGACCACAGGAGTTGATGAGTTTGATATTTTTCCAAATCCAATAGTTCTTTGTTGCAGACATGAGGTTCTTTAAACATTGACATTCTCTTTCATACACTTTACACATTTCAGAATATTATAGCTGACTGGTGTAAAAATGAGTTGTGCCTTCCTCTGACTGTTTTCTGCTACGAAAGATCAGAGCATCACCTTCTGCCAGAATGTAGAATTCCCTTCTTACATAAAAATAGAAAACGCCAAAGTACAAATCTCATGCATGCATTCATTTTCACATATATCTGAAAGCTTTTATTCCTCCTTTAACAGTGAACTTATAGAGAAATGTAAGTGGAAGACAGCCAGCTGTAATTGGAGACCTTCTGGTACCTCCATATGAGAGAAAGAGACAGATTGTTTTTATGCTTTCTCTTTGCAGGCTGGGTGATTTGCTGTTGCACTGGCCCTCACACAAGCCACAGTCATCTGGACAGCAGCCAATTAAGATGTTATCCAGCAATTTTTCTCTTTTTAGTTCAGAAACCATCAGCTCCTTTGTGTCTACTTTTAATCCCACTGCTGCAGGGAAAACATTATGGAGCCAGATCTTTTAAGGCATGCATAATATTTCTACTTTGGCATTTTCTATTTTTATGTAAGAAGGGAGTTCTACATTTTGGCACAAGGTTATCCTCTGTTCTTTCGGAGCAGAAAACAGTCAAAGGAAAGCACAGCTCATTTTTACACCAGTCAGCTGTAATATTCTGAGATGTGTAAAGTCCAGGCATTTACTTTGACAGTTACTGTCAAAGGTTAAGTAGATGAAGTAAGTGTGATGTTAGAGAGCTGAGAGGGTAGGATGCCAGAAGGGTAGGATACAAGTTGACTTTGTTTGGATACTAGATGAATTGGGGATATGGTGCCAGCTATGTAGGGTGCCAATAGAGTAATGTGCCAAATGGGTAGGGTGCCAGGTTGAAAGGTGGCAAGGTAAGTGATATAGTGTTGAGGTTAAGTGGGAGAGATTGGGTCAGATTTGGTGTTGGATGGGGTCCAGCAGTGAGCATATCATGTCAGGTCCAATGCGAGGGTTGGGCACAGATGAGTGGGACTGATTTAAGAGCAGGGGTGGTCTTTTCGGTCTAACTTGGGAAAGTGATGTTTGATTGCGGGGAGAAATGTCGGATTGGCCCTGACAACAAGGGGTTATGTCTGTTGTGAGAGGAGGGGTGTGGGGGATTGGGTCCCAGGGTAACGGTTCTGGTTGGATGCAAGAGAGTTGTCAGGTCAGGTTCTGGGAGGCAGAACTGCTCTGGGAGATGCGCAGATGTGATTATGTGAGGTAAGTATGTGGTCAATTGAATAGTTACGCAGGAGTTAGACTATCGAATTAACTGTCTAACTTTTCCTGAATAACTATTTTGCTTAATTTCATAAGAACCATCTGAATTCTCTGATTTTAAACTGAGACTTTGAGTGGGTTTCAGGTGTCGAGGAATTGCCCAATGGAATCCTCAGTTTCCCAGACAATTACTTTGGAGTCTGCTATAATGAGAATTTTGTGCGGTCCCCATGCACAACTCTCTTCCACACTGGAATAACAACAGTCTGGCCAATTAAAAATCGGGACCACTTTTAAAAATTTCATGTGCTATAGTAAACATGATATTTAAAATTACAACCATTTTTAAATCTTGGTTTAAAGTAGTATCTTTCTTTTTAGCAAAGCTAAAGGAATTTTTTTAAAAAGTGGTCTTTACAAGAATAAAAGTTTTACTTGTGCAATGTAGCACTGTAGGAGTAAATTTATAGAATTGTCTTTTTTTTATGAAAAGAGCACTGATTAACAATGAAACAACAATGATTCAGCTAAATGATGATAGCTAACATCATATCACAAAATTATTGACTGATTTACATTTCACCTGGTTGGCCCCACAAAGTTATAAAAAATTAGGATTTGGGATTCAGGTTCAATACTTAAAAGACAAAATACATTGTCAATGTGACATGCCATTTTTACAACTATTGTGGTTTGACAAATGAATGACCTACCTTGGACAGGCAAGATGCTTCAGGAACATGATTGAATCAGCTTCTCAATGTGTAGTTGGAAACCTGAATTAATTCTAATAAAGTGTGGAAATGACAGGACTCTCCACACTGCAGGCACCCTGCCTCTATTCCTGATGAAGAGCTTTTGCCCGAAATGTTGATTTTCCTGCTCCTCGGATGCTGCCTGACCTGCTGTGCTTTTCCAGCACCACTCTAATCTAGACTCTGGTTTCCAGCATCTGCAGTCCTTGGTTTTACCTCATCTAAACTGGTCTAGTGTTGGTAATTGTTATGATGGAACTCCACTTTGGACCAAGCCCATTACTTTCATTTTTTTTACAGTTTTTCTCCTTCTGCTCTTGGCCACAATCAGAAAATCTGGCAACGATAGAGTTGGCTGTGGATAAGAGTATTTTGTAGCAACAATTTGTGTCAAGTGAAGCAGGAGTCCTCCCTTGCCTTTAATGGAAACCTTCGGTCCCCTTTCTGCTGATTGATAGTCAATCTTTAGCCCCAACCATAAATTGCAACCAACGGACTGTCTAATTCCAGCTCTGATCTCGAACGTTTTCTGTGATCACCATTGTTGGTTTACAATCTTCCTGTGATCATTAATTCCTCCTAAACAGCGATCTAATAGCCATAAACAAGATCCCTAACTACAACCTCTTATCACTCTTTTTAAAATAGTCAATCTGTCAATTTAATCAGTTGCTGGGTGTGAAATGGAAGAAATAAAGTACTTTTAAAATTAGCAGGCATTCTGCCTTCCTATTTCTGTGAGATTTTCTGTGCCCCATTACTTATGACCAAACCCAATATTATGATCACAGCTGATGTTACTGGACAAACCAGATCCCAGGCCGAAACCTAATTTGATGGATTATTTCATCACAAGAGGCCTAACAGGGAAAGCAGACAAACTCAGGGCATAGTTAGGAACGTGGGACTGGGATATTATAGCAATTACAGAAACATAGCTCAAGGATGGACAGGACTGGCAGCTTAATGTTCCAGGATACAAATGCTACAGGAAGGATAGAAGGGGGGGGGGGTGCAAAGAGGAGGGGTGGGGGGTAATGTTTTTGATAAGGGATAGCAGTACTGCAGTACTAAGGGAGGATATTCCTGGGAATACATCCAGGGAAGTTGTTTGGGTGGAACTGAGAAATAAAGGGATGATCACTTTATTGGGATTACATAATAGACATCCCAGTAGTCAGCAGGAAATTGAGAGATAAATTTGTGTGGAGATCTGTTACCTGTAAGAATAATAGGGTGGTTAGGGTAGGGGATTTTAACTTTCCAAACTACAATAGTGTTAAGGGTTTAGGTGAAGAGGAATTTAAGTATGTACAAGAAAATTTTCTGATTCAGTATGTGGATATACATACTAGAGAAAGTGCAAAATCTAACCTGCTCCTGGGAAATAAGGCAGGGCAGGTGACTGAGGTGTCAATGGGGGAGCATTTTGGGACCAGTAACCATAATTCTATTAGATTTTAAATAGTGATGGAAAAGGATAGACCAGATCTAAAAGTTGAAGTTCTAAATTGGAGGAAGGGAAGTTTTAGTGGTATGAGGCAAAAACGTTCAAAAGATGATTGTGGGCCGATGTTTGCAGGTAGAGGGACGGCTGGAAAATGAGATAACAAGAGTCTAGAGACAGTATATTCCTGTTAGGGTGAAAGGCAAGGCTGGTAGGTGTAGGGAATGCTGGATGACTAGAGAAATTGAGGTTTTGGTTAAGGAAAAGAACAAAGCATATGCCAGGCATAGAAGGAAGAGATTGAGTGAATCCTTAGAGTATCAAGGCACTAGGAGTATATTTAAGAGGGAAATCAGGAGGGCAAAAAGGGAACATGAGATAGCTTTGGCAAATAGGGTTAAGGAGAATCCAAAGGGTTTTTATAAATACATTAAGGACAAAAGGGTAACTAGGGAGAGAATAAGGCCCCTCAAAGATCAGCAAGGTAGCCTATCCATGGAACTGCAGGGGATGGGGGAGATACTAAACGAGAATATTGCATCAGTGTTACTGTAGAGAAGGACATGCAAGATACAGAATGTGGAGAAATAGATGATGACATCTTGAAAAATGTCCATATTACAAAGGAGGAAGTACTGGATGTCTTAAAATTCATAAAGGTGGATAAATCCCCAGAATCTGATCAGATGTGCCCAAGAACTCTGTAGGAAGCTCAGGAAGTGATTGGTGGACCCCTTGCTGAGATGCTTGTATCATTGCTAGTAGCAGGTAAGGTGCCAGAAGACTGGAGGTTGGCTAACGTAGTGCCACTATTTAAGAAAGGGGCTAAGGAAAAGCCATTGAACTAAGAACCCAGTGAGCCTGACATCAGTGATGGGTAAATTGTTGGACAGAATCCTGAGGGACATGATTTACATGTATTTTGAAAGGCAAGGACTGATTAGGGATAGTCAATGTGACTTTGTGCATGGAAAATCCTGTCTCACGAACTTGATTGAGTTTTTTGAAGAAGTAACAAAAAGGATTGAGGGCAGAGCGGTGGATATGGCCTATATGGACTTCAGTAAGGTGCTTGACAAGGTTCCTCATGATAGACTGTTTATCAAGGTTAGATCTCACAGAATACAGGGAGAATTAGCCATTTGGATTAGAAAAGGCTCAAAGGTATGCCTCATTCTTTGTCTTGACCAAGTATTCTAGTCATCCAGCATTCCTTGCACTTACCAACCTCACCCCTTGCATTAAGAGGAATATACTCTCTCTGAACTCTTATTAACTCATTTTTGAAGACCTTCCATTTTCCAACTGTCCCTTTACCTTAGAACAATCTCCCTCAGGCTGACAATACCCCAGATGGCAGTCTTGTATATTGGTACAAACCCTTATGGGTATTAATGGTAGCAGACTTCACAGAATCCTCATCTAACAATTGCAAGTATGCAAGCTAGCTCATGTCCAGCTTTGCAAAGGAAAGCCCCCACCCCCCCCACACATACCCTGCCAGCTTGGTGAATAAATCCACTGTGTGAGGGATTGGATATTTATCCAGTCTCGTCACCACTGAAATAACTTCACAGAAGCTGGTATGCCATCACCAAGTCACCCCTTATTTACATGAGGAGAGTCCTTGACACTGATCTCACTCCCTCCGAGCCAGCTCTCAGAGTAAACAGAATGTCTGACATTCCTTTTATATGTCAGCCAGGGCTTCCTGATCAGACCAGATTAACAGCCTCAATCAGGGAACTCATATTGTATGAGGTTCACCTAGCTGACTGTGTTACAGTCATTACAATCACTGCCTCTAAATTCCTATTAAAGTTATACATTGCTCTGATATGGTCACATGTGATCATTCTTTCACCATGTTGGGGTCAAAATCTGGAAATTTCTGTTCATTGCTAGTGAAAGTTTGCAGCAATTCAAGAAGAGCTGGAACAACTTTCTTGAGGGCAAATAGAAATGTGAAATAAGTGACACAGGCATTCATATTCTGAATATTTAAAAGATGTAGCATAATATTCCCTCATCGGGTGTTTAGCAGATTCTTGATTCCAGGAATTAGATTTTAAGATGAAGAAGGCTTTAAAGGTAGTTCCACGTTTACCCTGACTAGTCATACTCTTGCATCATTTAAAAACTTCCACCTACCTTCCCTCTCACCGTATCCCTTAATTCCTTTATTTTTCAAAAAAAAATCTACCTTGGCTTTAAAAGTGTTTGCTAAATTAGCATCAACTACTTCCCTGGGCAAGGAATTCCATAGATTAACAACACTTCGGGTGAAGACGTTCCTTCTCAATTCAGTCCTAAATCTGCGCCTTATAATCTTGAGGCTATGCCCTCTTGTCCCCCCTCCAGTGCCAGCACATCCTTTCTCATGTAAGGAGACCAAAACTGCACACAGTACTCCAGGTGTGGCCTCACCAGCAACTCTGCTTTTAGGAGAAAGTGAGGACTGCAGATGCTGGAGATGCAGGAATGAAGATTCCTGAAGAAGGGCTCAAGCCCGAAACGTCGACTCTCCTGCTCCTTGGATGCTGCCTGACGTGCTGCGCTTTTCCAGCAACACGTTTTCAGCTCTCTGTTTTTAAACTCAACCTCTTTAGCAATGAAGGACATAATTCCATTTGCCTTCCTATTTACTTGTACCTGCAGACCACCCTTCTGTGATTCATGAAAAAGGACACTCAGTTCCCTCTACCACATGTTGCAACTTTTTAACCATTCAAGTAATAATCTTTTTTACTGTTACTCCTACCAAAATGGATTACTTCACATTTATGAACATTGTATTCCATCTGCCAGACCTTTGCTCACTCACTCAATGTATCTATGTTCCTTTGCAAAGTTTCACAGTCCTCTGCACGCTTTTAGAGCAGTCCTCTCCACTCATTTTAGTGTCATCTGCAAACTCTGACATCATCCATTTCCCAATTCCAAATTACCTATATAAATTATAAATAATTGTGGTCTTAACACTATCCCCAATCTTTGCTTCCTGTTAGGCAACCAATCCTCTATCCATACTAATACTCTACCCTTAATGCCATGCTTCCTTATCTTATGCAGCAGCCTCTTGTGCAACACCTTGTCAAAGGCTTTTTGGAAATGTAGGTAC
Organism: Hemiscyllium ocellatum; assembly: GCF_020745735.1. NCBI lineage: Eukaryota > Metazoa > Chordata > Chondrichthyes > Orectolobiformes > Hemiscylliidae > Hemiscyllium > Hemiscyllium ocellatum. The sequence goes on from NC_083422.1 coordinate 23,107,742, forward strand.
AACACATTCACTGGGTTCCCATTTGTCTACCTTGCTCAAAATGTCTTCACAGAATTCCAAAAGATTTGTCAAGCATGACCTACCCTTCATGAACCCATGCTGTGTCTGTCCAACAGGTCAATTTCTTTTCAGATGCCCTACTACTTCTTCCTTGATAATACACTCAAGCATCTTCCCCATTGCAGAGATTAAGCTAACTGGTTGATAATTCCCCACCTTTTGTCCACCTCTCCTTCTAAATAGTGGCGTCATATTTGCTAATTTCCAATCTGCTGGGATTGCCCGAGTCCAGCGAATTTTGGAAAATTACCGCCAGTGCATCTGCTATTTCTCCCACCATCTTTTAGTACCCTGGGATGCATTCCATCAGGGCCAGGAGACTTATCTATCCTTAGCTCCATTAGCTTACCCAAAACTAGCCGTTCCATAATAATGATTGTTTCCAGGTCCTCACCTACCTTTGTCTCTTTGTCAATTACTGGCATGTTTTTAGAGTCCTCCACTGTGAAGATCGATACAAAATATCTGTTCAATGCCTCGACCATTTCATCATATCCCATAACTAAATGCCCCTTCTGGTCCTCTAAAGGACCAACATTTACTTTAGCCACTCTTTTTCATTTTATATGTTTATAGAAACTTTTGCTATCTGTCTTTATATTCCATGACAGTTTTTTTGTTCTCATACTCTATCTTTCTTTTCTTTATTGCTCATTTTGTGGCTTTCTGTTGACCTTTAACATTTTCCCAATCTTCTAAGTTCATGCTGTTTTTTGGCCACTTTGTATGCCTTCTCTTTCAATTTGATAGCCTGCCTTATTTCTTTAGACACCCATGGCAAATTACCCCACTTCTTACAGTTCTTTCTTTTCATTGGAATATACTTTTGCTGAGCACTTTGAAAATTTTCATTGAAAGTCCTCCACTGCTCGTCAACTATCCTATTACAAAATCTCTGTTTCCAGTCTACTTTAGCCGAGTCCTCCTTCATTCTATTGTAGTCCCCCTTGTTGGAGCACAGGACCCTGGTATTGGATTTCATCTTCACACTCTCCAGCTGTATTCTAAATTCAACCATACTGTGATCACTTTTTCCAAAAGGATCCCTAACTATGAGATCACTAATTATTCTTGTCCCATTACACAGAACCAGATCTAGGATCGCTTGCTCCCTCGTCGGTTCCATTACATCCTGTTCAAGAAAATTATCCTGGATACATTCAATGAACTCTTCCTCAAGGCTACTCTGACCGAGCTGGTTTGACCAATCTACATGTAAATTAAAATTCCCCTGCTAATAGCTGTACCTTTTTTACAGGCATTAGCTTTCTCTTTGTTTATTGCCCACCCCAATGTGATGTTATTAGTTGGTGACCTAAAGACTACATCTATCAGTGATTTTTTTCTTAGAATTTCTGATTTCCACCCAAATGGATTCAACCTCATTCTCCATAGCACCTATATCATCTGTCAGCACCACCCTGATGTCATCCTTGAATATCAGAGCTACTCCACCTCCCTTACATTCCTGTCTGTCCTTCCAAATAGTCTAGTAACCCTGGATAATTAACGCCCAGTCGTGACCATTCTGTAACTATGTCTCCATGATCACATTCATTCGCGATGATTTGTGCTGTTAACTCATTAACCTTTTGTTAAGAATGCTACAAGCATTCAGGTAAATTGCCTTTATAATAGCTTTCTTACTGTCATGATTCACAACATCTCTAATGTCTCCTGAGTTATCCTTCCTTTTTGCTTCTTTCATAGTCTGCCGTGAACTTAAACCCTACTGCATTCTGCTTACCTTTTTATTTACCATCATACTTCCTGTTGCTTTCCCTTTCCCTTCCCCCGACTCGCAAGTTTAAAGTCCTAGTGACCACCTTATTTATCCTGATTGCTCGAACACTGGTTTCAGATCGGTTCAGGTGGAGACCATCCCATTTGGTCAGATTCTCCTTGTTTCCAAAACTGTTGCGAATGCCCCATGAAGTGGAATCCCTCTTTCCCACACTATTCCCTTAGCCACCTTTTACTTTCCTGGTTTTCTTATCCCTGAACTAATTTGCACATGGCTTTGGAAATAATCTGGAGACTATGACTCTCGAGAATCTGTTCCTTAATTTCATTCCTAGTGCTTGATAATCCCCAACAGATCCTCTATCCTAGCCTTGCCTATGTTGTTAGTCCCAACATTGACCACAACAACGGGATCCTCCCTCTCCAGATCCAATAACCTTTCAAGTCGGTCAGAGATGTCCTGCACCCTGGCACTGGGCAGGCAACACGCCATACGGGACTCCCAATCTGGCTTGCAAATGGTGCGATCTGTCCCTCTAATTATAGAATCCCCTATAACAACTACTTGTCTTTTTGCTCCCCTCTCTTGAATGGCCTCCTGCATCATGGTGCCGTGGTCAGCTGGCTCATCCTCCCTGCAGTCCTTTTCCCCATCCATGCAGGGAGCAAGGATCTCATACCTATTGGATAAGGTCAAGAGCTGAGGCTCCTAAACTCCTGAACTCAGGATCCCCTACCTACGTCACTTCTATTGACACCTTATTATCCCTGATCACTAACTAAATTTGAATTACTTAATCTACCAGGTGTGACTGCCTCCTGAAACAAAGTATCCAGGTAACTCCCCACCCCCCTTCCAGATGGGCCGCAGTGTTTGAAGCTCAGATTCCAGATCATCAATTCTAATCCGGAGTTCTTCCAGCAACCAACATTTGCTGCAGATGTGATCACTGCCGTTCACACTGGGATCAGCCAGCTCCCACATCATAAAGCTACAGCACGTCACCTGCCCAGCCATCTCTACTTAGTTAATTCATACGAATTTATGAGTTAAATAATTTCTAGTACTTCTCTGCTATGGTGATATTCCAATAACCAACTAATAGATAAATAAAAAAGAAAATAAATTTTTAACCAATCACACGGTACAGAAGAAATAGAACTAGAAATAGAAGAGCCTGACCTTATCAACCCACCACAGAGTCCTTTTTATTTTGGTTAGAGGAGGAGGGCGGGTGGGAGACACTACATGTGGTGTCTCTAGTTCAACCACTGCCCAAATATACTCTTGGCAGCCCCCGATCTTTGGTGCCACCTCTCCCTCTGCTCCTGTAAAATGAATCTTAAGTATTTTATAAGACATCCTGCCACCCACTCTATTCAAGAGGAAGGAAACCCAATCTCTATGTCTAATGTGATACCTAAACAAGGTATTGATCGCACGATCCTGCTCTGAATCTTTTCTAAAATCTGCACATCTCCTACCATGTTGGGGGGATTTCGTCTAGACAGAATATTCTCAAGGGCGAATATAGGCATAGGGTTCATTAAAGGGAAAGCATTATGTATATAGTTGGGGTTGCTGCCCCTTTAAGTTAGTTGGTCAAGTGACTTGGAGGGGCAGACCTTGGGTCCAGTCTAGATTGGGCTACGGAGGTGTGAACATGGTCTGTAAAGTGCTTCTGTTCAGATTTATCATGTGTCTACCTAGTATCTAAGTCCTGGTTAGAAAGAAAGCACCAACATGACAGAAAGGACTTTGGACAAACAGATCCTGCTGATTTATTTTCACTAAATGGTCGTTAGAAATTATTCACTGGTACTTCTTTTTTATCTGATACTTATTGGGTAGTTTCCTTCTGATTTCTTTTCATTAGAGTGTTTGTTGGTGGTATGACAAAACTGTGCAAAGCTCCTTTCTGGTGACTATAAAACTTCAGCAAAGAAAACCTGATTTATTTTGTTACTGGCCAAGCAATTATGCTAATTGCCAGAGTTGACAAAGCTAATAGGGATTGCAGAGATGGTGTATTGTCATCCTCTGTTTGAACATGATAATTGGCTGAAAAATGCTTGATGCCATCGCTGCACAATACATCATTTCGAAGTTATAGTCAAATTACTTGGGTGAAGTATTTTAATGGTCTCTGTGTCTCAATGTCATCCCTATTTGGTAATGCAGGCTGAGCAATTAGCTTCCACATGCTGCATATTTTGATCCAACATCTACCTTTTTTAACATTATGTGAACCCCTGAATGTGCTCAAAGATGCCTTCATAAGAATAGAATATAATACTCAACTCATCGATCGCCAGTTCCGAGGACACAGCAAGAAACCATAATGACCTCCTCAGGAGACAGACACGGGTTGCAACCGATAGGGTACCCTTTGTTATCCAGCACTTCACGGGAGCCAAAAGGCTATGCCATGTTCTTCGCAGCCTGCAACGCATTATTGATGAGGATGGGCATCACACCAAGACCTTCCCTACACATCCACTTCTCGCCTTCATACAACCGCCAAACCTGAAACAGACGATTGTTTGCAGTAAGCTGCCCCAGCTTTAGGACAGCATCAACCACAATACCATACGACCCTGTCATGTCAACCACTGCAAGACATGTCAGTGCCGATACGGATACCACCATTACCCGTGGGGACACCAACTTCCATGTATACGGCAGGTACTCATGTGACTCAGCCAACGTTGTCTATCTCATAAGTTGCAGGCAAGGATGCCCTGACGCATGGTAATTTGGCAAGGCCTAGCAGACACTACGACAATGGATGAATGGACATCACGCAACAATCACAGACAGGGGTGTTCCCTCCCAGTCGGGAAACACTTCAGCGCTCAGGGACTTAGATCTTTGGGTGACCATCCTCCAAGACGGACTTCAGGAAAGGCAACAATGCAAAGTGGCCGACAGAAGCTGATAGCCTAGTTCAGTACCCATGGAGATGGCCTCAACCGGGATCTTGGGTTCATATCACACTACAGGTGACCCCACAACACTATACACTCTCTCATTCACACACAAGCACCCAGAGAAAATTCACGCAGCCACAGGGAGAAAGTGCAAACTCCATACTGACAATCGTCCAATGCTGGAATTGAAGCCAGGTCACTGGCACTGTGAGGTAGCGGTCCTGACCACTAAGCCACCATTGATTTCACTTCTGTGATTTAGCAAAAATGCTCAATCTGAATATGCCAGAAGACCACTGTATATGTGCCAGCATATTGTGTATTTGATGTTTGCATTGAATGAGGTTATCAACACATCAGTAAACTACAAGTGTCTGTCTTAAACACTCTTCCTCATTCTTAAAATGACCTGTATTTTCTTCACATTAAGTGAATAAGTAGTAGCTTGATAGATTCTGAAGAAATGTATATTTATTACATGTGTGAAAGTAGCTATTATACAAGTGAATATGGGCAATACTGGAAATGGTCTATGTCTTAGAAAACTAGTTGACTTATGCATTTTTTTATTTATTAATTCTTGAAATGGGGGCACAATTGGCCATGCCAAAGCCTATTGTCCATCCCAATTGTTCTTTAGAAGGTGAGTGAGAGCTATTTTCTTAAAATCCCAAATGGCAAAGGTTATGCCCATAGAGTCTAAGGTAGGTATTTCCAGAATTTTGACCCAGTGTCAATAAAGTAATGGTGGTCACACACTTCCAAGTCAGAATGATCTGTGACATGACAGGGACTTACAGACAGTAGTGCTCCCAAGCATCAATTGTCTTTGCCCTTCTAGGTAGTACAGGGCATGGGTTTGAATCAGTGAACAAGCCTTGAAAGCTTTCCGAAGCTTATTTTATAGAAAGCAGACACTGCTCCCAATGCACACATTGGCAGTGGGAGTGAATAATTAAGACAGTGAGTTGTTGGTATGTCCTGAATAATGTCAAAATTCTTGACTATTATTGGAGTTGCATTTATTCCAACAAATGAGTACAGTAAAATATCGCCATGTAAGTATTTATTGTTTGCAAATCCACTTAAAGTACTTCACCAGTTGAAGGCCCACAGTGTTCATTGATAGTAAGGACCTGGAAAATTCGATTAGTATCTTAAGCCTCATACCAGTTATCTCCTTGGGTTAATTGTTTCTGCAGTTTTCACTCACACATATTTTATGATAAATCAATTACAATAATATCAGAATTAATTCCATGTCACAAGAATCCCCTTATAGTCATCGATGTAAGGAAGCTTTGTGCTCTTATAGAACATGCACACTTAAATTGAATATTATTGACAATACGCTAGCCAAAAAAGGTAAAAGGAAAGCTATTTCTAAGACTAAATCTATGAATGAATATTTGGCCACCAAATAAAAAACATTGAAAACAACAACACATGTTAATTGATGAGCTGTCATTTATTTGGAAGAAATCAGAAACTCAGCTTTCTGCTTCATGCACTTTTTAAAACACTTCTGTCCTTTTTTTCCTAATGATGTCCAATCTGGATGTATACCTCCTGCCAAAGCACTAAGCTCATTCATGGTTTTAAAAGGATCCTTGTAACATCATGAAAGTAATCTAATCTATTTTGTGGCATTACAACTGTAGAGTAGAGTATTTTCTAGGTATTAACAAATTATTCAGAAAGATTCCTCTATTTAGCTTATGTAAGTTGTCTTCTTTGTGAGAATGGAAAACAAGTCCATGGATACTTGGTTCTAATAGATTCATAGAAACAGAGGACATATGAGCTGGAGTTGGCCATTTGGTCCTTTCAACCTGCTCCACTATTCAGTTAAGAGCAAGGCTGACCTAGTTGTTTTAAATGCACTTTCCTGACTGCATGCATTATTCTCAGCTCCCTTGTCTATCCAAAGTCTATTGCTCTCAGCCTTGATTAAATTTAAAGACCCAGCATCCAAACCCCTTTTGGGAATGAAAATTCTACATTCTACAATTCTGCCTAAAAAAGAGAGACCTCTTACTCTTTGCCTAGTTTTTTGTTTGCCCCATAAGTGGAAATGTCTTCTGGTTATCAACACTATCCAATCCTTGCCTCTTCCAGTTATTAGAGATAACCCTTTCATCCCAGCAATGAGTTATGTAAATCTTCTTTAAATTGCTTTAATGCAATCACATTATTTTTCCAACAGGGAGACCAAAGCTTACATAATGCTAAAGATATGATCTCACCCACAGCTAGTACAGCTGCAGTAATATTCCATTCCCCTTGCAAAGAAAAAAGTTTATTTTGTCTTATGGTCATTTATAGAGTCAGTTCTATTTCTTTACTTTGTTCTATTGAGAGACAATGGAGTATGTTTGCAGCTTTAGCTATTTTTAACAAAAGTATAAATAGCTGAGTAAAAAGTAAGCAATATGACTATTTTTGCTGAAAGAGAAACAAAGAACAATAGTGTAAGGTCTTCTGACACAGCAGCAATATAACCAATAGAGTTGAATTTCATTTTCTTTACATGTTTAATATTAGGATACAAGAATTTTCATGCCATTAACCAGAAGGACAATGTTCACACTGTTCTCTTGTAAATAATCAAAATTTTAATGAAAATTCTGTGGATTTCTTAGTACTGTAATGACATTTCTTAGCAACTTCAATTCATCTTTAACTATGCAAGCAATTTGTGCTGCCTTTTCTGTTGACTTTTAATTTCACTTACCATTAAAATAAACAGGAAGAATCCTGTGAAGATTCCTCCCTAAAGGATGTTCGTAAACCTGATGAGCATTTCCTAATAATCAGCCATGGATTCATGATTATCATTCAATTCTTATTTCCAGATCTTTATTAACTTCAAATTCCACCATCTGCCATGGCAGAATTCAAACCCAGATCCCCACGGCATTACTTTGGTCTCTGGATTAAAAGATCAGCAATAATGCCACAAGCCATCACTTCCCCTTGGTTAGCTCAGAACAGACCAGTGATTCAGTCTGCAATCTTATTGACCTCTAGTCTCACAAATACATTGACAGGACATTCGTACAATCAATGACTGGAGGAAGTGTATTGCACTAATAGTGATAAAATCAGAAATTGAAAAATAGCATTAAAAATGCACTAAATCAGAAATGTATTAGAACCCATCACTGCCCATTGGACTTTTCCAAATTATCATTTGCTGACTTCAAACTAGTCCTACTGATGATAAATAGGAATGTATATGCTTATGATAACCTGTGGCACTTACTGAAGTTACCTAGCTTTACATATCCTGGCTGTTTGCCATCCTGGCATAAGTGCAATGGAATTGTGTTCCCACTTACTTATGACACAAACTGGGGAGGGAGAATTCCCATGTAGAAGTGCATCAGAGACTGCTACTCTGAAATGTCAACCAATCTGTCAAAGTGTTACTATTTCACTAAGCCCTGTGTGTGATTGGTATAACTACATGTGAAAAAAAAACTAAGGTTATGGCAGCTCATAGTTCTAAAGATTTGGGATTTTAAGTATACCTTCCATAACATGCAGGCACTGTTTTTTGAGAGTTAACTGAGCAGGATACAACACTCAATCCTTCAAATACAAAAACAAGAGCTAATGTAAAAATAATGTATCAAGTCTCACTGTCAGAATTCTGTAGAGATTCTACACCTTGTGTCATTGTTCTGAGATCACCTTTCATTCTACGTGGAAGGCATCAAGTCCTTCGGAAGATTGTCAGATCTGGGAGGGTTTAGTTTGTTAGATTTTGTCTGAAAAGGTTTTAAGCAGGAACACAACTTCAGGAGCATATTTTGGACTGAGACTGCACTTTAAATAGAACTCCATTGACAGAAGCAGGAACTAAGCCATTACTTTCAGTTGTCCTTTTAGTGAGCGAAGTGCAAGTTAAAATACTGCAGACCAGGCTGGAGAGAAGAATCTAATCAGTAGCAGGTCCTAGCGGCCAAAAGATTCAACAAAGTCTAACTTTGCAAGTATGTATTAACAGTGAGATGAATAGTGGGTGAGTGGAAGTTTTAGTCAATTCCATTGATTGCAACTTGATGGAATAATGATAATGACTGCTGACAGTTTCATTGTCAGCATCACCATGAAATCCAGGCTTGAATGTGTAATACAACACAGTAATAGATTTCTGGAAGCCAATTATTTAATCAGGCTTGTCAAAATATTACAATCAATACAAATCTAACAGTCACAACAAAAGCACTGTGTCTCCACAGCAGCAATGTTACCGGATCCTCTGATTCCACCAGTGGTATAATTTAATGAAAGCATACATCCTACAGAAGTCAGTGTGAACAGAGCAAGTAGTAAGTTAGACAGAACCATTTATTCCTGCTATTTGTAATTTGCAGTTCTGATTTTTATAATAGCTGCACTAAATATTAGAGGCACATTCAGAGTCAAGACGAGGTGAGACTGTTTGCTTTAATCTTTTCAATGATGGAATTTCAACACCATTCAAATTCTGTTGCAAATTCAAATTGATTAATTCTGATGCTTGGTGTTATGTTTGACCTCATTTTTTTTTAATAAAAAGCACCATCTAGAACTATTCCTGAAGTTACAGGGACAGATAGGCCTTCCACAAGGACAAGTCAAATGGAGGAACAAGAGCCAGGAAAGATCTCTACAAGCAATGTGCAATCCATTCCAAGGATTATAAACAGAATGCTCACCCTCTCATGGAAAAATCCTGCTTAACATTGACTACTACTGTTACAGGCTACAAAGCACATTGAATTAAAATAATTCTGTACTTTGATACCATTTTTTACAAAGGCATTTTGTGCATGATTTTGCTCGGAGCACTGAAATTTTGAAGGGTTGTGGAAAAGGGTTTCAAGTTTTATGGACATATATGGATTGGTTTCTTTAAAAGGAAGTTCACTGTGGCCCATGGAGGTTTCAATTTTCTAACAAGACTTCATAGAAATCCCTCGAATATTGCTGAACAGAGAGACATTTTGTCGAAGGTTTTTACCTTGTGCTCATCAGGACCTTTCACTAGGATGCAAATTCAAAGGGAAAACTTGCATTTATAATTCACAGGAGGAGACTGTGATTGGTTGGTGTGTGAAATTGATTGGTAGATTCATTACAATGGAAAATGCACCTATGGCTATAGTCATAGATAATGGCTGTTCAATTCCCAAAGGCTACACCATCATGAATAATTATTGCTATGGTAGTGATAGTGAGATTAACTTAGTTCTTCACTAGCTATAGATTACTGATGGAGATCTGGTCAGATTAAGTTCCTAATTTCATGTCTAGAATTTACTAAGAAGTTATGAATAGTCTTGAGTATAACACAGTTAAAATCTTCTGTATATCACCCATGTACATAAGGCACTTCGGAAAGGTACCATCAAACATCAAAACCATGATCAGGACATAATGTCATAATCTCCTCATGACTGGGAGAAAGGACTTCCTTGTTAGTCACTCCGACTCACCTAATTTACTAATTTTAGCCCCTTTGAATTTGCTTTGGACATGCTGTAAGGGGGCAGCTGAAACTATTAAAGAAAACATTTAAGACTGAAAGGCGGTCATTCATGTCAGATTATGTGTCCATGTTCCTGAACCAGCTCACATGACCCTGCAAAATAGCTCAAGAACACCTTAGAGTGTCGCAAGCTTCTATGGAACAATGGGCCAACAAAGATGCCCAATCAGTTCAACCAGAGAATGAGGGATTGGTATTACAGCTTTAAGGAGAACCATTGAAAGCGTAGTTCAGTGGTCCATACAGGATAGTCAAAATAAGAGGAAAAATCTAATTAACACTCCAGATGGCTGGAGAAAGAATTGACCTGTCATATAAATACATTGAAGCATTATCACATTCAGGAGGAAGATAAGCAAGTGTCATTTAGTAAGGACAGTGGTGGATGAAAGGGATAGTGAGGATAATGAAGGAGGATGAGACAATTCTTAAATAAGACTACCTACTATCTATTTGGGTAACACGGAACTGTTATGGAGTTTGCCATGCTTGCATTATTACAGGCAGAAGATCAAAAGGACCTAGGAAAGTTACACACCAAATTTAAAATACCCTTTCTTGGTAAACCTGGGTGTTTAAATTTAGCCATACACATTATGGTTGTAGAATAATCCTCTCTTATAATAAAAAAATGCATCCTTACCACTTGGGCCCTGGTGAAAGCAGAAATCCAGTAATGTTCTTTGGGGAAGGAAATCTGCCATCCCTACCTGGTCTGGTCTACATGTGACTCCATATCTGCCAGAATGTGATTGATTCTTGACTGTCTTCTAGACAATTAGGAATGAACAATAAATGTTGAGCTAAAAATTGCTCCAGCAACTTTCCAAAGACCAATGAACCAAGTTCTTAATTGTGAAGTTTAATCTGATGATGTACTGAAACACAGTGATACGAGAAAGGGTGACATGGAATAACTTGGAGCTTTGTTTAGAAAATTACCAGCAGCTGATGGGACAATAAAAACTTGCCAAAAGTGAGTAACATATCTGAGCAATCAAAGGAAGGGGATATGTGATATGATATACAGCGAAAGTACAAGCAATAGTGGAGTTTTCTGCTCCTATAATTAATGGGAAATAATGAGATGTTTGGAGATGTGTGGGTTTGATTGCAAAAATAAAGTAAATTACAGCACAATAGTTGCTCCATAGACAAACTCACTAAAGAAAAGCCAAAGAATTGTCTATGTACTAAAAGTTAAAGTCTCTGTAACCCTACCAGGCTTTTCTCATTAGAGAGAGAATTGACTGATGCTGGTTTAACCTGGTGGTCATCATGTCTGAGGCGAGGGGAGAGTTTTGGAAGGAGAGCCCACTGGTGCAGGGTATACAGAATTTTGGAAGATGGCAACCAATACATCAACTGTTGGCCATCAGCCTAAACTAATGGAAGGTGTCATCAACAGGGCTATTTAGGAGCACCTGCTCAGCAACATCCTGCTCAGTGTCACTCAGTTTGGGTTCTACTGGGGCCATTCTGCTCCTGACCTCATTATAGCCTTGGTTCAAACATCGAGGAAAGAGCTAATTTCCAGAGGCAAGGTGAGAGTGATAGCCCTTGATATCAAAGCCACATTCATCAGGGGGCTTCAGCTGAACTGGAATCAATGGAACAGAAAACAGAAATTGCTGGAAAAACTCAGCAGGTCTGGCAGTATCTGTGGACAGAAATCAGAGTTAATGTTTTGGGTCCGGTGAAGAGTCGATTTACTACACACGGATTGCAAAAGTTCAAGAATCACCACCACCTTCTCAAGGGCAATTAGACATGGGCAATAAATGTATCCAGGCCAGCAGTGCCCACATCCCACAAGTAAACAGAAAAAATTCCATGTCCACCTAATTACTACCCATCATTACTAGATGCAGCTTACCAGGGCCTTGGAATTTGTCAGCTTTCAATCTGCTAATTTCTCTGATACTGATGTCCTTCAATTCCTGTTTCTCACTGGACCATTGATTCCCCAGCATTTACAAATAATAGCATAAGTAATATGAGCAGGAATAGGCCATTCAGCCCTTTTAAACTGTCTTGCTGTGCAATGAGCTAACAGTTTAATGGTTCCAGGCTTCTCGTCCTCCTTCATGCTGGCATGTCTTTCATACAAGTTCCCGTTCAACTTTTTCTGACAGAGCAGATTTCCCACCTCTGCCAGCTTCCGACTAATCAGAGTTGAATACCAGTAGGGGAAGGTTGAGGCCCTTAGCTATTTCACTTAGTAGTTTCTGATGGGACTTACACACCAATCTGGCAGAAAGTTAGAGTAAGTCCCGGTGACTGATAATTCTGTTGTCCCTGTAGTGCAGGAAAAAAAAATGTATCAACTGCTGAGACCCTGAGGAACAAGCTGATAGAGTCTGGACTCAAAGGTAAGACAGATCCCCGCAAGTGATCCCCGGAGGGGAATTATAGGGGTTGTGATTGAACAAAATATTGAGGGACTTTGATAGAGTGGTCAGGGAAGATCTGTTTCGCCTAATGGAGAGATTGATAACAGGGGACACAGATTTAAGGTGATCACCACAAGAATTAGAAGAGACATGAGGAAAGATGTTTTCACCCAGGGGGTAATAGAAGTTTGGAATTCACTGACCAGGTTGGCAGTTGAGACAGAAACCCTCACATCTGATGTACTGTAACCTGCAAAACAAAGGACCAGACACCGGAGAGTGGAATTAGAATGAACAGCTGGCATAGATACTTTGGTCTCTTTGTGGTTACTCTTCTGTGATTCTTTCAGGGTGGAGGAGACCATCCTTCTCATGTCTTTGTGATCCTCATTAATACACAGTTATCTCTAAGTATATACTTCTCTATTCCCATATGATCTTCAGGTATCTCGAGAGGTTGTTCCCAATTAAGTTTTCCCAGCAAGTGTGCACTTATGAACCTCAGACCACTGTCTAATTCCAGTCACCACCTTGAAAACTTCTTTCTGACCCTCTCTTGCCCATCGGCAAAATCTTTCTTAAGTTTTACGAAAAACTAATTGGAGGACCATCCTTAGGTCTGGCATTAAAAGTTGCAACATGTTCCAGAAATGTAGGAAGGTTGATACACTGCCTAAGAGTTCTGTTTTCATTGTGTATATAACATGGGGATAAAGGAAATTTGAACAGGAGTAGGGCATTCCACCTCTTGGCCTGCTGTGCCATTCTAGCTAGACATCTAATTCCACGGCATTTTGCTGTTTTATGATCCCAATGAAATCACTTGATCTCTGTCTTGAGCATATTCACTGACTAAGTTTCCACAGCCCTCTGGAGTACAGAATTTCAAAGATTCATGATCATTTTGAGTGAAGAATTTCCTCCTCATCTCATTCCTAAATGGCTTGGTCTTTATTCTAAGCGTGTGTACCTAGTTATAGATAGTACACTACCCACCCCCCACCAACACACCTCCACCTCCACCCCCCGTATTCCTGCCTTTGGTGAGCATCTAAAATCCAATAAGCTAGCGAAACCAATCTAAACAAGCATATGAGAGTTAATGAAAGAGTTATACCCCTTCACCCCAATCCAACTGATGCATTACCTGTCAGAATTGTAAATCAATGTTGTAATTAGTTCAAAGTGAGCCTGCCAATATTCTCTTGGAGAATTCATGGATCGGTCTCTGGATTATTAGACCTGTTATACAGCCATTATACCTTTGTGCCTTCTGCTCACTGAAGCCTGTTTTAACTATTAAAAACACTGGCATCATATTTTCCCATCTAGAACATCACAAATGTAGGCTTTAGTAATTGATACATTTGATCACAATTTGTAAAAACATTACAAAAAAAGTTATCACAAATTCTGTGGTAACTGCAATCATTGTTGTGAAGTGAAGCTAAAGTAAACCCCTTTTGAATGAATCAAAAAATTGCATAATGCTCCTTCAGTGTTTTGATTGTAACATTTTCCTTTTAATTCTCCTTACTTTTCATCCTGTCTTGAAGCTCTCATTGGATTTTTTTAATGTTAGGTAATTTTTTTCCTCCAAAATACACCACAAATATTTTTTTCAATCTGTTATTTCAAAGAACAAAAGCATCAGACCCAACGATAAACTCCTCCTCCAATTTCCCTCCAAGACACACAATATCCTGTTTTGAAAATGTAACTAAATTTCTTCATTGCCATTGGATCTAAATCCTGGAAATTCCTACCTGACACTACTATGGAGAATTAAATGGAATAATTATGACATCTTTCAGTCGATGAACATTGAAGAAATGAACACTAAGAAAACTTATAGTTTTAAAGTAGGCATGAGAGAATCAACCTGTTAGTTTCAGTGTGTTGGAAACTGCTCCAGATAACTTGGAATCAAAGATTGCAAAGAAAATAGTAAATGAGCAATGGATAGATAACTAAGTTAAATAGAGGAGAACATAGAAAGAATGTAAGAGAGGGGAGGAAAAAATTTATAACAAGAGTTTAATGACTAACATAAAAGGGAAGTCCAAAGTCAAACAACTTTAAAAAATCCATATACACAACATCAATTGCAGAACCTATGTAAGTGGTTGATTATATACCGCATAAGACATGTCAGCAAATGTGGCATCTACAGATTTGAAGGAACACTAACACCTTTTATATAAAACTAACTAAGAAGCAGAACTAAAGAAAGTAGTGGTGAATAGCTTTTCTTAAATCTCAGGGATATAATTGTCTGCCTCAGGATTGTTAGAATTACTGCTGTTTTGGATCAGGACTTGAGTATGGAAGGCATTACTTCAAAATCACCAGACAAAAGATGAGCATAATATTCAGAAATATTACAACCAATGAGGTGAATAGTAACAAACTTCAAAAAGACATAACTAGACTGGTAAAATGGACTAACATTGAGCAGATGCAACACAAAGGAGAGTTGACTGAGATGGCGCATTTTGGCTCAAACAATGACCAATAACAATTTTACAGAGTGCAAGACAGCAAGAAATTTGTGAAGGAAGCAGGACAATTTGAGAAACCAGTTTATAAAAATCATATGGAATGTTAGGCTTTATAAATAGAAGCAGAGAAGTCATTGGAAGTCTGCTTAATCACTGGTTAGGTTTCAATTGGAAAACTATTCAATTCTGGTTTCACAAAATAGCAAGGCCTTATAAAATATGTCGAGCAGATTTATGGAATTGCTTTGGAGCTTTGGATGTGAGACTTTAGTTCTGTGGGGAGAGTGGAAAACCTGGGGTTCCCTTAAACGCAGAAAAATCTGAGGCTATCAAAGTTTGATCAAAGCATAGATAGTGTAAATAAGGAGAAACTGTTCAGCAACTGGCAAAAGAATCAGAAGTGGCATGAGGAGAATACAGGTCATTCTACAGTAACATGTGTTCCGTTAACATGAAATCTCAAATCCAGCAAAGGCATGGTGGGGCCAATGGCCTCCTTCTGTTTTCTATCATTCTGTAATATGATTGACAAATTGAGGATACTGTTTCTAAAGCATGAACTTTTAAAATATGCATTGGCTGTAACACAATTACCAACACTTTAAGTGCTTGTTTCAAAAGTGCAATTTTCCTGTAACATAAGGTTGCACAAGAACACAACCATCACGTTATAGAAGAACTATCTGTAGTTTATAGTAGTGACTTATTATGATCTGAAATAAACTGTCTAAAGAACATTGGGAGTAGATTCAATCACAACACTGAAAAGGAAACTGGACAAATATTTTAAAATGCAAAATTTGGGAAAAAGGGCAGGAAATGTGGTTAATTAATGGGCTTTCTCAAATCCAGCAAAGGCATGGTGGGGCCAATGGCCTCCTTCTATTTTCTATCTTTCTGTAATTCAATGAAGAAAGATTACACTTTAAACTCCAATATTTCTACTTGCCAAACTCAAAATCTTTAATAATAGACAGATGGGATTGATGAAAGGGATTATTTTAATTTGTTAAATAACATATTGGTTTATGGAATCATAAATTGATTCAAAACCAAAACCAAGCACAACACCTTAAACAAGGAAAATAATTTGGATGGACAGTGGTTTGCCATTAAGAATAAGTATTCAATTAGCCACTACAAAGTTATTTCTGTTTTCTTTTACAATTACTTGCTTAAGCTTAAATTTTGACAGTTCCATGTTCACATTGAAATGATTTCTGTTTACTAATTGGATCTTTACTCCCAAAATGCCTGGTAGACACTATTTTTGCCAATCTGTGAACTTCAAAGTGCTCAGGCAGTTTTAAATCCTTTTTATGCCATATTATTAATTCCAGATCATTTTGATGTGCAGGAATGTGTTCTTCTGAGCTGGAAAAAATTATCAACTTAAGTCAGATGCCTTTATCTTTATCTTCTCTAGGATGCCTGTGGCTGCAAACATGTTATCAGGCCAAGCCTGCCCTGTTAAGGACAAATAAATACTTGTGAAGTCAGCAATTGAGATGAATTAATATATCATCCTTTAATAAAAATGAGTAATTACTTTTATACATTTCATACCAACATTTCCAACTTAATCCATGGGCCATACAAAGTTAACTGACACCAGCTGAGGCAAAACTTTGGGAGCCAGAAACTGAATTTAGTGCTCAGATTTTTTTTTTGTCCTCGATTGCTATATTGTACAATGACTCTGGCTAAAAAGTTAACTGAACTTAAAAATTCTTACTTAAAAATAAAGGAAAAGGTTACAAAAACGTGAAGTTGAGTCAGAGACCACCTTGTTTTTTCAGAAGAGTGGATAACTATTTGGGAAATACAGAGGTACAAAGACAGAGCAGGAGAATGGGATTAATTTCAAATTGTTCCAGCAAAGAATAATCACAGATATGCAGGCCTGGATGATGCAGTTGTGAAATTGTTAGGTTTTATTGTCATTATACTCTGTAAATCACACTTTTGGAGTCTACACATGAACAGAATAACATGGAATTCCAAGAGTTGTCATTAGGGATTCTGCACCCCTTTGTAAGCTGCACAATTGGAGTCTCCACTGTTTAAATTACCACAAACTGCAATGTACTGGAGTGAACTTGGGATAGTTGCCCAGTTCTTATGAGCTTTCTTTACCAGAAAAACTCAAGCTTATGCAAAGATGCTCAAGGAGAGTGTTCTGACAAAATATGTTTGTAAATATTTAGTAAAGCACCATTGTACCAGAAGATTTATGTGAAATAAACTGAACCAAAATGGCTTTGAGACACAGCTATAAGATTGTTCCATTTCTGTACAGAGTTAAATTAATTCTCATAATTTTATTCACATTTATATGTCTTTTGAAACATTTGTTTCTACCAACTTACTTTGTAAATATGTTTGTCAAAGCACACTCTGGCAAGTGGAATCACATAAAGAGGGAGAAAGTGTCTTTTCTACTCTTGACCCCAATGTTTTTCATCTTTGAGGCAAGGAATAGCAAGGAGAAATCAGGCATCAGATCCTTAAGCTGATCAGGAGGAACTTTTACTCAACCCAAAGCTTGTGTGATGAATAGTTGGCTTTCAAAATGAGGTGAAGAGACAACACTTCAATAAAGACCAAATACCTGCTTAGCTGTTTGATTGAAGGACATTAAGTCACCATATTACCACATCAAATGTAACAATGGTAAACAGAGTACTCAAATTTCATGCATTACTAATCATATTCTGAAGGTTACACTACGTTTTAGCATTCATTCATGAACAGAATAACATGCAGGAAATAAACAAAGGATATGAGGACAGAGTATGGGCAACGGGATTACTTTCAGATTATTCCAATGAAGAACAAGCAGACTCATCACATTATTGTACGAGTAATAATATCTAACAATAATAAGCAATTGCCAGTGCAGGCACAGTAGGCCAAATAGCTTACTTCGGCATTGTAACAATTCTGTGATTCTGTGAATTAGATGTTGTATTAAGAGGGAAGAGTGGTACTTCTGTCCTTCACTGTGGACATAGTCCCACCCTCAGATGCTGCTCGATTTGATTGGCCAGCAGCTCCAATAGATTAGATTACCTACAATGTGAAAACAGGCCCTTTTGCCCAACAAGTCCACACCAACCCTCCAAAGAGCAACCCACCCAGCCCTATTCCCCTACATTTACCCCTTCACCTAACACTACGGGCAATTTAGCATGGCCAATTCACCTGACCTGCACATCTTTGGACTGTGGGAGTTAACCGGAGCACCCGGAGGAAACTCACGCAGACATGGGGAGAACGTGCAAACTCCAGTGCAGGGACCCCCTGCGGTCATTCCCCTCAAGAACAAGTATACCGTTTTGGATACTTGTGGGGGGGATGACTTACCAGGGGCAAGCAACGAGGTTCAGGCCTCTGGCACGGAGCCTGGCCCCGTTGCTCAGAAGGGTAGGGTGGAGAAAGGTAGAGCAATTGTTCTTGGGGACTCGATAGTGAGGGGTACAGACAGACGGTTTTGTGGGGGTGACAGGGACTCACGTTTGGTATGTTGCCTCCCAGGTGCAAGGGTACGTGATGTCGCTGATCGTGTTTTCCGGGTCCTTAAGGGGGAGGGGGAGCAGCCCCAGATCGTGGTCCACGTTGGCACCAACGATATAGGTAGGAAGAAGGGTGAGGATGTCAGACAGGCTTTCAGGGAGCTAGGTTGGAAGCTCCGAGTTAGAACAAACAGAGTTGTAGTCT
Organism: Hemiscyllium ocellatum; assembly: GCF_020745735.1. NCBI lineage: Eukaryota > Metazoa > Chordata > Chondrichthyes > Orectolobiformes > Hemiscylliidae > Hemiscyllium > Hemiscyllium ocellatum. Next base: position 23,126,629 of record NC_083422.1, read on the forward strand.
CTGGTTTGTTACCCGTGCCACGTGATAGAGAGTCGAGGAATAGGGAGAGAGAGCAGTTAAATGCGTGGCTACAGGGATGGTGCAGGAGGGAGGGATTCCGGTTTCTGGACAACTGGGGTCCTTTTTGGGGAAGGTGGGACCTCTATAAAAAGGATGGGCTACACCTGAACCTGAGGGGCACCAGTATCCTTGGGGGGAGGTTTGCTAGTGCTCTTTGGGAGGGTTTAAACTAAGTCCGCGGGGGCATGGGAACCAGGACTGTAGCTTTAGGGTACAGGACCTTGAGTGTAGGGAGGTTAGGAATAATGCAGCGATCTCTAAGGAGGGTGCCTGTAACCAGAAAGGTGGATTGAAGTGTGTATACTTCAATGCCAGAAGTATAAGGAATAAGGTAGGTGAACTTGCAGCGTGGGTTGGTACCTGGGACTTCGATGTTGTGGCCATTACAGAGACGTGGGTAGAACAGGGACAAGAATGGCTGTTGCACGTTCCAGGGTTCAAATGTTTTAGTAGGATCAGACATGGGGGTAAAAAAGGGGGAGGCGTGGCATTACTTGTCAAAGACAGTATCACAGCAGTGGAATGGACGATGGAAGAGGACTTGCCATCTGAGGTAGTTTGGGCTGAGGTTAGAAATAGGAAAGGTGAGGTCACCCTGTTAGGTGTTTTCTACAGGCCTCCTAATAGTCCTAGAGAAGTAGAGGATAATATTGCGAGGATGATTCAGGAAAAGAGTGAAGGTAGCAGGGTGGTTGTTATGGGGGACTTTAACTTCCCAGATATTGACTGGGAGAGCTATAGCTCGAGTTCATTAGATGGGTCGGTGTTTGTACAATGTGTGCAGGAGGGTTTCCTGACACAATATGTCGACAGGCCAACAAGAGGGGAGGCTATATTGGATTTGGTTCTAGGTAATGAACCAGGCCAGGTGTTAGACTTGGAGGTAGGTGAGCACTTCGGGGGCAGTGACCACAACTCGGTGACTTTTACTTTAGTGATGGAGAGGGATAATCGTGCGCCGCAGGGCAAGAGCTATAGCTGGGGGCAGGGAAATTATGATGCAGTGAGGCATGACTTAGGATGTGTGGATTGGAAAAATAGGCTTCAAGAGAAGAACACTAATGAGATGTGGGGATTGTTCAAGGAGCAGCTACTGCGTGTCCTCAATAGGTATGTACCAGTCAGGCATGGTGTAAAGGGCCTTGTGAGGCAGCCGTGGTTTAGTAAGGAATTGGAGTCCCTTGTGAAAGGGAAGAAGGCGGCATATGTAAAGATGAGGCGTGAAGGTTCAGTTGGGGCGATTGAGAGTTATAAGGTAGCCAGGAAGGAGCTAAAGAGGGAGCTAAGAGAAGCAAGAAGGGGACATGAAAAGTCTTTAGCTGGTAGGATTAGGGAAAACCCAAAGGCTTTCTATAGGTATGTCAAGAATAAAAGGATGACTAGGGTAGGTATCGGTCCAGTCAAGGATAGTAGTGGGAAGTTGTGTGTGGAGGCGGAGGAGATTGGAGAGACATTAAATCAGTACTTTTCATCAGTATTCACTCAGGAACAGGACACTGTTGCTGATGTGAATATGGAATCACAAATAATTAGAATGGATGCCCTGGAAATATGCAGGGAAGAGGTTTTGGGAATATTGGAAAGGATGAATATAGATAAGTCTCCTGGGCCTGATGGCATTTAACCCAGGATCCTATGGGAAGCTAGGGAGGAGATAGCAGAGCCATTGGCCTGGATTTTTATGTCGTCATTGTCAACGGGAATAGTACCAGAGGACTGGAGGATAGCGAATGTGGTCCCATTGTTCAAGAAAGGGAGTAGGGATAGCCCTAGTAACTATAGGCCAGTGAGTCTGACTTCAGTGGTGGGCAAAGTCTTAGAGAGAATGGTAAGGGATAAGATTTATGAACATCTGGGTAGGAATAACGCGATCAGGGATAGCCAGCATGGTTTTGTGAAGGGCAGGTCGTGCCTCACAAACCTTATTGAGTTCTTTGAGAAGGTGACTAAGGAAGTGGATGAGGGTAAAGCAGTAGATGTTGTGTATATGGATTTTAGTAAGGCGTTCGATAAGGTTCCCCATGGTAGGCTAATGCTAAAACTTCGGAGGTATGGCATTGAGGATACATTAGAGGTTTGGATTAGGAATTGGCTGGCTGGAAGGAGACAGAGGGTAGTAGTTGATGGATTATGTTCATCTTGGAGCGCAGTTACTAGCGGTGTACCACAAGGATCTGTTTTGGGACCATTGCTTTTTGTTATCTTTATAAATGATCTAGAGGAAGGACTTGAAAGCTGGGTAAGCAAGTTTGCGGATGACACAAAAGTCGGTGGAGTTGTGGATAGTGAGGAAGGAAGTGGTAGGTTACAGCGGGATATAGATAAGTTGCAGAGCTGGGCGGAAATGTGGCAAATGGAATTCAATGTAGCTAAGTGCGAAGTCGCTCACTTTGGTAGGAATAACAAGATGATGGATTACTGGGCTAATGGTAGGCTACTTGGTAGTGTGGATGAGCAGAGGGATCTTGGTGTCTATGTACACAGATCTTTGAAAGTTGCCACCCAGGTAAATAGTGCTGTGAGGAAGGCATATGGTGTACTGGGCTTTATTGGCAGAGGAATTGAGTTCCGGAGTCCTGAGGTCATGTTGCAGTTGTATAAGACTCTGGTGAGGCCTCATCTGGAGTATTGTGTGCAGTTTTGGTCGCCATACTATAGGAAGGATGTGGAAGCTTTAGAACGAGTGCAGAGGAGGTTTACCAGGATGTTGCCTGGAATGGTAGGAAAATCTTATGAGGAAAGGCTGAGGCACTTGGGGCTGTTCTCATTGGAGAAGAGAAGGTTTAGGGGAGATCTGATAGAAGTGTATAAGATGATTAGGGGTTTAGATAGGATAGATACTAAGAACCTCTTACCGCTAATGGAGTCAGGTGTTACTAGGGGACATAGCTTTAAATTAAGGGGTGGTAGGTATAGGACAGATGTTAGGGGTAGATTCTTCACACAGCGGGTTGTGAGTTCATGGAATGCCCTGCCCGTATCAGTGGTGAACTCTCCTTCTTTATGGTCATTTAAGCGGGCATTGGATAGGCATTTGGAAGTTATTGGGCTAGTATAGGTTAGGTAGGATTCGGTCGGCGCAACATCGAGGGCCGAAGGGCCTGTACTGCGCTGTATCCTTCTATGTTCTATGTTCTATGTTCTATGTCCACACAGACAGTTGCCTGAGGCGGGAATTGAACCCTGGTCTCTGGGGCAGCAGTGCTAAGTACTGTGCCACCGTGCTGCCCATAGGAGAATGCTTTGCTGTGAGAGCAGGTAACCATACATCTTGGACCTAGGTAAGTGGGCATAGAGGGTCTGACCAGATTGGAAAAGGAAGGTGAGGTGCATGATATTTTGGAGAGCAGGAGATAGTAAGGAGGTAACTCTTCATCACAAAAGGATTGTTTAAACTTCATGAAATTTTCTTTAATAACCCAGCTGAAACTACATCTTTCTGTGAGAATGGTCAAATTTTCTTTGACTGACCTTTCTCAAATGTTTCATGTGTTCTAACATTTCCTCAAATAGTGCACAGATCCATGGGAGTTCAAACATGTCTGGATTTTGCACAAAGTTTCCATTAGGACGATCGGTCAGGGTTAGTGAACGATTTTCTTTCAGATCAGTAGCAAGCTTTGTTGCCATGGCACTGACAGTAAAGCACAGGCTAATGAAATTGAGAACACATTTCTGTTCAATAAATTTCTATGATTTTTTAAAATTATTTTGATTCAACTTCAGCTACTTAAAAGGCCATTGTAGTCTTCAATAAGCATCAGCACAGGCTATGATAACCTTTCTGAATAGATTAGTGGGTGGCACGGTGGCACAGTGGTTAGCACTGCTGCTTCACAGCGCCAGAGACCTGGGTTCAATTCCCAACTCAGGTGACTGACTGTGTGGAGTTTGCACATTCTCCCCGTGTCTGCGTGAGTTTCTTCCGGGTGCTCCGGTTTCCTCCCACAGTCCAAAGATGTGCAGGTCAGGTGAATTGGCCATGCTAAATTGCGCACAATATAAGGTAAAGGGGTAGGGGTAGGGTTATGGGTGGGTTGCGCTTCGGCGGGTCGGTGTGGACTTGTTGGGCCGAAGGGCCTGTTTCCACACTGTAAGTAATCTAATCTAATCTAAAAAAAAATTGATTGCTTAAGATCTTCACAAGGTAAGTATTTAGAAAACACTGGCAGCTCCCACTGATTTAGACTTTAATTGAATTGAATTTACTTATCATCATGTATACCAAGGCAGAGTGAAAAGCTTTGCCTTGTGAGCAATACAGGCAGATCATGTAGTTAAGTAGCATAGATAGTAAATAATAGGTAAACAGCAGCAAAAATAAAAACACAGGTACAGGCAAATGTTAAGAATTTGTGAGTTCATTCAGTAATCTTACAACAGTTGGATAGAAACTGTTTTGAAACCGACTGGTGCAAGTGTTTAAGGAAATTTATATAAATCAAAAAACGTTGCATGTCGATTGTCCATATCACTTTCCATCAACTCATTGCAATTATGAGAATGAAGACATCTTGTTCTGTGAAGAGATAGGAAAGTCATTTTTAATATGTAAACTATTCCCAACAACCAAATAGTCAAAACTGATATAAGTAATGTTTGACTGCTTAATAATCTAATACTACTTAGAAGCTTAGTCTTCACTTTGAATTATTATTCATAAATGATCTAGGAAATAGATCATGGAGGACTTTAACCAGTCAATGATCAAGTTCAGCATGATGTAAGATACAGAACTGTTGGAGCTTAAACCAGGTGAATACCACAACCTACCATTACCTTGTTGCTAATTACAAAATTGACTCTTACAATTTGTTCAGCACTTTTCCTGTTTCAGTCAGAACCAGAAGGTGGTGAGAACATGGAACTCACTGCCTACAGGAGTAGTAGAGAAAGAAGCCATCATAGGATTTAACTGTGCACTTGAAATGTCAAGGCATGCAAGGTTATAAGCTAAGTGCTGGAAAATGGGATTAGAATAGTTAGGTGTTTGTTTTTGACCAATGCAAACTCTATGAGCTGAAAAAACATTTTCTGTGCTGTAGATCTCTATAACTTTGAGTTAGGTAGTGAATGGTTTGGAGGAGAACTTTCAGGTGGTTGTGGTCCCATCTCTCTGCTGCCCTTGGTGTTCCGGAGGGTGCTGTCCGAGGACTGTTGGTGAATTTCTGAAATGCATTTTGTAAATAGTACACTATGCTGCTACTTGAGCACCCGTCATAGCAGGAGTGGATATTTTTGGATGTGGCACCAATTATACAGGCTGTTTCGTCCTGGATGGTTTCAAGTTTCTTGAGTGTTGTTGGAGTTGTACTCATCAAAGCAATTGGGAATATTCTGACAAACTCCTAACTTGTATCTTGTAGATGGTGGACATGCTTTGGGGAGTCAGGAGGTGAGTTACTTTAGAGTCATAGAGCTGCAGAGCATGGAAACAAACTATCTGGCCCAACTCGCCCATGCCAACCAGATATCCTAAATAAATCTAGTTCCATTTACCAGCATTTGGCCCATATCCCTCTAAACCCTTCCTATTCATGTACCCATTCATATGCCTTTTTAAATGTTGTAATTGTACCAGCCTCTACCACTTCCTCTGGCAGCTCATTCCATACATGCACACCCGTCTGCATGAAATATTGCTCCTTAACTCCCTTTTAAAACTTGTCCCATCACCTTAAATCTGTGTCCTCCAATTTTGGACTCACCCATTCCAGGGAAAATACCTCGTCTATTCACCCTATCCATACCCCTCATGATTGTATAAACCTCTAAGGTTATCTCTCAGCCTCTGACGCTTCCAGGAAAATAGCCCCAGCCTTTTCGGCCTCTCCTTTTGGCTCAAATCATCCAAGCTTGGCAACGTTCTTGTAAATCTTTTCTGAACCCTTTCAAGTTTCACAACATCTTTCCTATAAGAGGGAGACCAGAATTGCATGCAGTACTCCAAAAGTGGCCTAACCAACGTCCTGTTCTTGCTGCAAGATTCCTAGCCTCTGACCTGTTTTTATAGCCACTGTGTTTATGTGGCAAGTCCAATCAGTTTCTGGTCAATAATCACCTCCTCAGGATGTTGATAGGGCAAATTCAGTAATGGTGACACCATTGAATGTCAAGGTGCAGTGGTTAATTATCTCTTATTGAAGATGATCATTGCCTGCCTTATGTCAGTCCAAGCCTGGATATTGTCCAGGTCTTGCTTCATGGACTTCTTCAGTAGCTGAAGAGTTGTGAATGGTGCTGACTAATGTGCAGTCATCAGCAGTTTTCACATTGTCAGTTCGATGCCAATGTTGTAACTGTACTGGAACAGTTTGGCTAGGGATGCAGCAAATTCTGGAGCAAAGTAATGCCGGACAGTTGTCAGTGTCCATGGCCTTTGCAGTGTCCAATACCCACAAATGTTTCTTGATATCATGTGGAATGAAACACCTTGACTGGAGACTGGGAACTGTAATGTTGAAGAAGGCCAATATGGACTGTCTACTCTGCATTTCTGGCTGAAGATTGCTCTGAATGCTTCAGCTTTATATTTTGCACTGAGGTTTTGGGGCTCACCTATTAATAAGAATTGGAAAATTTTGGAGCCTCCTTCTCCAGTCAGTTGTCTAATATTCCACCAACCGACAGGTCTCCTTCCGATTGGAAAGATGTTGTGAAACTTTAAAGGGTTCAGAAAAGATTTAAAAGGATGTTGCTAGGGTTGGAGGATTTTAGCTATAAAGAGAGGCTGAACAGGCTGGGACTGTTTTCCTTGGAGTGTCGGAGGCTGAGGGGTGACTGTATAGAGGTTTACAAAATTATGAGGGGCATGGATAGGGTAAATAGATAAAGTCTTTTCCCTGGGGTCGGGGAGTCCAGAACTAGAGGGCATAGGTTTAGGGTGAGAGGGGAAAGATATGAAAGAGACCTACGGGGCAACATTTTCACACAGAGGGTGGTATGTGTACGGAATAAGCTGCCAGAGGAAGTGGTGGAGGCTAGTACAATTGCAACAGTTAAGAGGATTTGGATGGGTATATGAATAGGAAGGGTTTGGCGGGATATGGGGTGAGTGCTGGCAGGTGGGACTAGATCGGGTTGGGATATCTGGTCGGCATGGACGGGTTGGACTGAAGGGTCTGTTTCCTTGCTGTACATCTCTATGACTCTATAACTGGATTTGTCAGAACTGCAGAGTTTAAATTTAATTCATTGTTTGTGGAATCACTTAGCTTTGCCTGTTTCTTGTTGTGGTCCTGTTTTGTAGCTTCAGCAGGTCGACATCTGATTTGTAAGTGAGCTTGGTGCCGCTGCTGCACTCTTCATTGAAACAAGGCTCATTCCCCAGTTGGTGGTAATGGTAGAGAGGGAAATTTGCAGATTGTGTTGGAGTATGGATCTGCTGCTAATGGCCAACAGTGCCTCTTGGATGTCGATTCTTGAATTACTAAATCTGTTTGAAGTCTGTCCCATTTAGCATGGCGATGGTGCCACACATGGAGAGCATTTTCAAAGGGAAGATGGGGATTTGTCTCCACAAGGACTATGCGGTGGTCATTCTTAACAATACTGTCAGGGATAGCTGCATCTGCAGCTGGCAGATTGGTAAGGATGAGGTCAAGTATTTGTGGGTGGCACGGTGGCACAGTGGTTAGCACTGCTGCCTCACAGCGCCAGAGACCTGGGTTCAATTCCTGCCTCAGGCAACTGACTGTGTGGAGTTTGCACATTCTCCCCATGTCTACGTGGGTTTCCTCTAGGTGCCCCAGTTTCCTCCCACAGTCCAAAGATGTGCGGGTCAGGTGAATTGGCCATGCTAAATTGCCCCTAGTGCTAGAGGTAATGTAGAGGTATGGGTGGGTTGCACTTTGGCGGGTCGATGTGGACTTGTTGGGCTGAAGGGCCTGTTTCCACACTGTAAGTAATCTAATCTATGTTCTCCTCTCTTGGTGGTTCCCTCACCACCTGCCACATATCCATTTTAGCAATTATGACCTTGTGGACCCGACCAACTCAATCAGTATTGCTGCTATCGAGTCACTTTTGATGGATATTTTGCATCCTTTCACCCTCAGAGTATCCTCCAAGTGTTGTTCAATATGCAAGAGCACGGAGTCATCAGCTGAGGACGGACAGTACATGGTTATCAGGAGGAGGTTTCCTTGTCCATGTTTAAGCCAAAACCATGGGGCTTCATGGGGTCCAGAGTCAATGCTGAAAACTCCCAGGGCAACTTTGACTTGAGTGTACACCACTGTGCAGCAACTCCTGCTGGGTCTGTCCTGCTTGGTGGGTCAGAGCATATTCAGGTATAGTATTTGTGGAGTCTAGGACATTGTCAGGTATGATTCTTTTGAGAATGGCTTTATTAGGTTGTTGTTTGACGTGTCTGTGAAACAGTGTTCCCAGTCTGGCACTAACCGCAAATGTTAGGAAGGGGGGATTTTGCAGTGTCAACAAGGCTGTTTTTGCTGCTGTTGTTTATGGCTTTTAGGTTGAATCCAGCTGGTCAGTCTGCTATCAATTCTTCTTTAATAAAACTGAGTCACTTGCTAGGCCATTTTAGAGTGCAGTTGAGAGACAACCATGATATTATATGTCTGGAATCACATGCAGTCCAGAGAAGTTAAAGATGGCAGTTTCCTTCCTTAAAGGATATTACTGAAGCTGAAAGACTTTTTTTCTGACAATTGACAATAGTTTTATGGTCATCATTAGGCTTTTATTTGATTAATTTTGACCCAGGTACCATGGCGCAATTCAAACATGGGTCCATAAAGCATTACCTGGACATCGTCTAGCAATAATATCACAAGGCCATCGCCTCTCCCTCTGCTGCAAAAATAATGAGCAATGAGGGTGACATTGTTCAGGTTTTTTCTTTGCCAGTTTTCTTCTATGTTCTACTTCAAACGTTGCATTTTCCGCATGTCTACCTGACTCCTCTTCTGGTACCCTGATCAGTTCATTATCAATGTCACCAGAATATGTACTAGTTACTACAATAAGTCATTAACTTTCTTTAAAAAAATCACTTTGGACATTATACCGTAAGTAATTAGCAATTACCTTCTGTGTTCTAATGTCAAGAAATGTCCTCAGAACACATTTTAACTTAATATTCAAGTATTAAGTATTGAACTATTGGAGGAAGCAATTATGTAGTATAAATGTAGTATGAGAAAGTGGTGTTTTATAAATTATTAAATTATTAGAAACTTCATTATAGTGTACTGTCACCTCCCCTTTTTTTTAACAAACTCAGTTTGACATATTACTAACAATATGTACTGGTTACCAGATGACTGTCAATTCAAATTAATCAGTCAGGAAGTTTCCATCTTATTCTGCTGAAAGTGACTATGAATGACAGTAATAGGGTTTACTGGAAGATGAAATAATGCACCAAATGTTCATTATAACCAAAATGTGGCTGAGTAGTGGCAATAATTAAATATAAATAGTGTTCATATAATTTGCAATTGTCACCCTTTCAAAAGTTCATTTACGTCATAGCTCTAAATCAGTTTTACAAGCCTCTGACTCATTTAAGAAAAGGTGATTTATGAAATTCTGGAATGACTCGTGAAAAGAGTACAAGTTTAAAATTAATGTGGATTCCGTTTTAAATTCAAATGAAAAATGACAGACTTGGAACATCAAATACTTTGGTGATGAAGGATGAATGGTCAGATTTGAATGATATTTTATCCTTATTTCTATGGCATTGCCTTTTGTTCGAAATAAAGAATAGTTTAAAACTCACATTTATCCACAAATTTCTTATTAGTGGCAAAGAATGTTATGGTTCAAGGTATCAAATAAAATGAATCAAAATTACATACATTCATGTAATATTTTGCTAGTATAAGCTCCAACACTAATCAATTTTAATAAAATAAGACTTTAAATTAAACATGTTATTGCAAACTTTGAATTGTAATTGTAGCTAGCTTCCTTCCATTGAATCAAAAGCACTTCAGAGGTTATAAATGCTTTGGTTGTGAAAAGCACTACATACATTCAAATTAATCCTTTCATTTGACCCCAAATTATAACTTCTAACATTTGATTGTGACGCTGTTGAAAACAAAGTGCCTGCATCGCAGATTTATGTTTATAATGGTGCATAGCCCTAGGAAGATCAGGGCCACCAGCCTGGAATTTTATTGGAAATTATCAGCACGATTTTAATACAAGATCAAAGTTATGCACTATTTCCCTCAAATGAGTTTTGCATGTAACTAATTTCTAATTAATATTGAAATGTCACTGAGCATAAATTTCCTTGATCATTTGCACAGTCACAACTTGTGTTCACCCGAATCTCAGCTAACTTGGTGATTTCTGCATTCAGATTCAAAGTATGGTTGCAGATCAGGCAGCATCCAAGAAGCAGGAGAACTGACTTTTTGGGCATAAGCTCCTTCCTCATTCATAAGAGCAATGAATCCTGTATTTACACCAGCTTTCACCAGCATAACTTGAAACCCAAAGTATAAGGGGAAGCAGATAAAAAAAGTCAATTTCTGATATGATCATGTTTTTTAATTACACAGCAGAGGCCTTTTGGAACAACATATCCATGTGATAATAACCCTTCTTCATCTAATCAACATATCTGTATATTCCTTTTTCTCTCATCTAACTCTCGTTTAATGAATCCACAAACTGTCCTTAGAACTCCATGTGTGGTTGAAGCAGCATTCTATGCAACTTTAAACTAAATTCTCTATTCTTTAATTCTATCACTCTAAAAATACTCCAGTGGGATTTTTAAAATAGGTTGATTAAGCTGTGTGACTACTTTTTAGGGCTTTGGGCATTTGCAGTCCAGGATCTCTCATCCATTCTCCTCTGTGAGATCCTTTTTTTCCTAAGGAGTATGTGACTTCCTTATTCTCCCTGCCAATTGACTACCTCACACTTGTTGAACATATTAAGATGCAACTACATTATTGTTCTGCAAGCTTATTAATATCTTTGTATCTTACCCAGTTTCATCTTTATTAAATGTATTCCCAATTGGTGACACTTGTAAACTTGAAGTTGCACTTCCAATGCCTGAATAAAAATCAATTAAATAGATAGTCAGAGGTTCCCAGCATCCAATACCATTTCTCATCTTTTGCTCATCTAAGGGACTATCTTTAATCACTTCTCTCTAATTGCTGTTTTGTAACCAATTGGTCTGGTTTTTTTGTCATTGCTCCTCACAGCTCTATTTTTCTGTCTTTTTTTTGAAGGAGAAAAACTTTTACAATTATATTTTCTCTAAAATGTTGCAGTAATATAATTAGTGGCTTAATGTTTTCAAACTTCAATTCCCATAACATCAATAAGGTAAAGAGGGCCATACAAAAGGAAGGTGGTCTATGTTCCACCCACTTCCTTGGCCCAGATTCTTTATGCTGATTTTTGGAAAAGGTTATGAGGACGTTCACTGAGTAATACTTCATTTCAAAACTTCCAGTTCCTATCAAATACCTTCAATTTGTTTCAGTGTACAGGTGATTTATTTAAGGACACAGCTCTTTGACGTTTTTTATGCAATTAGGTGCAAATGGAACTTAAAGGACTGGTGCGTAGTCTTTGCAAGAACTTCCAAGTTGCTCATATTCATGCAACTGACTGGAAACATTGTTTACCAAGATCTGCTCAGATTGGGAGTTGATTTGACTTAGTGGAAATAGTCACTTAGCCATACAGAACTTGAACATTGCTGAAAATAGCTTTCTGTCATGCACTCATCAAGACAATTTGTAATAACAATGTAAGGAGAAACTAAGATTTATATTGCATGAAAGAATTAGTTTTTGGCTGATTCATATTACACTTTCATTTTGGTTGATAGAGGCCACAGCACAGTTCAAGCACCAGGTAATGATAACTGACAGCTTACTGCTAAACTGTGTTTAAATTTTAAAACAGGCAGTTTGACTCTGGTCAAGTCATTGCCCAGTGAAATGAACTAGTGAATGACTGTCACCTGTTTTGAGTTGAAACAAGCACAGTGCATGTATGTGTTCTTTCTGCCTGCAAACCCAGTAGGGAAAAAAACAGAAAAACTTGCAAATGTCAGATGCTGGTCAAATTTGTTTTGTATGCCTCAGAACAGTGGTCCAATTCAACTACTATCTTCATTTCCAAGTATTCCTGTTTTCTTTTACCAGTATCTCCTTCTGGAAAGCCTTCTAGCTTAAGAGTGTCTGAATGTCATATTGAAAAAGATTAAATTGAGTCACATCTACTAGATTAATAGACACTTATATTGTTTAGAATCATTGTTAATTTATTCAACTTACCCATTTAATCATTATTACTCAAATTTGTTTTGTTCAAGTTTGTATATTAAAGATTCTTTGGTGTTTGAATTTATTCCTCTGGTCCTGCCACTCATTTTGTTACTCTTGGCTCTTCCAGTTATTTTGTTCTTTAAGTGAAATGGGGTCTAAAAAGCTCTATACATTTAGTAAATATCCAGCTTGTCCAGCATTCTCAATTGGGATAATATCATTTACTAATGTTCAATTTGATAACCAGCTCAAAATGTTCTATAAAGATATGCAAGGACTTGGGAAACTAGAAACTGACAAATCTAGTTTGCAAATTTAAAAAAAAACAGCATTGTGTCATCTTCACTTCACATCCATTAGCCTAACCTGAATTAAATATTAACTTTATTGAATTTCTATTGAGTAACCAAATAAATTATATTGTTATGAAGATGTTTTATATTTCATTCTTGGAGAGGTTAAGCTTTGAAAGCCCAGTGTTCTGACATGGGGTAAACCCCTCTGCTAATTTAAAGCAGCCGCACAGAAAACGTTCACCTCATTCCATAATCTGTTAAAATTTGAGAGGCAAAGAACTATCCCAGTGGTCATGATTTAAAGTAAAAATTAACAATTTTATTCTTTAAGTCCAACAGAGAATATTAAAACCAACAACTATTTACAACTCCTTTCTCGTAAATCTATCTTTTACCTCCCACTCCACAATACTGATCCAATTAAAAAATCCCAATTATGATTTACAAAAAAAATTATGTTTCAAACTCAGTCAGCTTTGCCGATTCTCCTTTGTCGATTTTCCTCTGTTGATTCTCTCCATTTCGGCCTCTAAGTTCTGCTGCCCAGACTCCCCACAGACAGGTGACTGTCAGAGAGCTCTTCAGCTAGTAGTCTACATTTGTTGGTCTTTGGCTGTCCTTCCCCTAACTGTTCAAACTGTCTGGTTTTATACCCCGAAACATTGGATCATTTCTTGGTTTTAATATTATCAAAATACTAAATTCAAATTTGATTTGAATTTTGGTATCTTGGGGCATAATTTAAACTGGTTGGCTGAATTTGTATTTGTCTTGTTTCATGACAACCCAGCTGTTGCTATTTGTTTCAACCAAGTGTTACATTATTACCTTGTTTAGAACTCTTTGTACTTTGTCAGTCCTTGCTAGCCTTTCAACTCACTTAAAGGCACAGTACATCTCTACACCTTCATAACAGTATGAAAAATGATTTATTTCATTGTTTTATGAAGATTCCTGCCATGATTTTTTTTAAGTTGAAAGGCCACTGTGAATGCCAGAATTTTATTCACAAAAATTCCAAGGAATCACATGACTGGTAATAACTGTTTGTACTACTTGTTTAAGTGGACTGGATACGTGACTCCTGAGGTATTTTGCAACTAGTTGGAAAATAAAAAGCTGCTGACGAAGAGCGACCCAGCTGATTAGTTTTGTTTCTGAGAAGAGTTCAGGGTGAAATCTATTTTTCTCCTGAAGGAACATCTCAATATTGCATTTTCTGAGTGAGCTGTATCTGTCAAGACTTCAGAGATACCATACATGGCTTGTGATGACTGCATGTTTTGGAACTTCAGAAAGGCAGACTTTGGAGCATTCTACATTTTATTCTTTTTGATTTCAAGGATAACTATAATGACATGAAATTTTATTTAAAGTGAGTTTCTGCAGAAAGAAATCCATTTTCCAATTTTGCCAAAGACCATGTTTTGGGTTACACAGAGGAATAAACATTTATACATCCGTATTACTGGCTGTGCTTGTTACTGCAACATCAATTAATACATTTTGATTTGATAATGAACCAGTAATTACATTTATTAAAGTAACCTACTGATAAAACATTTATTTTACAAACTGGATCTAGATAAGATATGTAATTGTCATTTTTGGTGACTAGGAAATGGATTTTTAATTTTTCATTATAACCTATGAAGTAAAATATTAGAGCAGCAGTGTACTTCCCAAACCTCAGTTATCAGTGTTTTAAGAACATCTGCAAAATGTGAGCTAACACATCTTCTAATTGAATAAAACTTATTTCATCAAACTAAGGGAATTATCACATTGAAACTCTTGGAAAATGCCATGTATTTCCTTGAGCTTACACTGACCTTCTTTGAAACAGTGTAGGAGGCCAAGGACTGAGGGGCTAGTGTGAGAGTGGTATGGGGAATTAAAATGACAGGGAACTCAGGAGGCAGGCTTCAGAGCTGAGCAGATATAGTCTACAAAGTAATCACCCAATCTGGAGATTTCCTTTGTCTTCAAAAATAATTATATTAAGTTGTTTGAAATGCAAGTAAATTTTTTTCTCACCTGGAAGGGATGTTTGGACCATTGGTTGGTAAGAAGGTAGGAGGTGAAAAGACAGGTATTACAACGCCTAGTTTTATGCTTTCACATTTGATTCAAAGGAAGTCACACTTAATTTCATTAAGGACATAATCTGTAGAAGAGAATGGCTGAAACTAGGCAGAGCGGAGTCAATGAGCTTTAGCTGATGCCCCAGAAAACCATAAGGAACAGGATCTACATGAAAATGAGTGAAACACAGTACATTGTAAAGCTGTTTAGAGGTTCAGGCTGGGTAAATGTCCATCTTGATTCTGTTAACTCTTGTTTGAAGACTTGGGTCATGTCCAATTACCATTGCTAAACCGCATCAGGACTCCAATGTCTGTTATACAAGGACATCCTATGACTGGAATGCCTGAAAGATTTATTTACAAAATTCAGTGTGTGTCAAAGATCAGAAATGAGTTGGTTTTCACAAGTAATGAAAGATAAATAAACAGATGGTAAGATGAATGGGAGTACCATGTAGAGTTCTCCAAACATCCATACTGTTTCTAGCTACTTGTGGATCAGTGGGTAACACTGCTTCCTCACAATGCCAGGGACCTGGGTTTGATTAAAGCCTTGGATAACTGTCTGTATGGAGTTTACACATTCTCTGCATAGGTTTTCACTGGGTGCTCCAATTTCCTCCCACTATTCAAAGATGTGCAGGTAGTGGCGAATGGTCGTGCTAATTTGTCCAAAGGAATGGGTATTCCTGATGAAGGGCTTTTGCCCGAAATGTCGATTTTCCTGCTCCTTGGATGCTGCCTAACCTGCTGTGCTTTTCCAGCACCACTCTAATCTTGACTCTGATCTCCAGCATCTGCAGTCCATAATTCTGCCTATGTGTAGGCTAGGTGGATCAACCATGGTAAATGAGTGGTTAATGGAATAGGGAAGGATGCTCTTCAGAGCGTCGATGCAGACTCAATGGGTCAAATCATCTCTTTCCTTAATGCAGGGATCATTTGACTTTGATTCTAAATGTTGTGGATTTAAAATATCAGAGTATGGAAGTTAAATATCCATTGAGCACCCAGACGGAGGAATTGAAGACACAATTTACAGGTTACACATAAATTCTTACAATTCAGTAATGTACACACTTGAATGCATCAGTAGCAAATTAAATTCTGTACAGGACCTGGGGTCACCAATTTAAGATGTTGGGCAAGAGTTGCAGATTGACTGTGAGAAGAAGCCTTTTCAAGCAGTGAGTGCGAATGACATGGTACTTCTATTCACCAAGGTGCTGGAGGTAGAGTTGATCAATCATTTTAAATGGAAAATAAATGAAACTTGAGGAAAATAAACTCATTTGGCTCTGGGGATAAAGTGTCAGAATGGAACTGGCTGGATCACTCCACTGAGATCCCACATGGACTCAGTTGTGAAATGGTCCCCTCCTTTCCAAATTCTTTTATTCAATAACTTTACAGATACATGATTCAGTCATTTTGAATTAAAGATAGAAGCTATGTGTAATCCCTGGGAGTATTTAGAGTTATAGAGCCATAGAGATGTACAGCATGGAAACAGATCCTTCAGTCCAACTTGCCCATGCTGACCAGATATCCTAAATTAGTCTAGTCCCATTTGCCAGCACTTCATCCATATCCCTCTAAAACCTTTTCATTAACCCATCCTGATGCCTTTTAAATGTTCTAATTGTACCAGCCTCCACCATTTCCTCTGGCAGATCATTCCATATACGCACCACCCTCTGCATGAAAAAAGTTGCCCTTAAATCCCTTTTAATTCTTTCCTCTCTCACCCTAAACCTATGCACTCAAGTTCTGGCCTCCCCCACCCCAGGGAAAAGACCTTAACTATTTACCCTATCCATGCCCCTCATGATTTTATAAACTTCTATAAGGTCACCCCTCAGCCTCCGCTCCAGGGAAAACAGCCCCAGCCTGTTCAGCCTTGTTATAGCTCAAACCTACCAGCCCTGACAACATCCTTATAAATTTTTTTCTGAACCCTTTCAAATTTCACAAGAAAGAATTGACAATTCCATGAGAGTTAGACCACAGAAACAGATTCCTGGCAAGAAATTGCTCCTACCAATGACAAATTTATGTAACACGTTATAGCAAAGAATTAATATTAGGTCAAGCAACAGAGTGAAAGATATGACATATTAAAAAGCAGAATCACACATTTGAACTACAGCTATAACAATATCATTATTATATTCTATATCAATGATCATATGATGTCAAACATCAATGTATTGTAAATCATTATCTCAAAGTACAAGATAAAGCAGCTCTTAGGAAGGGAGTTGCAGAAAGTTGATCCAGTGGCTGTGAAGGAACCAAATGGCTTCACTTCAGTGATGCAGAGTTAGTCTGCAACCACCATTATGTATGTCCATGCAAGATTCCCAGAAAGCTGCCAAGATATTTTTATCTCCCATCAGCCAAGTTAGCATGAGACATTCAGTCTTTAAACCAGTATTAGTGCATGACTCCTTGAAGACGATGATTACATTCCAAAGATGTGAAACTTGTCAGGAGCCTAAACGTTGTCATGCAGGAAAGCTACAACAGACACGACATGAGCATAACAGAGTGAATAATTGTACAATCATTTGATACCGATTATTTTCACTGTTATTGTTGATATAGAATATTATAGCAATAGTGTATTGTTTTAGGTCTAGTTTAAATGGGTGATTCTGTTTTTTAATATGCCAATTTTTTCACTCCTTTGCTCGATTTAACACATTCTTACAAAGATTTGGTATTATGCAAATTTGGCCAAAGTTGTGACTCAGGTGGCTAGGCACTTTCAAATGGGCATCAGCTAGAATTTCTAAAATGTTAGCTGTTTGCCCTGTCATTTGCAATATTGCACATCAATGAGGACTGGAGTTCCACTAGGAAGAGATTGAGGAATAGTCTGTCTTTTTGGAAAATGGAGGAGACCAAAAGCAGCAAGGGAGGTGTAATGTGGCAAGGGCAGCGTTTGTCACATACCTAACTGTAAAAAGTGGCTGTGATTCAGGAACATGTCAGTTAAACTGAGGATCTTATGCTGCAATGGGGTAATCTACCCACAAAGCTGTTAACAGGCCCTGCAGTCTTCCATAGTGGTCTCCTCATCTCAGTTCCAAAGCCTACCCTATTATACTCTGATTCCTTGTTCTGGACTTCCCAGTCATCAGGATCACCCTTCCAGCAATTATCCTGTCTCGTCCTGTTTGAATTTAATAGGCATCTATGAGATCTCCTTCCCTTCTTTATTTTAAACTCCAGTGAATAGAGTCCTACCTGATCCAATTTACCATCATATATTAATCCTGCCATCCCAGGTCTCAGTCTGGTAAAGCTTTGCTCTACTCCCTCCATAGCCGGAACAGCCTTCATCAGATAAGCAGACCAAAACTACTCTCAAAACTCCAGCAATCTGAGTTTTTGCAATTCACTGCTCCACATTTGGGCAAGTACAATTTTTAAAATTTATTTGGTAACGGTGCCCCAAAATAGCTTTAATTACTTCTGACTTGCCTGCTTTAGATTTCGAACTGCATGCTATCGATAAAATGAAATATGGGAAGGAAACCTAAGGCTCTTAATTTAACAGGAAATAACTTCAGACAGCCTTGCATGACATCATAAGAAGGTCCTCACTACTTTGGCAAGTATCCAAGGGCAAAACAATTTCACAAGTACTGCTTTCTGTTGTGAACCATTCACCTGTATTTTCGCTAAGAATTAGGCATTGCTTAATCCCATTCTTTGTCTTAACTAAGAGTCAACATCTGGGGCAAAAATGCCAAGCCCAGGTTTCTGGAACAACTGAGACCATCAAAGTAAAACTTTATTAAAAGCATTGAAAGGAACACAAAACAATTCAAAATATAAACTTGATAGTTGTAAAAAAGGCAACTTATTTTGAACGCTCCCAGTTTTATGTCTAAAGCTTATTCTTGTTACTAGTTTAACTCTAATCTGTAGGGCGATGCTGCCTGGTGGCCAGGTTTTGCAATTACAGACATCAAAGATTTCCATTATAAATCTGAGCTTAGAAATTTATAATGGAAAAAGTTAGCTCAGAAATGGAATGAAACAGTGGCAGCAAGTTCATAAGTACAGGAAATCCATGAAGATGCAATAAGCTATTGGTTGTCTTTTAGGCATGATCAGACTCTTCAATTTAAGAAAAAGTTGCAATTGCAATTTTCACAACACAAAAAAATTATTGACAATTGCTCATTTGACATTTAAAACCAGTAACCATTACAATATTTAAAATCATTTCATGGGTGATGTGGAAAAATTAAAATCGATACTCCATTTGTGTCACAATGGTACTGCATCAACTAGCTCAACAAAAGAAGTCCAGACCTCTCAGACAATGAGATAGGTTGATATTAGTTATTTGAAAATAATAATTGTTTTTTTTCTCTTACTATTGAAAAGATAGTACACTACCTCAACAAACTCAAATGTTTTGAAATTCATATTTTCCGTCAATGTTCAAAATTAATTCATCTATATATTGAGAATGCTCTTTTATTAAAAATAAATTTTAATTGCTGTTAAATTGTCACACGATTTGCAGCTTATATTTCAAAGAAGATGCTGGTCAATTTTCACTGATAGTGCACTACGAAATAAAAAGTTGAAGAATCAATTTCAGTCTCTTCTTACAGTCAAAAGTTATTTGATTTCGTATAACTTTACAAAATCTGTTTATAGGCCTAACTCGAGAACTCACTGCAAGTGCATTATGGGAAAAAATATCAGCAAAAGACAATGTACATGTGGCAGAGGTGCTGCAATTGTCAAACTTCCCATGTATTGAGATGTTTATTAATTTTTGGCTCAAAGTACATTTTTTTTCCTCTCACATTTTAAGAAAGGCTTGCATGTGTCATTCATTATCCACAATCTTTACTTATTGGGGTTATATTTGACATAAAAGTCCAGTTAATGATCATGTCAGTTACACAAATCAAATGGGACTGATGAAGTTGCATATCACACTCCCCTGCAGGTTAACTGACAACACCAAATTGCCATTCTGTGTGAAGTGTTATCATGCACTTTAAGGTGAGCTGTGTTTTTAACTAGATGAAACTGTCCAGAATAGAATATGGTCATTAAATGACAAATTACATTTTCAAGGATTACAGTACCACTGGCACTCAAAAGATGAGAAATCTGATAACTAAAAACTGAAATAACTGCAGATGCTGTAAATCATGTTATGACATTTTATAAACCCCTATGCTAATTTAAACCTGACACACAGACAAGCTCAGTTTGGGCTGTAATCTGTTATATGTTGAGAGGCAAGGAACTATCGCAGAGGTCACTATTTGAAGTAGAAATTAACAATTTTATTCTTTAAATCCAACAGAATATCAAAACCAACAACTATTTACAACTCCTTTTTCTTAAACTTATCTTTTACCTCCCACTCTACAATATTGGTCCAACAAAAATACCAATTAAGATTTACCAAAAAAATTCAAATTTCAAAACCAGCCAGCTGTCAAATCTTCTCTTTGTATCTTCCTCTGCCATCTTTTCTTTAGTATTCTGCTTCACAAGTCTTTTATATGAACAGGTACCATTCAGAGAGCTATTTGGCTAGCATGCTATACTTGTTAGTTCCTTTGGTAGTTCTCCTCCTACCTGTTCAAAATGTCTGGTTTTATACCCAAAAACATCAACTCATTTCATTGGTTTGATGTCATCAAAACACTATATTCAAATTCAATTGGATTTTGGTATCTGGGGCATGATTTAAAGCGATAGGCCAAATTTGGATGTTTTATTCCACGGCAACACACTTCCAGCTATTTGTTTCGACCAAGTGTTACATTTTTACCTTGTTCAGGATCCTCTGTGCTTTCAGTTTGTCCTTGGTAGCTTCCTCTTTCACATAAAAGTACAGTACACCTCTACACCTTCATAACAATCATAAACAAAAACAGAAGTTGCTGGAAAAACTCAGCAGGTCTGGCAGCATCTGTGAAGAAAAATCAGAGTTAATATTTCAAGTCACCTGATCCGAAATGTTAACTTTGATTTTTCTTCACAGATGCTGCCAGACTTGCTGAATTTTTCATCAACTTTAGCTCTTGAAGCTTAATAATTAGTCCACTCACTCGTGTTTCTATGCCCAAACTCACTCCATTCAATTCCATTTCCTTCTTTGCTCTCACTTTCTCAGTCACAGCTTATTAAATATCTGAGTTTCACTGTTTGAATTCTGCCTCTCATGAGTATGTCTTGCTAAAATTCTCAAATACTGCACAATGCTCAGGCTGTTTTGGCAATGGTTTGAAACATTCTGAACAGTTTTTCAAACCATTGAACTAAATGTTTCACTTTGGCATATGCTCCATGAGATACCTTGAGTTTAGCACTTGCTTCTCCAAAAGTGATACTTTGTGATCTGATTTACTGACATAAATGGATTACTCATGATCATGCACTGATCATCGTATAAACATGCTGCTTTAACTTAAATCTGTTTCAATTGCTGTCTTATCAGCTTTAAGGTGATGTCACTATTAGAATTACAATGTGCAACGAGCCAATTATCCAGATGTTATCACACGATTACAAGCCACAGGTTCTTGGCTATTGAGCACTCTCGATACAAGCTGTGATTGGAGGTTACTCTGTGTGGGATATATTAGTCTAGCTAATCCATTAGTCTAGCTAAACAGAATCTATGTACCTGACCTCAGTTAAACTAATAGCTACCAAGTGAAAATTAGGGACATGGCAAATTGTACAGTATCTATAAATATTTTCTTCATTGCTAGATTCCAGGAGTCTCCAACACAGAAGCCATCCAGAGATAAAAGGATACATTTTAAGCCCATCAGGGTAGAAATAGAGTTTCTGATCAACATATTGGGGCTATTAATTTTAAACTAATATAACTAAGGCCTAAGTCTAAAGCAGGCATGCTTTATGTCTGTAGTCAGCAATTGCTGTCATTGATCCTCTGAAACTGACAGCACCTTCTGATGACCACATGTGCAATCAGTGATTCATAGACTCTAATACTTTTCAGTTACACCTGACCCGATCAGTCAGGAAACTGTTCATTTACCTCTCAAATTTCAAAGGATCCAAACATCTGATATGAAGAACCTGAAGAACAACCTTATTGCAAAGACCCATGTGAAGGTGATCAATGCAGAAGGGCATCCTCACTTTTTACAGCACTAGCCACCTTGTGGTTTAACTCTTTAAAAATGTTTTCATACAAGGGACGTGGTTGTCACTGGCTGGCCAACATTTATTACCCAGTTACCCTTGAGAAGTGGTGTCTTCCTGAACCGCTGCAGACCACATGTTATAGGTTGACTTACATGCCCTTATGAAAGGAATTCAAGAATTTTGACACAGCAACTGTGAAAGATGTTTCCAAGTCAGGATGGTGAGTGTCTTAGAGAGGAACTTGCTGGTGGAGATATTCCCATGTGTCTACTGCACTTGTCTCTCTAGATGCAAGTTAGCATGAGTTTGAGGATCTTTGATAAATTTCTGCAAAGCATCTCATAGATAGTATACACTGCTGAAACTGAGTGTTGGTGGTGGAGGGTGTGGATGCTTATGGATGTGGTGCCAATCAAGTGAGTTGCTTTGTCCTAGACAGTGTCAAGCTTGTTGTGTGTTGTTGGAGCTGCACATATCCAGGCAAGTGGGAAATATCTCATCACACTCCCAACTTGTCTTGTGCAGATGGTGGTCAGGCTTTGGGCACTCAGCAGTGAGTTATTTGCCACAGCATTCCTAACCTCTGACCTGCTCTGTCACCACTGTGTTTATGTGGAAAGTCCAGTTGAGTTTCTGGTCAAAGTAACACCAAAAATTTTGAGAATGGGGGATTCAGTAATGGCAAGACTTATTGAAGATGGTTATTGTCTAGCATTTGTGTTGTGCAAACGTTACTTGCCACTTGTCATCCTAAGTGTGGATATTATTATCCAGATTCGGTTGCATTTGAACATGGACTGCTTCAGTATCTGAGGAGATGTGAATGGCACTGAAAATTGTGCAACATTGGCAAACATCCCTATTTCCCACTACTTATTAGTGGATGGGTGACTGGGTGAATAAGTCAATGGGCAGATTGGGTATGCCTGGTGGGTAAGGTGGTAGGCTGGTCATGTGGCATGTATGCTAGCTGGGAGGTGGGTTGCCAGATTAAGTCAGGTCAGGATAGGCATTCAGATAATAGGGAGACTGTCAGATTTGGCTGGGGAAGAGTCAGGTTGGGATATGGATATTATCAGTAGATCAGGCTGCTGGAGAAGCTGAAGAGGGTGGGTTAGTGTGATTGCAGAGGATCAGTTTTATGTTGACACAGGAGTTAAATGAAAACTGATATACATAACCTTTCACAGTTTCTGATTCCAGCTCAGGGTCAGAGAGCTTGTTTGCTCCTGTAAAGCAGGGGATTAACCCTTTGGAAGTTCAAACTTCCTTGACAAATGTCACAATGGACATTGGCAAATCAGCCAGGTCATGATATGCACCTTCAATTATACATCCAGTAATCCGGAGACTGGAAAGTGTGAGACTATATTTCTCCAGTGTTCAGGTCCTGGAAGGCTGACAACAAGAAGCAGTTACTAATCTGACTGGAAATGCCACTGTTAAGCAATAATCTTCAGACAAAAACTCTTGAAAAAATTATACTGTGCTGAATGAGGCACATTAATTTCATACTCACTGCTGAACAGCCACAGGTGATCCCAAAAGCATAGTTGTGGAGAGTCAAGTTTCTCCACAATGATAAATCAAAAAATTACAATGTCAATCTTGTTTTCTGATATTTTAGCTTCTGCTTAAATCCCACCTGTATATCTCAATTAATTCTAAAAGGATTTAAAGCGAAGTGATTTTCACTTCCTGGTTTACATTCTGTGAGAAGACTGCAATTTGATTAGTTGCAGTATCTTGCTTGATGCTGGTTTGACACCAGATTCCATTTAATATTGAAAAATACTGTTAGAGGGAGATCACTGTATTTCCATGGACAATGTTCTTCAAGGTTAATAGAAAGCGCTGTGACTTTATTCCTACTAACTGGAAGATCAGAGCCAAACATAGGCAATGTACATTATCATCAAAATCATCCTTTGTGTGGATTTGTTGAGCCAAATGGTCTGTTTCCACACTGTTCGGGATAGTATGATGCTATGATTTAAGTTCCCAAATTCAATGATCAGTCAAACTGGCCAAATGTGATTTATGCTTTATAAATATAAAACTATGTTTCAATGAATTCTTGATCAAATGGCTATTTCAGAGAAAGGGTGATGAGTTTCGTGTGACGCTGTTGGAGGATATAGAAGTAAGATTGCTTGAAAATAGTACCTGCCTGAAAACTACTTAAAAGGAATATCACACACAAGTTTTTCAATAAAATTAATTGCAGTGCCAGCAATGTATTGAAGCTAACAATTATCAAATATGTTTCCAAAGACAAAACAAATGCCAACAACTGCCAATCAGTCCACCAACACAGGCAATAAATTGTTCCAGCAAATCATTTTTTTGCTGCAAACTTAACGGTTTCACATAAAACAAAGTCGACGTAGCTCATATAAAACCTTTGCAAATGCTGGAGAAGTAAAATCAAAAACAGCTCCAATGAAGGTCAGAATGCACTTGCAACCACTCACTCTATATCTCCCTTTACAAATGCTGCCAGACCGGCTCAGTTTCTCGGGACTTCCTGTTTTGAACCATAATAATTCTACAATATTTTCTCCCAGGGCAGGCCAAAGAGATAATTTCCCAAAATAGTATATCAGATGTATGCAACCTGTTGCAAAGACCATAAATTCAAATAATATTTTTTCAATGCAACATTTTTCTTTACTCAAATTGAAACTTAGAAGGATCAAAGTATACTAAGGATGCATTTCTAGCTGCATGCACCATCTGTTAAAAATCATATTTATAGAATAATTTGAAGCTTTGAAAACACATCATAGGCATTAAAACTGATTTTCAGCATAAACATTTTTCAAAGGGAAGCTTCAAATACCTACATTTAATGCGCAGAATACAAATCAGTATTCTATTTGTTTGATTATTTTTGATTTGCAGTGAAATGTAATTTCAAGGTGCATACTTCATATTTGTCGAAGCTTTTACTGTTTTGCAGATAACATAGGTACAATTGCATTCTTACACTCACACTGTTGGTGACCTTAGGCAGTAAGACACAAAAAAATATAATTGTCAATTAATGCTAAAATAATAACTCACAAACAGCTGTCAATGTAATTGAGAGGCTAATCATGTTCACTGTTATTCATGTATAAATGTCATGGCAACTTCATATGAAGGCAGATTTGCAAATAAATTCAGAAGTTAGAAAGATGGACTACAACGTTAATTTTCAAACAAAAAGCATCTCACTGTCTGATAAACCTTGGAAATGCATTGATTGCCATGATGTTATTGTTGATGATGTGGTGGGTATGAATTAAATTTGCCACAGAAAATGACAGCTCTTTTGAATTAACAGAAAGAGCCTTTTTAGGGGCAATTTATGACCCTGAACATTTAATAAAGCTTGGATAAACTGTCAAAGATCCTTCTAACAATGTGCTAATTATTAGTTGCTTCCAATGATCCATCTCGCTACTGTAAATTAATTATTATGAATTTGGCATCTCATTTATTTCAGCTATAATTATTGTTGGAGATTTGTTTTAAATTGTTGTTTCACTTATATTTTCTGAATTACATTTGCTATTTGTATCGGATTAGAGAGAGAGATGTTGGCAGCCATTGTGAGGAGTGGTAAATATCTTCACACCAGTATGGCATGTTGCAGACATTTCAGCTACCTTCGAGCTGCAATAAAGGACAATTCCAATTGCTTGAACATTTGTCCTGATATTGAGATGACCCCTTGCCACATGGGATGACCTCCTGGGAGACCCTGACTGCCTCTCAGCCTAGCCTCTATTCTACCATGACACAAAATGAAGGGACCAATCCTGGTTCATTCTAAGAGTACAAGATGGCCTGATCAGAACAGCATCAGACGCACCAAAAAGTAATTTGTGAACCTGGAGAAGCTATAACAAAAGATGAGCAGCATGCAAAACAAAGAGCTAGGCAATCTCAAAACCACTGGATCAGATCTAAGCTCCACATCCAGCCATGAATGATGGTGGTAAAATAATAACTAATAGCACGATGAAGCAGGATTAATGATGTGAGAGGCCAGAAAATCAGTATTAAAAAAAAACTGAAGCATTTGTATCCACCTTCAGCCAAAACTGTGTTGTAAATGATCAACCTTGGCTTCATTCAGTGGGCCTCATCATCACTGGTGTAAGTATTCCACACTGGAAGTTATTCTACTTGATATAAAGAAATAGCTGATGACTCTGGGTCCTAACAACATTCCAACAATAATATAGTTGCACCCCTAACCAAACTGTTCCTATGCAACTACCATATTGGCATCTATTCAATAATGTGGCAAATCACCCAGGTACATATAACATTCATAAAAAGGAGGACTAATCCAAGGCAACCAATTCCCAACCCCATCAGTCTGCTCCGAATCTTCTGTGATATAATGAAATGGATAAGTCCAGGGAGAGAAATCACGGGCTCTGCTGCTCCAGCTTTCTTTCCCTTTTCCCCATCTCCCTGTTAACTTTTTAACACTTGGCTTTAGTTCAAGCATGCATCG
This sequence comes from Hemiscyllium ocellatum, assembly GCF_020745735.1. Lineage (NCBI taxonomy): Eukaryota > Metazoa > Chordata > Chondrichthyes > Orectolobiformes > Hemiscylliidae > Hemiscyllium > Hemiscyllium ocellatum. The sequence continues at coordinate 23,153,033 of NC_083422.1, forward strand.
AGCATCACCACAGTTTGATCTGTACCATTATTGATCCCTAATAATAATGCTCCATGTGAAAGTCATCGTGTTCTTTCAATGCATATGGTGTCAAACCTGTCTAGGCACTTGCATTACAGATCTTGAATTGACTTAATCTTCATCATTTGAGTCCATTGCATGCTGGTAATTCCATTGCCACTGGTCCATTGGTGTCAACAACAAGCAGACTGTGGTAACCATGCCCAGACCCTTTGGTCCATCAAGTTCACAGCAACCCTCCAAAGAACATTCCACCCAGGCCCACAAACCCTTTCCCCCCACCCCTTCATTGTTACCCTGCATTTCCCATGCATCCCTGGAAATTTTGGGCAATCTAGCATGCCCATTTCACCTAACTTGCACATCTACGGACTGTGGGAGGAAACTGGAACACTGGGAGGAAACCCACACAGACACAGTGAGAAAGTGTCAACTCCACACAGACCATCATCCAAGGGTGGAATCGAACCTGGGTCTCTGGCACTGTGAGGCAGCAGTGCAAGCTACTGTGCCACCGTGCAGTAAATCCAGCTCTTGTTGGCTGTATTATAAATTTGCATTTTATCAGATGATTGCCTTGAAGTAGTAGTGGCAAACCATTAGTATTTGCCCCAGTATTTACCTTTAATCATAGTTGATGCCTGACACCCGAACTAGGCGTATAGTCTTAAATGTGGTATCAACTTTCAAGTCATTGTATCCAAATACAGTATGACTGTCACTATATAGAAAATTTGTTCACTTTCTAACTCCTGTTCCTCTCTGTATGCTTTCTTTTCCATTTGTGTCTCTGCCTAACTCATAGGCATACCTGTGCTTGAACTGGTATTTGGTGAACTCTTTTTTTTATTCTTCCCACTATTCTGACTGTTTGATTATGGCTTGTTATCGTCTGACCATTTCCTCACTGCCAAAGTTTCTACACAATTTGTCCAATATGTCTTTCGACTGCTTGTCTGTCTGGTGTCTCTCAGTGCAGCACAGTTTCCTGGGTGCTGCATCATATAGCACTTGTTGCACCCATCACCCTGCATGCTTTCCATACAATGGAATGTCTGGAAAACTATTGCACATCCTGCAAAATGATGATACAGCATGTTACGAGAATTTTATTTTATCAGGTACTCTGCCCCACTCCTTGGACTTTCCCCATCAGACTTTCCCTATCGGACTAGGGTTTGTAACACCTGGACTTTCCCTAGCAGACTTGAGTTCATAAGACCAGAGAAACAGCTCCAAGTGCCAGCCATCATCCTGATGAACAGAAGGCAATGAGACTCATTTGTTGCATATGTCTAAAATAGTTTAAGCTAATAAATTTGCTTTATGTCAAGGCACACGTGTCTTCTTGTAACCATTTTGATCAGACTTTGAAGAGCTCATTAAGCACTTTCACCCTAACAATACACAGATACAGCTTATTTTCTAATACTGAAGATGTGATAACCATATATAATAGATTATGGTCAAATACCACGCAGCACACATCAAAAAGCAATGTGCTCAAAATAGATCCTGTGGATTTCTCAAAAAAATTCACACCACATATTAATTACATGGTGAGTTATCAAAACTCATAAAGGATTACATTCATTTCACAAAGGATTACAATCTTTCACTTTTGTTGATCTGATTTTGAACCTATCTCTCATAACTGCTCCATCCTCGAATTCCTCAACAACTGCTCAAGTGCTGTTGATAGGCTTTTTTTCCTGATTCTATGCTCCCCTTGGCGCCAAAACGGCACCCCATCACTCGCTGATGGGTATAACTCTCTGACAGTTATCCACACTGAGCCAGCCTTGGATTGAGCTCCAATCTGTTCAGTTGCATTAAGTAGATACTGCTAATGAGTTTTTTGAACTCCACCCCACCCTCCCACACCCCAACCTTCACAAGTTCACTGGAGTATTATTGTAGGTTTCTTATGAGCCAGTCACAGCTTCACTCAATTTTGAACCAGTGACCTTCCTATCAAAGTCAATGTTTTCCTACAAAGGGCTCAGTGAATGTTGTTGAAAATGTCTGTTCCATAAACGTTATCAATCATAGGTTGCTGGCTTGCTTAGCACAGAATAATGGATTAAAATAAAGAATTGCATTACATCCTTTAAATGATTTTTCCTTAACCAAAAACAAAACAGTTTTGATCCACTGCCTGCAGCACCGGGCTTCTGCCATATTCTGAGATCTGTGGCTCCAGTACAGACTTGGATCCTCTCCAATGAGAAGACTCCATCCACAGCTTTCTTTATTGCAGGGAAACACAAACAACATCAATGGCTCTGTAGTATTGTAGGCCCAGTAAGGATCAGCTTTCCCAATCTAAAGTTCTCAGAAAACTGGTCTTCTGGTTGACAAGTATTCAAGTTGTAAAGTCATTTTATTTTTCTGATTTTTTAATTGTGGAATGAAATGGGAAAAGGACTGTTTTAAAATCCAAGAATTGTGGAAGGGATGGCTGCATTTTTTACGTTAAAAGTCACACAACACCAGGTTATAGTCCAAAAGCACTGTAACCTGGTGTTGTGTGATTTTTAACTTTGTCCTCCCCAGTCCAACACCGGCACCTCCCCATCAAGCATTTTTAGAAGCAAGCTATCAGTACCTATTGTAAATGTTGTTTACATGGTACTTCGTTCAAGCAGTGAAGGGAGGTTGCTGCAGATGAGCTGAAGCCAGGTGTATGTCAGAAAGGATCTTTGGATAGCAACAAGTAACTGATTGGTCTGTGGAATGATGACCTGTTGTCAGTGAAAAATACCTTCTCCCACCTATGTGATTAATAATTTGCTATAACTGAATAACCTAACTGAATAACTTGGGATTGACAATGAGATAGCCCAGAAATCTTTTGACCTCTAGAAAAAGTGGCACTATCTTTCTCTCTGCAGTTAAAACCACCTAAAGTTTGGAAGAAGTCAGTTTCTTTTCTTTCACCAGTTACTGTAAACTATGGTTTTTAACCAATAGCTCAGAGACTTTTAAAGCTGTGATCCAGATGCTCTGTGCCTCTGCAAGCAAATGAATATCCCTAGAGAAGGAAAATTATGGAGCAACAAATCCTGCCAAGCCAAAGGAATCCATTCAGTGAATCACATGGACAGGAACCATTGAATTGCTTTCCCATGTTTTCCCTCCATCTTTGATACCATTTTTTTTTAAAGTTGGAACAATAGAAGTAGCATGAAGAAATGGTGTCAAACTCCCACCGAACCAGGATTTTAGTTTAGCTTAATTAGCAAAGACTTAATTACAAAGACTAATTACAACAATAACCATCCCAACATCCACCAACAGAGTTGCGTCAAGACTCTCTTTAAATGAACTATAACATATTCCAAACTCCAGAGCTCTGCAAAAAAGAAGAGGAACACCTATACAAAGTCTTTGCTCATAATATGTACCCAAACAGCTTCATCCACCGATGCCTGGCATACAAACAACACCAAGAAGACACTGTGCGCCCCAACACACTGACCACCTGATCCTACATTAGAAATGTTTCAGAACTGACTACAAGATTCCTATGTCCTTTGGGAACAATGGCAGCACACAAACCAACAGCCATACTTCACCAGCTACGATCCAGGACAAAAGACCCCTGCAATGTGCAGGATGAATATGATACGCAAAACGCTGTGCAGCAACTGTGAGAAATATTGCATAGGACAAACGGGCAGGAAGCACATCACCAAAACGCATGAGCATCAGCTTGCAACAAAACAGCACGACCAGTTCTCCCTCATGTCAACACACACTGATAATGAAAGACATCAGTTCAGCTGGGAAGTTACTATAGTGCGACAGGCAAATAAAGACGAGCTCAGGAATTCCTGGAGGCCTGGTCTTCATCCACTGGTTCCATAAACAAACATATTGAAATAGAGACCATCTACAGACCACTACAGTACAAAACCAGAAATAGAACCCCCCGTCATTACAAACAGGACCGTATAAATTCAAGACAGATCACAGCAACAGTGTTTCTTTCGGGTAGATATTTGGACTTGAAAGCTACTGTACATTTCTTCCGCCTTGAGTTCCCTCTCTTTCTCTCTCTCTCTCACACACGCACTCTCTCAGAAGTTTCTCTTGATGTTCTTTCCTCTTGGACTGGAGAAATGTTGCATGTGAGAAAATCTATTTTACTGAATTTGCTTTTGTCAAGGGTATGCTTATGAAATATTACTATTTGGAAAGGCTAATTAGTGATAATCAACAGATATATTATCATGTTGAATATTTCAATAGAACATAGAACATAGAACAATACAGCACAGAACAGGCCTTTCGGCCCACAATGTTATGCCGAACATTTGTCCAAGCATAAGCACCTAACCATGTACCTATCCAATTGCCGCTTAAAGGTCACCAATGATTCTGACTCTGCCACCCCCACAGGCAGCGTATTCCATGCCCCCACCACTCTCTGGGTAAAGAAGCTATCCCTGACCTCCCCCCATACCTTCCACCCTTCACTTTCCACCCTTTACCTTCCACCCTTTACCTTAAATTTATGTCCCCTTGTAACACTCTGTTGTACCCGGGGAAAAAGTCTCTGACTGTCTACTCTATCTATTCCCTGATCATCTTATAAACCTCTATCAAGTCACCCACATCCTTCGCCGTTCCAATTAGAAAAGGTCTAGCACTCTCAACCTATCCTCGTACGACCTATTCTCCATTCCAGGCAACATCCTGGTAAATCTCCTCTGCACCCTCTCCAAAGCTTCGACATCTTTCCTAAAGTGAGGCGACCAGAACTGCACACAGTACTCCAAATATGGCCTTACCAAGGTCCTGTACAGCTGCAGCATCACCTCACGACTCTTGAATTCAATCCCTCTGCTAATGAATGCTAATACTCCATTGGCCCTCTTAGAAGCTCTATCCACCTGAGTGGCAACTTTCAAAGAGCTATGAACATAGGCCCCAAGATCCCTCTGCTCCTCCACCTTACTAAGAACCCTACCGTTAACCCTGTATTCCGCATTCTTATTTGTCCTTCCAAAATAGACAACCTCACACTTGACAGGGTTGAACTCCATCTGCCACTTCTCAGCCCAGCTCTGCATCATATCTAAGTCCCTTTGCAGCCAACAACAGCCCTCCTCACTATCCACAACTCCATCAATCTTCGTATCGTTCTCAAATTTACTGACCCACCCTTCGACTCCCTCTTCCAAGTCATTAATAAAAATTACAAACAGCAGAGGACCAAGAACTTATCCCTGCGGAACTCCACTTGTAACTGTGCTCCAGGCTGAATATTTACCATCTATCACCACTCTCTGACTTCGACCGGTTAGCCAGTTCTCTATCCAACTGGCCAAATTTCCCACTATCCCATGCCTCCTGACTTTCTGCATAAGCCTACCATGGGGAACATTATCAAATGCCTTACTAAAATCCATGTACACTACATCCACTGCTCCACCCTCATCCACAAGCTTGGTCATCTCCTCAAAGAATTCAATAAGACTTGTAAGGCAAGACCTACCCCTCACAAATCCGTGCTGGCTGTTCCTAATCAAGCAGTGTCTTTCCAGATACTCATAAATACTATCTCTCAGTACCCTTTCCATTACTTTGCCTACCACCAAAGTAAGACTAACGGTCTGTAATTCCCGGGGTTATCCCTATTCCCTTTTTTGAACAGGGGCACAACATTCACCACTCTCCAGTCCCCTGGTACCACACCCCATTGACAGTGAAGACAAAAAGATCATTGACAACGGCTCTGCAATTTCCTCTCTTGCTTCCCACATAATCCTAGGATATATCCTATCAGGCCCAGGGGACTTGTCTATCCTCAAGTTTTTCAAAATGTCTAACACATCTTCCTTCCTAACAAGTATCTCCTTTAGCTTACCAGTCCGTTTCATGCTCTCCTCTTCAACAATACGGTCCCTCTCGTTTGTAAATACTGAAGAAAAATACTCATTCAACACCTCTCCTATATCTTCCGACTCAATACACAGTCTCCCACTACTGTCCTTGATCAACCTATCCTCGTTCTCGTCATTCTCATGTTTCTCACATATGCATAAAAGGCCTTGGGGTTATCCTTGATCCTAGCAGCCAAAGATTTTTCATGCCCTCCCTTAGCTCTCCTAATCCCTTTCTTCAACTCCCTCTTGACCATCCTGTATCCCTCCAACGCTCTGTCTGAACCCTGTTTCCTTAACCTTATGTAAGCTTCCTTCTTCCTCTTTACTAGACCTCCCTTGTCAACCAAGGTTCCCTCACACGACCATCTCTTTCCTGCCTGACAGGTACATACATATCAAGGACACGTCGTATCTGTTCCTTGAAAAAGTTCCACATTTCAACGACATCCTTCCCTGACAGCCTATGCTCCCAACTTATGCTCCTCAGATCCTGTCTTGCAGCATCATATTTACCCTTCCCCCAATTGTAAAACCTACCCTGTTGCATGCACCTATCTCTCTCCATAACCAAGGTGAAAGTCACAAAATTGTGGTCACCATCACCAGAATGCTCACCCACTAACAAGCCCATCACTTGTCCCGGATCATTACCAAGTTTCAAATTCAATATGGCCTCCCCTCTGGTCAGACAATCTACATAATGAGTTAGAAAAGTTTCCTGGACACACTGCACAAACACCGTCCCGTCCAATCTACTTGATCTAAAGAGCTTCCAATCAATATTTGGGAAGTTGAAATCGCCCATGACTACTACCCTGTGGCTTCTGCATCTTTTCAAAATCTGTTTCCCAATCTGTTTCTCCACATCTCTGCTGCTATTGGGGGGCCTGTAGTAAACACCCAACAAAGTGACTGCTCCTTTCCTATTTCTGACTTCAGCCCATACTACCTCCAAACGCAGATCCCCTCGAACTGCCTTTCTGCAGCCATTATACCATTTCTAATTAGCAACGCCACACCCCCTCCTTTTTTACCACCCTCCCTAATCTTACTGAAACATCTGTAACCAGGAACCTCAAACAACCTCTTCTATCCACATTTCCGTGATGGCCACAACATTGTAGTCTCAAGTACCGACCCACACCTTAAGTTCACCCACCTTATTTCTGATATTCCTTGCGTTGAAGTATACACACTTGAACCCATCTCTGTGTCCACAAGTATTCCCTGTCAGTGCTACCTTCTCCACAGCCTCCCTACATTCTTGGATATCCTGAAAAACAGCCAACCTACTTGCTGGACTACAAGTCCGGATCCCATCCCCCTGCCAAATTAGTTTAAACCCTCCTGAAGAGTGCTAGCAAACCTACCTCCCAGGATATTGGTGCCCTTCTGGTTCAGGTGCAACCCGTCCTACTTGTACAGGTCCCACCTTCCCCAGAATGCAGTCCAATTGTCCAAATACCTGAAGCCCTCCCTCCTACACCATCCTTGCAGCCACGTGTTCAACTGCACTCTCTCCCTATTCTTTGCCTCACTGTCGCGTGGCACTGGCAACAACCCAGAGATGATGACTCTATCTATCCTAGCTTTTAGTTTCCACCCTAACTCCCTGAGCTCCTGAATGACCTCCCCACCCCTCTTCCTACCTATGTCGTTGGTGCCTATGTGCACCACGACTTCTGGCTGCACACCCTCCCTCTTAAGGATTCTGAAGACATGGTCTGAGATGTCTCGGACCCTGGCACCCAGCAGGCAACAAACCAACCGAGAGTCTCGCCCTTGTCCACAGAACCACCTGTCTGTCCCTCTAACTATAGAGTCTCCTATAACTAGCACTCTTCTCCTCTCCCCCTTTCCCTTCTGAGCCTCAGAGCCAGATCTCGTGTCAGAGACCCGGTCACTGCGGCTTACTCCCTGCTAGGCCGTCCCCCACAACAGTATCCAAAGCGGTATACTTATTGTTAAGGGGAATGACCACAGGGTAACAACAGAGTTACAGTTAAGCTAATTTTTTTATTATTCTTATTTTGTCTGTATTTTTAACTATTGTGAAAGAATAAAGTGAGTTTTGCTTTAAACCTTGTAGTCTGACCAATCAACTTGCATTTGGAACACAATGCCTGACACCCATCTTTAAAAATAAGAAAACATTGGGGTCTAGGCCAACTTCTTAAAATATTTTGAAAGGGTTTGGCCTGGTACATAAAACTAGCTCTTAACAAAAAATGTACCAGCCGCTCTTAAGAGTTTAGAAGAACAAAAGCTAATTTATAGATATATGGAAGGTTTTAGGGGGCTCAACAGGATAGATACAGAGAGGCTATTTCCCCTTGTGAGAAATCTAAGATGAGGAGGCATAGTCTTAGAATAAGGGGATTGCTCAGTTCGGACAGAGATGGAAATTAATTTCTTTTCTCAGAAGGATCTGTGAACATATATAACAAGAAGAGTTGTTGAGGCTAGGTTATTAAAGTATATTCAAAGCTGAGATGGACAGATGTTAATAAGTAAGGGAATCAAGGGTTATTGGAAAAAGGCAGCCAATCTGAGGATTATCCAATCAGCCATGATCATATTGAATGGCAGAGAAGACTCAATGGACCAAATAGCCTGCTTCTGTTCCTACATCGTATGGTTGTGGTTTTACTTTGACAATAATTGGAAATCTAAAAGATGGGTTCTTTATTTATGAATAACAGGATTCCGGGAGAGCCCTTCATACATGTGTCATCTGTTGATCAACATTGTTTCAGCTATTAGATCACATGCTAATTTCCCTCACTTCTTAATGTATTCCAAAATCCATTAATATATTCAGCAGTATGCTATTGAGTATGCTAAACTTATTCATTTCAAAGCAATGCAACAACATTCAATGTTCAATGAGCACAAACATCGACAAAGAACTAAAAAGCTAATAAATAGAATATTCCAGCAAGTAGCAGCCAAAGTAATGTAAGAAAGTAAAGATCATGCCCGGTCTCATTTTTATTTTCTAAGAAGAATACTGAATGAACTGCAGAAAGACTTAACACATGCCCGATATGAGTCCTCCAGAAAACTATTATAAACCTCTGGATGAAAAGCTGTTGCACAAGACCAAACCAATAGGAAAACCTTAAATTGAATGAAATATTTTTTGAAGGGAAAGTAGCAGGTACTGGCTGGTGATATAGGATTCGATGAATCATTAAATTATATACAGTGTGCAATTGCTGATTTCAGTACCCATCCAACCTTCCAGATATGGATGTGAAGTTGGGTGTGGATAGGAAGGTGTATGGGGAGAGTGCCCACACTATGTTATAGGCCAAACACACCCTGTAGGGGCATGTCATATTCAGCCTATTAAGGAGTCAAGGATCAATACTGGGATATTAACTGGCAATGATTTTCTGATGGTTTTTGCTTACAGTTTCATATTTTGCCTTCATGAAGTCTCAAAGGCCACTTGTGAAGCTTAACTGTTCTTATTGTATTGACGGTACAAAGTATGTCTTGCTGCATAATTGGCGTTCTTGGTCATTCATTATAATATAAGATTGTACAAGGAGGAGGAAGCATGCATATTCTCTATACTCTGATCATGGGACAACATCACTCAGGAAGATAAAGGAAAGGGAGAAAATGGTGTGTAATGTGTCAGCACTTCTGAGAATCATATGGTGTGACTATGTGACCTATGAACTAGATTGAACATAGAACACAGAACAGTACAGCACAGGAAAGGCCCTTCGGCCCACTACGCTCTGTTGAACATAACACCAAATTAAACTAAAATTCTGCCTGCCCTTGGTCCGTACGCCTCTATTTCTTGCATATTCACAGCTTATCTAAAAGTTTTTTAAGAATCCCTATCGTATCTGCCTCCACCATCACCATTGACAGTGCATTCTAGATTCTGACCACTCCCTGTGTAAAAAATATGCCCTCACATCTCCTTTGAACTTTCCCTCTTTTGCCTTTAATGCATGCAACCGGGTTTTAGATATTTCAACTCTGGGGAATAAAAGATTCTTCCTGTCAACCTGATCCATGCATCTTATAATTTTATAAACTTCTATCGGTTGACTGATTTGAATTATTGTCATATGTTCCTAAGTACAGTGAAAAGCTTTGTTTGTGAGCAGAACAGGTGGATCATAGTAAACAAGGACGTACAGATTATAGGATAAAAATAAACTGAGACAGAATAAGGCATACAGATTATATCACACAGGACGTTCATTAGGCAAAATCAACATTAACAAATTCAACATTATTTGAAGTTAGAGAGTCCATTCAGCTGGGAAGAAGCTGTTCTAGTACCTGCTAGTGCATGTGTTCAAGCTTCAGTATCTTCTGACAGAAGAGGTTGTAGGAGAGCATTACCAGTGTGGCATTGGTCTTTGTTGGCAGCCTTGATGCAGCAGTGAGAAGTGTAAATGGAGTCCATGGATAGGTAAAAACAATGACTGCAGATGCTGGAAACCAGATTCTGGAGTAGAACGGTGCTGGAAAAGCACAGCAGTTCAGGCAGCATCCGAGGCGCAGGAAAATCAATGTTTCGGGCAAAAGCCCTTGATCAGGAATACAGGCAGAGTGTCTGAAGGGTGGAGAGATAAATGAGAGGAGGGTGGGGGTGGGGAGAAAGTAGCATAGAGTACAATAGGTGAGTTGGGGTGGGATGAAGGTGATAGGTCAGGGAGGAGGGTAGAATGGATAGGTGGAAAAGAGTACAATGGGTGGATGGAGGTGGGAATATGGGATGGAGTGGAGGAATTGGGAATACGGGATGGGTGGAGGAATTTTTCCCAATTCCTCCGCCTCCACCGTATCTGCTCCCAGGAGGACCAGTTCCATCACAGAACACACCAGATGGCCTCCTTTTTTAGAGACCGCAATTTCCCTTCCCACGTGGTTAAAGATGCCCTTCAATGCACCTCGTCCACATCCCGCACCTCCGCCCTCAGACCCCACCCCTCCAACCGTAACAAGGACAGAACGCCCCTGGTGCTCACCTTACACTCTACCAACCTTCGCATAAAGCAAATCATCCGCCGACATTTTCACCACCTCCAAACGCACCCCACCACCAGGGATATATTTCCCTCCCCACCCCTTTCCACCTTCCGCAAAGACCGTTGCCTTTGTGACTACCTGGTCAGGTCCACGTCCCCCAACAACCCACCCTCCCATCCTGGCACCTTCCCCTGCCACTGCAGGAACTGTAAAACCTACGCCCACACCTCCTCCCTCACCTCCATCCAAGGCCCTAAAGGAGCCTTCCACATCCATCAAAGTTTTACCTGCACATCCACCAATATCATTTATTGTATCCGTTGCTCCCGATGTGGTCTCCTCTACATTGGAGAGACTGGACGCCTCTTAGTAGAGCGATTTAGGGAACATCTCTGGGACACCCGCACCAATCAACCACACCGCCCTGTGGCCCAACATTTCAACTCCCCTCCCACTCAGCTGAGGACATGGTGGTCCTGGGCCTCCTTCACCACCACTCCCTCACCACCCGATGCCTGGAGGAAGAACGCCTAATCTTCCGCCTCAGAACACTTCAACCCCAGGGCATCAGTGTGGACTTCACCAGTTTCCTCATTTCCCCTTCCGCCACCTTACTCCAGTTCCAAACTTCCAGCTCAGCATTGTCCCCATGATCTGTCCTACCGGCCTATCTTCTTTATCACCTATCCACTCCACCCTCCTCTCTGACCTATCACATTCATCCCACCCCCATCCACCCACTGTTCTCTATGCTACTTTCTCCCACCCCCACTCTCCTCTCATTTATCTCTCCACCCTTCAGGCAATCTGCCTGTGTTCCTGATGAAGGGCTTTTGCCCGAAACGTTGATTTTCCAGCTCCTCGGATGCTGCCTGAACTGCTTGCTGTTCCAGCACCATTTTACTCCAGAATGTGGAGTCCATGGATGGAAGGTTGGCTTCCATGATGGTCTGCACAACCTTTTGTAGTTTCTTACGGTCCTGGGAAGAGCTGTTGCCGTACCAGACCGTTCTGCACCCAGACAGTATGCTTTCAATTTTGCACCTGTAAAAGTCGGTGAGGGTCATTATGGGCAGGCCAAATTTCCTCAGCCTCCTGTGGAAGAAAAGGCTTCTTGACCATTACATCTATGTGGGAAGTCCAAGACAGTTTGTCGGTTATCATCACTCCAAGGAACTTGATGCTCCCCTCCATCTCAACCTTCACTCCATTGATGTAGGTGGGGGCATGTTGTCCTCCTTTATTTCTGAAGTCAATGACCAGTTCTTTAGTTTTGTTGACACTGAGGGAGAGGTCGTTATCATTCCACTACATCACCAAGCCCTCTATCTTCTTTTTGTATTCTGACTCATTGTTGCTTGATATCTGTCCTACCACAGTGGTCTCATGAGCAAACTTGGAGATGGTACCATGTATATCAAGTCCCCCTTCACCTCCACTACTCCAGAGAAAACCCGAGTCAGGATTAGAGGTTAGGAACTCCTTATAGTTCCTAACCTCTAATCCTGACAGCATCCTGCTAAAGAGTAAAAAATGAGGTCTGCAGATGCTGGAGATCACAGCTGCAAATGTGTTGCTGGTCAAAGCACAGCAGGTTAGGCAGCATCTCAGGAATAGAGAATTCGACGTTTCGAGCATAAGCCCTTCATCAGGAAACAGCTAAACCCTTGTCTGCACCCTCTCCAAAGCCTCCACATCCTTCCTGGTGGCCAGAATTGAATGCTATATTCTCAGTGTGGCCTAGCCAATGTCTTATAAAGCTGCAACATTACATCCTGACTCTTGTTCTCAAATCCTTGACCAAAAAGGCAGTCATGCCATACACCTACTTTCCCACCATAACCACTTACATCTCCTCATCAAGCTGGCCTTTGTGTGGAGCCACAGAAAATGGGGGAGATACTAAATGAATATTTTGCATCAGTATTTACTGTGGCAAAGGATATGGAAGATATAGACTGTAAGGAAATAGATGGTGACATCTTGAAAAATGTCCAGATTACAAAGGAGGAAGTACTGGATGTCTTGAAACAGGTAAAGGTGGATAAATCCCCAGGACCTGATCAGGTGTACCCGAGAACTCTGTGGAAAGCCAGAGAAATGATTGCTGGACCTCCTGCTGAGATATTTGTATCATCGATAGTCACAGGTGAGGTGCCAGAAGGCTGGAGGCTGGCAAATGTGGTGACACTCTTTAAGAAGGGTAATAAGGACAAACCAGGGAACTGTAGACCAATGGGCCTGATGTCGTGGGTGGGCATGTTGTTGGAGGGAATCCTGAGGGACAGGATTTGAAAAGGCAAGAACTGATTAGGGATAGTCAACATGGCTTAGTGCGTGGGAAATCATGTCTCACAAACTTAATTGAGTTTTTTGAAGAAGTAACAAAGAGGATTGATGAGGGCAGAGCAGTAGATGTGCTCTATATGGACTTCAGTAAGGCATTTGAAAAGGTTCCCCATGGGAGACTAATTAGCAAGGTTAGATCTCATGGAATACAGGGAGAACGAGCCATTTGGATACAGAACTGGCTCAAAGGTAGAAGACTGAGGGTGGTGGTGGAGGGTTGTTTTTCAGACTGGAGGCCTGTGACCAGTGGAGTGCCACAAGGATCGGTACTGGGTCCTCTACTTTTTGTCATTTACATAAATGATTTGGATGTGAGTGTGAGAGGTACAGTTAGTAAGTTTGCAGATGACACCAAAATTGGAGGTGTAGTAGACAGCGAAGAGGGTTACCTCAGATTACAACAGGATCTGGGCCAGATGGGCCAATGGGCTGAGAAGTGGCAGATGGAGTATAATTCAGATAAATGCAAGGTGCTGCATTTTGGGAAAGCAAATCTTCGCAGGACTTATACGCTTAATGGTAATGTCCTAGGGAGTGTTGCTGAACAAAGAGACCTTGGAGTGCAGGTTCATAGCTCCTTGAAAGTGGAGTCGCAGGTAGATAGCATAGTAAAGAAGGCATTTGGTATGCTTTCCTTTATTGGTCAGAGTATTGAGTACAGGAGTTGGAAGGTCATGTTGCCGCTGTACAGGACATTGGTTAGGCCACTGTTGGAATATTGCATACAATTCTGGTCTCCTTCCTATTGGAAAGATGTTGTGAAACTTGAAAGGGTTCAAAAAAGATTTACAAGCATGTTGCCTGTGTTGGGGGACTTGAGCTATAAAGAGAGGCTGAACAGGCTGGGGCTGTTTTCCCTGGAGCGTCAGAGACTGAGGGATGACCTTATAGAGGTTTACAAAGTTATAAGGGGCATGGATAGGATAAATAAATAAAGTCTTTTCCCTGGGGTCAGGGAGTCCAGAACTAGAGAGCATAGGTTTAAAGTGCGACGGGAAAGATATAAAAGAGACCTAAGGGGTAACTTTTTCACGCAGAAGATGGCACGTGTATGGAATGAGCTGCCAGCGGAAGTGGTGGAGACTGATACAATTGCAACATTTAAGAGGCATTTGTATGGGTATATGAATAGGAAGGTTTTGGAGGGATATGGGCTGAGTGCTGACAGGTGGGACTAGATTGGGTTAGGCTATCTGGTCGGCATGGACGGGTTGGACCAAAGGGTCTGTTTCCATGCTGTACATCTCTATGACTCTATGACTCTATCCCTCTGTACATCAGTGCTGTTCAGGGTCCTGCCATCGAACGTATACTTTTCCTTAACATTTGATGTCCTGTAGAGCCACATCGTTGGTGTTCCACAATGTTCATCTACTAGGGAAAACAACCAAAGCTGAAAAATATTTCAAGGAACAGCATTTTACATGTGCTTTGACAATGATAACAACTCTAGAAAGGTAAAACGGTGTGTAACAATAGTTTCACTTTGGTAAAGGTGATAAAGGGAGACTTTTTTGGCAGAATGCAGCTTTGAGACACAAATGCATAATACTTATATGACATAATTAAACATAATTTGATCACCCTCTCACATGAGAAAAGAAGATTTTATTTTCAGTAAATTTGCCTTGACCCAGATTTATTTGAATCTGAATATCAAACTAAAACAACAAAATTACTGAATGATTTTGACATAATCCAGCATACATTGTGGGAATTAAAATAAAGACCAAGTAAAATGGAGAGAAAATGCAAAATATCAAAATTATCCTATTTTGGGAATAATTGTAGATTCTGGGAAACATTGTTTGAGATTAATCATTGGATATGGATTGTCCCTCATGTGTTGGCCTCAATGCAATTGATCATTTTGATGTCTTTCCTATGTCTGATGATAGCGGTGGAAAGACACCAGAAGATGAAGAGACAACAAAAGTGAATGCATAAGTTGAAGATGCTTTAAAAGTGACTGATATTTTGAGGACCCTGGATATCAGTCATCTCTGGTGACCAAATTCTTTAGCTGGTCTTTTAACTTAAAAGAAGTCAACATTTAAAAGCCCAAAAGAAGTTTCTGTAAAAAGATCATATGTATTAGGCCAATTTCAGAAACTGGGTAAATTTAACCCTCCAGCATTACAAATTGCAACTGGTCCAAAGTAAAAAGTGAAATCTTGATAAAGAACCCAATGGATTAGTGTAAACTGCAACAGAACTGTAAACAAGACTGACAGGTTCATGAGTTATACAGATTCATGTTGTCTCAAAGCACCCATGTTCTTTGGAAATGCTAATCATGTTCAGAAGGATTTCTACATTCCACATCCTGAGGGCTCAGGCACGAGCTCACTTAGGTGTTCAGAGTATATACTATATGATAATTATTTGGTAACTTGACTGAAAGAAACAATAAACCTGTTTTCCTTTTTAGTTATAACTGTGTGACTTTTTTAAAGGGTCAGAATATCATTTTTAAATACGACTTCAAAACAGCATTTCAAGAAAGCATGTGACTAAAGCTGAATGACTCAATAAACTACACGGAGAGCTAATTTCTGAAGAGTTCACTAGATAGAGTTCTTCCAACCCACAGAAAGAGAGGCCACAAGCAACAAGCAGGTCCCATTCAGAAGGAGTAAAAGACTAGCAGCAGAACGGCTTAGTGTTAGCAGTCTCCAAGTGGTCAGAGCTGGAAAGAAGCTGTTTTAACAGTCCAATTCGACAGGGCTTGAAAATGCTCTGAGCTTTTGTTAGCACTAAGGAAGAAACATCAGTGAGACAGCCTGTGTCTATGTGTCCCTGGTAGTGAATGATAGAATCACATCAGATGAATGTGTAGAGTATTGCTGAATGGAAACTGGTGTAACCTCATCAATTGATTAAAAAAAAACCAAAGGGAAGAGTAATGCTTTACCAGAGACAAGTATCTGTAAAGGATATTGCTGGGAAAATGGGTTGAATCTTGCTTTCTGCTGCTGAGCAAAACAACTTTCCTTTTTGTCTTCTTCATTTAAATATATTTCTTTTTCTTTATTTTTTTGTGAAATATATTACTTCTTTCTGTAAAAAGTACACTGGCAGTCTTTTTTTCTGAAAATATTCAGTGACTAACCCCCCCATGGGAAACAAATTTCAAAAACTAAGACTTATAGTCTATCAAACCAGGTTTCATTCTGGAATCTGACTTGTATATATATTAGTTAGCTGAAAAGGATTCGTTAACACAATTGACCAGATGCTGGCTTACAAAGCAGTGATGCCAGTTCCTGTACTGGCAGAGGTCCAACATACCCTTGATAAACTTTGCAGCCGTTATGAATAGTGATAGATTGGGAAAGAGTGAGGCACATTAACACCTGGGTGTCATTGAACATCAGTTGCTGAAAGTAAATATGTAGGTAATGATGAAAGCCTTAACGTGGGCCTTAAGGTGAGAGGATTTGAGTATGGAAGCAGCAATGTCTTGCTGCAATTGTGTAAGCCTTAGTGATACCATACCTGGATTATGATTTGCAGTTTTAGTCTCCTTATCGGAGGAAAGATTTTCTGGTTACAGAGGGAGTGGTATGAAAGTTTCCCAGACTGATTCATGGGAGGGCTTGGCTGATATTTGAAGAGAAATTGAATCAATATTATATTGTAGGGTATTGATTCAGAAGAAAGAGAGATATCTCATAGAAACTTATAAAATTCTAACGGGATTAGACAGGGTAAACATCGGAAGGATATTCCTGATGGCCTGGGAGTCCAGAACCAGGGGTCACCGATTAAGAATGTGGGTTAGGCCATTTAGGACTAAGGTGACAAGAAATTTCTTTACCTAGAGAGTGGTGAGGCTGTGTTTTTCCTGCTATAAAAAAGTGAATGAGGCCAAAATAGTGAATATTATCAAGAAGGGTTAAACATAGTTCTCAGAGCTAACAGAATCATCTCTTAAAATAAAAGTCTGAGGTGCAATGTATCACATCCACCAACAGGAATGCATTCTCTTTATCCCTGTTTCTCTCATATACATGAGCAATTACTACATTATGTCAGAAGATGAGAAACAAGAGGATGAAAAGGTAGAGTCAGAGGAATGAAGCAGCATGCTGGACAACCTCCTTCAATTCCATACTCTACATTTTATTTAAACATCCTGTGTCAAACATGATCAATTTGCTTCAGGCAATCTATAAAGACGATATCCAAATTAAGCTGCCTTAACTGGATTTTAATATCAACAAAGAAAATTGTCACAAAGCTGGTCCCTTTTTCCCAAAAGCTGTTCCTTTTTTCAAGGAGACTGTGTCCTTGGTTTTTTCTCAGAGGTATCATAAACCACTCCCTGTTCTGATTAGGCGGGTTTGGCACAGAGGTTAAAGGGTATTGAGAGGCTTTTTTGTTTATATGTAAACAGATGAAACTTCGGGCGAAAGTGGTCATGTTTTAGAAGTGACCTGTATAATGAAAGGACAGTGGTCAGCTCTCTAGCTGAATAGTTCAGTCCAGAACTAGTTGGGAGTTCAACAGTGAGCTGTGTGGAAACTCCCTCTCTCCTTCTGCCTTTCTGTCTTCAACCTGTAAACATTTGTTCAATTTTTTTATTGGTCTTTAAGGGAGTTGCTTATTGGGACTGTTGTGTATGTTCGGAACAGCACAATTAAGTCTAGTTTTGACAGACTAAGTTCTGTTTGGGGGGGCGGGGGTTCTTTATTATGTTCTTTGTGTTTCATTGTGCAACTTTGTGAATACATTTTTTGTCTGCTTTAAAACCTGGTGGTCAACCTAGCTAACTTACTGCGGGTGTTTTTCACTATACACCTACAGAAACAAATAGCAAAGTTATGGTCTGGGCTGCCTGCTTGAGAATATTTTAAGTGGTCTGGCCTTGACAATAAGAGATTGGCACTTTGCGAGATTTTAAATAGCGAGTGGTAGGTGCTAGTGTCTCTAGTTTGGGTGTTGGCCTGTTTGGGTAGACTTGGGATAGTAATGGCTCTTTCAGTCACCAAAGGTTTTCTGGAAGTGGATGCGGTGACTCTGGAAGTTTTGCAAATGGTGAATAGCACCAAGCTGCAGGAATTAGCTGAAAAATTGGAATTGGAACTGTCTGCTTCTGTGAGGAAAGGAGAAATAATTACAGCAATAGCTCAGCATTTAAACTTGCTGGAGAAACCATCAATATCTCAAGAATTCAATTGCAAATGAAGCAGCTTGAGTGAGAGGTCAGAGATAAGGAAATGGCAGCAGAGAGGGAAAAAGAGAGAGCAGCAGAAGAGAAAGAAAAAAGAGAGCTTTTGAACTTCAGAAACTGACACTTAAAAAGGAAAGTCAGCTTAAAAGGCTGGAGATAAAGGTTGTAGGTAACATTAGCAAGGAAGTAATGCAAACTCATGTGGAAGAGCAGAGAGTTAAACAGCAAGGTTAGCATCTGATGTGGCTGATGATTATGAGCTGGTCCATAAAACTTGGTTTGGCTTCCAGAATCAACTTCAGTCCATGAGGGATAGAAATTGGGGCAAAGAGAAATCCTTGTGTAAAAAGGAACCCCTTGAGGGGGACAAAGAAGTTAAAAAGCTCTGGTGTTTTCATTGTAATAAAGTGGGTCACACAAAATCACAGTGTTGCTGGGATAGGAGAAAGCCAGATGCAGGAAAACCGGACAAGCATGTGAGTTATGTTGGACAAGTTACAAAAAGTACAAGGAAAGTTAGACAACAGCTTCAAAGTGTACGAGATGATCTGAGGTTAATTAAAGAGGAAGTGCCAGATCTGCTTAAAAAATATACATGCAAGGGTAAAGTTTTTTCAAATGGGCCAGAAGTAACAGGTAAAGGGATTACAATATTAAGGGACACAGGATCCTCTCAGTCTGTGATGCTGAAGGATGAGGAGATATATACTCCTGAGGGATTATTGTCAGAAAAGGTACTGGTAACAGGAACTCATGGTGAGACAAAAGTGCTCAATTATGTAAAGTGAGGCTAGACAGTTCAGAGAAGAGTGGAGAATTTGTGGTAGGAGTACTGGACAAACTCTTAGTTCCAGGAATACAATTTGTCCTTGCAAATTATATAGCTGATTCACCAGTAGCTGTGCTGCCTAATCTAGTTGAAAAGCCTGTGGAGATGCAGGCAACTGAACAAATGAATAATGCTTTTCCAGGAATTTCCCCAGAATGGGTGGTCACAAGATTATAGAGGCACAAGTTGAAGCAGGAGAGGTCAAGAGGCACAGGTAAGGAAGCTGACTTCTTTTGATCAGATAAGTGGGACAGAGCAGGAGCAATTAGGTAAACATGCAAGTATCTTTAGTTTTGTTATGCTTATTGAGTTACAGCAGAAATATGAGAAGTTAAAATAGTTGTATTAAAAGGAATTTACAGAGAAGGAGAGTGAATGTATCATTTGTGTGTCATTACTTAACAAATTATGTCTTAATGAGAAAATGGAGACCATCACACATTCAAGCTGATGAGAAATGGGTGGAGATTCACCAAATTGTTTTGCCAGTAGGGTATAGAAAGGAGGTGCAGCGTGTGGCATATGAACTACCATTTGGAAGTCATTTAGGGGTGAGGAAAACACAAGCTAAAATACAAATCATTTTTACTGGCCTGGACTACACAAAGATGTAGTTGAATATTGTCAGACGTGTCACACATGTCAGCTAATCGGAAAACAACAGGCAGTAATAAAATCTGTACCTTTAATACCTATTCCAGCATTTGAGGAACCTTTCACAAGAGTCTTAATTGATTGCATAGGTCCCCTATCTCAAACAAAATGTGGAAATAAGTATTTATTAACAATAATGGATGTGTCGACTAGATTTCCGTAGGAATCCCATTATGCAACATCACAGCTAAAAATGTTGTAGGAGAATTGCTTAAATTTTTTACTAGATACCGACTACCAATAGAGATTCAGTCAGATCAAGGATCGAACTTCACATCCAAATTATTCAAGGAGGTGAGGGATAACTTAAAAATAAAGTAATTCATATTTACTGTATACCATTCCAAATCATGGGGAGCGTTAGAAAGATGGCATCAAATACTAAAGACTACGTTGAGGGCTGATGGTCAGGATTATCCAGACAATTGGGATAAGGGAGTTCCATTTGTACTTTTTGCAGTCAGAGATATACCAAATGCATCGACCAAATTCAGTCTGTTTGAATTAATTTGGGGGCAAGAAGTAAGAGAACCATTAAGATTGATTATGGAGAAATGAATAAATCAGAATTCAGAGACCACCCAGTTGGACTCTGTGGCAAATTTTAGAAAACAATTAAATAGAGCTGGAGAGTTGGCCGGACAGCATTTAAAAGTATCACAGCATACAATGAAACAGGAAGCGGATAAGAAGTTACAAATGCACAATTCTGCAATTGGGAAAAGGTATTGGTGGTACTTCCAGTAACAGATGAACCTTTAAAATCAAGGTTTGTTGGACCTTGTCAAATAGAGAAGAAATTGAGTGAGGTGATCTCCTTGATAAGAACTCCAGACGGGAAGACATCTCACAGAATCTGTCATGTGAATATGCTCAGAAAGTATTTTGATAGGGAAGGAAAGCAAGAGGAGAAGGTGTTAATGGTTATAGCACAGAAGGAAGAATTAAGTTCAGAGGATTCTGAATTGGACATTCCTCAAATCAAATTGAACAATGAGAGAGTTGTCAAAAATTAGGATAAATTATTGAGTACCTTCCACAAGAAAATCGAAATGACCTGAAAGAGTTATTACTATCACACGGGGAGATAAACGGAAATAAACTAGGAAGTGTGAATCTAATTGTGCATGATGTAGAGATAGGAGATGCCATTCTGATTAAGCAACATCCGAATGGCATAACCCTCTAAAGTTGACACAGGTTCAGAAGGGGATAGAGTGCATGCTCCAAGATGGCATAAACAAAGTGAGTTACAGTGACTGGAGCTCACCTATAGTCATGGTGCCAAAGTCAGATAGTACCCAACAGTTATGTGTGGACTATCAGAAAGTCAACATCATTACAAAGAGTGCATCCAATTCCACAGGTGGAGGACTGTATCGAGAAAGAGGGACAAGCAACTTACATTTCTAAGTTGAATTGCTTAGAGGCTACTGGCAAGTACCTGTCAGAGCAAAAGCAATTTTGACTTTCGTAAAGCCAAGTGGACAATATCAGTTCAAAGTCATGTCATTTGTTATGAAAAATGCTCCAGCCACATTTCAGAGACTGACTAATAAGGTCATTGCTGGATTACCCAATTGTATTGCTTACATTGATGACCTGATGTTTTTTAGTCACTCATGGAAGGAACATTTACATCATTTATTGGACTTGTTCAATCAATTTCGAAAGGCAGGCTTGGTGATAAACCTCGTTAAAAGTGAATTTGCCAAAGCCCGAGTCACCTTCATAGGCCATGTTATTGGACATGGACAAATGGCCCCATGAGATGCAAAACGAAAATAATTGGGGAATTTCCCACACCGTCGACAAAAAAAGCAGTACTACGGTTCCTGGGATTGAGTGGGTTTTACCGAAAGCTTGTACCGAACTTTAGCAGTGTGGCTGCTTCTCTCACCGAATTGTTAAAAAAGCGCAAGAAGTTTCAGTGGACAGCAGACTATCGAAATGCATTTGACAGCCTAAAAACTGTGTTAATCACTGTCCCAGTATTAGCCACACCAGAATACACAAAGTCTTTCAAGGTGGCTATCGATGCCAGTGATGTGGTTTTCGGTGCAGTGCTCCTGCAGGAGGATGATGAGGGGATAGAAAGAGCCATTGGAAATTTTTCCAGGAAGTTGAACATTCATCAACAGAAATATTCAATGGTGGCAAAAGAGACTTTAAGCTTGGTGTTGGCCTTACAACATTTCAGTGTTTATATTACCAGCAATACATCTGAGACAATCATGTACACTGATCATAACTGATTGACATTTGTGGAAAAAATTTAGGACAAAAATGCCAGACTGTTTAGATGGAGCTTGTTGTTGCAGCCATTCAATTTGACAATTTGTGCAGGTGGCAGATTGCAAAAACGTGATTGCTGATGCATTATCAAGACTTGAATGAGATATGGGGGTGTTTAGCGGCAGGGATACCATGGCTTGAATTTGCATGTGGCTGTGCATATTTGCATGTTTATAGTATCATGTATATGTGTGTTTTAAGCTACTAACCATTTTGTTTTCAAAGGGTTTTAAAAATGAAGCCATCTTTTGGTATTGATGGTTCATTTCTCTTAAGGGGTAGGTGTCACAAAGCTGGTCCCTTTTTTCAAAAAGCTGTTCCTTTTTCTTAAGCAGGCAGTCTGGGCTGTTTTAAGTGGTCTGCCTAGTCCATAACAAAATCAACTAAAATATTACAGCATGATCTACTATTCTCATCCTATATTGACTCTGTTGGTCAGTTCATACTTGTTAAAATGATGGTAGATTCCAGTAACTGATCTAATACAGATTATTGAATATATCCAACAAGTTCTGATTTCTTCAATCTCCTGCCTTAAATAATTGAGTGAAGCCACAAATTTCAAAATCAAAGCACAATTCCTGAATGCAGGAAGGTTTATAAATTAATGACTAACCCTTCTGCAATTTCCCTAAATTTTACAACTTCAAGCTGGCAACTAACTGATCCTAGAGATAAGTCTTAGGCCACATTACTTTCTCCATTTTAATTTGTGTTAACTCCACACAGTAGCTTCCATAACTTATATTTGTCCTTTTGCAACACTGTGAAAGCACTGATTTGACCAGCCTTCCATGTCCTTAATATCAACCATAATCAAAAGCCTGTGAAGGAGTTCTCAGCTTTTCGACAAGGAGCAGAGAGGCTGATCAGATCAGCCATGATACCATTAAATGGCAAGCAAACTTAACAGGTCAAATGCCTTATTTCTGTTCCTGTGCCTGATGGCCTTATGAACATATGGACTGGTTTGAAAAGCATTGCAAGAGACTCAGAAGCTAATCAACGGAAGCAACACCACAATTCAAGAAAAAAAAGCACATCATGAGGTGTCTGAAGGCGAGATGCTTGAAAAAACTTGCATCATAAAGAACCAATAGTGGTTGGAAAGAACATGGGAGTTCCACCAACTGACAGATGACAACAATATATGACACAGCAGAGATAGACTCCTTTACACAAATGCAGAACCACATTTCCCTGATCTGGGAAGAGGAGCACATGTCGGAAAGTTTCAAAGAATTTGTAATCATGGCTTCTTCAAGGAAAGGGTGTAATAGTAGTAATTACTTTGATGCCTATTATAAGGAAGACCATTGGCAGGCTCTTTCACAACCACCTCCTCCCACAACCGTGAGGCTGGTCTTTGCCCCATTAAGAAGTACTAGAAATGCCATTTTTATTTCATGACTAATCTTGGAAGATTCCAGAGGCCAACAGCAAATGTTCTATATTGCCTCTGTGACCTCCCAGAAGCCTTTGACTCCATCAATCATGAGGGCTATGGAGCATTCTCCTCAATTTTGGCAGTTCTCAAAAAATTTATCACTTCCCTTCACCTATCACCTGGTTAGATGCAATTCATGATCTTTAGGAACCAAGAACCAAAGACCTCATCTCAATGAAGACTCCAGTCAAACAAAATTGCTGTGTATCGAAACTTTTCTTTCACAATTCTGCACCTCACTTCCAGCAAGCTCCCCACAAGCTGACAAAGAGATTATTTAAGCTTTGTCATCTTTCTTCCAAAACTAAGGTTCCTTCAACAACAGTCATTGAGCTTTAGTGTATAGTTAATGCTTGTGTTTGTGCTCATTCAGAGACAAGCTCCAAGTCATCATTGATTCTTTACTGAAACATATAAAATAATGTGACTTAGTTTAAACAATTGGGAATCTAATTTGTTTTTCTAACATGCTAGCACAGTGCAACATCACCCCCTGCTGACTAAGATTCAGGAAAAAAATGGATCACTTTCCATATATTGAGCTGGTATAACTCAATGATATCAATAATGAAATCCATCAACACGTCCAGTGTGCCAGTTCAACCTTTAGTCAGCTGAGGAAATGAACATTGGTTGATCAGAATCTCATATTCAAGGCTAAAGTTACAGTTAACTGTGCAACAGTTATCTCTACAACCCTTTATGCTTCAGATTCATAGACAGCTGCTGAAGATTCAAAGTTTGTGAGAAGATTTGTAGCTCGGGTGCTTGTTGTTGTGGTTCTGTTCGCCAAGCTGAGAATTTGTGTTGCAGACGTTTTGTCCCCTGTCTAGGTGACATCCTCAGTGCTTGGGAGCCTCCTGTGAAGCATTTCTGTGATCTTTCCTCCGGCATTTGTAGTGGTTTGAATCTGCCGCTTCCAGTTGTCAGTTCCAGCTGTCCATTGCAGTGGTTGGTATATTAGGTCCAGGTCGATGTGCTTATTAATTGAATCTGTGGATGAGTGCACAGGAATTCCCTGGCTGTTCTCTGTTTGGCTTGTCCTATAATAGTAGTGTTGTCCCAGTCAAATTCATGTTGCTTGTCATCTGCGTGTGTGGCTACTAAGGATAGCTGGTCATTTTGTTTCATGGCTAGTTGGTGTTCATGAATGTGGATCATTAGCTGTCTTCCTGTTTGTCCTATGTAGTGTTTTGTGCAGTCCTTGCATGGGATGTTGTACACTACATTGGTTTTGCTCATGCTGGGTATCAGGTCCTTCATTCTGGTGAGTTGATGTCTGGGAGTGTCTGTTGGTTTGTTGTCAATGGAACAAGGACATGCCGCAACCCAAAGGACTAGCCACACTACCATACATCAAGAGTATTTCCGAACTGACAGCCAGACTACTGCGACCACTAGGACTCATAACAGCACACAAACCAACAGCCACTCTCAGACAACAACTCACCAGGACAAAGGACCCGATACCCAGCATGAGCAAAACCAATGTAGTGTACAACATCCCATGCAAGGACTGCACAAAACACTACACAGGACAAACAGGAAGACAGCTAATGATCTACATCCATGAATACCAACTAGCCACGAAACAACATGACCAGCTATCCTTAGTAGTCACACACGCAGATGACAAGCAACATGAACTTGACTGGGACAACACTACTATTATAGGACAAGCCAAACAGAGAACTGCCAGGGAATTCCTAGAGGCATGGCACTCATCCACAGATTCAATCAAAAGGCACATCGACATGGACCCAATATACCGACCACTGCAATGGACAGCTGGAACTGACAACCGGAAGCGGCAGATACAAATCACTACAAATGCCGGAGGAAAGATCACAGAAGCGCTTCACAGGAGGCTCCCAAGCACTGAGGATGTCACCTAGACAGGGGACGCAACGTTTGCAACACAAATTCCCACCTTGGCGACCAGAAGCACAACAGCTCCTGAAGATGCGTTCAGGGTATTAGAGTAATACTCAATGTTGTCTGGACATAATTCTTCAAATTTATTATCAGTATAAATGGTCTACTTTTAGAATTCCTTCCAAAAGCAACACTCCTAGTCTTACAGGACTAAACAACCAAAGTTAACTTCGCTGGGCAGGTTAAATTATTTGCATGCTTGCCACCTGAAATAACGGGTCTGCTTCAAATTTCATTGCACCAGGAGGTTCCCAAGAAGGAAAAGGAGATCCAATATCCATATCAATTCACCGAAATCCTTGAGCCCTGACCACTTTTTATATAAAAGAAGCATTCAGAAAAATGCAAAAGAAACTCAGAAGATTGTAACCGGAACAAACGGAGTCCAAGTTGCTGTAGAACAAGGAACCCATTTACCCATCCTTTCAAATACCTACTGTGCCTCGTGGGTGAGATCTGCAGATCACACCATCATAAAATGAACTTAGCTGCAATAAAAGAAAGTCAATCTTGATCCGAATGAATTGCCTAAGAGAGATTATTAACAAATCAATTGCATATGCATTTCATGAGCTGTTTCTTATTCACCCTCATCAGTTTCTTTCACTTTGTATTTTTTTTTAAAAATGATTAGTTTTGAAACCTCTTAGCATCTCTTGTTCATATTTTGATTTTGGTTCTCATTATGTTCTTTTGCACTCCCTGATTCAGAGTTTGTAGACTGTAGGTCATAACCTTCATTGGTGCCACATGATGAGATTTTGACATTGCCTATCTCAAGTAGGCAATGGTTATTGTGGAACTTGGACTGGCCCAATTCCTGCTGCAGAAAATGTCTGTGAAGAGCTAGGTGTGGTCTTTCATGTTGCAGTTTAAGCGCTCTCAGCCATATTCAACCTCTCCTTCACTCAACAGTTGAAGACCACATGTTCAACAATTCTCATATGCCCCAAATTTCACTCTGGTGTCACACAAAATCTGGGGCTATTCAAATGGTGTTGTATGGGGAATGGTTTGGTAAGCACTGTCTTAGTTGTTTAACATGTGTTTGAGATAAAATAAAGCTATTAGCAATCAAACCTCTCTGGGATAGACAGCAAGTCTGTCGCACCATGTTACCAACTTTCGCAAGATATCTCCTTTCATGCTATCACACATCAAACTGTAATATGTTATGTGAGCAGTGCCATGGTAATTTCCTTCGGCACGTTATGTGTAATGCAATTGTAAACCTCGTTAAAAAACCAGGAATACAATCATGGCATTCAAATCACTCACACATTATAATCATCCATTATGCTTATAGTAGCACATCAAAGACAGTAACACAGTTCAAGCTGCTAAATAAAATTTGCTAATATACTTCATACTAAAAGTTTGCTTATATGAAACCCACCACCAACCTGTAATTACACCTTACCATAATGCTGAAATTATTATCCTTAATAGCCAGTCGAGTAGGAAAGATCTTTCTCCAAGTCTTATAGCAGAGACTGCCTGTATTGCATATTAATATTGTTAATTCAGCTCATTAATGATCTTCATACACTGCTCATCTTTCAGTCATCCTGCAGTTTGCTCATTTTGAGTGAGAGATGAATTCCCTATTCAATTATTTAGACAGCTATTGACCAATTTAATCCAACAGTAAAAAGTACTCACAGTAAAGAGCTTCTCTGCTCACGAAACACTAGAAAATCTGTGCTTGATAGTCACTTGACCAGGGAAAAGGTAGCACCCACCTAATTACTCTGATTACAGTTCGCCCAAAATCCACCCACTTCTTGTCAATTAAAAACTGGGCCTAAGGTTTTTGTACTGAACTTCTTACTGATTTACATTCACAGAATGAAACTGCTTTAAAATATTCCTTGGTTCGGAAGGAAATTGACTTAACAGATGTGATAAAGCAGAATACTAATCTAATTAAGTTCTTTGAAAAAGGGTTCTGATGAAACATTGACTCTATTTCTCTGAACAGACACTGTCTGATCAGCAAAGTACAGTGTATTTTCAGCATTCTCTGTTTTTTAATCAGCTTTCCAGCACCTGCAATAGTTTGCTTGTGTTACACATGCTTGAAGTCCTTTCTCACTTGGCAACTCTCAAGGGAATTCCAGACTTGTCTGAGCAGGACAAGCGACCATGAGGGTTAAATTCAATAATTCCGAAAACTGGCACAGAGATTGCTGTGCAGGTTGACTGTGATTGTTGCTTCTGATTCAGATAACAATCTGGCTTTGTGCAGCCTACTAATGGACACGATGGCAATGCACAGCCAGTGCTAACCACACTGTTTAGTGGCTGTAGTCTCAGAGAGTCATGGAGTCATAGAGAT
Source organism: Hemiscyllium ocellatum (assembly GCF_020745735.1). Taxonomy (NCBI): domain Eukaryota; kingdom Metazoa; phylum Chordata; class Chondrichthyes; order Orectolobiformes; family Hemiscylliidae; genus Hemiscyllium; species Hemiscyllium ocellatum. The sequence goes on from NC_083422.1 coordinate 23,180,975, forward strand.
GTACAGCATGGAAACAGACCCTTCAGTCCAACTGGTCCATGCTGACCAGATATCCCAATCTAATCTAGTCCCATTTGCCAGCACTTGGCCCGTATCCCTCCAAACCGTTCCTATTCATATACCCATCGAAATGCTTTTTAAATGCTGCAATTGTACCAACCTCCACCACCTCCTCTGACAGCTCATTCCACAACCCTCTGTGTGGAAAAGTCACCCCAGAGGTCCCTTTTATAGCTTTCCTCTCTCACCCTAAACCTATGTCCTCTAGTTCTGGACTCCCCCACTCTAGGGAAAAGACTTTCTTTATTTATCCTATACATGTCCCTCATGATTTTATAAACCTCTATCAGGTCACTCCTCAGCCTCTGTTGCTCCAGGGAAAACAGCCCCAGCCTATTCAGCCTCTCCCTATAGCTCAAATCCTCCAACCCAGGCAACATCCTTGTAAATCTGTTCTGAACCCTTTCAAGATTAACAACATCCTTCCAATAGGAAATCATGCCTCATGAACTTGATTGAGTTTTTGAAGAAGTGACAAAGAGGATTGATGAGGGCAGAGCGGTGGACATGATCTCTATGGGACTTCAGTAAGGCATTTGACAGTGTTCCCCAACTGAGAAACAGATCCTGGATAAAGCACCATTTACCACCAGCATTAACCTCTTAAAGAAAGGTGCATTGCTGCTCAAACAGATCATTGTACAACAGCGTCTGACCTGAGAAATTCAGAAGAATATCATGCAGTGATAGAGAATAGGCTGAAAGATGTTAAAACGTCACTCAGGTGATCTTGGTCAAAGAGTAACAGTGGAAGAGGAAAGTCATTTATCCATAATAAACCAGGCAATCCTCTACAAAAGCTCTTTGAAGGCTGTGCAACCCAATTACTGCAGTAGTCAATGGTAGGGGACAGGGGCCAAGAGCCTCCTCGATCCACAACTGTTCATAGCTGTCCCTGCAAAGTCATTTGGTACTTCCTCCATTGAAAGTCATCAGCCTTCCATACTGCAGTCACTGGGTTGTCAGTACATGGGAGCACCAAAACAAGGAAGAAATGGCATTAAAGGAATGTACCTTGGTGATTAATTAGTATTTATATGCTGAACATGGATTGTCTTAAGTAGCTTGGAATTTTTATTTTATAATGGCCTTTATCTTTGCACTGTGACCAAATGGATGCTTTGCTGGTCATTCACAGAGGTAAGGTGAGCCGTGGAACTGACTAATGGTAAACACAGAATTATTCTTTAGTTTATTAATATCACTGTCAGATGGATTGTTCATGGACAACTTGGCCAGAAGCAGGTCACTTGCCATGCAATTCCATTCCTCTTCCTCAACCTCTTTATCCTCTTATTCTTCAACTTTTTACTGTACAGTTGGTCGAAAGGACGTGTTTCCTAATAACAAGATTACTCATACAGCACTTACACCGACTCTGCTGGGGACAACAATCCTCCTCCAGGATGACCCAGGAAGTGGAAATATTTTCTTGGAATGCTTGTTCTGTCACATTTCATTGCAGTCATACTACCTGCAGGTGTGTGTGTGTATGTGTGTGTGTGTGTGTGTGTGTGAGATAAAGTTTTCAGCTATGTTAACAATGGATAATCCAGTAACCACTCTTTCATCCATCAAAATCTCATATCTTATGTGGGTAGCATACTGAAATCAAGCCGCGCTATTCTGAAATTGTCAGAAATAAAGATTATATCACTGTATGTAAAATTCCCAAATGTACTTGTCTTTGTAAACCCATATTAACAGATAGCATGGACCAGGTTTTTATACTTAACAAGAATTGTTATTTATTTCAAATAAAAATTTACTACAGGTAAATGACTATGAACTGTCAACTTATAAAACTAGTAGTTAAAACTCTAAATACCTTTTAAAACACACACACACACACACACACACACACACACACACACACACACACACACACACACACACACACACACAGAAAATATAACTTTTCATATTCACTTGTGAGATGTGGATGTCGCTGGCAGGGCCTGCATTTATTGCCCATCTTAGTTACTCTTATGAAGGTGATGATGAGCTGCCTTTTCAAGCTACTGCAATCCATTTGGTATAGGGCACCCACAATGTTGTTAGTGAGAGAGTTCCAGCATTTTGACCCAGCAACATTGAAGGAATTGTGACACATTCCCAAGTCAGGATAGTGAGTAGTTTAGAGGGGTTCTTGCAGATAGTCATGTTCCAGTATATTTTTTGCCTTTCAGATGGTAGTGGTTTTAAATTTGGAAGATGCTGTCTCAGGAACATTGGTCAATTTTTGCAGTGCATCTTGCTACTGTGCATTGGTGGTGTAGGGGTTGGTTGTTTGAGGATTTGGTGTCAAATAATTGTGTTTCTTTATCCTTGAAAATGTTAGGCTGCTAGAGAATTGTTGGAGCTGTACTCATCCAAGCAAGTGGGCAGAATTCCATTACACTCCTGATTTGTACCTTCTTGATTGTGAACGGGAAGAAATGAATTATTTGCTACATGATTCCTAGTTTCTAACCTGCACTTATAACTACAGTACTTACATGGCTAGTCGAATTCAGTTTCTCCTTAATGATAACCCCCAAGATGTTAACACGGGGGTGGAGAGGTTCAGTGATGGTAATGTCTTTGAGGGTCAAAGGGGATGGTTGAAGTCTCTCTTGTTGGAGACAGTCTTCTGACACTTGAATGATGCAAATGTCACTTGTCACCTGTCAGCACAAGTCTGGAAATTATCCAGGTCTTGCTGCATTTCGACATGGTCTGCTTCTGAATCACAACTAATGCTGAACAGTGTGTAATCATCAGCAAACCTCTGATCAAACCTCCATCCCCACTCCTGACCTTATGATGGAGGGATGGTCATTGATGAAGCAGTTGAAGATGGTTGGGCCTGGGACACTCCCCAGTGGGAGTCCTGCAGAGATGTCCTGGAGCTGAGATGACTGACCTCCAATAACTACAATCATCTTCTTTTGTGTCAGATATGACTCTAGCCAATGGAGAGTTTCATCCCTGATTCCCATTGACACCAATTTTGCCAGGGTTCCTTGATGTCACACTCAGTCAAATGTGGTCTTGATGTCAAGGAATGCCACTTTCACCTCATCCCTTTTGTCCATTTTTGAACCAAGGCTGTAAAGAGGTCAAGAGCTGAGTGGCCCTGTCAGAACCTAAACTGAGCATTAATCAGCAGGTCATAACTAAGCATATGCTGCTTGATAGTACTAATGATAACATGTTTCATCACATCACTATGGACTGAGAGTTGACTGATGGGTTGATAACTGATTGAGTTGGATTCTCCTGCTTTTTATATCCAGGAAAATAACATCTCTCCATTCTTAATGTGCATTACTTGTGCCAATTGGGCGAGTTATCTTGGTGGGGGAGCTATGTTTATCCCCGCACTTCAAAATAATTTGGGAAACTTTTCCCCCTCAAGTCACCCATGCTCCACACCAGAAGTGTACTTTTTTCTTCTAAATCATCCTATTGTCCAAAAAGCAATCTGACACATCTGAAATTTGCAATAGGTATTTCTCCTTAACCAAGTAAATTGGAGAAACGTAACATGGTGTATTCAGTTCAATGTCAAGCATTCATTTTTAAAAAATCAAGTGATCCAAAGAAAAGTGAGATTAAGAGAAAAGATAGGAAAAGACGCTGAATTATGAAAGTAACAACTGAAGTTTTATTAAAACTTTTAATTCTTTAGACTTACAAGATGAAACTGAGTGCCAGAAAGGTTGTTTGGCAATAATTCAGACAACATTAAAATGTTTGTGCTTTAACGTTTTTTTTATCATGTTTCAGCATGCCCATAATGCATTTCAATGCCACGACTCGAAGTGAGATAATAGTGTGCAGATAAACCCAGAGAATGCTGGAGAAACTTAGATCTGATAACAACTGAACAGAGAGACAGGGAGTTTTGAGTCCTGTGTGACTCATCTTCAGAGCACCATAGTAGTTGATCACAACATTGTGGTATGCAGACATCTTTGAAAAGGTTGTGCCAGATTTCCAAGTTTAACTGCCAGTGTGCAGGTGTTGGAAGTTGCTGACCAATTTATCTCCTATTCAGTGAATGCTGTTCAGGTAAACCCTTAATTGATTAATGGTTTAACCATTTAACATAACCATTTCCAGTTAGTTTCACTCAGTTGGCTGGATGGTTGATTTGCAAAGCAATGTGATGCCAACAGTGCAGGTTCAATCTCCGTGCCAGCTGAGGTTACCCCTCACCTAAGGTATGATGGCCCTCAGGTTAAATCACCATCAGTCATCTCCCCGTAATGAGAGAGCAGTCCTATGGTCTGGTAAGGGTATGGCAACCTGACTTGATGGTTGGTGCCAAAACTAAAACACATTCAACTCAGAAAAAATTGTGTCCTTACAACAACTTTCCAGAAGAGGGTGCTAAGATTCAACACTACCAACTCGGAGTATTGTATTCTCCAAAATCAACTGATTTTACACAGCAACAGGATTAAAATATTGTGAATCTCTGATGTGGAAGTTCAAAGTATTCTGTAAAAGCTAATATTTCAAACATATTATTTTGATGTGTTTTGTTCCAATGTGAGTTTGAAATAAAGTGAATTTTCTCACTTCAGTGAAAAGCTAAGAGATGAAATTTAACATTGGTGGTAACACTAAACAGACAGTATCTTACATACCACCTGTAATTCACACTGTGCAACGTCCAATTCAACTGACATCACTCAGTGTTTTCCTTTCCATTGCTCATCCAATTCCCTTTTTAAAACCACAATTGAATCAGCTCTCATTATATATTCAAGCAGCACATTCCAGATCATAACCATTAATTGTATAAAATTTTCTTTTTCCATTTTAATCTCCATCCTTTTCAACATCTCTGCAAGTGGCTACTCTAATCAGATCACTTATTATCTTGAACATCATATTGGGTCTATCCTAAAATTTCTCCTTTCCAGGAACAATCCTAGTTACTTCAACCTATCCACATAACTAAAGCCCCTCACATGTGGAGTGAGGATTCTTGTATATCTTTTCTGTACACTGTCTAAAGCCTTCACACTTTCTTAAACCGCAGTGTTCAGAATTGAACACAATATTCTAATTTAGATTAAACCAGGCTTTTATAAATGTTCATCATAATTGTTTTGCTTTTGTACACTACATCCTGTTTACAACTTCCTGTGTGTAGGACCTTCCAGTGTGCAGTTTCATTGGTTTACATTAGAACAATGACTTCTCCTTAAAAAGGTAACTTATTGGTTGTGGCATCCATTGGAACATTCTGAGAAGATAAAAGCACTACAATAATGTAATTATTTTTTATCTTGGGCAATTATTGTTTTCTGATATAGCGTCATGGCCAATCAATGAGTATAGGGAGAGTTCAAACAGTGGAATCTAATCTACTACACCAGGATTTCATAGTGCATTTTTATATGCCACAAGTTACATCGAAACAAACATGAAGGATAGCAATCTATGCTGTGTTAATCATTTGTCTGTATCCTTTTAACTAACGACTGTAGGACAACCAGTTTTGATATCAGGATGACCAATGTCCTCTTGCCAATCTCATCTGAAGATTAGTAATTATTATTTCTAAGACCATAACTTTCTATTAGGAAGTACTGTTATTTTGGATAAATCTTTGATGTCAGTTTAGTGGAACATCATGACCTCTGCTATCTTGGGAATTCTTGTGTGCTGTCTTGTACCTTCCTTTATTCTTTATTTATTTATTTTTAATATATTTGGGGAAGGCTGGTTACTATTGTAACAGCAGTTAAACAATATCTCACACTTCAAAAACAAAAAAAAACTTTATTGGGATCCCAATTTCCAAATGCAAATTTATGGAAACATTTGTTTTCAAATTGTTGCCAAGATCTTTTATTACGTAATTACCTACTTGCAACACTTTATAAAGTTTTGTGCTTGAAAAATCCAAAGGTGATGCACTTGGGTTTGATAAAAACTTTCTTTTATTGATATTCTCCAGAAATAGCACTGAGATATTCTGTCTCCCCTTTGTTAGATCAAGTTATTTCTGAAGCTAATTGTCAGGCTACTCTAAAAATTAAGTTAATCCTCCATTTAAAGTCAGAAGTGGGATATTTGCTGATGATTGCACTTTGTTAATTTTTTTGAGCTCCTCAGATACTGAAGCAGTTCAAGCTCATATCCAGAAAGACCTGGACAATATTAGGGTTTCAACTGTTAAGTGACAACTAACATTTACACCACCCAAGTTGCCCATCTTTAATAAGAGAGTTTGCAACCACCTCCCCTTGACTTTCAATGATTTTATCACTATTAAAACCATCAGCATCAACATCAAAGGAGTCACTATTGACCAGAAATATAAATGAACCAGTGACATAAATATTTTGGCGCTTAGGGGTCAGATTTTCTGTAGCAAGTAACCCAGCATCTGTCTCTCCAAAGCCTGCTCACCATCTAAATGGCACAGGTCTGGTGTAAAATGGAATATTTCCCTCTCATCTGGGTAAGTACAGCTCCAACAACTTTCAAGAAGCTCTTCAACATGCTGACTTGACTGGCATGCCATCCACCACTTTCAAAATTCATTCTCTTCATCACTGACACACAACAGCAGCAGTGTCTAATTTTTTTTAATATGCACTGCAGCAATTCACCAAAGCTTCTTCAATATTACTTTCCAAACCTACAATCTCTGCAGCCTAAAAGAATGATAGCAGCATGTGCATGGGCACATAATTACCAGCTTACACTCATCCACACACAATGCTAGCATGGAACTATATCACTGTTTCATCATTATTGCTAGATCAAAATTGTAGAACTCTGTGTCAAAGAGAATTGTGGGTCTACCTATGTATTTGATTCCTGTGTTAATAAGGAGGTTAATGAAGGAGGTTCACCAACCATCAACTCACCCATCCCCCACCCTTCTCAAGGAAAGGTAGAGATGCACAATAAATGCAGACCTAACCAGCACACCAACATCACATGAATTTCGAGATGGGACTGCCAGTTTGTTCGATTGGCAGTCATGAACGGAATAGTCAGTACTCTCATTCTGAATATATATCAGATTAGAAAGTGCAGTAGCCAAGATAGATATTGTAGGAGGCAGGAGCTAAATGCAGCCATCATATGTAAGTGCATGTCACCAAGTGAATTCCAGAAACATTCATAGATCAAGGAAACCAATAGATCTGTATGAGAAACTAAATACCTTCTATGTTGAATGTATAGACATGTACTGATCATTACTCTCGTGAGGCAAGAGTATGTGGTATGTTGTCTCTATAGCAATTAGGAGTTTACCATGAATGTGCTGACTTCTCAACCTTGCACCTCACCTGAAGCATGGTAACTCTTAGGTTAAACTTCCATCAGTTAGCTCTCTAATAAGAGAGCAGCCCTATGGTCCTCTGGGACTGGGGTGAATTTTTAAATTGGGAGTTAGTCACTCTGTTTACTGTTGATCTGAAATTAAATTTGATTAGAGAATGCACAGTTGGTTTGATTTTAAATAAGGTTTCGACATTTATTAGTGGTATTTCTTTTTGCTGATGATATAATCTTTTTAAATTCAAAGAAATGGTGTCAAAATGCAAGGACAGCAATCCTGGTTGCTGTAATGTAGAAGATTATGGAAATATGAGCTATGTGCCACCAAACATTGTTATTTGCTGATGCTTCTGATAGGACTGGGATGCGGGTTACCAAGTGCTGAGGCCAAAAATGAGAGAACAGTTAGGAATTGGCATGCACTTTGTCTTACAAAAAATACAAAATGTATTGCTGTGAGATATGAATGGAGCTGCCATTGGATATTAGAGACCTCTGAACAACTGAAGGAGCTGGAAATTAGATAGCTTTGAGCAAATGCACATCATTAATTCTAGTAAACTGAGAGAATGTGCAGAAAAGAAATAGGTTAGATTAGATTCTCTACAGTGTGGAAACAGGCCCTTCAGCCCAACAAGTCCACACCGACCCTTCGAAGAGTAACCCATCCAGGCCCACTTCCCTCTGACTAATGCACCTAACACTATGGGCAAATTAGCATGGCCAATTCACGTGACCTACACATCTTTGGACTGTGGGAGGAAACCCATGCAGACGCAGGGAGTATGTGCAAACTCCACACAGGCAGTCGCCTGAGGCTGAAATCGAACCTGGGACCCTGGTGCTGTGAGGCAGCAGTGCTAACCACTGAGCCACAAAAAAAGTTTAAGGTTGAATAAAGAAGTTAACTGCTTATCTAATGCACTGCTTATGGAAGAGTAAGAGAAATCTCCCTTTCAAACAATTACTGCTCACCAACAAGAGCAATTGATGATCCCATCATTACTTTTTGTGAGTACTTGTTCTCCCCATATTGGCTGCTGCATTTCCAACATCACAACATTACCTGCACTTCAACATTATTGCATTGAATGTTGTGCACTTTCAGATGTTCTGAACTCACGAAAGATGCTTTTTCATTTTTTTTTCTGTGCCATATTGAGGACCTCTTTGACTTTTTGTTGCCTAGATCAGAGACTTGTAAGCTTATGCTAATCTATTGTGACACTCAGTGATAGGAACTTGTAATGGCAAGTATATCAGATCTGTTAGGTCACTGTTGTGTTTTACCAGCCAGCAATAATCTCTTCTGGTATTAAGTGTCCTTTGCATTATGTTGAGTGAATATTAACTTTTTCATAATGGATTTTCACATCGAGATAGTGTTACAAAGTATTTTTAAATACATTTTGAAGTCAGATGTTGCAACTTATTCATTAAGTTTAATATTAGAGTCAATGGGAATTAGAGGGAAATTCTCCCCTGATTGGGGTTGTACCTGACACAAAGGAAAGTGGTTAAGATGGTTGCAGGTCATTCATCTCAGCTCCAGGACATCTTTGCAGGAGTTCATCAGGATTGTGCCCTTGGCCCAAACATCTTCATCTGCTTCATCAATGACCTTCCTTCATCACAAAGTCAGAAATGGAGATGTTTGCTGATGGCTGCACCAAGTTCAGCACCATTCTGACTCCTCATATGCAGAAGCTGTCCATGTCCAAATATAGCACAGCCTGGACAATATCCATGTTTGAGCAACAAGTGACAATCATTTCACACAAGCATTAAGCAATGACCATCTTCAACAAGACATCATTTTATCATCTCCCATTGGCATTCAATGACATCATCATCACTGAATCTCCCACTATCATCATCCTGGGTTGCCACTGACTAAACTTGAGCTGGGCTAGTCATGTAAATAAGGTTATACTGTATACTGGCTACAACAGCAGGTCAACTCCTCACTCCCAAAAGATGATTCTACTCAGTGCAACTCCAACTACACTCAAGAAGACTGACACCATTCCATTTGATTGGCACCACATCCACAAACATTTACTCCTTCGACCATCAGCACTCAATAGCAGCAGTGTGTACCTATGACAAGATACACTGCAGTGATTCACCAAGGCTCTTTTGAAGCACCTTACAAAAAGGTCCTAGGGCAGCTGACATGTGGGAAAGCCACCACCTGCAAAGTTCCCTCCAAGCTACGCACCATCCTGCCTTGGAAATATGTCATCATTCCTTCAGTATTACTGGTTAAAAATCCTGGAAATCCCTCCTTAATAGCACTGTGGGTTTACTCACAACCACTGAACTGCAGTAGTTCAAGAAGGCAGCTCACCAACAATTCAAGCGTACATGAGAATGGTAAATAAATGCTGCCAACGATGCCCACTATCCAGGATTGAATTTGAAAAATAAAATTGGTGCCCATTTGCCTTTATCTTTAATTTTTTTTGTACATCAGTTAATTATGTTGATTCCAAGAATGGATGCATTTTCTTATGAAGAGAAGTTGAGTAGTTTGGGCTTGTACTTTTTTGGTGTTTAGTAGAATGAGAGAAGACATTATTGAAAAAAATACATGTTTCTCAGGAGCATGATGTGTTAGATCTAAGAGATTGTTTCCACTCTTGAGAAACTATAGTAACAGAAGCTAAAATCTCAACGAAAGGGGTTGACCAGTTAAGACAGAGATGAGGAGGAATTGTTTTCTCTCAGAGGTTAATGGATCTGTGAAACTCTTTATAACAGAGTATTGTTGAAGTTGGATTTTTACATATATTAAAGATTGAGATTGGCAGATTTTTATTCAGTAAGGCATTCATGCATTATGGGGAAAAGGCAGAAAAGTGCACTTGAAAGACGATCAAATCAGCCTTGATCTCAGTGAATAGCGAGTGGATTTGATGGGCCATATGGTCTAAATCTGCTCCTACATCTAATGGCCCTATGGTCTAAATTTCCAGTTGCAAAGCAAGACATGAAGTTTGTTTGAGTTATGATAGCAAAATCAAGAATCCTGTGATTGCCATAAGTCAGAAAGAAGGCATTGCTGTGCCTTTACAACGAAAGCAACTAAGTTACTACTGCCAGAATTGGAAGATTAGACCTATGACTCTAAAGACAGCCTTTCTGACAAAACGTTTTGTAGGGACTGTCAGTGTAATGCAACACCTCTAAGAATATTCATAAATGTTCTGTTCAGATAGGTTTTTTACAAATATATATATTGCATCAGTTTTACTGATAAAAGCACTGAAAACATTGTTATAGTTGTTAAAGAAAATCGCAGTTCTTCAAAACAGAATTCATCTGATTTAGTCATTCATCTTTTCCTTTCTTTTATAGATGGGTTTTCTTATGTCCAACTTGATTTTTTTAAAATTCACTCGTGTGATGCAGGTGGTACTGGCTGCTTGTATTTATTGTCCATCCCTGGTTGTCCTTGAGCAGGTTGTGGTGAGCTGCATTCTTAAATCTCTGCAGTCCATGTTCTCCAGGTAAACCCACAATGTCATAAGGGAGGGAACTCTATAGTATTGGCCGAGCAACACTGAAGGAACAATGATAACTTCCCAAGCCTGAATAATGAGTGGTTTGGAAAAGAACATGCAGGCAGTAGTGTTCCTATGGCACAGCTGCCCTTGTCCTCTTAGATGGGAGTGGTTGTAGAGTTGGAAGGTGCTCTGTAAGAATCTTTTGTGAATTACTGAAATCTATCTTGGACACACGGCTTCTACTGAGTGTCAGTGTTAGAGTGTCAGATGTTTGAGATTGCATTGCCAATCAAGCAGGCTGTTTTTCATTGGCTTTTTAAGTCTTGTTGGAAGTGTACCCATCCATGCAGGGGGATGGGGATGTTTCAACATTCCTGATTTATACCATAGAGATTATATACAGACTGTGGGGAGTCAGGAGGAGGGTTATTTGCTGTAATGTTCCTAGCCTCTGACTTGCATTTGTAACCACTGCTCATGTAAACTGAGAGTTTTTGATCTATATTCCTCTGTTCAAATTGTCCATTAGTTACCTCCTCAGAATATAAAATAAAACATAGAAAAGTACGGCACAGAACAGGCTGGTTCGGCCCGCAATGTTGTGCCAAAGATTATTCCTAATCTAAAATAAGTAACCTAACCTATGCACCCCTCAATTCACTGCTGTCCATGTGCATGTCCAGCAGTCGCTTAAATGTCCCGAATGACTCTGCTTCCACCACCACAGCTGGCAACGCATTCCATGCATTCACAACTCTCTGTATAAAGAACCTACCTCTGATGTATCCTCTAGGCCTTCCTCCTAATATCTTAAAACTATGACCCCTTGTGCCAGTCAATCCTGCCCTGGGGAAAAGTCTCTGGATATTGACTCTATCCATGCCTGTCATTACCTTGTAGACCTCCATCAGGTCTCCTCTCTTCCTCCTTCTCTCCAGAGAGAAAAGTCCGAGCTTAGTCAACCTCTCTTCGTAAGACAAGCCCTCCGGTCCAGGCAGCATCCTGGTAAACCTTCTTCGCACCCTCTCCAAAGCCTCCATATATTTCCTACAATAGGACAACCAGAACTGGACACAATATTCCAAGTGTGGTCTCACCAGGGTCTTGTAAAGGGGCAGCAAAAGCATGTGCTCTTAAACTCGATCTCCCTGTTAATGAAAGCCAAAACACCGTATGCTTTCTTAACAACCATATCCACTTGGATGGCAACTTTGATGGATCTATGCACTTGAACACCATGATCCCTCTGTTCCTCCATGCTGCCAAGAATCCTGTCTTTAATCCTATATTCAGCATTCTAGTTCGACCTTCCAAAATGCATCACTTTGCATTTATCTAGGTTGAACTCCATCTGCCATTTCTCAGCCCAGCTCTGCATCCTGTCTGTGTCGCGCTGCAACCTGCAATAGCCCTCGATACTATCAACTGCACCTCCAACTTTTGTATCATCAGCAAATTTACGAATCCACCCCTCAACCTCCTCATCCAAGACATTGATAAAAACTACAAAGAGCAGAGGCCCAAGAACAGAGCCTTGTGGGACACCACTCACCACTGACCCTCAGGCAGAATACTTTCCACCTACAACCACTCTCTGCCTTCTGTCAGCCAATCAATTCTGAATCCAGACAGCCAAATCTCCCTATATCCCATACTTCCTAACTTTATGTATGAGCCGACCATGGGGAACCTTATCAAATGCCTTGCTGAAGTCTATATACACCACATCCACTGCTCGACCTTCATTGACCTGTCTTGTCACCTCCTCAAAGAACTCAATAAGATTTGTGAGGCATGACCTGCCCTTCACAAAGCCATGCTGACTGCATTTAATCACACTATGCGTTTCCAAATAGTCATCAATTCTATCTCTCAGAATTCTTTCCAAAACCTTGCTGAACACAGATGTAAGACTAACTGGTCTGTAATTGCCAGGGATTTCTTGATTACCCTTGTTGAAAAGAGAAACAGCATTCACCTCCCTCCAATCCTGCAATACGACTCCCATAAACAGTGAGGAAGCAAAGATCTTCGCTAGTGGCTTACCGGAGCAATCTAGGATAAATCTGGTCTGGCCGTGGAGACTTAGCAATCTTAATGTTTGCCAAAATTTCCAGCACATCAACTTCATCAATCTTGATCTGTTCAAGCCTGTTTCCCAGCTCCTCAAAGTTCTCATTCACAACAAGGTCCATTTCCTCAGTGAAATCCAAAGCAAAAACCACATTTAGGGCTGCCTCTATCTGCTCAGACTCCATACACAAGTTCCCTACGCTATCCCTGACCAGCCCTACCTTCTCCCCGATCATTCTCTTATTCCTCACATATGAGTAAAATGCCTTTGGGTTCTCCCTAATCCTTCCTGCCAAGCCATTTTTCGTGCCCCCTCCTGGCTGTCCTCAGTTTTTTTCTGAGCTCCTTTCAATTAAGCCTATAATCCTCTAAAGCTGTGCTAGATCCTTGCTTCCTCAACCTTACGTAAGCTGCCTTCTTCCCTTTGACAAGAAGTTCCTCTGTTTTCGTCATCCAATGTGCCTTAATCTTACAACTTCTTGCCTGTCTCAGAGGAACAAATTTGTGCATCACTCACAACAGCTGCTCCTTAAACAGTCTCCACATGTTTGTTGTGCCCTTTCTGTGGAGCAATTGTTCCAAGTTTAACAGCACAATCATTTAAAACAAATTTAACTGCCAGCACAAATGTAACAGCACATGCAGCAATCATTTAACAGCACAAATCATCGCTGTTTTACAAATTTGAGTGAATCATCTGTAATAAATCTGTAATATTGAAATATTCAGTTTCATGTCACCCAAAATGTGACGCAAAACATATGTTGTGATTATGAAAGTATGCACCAAGCACCATATTTCCAGGTACAAATGCAAATGTCCTGTTGATCTGGAGGATATAATACTTTAAAACAATCGGGTACAACACTATTTATCGAACGTATGTTGTGCAGATTCTGTACAGTGCAGAGCAGAGAGTGCTTTAAAGCCTGCATCTGTGTGTCATTTGGAGTTTTATGCACTCCCTCTAACACCTAGACTAAACCAGTATGCTCCTGACAATGTCTGACTAAGTGGTCAATGCCCTCCCAATTGAACTTTCTCAGTCACAAGCCATGGTTTAGCCAAGGCATTTTCTCTTCCTCCTGGTAACTACTTGGAATTGAATGCTTGTTTTTGAAGTCTTGAGACAGGCATATGGATGATGTGCCTGCCCAATTAGGCTCATTGATTGAAAACAGTGCCTCAATGCTGGGGATGTTGGCCTGGGAGAAGACATTAATGGAGAATCTACCCTGCTATTGAATTTGTAGGACGTTGTAGAGGAATTGCTGGGTTCTTTCTCTGGGGATTTGAGATGTCTGTTATATATTGTCTATGTCTCCGAGGCTGATAGATCTGCCAGGTAACACTGCCACCCTGTAGATCATGAGCTTTGTGCTGGGTTTGAGGGCTTTGTCACCAAACACTCTCTTCCGCAGATGGCCAAAGATTATTCTGACTCCATGGAGATGTTGTTGGTTTTCATCATTGGTATCTGCCCTCACTGCAAGGAGGCTCCCAAGATATGAAAAATAATTCACACTAGCCAATGAGTTACCACTGATCTTGATGGTCAGGGGCCAGTGTTGTGTCAGGAGCAGGCTGGTAGAGCACCTTCCATTTCAGGATGTTTAGCCGAAGATCCATTCTCTTATACACCTTTATGAATGATTCAATGATGAATTGGAGCTTGGCCTCTGAAAACACGCACACTGAAGTATCATTTGCATGCACATGTTGAGGTAGTGCATTCTGGGCTGGAGGTGATACAGATTGAACAGTTTCCCATTAATCCTGGGAATTACTTGGTACTCCATGGGTACGTAGTGTAGTATTGCTTCAAGAAATGTTAGTGCAATGACAGAGTCTTTCTTGACCCCAGTTTGCACATGCAATAGATCTATGATGGCTCCGTTGGCGAAAATCACAACTTGCATGTCATCACGCAGCAGATCGAGACTGGTGACAAATTTCTGCAGGGCAGCCAAATTTGATGAGAACACTCTCCTGAATTCCCTTCCAATTTACAGAATCAAAGAATTTTATGAAGTCAAGACAATCCATGAACAGAGGTTGCTGGTGATCTCTGCACTTTCCTTCGACTTGTCTTGCTTTGAAAATCGTGGCCATTGTACTTCAAGTTAACGGAATCCACAGTATGATCTAATTAGGAACTCTTGAACCATTGGAAGAGAACGATTGAGGAAGATTTTTGTAGTGATGTTCTCCACAATGTTTAGCAACAAGAACCTTCTATAATTATGACAGTTACTTTTGTCTCCTTTCTTGAAGATAGCTACCACTATAACATCTTGGAAATTTACCAGCTTGCTTGTCTCCCAATTGAACAAACAACAATGACAAATCAAAGCAGAAGTAGAATTCTTTTTTGGCCTCCTCCATTGATTCTGGGGCTGAGGATGTACTGTTTCAGCAGGTATTAATTTATCCCATGGTGGTTGGGTGGTGATGCGGTTCATTAATAAGGTAAACTGTTTTTTCTTTTATAGTGAAACCAGAACCTGATATCATTGTTCTTCCCCAGATTTACTTTCCAGAAGAAGATATATCTGCCACCTTGTTCTTTGTGCTGACATTCTCCTGCTCACTGTGTCTAACTTATGGCAGCAATGTTGTCACAGCACCAGAGTTCCCAGCAAAGACTGTGGTGCAAAGTCCAGGTCTTCACTCCTGGGATAGTCTATGAGGTTCCTGATGTTCCAGGTACAAATCTCATTTTGAAGAGGTGATAAATACCTGTACTTGTTGATAATTTTAACGTGCCTGGCCATTGCACACTGACTACCACATAGTCCAGGTGTAGCAAGGTCTACATCGAAAAGCAGGGAGAGGCGAGATATTTAGAGATCAGTCTCCACTACATGGACGATACTCAACAAATCAACGTCTATATATTGAATTAGGTAACAAAGTTCTTTCCAAGATTTCCAATTTGTTTTGAAAATCTTCAGTTTAGCACAAACTCTGGATCCATGCTCTGAGCATCACTTGTTCTTCATCAGCTCAAGAGCTATTCTGGCTTGCCCTTAATGGGACCTACATTTCTAACTCTGAGAGGTGGAGCCTAACACCTGAATGTGGTTGCCCCCAGAAGCCCCATCCTAGGAGCTGGCACTCCTGTTTACTGATGGGTTGGTATTGAGACAAAGGGATTATTTCATATCAATCAGCTCCTGAGAAATCAGCAAGAACTCATTGCGGCCCTAGCAGACTATATGCTTCACAAGTGACCAGTCAGATCCTCCCCTTGTGCCAGAGCAGCATGAGAATCACTCCTGCCCAGTAAACCATGACCTTCGTCTTACATTTGTGATGCTGGCCCTCAAATACACTTATTTCTTTCATTTGAGAAAAGACTGAGCCAGCACATTGGTAACAATGTTTAATTTTGTCATCTATCTGCTGCCATTAAGAGTCGCCTCTAAAGTTATGGACATTTTCCTAGAACTTGTCATTGTTCTTAATTGAGATGTTGTGGAGATGTATTTTGCTGTGGGAGCTGGTTGAAAAAGGACCTCGGTTTGTTTGGTGATTTGTTCATTTTCTTACATGTTTAAGGCAATAACTTGAGTAAAGTTTCTGAGCAAGTGCACATGTAAAAGTCATCTGAATACTGCAGTTCTATGATTGATGATGGAGAGGTTTTCATCTTGAACCAAAACCAATAGTGTAATCAGGACCATTGATTTAAGATGAATTTTGCTTATGCCACAGACCTTTCTTGGCAGTATTAGGA
Source organism: Hemiscyllium ocellatum (assembly GCF_020745735.1). Classification (NCBI taxonomy): domain Eukaryota; kingdom Metazoa; phylum Chordata; class Chondrichthyes; order Orectolobiformes; family Hemiscylliidae; genus Hemiscyllium; species Hemiscyllium ocellatum. The sequence continues at coordinate 23,197,655 of NC_083422.1, forward strand.
TTCTTTCGGCTGATACTTGAATCTCTCCAAGTGGATAGGGTTGTTTACAACATTTTCAATTTATATAAATTACTTAAGACAATGGGACTGAGAGTATGGTCGGTACATCAGCCAATGACACAAAGATGGGAGAGAAAGTAAATTGTGCAAATGACATAAGGAGGCTACAAAGGGATATAAATAGGTTAAGGGAATGAGCAAAAAACTGACAAATGGAGAAAACCATGGGAAAAATGTAGTCACAAGAGGTTTGAGAGTCCATTTTGGTAGGAAAAGTAAAATAATGGCATATTATCTAAATGGTGAGATTGCAGAGCTCTGAGATGTGGAGGAAGAGGGATTTCTAGGACATATATCACAAAAGGTTAGGCTGCAAGTAAAGCAATGCTATTGTTTAGTTCAAGAGGAACTGAATATAAAAGTTCTGAGGGTATGATTCATTTATACAGGATATTGATGAGACGGCATAAGAGTACTATGTGCAGTATTGGTTTCTTTATTCAAGAAAGAATGTAAAGCAGTTAACTCGACTGAAGAAGGGTGAGTCAATCAGAAACATTAACTTTGCTTTCTCTCCACAAATGCTGCCAGACCTGTTGAGCTTCTCTAGCAATTTCTGTTTTGGTTCCCTCGACTAATACCCAGAATGGGCAGGATGTCTTATGAGGAAGGATTGGCAGGTTAGGCTTGTATCCAGTAAAATAAAAAAAATGAATTTTGGATGCTGGAGATCAGAAACAAACAAAAACAGAAATTGCTGGAGAAACTCAGCATATCTGGCAGCAACGGTGGAGAGAAAACAGAATTGACATTTCAAGTCCAGTGGCCCTCCTTCAGAAGTAGGCTTGTATCAGTGCAATGCAGAAGAATCGGAAGTGACTTGATTAATCCTGAGACATCTTGATAATGTGGATATGGAGAGGTTGTTTTCCCTTGTGGAAAAATCTACAACTGGATTAAATACAAGGAGCCATCCATTTAAAACAGAGATAAAAGATTTTTTGGGGGATTTATGAGTTTTTGGATCTCTCTTCCTCAAAAATCAGTGGAAGCAGAATCCTTGAATCTTCTTAAGGCAAAAGGAGTGAAAGTTCACTGGGATAAGCAGGAATGTAGAGTAATCAGATCAGCCTTATTGACCGGGGGAGCAATTCGAGCTGCCCAGTGGTCTATTCTTGCTCTTAATGTGAAAGTTAATATAGGAACAGGACTAGGCCATTCAGCCCATCGATCCTGTTATACCATGCTATACCATGCAATGAAATTACGGTCAATCTATGGCCAATGTGAAATGGGAATAATAGAGCAGAGACGTCAAAGTGTACAACTTGAAATGTGGTTTATCAGCTTGCTCTTGTGAAGCATCTTTCAGTAATGATAGGAACATTCATTCATTAATATTCCCACCCAGAGTCCTCAAACCTTCCTCCCTCTTTGCTCCAATTGCCTCTAAATTTCCCCTCCTACAGCCTCCAATACCATCCCACTGCCTCCAATACATCCCATCACAGTATGCAATGTGATAGCCTCCGATGGCCTCCCCAAGGCTCCTGGACCTCTCAAAGCTTCTGGTATCTCCCCCTACAACTTTTGCTACTTGTCTCCCTCCCTTCCAATCCCTAGTTCCAGACTGGCGTTGAAGGCTTACGTACCCACAGCCAGTCAGCATTTCAATTTGTCTGACTTTGCCTGAGAAGTGACTGAAATAAAATGCTAACCAGTCCCTGCCATTAGATTAGGCAAACCTGCTCTTTTGAGTTTCCTGAGCCCAATACTATACACTTCCTAAACAAAACAAAGGTAAAAATCACACAACAACAGTATTTATCTCTCCACCCTTCAGGCACTCTGCCTGTATTCCTGATGAAGAGCTTTTGCCTGAATCGTCGATTTTCCTGCTCCTGAACTGCTGTGCTTTTCCAGCACCACTCTAATCCAGAATCTGGTTTCCAGCATCTGCAGTCATTGTTTTTACCTTTTACATAGTCTAACAGGTTTATTTGGAAGCATTAGCTTTCAGAGTCCTGTTCCTCCAGGCTACCATTAAAAAAAAGGACAGTGGATGCTGGAAACCTGAAACAAATCAGAAATTGTTGGTGAAACACGACAGGTCTAGCAGCATCTATGAGGAGAGGGAAGAATTATCAGTTCGGGTCAGTAACCAGCCTAAAAACTCTGCTTTCTGTCCACAGATGCTGCCGGACCTGCTGACTTTCTCCAGGACTTTCTGTTTTTGTTACAGCATACTTCCGGACAGCTAACATCAACCCCATTATTACCTGCTCCCTCCTCTCTTTTGAGTAAAAAGAAGTATCCATTATTTGTTTAGATTACGTATTTTTTTTAATCAACCTGTATGTCTCAGACATGTTATGACACGCCTCCGGGGCAAGTGGAACATAAACCCGGACCTTTTAGCCCAGAGTCCGAACATTATCACTGGGCGAAGAGAAGCAGTTTGTGTGTCAGATGGTCCGTATGAGGCAACAAAGTCTAGTTGTTGCAAGTCCTAAGTTCAATTGAAGGTTAGCTGTTTTTCATGAATATTGATTGGCAGTTACTTGTAACTTTCTCACATGTCTGAAAAAAGCGTCAAATGACTTTCTTAATACACTTTTGGTACAACAATGTGATGCAAATATCACATACAATATTTTTATAAAGGCTAATTTAATGCTTTACTCATATTTTTGTGAAAATGATGACAATTCTGGAGGTAAAAATGAATGTTGAAATAAGATATTAATTTGCAACTATTGAAACCCACTTCTAGATTCACTGTGCATTCTAATAGATAGCCTTTGCACCTTTTCATTTTCTAAGGGCTAGGAAGCAGATTTCTTCTTGAAAATTATTTTATTGAATGGAAAGTGAAAATTATCTCAGGAAACCTGTAAGAATTGAACTTGCAGAAACGGTCAACGTTTTGCCTGATTGGTAGACGAAAATAAACAAACTACCAAGACAATTGACTTACGTTTGAAATCATTTATTAATTATTTTAATTAAAACCTAATTAACACAAGATCCGTCTAATAATTAGTGCATATTTCAGATGGTCGCCACACATTTCGAAGTATAACTTTGCACCTGTAGAGCCTCATTAGTACAGACACTCATTGTAAGACCAGCGTTAAAAGCAAGTCCGTGTAATATCGAGTATCTCAGCTCAATGTGCTGGTGCCTTGCAAAATATCTGTCCATCTCCTTCACTTCTTTTTCAAATGTAACGACTTGGTGTTTCAGCTCCTGATTTTAACTAAAGATACATTTTGCTCCGCAATAACTTAATATTTTCATTAAAAGCATCCCAAGTGCGATTCCAAGTCGCTTCAATCCGTCCCTTTAGCTAGATTTCTCACCTGCCGATAAACCTTCACCGTCGATTTCGAATTTTAAGCAAACTACCACTTCAACCAGAAATTCACGTCACATGAGGCAGAACACTTAATTTTTTTTTGACATTAAGTAATTCAAGTGATTTTTGAGACCATAATGTGCAATTTCTACAGCATTTAAGTTACCGCTGTATCTGTGACCGTGTCTCTTTCCCCCTTCCTTTAGACCTGAGGAAAGTAACTCAGGAAATGGAGTGCATGTATTTTTCGGCGCTGTTCTCGGGGAAAAAAAGCATGTGTAATGCTATGGTAACTGTGACAGAAGCACCCTACAGCAGCTCTGTTGCAACTGCTTGGGAACTTAAGAGTTCAAAACCTGCACAGGAATTTGAGCGAGGTATGGAAACTTCGCTAAGTCATGTTTGATTGGATGAGGATGCATTTTGCGAGAATATATGTGTTTCCGTTTGGGATTGCATTTGGAGTGAATCAAAACATTGGTTTGAACAGCCAATCAACCGTACTTAAAATCCCAATTCAACCCAGAATAAAATATACATTTGAGTCAAAATTTCAAAAGTTTATTATTTCAAAAACAAAAATCCAACTATTTGTGTCAAAGATATGCGGGCCTTCATGGACTTACAAGGAGCTACATATTTTACAGAGAATTGCCGGATATTCAATTGGGATATTCAATGTCTGCTCAGTCGGTCTTCAGATCCTCAGTATTTGGCTTTGGAGCTGAATATTGAAACTGATTCGGATCGAAGGGCTCAACGTTTTTGATTGAGCTGCCATTAGTGGAACTCAATATGTTACCGTCCACGATCCCAGGAGGCATCCAGATGAATGAGATTAAATATCTGGATGCACCAGGTTTGTTACTCCTGCTCTGTAAGTTGTCGGTTGGTAACCCAGTATTTTTGCCTTTTCCTATTTGTCACAGCTTAGAGCCGCAAAAAGACAAGGACACCAGGCAGTTTGCATGTTTGTGTTTTTTTTTAAATTTTGCTCCACTAAATACATGCAAAATCCAGAAACCTGTAGACACCTCGGGAAATATTTCTCGATGAAACACGTTTCTCTGCTTTATTTGAATAACCAAGTGTGAACAATCAGGTTGAATCTATCACGTAAAACCTGCTTTTAAAAGCCCGATATAGAAAGCCTCGTCAAAACCAATATTTTGAGCGTCGTTAAAATGTAGTAAAGGCCTCCTCCATTGTTTTAACATTCTCCCATATTTTGTCTCAAAATTAACTCTAGCCCAACTGGTTGTAGCAACCTGTTTAAATAAGCGGCATTGTGTTCATTTATTCTGATGTAACATGGATTTTCTTTTCACACAGCATTTAATCTAAGAATGGGAATGATGATTTATTCTCCTTAAACGAATGCAGCCTGTCCAACAGAGAAGCTCCTGTAACGACCACTTCCATCTCAACCCATTTGGAGGACCTGACTGCGCGTTTTAGCTTTTGAGGATCGAACGGATTTATGGTCCTGTCGGGGTGTTATCTCCTTGTTAATTTGTGTCATTTGTTTCATTTTTGTATAAGACAGCAACCATTTACTTCCACGTGGAAACCATTAAAACCAAATCTGCATCCAATCCCCCAGCTCAGCTATCTGACGATTTGGAATGTTGATTTTGGTTTGTGGTGGGGGTGTTGTTTAAATATATCAAGGTGAAAAGGAAAGACGCCGTCGTTTTGGAGGATCACATAACTGCCCTCTTATTAAATTTGGCCTGAGGGTCTTCACTACACCTCAGGCGAGGGGGAAGGTTGAGAAGGAGGGATCTACAGGATACCACGTTGAAATATGTAACAAGTGTTTTATCGAAATGTAAAGAGGTCTAAAATTGTTAATAAAATTAATAGAGTGCTAAACAAAAATGGTGTCCAATAATGGTTAATGATTCGTTTTGATTCACCTTCTGATTCAGAAACACTAGAAATAATAAACCAACAATTGTGTCTTTATTATTCATTGGCGGGAAGTGGGCATCGCCAGCTGACCAGCATTTATTGCCTGTCCTTAGTTGTTCTTGGGTATATGCAGTGTCAATGCCAATTCACGGGCGAACTGAATCAGAAACTAAGGATGTGTGTGGTTACTTCGGAACATCCAATAACCAAATAACAGTTTTATAATGGCATCAACTATACAGGAACATTACAACAAAAATCTATCTCTGAAAGGCGTTCTTGCAGATTAGAGATTGTAGGTATTTTAGATGAAACCATATTGCACTCATAAGGAACGATACTATCGTTTCATGCCAGTAAATTGTTTTGGTGGTAGACGTGGTATAACCGGATGGAACACATCAGATTTGCTAATTTTATAAGATCGATTCCAGGTATCTGCTAACTCCTACGTTATATTTTTTTAAACGAAAGCACAGTTTTAGCTGGAAACTGGAGGTAGAAAAGTAATACCTGTTTGAATACTTATAAAATGACCCAGAGCTACGATTTGAAAATTCCACAGATACCGAATAGTAGCAATATGGACCGGGAGACACTGCATAAATACAGGCTTCTTCCAGAAGAATACTGGAATGAAAACCAACCATTTCAGCATCACGGAACGAAGTTGGTAATTAGCTGGTCTCGTCTCTCAGATTGTCCTCATTAAACAGAATTCATTAAGCCCTCATTTAAATACTTTGTGCATTGGGAATCAATAGGTGCTGGGGTAATGAGTGTCCCCATTCATCACCTTCCTGTTATCCGACATTAATCTGCACCGTTCTTTCGATTTGATGTGATGTTACTTTGTTCAGTACTTGATGCTCGATAGTGGCGTTGGGTACATCACATAACTCTGCTTGATTATACGTAGAGTTCATTCGCAAATGTTGATCTTAAACCAAATGCTTCTAATTAAACCGCAGTCGATTTTATCAGCCCTATATCTCATTGTCAAACGAGTGGACCTTTACTAAGGAAAATTGTTGTGTGTCATTTGAAATTTGTAGGGAAAAGTTTTCTGATAACTGTGGCCGCGCTCTCTGCTCTAACCCCATGTGCTCGCTAGAGGTCTCACGCCGCGTTCTCAAGACACGGTCCTCGTCTCGCTCATTTCTTAAAATAAAACGATTCACCCGCACTGAAAACTTTCCAATCATTACAGATAAACTACTTGGGGATTATTAAAAACGATTTGCACTGCTTAAAGCTCCGCAAGGATTTAACATACTCCTGTTTTGTTCAATAGGTTGCGAATTATAAGTGGTAGAACGTTGCAAGTGGCTGATTCCTCATAAGTTTTATTTGTAAATGAATAAAGCTCGAAAAGGGACATCTCGTGTTCATTTATCTTACACAATCGGAATAGGCGCCATATTTGGATAGTTAATCGTTACTATTCCAAACTGGATGGGTCCTGCTGTGGGTGACAATGAAGTATGACTGATGTCTCCTGTTAAGAGGACACAGGGAGCTGATGCATGAAGATATTCTCCCAAGGAATACACTTCGCTAATGCTCATTGAACTAAACTGACGGCTTAAAAAAACTCAGGCTCCTCTACTTAATTTCAAAACAAATAACTCAATTTAAAGTCATTCTTTATTCAAGTATATATCACAATATTCCATATCTATGTAAACGAGTTATTAACGTGGAACACATTCAGTTTGCGTATTCCCTGTCCCCTTGGTTAGTTGATCATTTTAATGGTTCAATTCTGAACTCGTTTAAAAGACTTTTTTTTAAAAAGTCTCAAACAGAATGTAAATAAGTAGAAAATTGAATCGGGTTGAAGATGTTTAAATATTTCCATTATTATCTGAACTATTTAAAACCATTAAATAATACCGTGAATATTGGTGATGAGTGCGTGTCCTACTGATGTGTGGCAATTTGACTCATTCAAATGCCTGTTGAGAATGGGGAGTTCACTCCCGCTGTAACTTGTGCAACTAGTCTTTGCCTCTTTTTATTATCATTGGAACAACTGATCCAAATTGGTTCCTTTAATTTCAGACCAACTGAAGTAAAGCGAGTTTGCTATCGTAGCTGTAAGTCGATGAAGTGGAGCGTCTCCTGCGTGTGCAGATAATTAACAACGACAAGCGGTATTGAAACATATTTGTGTGTCAGCAGCAGTTATATATTTAAAGATTGAAATGGGCTGTATTTGACTACAAACCACAGCGTTGCTGCTTTTGTGGGTGAGATCTTCTTATCCTTATTTAATAAAGAACAGTTTTTTTTAAAACATTAACTGTTCGCGGCCTAACCATGAAATTAACATTCACAAACATTAGATGGCAAACCCCTGAATTAAGAGTTTTAGATCACCTTACGAGCCACCACTTTCTATAGATATATAAAAACTTGAGATGGTAATAAAATAAGATAATTTCGTTAAAGTCTTGGGAAACTACTACTGTGCACATGTGGTATATAATGCATTTAGTATACAGAATATAACAGTTGTAGATCAGTTTTGATTTGGATTTGCAACAATTTTTTATTGCGTGTTACTGTTTCATTCCTATATTCGCTGTCTCTCGTTGAAGTCTGGTTAGAAGAACTCGACTGGAATGAAAATTTGTTAAGTTGTTACTTCAAAATGAAGCATTTTCTGAACTGCAATCCTTTGATACAAAAATAAAGTTAAACCATCCAATTCATCGCACAGACAGAATATAGCAACGACAACAAAGAGAAACAGAGGGAAAACAAGCTTTCTTGCTGAGGTTGACTGGTGGTTTGGATCCTCTCATGGACAAGGGGTTTGTTTTGTTGAAGTGGGACTGAAACTGGAAGCAATCTTGCCTGATGCTCGCCTCATCTTCCGGCCGCCGCGACCCAACTCTGAAGCTGACGCGCCCCCAGGAGCCGCAGGCGTGCGGCCAATCACAGAGCGAGGGTGTCGGCCCTGGACCAATGGCGAGGGGGGAATGGCAGGTTTATCAGCGCATCTCCCGCGCCCGGCCCTCGACTCGCCTCAATTTCCGCGGGAAGCCCAGGATAGTGGCTGGTGGCCGGGCCACAGAGCACAGCGTGCTGCCTCACCCTCCACCTCCCAGCACACAGCATCCCCACCCCCTCCACTCCCTACCCCTCCCCTCCTCCCCCACACTCCCCACCCCCCCCCACCCCCCCCAGCCTGGAGATCTCCCCGGACTGGACAGCCTCCTCTGGATCAACCCAACTTCTGACTGGTGGCACGGTCACCCTCTATCATACACCGATAGATCTGTACCAGCAACAACAGGACGACCCAGCAGAGCTCTCGCAGCGTTTGCCAGTGGCCCTGTCAACTCTATGAGCTGATCAAATGTTAGCCGTCGGGCAGATGGATACCCGCCAGAGTGCATTCGTCCTGAGCAGTACGCCGCTGGCTGCGCTTCACAACATGACTGAGATGAAGGCGTCTATATTTCCCTACTCCCTGCAGAATCCGTCCAGCTTCAAGGCGCCGACCCTGGCGAGTTTGAACGCGCAGATCCCGCTGGGGACGCCGCACGGGATCAGCGACATCCTAGGCCGCCCGGTCACTACCGCTGGCAATCTGCTCTCTGGACTCCCTCGACTCAACGGACTTGCCACCACGGCGGGGATGTATTTCAACCCGACAGCAGCCAGCGTCTCCAGGTACCCCAAGCCCCTCGCTGAATTGCCGGGGAGACCTCCCATCTTCTGGCCGGGAATGATGCAGGGATCTCCGTGGAGAGATCCCAGGGTGGCCTGCCCAAGTAAGTACTCTGTTGCTGTTTTTAATGTTTACACATACTCTCTTATATAGACGTATATTTACACGTGCATACATACATATATCTGTTCGAATCTGTTATTTGAATTATTAGTTAAAACGTTGTCTCGAGAAAAGAACTTTACTGTTTGCTGTGAAATTCCGGATAAATGCTTTCACTTCAGCTTTACAAACTTTTCCTGAATCCCAGCTGCTGTAACGTTAACACTATCACTGTGATAAATACTGATCCAACTGGTGAGACAACTTGGCAATCTGTTGTTTCGTTTTGCGCTGTCAGTGCTGACCCAACAGGCACTTGCTGGTTTTGTTTTGATTTTGTGAAACTCCACACAAAAAAATGACAGAACACGGCCATTAATTGCAGCCAATCCCACTTCTTCACGTGTTCACTTTTAACTTGCAAAGAACTGGGCTCGCTTGTTTTTATTTTAATGCCGTCGATCTACCTATTACAGACAATATTTCCCTGTTTGATTTTTTTTCGTTTCCCCCTCCACAGCTCAGGGCAGTTTGGTCCTTGATAAAGACGGGAAGAAGAAACATTCCAGGCCAACATTTTCAGGTCAACAGATTTTCGCTCTGGAAAAAACGTTTGAGCAGACCAAATATTTAGCTGGACCAGAAAGAGCCCGGTTAGCCTACTCTTTGGGAATGACAGAGAGTCAAGTAAAGGTAATAAGTCTCACTTGCCTAACTGAATCCATAAGGCGAACATAGATAGAACGTGGTGGTCACAATAAGGAAACATTCAACTTAGTATTTGCTAACGTCCTCAATAAACATACAGCAGAATCGTACATTCAAATTATGCTGTTAATGCTAAAGCGTTGTAGATTTTTTATTGTTGTTGTAGACCTGTTTATTCGCAATAGTGATTTAGGTACTTCTGTCAGGCCGGGATTGACAGCAAGGCTTGGTCTCAATCCTCAAGTGACTGGAAGCGGCTAATGTTGACTCATAGTTTCCACGTAACTACTTTAATAATGTTGGTGTTAGAAATATGGACACTGTTGTACAAGCACCAACAACGGACTGTCCATTTCCTCTGCCCTTTTCTAAATCCAAATGTTTCATTTTGAGTATCGAATACACTAAACTGAAATTTGACCTTGCTAGTTCTTGTGAAATACAAAGTAGCAGACACAACATTGCAAACTGTATTGCCGTCGCTTCGTTCTTTGAGACGACACATTTTACAATTGCCCGAGTGCACACAGTGTTGTATTAAACTTCTGGAAAACGATGAGGATAATGGGTAAAGCTCGGCCTTCCTATATAACATTTCGGATAGTCATTTAAAGTCAGTTAACTGCATTGCTGAACACAAGGCGGGATGGTTGAGATTAAGCTCGGCTGTTCAGACAGGGAACTGAAACCCACCGCACTGACACATTCAATTTTCTCTTCGCAACAGGTGTGGTTTCAGAACAGACGGACCAAATGGAGGAAGAAACACGCGGCTGAAATGGCCACGGCCAAGAAAAAGCACGATTCAGAGACTGAAAAACTCAAGGAAACGTCGGAAAACGAAGAGGATGAAGACGAATACAACAGACCCCTTGATCCCAATTCAGATGACGAGAAAATCACACGGTTATTAAAAAAGCACAAAAGCGCCGGATCGCTCACCATCCTGGACCCACACAACAGCCCGGAGATCTTGTGACAAACTTTTTTTAAAAAGAAAAAAAGAAATGATTATTTGAACAGCTTGAAAGGCTGAATTAACCAGGGTATATATAAAAAGTTTAAAATAAATCGATGTTCCAGAGAATGGTGATATGTGTTGTACAGCTTAATGTATGTGAGATGTATATATTTTTTACAGAATAAGTTATGGAATTATCTTACAGCTCGATTATATAAATAACTTGGACTGAATCTGGCGGAGGTTTAAAAGGAGTTGTTGGAAATCACAGTTCACCCTCAAGTGTCTATAAAACCAGGGGTGTTTTTCTTAGAATTTTCAATGTTAAGGAATAACAATCAGAGCTCATCCTTTTGTATAAATTACAGATTACAACTGTAGCTGTACATACTAAGATGCACGTTTGTGTTGTAAAAAATATTAAATGTAAACTTTTTTTGTGCATTCACATTCTAAGGCTAATATTTTGCTTTCGCCTGTGTTAGTGACTTCCTTCAGAGGAGTTTTTTTTCTTCCCGCGTTTTAGCGCCATTAAATCCCAAGGAATTTCCGAACACTGCTGGAGATGATTGAAGGAAATATTATTGCGTCCACAGTGGTTGGGGTGAGGGGTAGGGGAAACTTTGTATTGCCAATAAATTATTTAACAATATGAAACCCGGTGGTCGGAATCCGGCTGATTTTTGTGCCCTGGAGCTAGAGTTCACGATTTACGCGGAGTTTGCTCAACAGTTACCTGTGACTGACAAATTCAGACCCCCTTCAGTGATGACTGGAACCAAAACGGTCTGTTAACTGCGCTGATAACCTCGAATTAATTCCGAGTTGTTTCCAGAATAGAGAATTACAAGCATGTTATCACTTTACTAACAGGTTTTGTATCAAACGGAACTTGCAAACCTAGTTTGATAACATTTTGGTGAATTTGTTGAGAGTTTAATATTCAAAGCTGGGGGCTTTGCAGGTCAGTGCAATTGGGTGTGTTTATAACCACTATTGCAATCAGTGCTGGGACAGTTCATAATATTGTAGCAGTTATGTAAGTTACAAACAAGCCGGTGTGCATCTCAACCGGGGCAACAGACCCCATCAAAGTTAGCAATAGTAGCTGCTTTGCAATACAGCTCGTAGTTACAGCAAACGTAACTAACATCTTAAATTTGTCATAACATTTTGACAAGTTTCCCATCTTTTAGATTGAAATTGCATTTACTAGTTATGTGAGTATTACGGTCATGTTTGTACGGCGTTTTGTTTTACAGCCGATGAACTCCGTTAATCATTTCAGAAATCAAACTGGTCGGAGGTGAGCCAGTGAGGCTTTTGACACTTTCTAAAAATGAAGTATTTGATTTTTGAGGGAATGGATGACCGCGGCTCTGCGGTGCAGCTGCTCAGAGTCTGCTGTGGGGCGCGTTGCATAGTCCATCCAGGCACCTCAGAAATAGATCGAATTCTGCTGAATTTACAGACTCATTCGTAATTTGACGGAATCATTTATATAAGCGAACAAATGAAAGCGGGAGCAATTTCTTGTTCAAAAACACTCATATATGTGTCTGGAGTCCAATGTTGGGACACTTTGGTATAAGTTATTGTTTTAAAGTAATAACGCCGTCATATCACATTGAAACTAATCGAATATTTACCAAAAAATATCGCGATTTGATGTACCAATGCTTCCAACCACTTATGCATCAGTGCGGTGTGCCTCCTCATTGGAGACCAGATGTCATATTCTCGCTTCTTCAACTGTTGATGAAGAGTTAACATCTTTCTCCCTCTCCTTCCAGCCCTCATCCATCGAGAATCATTGATGGCCATATAGATTGACATAACGAAATATCTCACTGCAGACACATTTCAGTCGCTCATTTCTTAAGCAGAATCACTGGCCGCTCTTGCAAATTTTGGGAACTCGCGCGGTGTGGGATATCTTGTGCGGGTATTGCAGGGGCGAGGGTGGAATCAGTTCTGAAATGAGTGAAGAGCTGGGGAGGGGGTGGCGGGGGGTGGGCAAGGTCACATAGTGGGAGAGGACAGGCACAAAAGGGAAGATCAACTGCGAGAGGGAGAGAGTTTGGGAGCTGCGACTGCGGCGGCTGGCGCCGTTCTCTGCTTTTTAGTTCACATTCCAAGAAATTGTCTGAGAGGGAAAAAAAACAATTCTTCAATAGAAATATAAACTTTCCACGCGGTATAGTTAGTGAGGTTAGATATGGTCGCCAAGTTTAGATCGGGGAACAGAAATCAGGGAGCCAGTCAAGCGCATGAAACTGACAATCATCAGAGAGAAAACAGCAAGTAGTGACTGAAAGAGTTTTATGCTTTAAATGCAGAGCGAAACCGCATGTGTGTGTTTATGTGTGTGTGTGTGTGTGGTGGGGGTGACCCATACCACTCTTAAGGTGTTTTTTCTACCATGTCCGTGTTAAATACAACGACGTTGCTGTTTTAAATATATATACTTTTTAACTTTAATCCCTCATCCACAACTAACCTTTGAATATTTTAAAATACATTTCACTCGGTGCAAAATCTACTGCATTTTTCGTCAATTGAGATGAGATTATTTCTGATTTCACAAATTAACTCAAGACTTTTGAATACTTGCATCAATTTTCAAGCAGTTTAAGTCAATTTTAAATAGTCCGATCATAGACTTTCTAAGTACGCCGCACAATACTATCTGCTTAAGAATTGTGATTATTTCGCGTATTTCAGTGGCGCTCGGTGGGAAATGTCAGAAATCTACACCACACCAGCTCATGACGAGAGGACTCGGTTACTTGGTGAGACCGTCAAAGTGTGAACGATAGCTAAGTCGATTCTCGCTCATGGTTAACTAGATTTGCCATCAGTTCAATCTATGTTTGATAATGCTGCTCTGATGGGGTGTGAGCCGAAATGTTTCACTTGCCCCTTTCCCTCCCAGGGACGATGCCTAACCGTGTGGGACAGTTCCCAGCGAATCTCACTACAGATACTGGAAATACCAGCCTGCCACTGGAGATCTGGGGACCGGCAAAGAGTTGGGAATCTTAAACCCGCACAAATTAGTGCAACATTGGCTTCTGAAGAAGGGTCACTGAAGTCGAATTCTTGCTTTCTCTCCACAGATGCTGCCAAACTTGCTGAGTTTCTCCAGCATTTTTTGGTATTTTTTTCAGCATCCTCATCTTTGTTTTTAACCCCAAACCAGACCCCTCCAAACACCCGTTGCTTATTTTGCTTTACTCATCCCCCCTTGTGAAATTCAACCCATTCTCGTTGTCAGCTCGGTGTGTGTGAGTCGAGCCGATGAAGCCCTTGGTCCCAGACTTTTTTTTAAAGAACCTCCTACTTTTCACGTTCTCCTACTTCGGGGAGGGGGCGTCGTCCGTCGTCCGTCCAGGAAAAGTTAAGAGGAATTAAGTTCTAGAAATGGTAAAAGGCGCGTCTCAGTTTACACATCAAAAGGAGACCCAGATATCTTACAGAAGAGTCGGTTACAAGCAAGAAATAAACTAATTGTGACACTTGAATTGTTTGAGAAACAAAGAATTTTATTTCTATAGCCCATAAACGTCACTTAAGTTGAATCCTTGATTTAATAAAATAGTTTACAGTGTGTGGCTATTGATACATGGACACATCGGTACAGTTTGTCTGCATCCTCCTTGTTGCATTCGGTCTACAGACGAGAATGATCTCACGGTCACGGTCACATAAATTCTGCCGGCGGACACAAAATCATTTCCAATCGTAGTGATTTATACGAAAACACGCATCAATCCACCGCTATCAAGTAGCTAGTGAACTTTGTAGTGTAGTAAATTAAATCGATAAGAGGAAACGTTTCGGCATTGGCTGTGTTTCCCATTTTCGGACCTAATCATCTTTTAATGCTGTAAGGAAGGCAGCATGTACAATTTGCAACATTAGCGCTGGAGATTAAATATACGCGGTACAATACGAAATTGGCAACTTCAGGTTTCAGGGCATTATATACAATCCATTAAAGCACATTTAGCAAGCGATTATCAGGAGAGATTCCCACTAAACTCTGTCCATAGATACTTGGCACTATATGCAGTAACAAAAATAGACAGAAATAGTTTACAAAAAATCTTATGATACCCATCCTCTTAATTTTCACATTCTGAAAACAGCATTATTCAGGAATAAGTTACAATAGAAGTACTGAACACAAAGACTGTTGTTGTGTGGTGCTGATAGCAACTTCGATTATTTCATCAACAATGGCACGGTACAAGCTTTATCTACAGTCTAATTTGGTCGAGGACTTGTACGTTTTTTTATCTATTCAATCTGCTGTAGGTACTAACTAATAGTTGATATGTCAGAGCAGTCAGTCTTTATGAAAGGAATTTCACGTAGGCTTGTGGAAAGATTATATTATAAATTAGTTTCTTTTTAAAAGTGAATATAAAAATGAGAGGAGCTAAACTGTGATTCAAAACCAGATATGTAAAATGTAGTATCTAATATAGGGAATCACCAAACTGAAAATGTCTAACTAGCCTACCACAGACATAAAAAGATGAAGGGAATATCAATAATACCATCACTGGAAGTAATTCCACGATCTATACAATCCAATGTACAAAAAAAACTCTCTAATACAGTATCGATATACAATTTTCGCATTGCACTTCATAAAACTTTACATAAGGAAACAGCTTCTTCCTTTTAAAAGACACACAATGTTTTCAGCTAAACATTATAAACGTGAGATATTTAAAGGTGTAGTAAATTCTACTGTTAGTGTTTGGCAACAAGTCTGTGACACGTTTTTAAAACTGTCCCACATTGAATTCAAGTGTCACAGGAATGTCTGAAATGGCGAGGTATGTGTGGCCGTCTTGTGCAAGACTTCAGATGTCAAAGCAAAATGGATGATGAGCAGCTTGAGGTGCGGCCCTAAGAAATACAGCATCAACATGAATTGAATGAGAGAGATGTGTGCGAACGTTCTGATGTCCCTGTTCCTCCGCTTCTTATTTGCTTGTTTGCAAACAGACTAGAGGGCAGTTTCTCGAAAGATTTTCTCAGTCCGCTGATACCGTTTAGCTGCTACAGAGGAGAGACAGCAACAAGGAAACCGCAGTTAATATCGGTTAACAGCAACAGCCAAAGTGTTAAAAAGTGCCAACAAATTAGTTCAGTGCCCAAAATGAAAATGAGTGAATAGTAAAAAAAATAAAACATTAATATTTACCACCACATCACTGCACCACACAACAGTTGCGCATATTTCTATTAGGTTTACCTGCCCCAGCAGCTATTCGAAAGAACAGGAAGACAGGCTGTGAAAAAAAAAGACACACACAATCACATTACTGGATCAGGGTAACATTTCAAACTGCAATGTTTGACCCATGAAAGAGTTTGAGAGTCCAGGCTTCTAAATTATTCTGTTTTTTTTAAGAAGATGGGTTAAAAGGGTAAAATGCTTATTCATGTTGCATTAATAATATTGGAGGCGAGTAAGGACACTTTTCGGGTCAGTGTGAGATGTATTAATTCGAGGGGTTAAATGGTTTATTGATGTCATATTTATCTTCTTGTGCTGTGTTTGTTTGCCCTTCTTGTCCTCGAGAGAGAAATCCAGCATTTTTTTTCCCCTTCAAGGTTGTGAAACCTCGCTGTTATACTGAAGGACAGCGCGAGTTCCGGTTGCTGCATTCGGCCACCCGCTGATTCTTGGACTATCCACTCACTTCGACCAATGAAAGTCACCTCTTAGTCAAGGCAGCGTCCCAAAACGTCCAGCCAGAAACTCAAGATCAGAATGTGGCTGTCAGCGATGGCACTACCAACAGGAGAAACGGACTAGAGATTTGCGGCTTCTACACGGGGAGGTGGTGGCAAGGTGGTAATGCAACTGGACGAGTAATCCAAAGCTCCCAGTTGATGTTCTAAGACATGAGCTCGTTGGTCCTGAACATGATTCCAAACCCATGGACTCTTGAGGGAAGTTGAGACCTAATCCGTCCAAGGGCAACAAATGCTGGCCTGCCAAGGAAACTCAACACCCGTCCAAGAATAAAGGAGGGAAAAATCTGGGAAGCTTTGTCTCCTTCCTTGCTCTTTATAAGTCCTGCATCATCACAGCACCCTTTTAGATGCTCTCCCTCTTGTGCACCTGATAGAACACCTCTATGGCTGCAGAAAGCCAGCAGACTAACTGCTAAGGAGAGAAAAAAAGGTAGTGGGAAGAAAATGGAAAGATGAAATGAAAAGACCAAAAAGAGGGAGAGCTAAATGCAAGAGGACATAGAACAATAAAAGTGGGAGAAAGTAAAGGATTTTTAAAAAAAAAGACAGAAAGGAATGGTTAGAGTTGCAGAACTGAAGGTGGTGAAAATGAAGGAAGAGGATAGATCCAGGAGAGAAAGCCCCGAGCGAAGAAAACCAAAGTGGAACTTGAGAATGAGAGCTGATTAGGAGAGGTGAGGGTACCATCAAGCTGCCTTTTGAAAACTTATCAATATCAGAAAACTTCATTAGAATAGTGTAAGAGGTGTGTTAATGGAGCCTAAAAAAATTCATAACTACTGAATCAGAAATTCTTATTATCATTGATTGTTTGAGAGTGGTTTTCAGACATCTCAAGTGAAACTTTGCTGGACATCATTTCTATTCTTGGCTTCAGGTTACACACATTATATTGCGCATTTGGTTATGTTGCTGTGTGCTCCTACAACCACTGCACATCACCTTACATATGGCAGTGAAACTGCTCAATTTTAAATGATAAAATCTCAAATGCTTCCTTATTATAACAATTAGCGTTTTTCATGAAGGAGGTTGGGTTAAAATGACCCCAGAAGTTTTATGATATTTTGTTTTTTGTAGGCATCACTCTCAAGATATTTATTGCCCATCCTAATTGCAATTAACTAGATGGTGAGTTGCTTTTTTTGAATACAACTGAGTGGTTTACTAGGACATTATACAAGGCAGTTCTGAGGAAAGATCACTCAACCCAAAATACTAACTCTATTTCTTTCCACAAATGCTACTAGATCTGCTGAGTCTTTCCAGCAATTTCTATTTGTTGAAGTTGAGTCATTGCTGACTAACCTAGACCAGTATGATGAAATCGTCTTTTTGTAACCATTTTATGCAGTGCACACCAGCAATCTGTGAATATTGTAATTGTCAGTCTGGTACCGAGGAGTAGGGAGAAGAGACTCCATTCTAAAAAGGTGCTGTTACAGCATGCTCCAAGCTATTGGGACTCAGGAGAAACCCGAGGGGCTGTGGGCCTCTGAAGAAGCAATGTGTCTTAAGTGCAGCTGACTGCAAGGGTGAAAGATGCCTACAAGCAGCACTTGCATTCTGCAACTGAACAAGAGAGCTCTGGGAAACACAAAAGCAGTACCAGCTTAGTGAAGCTAGTTATATGTGGACTGGTCGAAATTGTGCCTGTAAGTAGGTAGAATAGATCCAAGCAGGAACACAGTCCCAGTTGGGAGGATGAACTACTGTGAACTGTTATAGAGATAGTCCATAAGGGAGCAGTTTTTGAGGCAGTACAACAGCTAGTTCTTAAATTGTGAAGAAGTAGAATCTCATGTAAAATTTTAATTGGATTTGGAGACCTCCAGCATCACTAACATCAAGAGGTTGCTGAGAAATACACAGGATTTGACTTGTTTGCACTTGCTATGATTTTCAGGGCTAATTAGATTGTTCTGAAGTATTATGAACTTAATATCTAACTAAAAATCAAATTGCACCTCCTTAAAAGTAGAGCAACTTTTTAGAGCAACTTTAAAATTTATCTTGCTTTTTACAAGTGCAAAGTTCATTGATACCAAATTGATTGTAGTCTTCCAGCAGTTGAACCCATGAAAAGTTTTAGAAGTTCTAACAACATCTGAATTTCCACACTTAGTTGAACATGTATGAACACTAGACATTGCTGCTGGTTTCATAGGAGTAATGATAATAAATGCCAATAATTGTGTCAATATTATTAATGCCAAATCCTGACCATTATTTCCACTTGGTCACTATCACTTTTGTTGACAGAGGAAAGCTACGCTGACAGTTGTGGCAGGGGTTTCTTGTGCTGCCTCTTTCCTTGGAGAAATAAATGAGGAATAGTGGAAAGGCATCAACTGCCCAAAATTCCAGCAAATCTATTGAATTGCTTCTGACACAATATACTTTATGCAAATGTTAAGAGCACCAATTAAGACTTGAACTTGGCCTGCAGCAGTTGATAAATGTGGAATGTGAGCTTTTGTAATGATTTAGAAATATTTACGATGGCCCTTTTATATATTTGAGTAAGAGCCTACCACCAAATGTTTGATAATGTCAGCAATTGCCTGAAGCTCACATTTGGAATGAGATGAAAGGCACATTCATGGACTAAGCTATAGGTTTAGCTCTGCTCTATGAAATGAGAAAAGGAACTTTTATCCTCAGCATATTTTTACTTTGGAGACTGGCTTGTTCTTAACAAGAATTGACTGAGTTATTTCTACATATGGAGCCAGCCTGCTCCTTATATCAATAACAAGCCTACAACTGAGCAAACATATTGATTCTAACTATGGCTTTGCATAATGGAAGTTTCTCACTTTTTAACATGCATTGTATAAATCCCTTACTTAAATTATCATGCCATTAAAAGACAAAAGAACATTTGCATCTAAACAACTTTATTTTCAGCAAGCCCTCCCTAAAACTAAGCCATAATCAAACTTTGATCAATATAAGCATGAACTAAACATCTCTTTCTCTCTCTTGTGTAAGTGTATTTGTACAATCAGACTGTTGATTTTCACTTTTGACTTGCATGTTCCTGATAGCTACACAGGATCCAAGGGCAAAAAAAAAGGTCACTGATGTAAATAAGCATGCAATGACTTACTTTAAGCATTAAAATATTAAAATAAGTGATGTTGTATAAAGATTTAATTTATCCCTATAGTTGAGAAGACCTTAATCATTGGTTGGCTATGGCTAGGTACAGATTCAAAGACAAATATATTAGCAGATGTGCAGATCTTGCGAAACAATGGCTTATTTGCAAAGTTTGTAGCTTTAATTTATTCAAGAAAAGGATTGTTGAAAGTTCCTTCCAGTCCTGAAAGTTGAGTTGAATGATGTTGTGACACTATATCCTATAAACACACAAAACACTTGTAAAGGGGTTCACATATGTTAAAGATACTATCGTGCATAAAACAAAATGCAGCATGTTTAACTATATACTCATTAAATTGTTACTAATCTAAGAGGAAGAGTAACAGTTAAAATAATCCAATTACATTAAAATGAGTACATATGCAGATATACACATGCATAAATACCAATTTTTCCTAGCTGCTATCAGTTCTGATTAAGTATCAGGAGACTTGAAAGGTTAACTCTGCTTTCTTCCCACAGATGCTACCAGATCTGCTGAGTTTCACCAGCAATTTCTGTTTTCGTTTTAGATATAAACACAACCTAGTTACCAATATTAGAATCCATTCATTTGAATATTTATGTTGAAAATTAATTGCAATTTTAACACTATTTTAACTTAATTTAAAAAAGGATAATGGCAAATGTTTTATACAACTCCAGAGATTTATTGCAAATCAGCAACATAAGGATTTTGGAGCTAACTTTGCTATTAAGTCCCATTGACACTGGGTGATACAATGATATTCTAACTCCATCTGCTTAACCTACAGTTATTTAACTGATCATGTTTCACAAGATTCCTTTAAGTTCTTTCTCTTAGCATGTTAATGTGAGAAGAGCGCCACCATTTTATAAGTAGCAAATTTGACCACAAAATTAGTCGATAGTCTTGTTTCAGCAGTTTTCTCTAGAGTTTAGCTGTAGCCCACTTTGAATGTCAAATCTACTATAATCTATGGAAAAGTAGAACAATTGAAGTGCATAAGGAATGTACTCTGAACAGGTATATGTAGAACAAAATAGTTTGCAACTTATAAGGAATAAGCCACAATTGATTTAGTAATGAGTAGCTAATGAGCATTAGTTAACAGACATGATCATATGGATACATCTTGAAAATATGAATCAAAATAATGATTGAATTTGATGTTAGAATTGAGAGGAAGAATGAAGAGGCAAAACTAAGGTTTTATATTTAAGTAACAAACTTAGAAATTAATTAACCACAGCAAACTGGGCTGAATTGATAAAAGGTAAGCCATGGCAAGCAATCAAAGAAGTATTTAATAAGACACGGCACATTGTCCTAATAGAAACAAGATTCATTTATAAAGTTCAGCCACCATGGTTGACAAGTGAGATATGGCACAGTGCCAAATTAAATGCAAGGAGAATGCAATGAAATCTACTGGAGTGGGAGAGTTACAAAAAACAAAAAAGAGTAAAAGAGAGCAAGTCAGTGAGTTTAATTTACAAAAAAAAATTAATACAAACATAATAGGACAAGATCCAGGTCCTGATCATTTCTATCCCAGAACACTTAAAAAAAGTGAAGCAATTTCAGATGCATTAGACATAATCTACAAAGCACTCCAGATTCGAGAATTAAGCTGTGCATTGGTAAATTATCAGTGTCATTCAATTGTTGAAGGATCACAGAAAACATCAGTTGTGGAAAACTTATTGGCATCTCAAACACATGGGAGATAATCAAATGCATGGGAGGTATAAGCTGACTGGTGATATTCCATAAGGATTAATATTGTTGAATTTCTTGAGGAATTTGCTTTCACAGTAGAGCGCAGCATCTTTGGAAATTATCTATCTGAATTTCCAGAATTTATCTGATAAAGCTCTGCACAATTAGCAGGGAAAGAAAAATAAAAGAACATAGAATGGGAGGTAAACCAGTGAAATCCATTGTTAATTGGCTAGAAGACTAAACACAAATAACCAAAATAAAGGGATAAATCTCTGATTCTGAAAGGATTTTTCTTGTATAGTAGAGACTAGAATCAAAGGATACAGCTTAAGAATAAGAGGTGATATGAGATGAGGAGAATTAATTTCTCCCAGAGGTGGTTAGTTGGTGAAATGATCTTCCCCAGAAAATAGTGCAGACTGGGTAGATGTACTTATTCAAGGCTAAAAGTTAGATAGGTTTTTTTGATAGACAAGGGAGTCATGGATTATAGGAAGGCAAATAATAAGGTGGTGTTGAAGCCACAACTGCATCCTCCGTGCTCTTACTGAATGGTGGAGCAGGCTTAAAGGACAGAATATCCTACTCTTAAAGACCTATGTAAAAGAAGATAACTGGTCCTCCATGAAATAAAAAAAATCTGAGCAGGGCACTAATTTTCCTCATGTATATCACTGAATTGAATGAAGGAACAGAGAGCTGTACATCTAAGTTGTTTTTTGGGACATGGAGTTACAAAAATAAAATATATAGACAGAGTACATTAGAATGTAAAGCTATGGCAGGTGGAGTTCAATGGAGAGAACTGAAGTCATCTACTTTGAAGCCGAAAAAGAAGGTCAGAATATTTTCTTCATGGTGAGAGGTCTTCACCATAGATCAGCAAAGAAATTTTGTCATCTATGTACAAAATTCATACAAAGCCAAGAACAAAGAATGTTCAGATAGGCTCACGGGATGTTGGCTTTTATCTCCAGGGGAGTGGACTATACAAGTCAGAACGCGATGCTCCAAGCCAGCAGTACAATGTTCAGATTATATTAGAGCTAAGATGTACTAGCATTGGAGCAATTTGCTGTGCAAATTCACCAAAATAATGCAATACATAAGGGGTTAAATTAAGTTAACTGATCGTGTGGACTTGGTTATATTTTCTTGATTTTATAAGGTGATGATCTAATCAAAGTATTTAAAATGATAAAGGTAATGGATAAGGTAACTGCAGAGAAGCATTTTCTCCAAAAAATCCAGAATTAGGGGCTTTAACCTTAAAATTAGAGCTATCCCTTTTAGCAGTGAAAACACAAAACATATTCCCAAGTAAAAGACAAAAAGAAGCTTAGAATTTTCTTCTGCAAATGGAATACTCTCCACCTACCTGGATGAATGAGGAGCTCCAACAACACTCAAGAAGCTAGATACTAATCAAGAGCAAAGCAGGCCATTTGATTGGCACGACGTCTACAAATATTCACTTTCTCCACCAATGAAGCTTAGGAACAGAGACAAGATGCATTGCAGAGTCTCACCAAGGCACTTCAGATAACACTTTTCAAATCCACAACGACTGCCATCTGTATGGACAAGTGCCACAGATGCATGGAACATTACCCCTTGCAAGTTCCCCTCCAAGTCACTAACCATTCTAAATTGAATTACATTCCCTCTCTTTCACTATTACTGTGTCAAAATCCTGAAACTCTCTCCCTAATACTACTGCGAATGTTTCTACACCAAATAAACGTCAGTATATCAAGAAGACAGCTCACCAGCACATTCTCAAGGGCAAATATGGAATTGCAATAAATTCTAGTCCAGCCAGTGAAGCCCATGTCCCCTGAATGAATAAAGACTAAGGACGCCGATTAAATTGAAATTTCCAAGTCTGAGATCAAAAGGCAATTGTTAGCAAATGTTACCAAGGAATATGAAGCCAAATTGTTTAAGTGAATTTGAGGTACTGACATTATTCTGAAAAATGATACAATATAACCTTAAGAGAAGGGCTTCAAAAATTCACACTGCAGGTACTTGGGAGGAGTTTAAAGGCCAGCAGAAAATAATAATGTATGGCAAGGGGCATGTAAAAGGGAAGAGTCTCTTTTGTCAGTTTTGTAATCATTAGAGTGCTGTAAAAAAAAACTTATCTGGATTAATTGGAAAATATGAATCATGGTCACAGGTTTATTCAACTGAACAACCCACTACAGCCAGTTGAATAATGCAGGGAAGCATTGTAACAGTGGACATTGATGAAAAGGGTCTCTAATTAAATGCAACTTATGCATTGGATGTAAAGTCAGAATAGATAGTGTACAAGTAAATTCAATTGAATAAAAAACTCAATGTAACTAGAAGTTATAACTGTATTATAAACTATTTATACATTTAAAAGAAGCAGGCTGTTGAAAGGGTCAGAGTTATACTGTTCATCCTGATCATGTAACGACTACACAAATAGAAATTTGAGAAATATTCATGTGTCTACCAGATAAATACTGTTTATGGAAAATGCTCATATGCCCATATGTAAATAGGGTTCAGAAAAATATATCCTCATATCAATAGGAATTATCTAGCATTACCTATGTTCAGCTTATAAACATTTTTTGAATTTTTATGAATGCCAGTTCACTAGGACTGCTTTTGTTTTCTAATGAGAAAATTTCAGTTTTACTTATTCTCATAATATTTTCTGCCAATTTTGTTGGTATCTTGCAGCAGTGAACTGCTTATCTGTTGATCAGAATGAAATAGTGGAGGGAACGGAAGGGAAGAGAAGTTCAAGAGACCATATTGGAGAGCGCGTTGACGAAGCATGAAAAAGAGTGACAGAAAGAATTTCAATTCAATGCAGTGCTGAGGGAGTGCTACCCTGTTGGAGATGATGGGGTGGAAATTCATCTCAGGTAGTGGCAAAATTGGATAAACTGTCGCATAATTGGTTCCATTGCAGTTAATAAATTAAATTATCATCTGTGTTCAACAGTCCATTGCCTGATATGATAAGCTCTCTCTTGTCCTTTATATGACATTAAACCAAGGCATCAACTCTGCTTTTTAAGAACATAAAAAGATTGCATGTAAGGAAATTCTTCTGGCACCCCGGCCAATCATCACATTTCAACCAATGCTGCTAAAACAAATTAATTAGTGCTTAGCGCATTACTATTTGTAGGAGCTTGCTGTGAACAAATTCACTGTCATGTTTGATTACATGGCGGCACTGACTTTATATCAAAGGTACTTTGCTGTGAAGGTTGTAGACATCATAAAGAATAGATGTTGAGTTCATTTTCTCCTCTTTTGACTATATTGGAGCAGAAATTGCTGTAAGAGGACACCTAACATCGTCTGATATTGGCTGAATTGGTCTCTGCGTCCCTTCAGCTCAGTGAATGTTTACCCACTAAATTGCTGAGGTATGAGGTGGAAACATTTCAGTGTGGGAAACAGGCTGTCCAGAACCTAAATACAGCAGGATGGCTCCTTAACCAAACTGAAGGATTGAAAAATAAACAGTGATAAGATGTATATTACTGTGCGAACCACAGCAACCTCACAACATTCAACAGATTTCAATGGTGATCAAAAATTCTTCTTTCGAGAGCTTAGTGTAATGGTAAAATCTGGGCAGCCAGCTTTGGCTTTGACATTTAACCATACATCTCCACTCATCTGAAGTTGCTGCAACATTTTGGCACAAATAACAGTGAATGTTATCACTGTCAGTATCAGTTTCACACCAAATCTACCCGTTACGATAGAGAACTAAGAATGGCAAAATATCGTATTACTAATACCTTGTCATTAAAATAATTTCCCACCCCACTCCAAATAGTACTCACAAACAGCAGTACTTAACCTTGTTGATATTGACTACTGATGGCATATATCTTTGGTGTGTCGTTAAAAAGCTTTCATATGTAAGGAAATCAACAAATTAGTGTTAAAACATCATTTCCAAAATTAAGTTTTAAAGTTGGACTTTATACATTAAAGAATTAAAAAAGAAATCCCCCAGGAAACTTGAAGAGTTGAATCCTTATGCTGTGTATTCAAGATTTCAATAATGTTATCCTCTGATATCAACAGCTTACCAGACATTATAGTGAACTTAATGCCTATTTAATGTACATCAGTTATTTAAAAACATTATTGTTTTGACTCGACTTTTAATTTATAGAAATTCTAATTTTGATCTCGACAGGAATCCACTGTATACTTTCAGCCAGTTAGATTTCTTTATTTACTTGCGTAAATGTTGTTTTTAAACAGACCAATATCAAAACAAAGTACAACATAGTCACAATGGACAAGTATGACAAAGGAGTTATGAGAAAAGAGGGGCCAGGAATTTGGAGACAGGGCAAGATTGCACAGAGGAGCCAACAGGGGGTCAAGAAGAGGGTGGGTGGGAACCTGGGGTTACAGGGAAATGGCAAGCGAAGATTTAGGAGCCTCAGCAGTTAGCGAGGGGTGGAAGAAAAGCAAAGGGTGGATAGTTGGGAGGTGAGGAATCATGATGGGCAGGAGTCAAAGGAGCGGGTAGTAAATATAAGGGACCGGAAGTCAGAAAGGGGTGCAGAGTGTCAGAATGGTATTAATGAGACATGATGGGGAGTCTGGGATGCAGCAAGCAGTCAAGGAAGGGGTGGGCAGTAAGGTTTAGGGCTGGAAGTGGCAGGTGGTTGCAAAGTGCCAGAGAGGGCAGGAAATCTCAAAGATGTTAAGGTGTCAGCAGGGGCAGGAGGTGTCAGAGTAGTGGAAAGGAGAGAGAAAATGATTGGGGTGACAGAGAAGGGTTAGTGAGGCAGGTGGGGACTTCTCAGAGGTGTTGGGAGTCAGAGGGCTTTTGAATTTGTGCTGGACTCAGATGCTGGGGTCTCAGTGAGTGGTGGAGTCAGGATGGAGTCAGACGTTGAAGCTGAGGAGTGTTGGAGTGAGCAGCAGATTCCAATGTTGGAGTCTCATCAAGAGGTTTGGTGACTCAGACACCAAGTGTGGTGGGGACTGAAAGAGGATTTGGGTGTCAGAAAAAGGCCAAGAGTCAGACAGACACTGAGAAATGCATAGAACAGTTCTTGTTCTATAGCAGAAAAATACTAAAAATGATCAGAAATACAAAGCAGCTGCTTTAACACCCAAAAGAAAACGGTGAATGGTGTAAGTTTGGATTGTGTCAGTATTGAGATCAGACTCAATGAAGGGCAATTCTTAAAATATTAGCTTTCTCAGATCCAGTGTGCATCCATCACTTTAAGGTAAGAATTCTCAATTTCACGTGTCATAATTCCTTGTTTTATTTCTTATAAAGTTTCCTTGACTGCGACCTGAGTTGACAGAATGAAACAAGGAGTCGGTATTGGAGAATTGAAAGTGAATTCTGGAGTATATGTGCAACATTACTATCACATTCTTGAAACAGACCTTATCACACTCTTACTTATATATCCAATATCTTCCAAAAAGACTCCAGCACGGTCTGCACACTGTTCAGGTTTAGTGGCCATTTTGTTCAGTTCTACAGCTAATCTCAGATATTTTACTTATAAAGTTGACTAAATGGAAAGGTTGGTATAACCAAGTGGGACAGGGGCATTGTATCTAAAATTTAATGCACCGGACAAGAACAACAGTATTATATTGTGAGCAAAAACAAATTGCTGGAGGAACTCAGCAGGTATCTCCAAAAATACATGTTTTAATTTCAGATTTCTAGCATCCGCAGTTCTTTGTTTTTTTGTTTCGTACTGTATTAGGCATTCACAAAAATCCACAATGAACCACAACTTGAAAAATCTGACCTTCAGATGGCACACATTGTTGAATGAGCTTTTATTCCATAGAATCCCTGCAGTGTGGAAACAGGCCATTCAACCCATCAAGAGCACACCCTCTGAAAAGCATCTCACCTAGATCTGCTTCTAACCTGTCTCTGTAACCCTGCATTTCCTATCACTAATCCACCTAGCCTCCACATCCCTGGTCACTATGGGCAAGTTAGCATGGCCAATCCACCTAACTGCACATCTTTGGACTGTGGGAGGAAACTGGAGCACTAGGATGAAACCTACCCAGACACGGAGAGAGAATGTGCAAACTCCACACAGACAGTTGCCTGAGGGTGGTATTGAACCCAGATCCCTGACACTGTGAGACAGAAATGCTAACCACTGAGCCACTGTGCCACCCAATTCCCATTCGGCAGAGATTGCTTGTCAGGTGGGAAAGAATTGCACCTATGCACGTAAGTGAGTAAAATTAATCAAATACAAAAAGTCTGATTCTATGGTAATACACTGCATTAGGCATTTGTAGATTTGCTTCACCTCTGAAGAAAATGACCAATAACCCAGACCTAATGCAATTGGTTCTTAAAATCTTAAAATCTGAGCCAAAAATAATAATGAAGTGTATTGTACTATGCTTCTATGTTCTATTTGAGGGCACAGTGCAACCAAGGTTTCCAGCAGACTTTGACACAATGCATTTGGGAATGACTTCAAGAATCTAAGAAATATAAGTTAAAAGCTTTATGTGTAATATCAACGTATTAGCATCTATATATTAAATGCACCCAGCTATGGATATTTTCAAATGGATTAGTGACCATGTTTAGAACGACCAGGGATTTGTTACAGATAATCTTGGGGTGGTGGTGTGGGGAAGAGATTTAAAGAAATGGGAATCAAACTATTTCAGCTTGGACTGAGCAATTCATAGCCTATAAAATTGCAGCCAAGGAATGAGATCATTACATCATTTAAATTCTAAATACGGTGAAAGCAGATTACCAAGCAGTTTGAATTTAAACTGCTTAGACCATGTGGTTTTTCCAGAGTTGCAATTTCTGACCACAGAAGTTGATTGAGTCGTGCAACCAACTAAATTATAATTCAATACTTACTTGTTACAACTTGAAAGTCAATTCGTATATACCTTTTGGGAAATAAATTATGAGTAAAAGGGAAATAAAAATAATCAGCATACAACATGTCATACAGTAATGTTACCAATAAGAAGAGACAATAGCATTCATTGCATTCAACAAAACTATTGAATTTAGCAACAAAGTATTCTTTACCTTGTGGTCCCCCATGCAAACATTTGGTCCAATGTTGTCATAGATAACTGACTTCTCATCATTTTCTGCCTGTAAAACAGAGATCACTTTCTTTAGAGACAGAGTGGCTATTCACAGCAAAGGTCTTTTTCACAATTGCTCTGCTGCAAAGGCAAATATTTAGAAGCAGTGAGAAAGCAATCTACAAGAGTTTTAACAAACAAATAGAGCTGGAAGGCCACCCCTGCAAGGATTTGTTAAAACTGTTCCAAATGTCAGTGAACTATTTGCTCCAGCAATTACAAATCAAAACCAACATACTGTACAGGGGTGGTGAAAGGTAGCAGACAGAAGACCATCATTCTCAAAGTAGCTGAATAAAGTTGCTAAACAATAATTCTATCTACAAGATGGTGTTTGTGCTATTACTACGTGGCATTTTCTAATATTGATGATTTTGTTGTTTCTGGCATCTTTATTCATGACAGATTACACCATATAACAGCTTGATTATTTTAAACTGGATGCAAGTACTCAGATAATTGCCCACAATTTTTGAAAAACTGTATTAGGGACCATTAACACATAATCATTAAATACTTTGCATTAATTTGCACACAAAGCCACCAAAAATAAGCAGATGATGTAGTAATAAACATTGGTTATAAAAACATTTATGTCTTCATGTAGTTTAAGGCATCAATTTATTTCTATTGCAGTGCCAGTCTTTAATTAGTAACCCGTTGTGTATTTCAAAAGAAGTTGAATTTAAGACCAGTTCTGTTGGAGTAAGTCCTACTTATGGCGAATTTTTATTTATACAAAGAGCCTTAATTTCTGTATTATTTGTGCAGAAGCACAGTTATCTGATTATATCAATTGGGTTTTTGAGGTCAATGATTTTCCTGTCGTTCATTCTGCAGTGTTTTATTAACAGCTGCACTTGAAAGTTTTGATTCTTAGCATTTGTAACTTTGCATCACAATTATTTGATAGCCTAATTCCCTTAATTCTATTTTGTCCCATTAGTAGGAGAACAGGATTTCTGTTTTGTGCTGTGCCGTGTGAAAGGGCAGAAGAGTGGGTCAGGGTTAAATACACATTTATGTGGTGTCTCCAGGACTGCCATCAGCATTTTACGTCCTCTGCACTGTTGCATGAGCTTCAACCTGATGAAGTTACTATGACAACCCTGAATAGGGCCCAGTGGAGGGTCTTCACATTTTTTTAATAAGTTGCAAGAAGTTTTACTGTGTAATACTCCTGTCTCTGACAAGGCCAAATTCTGAATGACATTTAGAGAATTGCTTTGTGAAGAAAGAGTTTTGGGATTGGACAGCAAGTGTTTTTCGCAGACCTATGAATGCCTCGTGAAACTGATGACCAGACAAAAGAAAGTAAATGAAACCAATTGCTAAGCGTCTTAATATTAGGAATAGAGTGAGACACTCTTAAAGTTTACTGTTTTAAACTAACATTAGTGAGACTCAAAAGGCCAGTTCTACATCTGATACAATGTATGGGAAATTTTCACTGATGTTTTTAGCTTAGATTGGGAAGAGGCAGTGAAGGCTTCTGCAAGGCTATCTGAATGGGAGGTCATCTGCTGCTGTGGGGATGGTCTGAATGGTTTTGGGTGAAGCAGAATCAGATTCCTATTATGGCCTTATTCCTGATGTAATATGACGAGTATCCTTCTCCGCGAGTTTGTCTCAGCTATTCTACGTAAGTTTATTTCCATTTGTTCAAAAATGTTTAAACATTTTTCGTTTGATAAAATAATTATGGATTTGCAAAGGGAACTATATGGAACACAATTTGAATAGAGGGATCAGCAAAATGAATCCGCTAATCATGATCAATCTGTAATAATACACAAAATCATGGTGAGACCTTGGGGGGGCTGGGGTCTCATTGCCAAGACAAAGCTGCCTCTTTATGCGAAAGCCCATGAATCAAAAAGTGAGACCAGTGATAGTCCTTCCCCAGAGATCACGTGCCAGAGTCTGGAAGTCTCAAGAGCTGCCAGCCAATCAATCAGAGGCTGGTAATTCTGGAGCTCAGCTGAATAACAGACAGGCTCTTGAGTCCCAGGATCACAGAATGGCACAGGCCACCGATAAATAATGGCAAGACAGGTTCCTTGGTGTGTGAATCATGGGAGATAGGTACAGGAGGGTCAGCAGACTGTGCTGTAGCTTTCAGACTGTGTTCGATTAAGGACACCACCACTGCCCCCCACCCCCCCCAAACCACCTCCACAAACCTTAGCCACCGACCCCCTCTCCCCCTCAAGCCACCTCCCACCCTGGAAACCATCAAGCTGGTTACATTATGTATGCCACACGGTGGCAAGTTTTTCTGCACCAATGGCAGGATGAGGCCGTTAGATGGCCATTAATCAGCGATGTGGCTGACTTTTAACTCTGATATGATCTCACTTGTTACTCAGTTCAACTGAATTCTGGCAGAGGCAGAAAAATGGTTGGGTTCAGCTACACTACCATCCAGCCAGATTAAACAGCCTTCCCAGCTCCAAGCTCAGTACCACAGAAAACAGAGAATTCTGCCAATCGCTCTTCAAAACTTTTCAAGCAGCTACGGAATAATTGGCATCTATGCTTAAAGGTTTATGAAACTAACAATGGAGTGCACTGTACTTTTCATTCGTGACTGAGAGACAAGGTCATAAATTCACTTCTTACTGTCTAAATGGACTGGAAAATGGAGAAGCTCCCCTAAAAAAAGGCAAGCTCCGTGGATATATATCCAGCACTTGGCACTTCATGCTCTAGTAGGAGTTCTTGAAGACATGCATCGATATAGAAGAAGGTTGTAGTTGTTAATGAAAAGTCTCAAGAGAGCTGTCCAGAGCTCCATACTTGCGTGATCCGGATCTCTGAGAAACCAACTGAGGGCTATCAGGCCGACAGTCCCATGGTAGAATTGATGATTGCTGTATAAATGTTGCGCATCTCTATCATTCAAGAAGATGTCATCCATCTGAAGAGGTGGATGTGGGGTTTTGGTTTAAGAATGTGCCAGCCATGATTATGCACTCTAATGCTGAGCTAGACTTAGGTCAAACATAGGAGAGGGATTTGAACTCTCAAAACAAAAGTCCTCGCAATCGAGCCAAGTAGACTTGAACTAATGGAAAAATAACAGACAAACTGACTGTTCTGAAAAAGGGTCACTATACCCAAAACATTATCTCTGCTCTCTCAGATGCTGCCAGACCTACTGAATTTTTCCAGCAATATTTGTCTTCGACTTCCAGTACCTTCAGTTCTTTTTTTTTTGTTTAATGATTTTATTTAAGTTAGCATAGAATAAAATCTTCACACTTTCCCACTATTACTTTTCTTTGGAAAGCATGCACAAATATTCATCTCTCCTGAATTAGGTATACCACAGGGTAGACACAGTTGCATGACCTGTGATACCTCGCATCTCAGAAGAGGGCACACAAGCAAATCTACCCAAAGTTTAACAACCACAAGATTTCTTCTTTGCTGTAAGTACAGGGTGTTGCCTCCTGGGGAGAATCTAGAACCGGGGCTATAGTTTAAAAATAAGGAGTCGTTGATGAGGAAATATTTTTTCCTCTTAGAAGGTGTGGAGTCTTTCAAATTCCCTTCCTCAAAAGGCAGTGGATGCAAAATCTTTAAACATTTTTAAAGTAGAAGTGAATAGACTCTTGATTACCCAAGGGATGAAAGATTATTGGGGTACTCAGGAATGTAGAGCTGAGGTTAAATTCAGATCAACTATGATCTTATTGATTGGCCGAGTAGGTTCTAAGGGCTGAGTAACCCATTCATGTTCCTATTATCTCCCATTTAAAGCAGTCCTAATTGCACAATTTAGTTTCTTTGCGAAATTGGTAAATTAGAAATGTTCCCTAAATAATGCTTCCTCTATTCTAATTTTAGTGGGATTATTGAACACGTTGAGCTTTTTTCTAAACAATATCAAACTGTTGCTTTGCCAATTCCTTCTTGTCACCTCTCTGCCTGGAATCTCCTGCTCACAGCTTTTCTCCCCAATCTTTCTGCTTTTTGCTCCATTTGGCCCAGCCCTTATAAAGGCCGCAGTCTATTGCAGTTGACAACTTTGGGAAGGGTCTAGTGGTGCAGTGGTAGTGTCACTACTTTGGGGCCAGAACTTCCAGGTCCACCTACCCTGAGATGTGTCATGACATATCTAAAAAGGTTGATGAATAGAAGTACAACTGAAGCTTTGGGAGGTACACCTGAGCAAGCAGCCAGGTTAGAAAGCTCCATACTGACAATGTTGCACTCCTCAAGTACTACAGTTAAGCATCAGCCTACTCATTTGCTCAGCCCCTGCAGTCGGGCTGTAAGAAATACCTGCTGATTCAGAAATAAGAGAGCTACCATTGAGCCAAGAATACCTAAAAACCCCTCATTCTCCTTCACAAGTAAGCCAAAAGTGCTTACAACTTATTTTTATTAAGACCTCTAAAAGTTATGTTGAAAGATGCAAATCACTGTACAACAAAGATGCAAAATGCCATCCATATGAATGGCTAGACAAAATATATGACATTTGAAAGAATTTGGCAGGACGGATTTCTATTTGTCCTTCGTCAGTATCCTGGCCAGTCCCAATTAATGTGGTTCTGCACTAACAGTATGGATGAGAAATTGGTGAACACATGACAGAGCTGAAACAAGAGGCACAGCTGCCATGTGCACAGTTAGTTCAAGTTTCATTTTAATTCCACGGGTGAGCTGTCAGCGCCTGTTAAACCAACAGAGGCAGCTTGTTTGTGCCGAGGATTTTTAGTTTCAGTTGGCTACATTGTAGTATTAGTTCTCAAGTAGATCATTTGTGGGGAGGAGAACAGGAAG
Organism: Hemiscyllium ocellatum; assembly: GCF_020745735.1. Classification (NCBI taxonomy): domain Eukaryota; kingdom Metazoa; phylum Chordata; class Chondrichthyes; order Orectolobiformes; family Hemiscylliidae; genus Hemiscyllium; species Hemiscyllium ocellatum. Next base: position 23,230,959 of record NC_083422.1, read on the forward strand.
GGTTAAATGGTGTGAGTAGCCAGTGGTACTCTAAAGTGCTAAGGAGCTGGCTCCTAATAGCTTTGTGTGAATTTATATTATTTTTAAATAATACAAACTAACCAACATTGTAAAAGACGTGCAAGCCCTCACCTGTTCTGCTCAGTATAGCCCCATTCTTTGAAGTAATCAACTATTTTGTAGTTTCTTTTCCATTTTAGCAATCAGATCAGAGGAATATCATGGGCAACATGTTCATTGTCTCCATCCCAGTACAGCAAAGCACCATATTTTATTTCCAACATTGTACACTTTCAAAATTTACTATTGCGCTGTCAGCTTGGAGTATAAACCCGTTTGCCCTGCATTCCATGGTGAAGTTAGCATCACAGTATTTAAAAGAAAAATGATCTATTCATCCATCAGTTATCCATTGAGAGGAGGTACAAAGATTGTTGGAATAAAAGTATCTATTTATTGTTATTCAGCATTTTTGTCAATGGTTCATTCTCTCACTTTATTTTACAGAGGCATAAACATAACTTGGTTCAGTCCATACGACGGGAGAAAGGTCAGGATCAAGCTAAGGCTACACTCCCACCTATTAGCAAGTTAAACAAATCAATATTCTGTTCAGTTATGGAAATAACGGAATCGCCCATGATACTTTGTGAGGCTTGAACTTGTGTAAATAGAATAGGACAGTAAATAGTAAGTACAAGCTCTGTGCATCACGCTTCAATTAAACGTCATCCAAGTCTACAGTTTCTGCAGCCAGCTTTAATGTTCATTCATGCCCTACAAATCCACAGCTTCCAACTTCAATTCAGCCACCTGCTCTCATTATATTGTCTGTCCTTCTTCAGTTGTAAATTAAGTAGAGGATCATCTTAAGATCAATTCAAATTGTGTAAAACTCTCAGGATCAAATTTTATTTGTGAGATGTACCTTATATAAAAAAAAACGACCGGTACTTCACCCACCCATTTTTGGCTCCCCTGCAAGCTGAGTTGAGCATAAAGCATTAAGGGAGCCTGTATCCATTCAGTCACCCACAACTAACAGGGAATGTATGGAGACAAGCAGCTGCCATGGAAGCAATGGATTCAAATAGGAAAACTGGGTTTGAATTAGGTCTCATCTATGAAAGGATTTGCGAAAAAAAAGGTTCCTGTGAGTCTGTTACTTCATGCTTGTGATGTACAGTCAAATGGACATCACAGAAAATTAAATAAACTCACAACATAAAACACAAGAAATCAACAATCTTCTAATTAGTTTTGAATGCAATGAGCTGCTTTAAGGTCACACACATTATTATAAAGCACTATTCCCCACAATCAAAATGTAACCTTTTATATGTATGCATGGACACTTTCAATATTCTGGAATCATCATGTAGTCTTGGCAGGAAGTTCAAGTGCATTCATCAAATTCAAGATGATAATTTTCAAAAGCAGTTTAAAATTGTAGATTTTCGGCTGCATAATCTTAAGACAGATAAACAAATTACAGCAGCACACAAGCAGAAACAAACCTACACTTCACTGAGCATTCATTATCACATGCTATCAAGCAGTTATGCAGCTCCGTAGCAGTGGCCAACCTTTGGTGTGTTAGGGCTCAGAAAGCATAAAATAACATGATGGTGAGTTAACGGACCATGGTATGATAGATGATGTTGCACAGCGGCTGTTTACAGCTCCATGTCTGTACAATCTGTAACGCCTAGTGCATTGTGCTCAACATGCCGTTTGCTAATATGAAACGATTCACACATTAGCTAGGCCACCATCTCCAGTATTCTAAAGTGAGCTCTCTATCTGTATGATTATGTATCTGAGCAATCACAAGAGGCAATAAAATAAATGTGGAAAGTGATACAATCTAATTATAATGCAAAATCATTTTACGGATCAGATGCTTTATTTTTTATTCTGAATCGGGAAAGATCAATGAAGGGGGAGAGTGAGAGAGAGAGACAGTTTACTACTGCAGCAGTATTAAAGTGATGAAAATGAACAGCAGAAGCCAGTCAAAAGGCAATACAGTTCAATTAGCTAAGAAGTACAAAGACTAAAAAGTGATAGTTACTGAACGATAAAAACCCTGAAAACTTGCAGTTGCAAGTAACTGATCAGCTTGATGTCTATATAAACTGTACTATTGTTTATAACTGACTGATATGTCAATTAGATAATTCAACATATCAGGCAGTAATAGAGTTTAGAAGCCAACTTGCATAAACCCTGAATGCTACATTGTCATGAACAAAACCATGATATCAAAAATTAAAATCAAGTAATTCAGCAATCAGCACTGATTTGCAATATTGCAGTATATTTCACACAATGCCATTTGTAGATAACAAAAGCAGTTTTGATTTCAATCTTCAACAGAAATCACCATTCAATGAGTCGTGTGAGAACCTGTTAGGTACTAAACATGTGTCTGTTTCATGCTCTGAATACACACTGAAGTCCATAGACTACTGCTACTATTCTGTCAGAAGCAGTTCAAAACAGAAAGAAAAATGAGGGAAAAATCGATGTCAATAATTTTAATCAGGACTGAAAAAATCCAGAACTAAGCTACTGGTATCTTAAGAAGAGCAATGCAAAATGTGAAATTTTCAAAAAGATTCATCTTTCTATGAGTACAAATCAAGCAAACATTTAGTTCTTATGTAAGGAGGAGTTAAGCTTTCATAGTACTGCGATTATGATATAGTTAAAGTTACTTGAAGTACAGATGGTATAAAGCTAATGCACATGAAACGTTGCATCAAGTAAACAGCTTATTTTTGCTACACAGCAGTATAATGATTAGGGCTTCTGAGTGAATTTGCCTGGTCAAGGAATCAAGGTGATGGTAATATTGCTGGGGAGTGAGCGACATTAAGAAAGGCAGAGACAGGACCAGACTGACAGAGTCATACATGCAAAGAGATAAAGAATTGGATCTAGGGAAAATGCCTATTTTGAGATTATCTAGTTGATGGCCACTATTAAAACCAAGCTTAGAAATAGTTTTCTTTACTGTTTATAGCAAGGATGTGTGGATAATTGAATAACTTTGTAATTAAATATTTGTTTTTCTTTAAAATGGCCTTGATATAATCAGAGACCTTTGTTCTTTATATGTTCAATGAAATGATGAATATCATTTGCTGCACACAGTTATGTATGTATAAAAAATTATATGCTGTCTGATTTTCTCTTCATTCCTGAATTTATTGTGCAAAGGTTCTGAACTTGCTATCTGGTGAATTCTTGCTCCAACAGAGGACAAAGTTACGGTAGATAATATTTTTATGCATTGAATTTACTCAGAAACAAACATTTTTATGCAAAATTACAGCACACGGGTCATAGCTCAGACTTCTTGTATTGTGTACAAATTCAGAGGATTTATTGTGGATGCTAACATCGCACCAAAACGCCTGCTTTCTAATCACCTGATGATGGAACATTGTAGAGTCTCAGAGAAGTCTTGTGAATGGACAGGTAATATAAATTGGAAATTAAAGTTTTAAGGGATACTAATCAATAAATTAAAGTCTTTGTATGCAGTTTTCCCTTCCTGAAGGTTGTGAGAAAGGCAGCCAAAAGGGGAAATAATTCAGCAAGTTGACTCGAGACAGACATTTCACCTTTTTTGCTACTTTACTCATTTAAAGCTTAGCAAGAACATCCATTGTGGATGTTCTTGAGTAATCTGCAATGAAGGCACCGAAGTGGTTAATTAACAGCCATTTAAAGGTCTTGGTTCACCCCCTTCCTTGTTATTTACCTTCCTGGCAGGTGAAAAAAGTAGCTGGTTTCCCAAATGGGTAACCAGGTTAACCTGCCTGCTGTGTTGGTGGGTGTGCTTCATTTATGCCAATCTTGGGCAATTAGAAACATGGATGGTTGCAAAACCACACCTCCATGTCTTTTAAACTGAACCCCATACCCTCCCTCGATTCTCCTCTCCTCACAATCCTCACACCATGAGAAGCAGAAGAAAAGTACGTATCGACTCAGGTTTGGATCCTCTCAAGCACAGACCTCACCTGATGGTCTTAAAGAACCAGAAGATACAAAACTCTGATTAGGCAGGAGTTTCTGGTGAGCCAGGATGTTACAGTTGAAGCCTGACAATAGACCGAGAAACTCACTGGTCAGCCCTTAGCAAGCTGAATGGCATCTGATCTGGTGAACTTTCTCAACAATAAGGTGGCCAATTAGTTGACACCTAATCTACCTGCAGCACACTTAATCTAAAGAAGGAAAAAATACTGCCTTAGCCTTCATGGCTATTGTAAGCAGTGTGCTGAGTGCAGTTTTTTTTTACCAGAAGCTGGTTGTCATGACGAGTGTAGTTTTCCAATTGTACAGTCTAGTGAGATGGCCAGATATTGCTGCTTAAGTGATGAAAAGATGGTGCAGTGACAAATTGTACAAGAGAAGCAACAGTTGCTAGTAGAATGAAAGGAAACCAAATGCTGAATATGAATTCATCATACATAGCAAAAAATAAATTATCTTGTTCCTGTTTCTACCCTTATTGCCAGCTATCTGATTTCTCTGAAGCCTAAAAGTTGTAAGTAAGTATAGGGTAGTTGATACCTGATGAACTTTCCACTGCAGATTTTTCCACCTCCAGGTGGTAAAGAAGAGAAAGTTTTACATAATTTTAAATAAGCAATTCCTGATTCCCATTCATTAGTACTTTCCAGTTAGTTAATTTTATTTTGAAACTTGAGGAGTTTGACATTTAAACAATTTCATATCAGTTCTGTAGAGATTCTCCAGTGTGGAATGCACATTATGATTAAGACAGGATAAAAATAGGCATTGAACTTGAATCTGCAAGATTTTCATGTCGGGCAGTATGGCACGAGTGAAAGTGAGGACTTCAGATGCTGGAAATTATTGTGGTGATGGAAAGTTGTAGCAGGTCAGGCAGCATCCGAAGATCAGGAGAATCAATGTTTCGGGCAAAGCCCCTTCATCAGGAATGGTATCTGAACTGTTTTGAGTAAATATTCATTCTTACATTTACTTTAGTTTAAAGGAACAAAATTGTGCATGAACTACTTACCTTATAAATAAGGTCCCGTGCTGAATGAGACAAAAGGATACGATCACACCATGAAGGGCACCTTGTATTCATGTACTGCTTTCCCTGATTTGAGTCCTCACTGTATGGATAACTGTAAAAGAGAAGTCAGAGTAAGCAATCCTTTCTTTAACCAGGAAGAATTATAAGATATATGTTTGTTACTACTAGACTTGGCTGCTCCCAGCCAAACTCTTACATTCTATATTTTGTAAACTTGTGGTCACCCAGACGGTTTTTTTATGCACCAGCTTGTAACAAAGTTTCATAAACCCATCACAAGGATATGCATTGGTTTCCAGTTACATGACACTTAGAGTCATAGAGATGTACAGTACAGAAAATACCCTTTGGTCCAACTCGTTCATACCAACTAAGTACCCTAAATTAATCTAGTCTCATTTGCCAGCACTTGGCCCATATCCCTCTTAACCCTTCCTATTCATATATCTGTCCAGATGCCTTTTAAATGTTGTAATTATCTCCACCACTTCCTCTGGCAGCTCATTCCATATACACACCACCCTCTGAATGTGAAAAAAAACCCTTCAGGTTCTTGTGAAATCTTTCCCCACTCGCCTTAAACTTATGCCCTCTAGTTTTGGACTCTCCTACTTGGGAAAAAAAAGACCTTGGCTATTTACCCTATCCATGCTTCTCATGATTTTATAAATCTCGAGAAGGTCACTACACAGCATTCTACACTCCAGGGGAAAAAAGCCCCAGCCTATTCAGCCTCTCCTTGTAGCTCAAACCCTCTAGTCTCTGCAACATCCTTATAAATCTTTTCTACATTCTCTCAAGTTTAAAAACATCCAATGGCAACCAGAATTGTACACTGTATTCTAAATGTGGACTCACCAATGTCCTATACAGCCACATGACATCCAATTCCTATATTTAATATACTGATCAATGAAGGCAAGCACGCCAAATACCTTCTTCATCAATTTGTCCACCTGTAACTCCACTTTCAAGGAACTACCCTTGAAGCCGTACCTCTCAATTTTAAAATTCTCATCTTCAATTCCAAACTTTTTAGTGCTTTTGCCTCTTCCCATCTCTATCATCTTTTCCAGCCTAACAACTCTCTAAGTTATCTGCGCTTGACTGACATTGGCCTCTTGAATGTCCCGGACTGTAACTCTACCATGCCTTCAGCTGCCAATATTCTGGAATTCCCTCCCTAAACCTCTGCAGTTCGCTTCTTCAGTTCCCTTCTCTAAGGTGCTCCTTACAACTTACCTCATCAACATCGACATTAGTACCTTCTTATTTAATTTGATAACACTCCTGTGAAGCACCTTAGCATGCTTTTCTACATTGAAGGTATGATATATATGTATGATGAACTTTATCAGCCTGAGATAGCAAGGGGGTAAAATGGCACAGGAAGATGTGTTGTATACCTGACCAGGATTGACAAAGTGCTGCCATTAACATTTCCATTAGCATGGCTGGAGGTTGTTGAATTTGGCTTCGGTATGCTAACCATTGGCCAGCTTTGGTTGGGGTAGTTTGCTGACTTAACTGAATTTCTCTGAGAAGAGGGTCTTACCTTAAAGGTTTATTGCGTGATGGCAATTAGGCACAAGTTACATTCATGATAATAACAGTGTTACTAAGATTAAAAGGAGGAAGTAAGGACTGTAGATGCTGGAGATCAGAGTCAAGAAGTGTGGCGCTGGAAAAGCACAGCAGGTCAGGCAGTATCCGAGGAGCAGGAGAGTCATGTTTCAGGCATAGGCTCTTCATCAGGCATGTTGAATGGCCGATGCCCGAAACATCGATTCTCCTGCTCCTCGGATGCTACCTGACCTGTTGTACCTTTCCAGTGCCACGCTTCGCTAAGATTATAAAGAAACCTGTGGATATAAGTCTACACTCCATGAGATCCTAAGATGCTTTGCCTTATTCCCACCCAAGTCTATACGTCATAATCAAATTGAGTGAAGCTTAATACAATCTCCAACATTAATCCTTACAGAACTAATATGGTATACATCTTCCTCTAAGCTTTTCCCCCTTTGTTTTTACATCCATGTATCCATGTTTATGATTACATTTATCACTACTCCATCCTCCCTAGCTTTTCCTAGGGCTCCTTGATGCCATACTCAATTGAATGTAGTATTGGTGTCACAGCTATCACTCTCACCTCGGGAATTCAGCTCTTTTGTCCTTTTTTGAACCAAGGTGGTAATGATGTCAGGAGCTGAGTGGCCCTGGCAGAACCCAAACAGGGCATCACTGAGCAGGTTATTGCTGAGTAGGTGCTGCTTGATAGACACCTTCCATCATTTTACTGATGATTGAATGTAGACTGATGGGATGGTAATTGACAGGCTTGGATTTGCCACACTTTTTATGTACAGGACGTACCTGGGAAATTTTCTACATTGTTGGGTAGATGCCAGTGTTGTAACTGTTATTGGAACAGCTTGGTTAAGTTCTGAAGCACAAGTCTTTAGTACTATTGCTGGAATGTTTCCCGGACCCATATCCTTTGAAGTGTCCAGTGCATCTAACTATTTCTTGATATCACGTGGAGTGAATTGAATTGGCTGAAGACAGGCATTTGTTATACTGGAGACCACTGGAGGAGGGCAAGATGGATCATCCACTTGGCTGGGGATGCTTCAGCCTTATCTTTTGCACTGATGTCCTGGGCTTTTCCATCGTTGAGGATGGGATATTTATGAAGCTTCCTCCTCCAGTGAGTTGTTTAATTGTCCAGCATCATTCAGCAGGGATGAAGCAGGGCTGCAAGGTTAGATATAAACCATTGGTAGTGGGATTGCTTAGCTCAGTCCATCACATGCTGCTTATGCTGTTTGATAGTTTGGTCCTGGTTGGTAGCTTTACCAAGTTGACACCTCATGTTAAGCTATGCCTCATGCTGTTCCCAGTATGCCCTCCTCCACTCTCTATTGAATCAAGAGTTGACCCCCTGACTTGATGGTAATGATTGAATGCAGGATATGCCAGGCCACAAGGTTGCAGCTTGTGCTGGAGTCCGATTCTGGTGCTGTTGATGCCCCTCAGTGCCTCATGGATGCCCAGTCTTGAGTTGCTAGATCTGCTTGAAGTCTGTCCCATTTAGCACGGAGATAGTGCCACACAACATGATGGAGAATATTCTCAATATGAAGGTGGGACTTTGTCTCCACAAGACAAAACTGATTCACTTTGTTTATAGGGAAACAGGGAAGGAGTTTGATGAACGTCCCCCCTTCCACTTGCTCTCCCTGCACCAGCAGCACTTCATTCGTCTTTCACCTGAGCAGCCAACTCGTCTTCATGCTAGAGTGAACTTTCTGGGGTCATCTGTGACGGTTAAAGATTGTGTTGCTTGATGTTCATGACAAGTTAATAATGCTGTGAAAGGGGTTCAAAACACAAAGAAATGGTCTGAGTAGCCAAAAGCAGCTCTCTGATAGGAATCAAAACGTCGCTCTGAAGCTTTCCAGCATATTGTACTGAGACCAGTGGGGCTTCAATTGAATATTGTTGAAAATGGCTTCTTTCAATTTGAGAAACTGGAAACAGTAAAGTCAGTGGTTATACCATTTTCTGAGAGTTCCAAAAGCCAGAATAAAATCTCTCATATCTATTTACTCCTTTAACTCCTGCCTGTTTCCGGTAGGAGCAATATCACTGTCTAAAGTGGTGCCAGCTCAAACAATGCATTGGGTGGGTCTTAGATACTAGTTTGAAACAAAAAATTAATGACTACCACCTAGACCTACTTAATATATCAGCTGAAAATATTTATCTTTCCTACTGGCATCATGGCAATGATATCTCAACTTTATATATAAAATGAAAATTGTCATGAATTGCATTATAAATGGTAAAGATTAGCAAATATCGTGTTCCTTTCTTAAGGGCAAAGTTGGCCTTAATTTTTTTACACAAAAATGAAATAAAGACTAACAAGAGATACTTTTCATAACGAGAGGCCAGTTGAACCTTAGATAATGCCCTCAGCACTAGCAGAACTGAATTATTCCAGCACCTTTGCTTGCTGTCTGTTCAGTGACAATGGAGTCCTGCACATGTGTTCTGGCATGTATGATCAAGAGCTCCACCCACTGGTTTCCAGATGTTACTTAACATTTTAAATGTTACAAACATGACAGGAGTACAGCATCTCCTCTTACGTGAAAACAATTCAAAGTTATACTCAGCAAGTTTTAAACTTTGTGGAAACCTTTTAAACTCAGCTTTACATAAGTTCCACCTATTCTGACTCCTGAATATTGCTTTGCCTCAATGTGGGTCCAAAATTGCCTTGATAAAATGTTAAACAATAGCCTAATCAACCCAGAAGGTGCCTAACTTGTCAGCTAGCACAGCTTGGATAACAGCAAAGGGATTTATACTTGAAAAGATTGTCAAAATATCCAAACTCTAAGCCAACTAATGGAAAAGGCATAAAAAGAACCTAAGAGGAGGAAGGAAGAGAGCTACAGACAAAGTACTGGGAATAGAACAAAAGGATTGCATTTATATAGCATCTTTCCCAAGCTCAGGATGTTTTAAGGTGCTTTACAGTCAATAATACATTTTTGATATATGGTCACTGTGATTTCCTACATTACCATATTGTTTGCATTTCAAAACTAAGCACTTTGCAATGTTGTGAGATCATGAAAGATGCTCTAAATATGCAAGTCTTCCTGTATCAGTTGAGAGTGAAGATTTTAGGTAATAATTATCATCTCATCTTGCATAAAAAGTTTGTTCAGTAATTGCATTCACTACACAGATACACGTGAATCCAGGGGAAGCAGTCACAATTCACTTGGAGACCTTCATCTAACCCCTTAGGCGGATATAAATATTACAGTACAAAGAAAATCAGATGAGTTTATTACAGTCTTCTGGAAAATATTTATCAACGCTCAACATCAGTAAAAAGATAGATGCATCCTGATAAGCATTTAGGGAATGCTGACCAAGATCACATTTCTGTTTTTGCACCATAATTAACCACAAATTGACCGCTGTATCTACTACAATGACCACAAAAAAAGGTGTTTTAAAAGCTGTATTATAGATTAGATTACTTACAGTGTGGAAACAGGCCCTTCGGCCCAACAAGTCCACACCGACCCGCCGAAGCGCAACCCACCCATACCCCTACATTTACCCCTTACCTAACACTGCGGGCAATTTAGCATGGCCAATTCACCTGACCCGCACATCTTTGGGCTGTGGGAGGAAACCGGAGCACCCGGAGGAAACCCACGCAGACACGGGGAGAACGTGCAAACTCCACACAGACAGTCGCCTGAGGCGGGAATTGAACTCAGGTCTCTGGTGCTGTGAAGCAGCAGTGCTAACCACTGTGCCACCGTGCCGCCCATAAACTTTGTGATTATAGTTGTGATTACACCATATAAATGCAAGATTCTTGATGAAGGGATTTTGCCTGAAATGTCGATTTTCCTGCTCCTCGGATGCTGCCTGACCTGCTGTGCTTTTCCAGCACCACTCTAATCTAGATTCTGGTTTCCAGATCTGCAGTCCTTGTTTATACCGTATAAATGCAAGTCTATTGTTATGTTGCTATATGCTTCATTAGGAGCCAGGACTTAATTATCACATGAATATATATCCTCAATGTCCTCATGACATATGCAGGAGCAGGAGTAGGCTACTCGGCCCATTGAGCCTGCTCTGTAATTCTAGATCATGAATGATCATCTTCTCAATGCGTTTTCCTCCACTATTTCCCTCACCCAAAATGTCATTAAGGCTGACACCTACTAATTTCATTCTTAACCCTGCTCAATGACTGAACTTCCACAGTCTTCTGGGATAGAGGATTCCAAAGATTCACTGTCCTCTGAATAAAGGAAATTGCTCATCAGCTCAAACTTTAAGGCCTGCCCATTATCCTGAGATTATATTCTCTAGTTCACCAATTCTTCATTGCTCTGAAAGAATTTTCTGAGTTTTAATGGAATCTTCTGTCATTCTTCAAAATTCTAGAGAATAAAGACCCAGTTACCTCATAAGACAATTCTGCAATCCCAGCAATGAGGTGCTGAACAATAATGTATCAGTCCACCATCCACATGGGGAGGTAAAAGAAATACATTCACTGGAGCTCCAGCACTTTGAGTCTGGAGTGTGATTATTTCTGACTTATGGAAGGAGAAGACATTAAATTTGTCTTTTCAATCTAAACTCCAGAAGACTGTGCTTACATTGCAGTTCAGGATCTGTAATTTGAGTATGAAAATCCAATTAATGGAAGATTGGTTTTAAATCACTTAGTGTGATATGTAATTAAATCATTAGAGAAAAACTACATGTTCACACGAGCACTAGTGTTGCAGGGAATCAGAAACTGCTTATGTGTAATAATACCGAAATTTGCACGTGAGTGTATTGTAAGATGGAAACTCCACATGAACTGAACACTGACTTTTAATCTTTTACCAATCCCAAAATATTGTAACGATACAGATGATTATGAAACGAATAATACATCTTCTAATTTGGTTGTAAGAACATCAAACAGACAAAATTAATTTCAAACTAAACATCACACCTAAATGCTCAGAGGCTGATTGGTCCTCGAATCAAGTAGATATAACATTTTAAAATGATTTTTTTTGCTGTTGTTAATAAAACTAATCTTTTTCAATGATATTTTGATAATTCTGTCTTAAAAATGACCAAAATCTCTCTCAGATACAAACCTACCTACCTCACTTGTTTTACTGAATAAACTAAGATGTTGTGTAGCTCATTTATATAAAAAAATCAGTATGGTAAACACAGGACTGCAAACATTGCAGTTAAAATACAATGTGTTAAACAGCTGCTACTTGCAAATGTTACAATAACACCATGGTGACCAAGCTAACAATGGGGTCAAAGGTTTCAGAAGAAAATGGGGTCAATCAGGCAATCCATGGGCTGCAGTAGCAAAGGACAAGAAGTGTAAATATTACTTGAGTCATAGCACTGCATATCAGATCAAAATCACATAGAAGGTTTTGCGACAAAGCTGACTCAAATCTCAGACCTTTCCATGGTGTTAACTGAAAATCACAATCAAAGCTTTGAAAAAGCTAAATTTAATTCTTAAAAATTTGCCACTGTACTCTGAGTTTCCATTTGTGGGGAGGACCGAAATAAATACTAGTTTCTGATTAACAACTTTCAATGATCCTTTCTGATCAGTAAGTCTGAGCTCCACAAATTTGCTAAGACAAACTAAACAGGTCAGGTCTCAAATGAGGAGCTTCAAGCAAGACTCAATTGACTACAATGTAAACTACCCTCTGATGTCCTGCTACATTGTGAACATCGTGTATGTCCCAGCAGATTACATGGCAACCTAATACAATGCCGAACATAAGGCGGTCACTACTGATTAATTTCTCTAGATTAGTTCTCCTGCATGCTTATCAGAATACAAACTCCAGTATAGGGTGTGTGCCATGCAAAAACAACACTTTTAAACAATGTCACTTTACAACCTTCCAGAATCAATACTGTAATTAATGAATTGCTTGACAATGTAACAATTACTTACATGTTTAACCTTCTTCAAGAAACCTTCATTCACAATTTGTGTTCTGCTCATTGATTCGTTATTTACTGATACTCCTGGATTAAAATCTGAGTCTTGTTTTATTGTTAATCACTGGGACTGTCAAGGGACAGAGTGACTAACTCTTACTTTCAGACTGAAGTGATCAGGTGAGGGGGAGCGAAATCTCAAAGTAAACAGGACTCGCAGTGAATTCCCAGGCTAGGTTAGGCATCCTTTTATACAGTCTTCTGGCATGAATAACAGACATGATTCATCCTGACAAAGTTCTATTGAGAGGGGTTTGGCCTAGTGAGTAACCAAAATTGCATGATGGGTTACATTCAAATTGGCCAAGATGCCACATTTCCTAGGTAAACAACACTCTGAACACTGTTGGAAATGTAATGTGGTGCACTGGATAAAATGCAAGTGGGTGTCAAATAAAAAATGTCACTAACATAGTAGGAAACTAAAGAAGGACAAAAGCAGATCTTCCAGAGTCCTGCTCAGGGCACATGTTGACTGAGCTTATTTTTGCAAACAGTTAGCATACAAAATAAGTTTTAAAAAAGAAAATATCCCTAAACAAAAACGCAATGCTTTTTTTTCTCTTGAGGCCTAACAGAGGTATTTAAATTATCAATTATAAAAAAAATACGCTTCCACTTGTGGGCAGACCAAATTTAGGGGTCATAAATTAGATAGTTTCCAACAAATCAATAACAAATTTAAGGAGAAACTCAAAGAATGGTTGGAATGTGGAATCTGCTACCACAAGGTGTGGTCGAGGTAAATGTATTTAAGGCAGAAGTTGAAAAACACATGAGGGAAAAAGGAAGAGATTGTTGTGCAAATAGGATTAGATGAAGGGGATGGATAAAGGCTCATTTGGAGCATATATACTAGTGATAGGACCATTTGTTTCTATTTGCTTTCATGTGTGTTCAAGTGATCAGTCCACTGTTGTTCCTCTATGCCTTGCAGTCCTGCACTTTCCTCTTCAGTAATCAATAATGTCATAAGGAAAAACATATATTCATTATTTCCCTTTGCCGTCCTCATATGTACCTATGGCAATATACACTCTGTCTGAATGATCCTCAACCTATCAGCAGCTGTTATACTTTAAGGGTCTCGCTTCTCCACCATCACAACTGAAAATTCATTGGTTCCACCATTAACTATGGCTCATAATCCTGGGAATGAAACTCAGATGTGGAGCTGGGGCAGTGCGCAAATTATCAGAGCTGACTACTTTTCAAAGTCTCAAAGAATCCTGATACCTTGTCGATTCGATGTAACTCTAAATGAAAATTATTGGTCATATGGAACATAAATTTTACTTTAAAGAGAGACATTACTGAAGCTTTTCCACTTGTACTCATCAGGACTGATGTAAGAATGGAAAATTTCAAACCATCACAAAGAGTACAGCGGAAAAGGGGGCTGACTGGTTGTCAAATCATCTCTAATTGCTCAACATAATGCCAAGAGGAAATTGAGAGGGAATGATCAGTTGCCCATATTCCTGAATAATTGCCAATAGATGCAAAACTTGAACAAATTCCTGTATTTTCAGAGAACATAGACTTATGCACGAATGTGCATTGGTTCTAGCAACTAGAAATGACATTATGAGCACAAATTTGCAAATCTTGATTTAATTCTTTCTGCAGACTCAGATGTCACAGAAGTGCCAGCAATTGTTTCCCCTCCTGAAATATCTTCAGGAAGATGGTGAGCTATCTTCTTCAACAATTGCAGTCCCTCTTGTTTGACTTTTCTGCAGCAGTTTATGGTACAACTGAGCTCCTTGCCAGACCATTTCAATGACTGTTCAGAGTTAACCATGTTGCTATGCATGAGTCACATGTAAGCCAGACCAGGTGAAGATAGCAGAATTCTTTCCCCTAAAGGACATTATTGATTGAGATGGGTCTCTATTCCTATTAAAATTTCACCAGTTTATTTTACATTTCCAGATTCATCTTACCAAAGTGAATTACTTCACACTTTTCTGCATTGAATGTCACCTGTGTCCAGTTCATCAGTGAAGGTCATCCTGAAGTCTCTTACAGTCCCTCTCACCATTTACTACTCCTCAATTTTACAATATCTACAATCTTTGCTATTACATCCTCTAAATTCAGGTTAATGTCATTAATATCCAGTATATCAATACAGCAATGATGCATCATCTCAGGGAAGTTGCCCATGGGAATGTTACTGGGCTAGTAATTCAGAAGCTTGCACTGAGACCTGAAACCAAGGCTCCTTAGTCAGCATCTTTTAAATTCATAGTAGACAAGCAGGAGGCTGGAAGAGCACAGCAATCCAGGCAACATCAGGAGGTGGAGAAGTTAATGTTTCAGGTATAACCCTTCTTCAGGAATTCCCATTTCACCATCAAACCTGCTGATAAAGCCAGGGCGTGGTGGGTGGACCTCTATGTCACAGAGGCCGAAAGCCAGCTCTCCGACACCATGTCCTACCTCCCCCTTGACCACGACCCCACCATGACCCATCAGGCCACCATCATTCACATGGTCAGTGACCTCATCACCTCTGGTGATCTCCCTCCAATGCCTCCAAACTCAGTCCCGCAGCCCCGCACTGCCCAGTCTTACCTGCTCCCCAAGATTCACAAGCCCAACTCCTCTGGCCAAACCATCATCACCGCATGCTCCTGCTCCACCAAATTTATTTCTTCCTACCTCAACTCCATTCTTTCTCCTTGGTCCAGACACTTCCCACCTGCAACTGGGACACTAACCACACCCTCCACTTCTTCAGTAATTTCCAGTCCCCAGGGCTTCATCTCCTGCAGTCCTTGTACATGTCCATACCCCACAGTGATGGCCTGCAGGCCCTCAGTTTCTTCCTCTCCAACACACCCATCCAGTTCCCCTCCACCAATATTCTCCTCTGCCTTGCTGAATTAGTCCTCACCCTCAATAATTCTTCCTTCAACTCTTCCCATTTTCTCCAAACCCAGGGGTGACTATGAGCACTCGGATGGGCCCCAGCTATACTTGCCTCTTTGTTGGCTATGTCGAATAGTCCCTCTTCCGTGCACACACTGGCACTGTTCCTCAACTCTTCTGCCATTACATCAATGGTTGCATCGGTGCTGCATCTTGCACCAAGGCTGAACTGGAGCAGTTCATGGACTTCACCAACAACTTCTACCCTCCCCTCAAATTCACTTGGTCTATCTCAGATACATCCCTCTGCTTTGTTGACCTCTCCATTTCCATTTCCACTGACAGTTTATGGACTGACATTTACTATAAACTCAGACTCCCATAACTACCTGGACTAGACCCACCACACCCCCCCCAAACCTCGGATCCTGCAAAACCTCAATCCCTCTATCTCCACCTCATTTGCTCTGACGAGGAGATGTTCCACTCCCAAACATCCCAGATGTCCACCTATTTCAAACAACATGATTTTCCACCACCCCTGTCATTCAGACAGCTCCCCCCCCCATCTCATCTCCTCCATTCTTCGCTCCACTGCTGTAAATCCCACCCCTAACATAATAAAAACAAGGTCCCCCTTGTCCACCCTCACTTCCCACTTCACCAATCTCCACATCCAACATATTATCCTCAAACATTTCCACTGACTCCAACTGGACCCCACCACTAAGAACATCTTCCTCTCCCGATCCCTCTCTGTGTTCTGCAAGGGCCGTTCCTTTTGCTAATCCTGGGTTTGCATCACTGTCACCAACACCCCCCTCCACCCCAATAACTTTCTCTGTAACTGTAAAAGTTGCAAAATCTGCTAGCACACCATCCCTCCCCCCCCCCCCTCACCTCCCCCCAGGACCCCAAGCAGGCCTTCCACATGAAACAGAGGTTCACCTGCTTCCCCAAACTAGTTTGCTGCATCAGGTACTTCCCATGTGGTCCTCTCTACATAAGAGAGACTAAACATAACCTTCTGGAATGTCTCATTGAGCATCTCAGCCGGGCCCATAAGGACCAGCCTGATCTCAACGGTCACCACCCACTTCAATTCCTCTTCCCAGTCCCTCTCCCACATGTCCATCCTTAATTTCCTCCATTGCCACAGTGAGTCAGACCACACATTGGAGGAATAACACTTTACCTTCCATCTAGGGAGCCTACAGCCCGGAGGACTCAACATTGAATCCTTCAATTTTAAATAACCTTCCCAACCATCCCCTTGACTCCCTTTCAGTCCTGCCTCCACCCTTCCATTCTACCTCCCAAATCTTCCTTCCAGTTTCCAACCGGATTCATCCCTCCCTTTGACCAACCAGATTGTACCCATCAACTGTGCTCACTTTTACCAGCACCTTACCATTCCGCTCCTCTCCCTACATTCCCCACTCTTCGTGTGCAGCTCCTCCTACTCCCACCCCCAGTCCTGAAGAAGAGTTATATCCAAAATGTCGACTTCTCCATCTTCTGATGCTGCCTGGCTTGCTGTGTTCTTCCAGCCTCCTGTTCATCTACTTTGGATTGCAGCATCTGCAGTTTTTTTTTTGTCTCTAATCTATTAACCCCATGGCCATTACCATCAAGAAGGACAAAGGCAGTGAATACATGGTAACACCATCATCTGCATGCTCCTCTCTAATTCACTCATCAGCCTGACTTGGAAATATACTGCTATTCCTTCATCATCACTGGGTCAAATGCCTGGAATCCCCTCCTTAACAGCACTGTCATATTTCTAAAATAAGTAGTGTGCAGCTGTTCAGGAGGTAGCTCACCACCACCTTCTCAAGGTCAACGAGGAATGGGTAATAAATGCTGGCTGAGCCAGCAATGCTCTCATCCCTGAATGAGAAAACAAAAATCAGCTGGGGGTAATTCAACATCAATGAATTAATCTGGAATAAATTGATTAGTATTGATCATGAAACTACCAGATTGTTGTAAAAGCTATTCAGGTTCATGAATGACCTCTAGGGGAATAAAATCTGCAGGATTTGGGGTCTGAATAACGTAATGCTTCAGACCTACAGCCATGTGGTTGATTCTTAAGTGCCTAAATATATTGAGCAAGTCACTTCAGTGTATGAAACCCACAGAAAGAAAAATAATGAGCACCTAAACTGTAACTCAATAAGACAGCTCACCACCACCTTCTGAAGGGCAATAAAGGCTGATCTTGTCTGTGGCACTCACAATCAAGACAGAATTAAAAGAAAACACAGGTAAGAGGTGCATTACATCTGTCTGCATTGTGACTATTGTCCTGTTGTGTTGTTTTCTGCAGGAATAAAAATGAACTTGCATTGCTACAGTGCTATGCAAATCCTTATATTCACAAAGGAGAAAGTGAGGACTGCAGATCAGAGCTGCAAATGTGTTGCTGGAAAAGCGCAGCAGGTCAGGCAGCATCCAAGGAACAGGAGATTTGACGTTTCGGGCATAAGCCCTGAATTCCTGAAGAAGGGCTTATGCCCGAAACGTCGAATCTCCTGTTCCTTGGATGCTGCCTGACCTGCTGCGCTTTTTCAGCAACACATTTTCAGCTTATATTCACAAAGCACTGCATTGGCAACAAATTATATTTGAAGGTGTAACCACTGACTTTCTGTATGCAATTTATATATGCAATTTGGGCAGTTACTTCAAGAATGGCTACATTGAACTGACTGATCCAAGAGATTCAGTGATGCTGGTTAAAGGGGTCGCTGTTAGCTATGACACGAATGTGCTCTATAGTTCTTCAGGCTAAAGGGATCAAGGACATAGGGAGAAACAGGAACAATTTACCGAGTTGGATGATCATCCATGATCTTATTGGATGGTGGAACAATGACTCGAAGGGCTGAATGACCTAATCCTACTCTTATTTTTATGTTTCCATGACTCCACTGATATCTTTGGCTAAAATCATTAAATCTTTTCATTCTCTGGAGCAAGAACATGGGACCTTGCTTTAGTGTCTGGCCTGAAACACTGTACAGGTGACAAAGCAGCATGCCTCCACTATCAACTACACACTATCAACATCCTTTCTCCCCTAGCACTCTAGCCCACAACATGGCATAAATGCTGCCCCCTTCACACTTCACGTCAGCTCTGATGAAGAGTCATTTAGACTCAATGTTAGCTTGCTCTCTCTCCATGGATGCTGCCTGACCTGCTGTGATCTCCAATGTTTTTTGTTTTCAGTACAGGTTCCAGCATCTGCAGTTATTTGCTCCTGCCTCCAGTATCACCAATGCATTTGTGGTTCTGGATTAGTGTTGAACCTAACCTTGCTAACTCAGAAGTGAAAATGCTATAGCTGATTTAAAGCCAGAACATGAAGGTAATTTAACAATTATTTGCAATTCGATATTGGGAAAAGATAAGTTTTAACAGTCAATAATTAGGTATAGAATTTCACTAATCAAATGGTTTCTTCCAAATACCCATACAATAAATACCAAATCAGTACTTCAGATCCTTGAGAGATTTCTTGCAATAACCTTCCTGATGTGATGATACTTCAAAATTTGTGATATGTATTTTCCAGTATGTTTAAAAATTAGTAGATTTTAGCTACCTAGTAAACAGCTTTTCAGATTCAGAACACTGTCGCACTGTAGTGAATGTGGCAATGTCTATTTTGCTCACGGAGCTTTACTGAATGGACTTTGGTCTTAAGGAATTTGTAAGGATGCAAACAATTTCTAATATCAGAAGAATAATGATATTGCTACAACTTCTGTTAATATGATAAAAAATAACTGTTCCAATGTAAAGCGATTTTCACATTGACATATGTACTGAAAACAAAACGTTATTTATATCTGTGAATTCCAGATCATGTGTTCATACAAATGATTCAATGAGACATAGTAGCTTTCAAATATTTCACTTGAAATTCTTTCACAATTTGCATGCTTTGAATATTAACTTCTTGAGCCTTTGAAGTTTTTTTTGAAATTCAATGCATTTTGTCAAGATGGTGTAAATACAATTGGCCTTTCCAAATTCAAGTCATTTCTTATCAGTGACAAGAGATTGTAGTGATCATGTGGTTACTGAGCAGAATCAGATCTGGATTAGGACAGGTACAGTCAATCCAATTGTTTTATGATGCCCAATTCCTCTGAACAAAATTTTATTAAATTTCGTTATCTACTTAATTGAACTTTGAGAAAATTTCAAGCCATTTTTTGTCAGCTCATTATTTAAATGTACATTTATGGTGTAGAAAACTTGCTACAAACTTCTTTTATTATTACAAGAATCACATGTATTTAAAATTTTTAATTGATTCAACTATTTCCCATGTATCAGAGAACACAAACATACTACATTTTTTACGTTTTCAAAGCTTTCATGCTAAGTAACTTTTTTGACCTATCCTCATACACCTGCAGAGTTTCTAGGATGTCTGCTAACTTGCCAAATCCAGCTTCAACGAGTCTCAGTTTACTATTAAACACCCAACGGTGAAGAGACAACTGTATATCATTCCTTACTCCCATTGCTCCTGTCTAGACTTGGCAAACACCCTGAAGCGGGAAAGAAGCCATTCATTTAATCACTTTGGCTGCAAGGACAATGTATTCCCTGCTGTGCATGTTAGCAGTTTCAAACATAATCAATGCTTAATGTCTTCATAAATAATACAACTGAGACTCTTAACAAATTATCATTTAATTTTATGAACTGCAAAAGACTAGCTCTTCATTAACTAACGTTTAATGCCAGTCCTGACTTCCTCTTCTCCACTAAGATTACATGTAATTATTAAGTAATGATTTAACTCTAAAACGTTATTAAATGTTGTTTTGAAAATCAAAATAATTAAACTGGAATCTTCAAATTTTTTGGAACAGCGTAATATCCTGGTACATATGTTACAATTGAAAGAAATGCCAACTTGTAGAGCATATCACAGAGGCACACTATTTAATCATTTGGATACAACAGTAGCACGTCCAGATTTCCATAAGTTAAAACTGGGATGAAAGGCAAAAGTCCATGATAACTGACATGTTGGGGTGATCAATGGCAGGAGTCTGGGAAATGGGCAGTTGAAGGTGTGAGGCAATGTAATGACATCTGATGGAATATTCTCAGTCAGAATTGGCAACTCTAATCCATAGATTGTTTAAAAGGCATCATCAGTAATGGTGCATTCAGTGCTAAAGTGAGGAGATGGGGTTGGGGCGGGGGGTGGAGAAGGGGAGGAGAAATTCATGCCAGGAAGGATACTGGTTCATTGTATATAATGGTGTGATATAACATATATTTACAGGAAGAAGGACAACATTTCACACAGATTTGTTCCAATCTGGCATTGTTTCTATTTGATGAAAAGGAAAAAAATTGAAAACCAGACTGTATGAACTATTTTTAGGAAGTTATCAGGACACTGGGGCAGTTCATGAAGAATGAAGACAAATCTAGGATGTCCGACCACCCTATATAACATACACACCAGGCTGGTTTTACAGATTTCGTCAAGTTTTGGGTTTTGCTCATCTTGACTTGCTGGTCCAAACAGACAAGAAATTTAATAATAACTCAGCATTAAGCTGTGATCACACAACTGTATTGTATTACAATAACTCCTCCCAGTGATAAAGGGTTCTTTGCCAGGTAAGTTTGCACAGGAAAGTTTGTACATGTTCTTTTTGAGTATGTGTTTACCGTGATAAGAGGTTTGAAGTGATCCGTCAGAATCTAACACTCCATCAATTCCATGTCATGCCTCTCTGGCTCCAGAATGACCACTAACATGGGAAAGCCAAATTCTGCACAAATACGTGCAGTGTTCAGACTTGTCACAGTTGGCCTGATCGATGACTTCTTGAGCGTAAGCAATATACATTTACAGCTTGTACCACATTCTTTAAATCCAAACACAAGGCATGATAATGCAACTGACTAAACTAATGTCCACAAAATATATTTTGGAAACACAGCAATCTGCACATTAACCAGAATCCAAAGAGCAATGAGTGCATACTGGGGGAGAAGAAGATTGCAGAAGCAGGATGGAGAAATGCCACAATATATTTTATCTGTTATATTATTGTGACAGACACACAGAACTTTAAGTCTGGATTTGAATGCCCAGGTTCTGGAGTTGAACTTGAGTTCAAAATCTTCTGACTTGGAGAAAAGAAACCATGGTGAACCAGCACCTTAAATTGTCTGCACATTCAGAATGGTTCAGTTCCTGTGATTTGGTGAGC
Source organism: Hemiscyllium ocellatum (assembly GCF_020745735.1). Classification (NCBI taxonomy): domain Eukaryota; kingdom Metazoa; phylum Chordata; class Chondrichthyes; order Orectolobiformes; family Hemiscylliidae; genus Hemiscyllium; species Hemiscyllium ocellatum. The sequence continues at coordinate 23,252,790 of NC_083422.1, forward strand.
TGACAATCTCAAGCAAGCAGCTCTAGGGAAGTTGTTTAAAGCAAGGAGGAAGCAATTTGATGGTTCACACAGCCTTTAAGTTATCAAAACAGTGCTTCAGTACCAAACAGACCTATCGCTTGTAGACCTCTGAAACATTTAGTCAGAACAAAAAGGCAACCAAAACGTGTGAAGTTACATTAAAGACTAAAGAATCAATCCTGCAACTAACCTGCAACTTTGGCACGATCTTTTAAAGTGACAGTGGTGGTGGGAGCTCCTTTGAGACATTTGATGATGTTGTCAGCTTTGTGAGCTTTTAAGAAGGTATAGGTTCCAGGGCTCTGTTCCACTGACTGAAGCTGTAGTAGTTTAGCTCTTTTGCTTGTTGCTGGTAGTCACTAGGAGTGAGTAAACTAACCCCTCGCAAATAAGGCCAACACAAAAACGAGAGTGTAAAATTTTGCAATGAAATGCTGAGTGTCTCTCATATTCCTTTAAGTCAGGGATACAAGGAAGCCTCACGCACACAATGCAAGAGTAAACAAACTATTCAGCCTGGACAGCAACATCGGATCAGAGAGAACATTTCAAAATTCAGATGTCTGAAGCAAGGTTACAGATTAGAGAGACCGCTTCCCCACAGCTTGGTTGAACTGTGATTTGGGGCCAGGGGTAAGTTAGAAAGATTTTAAATTGCTTTCAGGTTCAAACGAAAAACTGAGGATTACAGGAAAGGCTGGGGTGGGATGCCAGAGATACACAGGGCATCAACTTCCAGCCTTGGGAGTTGGCACATCAGTCAGACACTGGAAAGATTTTTTTGTGCCTGCCTGAAGCTTCAGAGGGCTGAGCAGGAGAAATTAACTGTGCAAGAAGCAATAATTGAAATGCCTGACAGCAGGCTATAGGTTTGCCACGAAGTCTTTCAGATGGGTTGACACTCCCACCCTTCATGGTCAGAACCTCTTTTCTGTTCATCAGCATGCCACAAACACTCATTAACACCTCAGCCCCCAATGCAATTATGCTCAGAGGTTCAATCTTCTTAGTCAAAAATGAATATGTCTGTTCACAAACCTGATGTATAAATATCCAAGGCACGTACCTGGCCAGGTACAAACCTCTTCAGTGACTTGTTTCCTTCCCAACCAAGCGGTTTCACTGCACATAGGGGCTGAATGTGTCAGGGGTGAAGCTCCCCTTTGTCAATCAGCTTTTCAGAAGTCTCAGTTTTCTGTGGTTTTGCTTCCTGTAGTTACAAGTGTAAGCAGTGAAGGATAACTGGGCCCACCAGCCTGAGCTAGCCACATTAGGGGCGGCACGGTGGCACAGTGGTTAGCACTGCTGCCTCACAGCGCCTGAGACCCGGGTTCAATTCCCGACTCAGGCGACTGACTGTGTGGAGTTTGCACGTTCTCCCCGTGTCTGCGTGGGTTTCCTCCGGGTGCTCCGGTTTCCTCCCACACTCCAAAAATGTGCGGGTCAGGTGAATTGGCCATGCTAAATTGCCCGTAGTGGTAGGTAAGGGGTAAGTGTAGGGGTATGGGTGGGTTTCGCTTCGGCGGGTCGGTGTGGACTTGTTGGGCCGAAGGGCCTGTTTCCACACTGTAAGTCTAATCTAATCTGGCCAAGCAGCTAACCTGACCAGAGCAAGCAAGTGGGACTCATCTGAAAGGGGGTCCAAAATGAAAAGTTGTCTCTGCTGAAAAGGGGGCAGACAAAAAAAAGGTTCTCAAAAAGGTTGGCAGGGTGGAAAGGAACACAAGAGGATCAAACTTAAATGGCATGGTTGTCAGGGGCACTGGAAGGTTCCTGAGGAATCCAGGGACAAAACTGGGATACAGTGGGGAGAATCACAGTGAAATATGAAAATGGGGTTATTAGATGTGCTAGGAAGGCAGAATAATCAGGTGAACTGAGTGAGGAACAGTGAAGCGGTCAGGCACAGATTGGGATTCCAGATGGTTGTGAGAAGAGAAGAAACATTGAGGGGAAATGCCGAAAGGACTATTAGTCGCGTGGGAAGTTGTAAAAGGAAAGAAGTGATGCCAGCGGAAGGGAGAAGGGCATCTACACCAATATCCCTAGGTTTGCAGGCGAGACAAAGATGGGTAGAGTGATAGGTGGCATTGTGGATATGGGGAGGCTGCAGAAGGATTTGGATACATTAGGAGAGTGGGCAAATAAGTGGCAGATGGAGTCCAACGTGGGAGAAGGTGAGGTCATGCACTTTGGTAGGAAGAATAGAGGCAGAGATTATTTTCTAAATGGTAAGAAAATTCAGAAATCCAAAATGCAAAGCGACTTGGGAGTTCTAGTCCAGGATTCTCTCAAGGTAAACTTGCAGGTTGAGCCAGTGGTTAGGAAGACAAATGCGATGATGGCATTTATTTTGAGAGGACTTCAATATAAAAGCAGGGATGTACTTCTGGGGCTCAATAAAACTCTGGTCAGACCACATTTGGAGTATTGTGCATACTTTTGGGCCCAATTTCTCAGGAAGGATACACTGGTCCTGGAGCATGCTCAGAGGAGATTCACGAGAATGGTCCCAGGAGTGAAAAGTTTAACATATGAGGAACTTTTGAGGACTCTGGGTTTATACTGTATGGAGTTTAGAAGGATGAGTGGATACCTAATTGAAACATATAGAATACTGAATGGCCTGGACAGAGTGGATGTTGGGAAGATGTTTCTATTGGTAAGAGAGACTAGGACCCGAGGGCACAGCCTTAGAGTGAAGGGAACAGAGCTAAGCCACAGAGTAGTGAATCTATGGAATCCATTGCCACAGAAGGCTGTGCAGGCCAGCTCATTGAATATATTTAAGAATGAGATAGGTACATTCTTGGCTATCAAGGGGTTCAAAGGTTACAGGGAGAAAACGGGAGTATGGAGCTGTGAAACTTATCAGGCATGATTGAATGGCAGAGCAGACTTATTGGGCTGAATGGCCTAATTTCTGCTCCTTTGTCTTATGATCTATCCCATTCACTTCCTGTCATTCACTAACCTTTACAAGAAGGAAACACAAGAATCACCAGCAGCATACAGAGTCTTATGGCACAATGATTGTGTTCCTACCTCGGGGCCCAAACATCTGGCTTCAAGTCCCACTCAGGAAGTGCTTGTCACAGAAGAGTGTCAGAGCACATTCAAATAGGGTGCCTTTAAAAAGGAAATCAGCAACAGTATTGATGGTGCAGTAGAGGGCTTTTCCAGAGTCAACTTTCATACCCACATGCTGGTGAATAGGAAGTTCATAGGGATGAAATTGTTCTGCAGGCTGTAGCACTGAGAGACAGGGAAAAACATAAGCTACCTTGAATCACCATTGAGCTGACTGCCACATACATGGAAAGCAAATGTAAAGATCAAGACCACAAAGACCCTCCACACAGGCAGCATCAGGAAAGGGAGAACTACCTACAGGTCATGGAGGATCCTCCACAGGGCAGGATTTAAAATAGCACCTGACCAGCCTGATAAGGCCTCAAAGGGCAACTTGACTGTACCAAGATCTCAAGTGGAAAACAAACACCCCATTCCTGATGTTTCTTCATAAATCAGCGCTTCCAGATCAGGCATTCGACCAAGATAACCCAGCAGCTGTGTTAGCTTTACTAAGGATAAGGAGGAGGGGGACAGCACCGACAAAACCAAGGACACTAGGCTCAGGGGATTGCAGCTGTGGATGGGTAAACAACACATGAAGAGGGTAACCAGGGCCTTCCGCAGCATTGAGCAGTCTACCCAGAGAGACTTTATCAAAGATGTCACAGCTAGCTGCAGATGAGTGAAAGACAGTTTCAGAGGTTTCTTTGTATGACTAGAGATATCATTAGCTACATTTGCCCCCGCCTGCAGGCAGTGCTGCAGCAGTGATGTCCGTACGGAATAGAATTTTATAGCAGCATTGAATTTCCTTGCCACAGGCTACTTCAAACCTCAATTGGAGACCTTGCTATCATCTACCAATCTGCAGCTCATAAGCATGTGTGTGAGTTCACTGATGCCCTTTGCAGTAAACAATATTATTTGCCCACTTCACTGTGGGTTCAGAGAGCCAAGGTGTTACCCACATCATCGGGATCCCTCAGAGAGCCCAAGGGATAATTGAGTGCACACAGGTGATGCATGGATCTCCATAGCATCATCTAGCCACATTCCTTAATTGGAAGGGATTGCATTCCCTCAATATCCAGCTGATTTGTGACCACAAGCAGCAATCCCAGCAGGCATGCACCCCACTCTTCAGGGAGCTGTCACAATACTTATGTTCTCTGCAACTCCCAGTTTCCCTGAGCATTTGTACTCCTTGCATGATCTCCAAGGTTGACTCATGGGTGACAATGGGTACACCCAGTTCTCCATCTGTCCTCCAGGTGTCAGAGACCTTAGCTGTTTCTTCCTCCTTTAGCTGCAGACTCACGTCAGTGCTGTGCTCACCAGAATGTGACCCCAAGCGTAACTGGTTACATTATCAGCCAAGGTGAATGTCTCCGCACTGGTGGAGGGTGGGAGAATAGTCTTGATGTTGCATTCTCTGAGGCTCACAATTGTCACTGTTCAGAGGTGTGCTGTGAGGTGCTTGCAGAGATGGTTCGGGAGGCCAGGAGCCTCTGGCTTGGGAGTGGGATCTGGAGGTTGCATTTAAAAACAAAAAGACTTGCTCATCATACGATTTGCCACCCCCAAGGTTTCATTAAGACATTGGTTCCTCATGTGCAGCTGGAAGGAGCAGATTGGAGGCTTTGTCATTAAATACAATCTTCTCTTCAGCTCAACCATGCTTCACTCACTCAGTTGCCAGCTCAATGGCTTGCTCCTCAAAGACGGTCAGGATCCACACATCAGGCAATCTTGCTCCAACCATCTGTCTGTGCATGCTCATATCTTTTATTATACATGTTCTTCTCTTTCAGGAGAGTAGCATTAAGAGACATTAGCATGGTTACTTTAGTATTTTGCCTGCATTGGCAGATACAGGTAGAGCTGCCAATACCAGGTCTGTGAGTGTCTGTGGATGTTACTTTAAAAAGAGTGTGGTATGGGTGAAGTTAGGAATTGAAGGGTCCAGAAAATGATTCAATGTCATCCAAGAGCTAGAAATGATGCAAATTGATAAAGCATTGAGGTACCTGTGAGGTGTTCATCTCAAGGCCATACTTTGTGGCAGTGTTCTTGTCCCACGCAAGTCTCTGGTGAAGAGTTATCATCTGTGCATGCTCTTGTTAGGATGAAAGGGCAGTGAGTTGTTCAGGTGTGAGCTATGGAGTGTTGTAGCTCCTTTTATGGGTTAAACATGAACACAGACAGATGTGTGAGAGGCAACAGCACTCTGGTACAAATAATGCTGCATTGGCAGCGGAAGTGAAGTTTCAGATGTTGACTGCATATGAGGCAAGTGATGAAGATGGCTGACGATCCAACTTGTGTGAGATAGTCCTGCACAGTGGCAAGCTTAGATTGCTAACTCATGCTCATAGAGTCATGAAGCATTGAGCAGACAGTGGTACATATGCCAAGCGAAGTGCCAAACGGATCATTCATTCGCTTGCGACAAGGGAGCTACATTTTCTTGAGCCACCCATGGGTGTTGATCTCCGCAGCCTCTGCTGTCCAGCCTGCCCTCCTCAGTTACGATGGTCTCATTGCTATCTCAGGGGAATAACATTTCCTTTCTCTCTTGGGCAGTCTCCAGGAGAAACTCTCCTAAGGTGTTACTGAATCATGCTCACTTTTTGCTGATATCTGAAAGCAGAGCACCAATGAGTGATACTAGTGGGTTGCAGAATATGAAGTGGTATCTTTTAAACTTGGTGCTTGGAATTTGGAGCCTGGAAGGCTCTGGCAGTTGTGGCAGGCAGTTATTCCTGATGAAGGGCTTTTGCCCAAAACGTCGATTTTACTGCTCCTCGGATGCTGCCTGAACTGCTGTGCTCTTCCAGCACCACTAATCCAGAATCTGATTTCCAGCATCTGAAGTCATTGTTTTTACCTAGAACGTCCCACCTGCCTACACAGTGGGATATGAATGTACAACAAGCTAAGAAAAATGTGCAAGAAACCTGACCCACCCTGACATAAAAGTACCTCCCAACTTTGGGCCTGCCTTCACACTTAGTCTCACAAAAAAGATTGTGCCCATGGACTCAATAAATTGGCTGTGATGGACTGGATAGCTTTCTTCTTATATTTTTATTTTTTCAAATTCAGATTTATTGCTAACATTCCAACTCAAAAGAATGAATGCTGGAATCATTGATGACACAATCCATTTACCAAATAACCAGTTGTTGCACAATGAAAGCTCCTATGGTACTGCTTTGCAAAATAGTAAAGTACCAAATGAAAGCTTACCTGGCTTATAAAATTCTTCAGGAGCAGCATATTCGGAATTTACTTTATGAAAATCAGAATATATTCAAAATGGTGCTGTTTTATTTTATAATGGTTTTATTAGTTGGTCTATTTATCTATTTGTCTAGTGCACAAGTAATTCAGAGATATACCAAAATAATATTTATACAAAGGGTATCAGCTGTGTTTTAGTGGACTATATCCAACAAAAGTCAGAGGATATTAGATCACATGACAGAATGAGCATCATCACCAAGTTATTTTCAACTTGAGCAAAAGCTGAAATATTTTGTAATTTACTGCAGACTTTTAGAGTCATGGCTAATAAAATATGTTCAAGGAGATCCTACAACATGACAAGGTAAATACTGGGTTTTAATAAGGCACAGCATATCCCACAGCATAAACAATCAAAGGTCAAGTCATAACCTGAATGTAAACAAATCCCCTTTCTTCTATTTTCTGATGGAGGCAGGGGCCCTGTTAATTATCACTAATCCAACAAATCATTTTCAAAGAATACAGACAAACACAGTCCCACCTCTCACATCGGCATATTGAGATTAGCTAAAAGAAATCTAAATGTTTGAAATATTAAGACTTATTTGAAACATAAAGTTCTAAAATATAAAACATTCATTCAAATGTTTGTTGTAGAATTACAGTAGTATAAATTTTGTACCTTGGTGGAAACGATATCTCTTGTTCACTCAACTTGTCTTTGAATACGGACAACTCTCTGTCAAATTCTAAAAGCTGAAAAGAAATTGATTAACAGAAGGTTATTCTACAGCATCTTGTACTTAAGGCATTTCATTAATCCACTGAACAATCGTGTTCAAATATCTTTTCTCAACATCAGATTTCTCCCCTGCCTTAATCTCTAGAAATTGTTGGTGTCTTGATAGCACATGGTTGCATATATCACTCTGTAAGTGTTGACTACTTTTGGAATATAAAGGAGATTATAGCAATCCTGTCTCCTTCTGATATCCAATACCAAATATTGCCATCAAAAAGAATCATGGCTAACTTCCTCCTTGTCAACTGACAGATGCAGAGGGCAACAGAGGTTTGTCTAGTCTGCTATATTGTTGGAGGAAAGCATCCAATAGTTCAAATAAGGATCAAACCATGGATCATGTGATCTCAGACTCTGTAACTCACTGAACAAATTGTTGAGTCAGTAGAATGTACTAATCAATATTTTACTGGCAATTCGACTTACTTTATCTCATTGTAATTACATATTTTTTATATCTATATATAAATATTAACGTTCATGCCTTTATGACAAAAGTTGCCGACTCTTTTAGGTAAGGTGTCCTTTCCAAATTGGCATTCATATTCATTTTTACCTTTTGTTCGCTATTTTTCCATTTCCTTATTTTGATATTGAATGGCCTTATGCCTAAAAGTTGTACATTCAATATTTAAAGGATAAGGCCCTTTTCCTTTTGGTTTGTTCTTTACTGGTACCAATGCCAAAATGAACACTGATTCCAAATAGACAACAAAACTAAATTAGGTGACTGACTGATATAATCCTCAAATACAGCTCAATGCAAACAACTCTTGGTAATAGCCAGTGCACAGGAGCAGTCAAAATTTCCAGCGACTTTTAAATGATAAATTAATGTCAGTGCTGGAATCAGGCATGTAATTCAATTTAAAACTTTAGAGCACAAAGCGACTGGGGGAGGGGTAGTTCTCATTACAAACCTTAAGGGAGTTAGATGGTTCATTCAGTTTGGTTTGTGATGACCTGAACTAAATACAATCTCAAGTCTGAAATTATGATATTCATTTTCTACACATAATACGGTTTTCGTGCATTATTCTCCCATTTAAAGGGTACAAATGTATTTTCTTAACTTTTACTGCAACCCAAGATTAGATCACAGAGCTATTAGCTGGTTTTGAACAAACATCCATTCAAATTTCTACAAACAGCATTATCTTTGCATCAATATTTGTTCTTATCCTGGATTCTAAGTGAATAAGTGACTGAATGCTCATAATAATCTGTTCTGCTACTGACCATCACTCTTTGTAAGTACCGTTTCCTATTCTGACAAGTATGTCATCAAAATAACACCTTTTATGACTACAGCGTGTTTATGCTACTGCCCATTAATCATCTCTCATCTCACAGCTGCGCTGATACCATTGTATGGGTGGCAGAGGTTCTGATCTAAATTAGATTATGTCCCTCTATCCCATGCCACCTCATAAATCATTCCTGAAATGCAAAATTAGCAGCTACTTGTACACATTAATTATCCGTACAAAGGCAGTCACCTGAGCCACCTGCAAGGATGACCAGTTCTTCCACCTTTCCATTTAGAGACAGGAATCAAAGTCCTTTCTATTTGTAACACAGCCACGTTGTTCAAACATTTTCATTGCTTTATCAACTATGGACCTATCCACTTCATTGAACAAATGTCTTCAACATTTATAACTTATAACAAAAATGTGACCAAGGGCACTTTTGTTTTGAACATATTCAAATTCAGACAGTCTGTGGCCTCAATGTTTATTTCCAGTGAAACTGAAGCTTAAGTAGGTTTAAATTCAGACTGAGTACACTGACCTGAGGCTACACCCCTCCCACAAGGCAATACTGTACTTTAGCTGATTTTAAAACCAATTGAGATTTGTGTCGATTCAAAATGAGTTACAACTGGAAAGCAATACTCGATGACTCATGATGTGCAATTTTACAATTTTCATGAGCTGGGGAAGTCTGCCCAATATCAAACCCACCAGAGAAGAACGGCAGGAATTCTAATTGCTAAGTTCAAAAAAGAATTGCACTGGAATCATTGTAGGTCAGGAGGAGCAGGGAAGTTCTCCCTAGACTCCTTATGAAGTCTTCAGTCATCCCCAGTGCCAGCGTCCCAACAGCTACCAAAACTCTTACCTAGTAATAACTATAGACCAGAGGGGACTACTTTATGTCTTTAGGCTCAGACCCAATTATCTGCTCCCAGCAACTGACAATGTCATTATCAGGACACAGGATAGTCTGAAATTATTTTAAGAAACTCCAGGAGTTTAACTGACCCAATCCCAGAGCTGAATTTCCCACAAGGATTTCCTGCCCACATCCTGTCTCATCCATAGCCAATCCCAGTTAAAATCAAATCCTAAATGTTTTAATTACCATACAAGAAAATTACTAGAATTATATTGATATTCAAGTGGACTTCATGACAAAATGACGTGACCAGATTTGAACACCATTCAATAATTCAATGCTGGATGAGCAGAAATTTCCTCCAATTAAGTATTGGGAAAACCAAGGACATTGTATTTAATTCATTCCACAAACTTCAATCCCTGTGCATGTATTAATTATAGGTATAATTTCACATGTACTTTTATCATTATGTTTTGTTCAGAACACTGAAAGCAGCATTGTAGTGCTTTTTATGTCTAGCCATATTCTTAATTGTCAGTGTTTTGATTCACATGCAAAATAAAGGAGACACTAAAGCCTGTTTGACTGTAGAAGGCTTTGTTTGACTGTAGAAGAGGCCATCTACTGTATTGGGAATGGACATAAAACTACTACCGTCAGCAACCTTGTAAATATATCAAGTATCCACATCCACCACTGACTAGGTCTAAAAGCAGGATATTGGTTGGATTTAAAAGTTTTTAGTGGGCTAAGGATGGCAGAGTGCAAAGTGAATGGTGTGTTTACTTCTATCATCTCATTAAATTAAGTGTTGGACTGCCATTCAGTGGGTCTCTGGCAGGGTGACAGCCAGTTAATAGTGTGAAGGGGCCTCTGCAACCAATCAAGAGTCTAGACTGAGATCATGTCACGTAGCAGAGAGGTCCATACTGTGAACAGGAACTTAGTGATAGTTTCAAAGGTCCCTTGCTTTCTGAAACTCTATTTCTTACGGTGGGCTGAAAAATGTCAGTAAAAGAAGTCAAATCATACAGAGCTTCCACTTCCACCACTATAATTGGTTGCTACTTGGAGCCATGATACTGGTGGCAGAATGTTTCTTCCACTCTTGTGCTGCCTTATCTTATCTGCCATAAAACATTCTCACATGTTTTCCCAGTTCACAGCTGTGAAATGAAGAGTTAGGTATATATGATTCTCTCACAAACTTTTCAATTCTTAATTTCAAAATAGCACCTGGGCTCCCAATTTCAATGCCCACACAATCTCTCTGATTTCAGAGGTTGAGCAGTGATGTTGCTGACCCAATATCATCTGGCTTGTAGGGATTGGCCTGCCCAACTTGTAGCCATAAAACCCAGCTGAACACTACGTCCTAAGGTGAAAAACTAAAAAGCTGTGCATTTGCAAAGAATCGTAGCATTAATGCAAAATATAGAAATGTTCAGCATGGATCGTTGACAGGATTTCACAAACTTTCCCACCATCCTTGAATGGTTAATTCTACTTTCTGACACTCTGGATAACCACAGTCAGCAGAACAACAGCTATTACTCTTCAGGACCTACAGCCCAAGCCTGCAGTGAGTCAGATTAAGAGGTGATGCTACTTACATTTGTCAAACCCATCAGTGCCATTCACGAGAGGCTCTGCAGATGCAAAAAATTAGCTGATGTGTGGAAGGAGGAAAAGATGTGACTTGCATTTTGGAAATAGTTGGAAAGAATGATACGTTAACAAAAGTTTCTTATCAATAGAAAACATCTCAACTCTTCGAAATTTACTTCAAATCTCAGTGCTAATTATTCCAGTACTGGATGCAGATTGTAAAAATTCTCAGAGCTCCTTTAAGCATTTGTTTATGATAATAGTTTGTTTATTCCTGTGGTTAAATGCAGCTCATGGTAACCATTTAATATTGTCCTTTGGAGGGGATTCAAGATGGCGGCGACTCAGCAAGTCTGAGTCTATAGTGCTCCTCCCAAGACTTGGGCAAAATGGATCGCCCACCCCCACCACACTCACCAAATCATCTAAAATAGCTTTTATTTAATATAATTAGTTGTTTGGTAGTGTTAGTATTAAATTTAAATAATCTAATCGCTTAGGAAAAATGACTAAAGGGAGGAGAGCCCACAGCTCTCAGCAAGCAGGAACCCCTCCCCCACCCTCTCCAGCTGCAGCTGAGGCGTCCATAGCCGCCTCGGGGGACTTACCGACAATAACAAGCCTTGTGGAGATGATCACCAAGCTGGACGCGAAAATCGACGCATCTATCGAGGAGTCCCGAAATCGATGGGAATCACTCTCAGCCGAGCTGCAAAAGCGCGGCCGAGACATCCAGGAACTCGAGTGCCGAGTCGGAGGGGCGGAGTTAAAGGCCGCTACCTCCGAGACTACAGCTCAATCGGCCACGGATCGGGTCCGGACTCTCGAACAGCAAGTCTGGACCTTACGAGAATTACATCGACGACCTCGATAATCGAGGTCGCCGAAAAAATATTCGTTTGCTGGGCCTTCCCGAACGGGAAGAGAAAGGCCAGCTCACAGCATTCCTGGAACAGTGGTTGCCACAACTTTTGGATCTGGAGGCTGGATCAGGCCAGGTGTGGGTAGAATGGGCCTACCGGGTCGCAATACGCGGGTCTGGCTCGAACCAGCGCCCACGCCCGGTCCTGTTCCAGCTGCAGAGCTATAGGGAGAGGCAGATACTCCTAGATGCCTCTAGAAATCTTGGAAAAGATCCCAAAGCCATGGTCTATAAAGGATCCAAGATCACGTTATTTCAGGACATCTCCCCGGCTCTGGCTCGAAGGAGGAAGGCGTTCGATGAGGTGAAGAAGTGTTTAAGGGACTTAAATATTCAATACTCCTTACGCTACCCAGCGACGCTATGTTTTAACCATGAAGGATCCGGGTATAATTTCAGATCTCCAGAAAAGGCTAAGGAATTTTTGGACTCTCTTAAATAAATCGTAAGAGACAATGTATGTTAGCTTGCCTTTTCCCCACTCCGATTTATATCCCCCCCCCCTTTTTCTTTTTCTTATCTTACTGTTTATTATTATCTTGGGGGGGGGGAGAGGGAATTATTTATTTGCTCTCCATTTAACGATTTTCTCCCCCCCCAGGGTTCTTTTATTTTATTATTATATGTATGTATGTGTGTATGTACATATATGTGTATATATGTGTATATATATATAAGCCGGGGGGTTTAGTTAATGTTGGTGGGGAGAGGTGGTTACCTTATTCTATTTTACTTTTGTCTCTAGGAGCGGGGTTATTTTCCCTTGCTATTTTATATTATTATATTTAATTATAATTTGTTGAAGTTGTAATTTTATAGTTATATATGTTTATACATGGTATTGATACTACCAAATATACTCAGGTGTGGGTGGGGGTGGGGGTAGGGTGCTCACTGTTAACTCTAGCTCTGTATTATATCTGAATTCTCCTCATCCTATTAAGGAGCGCCTGGGTCAAGGGTCGGGCACGGGTTGGGAGAGGATATGATGGACCTTTGGAAAAGAAGTGATACCCCATGGGAACAAGGGGGATAATCTCCATTCAAATATGTTTTATTTTTTATTATTATTTAGAAATAGTTTCCTTTTTATTATACTGTTATGAGTGTATTAGAGAACCTTTATTTTTGTAAATTCTATATGCTCTATACGCGGGATGTTTTAGATAGGGTTTCCCCTCCTGAGAGGTCTCGGATTTACCGGGATGATTATGGTTGATCAGTCGGTTAAGTGGTGCACCTGGAATGTCAAATAGGAAGAGATTATTTTCTGTTCTCTCTTTCCATATAAGGAAAAATATTTTGGTAAACTGGGTGGCTGAAGGTTCCCCTGGATTTTCAAATTGGCACAGATTAATCATGGAATGTATTCCCTTTGACTTCCTTACAAATATGGTGCACCGAAAGACCGAATTATTTTATGAAATATGGCAGCCCTTTTACATAGATATTTTGGCTATCCTAACAAGGGCTTTTATTTAATTGAGATTACAAACATGGCTGGACCGGGGCCCCTTGGGAGACGAATCCCGCACGAATACGGGTTTTGTTATATATGATGTTAACACATTCCGAGCAAGTATTTCAATATCCAACTTCTATGTTAACCGTTGGGGTTTTTTTTTCCCTCCTCCACTTCTTTTTTTCTCTCTGATTTTCTCTTATTTGAAAGATGTAAGTGACTCAATTATACACTCTGGCTAATTGTAGGTTAGATTAGTAGTTAATTGAGTTTTGTTTTTTCTCTCTCGGTATTTTTCTTTTGTTAAATTTTGATTATTGTATATTTAAGATTTATTCTATATCAATGTTTGTACTTGAGAGTTTTGTTTATTTTTGTAAATTTGTTAAAATGTTAAATTTCTAATAAAAATATCTATAAAAAAAATTGTCCTTTGATTCAGATTCGAGGAGGGCTGGGCCTCAGTATTTCTGCTGTAATTCCTGTGTGTGTAAGCATGCCACAGGTCTGAGATAATGTTACATTACAACCACTGCATACCCCAGATGCAGGTCTTGTGCAGTTGGCTATGAGGATACCGCAGTCTTCCAGAAATCATTAAAACCAGGCAGTCTAAATTCATTTGTCCACATAAACTCGTACAGGGTTCACAATGTAAGACTCATCTGCACCTGTTGCTGCTGAGGTAGGCAACACTCCAGGTTTGTGCTGTCCTATTTAACATGACTATAGAATACAGTCAAAGCTGACTGGGTGGCTGAGCTAGTGGGGTCCAAAATCATGAGAGACCAACGTCAGGTAAAAATAGCCTGTATACTTGAAGCTGGATTGCATTTCTTAATGGGAAAGTGGCTATTGGATGTTATGTTGGAAAGTGTTCTAATGTGGAAAAGAATATTTTAATAATAGAAAGATATGGCAGAGGATGTGCTCCAACATTTTCTGACACTACACTGGAGAACGTGGTGGAAGAGGTAGAGGAAGAGAGATGCGTTCAATGCACGGGGGGCCTGGCCGAAATGTTGCAAAAATGTTCACAACCTCACATGGACTGGTGAGAGTTAATAAATATATCTTGAAGTATCATCTTCCTCCATCTGCAATACTAGCCTGATACACTGTTCAACTCATATCTTGCTGGCCAAAGATTTCTGTCAATTATGAGTAACACACCACATTTATAGTTTCATCACCTTCCCACTCTTACCACTGATCGTAGCTAACTCTCACAGCCAGACTCACTGTTAGCTATTCAATCATGATGATCATATTTCATCTCTCTCATTGACACATTTCTCTCTGTGTCTCTCGTAGGGAGGGTGGTGCACAAAACAGGAGCTAACTGACAGAGAACATAAACAAAAGTATGTCCTCTTCCACCAAGAGGTGATTGGGTTTTCCATTATTATAGTAGCGTGTCAAGGGTCTGGGCCAGCAATGCCTAACACTTCAAAACTAATGTTACTTCCCACTTATTCCACAATCTCTTCTCTTTAGAAACTGCAGATGGTCTAAACATGGACCTTGTACTTCCTTCGGTACTCTCTTTCCCACCTTAGTCTTTCTCTTTTCAACTACCCAAAGAACTGGAATCTAGTTATAAAATGGTGAGAAAGCAACTGGTTCAATCAACCAATGGCTAATTTCTAAGTAGCTGATGATGCAGGGTGGGAGATGGGGCTTGATGTTCCTACTGCTCACTGTGTGTTCAGCCATACACGATTCAAAGACCAGTAACTGGAATGTTGAACTTCATTACTTTCATCAGGGCAGCAATAGACATTGATCGAGATTATGATCTGCCATTCTGAGTGCTTCAATCTGTTTATCGTGTGTGTGCTAATGCCCTACCAACATTGTGTCAACCACAACACACACCCTAAGTATGGATGATGCACAGATTCCATTCTGGATCTTTAAGGCCACTTGAAGCTTCCAAAGAGATGGATACAATGTGTGCAAACTTTGTATCCATCTCTTACTAAGTCCTAGGCAGTTTCATATTTGGCTTACAACTGACTGATCAAAATCTGCACTTCAGGAAACCATCCACATTACAGTACATGTGCAATATTGTAGCCTCTCAGAATATCCAGTTTACAAGGCTATCTAGGTCTTGAAGATTAACAGGTCTTCTTCCATTGATTGGGGTTGTCTGAAGTGTAATTAGGATGGAACACTCTTCAAAGCATTGGAAAAGAATGTAAAACTCCAACAACACTGAACATGGATTCAATAACATAAAAGGACAGAATGTGCCTTTGTTAGATGGTGGTCCTGGAGCTCGAGACTTAAAGGATCAACATAAAAGCCAGTCTAGTTTTATTATATGGGTAAGAGTCTTTTCCTTTGATGATGCCAATACTATATTGTTATCTAGTATTCTGCAATTATTATATAATAAAACATACATATAATAAAAGGCTTGGGTTCAAAAGACTTAATTATAATGCTGTTAGAATACAACAAAATTAAAAATTTACCTTTGACAACTTACATTCTGTCTTCCTAATGTGCAATAAACAGCTCTTTAGATAAGAGACACAACAAATGCGATACTTTAAAGGGTTAATGTAATTTTGAATACTGCTTCACGGATTGCCATTCTTAGATCTTGGTGACAAAAACATTATGATGCCAGAAGTAAATGTTTAAAAACAATATCAAATTCAATTATTTATAAATCACATCTCTAAATGCAAACTATTTCCAAGAGGATTTGTTTTTTTTGCATTGTACACTCAATAAAGAACATATCAAAAGCATTGCAAGGATAAAATTGTGCTTTAGCAGACTATGCATGAGAGAGGCCAAGGGGACAGTGACAAAGCAGTTTACTGACAAGAAAGTTTGTCAGTGATTGTTCAATTTAAATAGATTCCAGTGTTACTGGAGAGACATCACACAGATAAAGCCCAAAAATCAATGAGACTTCAGCATGCAGCAAGTCAGAGACTAAATAAGCAGGCACCAAGAACAACTCTATCCTGCATCAGGCTGTGAAATTCCCAATTCTACATCTGTATGGCAAAGGAAAATTTAATCTTCCCAAATACTCATCACTGCATTCCATCCTCTGACCTGACAGCTACACTTATAATTAATTATACAATTTAGATGGGAATATCGACTAAACAAACCTATAAATCATAGAAAAAGTCAATAGGCATGGACACATTCAATCATGTCCAAACCAATGATTACTGCTTTCAAAATACAATAATTATTTTCAAGAGCTGACTTGAATTAAATTTCTGTCAACCTGGTACAAGACCAGTGGTTGATGAAGGATGCAATAGATTTTTGGGGGGGAATTTGGTATAGGAACATTCATCCTGAAGAAGGGCAGTTTGTTTTTAGTGATCACACCACTCTGTGTATAACCAGACCATGAAGATTAGATTATCTCAAATGGCTCATTAAATCATTTATCTTTCCCATGAAGTTGATCCAGAGAAGCTGCTCACCTTCTTGCATTCCAATGAAATCAGATGTAATGAATTCTGCTGCACAGTGAATGTGAAGGAATGAGGTGGTACATTTACAGTTGGAAAAGCGGCAGCAGCGCAAGTGGAAGGCACTGTTTCATTGCCAGCCTTCTGAAAATGCCCGATATTAAAAGAAAAGCAGCATCTTAAACTGTGACTAATGTCCGATCTCACTCAACTAAAGGTGCTCAAGTATTTCCTATAATTTTACACTTGTCAGGGAATGGAGAGCTTAACTGAAATGTACTCCTAATGCCACTAGTGCAACAGTAGAATGACCAAGAATGGGAGATATTTCGCATGGGTCCAGTTTGCCTCTGCTAACCTAACCCCCACAACTTTAAATTCAAAAATACCCTGCTATCTTAAATTTTGGATGATAGCTGTACTGCTACCCACTACTGCAAATGTCAGTGAGAATGTCAATAAGCATGAACTAGAGCCTTCATCCCTTGGATCTCATTCTCCCACTTAGACCTTGACTGGACTTTATGTTGAAATAGATTTCCGAACAGAGTTCTATATCAGGCATACCTTGTTAGGGTCATGCTTGTAATGTAGCCTTTTAAGTATGTCACACATTGATTCAAAGATATTCACCATAACATTAACAGCTATCTTTCATACTGGGGCAAAATTTAAAAGCACCTGAAAAAATGACACGGGAATGCACAATTAATCTGTGACCATTCTTTTCAGTGGAGGCAGCATGTAAACTAGGTGCTGCTCATTCATGAACGTAATTGCTGTATGCAGCCAGCATTACATGCACTCCTAAGCAGTTAGACACCTAAGGAAAGGGTCCAAAAAGACTCACAGAGGTTCAGGCTACATTAACAAAATACTGCATACTCTGAAAATCTGAAACAAAATCATAAAATGGTGGAAATTCTCAGCAGATACAGCAGCATTTGTAAGGAACAATGAATTTTAACAGAATATGTTCAAATTAGCCTGTCCTACTTAAACAGAAGTACATTTTGAGTGGAATAGGTGACTTTGGGGAAGACACAGGAATGCACTACACGGAAGAGAGTATGCTCCAAGCTTCCACAAAGTAACATTGGAGGTCTTGGGACATGAGCTGATCAGAGCAAAAAGATCCTCTGTTCAAATGGATCTAAGAGGTTATTCTGACATCACAAAGGCAGTGACAGCAGATAGCTATTGCATTTAATGCCAACAGTACTGCTACCATGATATGAATAGAGTGGTGTAAGAGGTTTGATGGTCTCGCAGGAGCGGTCCAGGCCAGCATATGCATCTTCAAACTCCATATTCCACCAAATGCAATTTTACCTCGTGATAAACTACGCATCCACACTCACATACCAATAATCTCCATCAACCGTGACCCATACTTCACAATGACAGCTTCACTTCACCATCACACACTTAACATTGCCACAAACTGTTTGTTGGATGTATATTTAGCAGGAGGATGGAGGCATATAAAACAGCTAACTGGCCACCTTTGTACCTAATCCTGGGCAGACTTTCATGATATATTATGTAGGTGTCTGTTGAAAGTAGCTGGCCTGCCATAATTCAATGAATAATTAAACAATGCATTGCTCATACTAAAATATAGTGGACAGGAGGTGGGCAGACTGCTTTTCATGAGAAAAATGCAGGAAGGAAGTGAAATAACTCCACAGAGGCCAGTATCCCATAACCAAGTCACCCTTTATTTACATGTGGAGAGTCCTTGACACTGATCCAGCTCCCTCAGAACCTGTTCTCAGAGTGAGCATGATGTTTGACACTCCTGTTTATATCTGTCAGCCAGGGCTCCCCAATTGGACCAGATTATCAGCCCCAATCAGGGAATTTATATTCTGAGAGGTCGACCTGGTTGACCTCATTCCAATCACTGCAGGAAGAAAGGAAGGAAGACTGGGGGACCTCATCCGGAGGTTGGCTTGTGTGCATCAAAGGCACTCACCCCACAAGTTCTCTCCTGCCCCCACCACCCATACAGACTTGGGCAGCCCAGTCTTCCTGCCAACTGAAGTGAGCACTAAAACATGACCAGCAAACCTGAGGCATATCTCACGCAGTGCCCTTTTACATAGCTTTACTACGGTGAGGCCAAGAGATGAAATAGACCATGCATTGCCTCACATTAAAATGCTGTGAACTGCAAATTTGCACACCACCAGGAAATCATTGCAGGACCAGCTTCTCCTATTCAATTTTTTCTCTGCTACTGTCATGCAGTTACTTGATGCAGTGCATCAAAAACTGTTCAGCTACGTCATTGTAAATCGAGTCAAACTCCGAAACATCATCGCAAGCAAGGACTTAATGACTAGCCTCAGTTTGTATAATGTCAAGCTTTATTCATAGTCAATAAACTAAACAATCTAATTAGCTAGTCGTCACATGGTAGATCAATCTAATAACATTTGAGCAGTGGATTGGCTGCCATTCTTTATAAGGAATAGGAGTTTTGTTATTCTGAGTGTAATTAAACTCACATGGTCATACATGTGTGTTGTGAGAAACCATCAAACAAATATATGACAGGATTAGAATTTTAACTTAATTCTTTCCCTGACACACTGTTAGCATCACACTCTAATGCAGGAATGCTATTAGACTTAAGTCTATCTGATGGTTCAGACACACTTTCTTGCTTAACATTATTCAAGAGCAAGAAAGTTACATTTTTAACAGGTCACCTCAAATCAAGGTACAATATTGACAAACTACTTTTCCAATTCATTAACCAGCAAGTATTAAAGAAACACTGCATCATCATTTAAAGAATCGGTCTCCCCCGTTTTTCTCCGTGGTAGAGTTACACTTCCTCGTAGCCTGGGATCAATTCCAATGCTTTCACAGCATGAATCCCTGATCCAAGCTCCCATTCTTTATATTTATGTGAGATAACCTGACTCAACAGAATCACTGTGGGACATCGCTGCTAAACCTAATCTCTATCCTTGTCCAATATCTATATTAATGGACAATGTTAAAGATTGCACAACACTAGGTTATAGTCCAACAGGTTTATTTGGAAGCACTAGCTTTTAGAGCACTGCTCCTTCATCAGGTAACTAGTGGAGCAGGATCATAAGACACATAATTTATAGCAGAAGATCACAATGTCATGCAATTAAAATGCTATACTGAATAAACCTCGATTGCTGTTAAGTCTTTCATCTTTTAGAATGGGTTGCAGGTTTCAGTTCATTAATACGACGATCCAATAAATATTTTTAAGTCATCTTCTCGAGATAACTTAAAGTTTTATAAAAAAGGGTGACATCTCAGCTCAGACAATGTATTAAAAGTCTAAGGTTAGAGTCTGTCTATACCCCAACCTTGAGTCAAACTGATTCTATTTCCAAAGTAGGAATTTATAAAACGTTATATGCATTGACTGCCTGCACTGACCGCTTGCAGATTGCAGACAATTTTCAAATTGTATGGTATTTGCAGATATATTATATTTTTACTCAAAAAGCACACAATCTGCAATGTAGGCAGTCAATCCATATAACATTTTATAAATTCCTACTTTGGAAATAGAACCAGTTTGACACAATATTGGAATACAGACTCTAACCTCACATCTTCAATACATTGTCTGAGCTGAGATGTCACCCTTTTTTATAAAACTTTAAGTTATCTCAAGAAAGTGACTTAAAAATATTTATAGGATCGTCGTATTAATGAACCGAAACCTGCAACCCATTCTAAAAAATGAAAGACTTAACAGCAATCTAAGTTTGTTCAACATATCGTTTTAATTGCTTGACTCTGTGATCTTTTGCGATAAATTCTGTGTCTTATGATCCTGCCCCACTAGTTACGTGCAGAAAGAGCAGCGCTCTGAAAGCTAGTACTTCCAAGTAAATGTGTTGGACTATAACCTGGCATTATGTGATTTTTAACTTTGTCTACCCAAGTCGAATACAGGCACCTCTGCATCATATATTAATGGAAGCAAATGCAAAATACTTTTGACGCTGGAAATCTGAAATAAAAGTCTTTTCAGAATTACCTACTTTTATACAGCTTTTAGAGCAAGAGTCACAATCTCAAACATTGGCCAAATGTTTGCCTCCCTGGTCCAGAGAGACTGAGGTTACCTGCAGAGATTAGGTTCTAAATAGAAATCATCCAGATACTTATAGATCAATGTAGAAGAGATTATGCATTTAGCCGCTGAATTAATGAGGGAGGCCCTCTGCAGAATTTTGGATCAACATATATGAAATTCTGGGGAAATAGGAAACGCTTTTCTAATACATAAAATGAAAAGAATACTTAAAAAGTTTAAATTGTTTTATCTTAGAAAACAAATCTTGAACAAAATAAATAAAATTATCCAGAATAGAAACAACAGAATGCTTTAAACTTGATTTGTTCTACAAATGAAAGGCAGATCTTTCTCATTCATGAAATAGATTGGGCATTCTGCGGTTCCCCCTAATGTACCTGTGATTTAATCACTGCAGGGAAATTTTTACTGATTGAAAGAGCAGGCACTCATGCACTTTAACCCCATTTATACAATAGTGCAATTTGTACTTGTTCTCAATTTGGAAATGTTTCACATTCTAACCTCCAATGAAAATGGTGCCGACATATTTACTCAGATCTTTGTTCAGATAACAACTCACACCTCCTGAAGCTGGGTTAAAGCCAGTTGGGACTCACTTTGATTAGAGTCAGACTGATGTAAACAGTCACTTTCAAATTTCTGCTACTTGCTGCCCCTGAGGAAACCCTCAGTGCATGAGTTAGGGGCTGATGTTTGATGTCATCTGGCATGTGAATTGCTTTAGGGCAAAGGTGAGTGTAAATGCTGAACTATCACATTCAGTTTAGATCAATTCTGATTTGCTGTGAATGCTACTGCACAATGTAAAACAGCCTTTAGGCAACTTAACCATTCTCTCTGCCAGAGAAACATTCACAAAAATCTAGGGCTTTATGTCCCAAAGGTACAGTTTTGGTGGACCATGTTGGTACCAAAATAATATATATCCTATTTTGGTTTTAAATTTGAAATTGTACAAAAACGCTCTGTACAGAGATATACCTTTATAGCTTCTAAAATAAGTGGGATATTTTGCTTTTGTCACTTCAGAAAAAGATCATAATAGCAAACAATTAGAGAAACAAGGAGAGAACAAACCCTGGACCAAATCATACTCTTTTTACTGGGGAAACTTGAAAATACAGAGCGATTTCTTCATGCAGTCCTTTAAACGAATGGAAGCCTGTAGCTCTAAATTTGTGGGGGGCCAGAAAGCTAATTGAGAGTTGACATCATGATAATGTTGGCTTGTGGAGCAAGCTATATGATATCAGTAATTAACGTATGGTTAAATAACACATTGCAGTTTAGAGAGATTTAAATGCCCTTCCACTTTCTCCTTTCCCGGCAGTATTAGATCCTGCCGTGAAGTGATACTGGCTGTACACTTGTACCTTAATCAAGCTTTAAATAAAACTGTCAGATTTTATGTTGACAATCAAAAAGGACAAATGCTTCTCTCCTCAACGCTCTCTATAATGCCAGTGGAAGTAATTCCAGTACAACTCTGAACACTAATTGATCCATTAATTGCATAAACTGTACTGAATAAAGATGGTCCAATCCAGACCATTGATGACAGATCTCAGGTAGGCCTTGGTCTGGACAAAGGGTGGAGGACAGAGAAAGAGAAATACCAATGGAACAAAGGGAAACAGAGGAACATAGGACAGAACACTTGTGATGAAGCTTATGATATATTCTTACCATTTGGGAATTTGGATTTTAAAGGAGAGATCTGTTTTAAAGGAGAGATGAGCAGTTCTGAGTTCAGATCAGAATCAATTTTTTAGTGTAAAAGACTAGTTTCATACCAGCAAATGGACAATTTGTCAGTTATGTAGAAATCTCCAGATTGCAAATATTTAGCTTGCAGATCTCCAGCTTGTGAGACTTTAGCATGTGAGAGTTTCTGTAAGTCTTCAACTAGTCAGAACTGAAAAAAAAGGTTAGTTCAAGAGAACTCAAAAGGAAGCCAGGCCCATCGTGCTGGACTGAAGTATCTCAGTTTTCAGAACTAAAAGGAACCAATTAATTCAGAAATTGAAGCACTGAGATGGCAGCAAACTAGGATTGACTGTCTATGAAGGATATTCCTGATTATGTTAAGAAATTTCTGATATTTTGCTTTGTGTGTTCTTCTTCCTTTTGTTATGTTCCATAACTAATCACCATGATAACTAAATGCAAGATTGAGAATTATGACATATCTGGGATCTGATCTGTCCAGTATTATCATCTGAGATCACAACAGCTTTTCATAACCACACAGAGTGTCAGAAAGTCTCCAAAGAAACAGAACAATTTAGGTTTTCACCCTGCAGAGAAGCAAAACATTCCTCTTAAAATGGCAAGAGGTATTGCATTGAGGGATTAAATACTTTGTCCCCTGCAAACATGGCCCTCTCTTCACCAAATGGGCGGCACGGTGGCACAGTGGTTAGCACTACTGTCTCACAGCACCAGAGACCCGGGTTCAATTCCCGGCTCAGGCGACTGACTGTGTGGAGTTTGCATGTTCTCCCCGTGTCTGCGTGGGTTTCCTCCGGGTGCTCCGGTTTCCACCCACTGTCCAAAGATGTGCGGGTCAGGTGAATTGGCCATGCTAAATTGCCCGTAGTGTTAGGTAAGGGGTAAATGTAGGGGCATGGGTGGGTTGCGCTTCGGCGGGTCGGTGTGGACTTGTTGGGCCGAAGGGCCTGTTTCCACACTGTAAGTCTAATCAAATGGATTTGAAGAAAAGGCACAATATTCCGATGTATCGTGTACCCCCCTCAGAATTTCAGAGAACTGTTTCAATCTTCACTATGTACAGGGACTGATGTCTCAGTAGTGCCATTACAGGTATGAAAGCCTTACCCAAGAATTCGAAGTCTAATAGCAGCCCAAAATATGTCTTTCACTTTGAACAAGTTCCAAGGAGGAAAGAAGAATGATGTTAACGAAGTGGAAAACTTGAGATTTAAAGGAAAAATATGTAAAGAAAATGTTTTAAAAAGGTGAACTGAGCCCTCTTTCGACTGAATATATTAATTTTTTGAACTTGTGCTTCAATTGAACTCACTGTAGCAAAATGAGAGTTCAGGCGTAAGGATGCAACAGGGAATACCAATTTAGTCATCTGTAAGATGTTTTTCTTGACTTCTATTTCCAGTAAAGTCAACATGAATTTTAGAAAGTTAACTAAGTCAACATGCTGTAATGGACAACTTGAATGTTTTGTGCTGAGCCAAATTATCAAAACTTCTGTCACAACAAGCAAAACATCAATAAATTTACCCATATTGATACTTTGTCGAGCTGGACAAATGTAGCCTTGGAAGAATACAACAAACCAATTAAATTTCAGAAAACAAACACAAATTTTACTTGACCGCTTATACGCATAGAGAATTAATGGATGCTTCTAGGATTGACAATGCTGTAACACACTGTCATTGCTCACTGGGCTTGAAATCAAGTCACACTATTTCCACAACCATCACAACTGTGAAGAATTGATTAAACCACTGCATTGGTCAAGTTTATCCTCACTGACTCATTCAAGTTAAAATAATACGCACACTTGGTGTTTTCTATTAGCAAGAAAATACCAATGGCAAAAAAAATCATTAAATTGCTAATGTAGAACTTAAACTCTGCTCCTTTCCTAAAATTCATATACACATACTAACAGACACACTAAAGGACAAGGCATAGGTATTGTGGATGATGAAAATAAAGAAATAGATCTGGCACCAATCCAGATCACAGATGTTGATGAGTTTTTTTTTGTCTGGTTTTCTTTTGACTCCTTCCAGTTCTTTGCTAATGGTGCTTGGTTTTGGGTGTACTGATTCTCAGACTTTCATTTATTGAACAAAGAACAAAGAAGATTACAGCACAGGAACAGGTCCGTCAATGCTCCAATTTTCACCGATCCAGATCCTCTAATTAAACCTGTCGTCTATTTTCCAAGGAGCTGTATCCCTCTGCTCCCTACCCATTCATGTACCTGTCAAGATACATCTTAAATGATGTTATCATTCCCACCTCTACCACCTCCGCTGGCAATGCATTCCAGATACCCACAACCCTCTGCGTACACAACTTTCCAAGCATATTTCCCTTAAACTTTTCCCCTCACCTTGAACTCATGACCCCTAGCAATTGAGTCCGCCACTCTGGGAAAAAAAGTTTCTTGCTATCCCCCTGTCTATACCTCGCATGATTTTGCAGACCTCAATCAGGTCCCTCTCAACCTCCACCTTTCTAATGAAAATAATCCTACTCGACTCAACTCTCTTTATAGCTTGTTCCCTCCATACCAAGCAACATCTTGGTGAACCTCTTCTGTACCCTCTCCAAAGCATCCACATCCTTCTGGTAATGTGGTGACCAGAACTGTATGCAGCATTCCAAATTTAGCAAAACCAAAATCCCATACAACAGTAACATGACCTGCCAACTCTTGTACTCAATACCCCATCCAATGAAGGAAAAGCATGCCATATGCCTTCTTGACCACTCTATCAACCTGTGTTGCCACTTTCAGGGTACAATGGACCTGAACACCCAGATCTCTCTGTACATCAATTTTCCTCAGAGCTTTTCCATTTACCAAATAGTTTGCTTTAGAATTGGATCTTCCAAAATGAATCACCTTGCACTTGCCTGGATTTAACTCCATCTGCCATTTCTCCTTCCAACTCTCAAATCTATCTATATTCTGCTGCATTCCCTGACACCTTTATCTATCTATTGCATTCCTAGATACCTTCTCCCCAGCCCCAGCCCCCACCCAATCATCTGTCAGTCCCCTTGCCCCTCCCCACTCCCCACCCCACCTCTCCTGATGAAGAGGTTATGCTCAAAACATCGACACTCCTACTCCTTGGATGCTGTCTGACCTGCTGTGCTTTTCCAGCATCACAATTTTGACTGCATTCTCTGACAGTCCACTTCACTATTTGCTATTCCACCAATTTTAGTGTCATCTGCATACTTGCTAATCAGACCATCTATACCTTCCTTCAGATCATTTATGTATATCACAAACAACAGTGGTCCCAACACGGATCACTGTGGAACACCACTGGTCACAGTTCTCCATTTTGAGAAACTCCCTTCCACTACTACTCTCTGGCTCCTGCTATCCAGCCAGTTCTCTATTCATCTAGCTATCACACTCTGGACCCCATGCGACTTCACTTTCTCCATCAGCTTACCATGGGGAGCCTTATCAAACACCTTATCAAAGTCCATGTATATGACATCTACAGCCCTTCCCTCATCAATCAACCTTGTCAACTCGTCAAAGAATTCTACTAAATTGGTA
The DNA here is from genome assembly GCF_020745735.1 of Hemiscyllium ocellatum. Taxonomy (NCBI): domain Eukaryota; kingdom Metazoa; phylum Chordata; class Chondrichthyes; order Orectolobiformes; family Hemiscylliidae; genus Hemiscyllium; species Hemiscyllium ocellatum. The sequence goes on from NC_083422.1 coordinate 23,278,912, forward strand.
AAGCATGATCTTCCCTGCACAAAACCATGTTGTCAATCACTGATAAGCCCATTTCCTTCCAAATGTAAATAGATCCTATCCATCAGCATCTTCTCCAGCAATTTCCTTACCACTGACGTCAGGCTCACCGATTTATAATTACCTGGATTATCCCTGCTACTCTTCTTAAACAAGAGGACAAAATTAGCAATTATCCAGTCCTCCAGGACCTCATCTGTGTTCAAAGATGCTGCAAAGATATCTGTTAAGATCCCAGCTATTCCATCTCTCACTTCCCTCAGTAACCTCGTTATGGATTTGCCCTTTCCATGCCACTGAAATGAGGTTTTCAACTTTTCGATGAAAGGGGGTATTTGCAGCGAGAACAACTTTCAAAGAAAATGTGAAGGGAAGTAGATAGACACAGGAATATTTATTTTAGTTTTCCACACAGATGGGAGAGAGAGGGATGAATTATTTCTCTTCACAGGCTAGATATTTTCTGCTATTTTGTCTACACCAAAGGAAGTGGCCTCCTGCCAGACAACCAATGAATGACTGTTGCTATCCTGATCCCTCCTAAGCCCACAACAACTAATCCTATTACAAAATCAAATCAAGACTGTATCTGGGCAAAATTGTCATGACCACACACCATTGTTTGTGATGCTCCTTCACTACTTGAATAAGGCAACATTATGGATACAACTCACAATGTCTTTCAATAACTTGGTTTGCGAACTGCAAGTATTATTTTACATAGTTCCCTTGGTTTAAACCAGCAGGTTCTCCCTATTTTAGTCCACAATCCAAAAATACAGTAGTCTTTACAACATTGAAAGTGGTAATACTCACCTCAACTCCATTGTTTTGCCGAAATACATCTTGGTTAAAGTAGTCAAAAAGCTTCTTTTCTAGTTGGAGCACCACCTTTAATAAAGTCAAAAAACAGTGAAATTCAATTTACACATCACACAGAACAAGGGATTATAACAAATGTTTTCACTGCAATCAAAGCATACCTTCCGATCGTTCTTTGATTCACGGAAAATTAACTTATTTATTTGATTGGTGTCTGCTGCTCGGATAGTTTGCATTGTTGCTGATGCACAGAGTGTCTAGAAAACAGTAAAACAAGACTTGGTAAAGGAAGTGCAACAATAATGTTAAGTCAGTTTGAGCTTCCTGATACTTTTCAAGATTTAGTATGGAGTGAACAAAAGCAATGTTATGAAACATCATTGGCCTCACAGACTTTATTTTACTGCATGATAATTGATTTTTTAAAAGCAAATTGTAGAAGTCATAGATTCATTTGGAATTATAAAGTTTAAATACAGTGGGAACAATGCATATATTTATTCAGCTGGAAAGATTTCAGTTTAAATCATCTAACAATTCAAAAAGGTTTAAGAATACGCTCACATCAGTTTTGTGAACCAGAACATTAAATTACTTCACATGCTTTTGGATTTTCTGTGTGGTTTGTGTAAGGGAACAAGTAGTCGTGGTTATATACATGATCCTACACTAGTCATATGTGTCCCCAACTGGGGTTGTGAGACCCAAGAGTGTGCAACTAATAGAACTTGAGTTGTAATCACTCCACAGTGAGCTTACCCATCTGCGAATTACACATTTTGGGGCAGTTTGTTTTTGAAAGAAGTGACAAGAAGGTAAGCATCAGCTGGAGAAATAGAGCTGTGAGGGATGATCAGTATATTGAGGAACTGGAGGAGAACTGTCCCACTCCTTCTGTGAAAACAATTTAAAAAGAAACTTACATTTTGCTATCAGCTGCTTCGGAATCCTTCTTGCTAGTGTACTGAAAACAGGAGCTTGTGCTCAACATAAGAGGGGCCTAGTACCTGTTTTAAGCATAGGCCAAGAATGCCTGAAAGGCATTTTCCACTCGTATGGATCTCATCTTTGACGAGTGTTCTGGTCTATCCACTTGAACCTGAAAAACTAAATCGCCCAGCCAACAGCACTCCCATCCCCTGCTCCCCAAAAGCCTTGGGTCTGCACTGGCTATCTTGTATGGAGTGGATGGAAACTTCAATATCTGCAACAAGCTTACCAGATATTCCACCCTACTGGTACCTAGGCCTTGTTACACACATGGCAGAGTAATTGTGGAGGCCAAATAACTGCAGTGTCACAAACTGTGGATCCATGGAGAAAACACACATATATAGATACACACAAAAAAAAACAAAGTGTAATGAATGTCCATACCCACAAAGGTTTACTGCCAATAAATGAATTCATTTTGTGACTACTTTGTAATATGTTATTTCATGTGCTGTGCACTGAAATCCTATAGAAGAACTGTACACAATAGATTAAACTCCAGCCATATCCATACTGCTATGCTCAAAGGAAGTGCTTTCAAAACTTTTTTTTTAAACAGCAAGAAACTTCAATACCACTTAAACAAAGTGTGAAAATCTTGCCATTCAAGGACAAAGCTTTTATGGGGAGGAGTTTGAAAGGTTCTTGCAGTCCCAAGGGACTTAAAGTCTTCTTGTTATTGGTAGACTTCTCTATTTCTACCATTGCCAGTCTTTGTGAAATTGTTAGATGAATGGAACTATTTAATTTCTAGTTTGGTGAAACAATAATGACAGAAAACTTGGACTGTAAGGATAATTACTGGCTTAAATAAGTGATGGTACATTCATACAGTCCCAGGCAATTCCTGTCATTTCTTAGTAATTTTTAAAAAATAAGTCATGCTCAGCATTTTAAGCATAAAAACAAAACTTTCACCTTTTCAGAACAGTTTCATGTTTGAATAATTGTCATGTCATACTTTTAGATCCAAAAGTAAGTAAATGATAGGTAAATAAGGGGTGGTTTAATTGAAATTTTCATTTACAATGAAGGAATAGGAATCAGTTATTCCTAAGGCTATGGTACACCATAGAATGCAGTAATATCAAAATACAATAAATTCTAATGGCTACCAACACGGTCTCGATCATGGCCAAACATAAGATGAACACTGAACAATTTCCTACCACTAAATTGCTGCTGGGCAACTTGTTCATTGCACTGTCAAGTTGATAAAACACTAAAATATGAACAAAAATCAAATACAGCCAGTGCGTGATGAAGCCATTAAAATACATCAATATCCAATCAATGCTGCACAATATTCTTCAAAATTATAGTATGCAAAAATGATCCTGGCCACACACCACTGCACACTCAAACCAAATTATTCCTCACTGCCCTTTTTTTCCCCTTTTGGTCAGGGAACAGTTTACCATCTGTGTTTGACTGACATAATCCACAGAAGAGCTGGTTCCCATACTGAACACAACTGACTCAGAGTTTTAAATTCAAAGCACAGATTAGTTAATCACATCAAACTAAAGAGCCCTTTAGACTCGTATGTCACAAATCAGCCTGGTCGCCTTTAAATACTGCACCACATCAGAACAAGTACCAGAACAAACCAAAGCAGAAACCTCTAGTTTTCTAAAGCCCTAACAAATCGGTCCATCTTTCAGTCATTTAAACCTTCCAATCAAGGGTCAATATGGTCCAAGCATCCAAATGCTAATGCACTTAAGTGCGCTTAAGCTGCTTTCCTAAGTGAATGGGTAAAAAGGACTGCAAAGGACAAGGCAGAGTTACTGTCACTGTCAAAAGTCATTGTACCAACCTCCAAGCAGGCACAATTCAACAAAGTCATGTTTTTAAAGCATCTCCTGAGAATCTGGACTGCCTCAGTATCAAACCGATTTAATGCTTCTCCGATTAGCAAAAATCTGCTACACTACTGATCAAAATAAATAATCCATTCCTCTTACGCGTTCTGAACTAACTAGATTCAAAAATAATCTCAGAGTAGCTTCATTGCCACTTACAGCCTGTTTTCCTCCAAATCTACCTTTAAAATACTGGATTATACATCAAAAATCAAACAGACAAAAAGATTTTAGTGTTTGTTCCTCTCTATCAAAGGTTTCACAAAGTGTTATGATTAATACAAAAAAAAATTGTGGTTGATAATTGCGTAGGATGTTTGGATCCTCATTGTTTTCTGGAGTAATTTCTGAAGAGAAAAAAATAAGTATCTACTGGTATAAACACAAACATCGTAATCATATTGGTAATAGATTTCCTTTTCTAAGAGACATACTTATGTAGGTCATTTATATTTTTAAATGTTTAAACCAGTGTATTAATAACACATTGAAATAAAGACTCCACAAGCAACATTTCTGAAGACAAAGCAAGTTTTGAAAATAAACTGCATTTTAGGCTGAGTTATAAAGTAATTGTTATAGGACAGGTGAAATGAGAATTCTTCCAGCAAATATATATTTCACTATCATTAAAGTATATAAAGAGCCTTAAACTTTCAGGAGATCAATGACAATTCCAGCTTACTCAGAAAAATAACGAACAGTTCACAGAGCGATGCTAAAGACTTAATTTATTTCTAGAATAATATGTTGAATCAAGGAATCAAGAATATTCAAGGAGGCATTGAAATGCAGAGAGGTTGAAGAATGACCACTTGAAAACTTAAAAACCCACATGAGATCAAAAGAAAATGGCCAGCTGCATAGAAAAATAGATCACACATTGCAGCACCACTCTGCAAACTCACTGCAGCCCAGGCTGGATGTCAAATAAAAAAAATGTTTCAGTGAAGATAAACTTAAACAAGAAATCAGATTATCAGTTTGCTAATAGTTGACATTATAAAGGCACACTAATTGAATGAATGAATGAGTTTGTATAGATGAGACATCAAGATAGTGTATTTTTGAGTTGCACATCTGGAATATATCTTTAAAACTACTCTTTGCCTGTTAATATGCTATTCTTTTCCAATATTTAAAAAGTGCTATTAAATTCATTTGTCAATTCAGTATGACTGAGGACCACAAATCTCCAATGGACTTCTTGTGTTAAGCTCTGACAGCAGTATTCTGTTTCTCCACAGGAAGACATTTGTGTATTCTTCTGCTCAATGTGATTTCCACTTTTTAACTCATCTGCCATCCAATTCCCCGCTCAGAAGGACAAATTGCTCACTGTGATTCCTTTCAGCATGAGCACAGCCAGTAGAAAATTGTGACTGAGCAGAAACACAAGAAACAGCAGCATAAAAATTCATCACTTTGGCCTGTTGACCTCTCACCACTAGGTTGACACACCCTGTCTCGGTGAGTAGCATCAAGGGAGAAATGTGCAGCCTGGGTGAGTAGAATTACTAACAAAAAAACTTAGAAACAGGAAAAGCCCACCAGATGCTTCATTGTTTTGTATTCTTTTCTAAAGAACTGGTCCAGCAAAAGGGTTTACCACATGGCATATTGGATGGAATGAGTACAGTCATTGTTTCATGGCAGTACTGTCACTTACTGACTGCAGTACAAAGAGGTGTAATGCAAGATTAAATCCAGACTTTTAGCTAGCAGATTAAAACCAATCATGACAGATGTCCATGAGACTGTTTAACATACAAAATGCATGACACGTCCATGAAGTGAAGGATAAAGCTCTCCATTTCTTCAGCAGAGCAGTCTTTCCAATTCGGCCACCAAAAGAAATTCTAATGATGCCTATAACACTTCCTTTCTAGTTTTCAGCAATGCATGAATTTCGTCAGTATGGTATATTTAGTAATGCCCTACAATGTTTGTCAAACCGCGTCACCTCATTTTGGGGTGACATTGCTTCTGCTAATACAGAATTTTTTTTTAAATTGCTCTTGTGGATATCGAAAAGTAGAATAAAGAAATCCAAAAGCTGTTTCTTTTCACCAAACAAAACTTAGGTGAAAAGAGCAGTAACATCAACTAAATTCCACATACTCAAAATTATCATCTCGGTAATTTATTTTAAAGGGATTAAATTTGGGTAATAACTGCAAAAAAAAAATTTGCAAAGAAAATTGAATGTGGTGAACCACACAAATTTGATCAAGTGCTAGGGTTCTTTTATGTTGTAACACTTGTAGCCAAGAAATACTGCAAAAGAAATGCTGTTCTGACAGTTCTTATTTTTAAGTGAGAGTTTGACAGTTTAAGTTTGCGTGTGTGTCTCTAGAAATGAATTTAAAAGTAGGATTGTTCAATCTAAATTCAAGCTGCTCTAAGCAACCATCCAGTGGGTGGGCTTCTGATACATTTTACCAATTTTTCATGCCCATCCCTCTAAATGTGACCCTGCTCCTCAGCTTTTATGCCTCTGACAACTTGGCTGAGGAAAACATGCGGCCTCTCTGATAGCATGAAATTGGGAACAAAGGCGTGGGATAAGAAGAGAGCTCGAAGGATGGATACAGCCAGAGCCCACCCGATTTCATCTGGAAACAGATGTTAGTTAAACCAATGCACCAGCAAACTGAAAGTAGAACATTCTGTGATTCTGGAAGGAATAGCATTCCAGTACTTAGTTTTAAAAGGCAAGACAAACAAAAAAAAGAGATCTGTCAGAGATAAATGTGTAAAGGATAAGCAAACCAAACTGGGATCATGTATTTCCACAGATCTGCGGTTATTGTCAGAAGAATCAATTAGCACAACATAAGACTTTTGAATAACCATTATTCTTTAAGAAGGATCAATTAGCACAGCAATAAGCTGCAGTTGACCAGAAATAGATTGACACCAAACTATAATTAATACCTGTTTGCTGGACAATGATTGAACGGTTTGATGTCTTGATTAATTTTAATCCTTTCACTTTTGGATAAAAACATAATGACTGCACAAACATTGGGAATATGTGGCCCAGTATCAGTTTTGAGGGCTTTTGGCAAAAAAAACCTTGACCTTTGAAAAGAAAGGAAAACAAATTATAAAACATGAACCAAGGAATCAGTGCCTCAGAAGCAAAAAGGTAACAGGCTGCCAGAGTGCTCTTGCTAACCTGCACAATGGACCTGCAACACTTGTCTCTTGTGATATTTGAAGGATTTTATCACATGATCTACTCACGATAATAGGACTGCATAGACTTAGTAATACAGTGCTAAAGTGCCAGGGCGTGTGGTTACATTTCAGTTCAATGACTAATAGGATTTATTTTAAAAAAAACAAAAACTGACTTTTTATAATTGGTACTTGTGACCCAGCAGAGAGGAAAGTGATGTTTGCAGTGTTCTATTCTAACCAGCATTGACATGCATGATACCATGCTTTATACTTAAAATATCTTTCCTGTCTTTTTTTATATTGATGAACATTCAAAATAGAGCTGGCTCAGTGACTCCTTTCACAATGTCTTAATTAATTTTGAGAATATGACAGGCTGATTAAGATAAAGCTTGAGAGAAATGAGTCTCATCTCCGAAAAGCCTGGCAACAAGGCACAGCTGGTGACAGTGCAAGAGTCACAGCCAGTCCCTGGCAAGCAAAAGCTTGGAGCTTCCAAACCCCCATCAATCATCATCAGTGTTGACTGTGTGATGAATGGCAGGTGTGGCAGCATCTAGCGCCAGGCTCCCCGATCAGTGACGAGCGCTACTGGTACCACTATCTCTCTATGTCAAACCATGCCAGCTGAAACCCACAGCTGCCAGTTGCTGCTATTCAGACACATGCTCACACTGACAGCAGCAGCTACTTTTAAACATGTTATTATTAATTACATTAATGACGCTATGGCCTATTAAAAATGCAAGATAACTACATTCATTCCGCGTATGTTTTAATTATGCTCAGTGCTTTGGCAAATTAGATCAAAGCCCCGGCTTTTCTGTTCCACTCAGTTGCCCTGTTTGTATTAATTTACATCTCAAATAGGCGGTGCTGTTAATTCCAGCTGGGAATAACCTCTCTTTTATTCTTTAACAGTGTCATCTTTCCAGATAATGAAGCCTTGTAGGACCCTGGAGCTGATACAGTTTAATCCCCTCTGTTTGTGCAAATTAAAATCTGGTTTATGACCACATGCATCCAGATTCTCTGAGGGCTGGAAGCTCCCACCGCCAGTTGTGAAACAATACAGTCAGCTGCATTGATAATACAGCCCCTGCCCTCCCGTTGAATGATGGAAGGGAAAACAATTGCATCATTTAATTTACTATTTCAGTGATTATATGCCTCATTGGCTTCTCGTTGTTTTGATGATGGATTTAATTAACCTCCAATGAATCTTTCCAGTAGCAAGGTTAGTGGCAGGGAGGAATAGCAAGTGTCAAAAATTCCAGCAAAATGAATGGAAATAAGTGATATGCTGCTGGAAAAGCTGTTGGAATTTAATCTACTGAATTGATCACGTATTAATCATAACATCTAAAAGGTAACAGCCTCCTTAATATTCTGATAGAACTTGAACTCAGTCCAAGCTTTTCTTGAGATGCTTAAAAACATGTTAAATTTAGTCTCCAGCTATAATTCCCTCTGTAGAACATTGCTTTTCTTTCTTCCCATTATTTGATGATAAAAAGTTTTAACAAAGACTTGAAAATGTGATTACTGCAATTTCAAGCCAGTCATTTTGGATGTAGCATTTGTTTAAATTTCAGTCAAGATCACTGACTGGAATTTCCTTTCTAACCCCAAAAGAAAAACAATATGCATTTGGATACCAACTTTTTAGGAGGGCCAAGAGCATCAGATCAATAAAGTAGTTTGGAAGGACACTCTCTGTTGCAGTTTAGGAAACACGGCAACCAATTTATGTATCTCACACAAACAGGAAAGAGATAAAGAGAGTCATAGAGTCATAAAGACATACAGCACAGAAACAGAGCCTTCGGGTCCAAGTTGTCCATGCTGACCAGATAGCATAACCTAATTTAGTCCTATTTGTGAGCACTTGGCCCACAACCCTCTAAACCCTTCCTATTCATATACCCATCCAGATGCCTTTTCACTTATCTGTTCCAGTCCTGTGAGCTCTCTCACAAAGGTTCCTCCAAGGTCAGTTGTGAAGTTTGCTGTTTGTTAATTTTTTTCCTAGATGCACTCCAATGTCCAGAAATATGAACTCAAACAGCAAAGGCACTAACTGTGCAGATTCTCGCTCCCTCGCTGACCATGCCTTTTGTCTGTCTTTCTCCCTTTGACATTTTTCCTCAAAGTTCCAAAACAATGTAACAGTATATAAAACAGTAATTGCTGCTCCTGGAATTCGAGGAAATCACCTCCAACACCTAAAATATCTCAACAAAGATCAATTAAACAAAAAACAAGAACTGTGAATGCTGGAAAACTAAAACGAAAACAGATATTGCTGGAGAAACTCAGCAGGTCTGGCAGCATCTGTGAGAGAGAAAGCAGGTTTAATGTTTCCAGTCCCGAGACCATTTTTCAGAACTGGAAACGCTGTTGGGATTCATTGTCCTGAAATGATTACGTATTAATCATAACATTTAAAAGGTAGCGGTCATTGGACTTGAAATGTTAACCCCGATTTCTCTCTGTAGATGCTGCCAGACCTGTTGAGTTTCTTCAGCAATTTCTGCTTTTATCATAAGTGATCAATTAAGCGATTTTAATGATGCTAATCGACAGACATTGGTTAAGAAAAACACTGGAGGAAATCATCCATTCATCTTGGAAATGTGCCATAAAGTCTTTCTCATCCATTGAAGAGAGCCGATACAGTTTCAGAGTAAAATCAAATTTGTGAAATGATGTTTATCCATGAGAATCTGAAGTTTAACAGTTTGTCTTCAAAGCACATGGATGATGCACATAAGATGTGTATATTTCTTAACTTAAAAAATATGATGTGCTCTTACAGATCTCAAAGTAGAAAGGAGGGAACATGCTGACTGCAGAAATTAGGTCATTGTAAGAATGTGTTCAACAGTTGGCTGGGTGCTGTGTGAATTACTTTTGTATCATGTTTCATTGCCATTTAAAATAACAACTTGAAAGTTTGGGCATTTTTTCTTTTTTGTTTAACAAAGAATCCTGTTCTTGAAAAGATGTTATCCGTACAATGTCTTAACAGAATATGACTATGATTGGCTTGGTCAGTCACGAGGCCTTTTTAAGCTTTTATAAGGTTGCTATTTCGGCGGGAAGCAGACCACCTCTGGAGAGCACAGTGACACCATTAGTATCCACGTGGCTGTGTCTTTTGTACACTTTCAAAGGAGAACAGTGAATAAAGGTCAATTGAAGTCAATTCTTTCTGTCTGAGCCAATTAATTATTCTGCTAATGTGAGAGTGGCTGCAGTGCTCAGTTACTGCTCTCCCCCACAGAGTAAACCTGCGACTGTAAACATCGAGTTTTCTGGTACAACCCACAGGAAATCAGAATGATAACTGGAAGTAATATTTTTCAAGTGACTGCAGCTTTCTCCCATTGAAATCATACGAGGCAGTGTAGTGCAATGCCGATGATGCAAAATGCCAATTAACTCTGAGTGCTATTTTTGGAGGAATGAAAGATATTAATAGATTAGTGGTCAGCTCAGTTGCAGTCTGAAATCATTATTTGCACTTTTTCTTGATTCATTGAAATGTTTGGTAATGTTTGGGGAAGTGTAGTTATTTTTAGATTCCTTACTGACAGAAACCCTGAACTGTTATTGCTTGACAATGTCACTTGGAACACCCAATCAACAGGGAACACACTCTACAATGTCACCTGACACAAAGTCTTGACATCAATGTCCCTTTCCCCTCCCAGCAGATGTTATCTTTCACTTTCAATCTCACAGATGCATTTTTCCACGTGTGTAGTTTCCAAATCTGAGCAGAGTGTGTGAAAATCCTGGTTGCCTTGATGACATACATACTGGAAGTATTCCTTTTACAAACCAGGCTTCACTTTTAAAATTCCCTCTACGAACTGTATACAGAGCCCATGTTCAATTATAGTGAGGAAAAGAATTACAAGTTACCTTTAGCAGAGCAACTATTATTGATTTGTAACAAGTAAAATAATCAGCATATAGAGTCGATGGTCAGTTAATCAGTTAATATAAACAGAGACTGGTAACAACAATGGCAGGGCCTGGTTACAATGTTAATTCTGATATTAACTCATGACAGAATAATTGATTAAGGCAATCAGATCTTTTCCTAAACTAGCCAGCAACAGGCAACTACATTGACCAAGGTCCTGGGAGAATGGGCTGTAAATGGTGCCAAAAACTGTGGGCTGGGGTGGGAGGTCTAGTTGCCTGAGTAATTGTCATCAAAAGGAATTCTCGCCATTAAGCAGCCTACATTCAGAGCTGAATAACTAGCTTTGAATGATTCTGATTTTATAAAAAGTTAGTTTTACTGACAGTTGTTGCCTATCAGTTTACTGTTGTCATAGGATGTAGATAAATAGGTGATTGAGTGTCAATTGCATGTGAACATATGAAACAGCAGCAGGCACAGACCGTTTGGCCTCTCCAAACAGCTCTGGAATTCATTCGTTAAGATCATGGTTGATTTGCTTGTGTTTTGAAATCTTCATTTCCATCTACTCCCAAACCATACCCACGTGTATAATACATGAGACAGGAGAAAGTCTTCTAGATCTTGTGACGCTTATCTGCTAAATACTGGTGGGGGTTAGCTGAATGGCTGTTTTGTGCTGCAGAGGTAAGGTAAACAGCATAAGTTCAATTCCCATATTGGCTGAAGTTACCATGAAGGACACCTCGTCTCAATCTCTCCCCTCTCCTGAGGTGTGGTGACCCTCAGCTTTAACCACAATCAGTTGTCTCTCTCTAATGAGACAGCACCTCTGAGACTATGGTGACCTTTCAGTGCTGGTATTGAATCTTTCCCTAAATTTATTGTTACTGTGTATATATGGTGCAATATGCTGAACATATTAAGTTGGTTGTCACCAAAATCAGTCTTGCTGTCTGTGCTAAGCTAATGAGATATTTTTCTGTCAGATTAACAAAGTTGCACAATGCTGTTCAAGTGAAATTTGCACTTTTTCGTTTGTTCAATAGCTTTGTCCTCAGGTTGAACACAAATTAATATCCATTATATCGCTAATCACCTGTGCTGGAGATATATTGGACGATATTATCATTTTATGAGGATTTAAAGTATTTGTTTGATGAATTGATTGGTGAACCTTGAAAGCAGTACAAAAAGCACACATTGTTGAACAGAGAGGGTGGGGGGTTAATGTCAAGGCAGAGTAAGGAGGGCAAGGGGCTCAAATATAGGACAACTGTCAGGGCCTGTGAATTTTCTCCCTGGTCCTCCACTGATCCGTTGTCTTTGAATTATCAATTCATATCTGGGAGTTTCTCCATTGTACAGTGATTGTTATCACTGTATAGAATGTCATTACACATTCGATAAGATCAAAAGGCATTGAAGGAAACTTTGTTCCACCTGTAACTTTCCTGTACTTTGTTGTTGCAACATTCAAATTCTGTGTCAAGGAAGTTAAGAAGCTCAGTGGTAACCTTGTTACATTCTTATTGTTTTATTCTTGCATAACTCGACTGTTCAATAAAGCTTGCCTTAACTTATTTTATTTACTTTCCTGGCTTTTGAGGAACATGGTTTATAGAACTGAGGAGGATCTTAATGTGATACAACCACAATGTTCTCAAAGCTATAGATAGAACAACATTATGTATTTGAACATTAAAAAGAAAGAAAAACAGTTTTCTTTAGTTTACACGGTATTGTGGAAGATTGATAGATGAATATTACATTTTGTTATCATGACATGAATCGAACTACATGTCTTCATGAATAACTCTTTAGAGTGGGATGAAGCTTAAAATTCATGTAATCATACAAAAGCACAATACTGTGATTTGTTTTGGTATACTGGTAAAATTTAGCTTCAGTATCTATAAAAAGGATACATTGCTTAATCTGATAGCAAAGTCATTCTTGGGGGTCCTACTGAAAAATGGGCTGTTTTTTTTCTCATCCAATGTTTTGCAATGTATCCGAATACCCAGCCATCATTGTTGTAAGCGCCAGAGAGGGAGAAACTGAATTGTGACATAAAATAATATTCAATGAACTTCATGCTATATGGCTTTGAATAAAACTTTTCTAATCTGCCATTGGCACAATTGTGGCAGAAAATATGAATGGATTTTTTTCTGTGTTAAATCTTACTTTTTCAAATGAGATTAACAGATTTTAGGAAGCTGACAATTATAAAGCTAATTTATCAAGAGTCTATAAGATATGACGTTTCTGTGCATTTATGCACCTATGCGGGCTCCTTGAAAGCAAAGTACAGTACTGCTTTCATTGTCCATTGGGAAACACAAATGGAAATCATCGCAATCTAAGCAGCAGGTATAAATGCAGTTTGCAGATTTAATCTGATATCCCAAATAAAAGTATGTTAGATAGGCGGGAAAGCGCAATGTATTGTTAGAGTCATAGAGATGTACAGCACGGAACAGACCCTTTGGTCCAACCCTTCCATGCCGACTAGATATCCCAACCCAATCCAGTCCCACCTGCCAGTACCCGGCCCATATCCCTCCTATCCTTCCTATTCATATACCTATCCAAATGTCTTTTAAATATTGCAATTGTACCAGCCTCCACCACATCCTCTGGCAGCTCATTCCATACATGTACCACTCTCTGTGTGAAAAAGTTACCCCGTAGGTCTCTTTTGTATCTTTCCCCTCTCACCCTAAACCTATGCCCTCTAGTTCTGGACTCCCCAACCCCAGGGAAAAGACTTTGCCTATTTATCCTATCCATGCCCCTCATAATTTTGTAAACGTCTATAAAGTCACCCCTCAGCCTCCGGCGCTCCAGGGAAAACAGCCCCAGCCTGTTCAGCTTCTCCCTTTAGCTCAAGTCCTCCAACCCTGGCAACATCCTTGTAAATCTTTCTGAACCCTTTTAAGTTTCACAACATCTTTCCAATAGGAAGGAGACCAGAATTGCACGCAATATTCTAACAGTGGGCTGTACAGCCACAACATGATCTTCCAACTCCTGTATTCAATACTCTGACCAATAAAGGAAAGCATACCAAACACCTTCTTCACTATCTTATCTACCTGTGACTCCACTTTCAAGGAGCTATGAATCTGAACTCCAAGGTCTCTTTGTTCGGCTACACTCCCTAGAACCTTACAATTAAGTATAAGTCCTGCTAAGATCTGCTTTCCCAAAATGCAGCACCTCGTATTTATCTGAATTAAACTCCATCTGCCACTTCTCAGCCCATTGGCCCATGTGGTCCAGACCCTGTTGTAATCTGAGGTTTTCTTTAATCAAATATTCTTTTAGCAAATCAGATGCATATGTGGCATTTTGAGGTGAGATAGATACGCTAGATTTTTGACTTTTATTTTACTCATATAGATTTTCTTTAACTCTGACAGGACTACCATTCCCTTGGTTACCGTTTTACTTTTGTTAGGATCAGAATCAAACTGTTTATTACTTTATTCATTATATCACACCACGCAAATGTTAATAAGATAATATTTATGCCCCTGGATCATAAACGACAGAGGATTCATTTACATAAATTATATCTGTGCTCGAGGACCAGAGCCACAAGTTACAGAGGCTCCTTAATTCACAGCACATGCTGCAGTCCACTGTTCTTTTTCCATCACCCTGATAACTCAAAATATGTTCCCTTATGGGTCTTTTCTTAGAAATATGTCTGGTTGTTTCTATAATTTACAAACTCACGTTTTACAGACTGATTCTAAATATTTCAAGTATCATCTTTCTAGTGTTTTAACTCATGGATCTGAACGTGTAGCAGTATAATCCTAAAAAAGGCAACAAATAACTGTAGTTAACATGCATGAGCCCCTTCTCTTGGTAATGTTTAATAATTGTTCCTCATGCCACCTGCTACAGCTCAAAGGTTTGTCTTCATTTTCTGCAAGGGAGATAGTTGCATGCAACCATCAGCAGGGAACCCACACTGATGATTCATTCAACCTATAACACCTTAGCTGTTACAAAGAGCACACCCTCCAAATGTTTGGCATGAAGGTCACTTATGGAGTAGGTGAAAAAGAGATTGGTAATCTTGTTCTGTGTCAACAGGATAAAGGTTCACTTCAACTTTGACTTCTCGTTAGCAGACTTCATGGAATGTATGGGCAACAGACTGCTTTCAATTGTGGCACCATAGTGATCTGCCACTGTGTGCACACTCACACAGCATGCTAACATATGTCCTCTTTCCATTTGTGGTGCATCTGTGGAATTAAAGTATCATACTAATAAAATGACATTATTTATTCTCTTGCCCTCACATGTGATGAATCTATTTTTGAATAACATTTTTGGATAATTAATGGAATCTTTGAGCTGCATTTGTGCCTGACCTTAAGTTGTCATGGTTCCCATTTGTGTTCTTTACTGGAGGATGAATACTTTTCCTTTCAAGGAACTCCCAAAGGTGCATAATTACACATGAGCTTCCTTCAACTGCCTTCTGTAACAATACCATGGTAGGTGTTGCTTATGTCACTCCTTAGTATTAACCCTTTCAGATCCGTACACGGTGAGAACCAGGAAAAGGAGGATGAAAAATTAGGGTTGGATAGATAGCTACTGGAATTCCCATGGCTTTGGAACTTACACAAGTTACAAATCAAACTGCACAAGTTTTTACTGCAGTCCTTTGACCAGTTTCACAGTTCTTAATATGGTATGGAAGAGAAAAGAACCCGTTCACACACTTTCTGTCAACAGTTAACTTCCTTCCCTTTGCTTATATACTTTGGAGATTGTTTGGAGAATTTCCTTTGCCCCACAATTGCTCCATTCACCAGATGGGTGCTTATGTGTATAAAGTAGCTCTGGAAACTTCCAGAGAAACACAGAATGAGTTGCAGCTCAATAGCAACATCTGAGGCTGAGAGAATTCAGCTTTCATGTAACTTTGCTTGTCGAAGCTGGATGATGCTATTGGAACCTTGGGCACCAATTTATAGAATCCTCTTCGTTCTAGTTTAAGGTATTAGTTCAAGAGAATCCTGATGACATGGTCAGACTCCTTATTGCCTGCAAGGGACAGATAGAGTTTGATGAGGATCTTATCTTTCTTATTCAATTTTGGGTTCTTAAAATTGCAGAGTATCGTCGGTCACTTGTTGGAAGCCCCAACTTCTCACAATTTAGAGTCAGAGAGATGTACAGCATTGAAACAGACCCTTTGGTCTAATTCATCTATGCCAACTAGAAATCCTAACCTAATCTAGTCCCATTTGCCAGCACTTGGCCCATATCCCCCTAAACCCTTCCTATTCATATACCTATCCAGATGTCTTTTAAATGCTGTAATTGTACCAGCTTCTACCACTTCTCCTGGCAACTCATTCTATACAAGTACCACTCTCTGTGTGAAAACATTGACTCTTAGGCCCCTTTTAAATTTTTTCCCTCTCATCATAACCCTGTGCCCTCTAGTTCTGGATGTTGTTAGCTATTTTCAACTGTGAAGGTGATAAACCAAGACTGTATGAATGTCTGACTCAACTGGCAAATGTTGACAGTGGTAGCTTGAAACAAGCCAGTTGCATAAGCATTAAATGAGATGGTGAATTTAACCAGAACAGGCAGGGCTGGATGTCCTCTGAAGGTCAGTGTGTGGTAACTCCCTGTTGAATGGTAGTCAGTGCAATTATTTTCCACCATGCGCTGGGAGGTATAGTTGTGTTTTCTGATATGATTCATATGTTACCTGAGGGAAGGTGCCAGCTAACCATTGCAGCCAACCTGTTTCCCTTCCCACTGCAGAAACTGCTCTTCCTCCTTCAAATCTAGCACATTAATGAGAAGATACATCGGGATGCACGTGGCTAAAACTGTCTGTAGCTGGAGGGGGTAAACTGGTGGCAGTAGAAATGCTGCTGTGAGAGACATGGCATTGAAATGGCTGCTGAATCAAATGTGAAAACAACAAGGAAAAAAGATGCAATGCATTAAAAACAATAGTTGAGTCAAAGTGGACAATTTGAACGTCCGGCACTTCAAGCAGCAGGTTTGCCCACAATGTATCCAGTGTCTTTCAGATGTCACAATGCAATATAAAACATTACAAAAAATGTTACACAAATTCCTCATACCTTTATCAAACTTCATTTCATTTCACATAAGTTATTTCAGTCAAACCTTTGATACTTTTATGATGGATAATTGTTTTGAAAGCTAATTTACATATTATGACACCCAATACAGGGAAGTTGGAAATTTACTGCAGTGAAGCAAAATCAAACTGTTGTGGCAATCTTCAAGTTAAACCTTGAATCAATTGTATGTAATTTCGATAGGGCTAATATGCAACAAGCAGTTGGACTGAACAGATAAGTATTCATGAGATACATATTGGGTGACATTTGAAACTTTTACCCAGTGCTCAAATGATTACTTTTGCTGCAATAAACAGCAAATGAGAGCTAAAAATAATGACACTGATTCTTGGCAATGGCATAAAGCAGATGACAGAACAATATAAAATATTTTGTATAGTTAGCGATCAAACTGGAAACAAGCATAACAATAGAGTTTGCAGCTACAGGTGATGCACAGTAACCCCTAAACTAAGCCAGACTGTCAGCCAATATGAGAACAATGATCATTCTACATCATTGCTGCTTTTAACCTGGTTACACATGCTAAAGGAATTTAGAAAATTTAGTAAATAAAGCAATTCTTCATGTTCTTATAGCAAATGCATTAGCAAAGTACCATAAAGTTCATTCTTCCCTCAAAATACCATATAGCCTATTAAATAGTTATGATGCATGGCTATTCCAATTGCAGCACATTGCAGCAGTAATTTATGTTTGTAATTCTTCCAATAATGATATCTGCAAAGGAATTCTGTGAAAAAAAGTCAAATAAATTGAAACTGCATGTGCATGTACATATGATGGCCTATGATTTCATTACATGCGTTCTCCACACATCCCAACTGCTTCTGTGCTTGCACAATAAAATGGCACATTAACCTACAAGAAACAGACATTGATGAGAGGAAGTGTTTTTAATGTAAAGAGTTTTGGATTCCTTCCTATATTGGAATCAATGGCAATGGGCTCCATAGTGGGAGAATGGGCCCCTCCTTTAAGTTCAGAGCACTTTCACCTTTTCCATGTACTTTCTCATCACCCTGTTCACACTTCTCCCGGCATCCATTTAAACATGTTACCATAAATGTACAATATAACAATATTTGAAGGAGTGTAAGCAACATTATATTGCATGTTCCTTCAAATTCTTCTGCTAACATTTAACAAGAAGCAATGCCAGAAGGGGTCAGCACCTCACAAAGTGTTGTGTCACTCACTCTTTGTTACAAATACTAACATGGATACATTAACCTGGAGCAAATCAAGTAGTGTGTTGTACAAAGGACCACGGGGTGGAGGATTGAATATAAGTTAGAAGAACAAATGCTGCTGCAAGTGAAAAAGAAAGAAATGGCTTGTTGGAAAGCAAACCTACATTCATCTGCAGCAGATGAAATCTTATGGCACCTGCACTTAAAAGAACACTGTCAGCATGGTCCAACCAGTCCATGCTGAACATAATCCAAAACTAAACTAATGCCACCTGCCTGCTCCTAGCCCCATCCCTCCAAACCTTTCCAATTCATTTCCTTATCCAAATGCCTTTTAAATATTAAAATTGAACTCATATCCACCACTTCATTCTATATGCGAGCCACCCTCTGTGTAAAAGAATTGCCCATCATGCCTTTTTAAAATCTTTCTCCACTCCCCTGAAAAATGTGCCCCTTAGTCTTCAAATCCACCCCACACCCCCATCCTCGGGAAAAGACAAACACCATTAGCTCTATCTATACTTCATACTATTTTATAAACTTCTATCAAGTTGTCTCTCAACCTCTTATGGACCAGTGAAAAAGTCCCAGCCTACCCAGCCTCTTTTTGTAACTCAAACCTTCCATTACCCAGCAACATCCTGAAGAATCTCTTCCGAACCTTCTCCAGCTGAATATTATCTTTCCTGTAACTGGACGATCAGAACTGAACACAGTATTCCAGAAGAGGCCTCACCAATGTCCTGTACAACCTCAGCATGATTTCCCAAGGATTGTGCAATGAAGGCAATTGTGCCAAACACCTTTTTAACCACCCTGTCTATGTGTGACGCAAGCTTCAAAGAAATATTTACCTGCACCCATAATGAGTAATAATCAATGATAATGTTAGCATCAAACTTTGTAGGATACCTTAAATGTGGAGTAATCTCCTAGTTGCATCAGGGCTGTCTAGACAATGTCTTTTCTGCACTGTAAGCTGTCATGGACTGAGTACCTTAAGTGGCATCTTAAGTGGTGCTCCCACATCCCAACTCAGCCTAAAGTTGCGGATGGCTGCACACCCAAGATAATCCCAGTGATACATAACAGCAAACCATGCTCCTCCTGCCATTGAGAAAGCACCTTACTACTGCTACTTTTCTACAGTGGGAAAAGTTTATAATGGGATGTCTAGTTTCGCTATCAATTCAATGGTCTTTTGAAATGTTGAGTGGGAGCAAAGAGATATCTCTTCCAGCGATGAGCAAATCAAAAGGATATGATCAATAGTCTGAGACTCAAGGTCACAATTTCACAAGATCACCCTCACCTTCCACTTCTGGAGCAGTTGGCTGCTCAATCATGCCCTGATCAGATTTGGGTAGCGTCCATTCCCTTCCAGGAAACAGAAACCCAGTACTGGGTTCTAAATGTTCAGTTAGTGATAAGATGACTTTCTTTTAAGTTGCTAGTGTATAACTATTATTTCTACCTTGTACCAGGTATATGTGTGACTGGTGTCATTTTAAGCATTTTCTCAGTAGGTGTTTCAAGCCTTTGTGAGTGACTTTTTCCATCTCATTGAGATCAAAAGAGCATCACAATGAATTATAGACTGGGAAAATGTGAGAGTTACTTGCTTATATTGTTTAAATAATTCCTGACTGTCAAACAGGTTTTATCTTTAGGAGAAAGTGAAGAATACAGATGCTGGAGATCAGAGTCAAGAGTGTAGTGCTAGAAAAGCACAGCAGGTCAGGCAGCATCCAAGGAGCAGGAAAATCAACGTTTTGGGCATAAGCCCTGTTTGGTGGTGGAGGGGGCCCAGGACCTGCATGTCCTTGAAGTAGTTGGAGGGGGAGTTGAAGTGTTCAGCCACGGGGCGGTGGGGTTTGTGGGTGCGAGTGTCCCAGAGATGTTCTCTGAAACGATCCACAAGAAGGCATCCTGTCTCCCTAATATAGAGGAGACCACACCGGGTGCAACGGCTGCAGTAGATGACATTGGTAGAGGTGCAGATAAATTTCTGATGGATGTGGAAGGATCCCTTGAGGCCTTGGACAGAGCTGAGGGGAGTGGTGTGGGCACAGATTTTGCATTTCCTGTACAGGCAGGGAAAGGTGCCAGGAGTTGGGTGTGGACCTGACGAGGGAGTTGTGGAGGGAATGATCTTTTCGGAATGCTGACAGGGGTGGGGAGGGAAATGTAGGTCTGGTGGTGGGGTCCGTTTGAAGGTAGCGGAAGTGGTGGAGGATGATGCGTCATATTTGGAGGTTGATGGGATGGAAGGTGAGGACTGGGGATTCTGTCCTTGTTGCGTTGGGAGGGGTGAGTTTCAAGGGCGGTGCGTGAAGAGATTCACTGGAGGGCATAGTCAACCACGTGGGAAGGGAAGCTGTGATCATGGAAGAAGGAGGCTATCTGGGTCTTTCTGAAGTGGAACAGATGCGACGGAGGCAGAGGAATTGGGAATAAGGGCTGACATTTTTACCAGAGGTAGGGTGGGAGGAGGTGCAGTCTAGGTAGTGGTGGGAGTCGGTGGGCTTGTAGTATATGTCTGTGGTTAGTTATCACCGGGAGGGGGGGGGGAGGCAGGGAGGGAGAGAGGTTGCTGCCGGTGTAACTATTGAAGATGGACTGTTCCCCATATCTGACAGGAATTCCTGAAGAAGGGCTCATGCCTGAAACATCAGTTCTCCTGCTCCTTGGATGCTGCCTGACCTGTTGCGCTTTTCCAGCAACACATTTTCAATCCCATATCTGACAAACAGGCAAGCATAGCTGGGTCCTATGCAGGTGCCCATGGCTATCCCTTTTGCTAGGAAGAAGTAGGAGGATTGGAAGGAGGGGTTGTTGAGGGTGAGGACCAGTTCAGCCAGGTGGATGAGGGTATCGGTGGAAGGGTACTGGTTAGGACGGTGTGAGAGGCAGAAACAGAGGACTTGGAGACCTTCGTCATGGTAGATTGATGTGTGCAGGGACTGGATATCAATAGTGAAGGTGAGACGTTGGAGGCTGGGGAAACAAAAGTCTTGGAGGAGGTGAAGGGCATGGGTGGTGTCACGAATGTAGGTGGGGAGTTCCTGGACTCATGTCCAAAACGTTGATTCTCCTTGGATCCTGCCTGATCTGCTGTGCTTTTCCAGCACTACAGCCTTTTCCCCAGTTCCAATGTGATGATATCTAATTTTAGATAATTCATTTATTAGTTAAGAACAAAAAAAAAATCCGGAATAAATATTGTTCAGCTGGAGGATGGCCTATTTCATCAAATCGAAGAAGCATTGGGAGCCATTCATTTGGAATGGACTTAAACAACTCGAATACTGTTTTCATGGGAGAACTTATGGTGGTTTTTGTGTAATAACTGAAGGATCATAAGATGTTCCAATATTTGTAGCAGAAGACTTGACATTCCAGCAAGTTTCCAGACCAAATTCACTCTTTTGTTTGGACTTTTTAAGCCAGTGTTGGTGCAGTGAGGTTGAGAGGTGAGGCTCAAGTCTGTGACGCCACACAAGATTTTTGGGTTAATGCCATCCTGTTCTGAAATGTTATTTACCTTAGTTGTTACCCAGCAGTATCATTCCTAACAAACGCTGAGACACAACTGTCTTCTCAAGTTTGCAGGAACCAGGCCTGAAGCAAAATGGCAATAGATCCAGGTTAATGGTAAACATCCTATCCACTTCCTCGAGCGCTGGAGGTTGTATCAACAGCAAAAAGGAATCAGTGTGGACAATTTTCCATGATTTGCTGCAAAAGGCCACTGCAGGTACCCACTCCTGTGGTGAATTGCTGAGTACCCATTCTTCACTGAGATAAATGAGGAGATTACAGTTGGTTGCTGGCCTTTAATAAGCCTAAGAAATTTGTGGCATTGATTGATTGACCTACGGTAGGCAGGTCTTCACACCAGATTGTATCTCATGTCAATGAGAAACGTGCAAAAGCAAATCCAGTCTTCAGCTGATTCTGGAACCTAGTCCTAGTCCATGAGTGCAAAATGCCAAACAGAGCAGTTTCTTATCCCTGAAGCCCATCATTGGTCAGTTTTCTGGTCATTAGGGGACAACAACTTCAGCATGACACTGGACTCCTGGGATTATCCAACATTCCAAGATTTTAGAAATGAGTTTGACAAATCATATCCACACATTTGCATTCTGGTTCTTGATGGTTTCTAGACAAATGCCATTGATCCATAACTTGACAGTTGTCAGCACGATTGTTCCACCACTTTGGTGTGAAGTCTGCCAAAATGGTGCTATGTGAACTGGTTTTCTTGAAGAGAAAGTTTCAGCAGCTTTGTTTTCAGTCATGTTGCCTTTCAGTTGTTTAGGAGCCATATCGCAATGTTATCTGCAGTGACTTCTGGCAACTCATATGGGGCATGTGAGGCAGCTCCTGCCAATATAATCATAGAATCATAGAAGCCTTACAGTGTGGAAACAGGCCATTTGGCCCAACAAGTTTCCATTGACCCTCTGAATACTAACCCACTCAGACCTATTCTCCTACCATATTACTCCATATTTACTGCTGACTAATGCACCTAACCTACACATCCCTGAATACTATGGACAATTTAGCATGGCCAATTCACCGAACCTGCACATCTTTGGATTGTGGGAGGAAGCCCAGGCAGACATAGGAACTATGTGCAAACTCCAAACAGACAATCGCCTGAGGATGGAATTGAACCCAGATTCCTGGCGCTGTGAGGCAGCAGTGCTAACCACTGAGCCACTGTGCCACCCGTGATAGTATGATTTAATTTATAAATTTGGCTTGCAATACATATTTGCGTTGCTTTTTATTTCTGCATTGTGGTCCAGAGGATAATGTGAAGATCAGTGCTTGAGGGAAGTTAAGAAATGTGTAACAGGCCAATTATTTGAAAAAGTTATCAAATCTATCCCAGTCCCCTGGCACATCTCCAGGGTTCTCAATTCATTCCCTGTCATGAGAAATAAATTGCTACTTTAGTATCAAAGATTCTATGTGCAGAAGTAGGCCATTCTGCCCAATGAGTCCATACTGACCCTCCGAACAACGTTCCACCCAAACCCACTCCATGACCCTATCCCTGTAACTCTTCATTGCCCATGGCTACTCTACCTAGCCTGCACATCCTTAGGACACAATGGGACAATTTAGCATGGCCTGCACATTTTTGAACAGTGGGAGGAAACTGGAACACCTGGAAGAAACTCATACACGGGATGGGGCAGGGGGGGGAGGAATGTGCGTACTCCACACAGACAGTCAAAAATGGAATTGAACTCAGGTGCCTGGCGCTGTAAGGCAGCAGTGCTACCACTGAATGACCCACTAATGCTGTTCCAATAACATTAATACAACTTTTGGCAGTCCATTTCAGTCAGCTTTTCTTTGTTTATGTGCTCCATGTTTAGCACCTTTTTGGATGAACATTGAACTTTGCCATTAAAAAAAAGTTCATGATATTGCAAACTCTTTCCAAGGCATCAGGTTGAGGATGAATTTACATACTGTCCTCTGGGAGCCACTATTACCTCCTACCGTAGGATTTGTAAAGGTTGCTTCTTTCCTTCCCACTTCAAATTCACAGAAGCTGTTGGATATTCCCCTGTCAACCTCCCCCTAGGAGAGGTTCCTCCTTATGCCAAATAAATCAATCAACAAGTAAGAACATCTGCCTGGACAGCACAGGGGAAAGGGCAGTGCTACATGTTAAAAGAACAAAATGACAGCGAGAAGCAAACACTGATCTGTGGGCTGCTTTCAAATTTATGAAAAAAAGGTCATGACCTGGTCTCAGCTGTAACACAAACACAGATGCATAAAAACAATAGAATAAAACCAGCAAAAAAAATTGCTACACTTCATTGAATGCATCTTCATGTACTCCTGCACAGAAATAATTTTTCTTTTCCTTCAATAAGAGTGAGGATAATAACTATTCATAAAACTAGATTCTCTTGCACAGTTGCCAAGCTTTCAACAACGACAAAAGGAACATCAGTTCATCATCGGCCCGCATGATCCTGATCTCAGCTTTACTATCAAGAGGAGAATTAGACTGCAGGTTGGGCATGGCTCCATAAGGAACAGGGCAATCAGAGACCACCTCAGCCTGACTCATACTCACTGGCATCTCTGTAGTTGGCAAACAAACTGGATTATTAGTGCAATAACATGGAGGTCTTTAAAAAGAGTGGTTTTGTTGTAAATGAGGAAAGCACAATATAGAAGAGAATTGGAGGGCTCTTCTGTGGCAGTGGTAGCATCTCTAGCTCAGGCGGCCCAGGTTTAAGTCCGACCTGTTCTAGTGTGACACAACTTCTGAGCTGGTTAGTTAGAAAATGACTAAAATGGAGGCTCCTGTAGCAGGTATGTCCCTACATGTCAGTCAGAAAGGCCCACCTGCTTCAGAGGTGCATAATGGTATCTCTGAACAGATCGATTACAAGCTATTTAGAGAATAAAATTAACAAGGCACATATTTACATAGGAGAGTCCAAAACCAAACC
The DNA here is from genome assembly GCF_020745735.1 of Hemiscyllium ocellatum. Taxonomy (NCBI): domain Eukaryota; kingdom Metazoa; phylum Chordata; class Chondrichthyes; order Orectolobiformes; family Hemiscylliidae; genus Hemiscyllium; species Hemiscyllium ocellatum. Next base: position 23,303,593 of record NC_083422.1, read on the forward strand.
ACAGCAAATAACTTACTTTCAAACAGCTGAATACAGCTTAATTTGTACATGAAGGTTTCACAAATTCTAACTGGCAGCTTAAAGTTCCACGATACAAATGCTATTAGAAAGGATAGAAAGGGGGGGGGGGGAGTAGAGAGGAGGGGGAGTGGTGTTTTTGATAAGGGACAGCATTACTATTGTACTTAGGGAGGATATTCCTGGGAATACAATGAGGGAGGTTATTTGGGTGGAACTGAGAAATAAGAAAGGGAAGATCACTTTATTGGGATTGTCCAATAAATCCCCCAATAGTCAGCGGGAAATGGAGAAACAAATTTGTAAGGAGATCTCAGTTATGTGTAAGAATAATAGCATGGTTATGGTTGGAGATTTTAACTTTCCAAACATAGACTGGGTCTGCCATAGTGTTGAGGGTTTTTTCATAAATGGAGAGGAATTTGTTAAGTCTGCTTGACCTGCTGTTCTTTACCAGCACCATAGTCTCGACTCTGATCTCCAGCATCTGCAGTCTTCACTTTCCCCTAAGATTTTTCAAAAGCTGACTGGGGGCAGATGTTCACAGGTAAAGAGACAGCTGGAAAATGGGGAGCCTTCAAAAATGAGATAATGAGAGTCCAGAGACAGTATATTCCTGTTTGGTGTAGGGAAAGCTGGATGACCAGGGAAATTGAGGTTTTGATTAAGAAAAAGAGGAAAGCATATGTCAGATGTAGACAGGAGAGATTGAATGAATCCAGAGAAGTGTATAAAGGCAGTAGGAATATAAGCAAAAGGGAAATCAGGAGGACAAATAGGGGACATGAGATAGCTTTGGCAGATAGGGTTCAGGAGATTCCAAATGGATTTTATAAATACATTAAGGACAAAAGGGTAACCGGGAGAGAATAGGGCCCCTCAAAGATCAGCAAGGCAGCCTATCTTTGGAGCTGCAGGAGATGGGGGAGAAACTAACAAGCATTTTGGATCAGTGTTTACTGTGGAGAAGGAAGGTACAGAGTGTGGGGACATAGAAGGTGATATCTTGAAAAATGTCCACATAACAGAGGAGGTGGTGCTGGATGTCTTGAAATGCATAAAAGTGGATAAATCCCCACAACCTGATCAGGTGTACTCTAGAACTCTGTGAGAAGTTAAGGAAGTGATTATTGGGTCCATTGCTGAGATATTTGTATCATCGATAGTCACAGGTGCAGTGCCATAAGATTGGAGGTTGGCTAATGTGGTGTCACAATTTAAGAAGGGTGGTAATGAAAGGCCAGGGTACTATAAACTAGCGAGCCTGACATCAGTACAGGGCAAGTTTTTGGAGGGAATCATGAGGGACAGGATTTACATGTATTTGGAAAGGCAAGGACTGATTCAGGATCGTCAGCATGGCGTTGTGCATGGGAAATCATGTCTCACAAACTTGATTGAGTATTTGAAGAAGTAACAAAGAGGATTGATGAGGGCAGAGTGGTAGACGTGATCTATATGGACTTCAGTAAGGCGTTTGACAAGGTTCCTCATGGGAGACTAGTTAGCAAGGTTAGATCTCATGGAATACAGGGAGAACTAGCCATTTGAATACAGAACTGGCTCAAAGGTAGAAGATAGAGGGTGGTGGTGAAGGGTTGTTTTTCAGACTGGAGGCCTGAGACCAGTGGTGGGCCACAAGGATCGGTGCTGGATCTACTGCTTTTCATCATTTATATAAATAATTTGGATGTAAACATTGCAGGTATAGTTAGTAAGTTTGCAGATGACACCAAAATTGGAGGTGTAGTGGACAGCAAAGAGGGTTACATCAGAGTATAACAGGATTTTGATCAGGTGGACCAATGGGCTGAGGATTGGCAGAAGGAGTTTAATTTAAACAAATATTAAGGTGCTGTATTGGAAAAGCAAATCAGAGCAGGACCTATGCACTTAATGGTAAGGTCCTGAGCAGTGTTGCTGAACAAAGCGACTGTGGAGTGCAGATTCATAGTTCCTTAAAAGTAAAGTCACAGGTAGATTGGATAGTGAAGAAGGCATTTGGTATGCTTTGCTTTATTGGTCAGAGTATTGAATACAGGAGTTGGGAGGTCATGTCGCGGCTGTACAGGACGTTGATTCGGCCATCTTTGCAATATAGCGTGCAATTCTGGTCTCCTTCCTATTGGGAGGATGTTGTGAAACTTGAAAGTGCTCAGAAAAGACTTACAAGGATGTTGCCAGTGTTGAAGGATTTGAGCTATAGGGAGAGGCTGAATAGGCTGGGGCTGTTTTCCCTGGAGCGTCAGAGTCTGAGGGATGACCTCATAGAGGTTTACAAAATTATGAGGGGCATGGGTACGATAAATAGACAAGGTCATTTCTCTAGGGTGGATGAGTCCAGAACTAGAGGGCATAGGTTTAGGGTGAGTGGGGAAAGATATAAAGGGGTCCAATGGGGCAACGTTTTCACACAGAGGGTGGTGTGTGTATGGAATCAGTTGCCAGAGGAAGTGGTGGAGGCTGGTACAATTACAGCATTTAAAAGACATCTGGATGGGTATATGAGGGATATGGAACATGGGACTAGATTTAGTTAGGATATGTGGTCGGCATAGTTGAATTGGACCTAAGAATCTGTTTCTGTGCTGTACATCTCTATGACTCCAGATTGTTCTGGTGATGGGAAAAGCAAATCCTGTCTATCCACAAGCACTTATATGGACAGAGAATTAGTGACTCATAGTGCCCTGACCGGGCAAGAGGGAGAGAAACTAAAGGTTAGACAATGGGGCAGTGGCAGATTCCTCCACTCCATATTCTGCTGTATCTGCAGTGAGCCTGCTCAAATCCAACCACTATGTGCCCTTGGATAACACTCCATTACTGGTGTGGGACCCTCATTCACAGAATGATACCTTCTTGATTGAAAGCATGAAGCAAAATAGCAGTACACAAATGTATATGTTGTGGTCAAGCTAATTAATCAAAGGTGAGGACAGGAATAATCTACACATGGCTGAAACCTGAGCAGCCTGAGTGTAAATTCTATCATGCTCACTTAGTCATTACACAACCAAATTACTGACCTGACCCATTGAGTATAATTGCTGAAATATAAATTATTAAAGGGAAACGTGTCCTTGATCAGTTCACAGAGCAAGAATTTTGTAAGAAATTATTTGACCAGGCCATCATAATACAAAATCTGATAATCAGTGAGGAAAATATTCCAAATGGTGTGCTAACCTTTGACCTGGAAGCAAGAAAATAAGGATAATTTGCAATTTCTTGAAAAGATTTGCAGAATGTTTAAAAATGACTTTATAACTTCACAACAATTATAAAGGATCAATGACTGTATATCTCCCTTGGATAATAAAAAAAATTGCTCCGGGATAACCAGGCTGTTTTTATTTGGTCACTTGAAAACAAACTCTGGGAAGCTATTCCATTCAGACTGTTATAACCTGAGGAAGTGAGTGTTCATGGAAGCGTGCCCTGCTGATGATAATTGTACGCATGAAATTTTGAGGTAAATGCTAATAGACTTGGGTAAATCTCCTGACTTACTCTGTGCAAATAAAGAATTGCCTTTGTGGAACTCTGTAGCTCTTTAAAGTCACATGTTTGTGGAGAATGGTGCTGCTGCTTGTCATTATCTAAGATATATCTTTGTTGCAGTGATTAACTATTTGAAGTGATATTTACCTTTTTATTTCAAGCATCATTAATTCATGTTTAATTCATATTGCATCTAATTCATGTTAAAGTAAAAGTAACAATGTGAAATCTTGTTGATGTTTTCTCAATTTTGGGGTTGATCAGTAAAATTTGATTATTCTGGTTTACGGTTCACCCGTGGAGGTTTAAACAATGTTTAAAGTGCAGGGAGAACTACCCACTTCCTGACTCAATGTGTTTACAGACATTTTTAAAGCATAGCCAGTAAGCACACTTGCCTGACACCATCAGGCTCATTCTCTATATGTGGAGATTGAGCTCTTACTGCACATAATCTACGCCTGGCCAGGACAGCAGTTGTAGCTTTCCCATGCAGTCAAAGCTGCCAGGATCTGCATCACGATTCATTGGAAGCTCAGAGAATTAAAATATGTTTCAGTTTGCGGTTTTCTTGTAGACCGACAGAGCTGGATTGTTTCCGCTTACTTTAGTCCTGAGACTTTTGTGCCTGGGCTGACTGAAGTAGTGGTAGTGGCTACCATTCCCATTGGCACTGCCAGATACTGAAGAGCTTCCAGCTTCAGATTGGTGGAATATCCACTGCTCACTAGATGGTATAGTGGCCCTGCTGAAGTTGGGAGCTTGAGCATCAAGGTTCCAGTTGCTAATTAGGCATTTTATTTTATTAAGTTCATGGAAATAGCGTCCAGATGGTGCTACCAGTTTTCAGTTCAGAAGTTAGAACCCCTCCCCCAGGTTAAAACTTGCCTACTGTTATTGCAATATTCTGTTCCATAATTTGTTTACTTCTAAAAAAAGGAACATTGTCATATTCTTCATTGTCCAATCCTAGTTACTCTGAGGACATTTATGAGTCAGCCACATTTCTCACTTCTGTCCCTAACAATTAGGGAAAGGAAGCTTTTTGTCTTTTGCCTACTGCGTGCCAGCTTTTTTAAATGTAATATCACAACTTGCAATGGTGGGATTACAGTTTATGACCTCTGGTCTGGTGGTTCAGTAATAAGTCACAAAGCTATAGAATCCTACATTATGATGGTTTCCCTATCTCCTTTCTTCCAGCCATGACCTAATAGTTGACTTCACATCTCAATGAATCAGAAAGCTATCAGTTCAAGACTCACTCTAGCAACTCAAGCACAAAAGTCTCAACTAACATTATTTTAAGAAACAGCAGAAGAATTCTCCCTGTTGTAGTCAATATTTACTTCTCAACCAACGATATGAAAAATGGGTTATTTAGATATTAGCATATTGCTGTCTTTGTGAGCTTGCTGTGTGAAATTGTGTTTACTATATTCAAACATGACTACATTTTGAAAGTAGCCCACATTTTGGAATGTCCAGAGGTGTGTGAAAGGTGGTATGTATTTCTTTATGTGCCCAGATTCAGTCAGAGAAGTATGGTGGTCTTCTCCCAGTCTATCATAATGCCAAATTACATGAATTATCTGCCGGATTGCTTTGTGGAAAATAATCTTTCACATTCGCCCATCTTCAGCTTCTCCTCCCGAAAAATAATGGGCAATGTCACCAAGAGAGCTCCATCTAAAGGTCCAACTGGAAACTGGCAAGACTCAAAAACATGCTGGATTTAAATACTCACTCCAAATCGGTAACTGTTCATCAGATTTAAAGCATTTTCCTCAGGTCATGTATCATCTGAGCCACATGTAGCTTCTCGTCACTTAATCCCAAAGGCATGGTTTCCAATGTAGGAATGTTAAACATTCTCAAATACTATTTGACTTGAGTCTCAAATCAAAAGTGTCTGCTACACTTACCCTTCAGGTAAAACTGCATGTGACTTTAATCAAAGTTGCTGAAAAATTCTCAGACTCTTTTTGCCAGCTGATGTGCACATCCTCCCACGCTCATTAGGGAACTTCCTCTTTTATGGTGGGATTGTCCTGCATTTCCCTTTTGTTCCCAGTGTAAGATATAGCTTCTTTCAGGACAGCATTTTCTCCTTCTGACTTTTTAAATGAATTGTATCCCATTCTAGCCTGCACTATAATGGGCATAAACAGCAGTGGGAACAATGCAGTTTCAGAATAAACACAGCTGTGATGGCTGTGATTACATGAATAATGAGCTTGAAATCTGCATTATCTCAGTGGTGACAAAGAAGCACCAATTACAAGTGTGCAGTGGTTTTCTAGCAGTTGATGCTGATTAGCTGTTCAGGGCAACAAGGCATTGAAGTGATGTTTGCTCTTCAGTTCTTTAAAGTAACAAGAAAACAAAGGAAACAAAGCTTGGCCCTTTAAAACCCTGAACAGATTTGCTCACAAGTAATAAATAAACGTAATAAAATCAGTTTGAGCAGTCCTCAAAGAACCATTTGCACATCCTGGTTCCAGATATTTATGCAGTTTCTGCCCCCACCTGTCTTAAAAAGTGTGAGAAATAGGGAAGAGTGTTGTTTTTGCAGATATAGCAAAACGATAATGATGATAAGCTTTAAGCAAAAAGTGCTGACAGAAGGCAGCTACCTGACATGGTAAAATGAGCAGACTTCTTAAAAAAAGGCAAGCTTGCACAAAAAACAAGACAATGGAAAACCCCTGGCACAGTAGGTGCTAGTGTGGATTGCAAATAACGGCCCAAGAAAAGGAGAAGTCACCGTAGAGGCCGCCAGGTCACAAGTTAGGGATAGAACTAGGGTGATTGGGTAACATGGGAGGCAGGAGAGGTGACCTCATGCAGCTCAAAGGTATAAATGTGTACGTGTACCAATGTTCATTGCTCATTTGCTTCAGCAAGCATCTGATGCCCTTTCCTTGCAAGATCGTAAAATAAATTGTTTGGTTTCCAGACTTTGGTGGTCTCAGTTAATTTTGTTAAGTTTGTTTCTAACAGATTTGGGGGCTCGTCTGGGATCCCAATCTCCGGTCGCTCGGCATTCTTGGAAAGACAGAGAAGGTGCACCTCGCCGATTTCGGCGATCTCTGGTTTCCACTTGTTGCCGCGGCAGCTTTGGGCGAGTGTGATCTGGATGGAGAGACCCAGGAAACAAGACAGGAAGGCGCAGCTGGTTCGGTCGGGCAACTCTTGTGCACAAGACCTGAGTCTTAAAAAGGTCTTAAGGTCTGGAAAAAGACATATCCGGGCGACTGGGGTTTGCAAGACCAGTAAGTTCTGTGTGGTTTTGCAGTGACCAGTTAGAGCTGCAGGAATTGCCGCGCAGGTTAGGAGCCGACATGACCAGATAACTCTGTGCACAGACTAAGGTAAGAAAAGGACCTTTAAGTATTGCCTTGGTGGTCGGGACGACCTTATGTGGTCAGGAACATATGAGACTTCCGAGGAATTGGCAATGTCTATTATTAACATTTAAATGGCCAGATTGATTAGACAGGAAAAGGTGTCAACCTGATTCCAGCAGCCAGCCTTAGACAGGTTATTAAGAGGGGAAGTCCCCCATGCGAATGATGGCAATATTGGGGACGTTATTCTCAGGAGAAGAGAGAAGTATGATTAGGTGGGCTGCCCGACAAGAGTGGGAAAAGAGGCACCCAGTTGGTGATGAAGAAGCTCCTGCGGAGGACAAGTTTCCCAACATTGGGATAACAATGATAGGCGACACAGAGGATTAATGAAGGATTCAAGGGAAATGGTAATATTGGGAATATTGAGGCAGCACCAAAATCACAGAACTTTGTGAAAGCCTTTGAGGTAAGGCAAGAGAAGGATGAAACTCCTTCAGCGTTTCTTCAAAGGCTCAAAGAGGCCACAAGGAAATATTCGGGACTGAATCCTGATGACTCGGTGGCGCAAGGACTCTTGAAGGTCCAGTTTGTGACTAAATCATGGCTGGACATACAAAAGAAATTGCAGAAAATAGATGGATGGAGTGAAAAACAGATGGAAGAGTTGTTACGTGAGGCACAGAAAGTGTATGTGAAGAGAGAGGACGAGAAGCAGAAGTAGAAAGTGAAAATGATGGTGGCAGCAGTAGATGAAATAACAAAGAAGAGATTAGGATCGGGAGATAATAGAATGGATAAGGATAGAGAAGGATACGAAAGACAAAGATTGGATATCCGGGGAAGGAGGCAACAGGCGGGATGTTACCATTGTGGAAAAGTGGGGCATTTTAAACGAAATTGCCCTGGGTTAACAAGGGAATGGGAAACTGTTTCCCTGATGACATTTGATGAGAAATAGGGGAGTCAGGGGTTCCTTCCTCCTGAAACCCACCGGGAACCCTTGATAAATCTAAAGGTGGGACCTGAAGGGGAGGAGGCAGTATTTTTAGTAGACACAGGAGCGGCACAGTCATCTCTAAGTTTTAGACCTACCGGTGTTAAATTGACTAATAAAACGCTCAAGGTTTCTGGGGTAAAAGGCAAAGAATTCCTAGTGCCCATCTTTGAGCCAACGCTAGTTAGAGTAAATAACGAAGAAGTAACAGGACAGTTATTGTATATTCTCAATATAGGAAGTAATCTATTAGGAAGGGATTTGATCATCTTGTTAGGCTTAAGAATTGGGGTGGAAAATAGTGCAGTGATCATAAAGATGGCCATGTTAACACCTAGTGATGAAGAGTAAATCAGCCCCAATGTATGGGCAAGACTGGGCAATACAGGGCATCTAACTATTACTCCTATGGTAACGTTGATTCAGGAGAATAAGACAGTTCGGATTAGACAATACTCCATATCACTTGAGGGTCGTAAAGGTCTACAACCAGTGATAGATTCTTTGTTAAAAACCGGATTGTTGGAACCCTGTATGTCACCCTTTAATACCCCAATACTGCCCGTCCGCAAACCACACGGAATCTATCGATTAGTGCAGGATCTCAGAGCATTGAACCAATTGGTCCGAACACGACACCCAGTAGTCCCCAAACCGTACACCTTGCTAGGCAAGATACCGAGTGACCACCGTTGGTTTAGTGTGATAGATCTAAAGGATGCATTCTGGGCCTACCCTCTGGCTCCAGAGAGCCGTGACATGTTTGCCTTTGAATGGGAAGACCCATACAAGGGTAGGAAGCAACAATTCCAATGGACGGTACTTTCCCAGGGGTTCACAGAATCACCTAACCTATTTGGGCAAGTACTGGAACAGGTCCTGGAACAACTTGAGATGCCTAAAGGTTACAATATGTGGACGACCTGCTTGTGTCAGGATGGAAGAGAGATGACGTGAGCCTGGCCACCAATAGACTGTTAAACTTCCTAGGACAACAGGGTTTAAGAGTATCTGGGAATAAATTGCAATGTGTGGAGAGAGAAGTGAAATATTTAGGGCACCTTATTAGTGAGGTATTAGGCGAGTTAACCCCGAGAGAATTAAAGGAATAGTAGAACTACCCCTCCCGACCACCAAGCGAGAATTATGAAAATTCTTGGGGTTAGTGGACTATTGTAGATTATGGATAGAAGCATACGCCCAGAAAACGAAAGAATTATATCATAAATTGATAGAATCTGAACGTGAAAGACAGCACTGGACAGAAGAGGAAAAAGAAGGGTTACATGAGTTAAAGCGTAGCTTAATACAAGCTCCAGTGTTGGCTCTTCCTTCCCTTGAAAAACCATTTCACCTTTTTGTGACAGTAAATGATGGAACAGCCTTGGGAGTGTTAACACAGAAAGGAGGTAGCCCATAGCTTTCCTGTCCAAGATCTTGGATCCTGTCTCGAGAGGATGGCTTGAGTGTATACAGGCAGTGGCAGCCACTGCCATACAAGTAGAGGAGAGCCGTAAACTTACTTTTGGAGGGGCGCTAATTGTTAGTACCCCCAATCATGTCAGAACAGTACTAAACCAAAGGGCAGGGAGATGGTTGACAGACTCACGAATCTTGAAATACGAGGCCATCCTGATGGAGAAAGATGACCTTGTATTAGCAACAGACACCTGTCTAAACCCAGCTACCTTTCTATGGAAGGGAGAACCCCTGGATAAACGAGAATTAGAACACGACTGCTTAGATATCATTGAGTATCAGAATAAGTTTGGCCAGATCTAAAAGATACTCCCTTGCATGATGGGGACAGACTGTTTATAGATGGGTCATCAAGAGTGGGACAAGGAAAAAAACACAATGGGTACGCCGTAGTAGACGGTAACAAAAATCAAACAGTTGAGGCGGATTGATTGCCTAATACATGGTCAGCCCAAACTTTGGAGTTGTATGCATTGAACCAAGCCCTAAAACAACTAGAAAATCAGGATGGGACAATTTGCACCGACTCTAAGTATACCTATGGAGTGGTCCATACTTTTGGAAAGATATGGCAAGAACGTGGACTAATTAATAGCCGGGGAAAGGAATTAGTACACGAAGAATTAATAGGACAAGTGTTGAAAAGTTTGGAATTACCGCATGTACTGGGGCACCAAAAGGGGAACACTCTAGAAGCAAAAGGAAATAGGCTAGCAGACGAAGCAGCCAAAGAGGCAGCTATGACCCTTACAGTAACTAAAATACAGGTTCTCACACCTCTGGTGGAGTCTCCTTCCGTGGACTCCTTATACACGGAGGAAGAGGAGAAAGAATTCCAGGAGATAGGGACCACTAAGGCAAGTGGGGGAAGATGGATTCTCCCGGATGGGAGGGAAATGTTGAGTAAACCAGTCATGAGAAACATTCTAAATACCCTGCACCAAGGCAGTCATTGGGGCTCTCAAGCTATGTGTGACATTGTGTTATGAAAGTACGGATGTAAAGGGATATGCACTTTAAACCAAGCAGATATGCTCAGGATGCCCGATTTGCCAAAAGATTAATAAAAAGATAACAAGAGGAGGGCAAAAAGGTGGAAGGAAGCCCGGGGTGAGACCTTTTCAGAGCATACAGGTCGACTCTGCAGAATTACCCCCCGGTAGGGAAACAAAAGTACTTATTAGTCATAGTAGACTACTTAACCAGGTGGGTAGAAGCCTTTCCAGTGTCTTCAGCTCCCTCAAAAGGAGTAGTGAAAGTGTTCCTTGAACATATCATTCCACGATATGGAATAGTGGAAACTATAGATTCAGACCAAGGTATCCACTTTACTTTTAAGATCTCACAAGGGGTAATAACAGGGTTAGAAATTCGTGGGAATTCCACACTCCTTGGCACCCACCCTCCTCTGGATGGGTGGAAAGAATGAATTAAACCTTAAAAAAGCAATTATCAAAGTTAGTCCTAGAGACTCAATTACCATGGACTAAATACTTACCTATTGCACTATTACACATTTGAACGGCCCCGAGGTGAGATATCGAACTTTCTCCTTATGAAATGATGTTTGGGCTGCCATTCCTGGGAGGGAAGGGAGAGGTACCCATGGCCGAGTTTAACAACAAGTTTTTGAAAAACTATATTGTTGCATCATCTGTTCTTGGGAATAAACGGCCTTCTGGTACAAACACCGCCACTCGAGTTTGCGGTCCATCAGATACAGACAGGTGATTGGGTCCTGATAAAGGCCTGGAAGGAGATCAAACTAAACCCGAACTGGGAGGGACCATTCTGAACTCTTCTGACTACTGAAACACATCCGAACTGCAGAAAAAGGGTGGAGCCATCACACTCGTGTCAAAGGCCCCGTGGACGCTCCTCCCTCTTCGGCAGAGTGGCAAGTTCATCCTACAGATAACCCTCTGTAAATCAAGCTGAGTAGAAAGACTGAACTGAAATAAGAGATTTTTAATATTTGCTGCTATTGATTTAAAAATTTCGCTGCTACTAATTGTAAGGGTTGCGTGGACTCACCTCTCCCAGATGACTACAAAAAGGGAAAAGATAGGCAGGAAGGCAGACAGAGGTAAGAGATGGGTGGGTACTGGTTTAGTATAATGATAATTATACTGATGGCTCAAGGAGATCGGAAAAATCATTTTACTTCCCTATGCCCATATTATGCTGAACAAAAGGGGCTTGCCGACTGTTGGGTCTGTGCAGAAATCCCTCACCATAGCGAATTAGGAATCCCCATTTCAATAATACCACTTACCCAAAGCGAAGTTTATGATGCCCAGCAATTTGACCAAAGCTCAAATAATACAAAGTGGAGATCCGAAAGGGACAAATATAACTTTGAGGGATTGTTCCCTCGACCTGGCCTTAAAACCCTGGGTGCTATCGATGGACTTAACGTTCATCTGCCAACAGGGACAGTGAACGCCACTTACTTCCGTAATCGGAATGATACTGCCCCCTTTCAATTAGGAAATTCATCTTGCGTCTACACTAACCAGGCTACGGCCACGAACATTCCCCTATTATTAAACAGAACATATTGGATATGTGGCTCGAAAGCTTATCCATATATGCCTGGAGAAAAATACGTTGACATGGTCGAATGTGTGAGAGTGTTCAAACACTGTCTCAAAGCCAGAAAGGCTGAAGTGGCTGCTGTTACCTCGCCTATATAATTCCCCACCTCCGGATAGAACACACCCTGAAAACAGAAAAGCAAATAAGTCGTCTCTGAATGGGACCGTTTCTGGTGGACATTATTCCCAAATTACGGCACTGCAAGAGCGGGGAGGGAAGTAAAGAAACTGGCGGCAGCCCTTGAGAAATTGGTTAATGATACCACTGACTCGTTTAGAGGAACAGGGTCCCAAATATCGGCCCTAACCACTGAAATGATTGCCACAAGACTAACAGCTTTACAAAATCAAATGGCTTTAGATTATATCTTAGCCGAGAAAGGGGGAACCTGTTAATTGGTAAAGAATGTTACACTTTCATCCCAGATGCCTCTTCCACGGTGGAAGAAAAAGCAGAGATAATAAGGAAAATGATAAAAGATATGAGAGAAATCGGGGATGAACTTTGGAAAGATAAAGGGACAGAATGGGGATGGGATGATTGGAGACTAGTGGGTTGGGAAAAGTGCTTGATCAATCGAGCAATCTATGGATTATTAATATTGGTGGGCCTGGTGGTAGGGTTCAATGTCCTCAAGTGGATAATGAGCCAATTGATGAAGTCCCTTGGGGAGGGGACTCAGAGACATCATCAGATGCTTTTACAATCAACAGGTGACCAACAACAGAGGGAAAGTCAAAGAATGCTCCCAGAATTTGAGAGACAAATGGGGTAAAGTGATACTGTGAGTAAGATTGTGAACCTCTGCAGTTTAGAGTGCAAAGAGGGCAGAATAAGTGCAAAAACAACAAGTTGTAAAAGAAAAGGAATGGGGGAGTTGTGAGAAATAGGGAAGAGTGTTGTTTTTGCAGATATAGCAAAAAGATAATGATGATAAGCTTGAAGCAAGAAGTGCTGACAGAAGGCAGCTACCTGACATGGTAAAATGAGCAGACTTCTTAAAAAAAGGCAAGCTTGCACAAAAAACAAGACAATGGAAAACCCCTAGCACAGTAGGTGCTAGTGTGGATTGCAAATAACGGCCCAAGAAAAGGGGAAGTCACCATAGAGACTGCCAGGTCACAAGTTAGGTATAGAACTAGGGTGATTGGGTAACATGGGTGTCAGGAGAGATGGCCTCATGCAGCTCAAAGGTATAAATGTGTACGTGTACCAATGTTCATTGTTCATTTCCTTCAGCAAGCATCTGATGCCCTTTTCTTGCAAGATCGTAAAATAAATTGTCTTGTTTCCGGGCTTTGGTGGTCCCAGTTAATTTTGTTAAGTTTGTTTCTAACAAAAGGTTATGAACCTTCCAGGGGTCACCCAACAGGAAATAAAGATTAATCTCCAGTAATGCAGAGGGGAAAAAATATCAAGGAACATTATAATAAAGTTTTTAAAAATAATTTTCTCTGTACTCTTCCTTTGTTGATCATAGAAGTGTCACCAGTAACTCTGATTTGGAGATGCCAGTGTTGGCCTGGGGTGTACAAAGTTAAAAATCACAAAACACAAGGTTATAGTCCAACAGGTTTATTTGGAAGCACTAGCTTTTGGAGCGCTGCTCCTTCACCATGTGGTTGTCACCTGATGAAGGAGCAGCGCCCCGAAAACTAGTGCTTCCAAATAAACCTGTTGGACTATAACCTGGTGTTGTGTTTTTTTTGACTTCATCAGTAACTCTGGTGGTCAAGACTCATCCAAGTGTTAAAATGAAGAGCATGCCTTTACTTTCCGATTGGTTCTGGAAGGTTGAGCACTTTGAGTATGAACTTGTCAGAAGATCATTGTTAGGAGTGTGGGGCAGAGAGTTTGGAGGTAAGTAGTCAAGTGAAGCAATTCCAAGAAAATGGGAAAAGGCGATGGAAATATTTATCCTAACTTTGCGATGAAGGATCTGATGGAACCTACCAGAAAATTACCCACCGCACTGCGTTTCTGCTGTTTTCTAACCTGTGTTTAAAGACTGCCTCAAGATATCCAGAGGAGAGATATTTGAAATTTAGCCAAGAGACTTCCTTAGATCACGCAGGATTGGTTATAATCCCTGAAGCGGGTATACCAAGTGAGACGGACAGTACCAGTCTCTCATTATACATTGGTGGGTTCAGGCTGAACTCATGAATAATGCAACCCAATTCCTCAGATTATGCAGGGAATGCACCCATGGATTGTCAGGGCTCTAGTTTGTTGGAAACAATCTCAAGAGAGACATAGCAACATAATGTATATATTTAATCTCAGAAAGTGCACGTAAAGTTGAGGTACAACATCTTTTGTGCTTGTATTGCTTCTGTTGCCTCTTTCAAAATAGACTTGACATAATTTTCTTCTCCATATTTCAAGTCACCCCTACATTACAAGCATATGTATACTTTCTGCCTCTAAAATACTTTGCCAATTGAAATAGAATACCAGGACCAACTTTTCTTAAGTCCAAATGCAAAATCAACCCATGAGGAGTCTATAAAATTGGAACAAAACTGAAAAGTTTGGATATTCCTGTCAATATTACCTTACTGTAGTAGGTCTCTGAAAACCATAACGATTTAACTTGCCAATGAATTATCACATGCCAAAGACACTTTAACTCCAGCTACAGCATTACATTCTGCAAAGACATTTTATCTTACATACTGGAGCATCATTAACATCTAATTATATAATTTCAATGAGTAATTAATGGGAGAAATATCATTCTAAAGCTTGACTAATAGGGAAGCATCCCCAAGGGAGAAGCAAAACATATCCAAAAGATTACAAAAAAGTAACTCCAAAATCCATGCTCTGCTCTTCGCATTTTGAGCTCCAAAATTACCCAACGTTTCTGATGAAGGACTTATGCCCGAAATGTTGACTCTCCTGCTCCTCGGATGCTGCCTGCCCTGCTGTGCTTGTCCAGTGCCACACTTCTTGACTCTGACTCTCCAACATCCATGGACCTTAATTCCTCCTAAATGACTCCTGACCAACATAAATGTAGTTGACTCTTAACTCCCCAATAAATGCTGGCCTACCCATTGACACCTCAACCCGTGAATGAATTAAAAAAATTCTTAGTTTAAGCAAAAGCAGTGTACTGTTGTTCAAAGAGACTGAAACAAATATTAAATGTGAAAGAGTAAAATAAGCTCTCGAGTATTCCTCCCTTGTAAAAAAGGAAAGTGTAAAAAGGGAAGGTAAGGTAACTTAGTTGATATCAACGTCAATATTGATTCCTAATCAATTGTGATTGGTATTCCAAATCAAAGTAAGTCAAATAAAGTGGGCACTCAATGGAGTGCATACCTCTGTCAAACCACGCTAACATGATTGGAGTTATGCAGTTCTTCCTTGAGGTTTTATTTTCTGTTTGCTTCATGCTCAAAAACTACAAAGATTCAAAGAAACCTTTCTAATAATAGCTTTCTTATCACTGAAAATGCTTTAGTCAAATCACATCCAACAATCTGTTCTGAACACACTGCTCACATTTGACAGCTGTGAGAAATTCCACAATAGCATCTTGTAAAATTCACAACATTCTAAAACATCCAACAATATTATAAGAGAAAACATTGCACAACATCCTTTTTTCCCATATAAAAAAAGTCAATTTGCTCTGACTGTTAATGTAAACATAACCTTTGAAATAAAAAGATTCCAGGAATTGGATCTGCTTGTTTGCTAATAATAGATCAGTTTTTCTTTCTTTTCTAACAACTCGATATTCTCTGTATCAAATTTCACTGAAATTCTATTGAAATACATAGTTGACAAATAGATTGATAAAATGTAACATTAATTCTGCCTGTTTTCAATGGTGGAGACAATCGCTGTAAAACAGTTTAATCTCAATAACCTCCATGGGAAAGGGTAGGGCTCCACATGAGCAGAAGTCTTGAACAGATAAAAAGCAAAGGTTTAGATATATGATAGCTCTCCAATTGCAAGTGTTTTCTCAAAACAGGTTCCACTTACTTCTTGGACATATATTTTACCATGATGATCAACACTTATTCACAGATTTTCTTGATCAGTTCATTTCAGTCAATCACAGAACTGGTGGATTCAGAGGTATGGAACAGTAGGCAATAATTATAACCCGGGCTGGCATTTCCAGACAGTTTCTAACATTGGGCATCAGAGTTATTCACATCTTTGTTTATATTTGGGAGTATTGACATTATAAGGGTACCATGGTGTGAACCTGTTTCATTGAGGTTAAGGTGTAAGTGTGGTTTGCATTTTGCTATTATGCTTTGTTTAAATTTTAAACAGCCAGGCTAATGGATTGCCCTGTGAAATGAACCATCCAATAATTGTCACCTATTTTACTGAGTTGAATCAGGCATGTTTTGTTTCTGGCTGCAAAATACAGAGAGTTGTATTCACTTCACCAGTTTCCCAATCACCCCTCCACTCCCCCACCTCATCCCAGAACCAACCCTCCAAGTCGGCAATGCCCTCTTAACCTGTCCATCTTCCTTCCCACCTATACACCCTCCCCATTGACCCATCACAATCGCCCACCTATGTATTAATATAACAGTTTCCGGTATCTGCACATGTCCCACACTGGGCGCGCTGTTCGACAATCCTAAATTGGTTATTAGCACATCATTTTGCAAGTGTTGTCCAGTCATGAAATCACATTTGTTCTCAATATGCAAGGTCTTCACCACACCCAACCAGACTGCATTTGCAAAACTCTGCTAAAAGCAGGGTCCTGTTTATTAATCTGTGTAATTTCCAGAACATGTACACATGCTATATTGTCACTAATTGACAGTCCCAATTTGATTACTAACACTTTTTTTCGCACACTCGGGATTAATTAGCAAATGTTGTCCAGTCATGAAATCACATTTGTTCTCAATATGCAAGGTCTTCACCACACCCAATCTGTCTGCATTTGCAAAACTCACACAATGCTCAACATCAGATGCAATTTTATGATTAACTGACATTTGCTAAATAATCCTGAGTGTGCAAAAAAAGTGTGATGGCAATCATATTGGGACTGTCAATTAGTAGCAACGAAGCATGTGTGTGTGTTCTGGAAATTACACAGATTAATAAACAGGACCCTGCTTTTCGCAAACAGAAAGAACCAAAGTACCTAGTGCACCTCTTCCAGTTCAACATAATAGCTGACTGCCATTCTCTGGGCCATTTCTCAAGGTAATGCCCTGACCAATTAGATTCAACTTAAACTGAGTTTGACAGTTAACAGTAAATCATCATTAACGTGCTGCTACTAATCCAGGTCCAACCAATTCAGACTAGCTCTTCATACAATTTAAATGCTGTATTCTTTTTAATTTGGTACTGCTTGCAAATTGTGCTGATGAACCAAAGATAAAACTTTTTGACAAAATTTAGAATTTCCCAGCAATACTCATGTCTATTACCAAATGTCAGAATGTAAATGTAGTAAATAGGTGATCATGAATAAGTGTGTTCCTTTCAATGTGATTAAAACCTTATGATATCTAATCTCAGCTTGAGTCCCGAGATCTGCCCATGGTAGGTGCTAAGTGAAGTTGGATTGTGGGTCTAATGGCAAAAGTAATTGGAGGATACAGGTTGGAAAGAATTGGTATTATTTTGGCAATGACGTTATAGGTTATCAAGGAATGTCAGAGCAGTCATGGGAGAGGGTACAGGGATACATTTTGGAAAAAAAGACATGAGGGACAGGGGAAATATGTTGATATGATTTGGCATGGATGGGGCCAGGGGAATGTGGAGCTGAAGGCTGAAGGAATGTTTTATGTTACATCATCTAGACACATGGCAGTTCCCTGATAAAAACATTTCTGCATTCAACAGTCTCCTCAGTTTTTCTGCCTTTGCCTGCCTAACCTCTACTTACCTTACCCCAATACTCCCTGACCAAAGGTCTGACACGTTTATAAAGATCAGGTTACTGGGAATGTTCTCACCTCTGCATACCTGACCCAGGAATGAAAATCTGAGCCCAAGAGGAGCTACTAATCCCATTTTTGCACCATCAAAAAGACTTCCTTTTTTACATCTCTGTAACATTGCTTGACTTTGGCCCTGTCTCGGCTCATTAGCTGTTAGAACTCCTTTCCATTGTCTTCATTGTGTCTGGTCCAAGCAATTTCAACGAACTCCAGGCTCCCAAAATCAATGTCTTGTTAACTCCAGGTGATCCAAAACCATTTTCATGACCTAACTAGCAGAAAGTCTTGTTTCCTTAACAAGAGTGTACTCGCTGACCTGTACTGGCTCCCAATCAAGCAATGTCTTTCACTTAAAATTCTCCTCCTTGATTTCAAATCATGGTCTTGCCCCTCCCTATATCTGTCATTTTCTCCAACTCCACAACCTTTCAAGATCCCTGCACTCCTCTAATTCTGAGTTCTTGCGTATTTTCAATTACAATTGATCCACCCTGCCTTCAGTTGCCTAGATCACAAGTTCGGAATCCCTTCCTTCCTCCTCCTCCAATTCACATCCCTCTTTTAAAACACTCGTTAAAACATACCGCTTTGACCAAGCCTCTGGACAAATCATCTAACATCGCTTTATGTGGTTTGGTGTCATCCTTTGTCTTGCAATGTTCCTGTAAAGTGCCTTACAACATTTTATTGCGTTAACAGCAAAACAGAAATATAAGTTGTTGGGGGTCATGGTAGGCTCCAAAATCAAATAAAAGTTGATAAAGTTCATACTGACATAAAATCTGCAGCACACATGGATACTATCAGATACTATTTAATTTGAATTTAACCGGCTAGCAAAGAACTTTAGTGGGAGTAGAAATACTCCTGTGTGACAAAAATTAATTTCTTAACAATAAAAAAAACCTGTGGATGTTAGAAGTCAAAAACAGAAACTAGTATATATAAATTGCTGGAAAAACTCAAGCTGCGTCTGTGGAGAGAAAGCAGAGTTAATGTTTCCAATCCAGTGACCCTTCTTCTGAGCTTTGCCAGAAATTTCTGTTTTATTTCTACTTTCTGTTTAACAAGTAGCATATTTAGAATCCTTGCACTTATTTCCAAAAGTGCTCTTTTGCCTTACTCTGAACTGTAGATTGATGCTGCTAAAACAAAAATAACTTAATTTTATGATGATAGATTGTGATTTATATTACAGGGCTATGCTAACATTTTATGTAATCCTGCCTACACCGAATACTTTCTGAACACCGAGCACCTTGTACAATTGGTGAAATCTGAAGAATATCACTCCTCCCCCTCACTTGTACTGAATATAACCCATTTATACTTAGTATTTCTTCAGCAACATTTACCAATTTTTAAAACAAACTCTTATTTATAGAGCCATAGAGATATATAGCATGGAAAGAGACTGTTTGGTCCAACTCATTCATGCCAACCAGATATCCTAAATTAATCTAATCCCATTTGCCAGCAGTTGGCCCATATCCCTCTAAACCCTTCCCATTCACAGTCCCACCCAGATGCCTTTTAAATGTGTAATTGCACCACTTCCTCTGGCAGCTCATTCCATACACGTACCACCCTCTGCATGAAAATGTTGCCCCTTAGGTCTCTTTTAAATCTTGCCCCTCTCAATGTAAACCTACTCCCTCTAGGTTTTGACTCCCCTACCCTGAAGAAGAGACTTTGACGATCGTCCTTATGCTGCAATTTATCTTTTATTTAACTCTATTTGTTCTTCTTAAATTTATTTTCCTTTTATCCAGATTATCTGTAAATGCTCAATTATACTGTGCTCACATATCGAAGGGCTCAGTGCCCAGACCAGTGGTACAAAATTCCCAATAACATAACTCCACTCTCTACAAACTGGAACAAAATGAAGACAGAATTAGACAATCTGCTGACTCCTCATTTGTTATGATTTTTAAAAAATGTTAATTTTCTGTTCATAAAACAAGAGCTAATTGTGTCAATGCTAGTGGTCACTTGACATAAATGCACATTTTATTGATGAATAGCCATATGGAGATTGTTTATTTCAATGATTCCTCTGTAATGTGATTAATTGAGATAAATATGCTCCAAAAGAGTTCAAATTCCAACTCTCGCCTCAATAATTTTTCTTTAATGTTTCCTGCTCTAATATTCTAACTTCAACTTTCGCTAGTGTTTTGCCCTTTTGGAAAACCCAACCCAACTGTTGAGAATATTGTGAAACTAGACAGTAAAAACTTGAACGTTGGTGGAACCGGAGTCTTGTAGAACTTCTGTTCATCAATAACACCTACCTCTATCACACCTTTAGAATCCAACCTGAAGTTGAAGTCACCAAACAGGAAATGTGGTACTTTGTCATATCGTTGATCTGTAATCCTAGAGTGAGGATGAGAAATTTATTTGCATTTTCTATATACTTTTAGCTCAGGTTTATTAATTTAAAATAATAGAACATTGCTAAGTCAAGGATACAAAAACAAATTTAGAGTGACTCCTGCCAGAAGCACAGAATTGGTGAATTTATCCTTAAAACTGGATCACTTTGAGTAAAATTACATTAAATATCATAAGTTACATCATGAACTTACAGATCACAATCAAATTTCTCAGAGCAATTCAGACAATGTTTTCTAATGTGTGTCTTGATGAATAATGAAAAATATATTCTAAGAACCTTTACAATGTGCAAGTCAAGATGCATTATTTTACAACATTACATTCGGCAGTTTCACTTAAGTCCTTTGGAAAAATAATATACATGACAGAAGGTACAGGTGAGGAGCATGTTGGAATATTCTTCATTTACCTGAATGAGTCCAACTCAAAACATCTGACCCCCATCCAGGACAATGTTCTCTACTTGAAAGTCATCCCTCCATCATTTTAAACATTCACTTTCTTCATTACCAGTGCCCCAACTGCAGTAGGAACCAATTATAATATCTACTGCAGTGACACACAAACGTTTTTATAACCGTACTCTTTAAACCTATGATATTAGCTTCCTAGAGGACAAGGACAGCAGATACAAAAAAAAAAATGACCTGCTGCCAGTCTCCTCCAAATCAAACACCATCCTGACTTGGAAACATACTGTCATTCCTTCACAGTCCTGGAACTTCCTTTGTAACAGCACTGTAAAAGTATCTGCACCATTGGTCTGTAGTGGTTTGAGAAGATAACTTACAGCCACTTTCTCAAGAGTAATTAGGGATGAATAACAAATGTTGGCATTGCCAACACTGCCCACATCCCTGAAAAAAAAATGTACGAACTGGAGGAAGATAATTCATATTTGCCAGCACTGTCAAAGGATAGAGAATTCATCAACACGGATCATACCTGGCATTTGCAGGCTCGGATAGCACTTGAGGATGGTCTTGAAGTTTAGGAACACATTTCACAAGGCAAGATCCTTATTTCTTCAGCACTAAAAGTATTCACTTTCCAGGTTAGGCCCTCCACAACATCATCACAATACTCTTACATCATTTGAAAAGTGTGTCCTGGAGTAGTAATAGAGCTTTCCACAAGCTTATGTACACCAAATTTCCACGTTATTATAGGAGCCATAGAGATGTACAGCACGGAAACAGACCCTTTGGTCCAAATCGTCCATGCTGACCAGAATCTAGTCACAGTTGCCAGCACTTGGCCTATATTCCAATAAACCCCTCCTATTCATATACCCATCCAGATGCCTTTTAAATGTTGTAATTGTACCAGCTCCACCACTTCCTCTAGCAGCTCATTCCATAATAGCCCCACTCTTTGTCTGAAAACAGTTGCCCCTGAGGTCCTTTTTAAATCTTTTCCCTCTCACCCTAAACCTATGCCATCTAGTTCTGGACTCCCCCACTCCAGGGAAAAGACCTTGTCTATTTACCCTATCCATGCCCCTCATGATTTCATAAATCTTTATGAAGACACCCCTCAGCCTCTGACATTCCAGGGAAAACAGCCGCAGCCTAATCAGCCTCTCCCTATCGCTGCAACCCTGGCAACATCCTTGTAAATCTTTTCTGAACCCTTTCATGTTTCACAACATCCTTCCTATAGGAGGAAGACCAGAATTGTGCACAATATTCCAAAAAGTGGCCATACCATACAATGTTATTATATAAAAACCAAAGGAACAGCGGATGCTGTATATCAGACATTGCTGGAAAACCTCAGCAGTTCTGGTAACATCTGAGGAACGTTCTGGGGAAGGAACACTGCACCCAAAATATTAACTCTAATCTCTCTCCACAGATGCTGTTAGACCCACTGAGCTTTTCCACTAGTTTGTCTTTACGCCACTTTATTATGTATCAAGCATAAATTTGATTCGTAATCCAATGAGGCATTGACATTTAGGCATAATTTTCTGTCTTCATATTTAATGCCTCAGTCACAGATTATTTGTCGCAATGCTTTTTCCAACCTAACCATCTGCAAGAAAACTTTTAAGATGCAAGTGTGATACTTCTGTATGATGGCTTTTTAAATGCTATCATCTTCCTTTTATGCTATTATTTATCCATTTTATACTAATTTTAGCTTTCTGTAGGTGTCCACTATTTGGCAAAAGTGAGGACTGCAGACACTGGAAACCAGCCTCAGATGCTGCCTGACCTGCTGTGCCTTTCCAGCATCACTCTGATCTAAAGTCCACTTATTTGCCCTAAATGTACATTTCTTCTGAAACATTGTTTCCTCATTATGTCAAAAGTTAACAGAACATTTTTTTTTCTTTCTGTATTGTTCAAAATTTGCTGATTTGGTTCCAGTAACACCGGATCCAAGTCAATCTTGATCCTCCAGTTGGTTGGAATTTGAAAGACTAGAATCAAGGCAACTGACAAGTAGTAAAGTACTAAATTCAAATCCTTAATCCCAGCAGCAAAGCATGACACTCACAAATAAATACTGAGTCTATCCTGCCACCATGATAAATTAGCTAGATTTAGCTTGGCACGCAGATATTAACGTCCCTGAATCAAGACTGAACAAATACCAGGGTAAAACACCATCCTTGGCGCAATTATAGCCACAACTCTCACCACAAAAACTTTCGTTCTGAGTTTAAGTGATAGTTTAACATAATTGTTTATTGACTTCAGTTCATTTGAGATGTTTGACTGTTGTAAGTTTATTGTTGCTACACTATTGCTAGTCCCTGTATCTCAGCTGATATTGATCATTATTTCTCCAAATTGCTTGGTGTTTTTGCATTCTTTTTTACATAAATACAGTTACATAAATAGAGAAATGCACGTAAAACAAGAATCTTGTATTCAAAGTATTTTTACTTGACATCTGACGCTGAGACAGTTGAGAAAGTTTGATGCTGAATTCATAAAGTGCTTTGTTCCCCATTATACTGATGAAACACCTCTCCGTTACACAAAATCAGTAAAGAAACAAATAGTCAATGACCACTTGAAGTTGCTGTTCAAATAAGAAGTTCCGAAAGATAACACTGTGGTGAACATTTTCTGAATCCTGCAGATAAAATAGTTTCATGAGCAGACTGGACCTTTCCAAAAAAAGTAACAACATTTCCATCAATTAGGAATAATTCTTCTGGAGTTGTCTTTCAAAGGTCAGGGAGTGCTACTGGGTAACGAAACAGCTTACAGCCTTATGTTTTTTCTCCTAATTCAATACTCCTGTATACTAAGAAGTCAAAACCAGGACAAAAAGCACAAAACTAGCCATGTCAGACATTGCAGTGGTAAAACGACAAAGAGGCCTGCAGCCCCTGATTTGCTATAACATTTCATAGTTATTCTGTCAGGAGGATCAGTTCCCCTTTCAGTTAATTGCCATGCCTAATACGATAGCCTGTATCATTCAGTTGTTCTAAGTCAAGGTATCAGCTGCAGGTCAGAAGGTAACATTTTGTTTACAAGATTATTTCCTAAAGTACTTATCCCACATTCCCTGTGAAAGTTGACTTTGCTTTTTGTGGAGGAAGAATTGGGAATAGAAAATTATCCACAGTGGCTGGATCTGAATGGGTTTAGGTGGGAGGTCTGAAAACTGCCTGCCATGACACCCAGCAGGATGCCTTATTAGCTGCGTCATCACAGTTCATTCAAGCAAACCATAACAGTGTCACCAACATTCCCACACAAAGACAAAGTTCTTCACACAGTCTATAAACATGCTTCTCCTGGCCAATTCTTCCCCGGCTGACATCAGTGAAAAGATTTTAAAAATAAGCTCCGTCAAGCAGACTGAATGAGCTGACGATTCTTCAAGCTTCCTGAGAAGAGATGTTCTGGGGGTCAGCACATAATTTATCACTGATGAGAAGAGTTTATTCTTCCAGCTATTATAACTGCAACGATATTACACAAACTAGTTCTTACCATTAGAGATTTTTCAAATGTAATATGAAGCTGTTAAGAAAGAGTTTTTGTCAGAACTGTCACCAATTTTTATAAAGGATTGGCATCAGAGAATATTCAAACAAAAGGGACATTTACATACGTTCCATATGAAATAAAAGTCTGTGTGACCTCCCAAAGCATAGAATCCAGAATAGGAGTCACCAGGAGCAATGCAAACTAACAATAAAGGTCACTGAAAGGTTACTGAACACAGCAGAGAATGACAGATACAGTCACACAAACAGTATCTACTCTGTCAATTATCCTAGTGGTGAGTTTTATGACAATCAAGCTAAATGTCTAAAGACTACTGGCATTAAAATAGTCAGAAACCACTTGGTATCTATTCTGTGTTACTGTTCTTTATTATAATTCACACTGCATTTGAGTGCTCTCATCTTATAGTCAGACAAGATAAGTACCTCTTATCTTTAAGTGGATATTTTCAGTCCCAGGACATTGGGTAAAGCAACCTCTGGTTTTCCTATGATCATTTCCCATGAGTATCAATTTTCCTCCCACAGTCCAAAGATGTGCAGGTTAGGTGAATTGACCATACTAAATTATCCTAGTGTTCAGGGATGTGTAGGCTAGGTGCATTAGTCAGGGAAATGTAGAGTAGTAGGTGTAGGTGAAAAGGTCTGGGTGGGATACTCTTCAGAGGGTTGGTGTGGACTTGTTGGACTAAATGACCTGTTTCCACACTGTAGGGATTGCAATTCTAGTATTTTACAGCACAGCACAGAACCAGACCATTTAAACTAACAAACTTCTGCTAATGTTTATGCTCTAAGCAAAATTGCTTCAAATATACATTATCTTGCTGTACATGTCTTTCTATAGTATTCACAGCACAGAAGCAGGTCATTCCATCAAACAAGTCAATGTTTATGTTGTACATAAGATTTCTCTCATCTTTCTGTGTCTAACTCCATCAATATATTTTTCCACTTTCATATATGTCTGACATCCCATTAAACGTAAAACACAAACATGAAGTGCTGGCAGCATCTGGTGAAGCAGGGTTACCAGACTCAAAATCTTAACTCTGCTTCTCTCTCTTCTCATGCTACCAGGCCCGCTGAATTTCTCCAGCACTTTCTGTTTGTGATTCAGATTTCCAGCATCTGCAGTTCTTTTTTATATTCCCTTTAAATGAATCTATTCCGATTATTTCAACTGCTCTGTGTGGTAGTGATTCCACATTCTAACCACTCCCTAGAACTTTCTCCGGAATTCCATTTTGGGTCTTTGAGTGACTCTTCCATATTTATCACGTCTTGTTCTGTTCTCTGCTAAAAGTGGAAACAATTTCTCTGCTTTTACCCATCAAACCCTTTCATAATCTTAAAGAGGTCCAACAGGTCACCTCCTAGTCTCCAAAGAAAAGATCCCCAACCTGTCCAACCTTTCCTAACAGGCATAACCTCTTATTTCTTGTATGACACCAATAAACCTTCTCCACACCTTTTCTAGTGTGACTATACAATACTGAAAATGTGTTGCTGGTTAAAGCACAGCAGGTCAGGCAGCATCCAAGGAACAGGAAATTCGAAGTTTCGGGCCAGAGCCCTTCCTGATGAAGGGCTCTGGCCCGAAACGTCAAATTTCCTGTTCCTTGGATGCTGCCTGACCTGCTGTGCTTTAACCAGCAACACATTTTCAGCTCTGATCTCCAGCATCTGCAGACTTCACTTTTTACCTGACTATACAATACGCCAACATTTTCAGATGATTCCTTACCATTTGTAATTTTGTTTTAGCAACTTCCAGCAGACAGTCTGTTTTGGGGCAAGTGTGAGGCAGATAGTCTGTTTTGGGGCAAGGTCATAAAGGCTAACAGGGACAAATGTTTTGGCTTTACTAACAGCATTTTGCTTTTGGTACTGTCATGCCTCTCTTTCTGAAAGGAGATTGATATGCAATCCAATTAAGCTCCAATAACACACTGAATGATCAATAAATGAGAAGTTAATATTTCCAAACTTGTTTACTGCTAATTGCAAAACATCATCAGAACACAACATCGAAAACATGGGTGTGGCATAAACTATTCATTTAACAATCTAAAAGGGACTGGACCACAAAGTTATTGAAACACTTTTGAAAGCAGCCTTTAGAGTATTAAGTGAGCTCTGAAGTCTCACTTGGAATAGTTACAATACACCAACGTTTTAGAAAATTCTGAGGAAAACAAAACTGGCAGTATTCCTGAAACACTAAAAACAACTGAATATATTGATTCTAAGGATATAAGAATGTGAAAGTTGTATAAGTCAAATTCCTGTCAATAAAATTTCATGCAATACTCTCTTATAGCTATCATTGTATATTTGAAGGCCACGCGCAGGGAGTATTTTGTTCGGTTAATTGAATGCTGGATAATTGAATGCCGGTTAACATAGTTTAGCCATGCATCGGGACCTTGAAGTCTTCTTTGGATAATCTGAAATTCAGATAATCGAGGTTCCTCGATGAAACCTACAAAGGCTTATACTATCTCCAAGAACTACAAAGCTTTATTCACATAAACATAAATAACAGAGATTACCGATAATCAAGAATTATGCAGGACTATTCCACCATATACATGAACTAAATAGATGTATTCTTATTTTCAAAAAAAAATGTGTAGGAAAGTCTCCTTTTCATGAACAATCTGGGCATATACCTAGAAACAAAAATGGTCAAGCCTTCTTTGCGATAATTGTAAATGAAACTGATTTTGAAAAACATACATGAAATATTATGTAGTTGTTGATTTTCATGGTGTTTCTCACAAGCAGGAGTACTTTTTCCTTACTTTATGGTATGGTAGATGTCAATCCATAAAGACAATTAAAGCAATTTTAACAATGTAATTTTTACAGGGTTGATTAATCTCAGGGATGTAGGAACAGGAGTAAGCCATTCAGCCCTTTGAGACTGCTCCACTATCCAATACAATCATGGCTGACCTGTTTCCACATTCCAGTCTAATTCCATATGCCAGTCTCAGGCCCAAATTCCTTGGTACCTTCGTTTAATAAAAGTTTGTCTTTCTTATGATATAAATTTAACAACTTAATTAACACCGACTGCCATTTGAGGAAGATAATTCCAAACCTCCACTACCCTTTTCATGTAGAAGTGCTTTTTAATATCTCTCCTGAATGTCCTGGCCGTAATTCTTAGACTATGCCCCCGGTTCTAGAAGCTTCAACCAGTGGAAATAGTTTGTCTTGATCTACTCTGCCTTTTCCTGTTAATATCTTGAATACCTCAATTGGATCACCCCTTAACCTTCTAAATTCTAGAGAACAAAGACCTAATTTGTCTAATCTCTCCTCATGATGTAACCCCTGAAATCCAGGTACCATCACTGTAAGCCTGTGATGAATTCCCTCTTGGGCTAAAACATCCTTCTTAGGGATGGTGCACTCTTAAGTGGGGTGTAACTTGAATTTTGCACAACTGCAGCATAATGTCTGCATCCCTACACTCCAGTTCTTAGATAGGAAAGCCAGGATTCCATTAGCCTTCCTGACTATTCTTGGTACTTGTTCAAGGCATTTTGTCTTGAAGATTATCAATAACCATGGGAAAGAGCAGACATACTGAATGATTAATTTGCTTCAATATTCACAGCAGAATACAATAGCTTACGGTGGTGTGGACTTGTTGAGCTGAAGGGCCTTTTTCTATACTGTAGAGAATCTAATCTAATCTAAAAAGTCCCAAAGAAGTTAATCGACGATCAGGGACAAGGTCTAAATAAACTAGCTGAAGTAAATCATCAGGTGATGGGGAAATTAATGGAAGCGAAGAGTGATAAGTCCCTAGGACCTGAAGGTTTCCATCCACAGGTGTTGAAGAAGGTGGGAGAGCACATTGCTGATGCTAGAACCATAACCTTTCAGAGTTCCTAGATTCAGGAATTGTACCTCTGGATTGGAAATTTGCTCATGTCACTCTGCTCTTTAAGAAAAGTGACAGATGGCAACCGAGTAATTATAGACCAGTTAGCCTGATATTTGTGGTGGGGATTTGTTGGAGTCTATAATCAAGGACTGGGTAACTGATTACTTCAAAAAATTTCAGTTAATCAGAGAGAATCAGCATGGATTCATGAAGGGTAGGTCATGTCTAATAAACCTCAGAGGATTTTTTGAAGAGGTGACAAAGGTAGTGGACAGAGATAAGCAAATTGATGTTGCTTATATGAAGTTTTAAAGTCCCACAAAGATACTGTTAGCTAAGGTGGAAATCCACGGAATTGAAGGCAAATTACTGACATGGATAGGAAATCAGTTGAGTAGCAGGAAACAGAGAATTGAAAAATGAGTAAGAAATGGGCCAACTCTTGAATCCAGAGAACTCGGAAAGTTTACGGTTAGGGCATTGGCAATATGCTTTCCTCCCTCCATTACCACCTGTGGATGGAAACCATCAGGTCCTGGGGATTTGTCACACTTCAGTTCCATTAATTTCCCCATTATCGATGTTTTATAGAGTCACAGAGTCATAGAGATGTATAGCATGGAAACAGACCCTTCGGTCCAACTCATCCATGCCGACCAGATATCCCAACCAATCTAGTCCCACCTGCTAGCACCCTGCTCATATCCCTCCAAACCCTTCCTATTCATATACCCATCCAAATGCCTCTTAAATGTTGCAATTGTACCAGCCTCCACCACTTCCTCTGGCAGCTCATTTCATACACGTACCACCCTCGGTGTGAAAAAGTTGCCCCTTAGGTCTCTTTTATATCTTTCCCCTTTCACCGTAAACTTGTGCCCTTTAGTTCTGGACTCCCCAAACCCAGGGAAAAGACTTTGCCTATTTACCCTATCCGTGCCCTTCATAATTTTGTAAATCTCTATAAGGTCACCCCTCAGCCTCCGACGCTCCAGGGAAACCAGCCACAGCCTGTTCAGCCTCTCCTTATAGCTCAAATCCTCCAATACTGGCAACATCCTTGTAAATCTTTTCTGAACCCTTTCAAGTTTCACAACATTTTTCCGATTGGAAGGAGACCAGAATTGCATGCAATATTTTATTTAGACCTTGTCCATAATCATCTGTTAATTTCTTTGGGACTTCTGGAAAGCTAACCTCCTTTTCAGCTTGAACACTGGAACAAAATAACTATTCAACATGTCTTCCATTGCCCCTTGGCCATTGAAAATAACACCATTCTCAGCCTTCAGTGGGCCAACAGTACTCTTAACCAGTCACTTCCCCTTTATGCAACTACAAAATCCCTTCTGGGTGTTAGAGGCTGGGCCTCTTGCTGAGATATTTGTATCATCGATAGTCACAGCTGAGGTGCTGGAAGACTGGAGGTTGGCAAACGTGGTGCCACTGTTTAAGAAGGGTGGTAAAGACAAGCCAGGGAACTATAAACCGGTGAGCCTGACCTCAGTGGTGGGCAAGTGTTGGAGGGAATACTGAGGGACAGGATGTACATGTATTTGGAAAGGCACGGACTGATTAGGGATAGTCAACATGGCTTTGTGCGTGGGAAATCATGTCTCACAAACTTAAATGAGTTTTTTGAAGAAGTAACAAAGAAGATTGATGAGGGCAGAGCAGTAGATGTGATCTATATGGACTTCAGTAAGGTGTTCGACAAGGTTCCCCATGGGCGACTGATTAGCAAGGTTAGATCTCAAGGAATACAGGGAGAACTAGCCATCTGGATACAGAACGGGCTCAAAGGTAGAAGGCAGAGGGTGGTGGTGGAGGGTTGTTTATCAGACTGGAGGCCTGTGACCAGTGGTGTGCCACAAGGATCAGTGCTGGGTCCTCTACTTTTTGTCATTTACATAAATGATTTAGATGCGAGCATAAGAGGTACAGTTAGTAAGTTTGCAGATGACACCAAAATTGGAGGTGCAGTGGACAGCGAAGAGATTACAACAGGATATGGACCAGATGGGCCAATGGGCTGAGAAGTGGCAGATGGAGTTTAGTTCAGATAAATGTGAGGTGCTGCGTTTTGGGAAAGCAAATCTTAGCAGGACTTATACACTTAATGGTAAGGTCCTAGGGAGTGTTGCTGAATAATGAGACCTTGGAGTGCAGGTTCATTGCTCCTTGAAAGTAGGGTCGCAGATAGATACGATAGTGAAGAAGGTGCTTGGTATGCTTTCCTTTATTGGTCAGAGTATTGAGTACAGGAGTTGGAAGGTCATGTTGCGGCCATACAGGACATTGGTTAGGCCACTATTGGAATATTGCATGCAATTCTGGATTCCTTCGTATCGGAAATATGTTGTGAAACTTGAAAGGGTACAGAAAAGATTTACAAGGATGTTGCCAGGGTTGGAGGATATGAGCTGTAGGGAGAGGCTGAACAGGCTGGGGCTGTTTTCCCTGGAAAGTCGGAGGCTGAGGGCGGACCTTATAGAGGTTTACAAAATTATGAGGGGCATGGACAGGATAAATAGACAAAGTCTTTTCCCTGGGGTCGGGGAGTCCAGAACTAGAGGGCATAGGTTTAGGGTGAGAGGGGAAAGATATAAAAGAGACCTAAGGGGCAACTTTTTCACGCAGAGGGTGGTACGTGTATGGAATGAGCTGCCAGAGGATGTGGTGGAGGCTGGTACAATTGCAACATTTAAGAGGCATTTGGATGGGTATATGAATAGGAAGGGTTTGGAGGGTTATGGGCCGGGTGCTGCAGGTGGTACTAGATTGGGTTGGGATATCTGGTCGGCATGGACAGGTTGGACCGAAGGGTCTGTTTCTATGACTCTATGAATCTAAGTAGAAATTTTGAGCCATTTAACATTCCTTGAAATTTACTGTTTAAGCATCAGATATGTTAGACAATTTTAAACTGATATATAACCTTTCAAAGAAAATGTCTGGCTTCAGCAAATAGTTTACACAAATAAATTACAAAGCTTCAGCCTGTGATTTTATGTTTCCCAACTGCAAATTGAAGGGAGTTCATTTTTACTTCACATGGTCCTATAAAATAGATGTTATGATATGAGTTGTTCATTACACATCACTTCTGATATTTATTACCTTTGACTGCAAGGGCCAAGGAGTGGCAGATGGAGTTTAATTTAGATAAATGTGAGGTGCTGCATTTTGGAAAAGCAAGTCAGGACAGGAATTATACACTTAATAGTAATGTCCTGGGGAGTGTTGCTGAACAAAGAGACCTTGGAGTGCAGGTTCATAGTTCCTTGAAAGTGGAGTCGCAGGTAGACAGGATAGTGAAAGCAATGGTATCCTTTCCTTTATTGGCCAGAGCATTGAGTACAGGAGCTGGGAGGTCATGTTGCGGCTGTAAAGGGCATTGGTTAGGCTACGTTTGAATATTGTGTGCAATTTTGGTCTCCTTCCTATTGGAAGGATGTTGGGAAACATGAAAGGGTTCAGAAAAGATTTACAGGGATGTTGTCAGGGTTGCAGGGTTTGAGCTATACGGAGAGGCTGGACAGACTGGGGCTGTTTTCCCTGGAGCATTGGAGGCTGAGGGGTGACCTTATAGAGGTTTATAAAATCTTGAGGGGTATGTATAGAGTAAATAAACAAAGTATTTTCCCTGGAGTGGGGAAGTCCAGAACTAGATGGCATAGCTTTAAGGTGAGAGAGGGAAGATTTAAAAGGGATCTAAGGAGCAATTTTTTCACACAGAGTGTGGTACATGTATGGAATGAGCTGCCAGAGGAAGTGGTGGAGGCTGGTACAATTGTAACATTTAAAAGGCATCTGGATGTGTATATGAATAAGAAAAGTTTAGAGGAATATGGGCCACGTATTGGAAAATGGGACTAGATTTACATAGGATATCTGGTCAGCATGGACAAGTTGGACTGAAGGGTCTATTTCCATGCTGTACATCTCTATGACTCTAATTTGTGAATAACGTAGTGAATGATGAAATCCTTGTTGAATTGTTGTTACAGTGGGATTTCAAACTTAAAGATGGGCAACATTGGTAGTGCTTTTCTGTGGATACAACAATTATTAGGTTTCCAGAGGTAACTTTAAGATGCCAAAAAGCCCTGAATTCTACTCAGTGAGCAAGAAGTATGTATGTTCTGTCAACAATTGAGGGAACAAATAATCAATTTCAGGCTGGAATATATACAAATATCATGATTGAATTTTACCAACATTGACTGTGTCAATGTAGGTGAGCTTCAATGAGAGTTTCTCACTGTGAATCCAACTGAGATTTCTCCTGCTACCTTCCTCAATTCAAATCACTACCTATGCTGCCCATACCATCTTGCTTACTTCATCTTCCCTCTTACCAAAGGTGGAAGTACTGGCCATTGCTATAGAGCCAGGATTCCTGGTGCCATCACCTTCTTTGAAGCCTAGCCTTGGATGTAGTCAAGTGATGATAGTCTGGAACAGCCCTTCACCATTTCTGTCAACTGCCCCAGATATGCTGGGCAGAGGGAAATTGGTGCCCTGCTTTGTTGATAGAGGCATGAATGTCCTTCTGGATGTGATTGCTTGGGTTCATAGCCCATAGAGCTAGCCTGAGATATTGACGACTGGCGGCTAAGATAAAGGGGCAGAGGAGTGAGCAGAGAGTTGGTCAACAGGTTATTGCTCTAACTTTCACATTGGGTATTGTTGCCATTTACGTCCTCTCCAGTGGGTGGGAGAATGGGAGACGGCATCTAAATAAGGTGAGATATTATAGTAAGCCGTCAATGTGTGCTAAAGCTTGCAAATATTCCTGCTGTCACTCATGAGTGAGAAACTCGTATCATTCAACACAGTTGTAAAATGCGACTTTGTGCTTTTGATGTCAGGAATTTCTTTACTGCCAATTTCATGAGATTCGCCCAATGTTCTCGTGAATGTCTGTGTTGCTCTGTGGTTAGGAAAGTCCAACTCCAAAGGAACTATGATAGAGAGATAAACATTGGAAATGCCTAGATTCCAAAAACTCTAGCAATTGCATATGCACACAAAGGTTATGAAGGAGCACCTAAAAGCACATGAGGGAAACCTGAGATAAAATATCCAGTATGATAGTGGAATAGCACTGAACATTCAGCTTCTCAGGGCATTGGCTAGTAACCAAACATAGCAAGCAAAGAAAAGGAGATGTTGTAAAACTTAGGAGATCAGGGCGGCACGGTGGCACAGCAGTTAGCACTGCTGCCTCACAGCGCCTGAGACCCGGGTTCAATTCCCGACTCAGGCGACTGACTGTGTGGAGTTTGCACGTTCTCCCTGTGTCTGCGTGGGTTTCTTCCGGGTGCTCCGGTTTCCTCCCACAGTCCAAAGATGTGCGGGTCAGGTGAATTGGCCAAGCTAAATTGCCCGTAGTGTTAGGTTAGGGGTATTTGTGGGTTGCAGGTAGGTGTGGACTTGTTGGGCAAAAGGGCCTGTTTCCACACTGTAAGTAATCTAATCTAATCTAAACAGTCAAATGGAAGTATCAAAAAATGCAGGACAAACATCACAAAAAAATGAGGATTGCAATTTTACTAAATTAGCTTTTTTTGTCATAGATAGTGAAAATCAAGTATTGTGATTCATTTTTAATTGTTTTGCTTTAATTTAACTAGCTCTTGTTGAACGTTGTCAAATTCTATAGATGTATCAGACATTCACAAAAATACTTTTAACTCCAATTATTTTGATCAATCATACACATCTGGCAAAATATCCAAGCAATCTATTGAAAAAAAAGGCATTTTGATTGATATAACATGCTTTGCAGGGAAGTACTTTTGAAATATTCATATAGTCATAGTCACAGCATAGGAAGTGTGACAGCCCGATTGCACACAGCAAGCTTCCACAAATAGGAATGTGACAATGATCAGATGATCTGCTTTAATAATGATGAAGGGATCATATTTGCCCACAATAGCTGTGCTACTGTGGCATCGAACATGGTTCAGAGACAAGAGTGCTATTAACTAAGCCACGGCTAATCCTATAGATTGCAGAACCAACGTAACGATTGAACAATTATTTATTTCTTTGTATTAACTTGATTGCACTTCAACAACAATGAAGTACATTGACTTGCTATCAGCACCAACAGCTAATTCATTTCCTGCTTAAAACAGACACAAAACTCAATAATGCATTCATCTGTAATGGAAAATGTACACCTACTTAATAAGCACTATATGATTCCTAGGTTGTATTTCCAAGTTATAATCTAAACACAGGGGTTCATAAAGTGATCATCAAACCAATCTTGCAATTTACAACATCATTTTAATCCTTTAAATATATCGACTGCTTTGTAATCATTTCCAGGTATTCGCCTCTACCTTAAACAGGAAGTGTAACAAAACCACAGGGAGTTTGTGGAAGGAAGTGGGGTGGGCGCTTATGTATTGTTGAGTCATTTGCGTAAAAACCTTTTTAGAAAGATGTTATTTTATTGTTATATGACTACAAACTAATCTCAAATGTATGGTTGCAATCATGTTATCAGAGCTGAAATACCTTACTGGCCACCATTGATGGAGTGGAATTATCACTAACAATAACTATCATTATGGCTCTGTTAAAACCATTATTAAATATTCTGAATCTCATTACGTGAAAATAACACAGTCACTAAACAACAACTGCTCAAATATTCCACAGAAACTTTCAAATGTCATTATGATTTTGCAATTTCACTTTAGCTTTTCAGTAAAAACTGAATTTTCTTCAGTATTCATTCATGCCAAGCAAATTATTAAAGAAAATAAAGTTGCATAATGGCTACAGACTCATCACGTGCTGTACAAGTTAAATTGTAATCGACAGGCAGTAGTGTACTAGCACACAGCTAATCATCATTTTTTTTTCCCAGCACCAGTTTGGCAAATACAATGAGCACACATACGTAAAAAAATTGTTTGGGCCTGTCCAGCATTAATTGATATCACAGTCACTGAATGTTCTCTCATCTCACAATCCACCACACACTTTCCTTCTTTATTTTACAAGAATGATTAAATTCAGGGACATGTGTATTCTTTGTTGTAGTGCATCTTTGCACTTCAAACAAATTGTCCGTTTATTATGCAGTTTTGGATTACAATCTTGTGAACAGCTCAGCTGTTGCTACATTACCATTCCAGATGCTAAAGCAAAGCCCAGATTCACTACCACATTCTCAACTTTTCACCTTGAATCTTACAAGCTATGATTGAACATAAAACTATTAACCCTAGACTTCTGCTCGTATTTGCCATATGAAATTATACTAAAACAGTGTTTGATGCCAGTGGTTTTGTGCCACTATATTAACAAGCCATGACTTCAATTATTAGTTCGGATATAAATCCACCATGCACTGAGGCCAGTACAGTTTTACTGTGCTTTCATGCCATAAATCACTGGGTTCATCTAAACATGGATGGAAATAAAATATATTCATTGAAATCAGTTTCTCGTTTCTTTTGTCGTGCATCAAAATCAGAGTAAGATATTTATGTTTAATATTGTGAGGATTTACAAATCTTGTAACTAACTACAAAATGCTTATCAAATTCTGATTATTAATATTGAAAAAGGTGCATTTTATTGGAAATAAGTGATATGGGGAAGAAATCCCAAACAAACAGAACTCCATTCTTTACTCCTCTGTTGAACTAAATTTAATTTTGTCCTCTGGGCTTCCATCTGTTTAAATATTTGAAACGCATCAGTTTTTGCCCTAGCACTTTTGATCTAGTCAAACTAATGTAATCCACATCAAAATAATCTAGAAATCTTTTAATGCTGAAGGAGTTAAATTATTTGAGTATATTATGCAATGTTAACAGTGTGTTGTACGTATTTGTTCGCAATTAACATAAAATTCAGAAATTCAGGTTTAATCAGGCTTCCATGGTAAAATTATTACGCTTAATTTCTCGAGGTACAGATTGCAATGTATTGATCACTATGTACTTTTTTAAATCCTGTGTCCAGGTCCTATATCCTGATAAATATTATTTTGAAAGCTTTTGTAGGCTGTGTTAACCTAACAGAGTAATTTTTTTTCTCTTCAATATGATAAATGAGGTAGAGAAATATAAAAACATTAAAACTGTGCTTGGATGGTCCTTTGTATACAAACTGCAAGCTCTGATTTTGCTTTGCCCCCCCTTCCCTTTTCCGCAAAACATCACAATTTGGCTGCTGCTGGTAAAATCCGCCCTGGTGAAACCTCAGAGGCCAGGCATTCAGCCACACTTTTAATAGGAGCAAAGAAAACAAGAGAGCAATACAGCTCAGAAAACGGGAAGTAGGAGGGATAAATATTTCTTCACATTTTGCCAAATTGTGAAGCAGAATGAGAACGTAATTTAAACACTGACTGGAGAAAAAGATCCAGAGAAAAACACAGCAAAATACTTTACATATCTCATCCAGAATGGAAATAAATTTATCATCTGAGCAGGGATATTTTTTCCTACTTCTCATGTAGGTAATTCTGGTTGTTAATGCAGTAAGGGTGTAACATTTGCTGACTCGTGTGATAAATTGCAACAATCATTTAATCGTTAGTAGGATAATGTGTACATTTTATCTCTTGCTTTCCATCGTATTTATAATTTTTCACACTACATCTCAAGACTCCAGCCATGCATTATATAATGGTGCTTCATCCAACTAAGACCATATTCCAATATGAAACTCATAACTTTTATATATAATTACTTTGAAATATAAAATATTCAATTGTTGTATATTTTGATGGTGGAAGATGGCCTTTGATGACCTGAAAAATGTAAAACATTTTAATGAACAGTAATGATTATAATTAGAGTATAGATACTAACAGAGTGAATTTAAAATTTAATGAATATTTGCCAGGCTCACATTCTGACAAGAAATTGAAATTTCTGGTATAAATAATCACAGAATGAACTTGTCTCATACAATTCCTGCAATGACTCTGATCAATGCTGAGTCTCCCTTTCACCATTCTCGGTTTTGCAATTCTATTTCTTTTGAGGGGAAATCTCTGCTTTCACTTCAGTCTTTTAATAAAGCCATTCGCCGTTATCTTTTAAATAACTAAAAATGCACTCACAAAGAATGCATTTTCTGTCGCGTTCTCAGTGCCATTTGTGTTGCTGCCAGGGAGCTTTGTAAATTGGCCGTTGGGACTAAATAAGGCCAAGCTTGTTTTAATAGGTTTTCAAATAAATAAAACCAAATACCATCACGTCACTTCTGGCCAATCAAGTGTGATGTTTACTTGCACAGATAGACAATATTTAATTGTTGATAGCTGCCAGTTGATCGGACCATCAAGCAGCTGTGGCCTGCATAATCTAATAGCGACTGTCAACAGGAGCTATCTACTTGGAGAAGGGGCTTTGATCTAATGGTTACAAGTTTACATATAAAACTTTAACCTGTTGGCTCCTGAGAGATTTCCTCCTGTGCCGAGTCAATTAATGGCTTATAAAAACTTTCTAATTATATCTAGAAGTCTTATAGCTGTAAAAGAGAAAATTATTTTGTCAGTAAATCACTTCCTTTGGGGTCACCTAAAATGATGAGATTTTATTTTCCAGTAAAAGAAAGCACTTCCACAGCTGGTCTAGTGTCAATCTCATTTTTGAGAAACATATTGTTTCCTGTCATAGGTTGCAAAGGGTAATAGAAAAATTTGATGATTGCAATGCCGGTGGCAAACAAGGAATTTGCTGAAGTAAATGGTTGGTGAAAAATTTACACAGTTTTGGAAGGCTGATTAATGAGGGGAAAAAAGGACGACTATTTATTACAGTACAAACAAAATAAAGTGTGTGAGAGGCTTTCTAAAGAGATGAGCTTGGGCATTTATAGCCAAATTCACATTAAAGTCAAGGCAGCAACTCAACACTGATCACTAGTTAACACCCAGTAGTACTGGTTTTGCAATCTCATTCAAGAACTCACAAGTTCATCTTGTGCAAAATTTCACACCGGTGCGATTGGAAAAGAATGCCTAGGCTTGGTCTTAAGGATACATTGCAGCAGAGCAGAAACAACTTTCTTCTTCAGCTGACTGAGTTACATCTGACGCCGAGGGTCTGATCTACACATCAATCGCCCGAAATAGAGAAATGTTTCATTTCTCACCTTGATAAGCACAAAAATGTATCACATTGTGTGGGTGACCTTCCTAAATTAAGCAACCTGTATTTAATAAGTATCAGCACCCTCTGCTGTGATTACATCAGTAGAATGAGTTCCTCGATCAAAATACTTTGTGATTCTGAACATGAAGTCAAACCAAAACTAAGATATCTCACGCAAGAAGTAAAATATTTGCATTCTGCCAAACTGGTCATCACACTTCCCTGAATGTTGAATGTTGAAATTCAAGGAAGTTAATTAAACAGCCTAGAAGCAAAGTAAATATTCCTCACCCCAATTTTACTTTTCTCTCTCTCTCACACATGAATCTATTAACTTGTGCAACAGTGCAATTCTGGAAAAGCAGAGCAGGTCAGGCAGCATCCGAGGAGCAGAAGAATCAATATTTCATTTCTGATGAAGGGCTTATGCACGAAACATCGACTTTCCTGCTCCTCAGATGCTGTCTGATTTGCTGTACTTTTCCAGCATTACACTCTCGATTGTGAGCTCCAGCATTTGCAGTCGTCACTTTCTCCAACAATCAATTCCCCAATGGAATAATCATCTTGTGTGATAATCCTGACTGTCAGCAGAGTATGTGATTGAAGCACCTCTGACCTCACTCATTGGGTGGAATTCAATAATGGTGACACAGCTGCCACCCATTGGTTGGAGAACTAGAGGCAGCCTTGTGTTCTCTTGCTGTCAAAGGCTCAATACTATTTCAATGCATGCTCACCTGGATGTCCTTGGACTTCCTACTGAATTATGGCTCAATAAAGGTGCAAATCCCACTGCCAAAAACTTCCAGTGAATCAGAGGCCAGCAGCTTTCTATTACTTACAGGATTACCAGACGCTGTGGTTGCTGCCAATAATTAGAAAGGCCTTCACTACTGCCATCGAGTTGACTGCCATTTCAACACACCACCCTGTTCCCTGGCAAACATCTCTGTCTCAGGCTTGCTACAGTCCTCCAGCGAAGCTCAGCACAAGCTGGAAGAACAACACCTCACTTTCTGCTTGGGAACCCTGCAACCTTCTTGACTCAGTTGGGCATCACAGTGGCTTACACTGCTGCCTCACAGTGCCAGGGACCCAGGTTCGAGTCCAGCTTCAGGCAATTATTTGTATGGAGTTTGCACTTTCTCCCCATGTCTGCGTGGGTTTCCTCCAGGTCCTCTGGTTTCCTCCCACAGTCCAAAGATGTGCAGGTTACGTGAATTGGCCATGCTAAATTGCCCATAGTGTTCAGGGATGTGTAGGTTAGGTGCATTGGTCAGGGGTAAAAGGAGAATAATAGGCTAGGGGAATGGATATGGGTGAGTTACTCTTTGGAGGGTCGATGTGGACTTGTTGGGCCAGGTGGCCTGTTTTCACACTGTGGGGATTCTATGTATATGTCAATATAGAGTTCAATAATTTTGGGCCTGAGCACCTTCTCCCATGTCCTTACCCCAACCCTCAAACACCTGGCTTTGTCATCAGATGGGCTGCTACCACAACCTTCCCATTGTTAGCCACTGATGGTCCCAATTAGCAGCTATTCATTCTCCCAGGCTGACCATCACCAATTCCTTTGTCTACCCAACTGTTTTTTTTCTCTGTCTGGCCTCCACTTATCACTTAACTCCTGCTCTCTCCCCCCATTCTTCTCCAGCATAGATACCAACATTTTTTCTGCAGTCAGTTCTGAAGAAAGGTCACTGGTCTCAAAACATTAACTCTGATTTCTCTCCACAGATGCTGCCAGACCTGCTGGGTTTTTCCAGCAATTTCTGATTTTGTTTCTGATTTCCACCATTCAGAGTTCTTTGCTTTTTTGTTTCAGCCTTCATCGTGACTTGGTACTGTTTTTCTAGACACAGAGAAGTGGGACGGGATGGTGGTTGCAGGGAGGCGGTCACTGGATGATTGGATGAAAGGGCAGTGACACTGACTTGTCTCCTTCCCAATGCAGGATTCTTTATTCAGGCACTGAGTGCCTATGAACAAGTGACCCTCTATTTAGGCTGTTGGCAAACATGGCAGGAGTAATGACACAGTGAGTTTCTGAAGTGCTAGTGAAGTCCCTGAGTCAGCATGAAATCCTGGTAGGCTGGAGGATTATTGCTCCAGAGTGGCTCATTAATAAGCCTGATTAGCTTCCTGCCATCAGTTGGTGTGTTTCCCACATTAAACCCGTGCTACCCTTCACTACATGTGGGCATGTTTCCCACCACAGAGAGATGAATCGATCTCTTTGGAAATTCTCCCAATACGTGGGAGTCCCACTTCAAGAGAGGTGAAGGTTTTGGATGCTGGTCCTAAACTTAGTGCAGAAGGTTGTGAAGAGGAGAGATGTCCTGCAATGGAAGAGGAGTTGGGGGCAAGTGGAAGAAGGCCCTTCAGACATGGTCAAAAGTCAGTGGAATCAAAGAAATTGATCGCAAAAAAACTTGGAGATCATTGCAGGAATCAAACCTTGAGCTGGATATAGTGTCACAAAAACCTCAATTAACCTTAAACAAGAGGTCAAAGGTCAGCGAACACATCTACAAATACCATGTCCCATCACGTACAATCAGCCAACCATTTTAAAGGCTGGTAGTGACACATAAGTTGCAATCATATAAAGACTGAAATGACAATATTACCAAGTAAGGGATAATGTTATCTTCTCAGCTGATTATCATTTCAACAAACCAGATTCCAGAGTAAAACCTGGCTTGATGGGTCATAAGTTTTATTTTTGCAATTTGGTTACTGTAAGAGCCAGTCAATCAATGTCTTCATAAAAGACTGTCAGTGTACTTTTGACAAAAGAACATAAGTTTATTACACAGGAGAAAATTAGTAAAATCAAAGTTATATATTTGTATAAGACAACTTGGAAAGACCTTATCATAAACAGAAAAGGAAACATTCAACCCTTCTCCCAGCAATATCCCTTATGAACATTCAACCCCAGTGAAATATCACTTCTATCTTCACTCCTTAAGTTCTTATTCATTTTAATCAGATGACAAGCATTTCCATTTTGTGACTTTCTGCATATTCACCAGATGCGATTCTCTCCCTGGGACACATGCTAATTTATTTGACTTTTCTTATTGAATTCTGTTTTCGTCCAGTTACTTTGATGACTTTTAGACTGCTAAACAGCACATCAGCTGTTATGTATCTTTTCTACTTAAGTGAACCTGCTTCTGATCTCTGGCCTCACTATCTTTCTCTTTCTAGGTTGTAAATGTGTTTCTCAGTAAATATTTCAACAATTGTCTCACCAGGTAGTTTGTCTATTCGTTTAGCTTCAGTCACATAGAACATAGAACATAGAACAATACAGCACAGAACAGGCCCTTCGGCCCACGATGTTGTGCCGAACATCTATCCTAGATTAAGCACCCATCCATGTACCTATCCAATTGCCGCTTAAAGGTCGCCAATGATTCTGACTCTACCACTCCCACGGGCAGCGCATTCCATGCCCCCACCACTCTCTGGGTAAAGAACCCACCCCTGACATCTCCCCTATACCTTCCACCCTTCACCTTAAATTTATGTCCCCTTGTAACACTCTGTTGTACCCGGGAAAAAGTTTCTGACTGTCTACTCTATATATTCCTCTGATCATCTTATAAACCTCTATCAAGTCACACCTCACCCTTCGCCGTTCCAACGAGAAAAGGCCGAGAACTCTCAACCTATCCTCGTACGACCTATTCTCCATTCCAGGCAACATCCTGGTAAATCTTCTCTGCACCCTCTCCAAAGCTTCCACATCTTTCCTAAAGTGAGGCTAGCAGAACTGCACACAGTACTCCAAATGTGGCCTAACCAAAGTCCTGTACAGCTGCAACATCACTTCACGACTCTTGAATTCAATCCCTCTGGTAATGAACGCTAATACACCATAGGCCTTCTTACAAGATCTATCCACCTGAGTGGCAACTTTCAAAGATCCACGTACATAGACCCCAAGATCCCTCTGTTCCTCCACCTGACTAAGAACCCTACCGTTAACCCTGTATTCCGCGTTCTTATTTGTTCTTCCAAAATGGACAACCTCACACTTGGCAGGGTTGAACTCCATCTGCCACTCCTCAGCCCAGCTCTGCATCATATCTAAGTCCCTTTGCAGCCGACAACAGCCCTCCTCACTGTCCACAACTCCATCAATCTTTGTATCATCTGCAAATTTACTGACCCACCCTTCGACTCCCTCATCCAAGTCATTAATAAAAATTACAAATAGCAGAGGACTCAGAACTGATCCCTGCGGAACTCCACTTGTAACTGGCTCCAGGCTGAATTATTTATTGGAACTACTGTTTTGATGCACTTCTTTTAAAAAAATAGGTTCTGACCCTTAGTACCAGAATTCCCCAAATAATAACAACAATATATTATATAACTTCATTACACAAGCAATCTGTGAATGCTAACAATTCTTACGCAGCTGTAACTTCAAATGACTTAACAATGGCAGGTTAAAAAAAAATAGCTTTTGAACAATTTATTCTGTTGCTTCATTAACAATATTGTACAAAATGATACAATTATTGTGTCTAAATCAAAGCATTTCGATTAGTAACTGGTTGCTGGAATATAAGTGAGGCCTAGTGATTATAACAGCCCAGAACTCAATTTGATGACATTTCAGAATGGTAGGGGGTGGAAGGGAATGCAGTTGGTCAGGCAGGGGTTGATGGCCTCCAATGCTCCACCTTCTTGAATCTCACTTCCAGTTAAAATAGAGTCATAGAGGTATACAGCACAGAAACAGAACCTTCAGGGCCCAACTCATCCATGCTGACCAAGTTTCTAAAACTGAACTAGTCTAATTAGCTTGTGTTTGGCTCATAATCCTCAAAAGCTTTCCTATTCACGTAACTGTCCAAATGTCTTTTAAATGTTGTAGTTTACCTGCCTCCACCACTTCCTCTGGCAGTTCTTTCCATGTACACACCATCCACCATGTGAAAAAGTTGCGTCTCAGGTCTGTTGTAAATCTTTCCCGTCTCACCTTAAACCTTTGCCCTCTTGTCTTGGACTCCACCAATATCATGTAATTGTCAAAGGATTCATAGAGAACATTTTACTCTGTTCAGGTCCTGAAAGATGAAACTTGGTGATTAACTAGCAGTTTATGTAGACAGGGGTGAAGTCGAAGGGTGGCAAGGGGGCTCTTTGGAAAAGAAATGAACAGAGTACAGGTTTCACAACACATTAAGGAATTTCAACTTGTTGATAGGTTTCCTGCTCAACAGCCAGTCTGATTGACAGATTTGAACTGTAGTTAGGTGGGAAGCAATGTGCAGCTGGACAAAGGGCAAAGCTGACATGATCCACAACTCTAAGGCAGTCTAATCTCTTGACACCCCAGTGGATCTTTATATGGTGGGCCTGGAGATTTTGGAGGAGAATGGTTGTTGAAACATTCCAACTTTTCTGGATCACAAGCCATGCTGTGAAGGCTCTCACCTTCTCCCCAAGTCTGATCTCTCGAACTGTGGAAATAGGAGCAGATGTAGACCATTCTCCCCAGCAAACCTGTTTGACCGTTCAACAAGATCATGGTTGTTTATCTAATACAAAACCACATTCCTGCATTATCCCCATATCCCTAGATAGCAATGTGGCACTTCATTTACAGGGTCCTGAACAACCTGGTCTTCTCAGTATTGAACCTGTGAAGAGGAATAAGTCTGAGATTCCCAGTCCCATTAAGATACTGACCAACCCAACAGTTCTCCTGAGAGCTGTTTTGCAGTTATAAATCCTAGGAGTGTACAGTTTGAATTTTTGTTCCGAATTGTTTTTAAATTAATGTGACTTAAATCAGTCCCACACATTCAGAAACTCCTTTCTAATTTTTTTAAATTATTCATTCACTGGATGAGGGCATCGCTGGTGAGGTCAGCATTTATTGGCCAGAGGGAGGTGAGAGCCAGTCGCATTGCTGGGGTCTGGAGTCACATGTAGGCCAGACCAGGTAAGGATGGCAGTTTCTTTCCCTAAAGGACATTAGTGAACCAGATGGGTTTTTCCAACAATTGACAATGGATTCACAGTCATCATTAGATTCTTAATTCCAGGTTTTTATTACATTCAAATGACATCATCTGCCATGGCGAGATTTGGACTCAGGTCCCTGGTACATTACTTGGGTCTTTGGAATAATAGTCTACCAACACTAGGATATCGCCTTCCCTCTGATAGTTGTTACACTACCTATTTCAAAATATTTACCATTTCATGGTTATTACTATTAGTTGAATGTTTCATGTATATCAAAATTGTTCTAATTCTGCAATAATTCCACAAGGAGCCCTCAGTAAGCACATTGGGTTGAAAAGTTCCAGTAATCTTTTCAAGCAAGATAGAAATGTGGTAGGACAGGACTTCAGCTCATTTTGCTGTCATTGTCGAGCACTGGGGTCAGTTAAATATTTGGGACAAGTGCCAAATATCTGTGTCCTTGCAACAGAGGCACCTACCCTGCTCAGGAAACTCTGAAAGTGGCAGCCAAGATTGAGAATGGCCTGAAAGGAAACGTCTGCCTTGCTAAGTTATTTGACCTCCTCTTCAGGAAGATGGACCAGCTAGGAGAAGTCATGATGCAACTAGT
Organism: Hemiscyllium ocellatum; assembly: GCF_020745735.1. Classification (NCBI taxonomy): domain Eukaryota; kingdom Metazoa; phylum Chordata; class Chondrichthyes; order Orectolobiformes; family Hemiscylliidae; genus Hemiscyllium; species Hemiscyllium ocellatum. Next base: position 23,348,537 of record NC_083422.1, read on the forward strand.
ACTCATTTCAAGCTGTGTGGGACATACAGGACTAAACAGAATCTATACAAAGAGGACATAACTTGGTCAGAAAGGGCAGAACCTCTGGGATAATCTGGCACCCCCCACGGACATGTCCCCAGCAGTAAAATAGGGGTGAATCTAAAAACTTACACCTTGAAATTTAATCTTAGAAGTGAAAATCCTGTGAATCAGATTGTTTCCCTTCCGCTGGGGTTATGACAATGATCCATATTTCTCTAAACTGGGATCACAAATCCTATTTTGATCAAATTAATCACCAGTAACAGAATGTCATGCAATGTGGTTCAACTTGATTCTGATATTGTGCATTGTTTTTCTTCCCTACATAATGTTCCTAACAGGGACAATTAAACACACATTATTAAATCTGATAAAATAGTCTCATAGATGTCTATTGTAACATTTCCTCTATATCCAATAAGTAATTACAAGGATAAACAGTATAAAAGAATTCACAGTGGTATGCAAATACAACACTTGTACTGTAAAAGATTTATCATTCAGTCATACTTGTGGTTTTCTGTGAGTCAATGCAATCTTATTCAACAAGATAGTTTTCATACACCACTGCTTCCTATGGTGTATCATGTGTTACATAAAGAAGGCTTTCATGTGACACATTTATCTGGATTTTCAAAATGTCCTCTGTTTCATGTTTATTAGTTATTGAAATAAATATTATAATTGTTGCAAAGAAAGAAGGAGGTCACATTTCCCTAAATCTCTGAAATTACTGGGTGGTGGGGGAGGGGAGCAGAAGAATGTGGCAAAGCTAGATGGTCAATCCAAAAAACACCAGCAGAAAGCTAGATCTTTAAAGCTGCCTGTGTCTTTGCCTAGAAACTGAGTAGCTTTTCTTCCCGTATTCAGCTACCAGTTCTGGGAAAAGCCAAAAGGGAAACATTTAGATTGGAGGGTCTTTGAAATGTGGTGACAGGTGACTGATGAGCATCCATAAAATGACAAAGAATTGTTGTGTGCAGCCTGTGCATCACATAGCCTCTCCCTGGGAAACTAATTGCTTTGAATTGTTAATGGTAACATTATTTTTCTGGCAATCATTTCTTTAGAATACGCAAAATGAGCATGAAACAGTTCTTTTGACTAAACATAAAAGTTAAATGTCCCAATGTTGATCAAATTAACTTCAGCTATGTGACAATGGACTATATTTGTGAGACAATAATGGAAAGGACAAAGAGCTGCTTTATGCCAAGATTTCACAGTTGTAATGTAAAAATGTTGCAGTTGAACTAGGCCAGAGAACATTCAAAAGGCAAACAGAAGAGTACTGTCACTTTATAGAAATCTAGCTACACAGACCTGAATACACAGGACAATTTCAGGAAGTTTCAATAGTTGGCACATTGAAGTCAGCAAGTATCCTGTGCTGCTCTGTTATTAGAAGTATGATGCAGAATGAAACAAGTGCAGAGCAAATATACAGGTGAATCAGAAATCTCAAGGTCATAATCTCTGCTTCAATGGTACCAGTAGTCAAGCATTTTAAATAATTTTAAAGTAAAAGGCTCAGCTGAGCCAATGTTCAGGAACTCAACAGCAAGAAATAGAATATTTTAGGTTCCCATGTTGTCCTGGCATTAAATTGCTGTAATAGCTCCTACAGAGATCTGCTTAAATTACCTCTTCTAAAACTATTTATACATACACCACTAGCGAGAAGCACTTTGGTGTTAAAACAGTGTTTTACACAAGTTGAAAGGATTGAGAGAAGACAATCACTCCTTTCTGAATAGGGTTAAAGCTGCCTTAGTTCATGCAGATAAGTAATTCAAAAGCCCAGCTTGAAACTTCTCTTGTGTGATTATCTGACATCACATAGCTACAGTAGCTTGGCTGGAAATGTAGATCTACACAGCTTTTAAGAGAGATTAAAACTGAAAAAGAGGTTTACACCATAGATGCTCTCACTTTCTCTTTCCTACTGTCGGCAGGAGTAATAACAAACAATGGCCAAAGATGGTTCCCAAAACCTCTGAATGGCTACACTGTTGGTGGCAGCATTCATTCAAACTGAGCCCAGTGTATTGTCCCCTCTATCAGTGGATCAGAATAGAGTTTGCTGGTGGCTGCCAAAAGGTTAGCTGCACTGATGAAAGGAGTTTCCCATTATTCACTGCTCTACAGAGCTTTCCTATTATGTCTCCCTGCCACCGTTCATGATGGAGGTCCGGATCCGCGGCTGGATGATCAGTCAGAATAATTGATTTGTGCAAATGAAGCCCACAATAGTCGTGCAACATAAAATCTACTTTCTCCAAAGACAAATGATTTTGGCAGATCTGGTGCTGTCACATTCTAATGATATACATTATAAAACTTCTGACCCAAAAGTGAAAAATACTACAAACCTCCGAGTACATTGTGGGAGGTCCTAAATGGGGAGCCATTTGTTAAAAGGAGACAGCACCATCGTCTAAACTACGAAGAGTTCTTTAGCCTGTCAATTAATCTTTTGCGATTCTTTCACAATTTTGGTCAGACACTTGGGAATGCTTCCAAAAATAGTTTTGATATGGATACTACTTTAAGAAGTATGAGAGGATTGTTCCTCTGACTCAATTATTACTTGATTACTGGAGAATTCTGTATAATTTACACCACAGTTTTTGCAGTAGAATTGACATTAATGCAATACAGTCGATTGCACAGCACCAAGTGCAAACCTTATGATTTCAGAATTTTTCATTAGTGAAGTGATGATCCCTCAGCACAGCACGTCAACTGTAGATAGAATACGACACTATTAAAATGGAAAATAAAGTTTAAAAACGACTGAAGACTTTTAAACATGGTATAATTGTCTTTGGTTGCAAATGGCTGATTATCCGGTTAGTTCATTCTTATCATTAAATATTTTAAAGTCAGAAGCAAGACAAATTTGCAACCTCATGTTCAATTGCACTCGGATGGATCTCTGTTGCTCCCAATGTAGGCACTCTGTATATGCAACATTGCGTCCTGTGTAACATTTTTAAAACTACTCCAGTTATTGCAACAGTGTATTTACTGGAGTAAAGTTTTCTATTTCCTGTTTCATAAATAACATCTTAATAAATATAAAAAAAGTGCATTTAACCACATCTAATTTTTTTAACTATTTAATCATTACTATTCATTAGACCATTTGAAAAAAAAATTAATTTTCTCTATTTGACAGGTACAGAACAATCAAGCAAATAAATTGGAGTGGTTTCATTTCTGTTCTTGCCAATTGTTAATCTTAATACTGCTATATTGACGTGTAAATGCTAATTAAAATTCTATATGACCAATTGGATCCAGTGATAGTGATACTTTGGTAGTGGAGGCTCTCTAGGGTAAGTAGGCAAAAGTGAGGGCTGCGGATGCTGGAAGCCAGAGTTTAGATCAGAGTGATGCTGGAAAAGCACAGCATGTCAGGCAGCATCCAAGGAGCAGGATAATCGACTTTTCGGGCAAAAGCCCTTCATCAGGAACGTAGGGTAAGTAATCAATCTTGCATGGTGTGCAAGGAAACTTTAATCCTCTGCTACCTCAGGTATCTGTCCCGTCCTGGAGACAATTCACTTAGTGACTTGACGATTGCTTTTCCGTGTGTTCTGGGTGGACTATCTCTGGCTATTCTTGTGGTGAAAGGTTAGATTTTCCCTTTCCCTCAGTTATGGCCATGTTGAGAAAGCCACAGATTTAAAAAAACATCAGAGTCAAATGCCCCAGTTAGAAATTTATGCCAGTGAATTGTTTTGTGGCCAACCTTGACTCATCCTGTTTCCAATGAAAATCCACTCAATTAATCTTTAAAGTAATTTCTGCCATCGCTAATTTGGTTACATTTCTTCCCTCTGAGTCATACAATTCCAGCTTCAAGGTCATTCCAGGACTTAAGCACAAAATCAAGGCTGATGCTGTAGTGACTATTGAGTGAGTGCTGCACTGTTAGAATCACTGTCTTTACTGAGGAAATCTTCAAGCTGATGCCATGTCAGTGTTCTCAGCTGGGCGTAAAAGATTACATGACATCATTCTGAAGAAAAGCAGGCGAACTATCTCTGACGCTCTGGCCTATGTTTATCTCTCAATCAACATCACGAGAATAATCACAGCAAACTTTATATTAACAGGCACCAAGGGGCCTGGAATGTTCTGGTTGATCAAATATTTGGGATAATCAACATGTCCATATAATCAATGTAAAAATACACACTAATAGAAATGTAATGTCGGGGGTTACACCACTGTTAAACTTTATTTACAGCATAAATCACTTAACCAATAATGTAACTTTGCCTCAAATAAAACGTGATGGCAGATAGCCTTCTTACTCACCTTCAGCTGGCTACTCTAACGTCACAGTGATATTTCATAGTCATAAAATTATGCAGCATGGAAAGAGACCCTTTGGTCCAACTTGTCTGCACAGATCAGATATGCTAAACTAATTTAGTCCCATTTGTTAGCATTTGGCCCATATCCCTGTAAATCCTTCTGATTTATGCACCCATCCAGATGATTTTAAATGTTTCATTTGCACCCAGCTCCACCACCTCCTCTTGCAGCTTGTTCCATACACAAACCACCCTCTGAGTGAAAGAAATTGCCCTTCAGGTCCCCTTTAAATCTTTCCCCTCTCTATGCCTTCTGGATGTGGACTCCCCTACCCTGGGTAAAAAGACCTTGGTTATTAGAAGAGAAACTGATTTGAAATTGAATCAACTGTGGTTATTTTGTTTGGCCATTCAATTGAACAGCAAGTATATGTACAGGGTAAGTACACAAAAAAACCATAATAATTGCACAGAATAATGCAGTGAACTTTTCAGTACCTGAGGTGTATAATTTTTGCAGGTTTATCAAGGATGCCAGATCATCAATTTGCTGCCACATTTACTACATTACAAAAGTGACGATACTCCAGGAGTTGTTCTTTAGTGCCTTGAGATATCCGATCACTGTGAGATGTGGTGGATTAATGCAAATTTTGTTTTGACATAGGGTCATAGAGATGTACAGTGTTAAACAGACCCTTCAGTCCAACCTGTCCATGCTGACCAGATATCCCAACCCAATCTAGTCCCACTTGCCAGCACCCGGCCCATATCCTTCCAAACCCTTCCTATTCATATACCCATCCAAATGCCTTTTAAATGTTGCAATTGTACCAGACATGCTTGCACGAAGTATAATTTATCAACAAAGGCAGCAAAAAGTCCCAAAACAATAAAAGTACAAACCAAATTGAGTGTTTATATTATTCACCAGAATGTTATCACAAGCTTTCAGATCAACTTAAATCCATAAACCAGTGAGATTGCTACCATTTATACATCACGTCATTTGATCTGTGTTGGGATTATGTAATTTGTGGTTGCAACAGTGCCATGCATTTGAGTCCTGCTTGTCAATGCTGACTGTATGCTCCAAGAGAAATACTGGATTAGAGCTGGGCCACAGCATTTCAGGCTACTCAGATCAGATGTACATCAGATTTTTTGCAATTTAATTTGAGGCTAGTAGCAATCATAAGATGCAAATGAGATATTAATAAAGAATCCTCCTGACAGCAGCTATGTTCACTGTATTGACAACCCTGAATATCCAACACCTACCTCTGAACAAATGTTAGATAAAAATGGATAGAATTACATTGGTGAACAGATTTTATGCTATTCATATAATTATCATACACATTGTAATTGCACCTGCCTTCCACTGTATAATTTTAATGAAGAAGATAATAGTGCAATGGAAAACCGTTGTAGAAAATTAATGGTTATGAACTTATTAATATAAACAAAACAAATGCTTTTATTTCACCTAAGTCAACAACAGTTATCTCACACCTATATCAAGATAATACAAAAAGCAGGATGTTGTTTTAAAATAACTACATCTGCTGCTTGTAGGCACAGAAGCAGTATATTTTGAAAAAAAAATTAACAGGTGGATATAAGTATTAATACAGTGAAGCATATATTTGGTTTGGTCCTAGGATACTAAAAGAAACAACTAGTGGAAGCATAGGTAGTAATCTTTGAAAAATCTTCAGATTCTGGAGAAGTCCCAGATGATTAGAAAACTGCCAATGTAACACCTTATTCAAAAATGGATGGAGGCAAAAACAGGCAACTATAGGCCAGTTGGCTTAATATCTGTCATTGTGAAAACGTTAGAGTCTATTATAAAGAATGCAATGTCAGAATCTTTAGGAATGCATAATATGGTCAAACAGAGTCAACATGGCTTCATGAAGGGGAAATTATATCTGATAAATTTATTAGAACTTTATTTGAATAAGATATCAAGCAGAATAGAAAAATGAGAATCAGTAAATGTTACATATTTGGATTTCCAAAAGGCATTTCATAAGATACCACACATAAGGCTAGCTAATAAGAGCCCATAGTATCAGTGCTAGTATTTTAGCACGGCTGCAAGATTGGCTAACTGATAGAAGACACATAGTTGGGATAAAGGGGGCATTTTTAGAATGGCAACTTGTAACTAGTGGAGATCAGTGTTTGGGAAAAAAATATTTATTAAATATATCAACACGTTGGATAGGAAGGTACGATAGCTAAGTCTGTGAATAACACAAAAATAAATAGGGAGGCAATGGTATATTAATTCAAAAGGCTTATACAGGGTACAGAGAAGATATAGACAAGTGAGCAAATACTGAAATATAATGTAAGAAAATGTGAAGTTATGCACTTTGGCAGGAAGACTAGAGAAGTAGAATATTATTTAAATGCAGATAGCCGCAGCCACAGGGCTTGAGGGTCCTTGTGCATGAATCATGATCATGTCTGTACCTAGCTTCTACTTTAATGCATCAATACAAGTAACTTTGACTATTCCTTCTGGTAACAAATTCCACATTCTAACCACTCTCTGGGTAAAGAGCTTTCTTCTTACTAATGATTTGGCAGCAGTCCTGAAATAAAACCTATTTCCACCTCTGATGCCACCCATGCTCAATGCCTCGCATCTCACAGTTTCTGAGTGTGGCATTAAAGGGAGTATTTCTTGTTGTTCATAAAGTGAATGGAAGCCTTTCTTAGTAATAATACTTTGAGATGAGACAACGAGGCATAAACACAACAGTAGTGGCAATCAACAAACTGGTCCATTTGGTTTGAATGCATTTCTTCGAGTTTTACAGCTTTCAAAACTGCGTACATTTGCTTTGTACTAAAACCCAACACTTAAATCTAATTCAATTCAAAATCCTTCTCGCGAACAATAAAATGATCAAGAATCCTGAAACATGACAAATCATATGTTTAACTATTCATCAAGTCAGAAAGTATTGATTTCCAGCTCTAACAGCCCAGCCTCAACAAGTCCATGGGGAGAGAGTTCCAGATTTTCACAACCCTCTCTATGAAAGAGATGTTTTCGGCCTTTACCTCTTTATGGCCTAGCTCTAATTCTAAGACTATTACCCTGATTCCCTCATTTTGTGCTCTGTTACCAATTCGATTCCTCCCCAACTAAACAAGAATGTTTGAATCATCAGCGCAGCATGCACTTTTTTTATAGCAGCTTACATACCTGGAAAATGCTATACTGACAGATTTGGCACCTTGGGAGGTAGAGGAATTTGACCCCTGAATACAGGAAAGTTTTGATTCAAAGGAGGGAAAAATGGAGAATGGTCATGGGTAGACAGAAACAGTCCTGCTCCTCTTGGCCCACAAACATTACTGTAAAGGCACTCACTTCTTCCTAAAAACATCTCTGCAGAAATATTCTGTCAGGTTTTCTCAGGGCTGGGAAACCAAGCAGGCCCAGTTTGGGCCTGCTGACTAAGTCAGCTTTAAGGCACAGGCCTCATAAAATATGCATTAAAAATGTTAACTCTATTCTGATTCTATCAAACTGAGAACTACTTGTGTAAAATTCAGGTTAGGGTCAGAATTGAGAAGTTCCAGAACAGAAAGAAAATTGGTTGTGAATAGATTTAAATGATAATTATTCAATTACACCATAAACATTTGTACTTCAGTACATATGCATAGGTGGCATTAGTTTGAGCTCAACATTGCACATGATTTGATATGCTTTATCAGCAGTTCAAACAGTGCTACTAGTTGAGAGTCTATTTCATATAAATGGAGACAATGCTTACCCATGCTGTTCAATAACTCTATAATCATTATAACTTGTAGAAAAGTTTCACTCAAGTTGTTTGGGGAAATCTCAATCCATATGATCATGAAATGGAAACACTAACAGAAACTGCTGGAAAAAAAAACTCAGCAGATCTGGCTGCATCTGTGGAGAGAAATCAGAGTTAACATTTCAAGCCCAGTGACCCTTCCTCAGAACACTGACATGAAATGGATTGTTTTGGAGTTGATGGTGGGACCAAGAAGGACAGGACAAAAGAAAGACTTGCATTTATATGGTGCAGTTTGTGACAACCAAATGTCTCAAAAGTAGCGAATGAGGATAAATCATTTGAGTATAGTAATGAGCAACGAGTCAATGTTGTTCAAGTGGAAATAACATGGAAGGAGGTAATCTCCCTTAATACTGCACAAAAGAGAAACAAATGATAAATTTAGGATGCACAGACTATATTGAAACAACAGGAATCCTACAAGTATTTGTATTGCGTTAGTGTATCTAACATTGTTCCCTAATATTTATGGGATGACATTGAAGAAAATGAGGGAGAGTGAAAGCTGTCCAGGAACATGGAAAGGCCAAATTTAACAGCAAGGCCACATCATCATATCTCAATTTCAATTTTCACCCAGCAGCTGGTTGACAGTCTGGGGCATGGGGCTGTGCTAAGCCTGGGAGGGGGAAAGTGATAGAGAGGTCACAATCAGCAGAAAGAAGGCTGATGATGATGTCCAGGAAGCACACATGGTCCTCCTGGACCTACCAGAATTGCGAGAAATGAAACTTAGCTTCTGGAAGGGGCAGCTTTCATCTCAATTTTGCCACTGAATGTTGGAAAAAACTCTCTAGGACAGTTAAAGTTTTATGCTGGGCTCCCAGTCGTTTAGTGGGAGACAGTTTTAATTGCATTACTGAGGTGCACTGCATACCCAAAACGGAACTCACACACTTTGCTCCTTGCAGCCACAAGAAACAGTGAGCAGTGCAGGCACTGGGGTGAGGTTGCATCATATATTTTCTGGGAATTAGCATGCCCTCCCACAGTGTTAGGTTTAAGATCAAAGACTGCAATGCTATGTGAAAAAAATATGATTTATAAAAATTCTGAAGCAAATGCAAGCTACTCACAGAAGAAATTTGACAGACTCTGAAAACCCAAACATTTCACGTTGTACAAAGCAGCAATAACATGGTCAACAATACTTCATTCAGTAAAAGCAAACAACAAATTCTCAACATCTTGGACATGGGGACACAAAGATAGAACTTTCCTTGCTTTAATAGAAGCATTGGATTAGAAAGCAGCTAAATGTCTCATTCTCAGGCTGGAAGCCCAACAGAACTGGGATGACCAGCATGCCCTGAGCGGAGCAGGCCAGCTAGTGGGCTGGAGGCCTGATTGGAGTCAGGACGGCCAATGGGCTGAAGGCCCAAAGGGAGTGGGGATGGCCAGTGGGCTGGAGGCCTAAATGGAGTGGGGACAGCCAATGGGCTGGAGGCCCAAAGGGAGTGGGGACGGCCAGTGGGCTGGAGGCCCAAAAGGAGTGGGGACAGCCAGTGGGTTGGAGGCCCAAAGGGAGTGGGGACAGTCAGTGGGCTAGAGGCCTGAATGGAGTGGGGACGGCCAGTGGGTTGGAGGCCCAAAGGGAGTGGGGACAGTCAGTGGGCTAGAGGCCTGAATGGAGTGGGGACGGCCAGTGGGTTGGAGGCCCAAAGGGAGTGGGGACGGCCAGTGGGTTGGAGGCCCAAAGGGAGTGGGGACGGCCAGTGGGTTGGAGGCCCAAAGGGAGTGGGGACGGCCAGTGGGCTGTTGGCCCAAAGGGAGTGGGGACGGCCAGTCGGTTGGAGGCCCAAAGGGAGTGGGGACGGCCAGTGGGCTAGAGGCCTGAATGGAGTGGGGACGGCCAGTGGGCTGTAGGCCCAAAGGGAGTGGGGACGGCCAGTAGGCTAGAGGCCTGAATGGAGTGGGATGGCCAGCGGGTTGGAGGCCCAAAGGGAGTGGGGACGGCCAGTGGGCTGGAGGCCTGAACAGAGTGGGGACAACCAGTGGGCTGGAGGCCCGAATGGAGTGGGATGGCCTGTGGGCTGGAGGCCTGAGTGAAGTCAGGACAGCCAATGTGCCCTGAGTGGGGAGAGTTGTTCGACTGGCGACCACTGCAGGCAGTCAGTGGCTTGAGAGCCTGGTCAGATCATGTGTGGAAGACCCTTGCATAGATCTACTGCAGGCCCTTTTTAGAAAGGCTGTAATGTTTATCTTTTTAACTTTGGTTCTTATTTTTCTAACTTACACTATGAATAACTACAAGGAAATGGAACTTTTTTTCCTTTATCTCTCTGTTTTGTATCTAAGATTTGTACTTGGGTATCTAAGATGGCGTCATGTGGGGCAACATTGTAAACCTTTCACTGGACTCCTGTACTTGAGTACAGTGACAGTAAAAAATGAGGTCTGCAGATGCTGGAGATCACAGCTGAAAATGTGTTGCTGGTCAAAGCATAGCAGGCCAGGCCAGGCAGCATCTCAGGAATAGGGAATTCGACGTTTCGAGCATAAGCCCTTCATCAGGAAACCTAATTCTTCTAAGAATTTCACTAGTACTAACAAATATCTAGTTTAGGCATTCAATGTTTATCAAATCATTTTCTGAGGTAATCTGAAAAATCCAAAACACAATGGATAGGATGTATATGAGAGAGGGAATAATTCGTTCAGAAAATATGTGGCAAAAATTAAGCTGATCTTAACAGGACCATCTAAAGGCTCTGCAAAGCAGACTTTTAGTAGGTTGTAGGCAAAAGTGAGGAGTGCAGATTCTGGAAACCAGGGTGTAGATCAGAGTGGTGCTGGAAACGCATAGCAGGTCAGGCAGCATTCGAGGAGCAGGAAAATTGATGTTTTGGGCAAAAGCTCTGCATCAGGAATAGAGGCAGGAAGCCTCCAGGGTGGAGAGATAAATGGGGCTGGGGTGGGGCTGGGCAGAAGGTAGCAAAGAGTACAATAGGTGAATGGGGGTGGGGGTGGAGGTGATAAGTCAGAGGAGATGGTGGAGTGGATGGGTGGGAAGGGAGATTGGCAGGTAGGACAGGTCATGAGGACAGTGCTGAGCTGGAAGGTCAGAACTGAGGTAAGGTGGGGGAGGGGAAATGAGGAAACTGGTGAAGTCCACATTGATGCACTGGGGTTGAAGTGTTCCGAGGCAGAGAAAAGCTAGTCCTGTTGGATGTGAGATTGCTCCTTTTCAAAACTGAGCCTTTTAAAGTTACACTTAGCAAAGAAATAGCTGCAGCCAAGCATCAAGGCTTTAAGGCAGCTGATGTCATCCATTTTAATACAGTTCATTACTCACATTTACTTAATGCTCGTAGTTATTCTGCTGTTAAAATTGAAGCTGCCCCAAAAGAATTCAGGTTTTTACTGGTACATTCTCATATTTAGAAGGGATTCAGCATCATTGTTTGCCGGACACAAAGTGAAGATTACCAGAGTACCTGGAATTATTGCGATTGAAAAGTACTCAAGTTATACTCATTGAGAAGGCTCTGCTTACTGCCACTACAATTACAGGGGAACAGTCATCACTCAGGCAGGTCACATTCCTATAGCGGCACTGCCAGAGATGCACCGGGTAACTTCCTGCAAAGACTAAGACCATCCTTACCATTACAGCAGAAACAATAAAATGTGAGCTTTTTCCAGTGTTTCTCCATTACACACTTGTAACTGTTGTGTGATCTTATTGTGCCAGCCTAACACTTTGGCTCAGGATCACATGGCAAATTGAAACAGAGCCAAATGGTGGGATCAGATGGAGAACCAGTGGGGCAGTGGAGTACTGAGAGAGTTAGAGCACAGAGCAGTGTGCCAGTGAGATAACAACAGTGCAACAGGCCACAGGACAGTGCTTGAGTGAGACAGGGCGGGGCAGACAGAGAGAGAGAGAGAGAGAGAGAGTGGGGCAGACAGAGAGAGAGAGAGACAGAGAGTGGGGCAGACAGAGAGAGAGAGAGAGAGAGAGTGGGGCAGACAGAGAGAGAGAGACAGAGAGTGGGGTAGACAGAGAGAGAGAGAGAGAGAGACAAAGAGCAGGGCAGACAGAGAGAGAGTGAGAGACAAAGAGTGGGGCAGATAGAGAGAGAGAGAGAGAGGGAGAGAGAGAGAGAGAGAGAGGGGGGCAGACAGAGAGAGAGAGTGGCAGACAGAGAGAGCAACAGAGAGAGACCAAAAGAGTGAGAGAGGTAGAGTGGGGAGGGCAGAGAGACAGTGGGGCAAGTACAATAGTGAACAAGAAAATACAGCAATGGAGGGACAACTGAGCAATGGAGGAGGCTGAGCCGGTGGGGCTGTGGTGCAACAGAGCAATCAGGCAGCAAAGCAGCTCTGTAGGAAGCCAGTGGGGAAGCAAAGTGGCAGAGGAATATTACAATGGAGAAGCAAGGCACTGCAGCAGCAGAGAAGCAGGGCAAGGGGGAATTGTGCAGCAGGCCAGATGAGTAGTGGAGCAACAGAATGATGAGCTGGTGAAGCAGTGTACTGGCTGGGCAGCAGAGCAGCAAGTACAACAGTGCATCAGAGGCACGTGTCTGGTGCCACTTCAGCAGAGATGGTGTTGACTTCTTGTGCCAGGCTGACATCAATGGTATCCACACCACTGGCCCCTGCAATGTACCCTGCATTGATGCTATCAGGGCATACTGGAACTTCACAAAGAAATCTTGACAACAAAGCTTTTAAGACCATAGCTGGAAGTTCCAATTATTGAAGAGCATGAAACAAGCAATGGCTTGATCTATTGTACACTCAGTTTGATTGTTATGCGCACTAACACTGTAAGTAACCTAATCTAATCTAATCTAATAAATGTGCAGGGTGTATGACAGGCAGTCAATCCAATACAAGTCTGAAGATGAAGAAGTAACGAAGAGGACTGATGAAGGCAGAGCGGTGGACGTGATCTATATGGACTTCAGTAAGGCGTTCAACAAGGTTCCCTATGGGAGACTGGTTAGCAAGGTTAGACCACATGAAATACAGGGAGAACTAGGCATTTGGTTACTGAACTGGCTCGAAGGTAGAAGACAGAGGGTGGTGGTGGACGGTTGTTGGTCAGACTGGAGGCCTGTGACCAGTGGAGCGCCACAAGGATTGGTGATGGACCCACAGGCTTTTTGTCATTTAGATAAATGATTTGGATGTGAACATAAGAGTTACAGTTAGAAAGTTTGCAGGTGACCCCAAAATTAGAAGTGTAGTGAACAGTGAAGAAGGTTACCTCAGAATGAAATGAGATCTTGATCAGATGGGCCAATGGGCCGAGTAGTGGCAGATGGAGTTCAATTTACATAAATGTGAGGTGCTGCATTTTGGAAAGGCAAATCAGGGCAGGAATTATTTACTTAATGGCAAGGTCCTGGAGAGTGTTGCCAAACAAAGAGACTTCAGTGTGCAGGTTCATAGCTCCTTGAAAGTAGACTCGCGGGTAGATAGGATAGTGAAGAAGGCATTTGGTATGCTTTCCTTTATTGGTCAGAGCATTGAGTCTAGGAGTTAGGAGGTCATGTTGTGGCTGTAAGGGGCATTGTTTAGGCCACTTTTGGAATATTGTGTGCAATTTTGGTCTCCCTCCTATTGGAAAGATGTTGTGAAACTCAAAAGGGTTCAGAAAAGATTTACAAGGATGTTGCCAAGGTTGGAGGTTTTGAGCTATAGGGAGAGGCTGAATAGGTTGGGGCTGTTTCCCTAGAGCGTCGGAGGCTGAGGGGTGATGTTAGAGTTTATAGGGTAAATAGACAAGGCCTTTTCCTCGAGGTGTGGGAGTCCAGAACTAGAGGTTTAGGGTGAGAGGGGGAAAATTTAAAAGGGACCTAAGGGGCATCTTCTTCATGCAAAGGGTAATGCATGTATGGAATTAGCTGCCAGAGGAAATGGTGGTGGCTGGTTCAATTACAACATTTAAAAGACATCTAGATGGATACATGAATAAGATGAGTTTAGAGGGATATGGCCCAAGTGTTGGCAAATGGAACTAGATTAGTTCAGGATATCTGGTCAGCATGGATGAGTTGGACTGAAGGGTCTGTTTCCATTCTGTACATTTCTATGACTCTAAGACTGAGTTGAACTATTTGCTCCTTGTTCCCTTTCAATTATCGCTTTGCTGATTATCTTTCACTGATATGTTAAAAATCATGTCCAATTAAAGGGACATTGACTTTTTTGTTTTGGTGAGGGGAAAAGAGCATACATTATTTTCAACTCAAGACATCATACACAGATAGAGAAACGATGAATTTCAATTCAATTTTCCTCATTATATGACGTGCTTCTAATTAAATGAAGGAACACATGCCAAATACTTATCAGGAAGACAACATTTTTTAAGAGTAACTCCCAATACAGGACCTGATCCAATCAACAGTACAAACCACACAAAATAAAGACTTTTCAGAGCTGGCTATCACATCGAAGCACATAATTTTCTAAATTAAGAGGTCACTTGGTTTCAGTGTATAAAATGTAAAGTAAAAATCCTTCTTACCTATCTAGCACGTAAGTAAGAGCTTTCTGTCGGGTTCCTGAGTAGACAGATGGGCTTGTTTCCCAAGCAATTAAATTGGAAGCATCATGGAAAAGATGAATGTTCACCAAGTCAAAGGCACTGTCAAGAAAATAACCATCACAAAAGTGAATCATCAGGCGAGTGCTCTTACGATCATGACAGAATTTAGAAAAGGGTCGCACTGCACATCAAACTGCCATAATAGGAGCCTTACAAATACATTTGTATTTTGGAACATGCCCTTTGCATGTACTGGGATTAACTATTATGGTTAATAAAACAATAAAATTCTTTCAATAATGATGCTTGCTGACTTTCCTTGACAAAATTCATATTTGCTTACTAAGCATACTGCCTCTGTTGTTTTAATGGAGAATTGCTTTTAAACAATACATTGTAAGTAAACTCTGATATCTATCACCCCACAGATGGAACCTCATTATACCTGTCAGCTCACACCTTATATATTGAATGCTATTGTCATCTAATCCATGAAAAGTAAATAATGCATCCCTGTGTACATGCTCTGGGAGGGTAGCTTCACAATAAGAATGACACAATCATAAAAATGTGCCATTTTGTGCATTAGTTTATTAAGTGTTATTAAAAATCTGTAAAACTGAGCTTCATTATTTTAAGTGTTTTACAGCCAGCATTCGGAAGCACTTGGAGAGAAGGATTTATGAGATCTGAGGGAAAATTTTGATCCAAAAAAATAAGAATAGCGAAATTAAATCATTTTCACCTTGTAGACGAAATGTCATTCACTAAGAAATTGTCAAGCTGAAAGAATTACTTTCAGTCTTTCATTTAATATCTTTCTAAAGTTCACTAAGAGCACAGATGAACATTGATAGGAGCTCCAGATCTGAAAGATATTAACTGAATACCAAAGTTAAATGATAGAGGATACAAGTGATTCCCTCTTCTTACCAAGTGAAGAACCTTATGAAGAAAAATACCTAGTCACATCATACTTTTACTACATGCAAATCTCCTCAGTACTGAGATCCAATGCCAATATTTGTAGCAACACTAAAATGAGGAGTGTTTCATCCACTCAGAAAAATTGTAATATGGGATGAGGGACTGGAGAATAATCAAATTTATAAAACTAATTGATGGATTTCTCCCTATCATAAATATTCTACAAATTCAACAAATTCAACAAATTAAAATCAAATAAATGAGAATGGCAGCAGAGTTAATTCATTTCAACTGGGGTGACAGTGGATGGACTACAATCAACTTTGATTTCACTGGCATTGGTACAATGGGAAGAAGAAAATCAAGCTGATTCCAAGGCTTACTGGCTCCCCATTTGGAAAGCAGATGTAAAGTTATAACAGGCACAGTCTAAAATGGCCTACTCATGTATTTGTTACTGTGAAATATTTGCTGATGCTTACATATGAGAATTTGACATGTAGCAAGCTATTGATTATTGCTAGACCTGTGGAAATATATATGGACCAATCAACAGGGTAACATTATGAAGAAGGTAAATGTTATGTTGACCTTCAGAGCGAGTGGATTCAAAGCAGGAGCAGGAATGTCTTGCTGCATTTGGACAGTGCCTTGATGAGACCATGCTTGGAATATTGTATGCGTTTTGGTCTTCTTACCTGAGTAAGAATGTTCTTGCTATAGAGGGAGTGCAACAAAGATGGATCAGATTGATTCCTGGGATGGCAGGCTGGCATATGAAGGCAGAATCGACCGGTTAGAATTATATTCACTGGAAACGAGAAGCAGTAGTGGGGACGTGATGGCCTAGTGGTATGATCACTGGGCTATTAATCTGAGGACCTTGGTTCAAATACAGCAGGTGGTAGAATTTTTTTTAGATTAGATTACTTACAGTGTGGAAACAGGCCCTTCGGCCCAACAAGTCCACACCGACCCGCCGAAGCGCAACCACCCATACCCCTACATTTACCCCTTACCTAACACTACGGGCAATTTAGCATGGCCAATTCACCTGACCCGCACATCTTTGGACTGTGGGAGGAAACCGGAGCACCCGAAGGAAACCCACGCAGATACGGGGAGAACGTGCAAACTCCACACAGTCAGTCGCCTGAGTCGGGAATTGAACCCAGGTCTCAGGCGCTGTGAGACAGCAGTGCTAACCACTGTGCCACCGTGCTGCCCACTAATTTGAATTCAATAAAAAATTTAAATTAAGAGATTTCCATTTCATGGGGCATTGGCACCAGTTTTGGAACCGGGGTGGGGTGGGGGGCGGGATATGTATCGTTGGAACAGTTTCCACCTGAACCAATCTGGAACCAGTGTTCTAGTCAAAAGGATAAATAGGGTAGTCAGTCGGACTTAAAACTTCTGTGTCGGGAGGTAGGGAAAGCAAAAGTGATGGGAGGTATGGAGTTAAATGGAAAGACAAACAGCGGGATAGCATATATGCAGGTGGTTTTAAGCTCGAGGCAGACTAGGAATGCAGCAAAAAGGAAGGATAACTTAGGACATCTTATGATATCCAATATCTCTAATAATGATAAGAAATTCAGCATTAAGACACTTTACCTGCATGCTTGTAGTATTGTTCGTAACAAACTAGATGAATTAACGGCACAAATCATCGTGAATGATTATGATGCAGGATTGGCTGTCTGATAGAGACAGAGTTGGGATAAAATGTTCTTTTTCGGAATAGCAACTGGTGACAAGTGTAGGGTTCAGTATTGGGGCCGCAGCTGTCCACTTTACCTGTAAATGATCTAGATAAAGAGACTGGGGGCATTCTGGTGAAGGTTGGCAATGATACGAAGTTAGGTGGACAGGCAGGTAGTACTGTGGAGGTGGGGAGGTTGCAACAAGATTTAGACAGTTTAGGAGAGTGGTCCAGGAAATGGCTGATGAAATTCAACAAAAGCAAATGCGAGGTCTTGCATTTTGGAAAAAAGGATATTTGCGAAAAGGTGAGAAAATTCGTAAAGCCAAAGTACCAGGGGATCAGGAGTGCTCGTCCAGGATTCTCTAAAGGTCAATTTGCAGGTTGAGTCTGTGATTAAGAAAGTGAATGTAATGTTGTCATTTATCTCAAGAGGGTGGAATATAAAAGCAGCAACGTGCTTCTAAGACTTTATATACGTCTATTAGGCCACATTTAGAATACCATGTCCCTGGAATGGCAGGCCTAACATGCGACGAACAGCTGAGGATCCTGGGATTGTATTCATTAGAATTTAGAAGGTTGAGGAGAGATCTAATAGAAACTTACAAGATGGCTTAGAAATGGTGGACGCTGGGAATTTGTTTCCGTTAGGCAGGGAGACTAGGACCTGTGGGCATAGCCTTAGAATTAGAGAGGGTCAATTTAGAACAGAAATGAGGAGACACTTCTTCAGCCAGAGAGTGGTGGGCCTGTGGAATTCATTAACACAGAGCACAATGGAGGTGGGGATGTTAAATATCTTCAAGGCAGAGACTGATAGATTCTTGATCTCACAAGGAATTAAGGACTACGGGCAGAGTGCGGGTAAGTGGAGTTGAAATGCCCATCAGCCATGATTAAATGGCAGAGTGGACTCGATGGGCTGAATGGCTTTACTTTCACTCCTGTGTCTTATGATCTTACCTCCTCAAAACCTGTAATTTTCTAACAGTACTAGACAGAGTAAGGCAGGAAGAAAGGATGTTTCTGATGACTGAGGAGTCTAGAGAACAAGGAGTCACAGTAAATGGCCTACCTATAGGGTAGGCCATTTACGACTGAGATGAGAAGACATTTCTTCACCCAGAGAATGGTGAGCCTGTGGACTTCTTTCCCACAAAAGCAGCTGAGACCAAAATATTTAATAGTTCTTAGGGCTAAAGGGATCAAAGGGTCTGGGGAGAAAGTGGAATCAGAGTACTGAGTTAGTGATCATTTATGATCCTACTGAATGGTGGTAAAAACAAGGACTGTAGATGCTGGAAACCAGAGTCTAGATTAGAGTGGTGCTGGAAAAGCACAGCAGGTCAGGCAGCATCCGAGGAGCAGGAAAATCGATGTTTTGGGCAAAAGCCCTTCATCAGGCTTTTGCCCGAAACGTCGATTTTCCTGCTCCACGGATGCTGCCTGACCTGCTGTGCTTTTCCAGCACCACTCTACTGAATGGTGGAGCAAGCTGGCCAAATGTCTTATCCTGTTTGTATTTTCTGTGATCGTATGAAATGGTTCTTGAAAGAACCTGGGTAATTTCCCTCTCTCCGTGATTTGTTGAAATTATGTTTCACAATTATGTTCCAAAATAGAAGTTCGGAACAGGAGTAAGCCATTCATTCCTTTGAGCCTGCTACACCATTCATTATGATTATGGCTGACCATCAAACTCCATACTCTAATCCCACCCTCCCCCACACATCCCCGATCCCTTTAGCCACAAGAGCTACATCTACCTCCTTCTTGAAACCACATTACGTTGTGGCCTCAACCACTTTATGTGGTAGCGAGTTCTACAGGCTCAACACTCTCTGGGTGAAGAACGTTTTCCTTATGTTATCCTTAAACTATGACCTGGACTCCCCCACCATTCTTCCTGCACCTTACAGTAGAGTGCTGTAAGAATTTTACAGTTTTCTATGAGATTTCCCTTAAACTCCAGTGAATACAATCTTAACTGACCAATCTCTCCTCATAGATCAGTCTTGCCATACCAAGAATCCTCTTGATGAACCTTCACAGCACTCCCTCCATAGCAAGAACATCCTTCCTCAGATAAGGAGGCCAAAATGGCAAATAATGTCCAAGTCAAGCTCATCACCAAGCCTGCAAGTTATTGCCCATCCTTTGGGCAACTTGCAATGCCACGTCAGACACTTTTTATCTTCTGCCATATAACACATTTGGGAAGGTGACAAGACCTCTGCCCCAAAGGACATTAGTGAATCTGTGTGGCTGTCATAACAATATGAATGTTTTTCTTGTGCCATCTCAAAACTTGCTCAATTTATTTAATGAATTTCCAGGACTGACCACCTGGGGTTCAAGCTCAGGAATTTGAGCTTCTACTGTGGTTCTACAAATGCACACTTACTGATCTGGAATGTGTATCATGGGTTGTCTGGATGTCAGCCCTAACATTGATGGGAGATTAATGGAATTCCTGGAAGAAAAGGAATTAGGCATTCTCAGATGTATACTCCAACTGATACCCATCAATGTTACAAACAGAGACTGAGGCAGCTCCCTTGCAAGTCACAGTCATTGTCTTCAGGAAAGGAAGAGAAGAAAGAAGGAGTTCAATACCATGAAAATTGCCCATTCCTTGCAACCTTAAATAATTGGCCCTCATGTGATGGGTAATGAATCATTTGGATTGATAAGTTATTGTGAATTCAACCAGCCTTGGTCAGTTCGTCTGATGAGAAAATTGAATCAGGGTGAAATGATCAGAAATTAACTTTATAATATTCATTATCTCATAAACAGAAGTGTTCTAAGCATGAGATGGGGAGCTGATCCAGACAAGTTAGAACACTCAGAACTTTTGTTTTTTTTCATTAGTGTTGCGTAAGCTGATTTTAACTGGAGTATTGTAATTGCTTTCAATGTCTTAAGCCATGAAAGAGCAAATCAACCACACATCTTTGGATCCTGTTCTGGCTGCAGCCCCTTTGTGCCCCACACACAGATCTCAATCTCATTAATCTGTTGTTTAAGCACAAGTTCATCGAATGATCAAAACACAATGATCTGCATCTAGATCACTGTGCTTTAGCTGTTGATATTGTCCCACACAGCTACCCATTCTCATTGTCTTTTGACCGTATTTTTGAAAGGCCTGTTCCCCTATCCCTGCAGATTCAGGACATTTCTACCCTCTCCTCCCTGACCTATCACCTTCATCCCCTCCCCCACTCACCCATTGTACTCTATGCTACTTTCTCCCCACCCCCACCCTCCTCTAGCTTATCTCTCCACGCTTCAGGCTCTCTGCCTTTATTCCTGATGAAAGACTTTTGCCCGAAACGTTGATTTCGCTGCTCCTTGGATGCTACCTGAACTGCTGTGCTCTTCCAGCACCACTAATCCAGAATCTTAAATAGAGTGCCTATTATGGCTGATGTCATGGCTGAAGAGAGTCTGATATCAATGGACACCAACATTGCAGCCAGACCTGGAAATCAGTCGGAAGTGATTCGATATCACTTGAAACATATTTCAAAGTCCCCAGAGAAGAAAAATAAAAATCGCTGATATTGAAATAGATAAGGTTACTTTGTATCCTGCAACATTCTAAAACTCTTTTATTCTTAAATGGCAAGTACCAAGATACCATTTCAGGATTTGTTTCCTTTGTTGTTTATGTTACCTTACTCCAAGGGTGTAGGTCAGTCCAATGCACTGCAATTACCTGGAGCTAATTGAAACAATTACAAATGGCCTTCAGAATGTATTGCCTTTCTCAGGACCAATATATTTATATCACAAAAAGAGTAAAAACTTGCGATAGTAGCAATACACTCTACCTCAAGGGTAGTAAAAAAATCGTAAGGCTAACCATCTGCCATCAGGTAATCTCATTATCTGGGTCATTAATACTGCTTACTCTTACTATTTTTATTAGCCATGATAATTTTTTAAAATCTAAATTTATCATCTTATCTTCATATACCTCAATATCTTGGCATATCAACAAAGTGTCTGCAGTTTAACAAGCATTCCATAACTCAGAACATCCACTGTCCCTTCTGAAGCAGGAATATCACAGATGGAAACAGGGTCAAGATAGTTAGGTACAATAGTATCGTTAATTGTCCAGATCATTTCTGTGGCTTTCAGTGGAAGAGGTCTTCATGGATAGTCAGAAAAGAAGTTACGTTAAAAATTTCTAGTTTGGTATTTCCATATATTCTGTCTTATTAAAGTCCGATAAACTAAAATATAAAATGTTAGGTGAAATTGCAGCAGCATTATGTAAAATGCCAGGCTGATGGATTAACCCTTTCCACCATAAATACATTTCCAAGGACATAAGGTATGGCGAATGACAGTGAAGTGACTGAAAAGGTCTGGACATCAAATCACAACTCTACCCGGTTTGTACCTCTAATGCTATTAAATAAATTGCAAATTAATGTACAAGTTAAAATCAAAAGGACTGGAACATACCAATCAGTGACACTCCATCGTGTTCTGATGAAGCCTTTTCTGGACCACTTACACTATTAATAAAAGAAAAGGAAGATGTCAATTTTACATTGTAAGCAGGAAGAAAGTACAATCTTCACAATGTGGCAACAGAGTCTGAACATCAGACAAGAGCTTGTTTCTCTTCCTAAACAAATTCTGAACTATCAGATATTGTACACGTCATTTATAACACAAGCACAGTGGAAGACTATCAAAATGCAGCGGAAAATTACTGAACCAGAAAAGAAAAGGCATTTGATTTATTTGTTTGGCAATAATTTATCTTTGGTTATAAATCACTGTAATCACACTCAGTTCATTCCACTAGATGGAAGGAAAGTAACAGCTTGGCAAAGAAATTAATCACCCCTTGCTCACTACACTTAAGAGAAGATGCAACTGCAACATACCTCAATACAAACGTTCACACAAAACTGACAAGGAGAATGGGAGACTTATATTGTACTGTCAGAATATTGTGCATTATTCCAAAGCTCTGCAGGATCGAATTTTAGCATAACCATGAAATTCACAAGCCACTTGTCACCTGTCTTGTAGTTGTTAGCAGTTAAAGGTCAACATTCAAACTATTTATAAGTGCCATTGCTTTATTTGAGAAAAACAGAAATGGCAGATGAGAGGCCTGAAATGTGTTATCAACCAGCAGAAAGGATGAGGAGCAAATCTGTGCAGTGACGGGCATTTAGTTCCAACTGTTGGGTGGCGCGAACATTTTCCTTTTGTAAACTTTCATTTTCAGCCTACCAACTTGTTAACTTCTGGTTTCACAAATGGATCGAGACTAGACACTAATATTGTACTTAAGTGACTCTTGTGTATATGTCGCTAAAATATAGCTACCATAGTGAAACTACATCAACCTTAGTAGCTCAAAAGATTAGTCAACTGACTGACCAGTATATCACATGACGGCAATGCTTGATGTGTACTAGTATTCCTATGAACCACAGCATGAACTGTATTGCTGAGCAGTGGTGCTTGGCAAACACTGACACTTTCAACAATTGATTAAAAAGCTGCTGAACCTCCCACGCTGATGAGCTGGTGAGAATGTTAGTGCTTTATAAAGAATATGAGTGCTTTTATTTTGCTATTGCTCTCAACTCAAAAGCAATACTGTGCATGGAGCACTGTTCAGCTGTTTAGAGTACTGGTGACGAGACAGTAGCATTGCGTTGAGTATTGTTCACACATCATCTTATGTTCACTCATCTACACTGGTTCCTGATTTTAAAATTGTTCTTAAATGCTTCCTAGGCCTCTCAGCTCCCTATTTCTGTGACTGCTTCCAGGTCTACAACCCTCCCTGGGATCTGAACAGCTCTAATTCTGATCTCTCAAGCATCACTGATTTCATTTGTCTCAACATTTGAGGCTGTACTTGGGATTCCTTCCCTTAACGTCTCCATGTCTCTACCTCTTTTCCCTTCTTTAAGATGTTCTTTAAAATCACCTTTGACCAAGCTTTAAATGATCTGCTCCCATAACTCACCATGTGACTCATTATTATCTTTTCTTTAATAACAGTGAGGTGCCTTGGTATGTTTTAGTATGTTAAAGGCACTCTATATCTATGTGTTATTGTTGTACACTTCATGCTCTGCTGCTGGTCAACTTCTCAAATGTTCTTCTCGAAGCCTCCATCCTCCACTGACTAGAGTACAATGAGGGCCACGACTCACATCCTCAACCACAATAAACCCTGCCTTCTCATGTCCTCCATGCTTACTGTCATAGACTCGATTTGG
Source organism: Hemiscyllium ocellatum (assembly GCF_020745735.1). Classification (NCBI taxonomy): domain Eukaryota; kingdom Metazoa; phylum Chordata; class Chondrichthyes; order Orectolobiformes; family Hemiscylliidae; genus Hemiscyllium; species Hemiscyllium ocellatum. The sequence goes on from NC_083422.1 coordinate 23,372,161, forward strand.
AGATGCCGGTGTTGGACTGGGGTGTACAAAGTTAAAAATCACACAACACCAGATTATAGTCCAACAGGTTTAATTGGAAGCGCACTAGCTTTCGGAGCGACGCTCCTTCATCAGGTGATAGTCTGCTGAAGGAGCGTCACTCCGAAAGCTAGTGTGCTTCCAATTAAACCTGGTGGACTATAACCGGGTGTTGTGTGATTTTTAACTTTGTCATAGACTCATGCAGCACAGAGTGCCGGCTTATCTACAGCAATCCCGCCTTCCAGCACTTGGCCCATAGCCTTGAATGTTATGACATTTTAAGTCCTCATCCATGTACCTTTTAAGGATTATGAGGTCTCCTGCGTCTATTGCCCTAACAGACTATGCATTCCAGATTCCCACCACACACTGGGTGAAAACATTTTGCTCAAATCTCCTGCAAACCTCCTGCCTTTCACCTTTAAAAACTGTCTCATCATTGAACCTTCAACTAAGGGGAACACTACTACATTTTATTTCAGATGAGGAACCAAATGAAGGAACAGTTTGAGTGTTTTGTTAAGTTATATGTATAACAGATGGTTATTTTTCAATGTGACTTCACAGTCATTCAAATTCATGATGTCTCAGTAAGCATTCTCCTGGTTGCAACAACTCCACAGAGGCCACTATCCCATTACAAGTCACCCTTTATTTACGCATGAACAGTCCTTGACTATAGCACTAGCTCATACTGTGTACTAACTATAAGATGTACTGCAGAAATTCAGCAAGGGTCCTCACACAGCACCTTCCAAACCCATGACCATTTCCAGCTAGAAGGACAAGGGCACCAGATATATGGAAACACCATCACTTTCAAGTTCCCCTCCAAAACACTAACCATCCTGATTTATAGAGTCATAGAGATGTACAGCATGGAAACAGACCCTTCGGTCCAACCTGTCCATGCTGACCAGATATCCCAACGCAATCTAGTCCCAACTACCAGCACCCAAACCCTTCCTATTCATAACCCATCCAAATGCCTTTTAAATGTTGCAATTGTACTAGCCTTGACCACTTCCTCTGGCAGCTCATTCCATACACATACCACCCTCTGTGTGAAAACATTGCCCCTTAGGTCTCTTTTATATCTTTCCCCTCTCACCCCAAACCTATGTCCTCTAGTTCTGGACTCCCTGGCCTCACCGAAAACACTTTGTCTATTTATCCTATCCATGCCCCTCATGATTTTGTAAACCTCTATAAGGTCACCCCTCAACCTCTGACGCTCCAGGGAAAACAGCCCCAGCCTGTTCATCCTCTCGCTATAGCTCAAATCCTCTAACCCTGGAAAAACCCTTGTAACTCTTTTCTGAAGCCTTTTAAGTTTCGCAACATCATTCCGTTAAGAAGGAGATCAGAATTGGACGCAATATTCTATTGGTGGCCCAAACAATGTCCTGTACAGCCGCAACATGACCTCCCAATCCCTGTACTCAATACTCTAATCAATACAGGAAAGCATCTTAAATGCCTTCTTCACTATCCTATCTAGCTGCGACCCTGCTTTCAAGGAATTATGAATCTTCACTCCAAGGTCTTTGTTCAACAACACTCCCCAGGACCTTACCAATAAGTGTATAAGTCCTGCTAAGATTTGCTTTCCCAAATGCAGCACCTCACTTTTATCTGAATTAAACTCCATCTGACACTTGAGCCCATTGGCCCATCTGGTCAAGATCCTGTTATAATCTGAGGTAACCTTCTTCGCTGTCCACTACACCTCCAATTTTGGTGTCATCTGCAAACTTACTAACTGTACCTCTTAAGCTCACATCCAAATAATTTATGTGAATGACAAAAAGTAGTGGACCCAGCACCGTTCCTTGTGGCACTCCACTGGTCACAGGCCTCCAGTCTGAAAAATAACCCTCCACTACCACCCTCTGTCTTCTACTTTTGAGCCAGTTCTTATCTAAATGGCTAGTTCTTCCTGTATTCCGTGAGATCTAACCTTGCTAACCAGTCTCCCATTGGGACCCTTGTTGAACACTTTACTGAAGTCCATATAGATCACATGTATATTGTTGTTCTTTCACTGTCACTGGTTCAAAATCAAGGAATTCCCTCTCTAATGGCATTGTGGGTCAACCCACAGCATATTAAAAAGCGTGGCACCGGAAAAGCACAGCCGGTCAGGCAGCATCCGAGGAGCAGGAGAGTCAATGTTTCGGGCATAAGCCCTTCCTCAGATGCTGCTTGACCTGCTGTGCTTTTCCAACGCCACACTTTTTGCCTCTGATCTCCAGCATCTGCAGTCCTCACTTTCTCCAACCCACAGCTGGTGGGCTGAAACGGTTCAAGAAGGCAGTTCACCACCACCTTTTCAAGGGCAACCAGGGACAGGCAATAAATGCTGGCAAACCAGCAACACAAATGAATTAATTTATAAAAAACTGAGTCAAGCACCATAGTGTCAGTAACTCTATTGCTCACCCCTTTTTATCTGTCCCTGATTGGACCAGATTAACAACCCCAAATCAGAGAATTCATATTCTATGAGATCCAGCTGGCTGACCTCATTATGCGGATGGCACGGTGGCTCAGTGGTTAGCACTGCTGCCTCACATCACCTAGGTGCCAGGTTCGATTCCCACCTTGGATGAACGTCTGTGTGGAGTTTGCATGTTCTCCCTGTGTCTGTGTGGGTTTCCTCCGGGTGTTCCAGTTTCCTCCCAGTCCAAAGATGTGCAGGTTAGATGAATTAGCCATGCTAAGTTGCCCATAGTGTTGGATACATTAGTCAGAGGGAAATGGGTCTGTGTGAGTTGCTCTTCGGAGGGTCAGTGTAGACTGATTGGGCCGAAGGGCCTGTTTCCACACTGTAGGGAATCTAATCTAATTACTATATTGGTGTAACTCTGAGTGAGAGTTCAGAATTTCCACTATAAAGCTGAAATAGGACGGTGTTGCTGTCACTCTGCCCCGCTGTTATTCTCGTTCTCTCCTGGTGGACAGTGTAATCCCACCCCTGGAGGGGCCAACAAGGAGAAATAGTTCAGCACAGCCAACAACTCCCTGACAGTTCAGAAATCTACCTCCTCTTTAAATTTTTCCACTGATTTGGGGAGATTATTCCAGACAATCACTACCTTCTGTTTTTCATGCAGAACACCCTGAGTTTTCTGTGACACACCTTTTTGGATCCTCCCTCTATTAAATAACACTCTGTCTTTTGATTCCACCAACCAAAATCATGATCTTTCATTTTTCTCCATTGAACTCCATCGGTCAGGTTTTTTTGCCCACTCACTCAGCCTATTTATTTCTCCTTGCAGATATTTTATGTCCTTATCACCAACAGGCCCTCCCAATTATTTTGTACCATCAGCAAATTTGGATTTGTTATACTCTGCTCCCTCTTCCAAGTTATTAATATTGAGAGAAAGAAATTGAAACCCCGTGACTGACCTTGTAGTAGTCCACTAGTTGCATCCTTCCTACCTAAAAAAAACCCATCGTTCCGAACTCTGTCTTCTTTGTGTCAACCAGTCCTCACATATGCAATACACTGCCCTCAATACTCCCATCTTCTGCACTAATCTTTTACGTAGCACCTTACCAAATGTCTACTGAAAATCTAAATGCACTGCATCAACAGGTTGCCCTTTATCAATTCTGCTTGGAGATTTATCAGATGTGATTTCCCTTCACATCTTGTTGCATTACACTTTCCAAATCCCCTGCTATTCCTTCCCTGAGATGGACTGTAGCATTTTCCTAATGACAGATGTTAGACCAACTTACCTACAGTATTCTGCTTCTTATTGACTCGTGGCATCATATTATTAGTTTTTTTTCAATCTGCTGGAACCCTCCTGGAATCCAGTGAAATCTGGAATATTTTATTCAATGCCTCCACAAACTCTGTAGCCACCTTTTTTAAAAGTCTTGAATGCAGAGTATAAGATTCTGGTGATTTGTTTGTCTCTAGTCCCATTAGTTTGTCAAATACATTTCTGTCACAAGATCATTCCTCCATTTAACATCTTGCTTATCTGATGTTTTTCACCGCAATGACTAATTAAAAATATTTGTTTAAACTGTCTGCTATTTTCCTGTTCCCTGTCATCAGTTCTCCATTTGCATCTTCAAGAGACCCACACTTATTTTAGCTATTCTCTTTTTATAACAAAAATAGAAACTGCTTGAAAAACTCAGATGTGGCAGCATCTGTGGAGGGAACGTAGAGGTAACATTTTGAGTTCAGTGACCTTTCTTTCTTTTTATACACCCACAGAAAGTCTTGTTGTTTGTTCTTATATTTCTTGCCAATTTACTTTCATAATCAATTTTCTCTCTTTTCACTAGCTTTCAAGTCATCTGCTGATTCCAAAATAAAACCCAATTGTCTGGCCTACCATTAGGTTTTTTTTACCACTTTGTATGCCTTAGATATTGACTGAATACTCTCCTTTACTGCCTTTGTGAATCATCATGGATTATTCAGCCTGCCATTGGGTCCCTCTTCTTCATCAGAATAATTTTTGGCTGATCATTATGAAATATCTCCTTAAATGCCTGCTGCTCATTCATTGACTTATCCCTGAGTCTATTTTCCAAACCTTCAGAAATAATTCGTTCTTCCTATCTGACACTGCCATTACTTACATTTAGGACACTGGTTTCAGACTTGAGTTGCTCCTGCAAATTGAATTTGAAACTTTACTGTGTTGTGATCACTAACCCACCCCCCTCCCAAACCAGATGACGTTTAACTTTGAGACCCCTTTTTAATCGTACCTCATTACAAAATTTAAAATATCTTGTTCCCAGATAGATCCTGCAACATACTGCTCTAACCAACAATCACTGATGCTGCCAACAAATTAATCTTCCATGTCACCATTATCCTTCTGCTTTGTCCAGTTGAAATTAGTTTTTACATCACCCGTGACAACAGTAGTGTCTTTTTAAATCCTTTGTTATTTTTCCATACAGAATTTTCCCTCTGAGGGCCTGTCGATGACTCCCACTTGTGACTCACACTTATTCTACATCTTGATCTATTGCAACTATGTCACTATTCACCAGCAGACCAATACTATCCTTTATTAACAAAACTATTCCACCTCTATTTCCGTTTTCCATGTTCATCTGGAACATCAAACTGCCCTTGATTAAGTGTTCCCAATTGTAGTCACCCTGCAATCATATCTCTGTAACAGCTAATAGGTTATATTCATTTATTTCTGCTTGTTCTGTCAACTTGTTTATCTTGTTACAAATGTTGCATGCATTCAGATACAGAGGCTTAAGCTTTGACTTTTTACTGTTATAATTCTTCCTGGTTCTGTAGTTATGCTGCATGGTAATTTTTAGGCCTTCCTGTCACACTTCAATTGTAGATTGCTTTTTCACTGCTCTGCATCTTGCTCTTTAGTTCCTTGTGGATTTTTTAAACCTCCCTTCAATTGAACCCCCCCCCCCCCCCCCCAATAATTAGTTTAAAGCTACAACCCTAGTCAAGCAATTTGCCAGGATACTGCTCCCACCATAGTTCAAATGAAGCCCATTCCAACAGAACAGCTCCTTCTTTCCCCAGTACTGGTGCCAGTTCCCCATGAATCAGAACCCATTTTTCCCACATCAATCTTTGAGTTTATCTCTCTAATTTTATTTACTCTACACCAATTTGCATATGGCTCATTATTACATTTGCGGATCTGCTTTTCAATTTAACCGCAAAACATTCATAATTCTTCCACAGACCTTCTCTGATAGTCCTGCCTATGTTTTTGATACTGATGTGGGCCATATCCACTGAACCCTTCCCTTTCCACTCCAAGTTCCTCTCAACAGAAAAGATGCCCTAATCCATGGAACCAGATCGGCAATACAACCTTTACGGCTGTTTCTAATTCCCTAACAATGTTATGCCCCCAGTTGGATGGCACACTGGACCACACTGTTGTGGTCAGTTCACTCACCTTCACTGAAATCTATGCCCTTGTCTGCAGCGATAGCGAAAACCTCATGCCTATTAGTAGGTGATGGCAGTGACCCAGGTTCTGTCAAAGCTAAATTCTGGTTGCCAAAATCTGCCTCACTGGCAGTCACTGACCACAGACCAATTTAATGTAATTAATCTAATGCGTTTGTCTATCTTCTGAAACACAGTGTCCAGGTAGCTCTCCTCCTCCCTGATGTGTGGCAGTGCCTGCAGCTTGTCAACTCTGAGCCAAAGTTCCTCGGGCCGCCAACACATTGCAGTGGATGCGACCATCTTGGATCACACTGACATCCAACGGAAAGTGGTCATTTAATGGCTAAGTAAAGGCCTCAACTCATCATTTCCTCAATCACCTGCCTTCCCATTGGGTGAGAACTGTCTGGGTGATCTGCCTGTCTAGTTGGAGAAGCAGGGGAGTGCAAATCAGAGGCACAGATGACAGTCAACAGATTTCTTCAGATTAGGTTAGATTCCCTACAGCGTGGAAACAGGCTCTTCAGCCCACCGACCCTCCGAAGAGTAACCCACCCAGTCCCATTTACCCCTGACTAATGCACTTCACATTATGGGCAATTTAGCATGGTCAATTCACCTAACCTGCACATCTTTGGACTGCGGGAGGAAACCGGAGCACCCGGAGGAAACCCACGCAGACACGGGAAAAACGTGCAAACTTCACACAGTCACCTGAGGCTGGAATCGAACCTGAAACCTGATGCTGTGAGGCAGCAGTGCTAACCACTGAGCCATCATGCCACCTAGGGTAGGCTCTGAAAGTCACTCCTCCTTGCCCTTCCCTTTGACTCCCCTAAGACCTCTCACATACAACCCTAACCAGCGACAGCAAGATGAATATAGCTTCTTGTCTCCCTCCACACTAGGACTCAACTGACAGCCCTTATGAAGCAGAGGCTGCTGATCTCTGATGATCATGCTGAGTGTCAAAGTGCCTGAGAGGATGACAATCACATTTGCACGGTCTTTCAGCTCTTACTTTGCCTGGGGAAGGTGAACTGCTAGTTGCCACCTAATACACTTACCCCTCACTTGGGGAAAAAAGAGAAAATTGAGCCATTGCTCCTGATTGGTTTTAGAACAGTTCATTTAAAGTTGGAGCCCACTGTTGGCAAATGAAATATAAAATACATGTCTGCACCAAACTTTCAAGTTTCCTGAAGAAATGAGACAGACACAAGATAAAGCTGGTAATGATAAAAAAAGGAGAATATTTATAATGCTGTAAAAGTTACTTACATAATGAGACTTCAGCATTTAGATTGCAACCATTTATTGAGTGCCTTTCATGGCAGGATATTATTAAATTGGATAGGGTTCAGAAAAGACTGAGAAGGGTGTTGCTGGGACAAGACGGTTGGAGTAATAAAGAGTGGCTGGATAGGCTGGGAGTTTTTTCACTGGAGTGTAGGGGATTGAGGGGTGACCTTATAGAGGTTTATGTAATTATGAGGGGGTAAAGATAAGGTGACTAGCAAAGTACTTTTCCAAGCATAGGAGAGTCCAAAACTATGCAATAATCAATGATCTTTGAGCACTGTCATACACTTAGGCACCTTGCCATAAATTAATCTCCATTGGAAATAAATACCTCGGTGTTATCCAATGGATTACACACAACTGGTTTGTTTAATTATTTCTTGTCAAATCATGCCTTACAGCCTCTATATAAAACATATATTTAACTCTTACAGTAGGACCTATGCAAATGAAAAATACATGAAAATGTTAAGACTTTTGAATTAGTGTCTCATTAATCTTTAGGTAAGCATGAGATGATACAGTGGTTTTAGACATATCACGTGCAAAGTCATATTAAAGTAGGCCTCAGGCTTAAATAAAATCTCTTACTGACCTTTCAAAGAACCTCCATAAACATCACCTACATAAATACATCAGCTGCATGGGGTAAAACCTCTATGGAGCATCAACAAGGAGACAAAGGTTACACAGGGCTAATGTCAGAATGCACTGTGAGTAATAACTAATGCTTACAACTTTGATTGATAATGTCCCATGCAATGTCTCAATTCATCTTTTGTATCATTTTGCTGCGGGAAACCATATCAACTTAAACAGCAACACAGCAGGATTGATTCCACTGAACAAAGCAGGCAAGGAAAGAGACACAGGAGGAAGTGTCAATGGCTCTGTCAAGAGTTCATACCTATTATTAACAAACCGCATGAATGTGAAGGGGATTGGGGAGGCGCTACAAGAGGATACAATGATTTAAATGCGTATTAAAAGGACAAGCCTTAAGTGAGGAGTGAGTATACTTTATACCGCCTCTTTTTAAAAAAAACAAATCACCCAATCCACATAAGCAGGAGAAAAGATTCCAATAAGAATGTTAATTCTTTAAGCAAATCATGTTTCAGTCATGAACATGGCAAACAAAACAGCCTATTAAGGTGAGCTATCAGTGATAACATACCATGGAGGGAAAGAGGAAAGCAGATTTATTTCCCACAATCCCACAGTGTTGAAGCTATATCTGGTTTAAAAAGAATCTGGAATATTCCTGCACCAGCATTGGCGCAGTGAGGTGGCACTTTATCCACCAAATATTTTCTTTTCCTCAGTGAGAGTGAAGACTGGTTTAGCAACCAGGCTGTTGACAATCCTGACAATGTCAAGGTGGTATTGGATGGCACTACTGTCATTGTTAAGGATGAACATTGCAAAGGGAATTTGATCGCATTACACTGGAACTCAGCTTTCTTGGCATTAAGAGAAAGAAATATCAAGTTGACACACAATTGTGTGATAGCAAAGAGCTGGCCACAGTGTGGACAAACTGAAGTCATGAACAGAACATGATCAAGGGCTGCAGTGTCGGTTTCTCCGATAAGATCAATGTAAACACATTCCCAATTAAAGTGGTTTGTCAGCAGACAGGAACTTCGGTACCTTTTTGAGAGAAAGCATCATCTGCAAGTCTGAACGAAGACAGATGTTACATGGATGGCTTTCTAGGCCTAGAAAGAAAAGTTACTTCTGCAGGGAAATGACATTGAATTGGTGTCCATCTCTGCTACCCTGATCCAACAATCAAAAACAATGATAACTAAAAGTCCTCAGACATTATTTGTGTGCCTAGGAAGATTGCAGTCGATGATACCATTGCACAAACACAATGGCCAGCAAGTAAAAAGATATAAAGTTCTTCATCGGTGCTTGGATATCACCACACGCTTAAAAGAGCTCTGGTCATCCACAATTCATTTCAGCGAGTCAATTATTTTGGATAATAACATTGGATCACAATTTATGGACTGAGAAAAGTATCACTTCACTTCTTTTCTGTGTCCTGTCGAACAGTCATTTAAGTAATGTTGAAAGAACCACATCTGATGCTCCAATAAGGGGAAGTTAGAGCCAGAATTGGTCAAGTAGCAATTTGGATTTCTTTTTTCTCTTTTTTACATGTCACAAAACCACATGCAGGGGTTATCATGCTATGTACAGGGCTGAAAATGTGTTGCTGGTTAAAGCACAGCAGGTTAGGCAGCATCCAAGGAACAGGAAATTCGATGTTTCGGGCCAGAGACTTACTCAGTGGCAAGACTTATTTTTGAAATGAAACAGTACCTGTTGTGGGATGACTTTCTGGTGAAGAATATTATTTAAGACTGCAAAGAGATCTCGATCAATTTGGTCAATGGGCTGAGGAGTGACAGATGGAATTTAATTTGGATAAATATGAGACATTGCTTTTTGAGAATACAAACAAAGACAGGACTTATACAGGTAGGGCCCTGGGTAATGTAGTTGAACAGAGTGAACTCGGGTTCAGATACACAATTCACTGAAATTTGTTCCACAAGTAGACAAGATGGTTAAGAAGACATCTAGCATGCTTGCATTTATTGCTGAGACCTTTGAGTATAGCAGTTGGGACACCTTGTTGAGATTGTACTGGACATTAGTGAGGCCTCTTCTGGAGGACTGTGTGCAGTTCTGGTCACCATATTATATGAAGGATATTATTAAACTGGAGAGGGTTCAGAAAAGATTTACTAGGATGTTACTAGGAATAGATGGTTTGAGATTTTAAAAAAATAGACTGGAAAGGCTGGGAATTTGTTTTACTGGAACTTAGGACGTTGAGGGGTGACCTTATTGTGGGCTATAAAATCACGAGGGGGTAAAATATGATGAACACGAGTCTTTTCCCTAGGGTGGGGGAGTTCAAAACTTGGCAGCATATTTTTAAGGTGAGAGGAGAAAGATTTAAAAAGGACATTAGGGGCAACTTTTATCGGTGGTTCGTGTGTAGAATGAGCTGCCAGAGGAAGAGGTAGAAACAGGTACTGTTACAACATTTAAAAGACATTTGGATAAGTTCATGAATGGGAAAGGTTTGGAGGGATATGGGCCAAACACTGGCCAATAGGACTAGTTTATGTTGGGAACATGATCAGCGTGGACTGGGTGGACCAAAGGGTCTGTTGCCATGTTGTATAATTCTATGAATCTGTCTGACAAAAGACACCTGACTACTTGCAAAATAAGATGGGACAGATCCCAAGAAGACCTGTCTGTCCCCTCTCACCTCAGACCTCATCACATTGAAAGTGGCCAATGGTATGTGAATAGTGAATCCAGGATCCGTCTTATTTCCTGACCTTCCATCGACCATATTTATGATGTCAAATGTCAAATTTCTATATCAGTTGCAGGTAAATCCATTAACTATTTATCCATTCACAAAGGGTGCTGTGTCACAAAACGAATCAGGCCAATACCGGACAGCTCACAGCAAGATTTCAGCAGTCAGAATTCCAGAAATTCACTTTGGTTAAATTATTGAACAGATGCAAAGATAACCATGGGGCACAGTATGCTACTCTGTGGTATCAAAATACATTTTATATTCAAGGATAATTACTAATTGAATCTGGTGCAGATAGAATAGCCCCAATACCGTCTTCCTGCACTGTAATCATTCTATGATAATCAGTAAGTCAACCCACCTACACCAGAACTTAACTTTAAGTCCTTTTAATGGAAGCTGGAATAAGAACTCTAAACATCCAATGTTTCACAACAGAACATAACCAACTAGTCTAATGAGGGTGCTGAAAGGGTAAATGAACAAGATGGGTTAATTTACCAAGGAATGAAGATCAACTAACTTTCATTTCTCAATTTGCTTATGCATTAAATTAATTGCATTAAATACATCAGATGGTACTAGTTACATAAGTGAATATAATTAATAGCAACATATTCATGCAGCCACACAAACTGATTAGATACAGTTCAAACTGAAATGTCATGTAGAATGAAATCATGCTTCCTGTCCAACCAAAGTTCATTGTGTTATGGTACTGTTGCCTAATCTGGAACTAAATACCATACAAAAAAAAAGGAAAATATCAGCATAGATTATAAGGAGTAACATTTCTTTCCACGATTATTTTCACATCTTTCTGTTGTTTCCTATTTCTTCAATTTAAGGCAAACAATCATTTCAAATACAGTTTGGTAACCCATTTTTATGCTAAAGGTGCCAGAGCAGTCTGAGGGCATTAATGAACAATGATTCACATTGGTTTGAGCTTGAGGCAAAGACAGCTGTCTAAATTAATGTCAAGCAATATTATTTACCAACAATGAACTCATCCAAGATCATTATTGCCATTATATTATGGCATGAATGATAAAGTTCATTTATCAATGTTTAAGATTTAAAAATAAACTTAAAAAGACAATATTTTTAGCAGTGAACATATTTTTAGATGCTAACATTGGATTACTAATTAAGAGTTCCTTTTAATCTTTTGCATATATTTCATGTTAGAAGACACATTCATAAGTTGAGTTGAATTAGTATTTTCAGAGACTTGTAGCTTTTGTGCATGAAGAATGATTGGCAGCTCACATTAGTTAACAATTAGTCCTCCTCTTTTACAAGTTCCATTGGGAAGGGTATCACTGATGGTCAATAAAAATAAAAATTAAGTCAGGTCAAATGAGTTCTTTCTTTGTTGTGTTTTACAAAATAATTTCAATTGAAAGGAGAATGGATATGTACAGAATATCTTCTTGCCTCCTTGCATTTGCCTTCCGACACAGATGGTGAAACATTATGGGTTTCTTTCTCTTTGAGGCTGAACCTGTACAGGCATCTCCCTTTCCATCAACCTTTTCTTCCCATGATACCCATGCTGATTCTCTCTCCTTTGCAATTTCTTGCCCAATATCCCGGGTTCACTTCTCCTGGAGACCTGACTTCCTCTCCCTTGTCTGTTTCCCTAGTCAACTCTTGACTATTCAATAAACTGCCATGTGTTTATAGTTCTCCAGCCACAAAAACTGTCCCTCTGCCTTTCAAACAGATCATTATTATGCCCTCTATAAAATACCTGACCCGTGACCCAGCTCCTTCTTCACTCAAAGGTCTTTAATGCTGCCTCCCGGCTCCACTGCAATGCATTCAAATGTTCCTGTATAAATTCTTCAAGGAGCAAAGCCATTAAGTTTGTTTAGGTGAGCAAGTTGAGAATAAGATGAAGATGATACTTGCTCCACCAATGGTGTCTGTGCCTTCAATTTCCCAGGGTGTAAGCTCTAGAATATTCTCTCAACAACTCTCTGCCTATCTAACTCTCTTTCCTCTTTGGACCACCCTGCTGAAAAAGCGTAAATTACTCTATCTTCTATTTCCATGAGGTTCTACCTTGTGCAGTTTTGATTTGACTGATTATTCTTCGATAACCTCTCCTGAGTTACCCAGTTCCACTTGTCCTTTGATACTTGGCTGCAAGGGGCACCTGACATCACGAAAGTCACCTCGTAAGATGCATTCTGTTCTGTGAGTCATCTTGGGTTCCAACAACTTGCCATAGTTTCCAATGAAAGTTGAATTGAGGACACGATAACACTTTATGTCATACAAACTCAAAAAGGATGCAAGCATTATTCCTTAGCTCAGCAAGCTGATTACTTAAAGTCTGACATCTGCAGCATCTGCCTAGCACTCTGATCCACCTATGCATATGTAGACATTCTCTTGTGATGCATTTTTTTTAAGGAAAAACATGAAAGATCAATGAGGGCAGCTTTGGGCTGGTGAAGAAAGGTGGACAGGGCAGTCAGTGTGGACTCCAGGACCTCGCTCACTACATTGTACACACCCTCCATTGTCAATTCACCCAGGCAGGAAAGGAAAAAGGAGTCAAGCACACCAAGCGAGAATATACTCTATAACACACTCCAAAACTCATAGTGATCCCTGTTTACATTGCTAAAAAATCTTTATATAGTTACTGTCAATGTATTATAAAGCCCACCTTTCATCAAGGCTTTATTTGCATTTCCATGCATTCAACTCCTGAATGTTGGAGTAAAACTTTTCCCTCCCTTGTCATGTGCTGGAGCATAGATTGCAAAACTGTGCATTCAGTTGTTAACTTTGTGGAGAGAAATTGGAGAGTGCATCCCATTAGCAATACTCTCTTCCAGAATACAACGAAGGGCCAACAAAACAGAATATTTTATCTATAATTACTTGTTGCACAAGCTTTTTCTCACATTCATTCTGAGCTCGGTACAACATTTTGGTGTTGTTCCATGACATGGTAACTGAATACTTTTCATTTTCTTTCTTTAAGACTAAGCCTGGTGAGAGCAGAGAGGTGTCATAGACTGGAGGTAGCTGCAATAAGTTTGAACCACAGTGTCCCCAGGAGGAGGCCCTGCCCAATATTGGGAGTAAGGCCATTGGCATGTTGATGATGAGAGATTTAAGAATGTGATGAAGATGATAATTGCTCCGCCAATAGTGGGTGTGCCTTCTGTTGCTTAGGCACTAAGCTCTAATATTCTCTCCCTACAACCCTCTGCCTCTATATCTTTCCTTCCTCTTTGAATACACACTTTGTAAAAGGTCTTGCTTTGACAATTTCTTATTCTCCTGATTATATCTCCTTACATGCCTCATTGTCATATTTTATTCCATAGCACTCTTGAGAATCTCCTTGGGATTTTTTTTTAATCTCAAGGATGGTATATACATTAAAGTTGCTGTTGTTTTAAATCTAAGATAATATATGCCAACTGAACTTCACTGGGGAATTCTGCATTTTCTATTGTTAGTGTGAACTATCTATGAATGCACTGTAGAAATTCTTTGAATAGAACTTTCCAAATTCATGTCCATTACCATCTAGAAGGACAAGAGCACCAGGTGCATGGGAACACCATAACCTGCAAGTTCCACTTAAGGCTGCATACCATCCTGACTTGGAAATAAATTGCTATTTCTCAAGTGTCGCTCACTCAAAGTCCTGGAACACCTTCCCTAACATCATTGTGGATCCAGCTACAACAAATTGACTGTGATCAAGAAGGCAGCTTACCACTAACAGGCTAAGAGACACTTAAGGGGAGGTGATGGCCTATGGTATTATTTTGAGATAGCTAATCTAGAGACCCATGGAATGTTCTTTGCAGTTGGGTTTAAATTCCGCCTGCACAGATGGTGGAATCGGAATTCAATAAAAATCTGGAATCGCGAGTTTAATGGTGAGCATGGAGCCATTGTTGATTGTTGGAAAAACCCAACTGGTTTACTCGAGTCCTTTAGGAAAGGAAACTGTCACCCTACCTGGTATGGCCTACATGTGACTCTAGACCTACAGCAATGTGATTGTCTCTTAAATGCCCTCTGGGCAATTTGGGATGGGTAATAAATGCTGGCCTAGCCAGTGATGCTGATATCCTGAACGAGCAAAGAGAACAAACTAGGGATGGGCAATAAATGCTGGCACAGCCAGCGACACCGTGAGTGCATGAATACATACAAAAAAAATGTCACTGATGGAGGAATTGAATGTTTAACATGATGGATTGGGTGCCTATCAAGTGATTCACATTGCCTTGCATTATGCCAAGCTTCTTCACTGTTGTTGAAACTGCATGCATCCATTCGAGCAGAGATTATTCATCACAGTCCTTAACTGTGCCTTGTAGGTGGTGGACAGACACTGGGGAGTCAGGAAGTTAACTATTCATCACAGAATACCCAGCCTCTGACCTGGTCTCACAGCCGCAGAATTCATATGGCTGCTCTACTTAAAATTCTGATCAGTGGTGAGCCCTAGGATATAAGCAATGGAGGAATTTAGGAATGTTATTGTGTCAGAGAGATGGTTGGATTTTTACTCCACTGGGAGATGGTGATTATCTGGCATATGTGGGCATGGGTCACTCTGATGACAGGGGCACTGTGCCAGCTCCCAGCAACGTGAATACTTGCTTGCATGATAATGTTCTACTGGTTGCAAACAAGCTGCTGACAGATAGTTGGTGCCCTTTCTTATTGGCATATATAAAGGGCCATGCACAGGCAAATGAGTGTATTCCTTTGATTATAGCCTTTCAAGACATGATATATAGCTGCAGTGCTCTACATCACCACCATGTCTTCCGTAGAGAAGCTAGTGAAATGTTTAGTCCAAGTCAGGTCCTGCTGATCTATCTGTGGACAGTAAATTGGTCCATGTGGCTGGTGGCCTTAGTCACATAAATGTTTTGGATGGCGATAACCCAACGACCACTGGCAGAAAATGAAAATGCTGGAAATGGGTGATGTCCTCTTGCAGCACATGCTGATACTCCTTCATAAAATGAAACTTAACAGATATCACATTATACCGCTATGTACTCAGTTTGGGGAGTGCTATTGAGTGTATGTCGTCTCTCTTTCTGGAGTGGCTGGTGGGTAAGGGTGTATGGCGGATTGGGGAAAATAAAATATAATTGTAAGATATGACAAAGTAAAATTCGTATAACTAAAGTGGAGATAATGGAAAAGTGGATGGCAGACATCACTATGCCATTCCTATCCCACTTAAATGTGACTAACATCAATATCATAAAATTAAAAATGACACAACACTAGGTTTTAATTCAACAGCTTTACTTGGAAGTACTAGCACTCAGAGCGCTGCTCCTATATCAGGTAGCTAGTGGAGATGGAGGAGCAATGCTTTGAAAGCTGATGCTTCCAAATAAACCTGTTGGACTATAACCTGGTATTGTGTGATTTTTAATTCTGTTCACCCCCAGTCCAACACTGGCACATCCTCATCATCAATATCATAAGCCAGGATTCAGAATGGATACTGAAGCAGGCAGAACAGATCTGCCTTGGGCTAGCAACAAGATATCTTAGACTACCTACTGCCAAAAACACATGAACAACTTGGTGAATCCTAGCTGCCCGGTCCTCCAACAGAGTTAACTACATAGTCATTCAAACAGCAAGAGTGAAAGGATACACTGTTCCAGCAGCTGGTTGAAGTAACGTTGCACAACGCAAAGAATGACAGGACATAAGTGCTCAGCAACAGTTTCCACATCAGATCACTACTTTTGGACTGGTGATTATTTCATTTTGTGCAAATGCTTCTGCTTGTTTGAGAAAAAGAAAACTGAAAGGCAAGACAATCAAATCTTTTCTCATGTGCCTCGTAGTGGTTAGTCAGAGAGTTAATGAGAAGATTGAGAAGAGTAGTAGACACTTAACTTGGAAATTTTTGACAAAGTTCTGCATGGTAGACTAATTGGTGAAGTTAGAATACATGGGGTTCAGGATGAGCTTGCCAATTGGATAGAACATTAGGTTAATGGCAGGAGACAGAGAGTGATGGTGTGGATTGGAGGCCTATTTTTGAAGAGGTGGCCTGCTACAGGCGATTGGTGCTGGGTCCACTTTGTTTTTCATTTATTTAAATGATTTATATGAGAATATAGAAGACATGGTTAGTAAGTTTTCGGATGACACCAAAGTTGGCGGTGTAGCGTAATCTAAGGTTACAAAGAGATCTTGATCAATTGAATCAATGGGCTGAAGAGTGGCAGCTGGTGTTTAATTCAGATAAATGTGAGATTTCGGTAAAAAAAAGCAAGGGCAGGACTTATAAAATTAAAAGTAGGGCCTTGGGTGGTATTGTAGAAGTGAGAGACATAAGGGTTCAAGTACATAATTCTTTGAAATTTGTGTTGGTGAGGCTTCTTCAAGAGTATTGTATCCAGTTCTCTGTTATAAGAAAGATGGACAGGATTCAGAAGAAATTAATTAGGGTGTTGCTGGAATGGAGAGTTTGAGGAAAAGAAGAATCTGGACAGGCTGGGACAATTTTTTAATGGATTTTCATAGGTTGAGGATTTTTACAGAGGTTTATCAAATGATGAGGGGGTATAGGTAAAGTGAATGACAGGCGTCTTTTCCCTAGGTTGGAGGATTTCAAGACCTGGGGGCAAATTTTAAGGTGAGGGAAGAAAGATTTAAAAGAGACATGAGGGGCATTTTTTTAACAGTGGTTAAAGTGGTTTGTGTGTGGAATGAACTTCCAGAGAAAGTGGTGGATATGTACACAGTTACAATGTTCGAAAGTCATTTGGATGGGCACATGAATTAAAAAGGTTTGGAGAGATATGGGCCAATCGCAGGCAGATGGGACTAGTTTAGTTTGGGATTATGGTTGGTGTGGACTTGTTGGGCCTAAGGTTCTGTTTCCCTGCTGGATGACTCTATGACTCTATTCAAAGTTAAACAGAGAAATGTCCCCACAAATGTTTTATTCCATACATCCAGTAGCTCTCTTTGCAGTAATCCATCTTTTTGATGACAATTACTGAAGGAGGTGGAGAAGGGGTTCAGTATAATTTAAAGCTGGAATTACAATCAATTTAGCAACACTGAGTATACACTGGGCTATATTAGTCTTCCTTGAAACCTTTCATCAGTCTGGAGTGTGAAATAAAAAGGGAAGTGAAAAATCCCATGTAGCGTAAGTCAGTGTCCCTGCTTTGCACGGCAGATGGATTATATACAGGCTGTTTCTTTTATTAAAACATGACATAAATCACTATTGAGAAACTAGGGACCCCTACAAGGTTATCCTTGTACAGCTTTGTTCATGAAAGGTTCACATTAGAGCATTAGTGAAATTAATTCATCTTTCATAAGAGCTTTGAGCAGTATCTATGATGTATGATAACAACCAATTTCTCACTACTGGCAAAAATTATTCAGGTCTGATAGACTACACAAATCTGTTCTTTTTAAATAGCCTAACATTATCTCAAGTGCTGGTCCCAAAGGCATCATTTAAGATTCATATACAGCCAAGAGGTACAATAAATCATCATGAAAAGTTTTGTTAGTTTTATATGCAGTGAATTGTAATTATTTTGGATTGCATTATACCTCAATCAATGTAATTACTTTTAGATCATCTTTAAGCGGCAGTAATAAAGAGAAAGAAATCAGTCTTAAACCAATTGAGAGGATTGTTTGCATATCTGTCAGTTTCAGAAAGGAACAAGTTATTACTAAGATGGAGAGTGATGTTCTCAGTCTGATATATTTACCAGTTACAATTATTCTGTCTTATTTATTGGAAACAATATTAAATTATCGATATAATAGGACAAGTTTTGATTTATATGGTACTTAAAAATGATGCAAGAGATTTTTGGATAAATTTTAAAAGCATAATGAGGATGTTTTGTGAAAATGTAATTGGCAAAGAAAGGATGCTGGGCCTAAATTATTGAAGCATATCCACTCCAGATTTCAATTAGTGAGCGCAGTTGAAAAAGTATAAGCTCAGAATCAAGTACTGCATTTGTATGCACAATGTACACATGCCATCACATGTGGTCACCTCAGTTATGCTTCTGTGAGTTATTGCATGA
This sequence comes from Hemiscyllium ocellatum, assembly GCF_020745735.1. Classification (NCBI taxonomy): domain Eukaryota; kingdom Metazoa; phylum Chordata; class Chondrichthyes; order Orectolobiformes; family Hemiscylliidae; genus Hemiscyllium; species Hemiscyllium ocellatum. The sequence continues at coordinate 23,390,873 of NC_083422.1, forward strand.
CCCACAAAACAATGTCAATCATGTCACATGACCTCAAGTCAAGGTCTCCAATATCAATAGATTTTTAAAACAGTTTTATTTTTTGTGATTTTTTTATTACTACTGTCTTTCAGTATCCAAGTTAATGCAATACAGACTGTTTCCTTTATGTGAGATACATAATGTTACAAATTCTGTAGACACCAATAACCTTTAGTAAGGAATTTGAACTTAGCTGAAACAGGAAGATTCCATATATTGAAACATTTATAATAAAAGAAAAACCAGTAGTAAGTAAATCCTACTTACTTTTTGTACATATATTAAACTACAGAATCAATATTCCGTTTTATACTCATTTATTTAATGGTAGAGGTCTCACTGAAAAGTAGGTAGCGTTCGTGCCTTTGAACTAGAAGTTCCAGGTGTGAGTCCTACTTCAGGACTTGATGCACACAAACATTACATTAATAACAAGATCAAACTGGTTGAGTATCAATCTTTAAATCCTTTGAATCTGACAATGACAGACATTAAGACAGAGAGTGTCTTGGTCAGCCATGTGGAAAGGCATGCCTCTGACTTTAGCTGCAGGTGACATGTTCCAAGAAAAAGCTAGCTACTGAGATAGATTTGTCTGTTTTATGTGTCACTAGTCAGAGGAGCAAACCTAAGCCCAACATGTATGTCCTTTTCTCAGTTTTCAGAGAGATTCTTAAATCCACCAGGCGTTTAAAGCCGAACTAAATCATTTTATCATGCCTGGTTATGTCAGGGCTTATCCCCTGGAACTTGCAGATGGCTGGAGAATGTGACTCTTCAAGTAGAGACTGTTTGCGTCCTACGTCCAGCTGTGGTAACTCAGACAGCCAAGTAGCTTCCTTTCTCTGCTGACCACGCAGAACCTCTGTTGTCTATCTGAAGGTACTCAGTGATTTAAAGGGAAGCCCATAACCTCAGAATGGCTTCCTTTGCCCTCTTCTCCAAGGCAATGTGAAGAACATTAATTTTGAATCGAATAGAAATTCTAATTAGCTATATTTGTTCTCAACTCCATAGAATGTCTACAGTGTGGAAACAAGCCATTTGGCCCATCAAGTCCGCACCAACCCGCTGAAGAGCATCTTACCCTGCCCCGCCCCTACCCTGTTCCTGGAATCCTGCATTCCCCATGGCTAATCTATCTAGCCTGCACACTGGTGGAAACAATGGGCAATTTCCCATGGCCAATCCATCTAACCTACACATCTTTGGACAGTGGGAGGAAATCAGAGCACCCAGAGGAAATCCATGCAGACACAGAGAGAACGTGTAAACTCTGTATAGTCAGTCGACGAAGAGTGGAATTGAACCCAGGTCCCTGGCACTGTGAGGCAGCAGTGCTAACCACGGAGCAATCCTGCTGCTCTTTCATCTTCTTTAAGCTTTGAAGAATATGGACAACGTACAGTAAAATAGCGTACAACCTGCCATTTTCAGCATCTTCCTGGCAGTTTGGAAAAACTCAGCATCTATTCATTACAAATCGAGAGTCTACTGATATTGTTTCCAAGTATAATTACCTTGCATTTTCTTTCCAGTAAAATATTACAAATCTTCATTTGATCTCCAACAATCAAACCATCCAAATTTACTGTCAAGTTGACTTCTAAACAAATCATATAATCTCTTTCACTAACCCTAAATTTAAAGTTAAAAATCACACACCAGGTTATAGTCCAACAGGTTGATTTGGAATCATTACCTATCGGACTCCTGCTCCATCCACAACCACCTGATGAAGGAGCAGGGCTCTGAAAACTAGTGCTTCCAAATCAACCTGTTGGACGATAACCTGGTGTTGTGTGATTTTTAACCTCGTCCACTCCAGACCAACACTGGCACCTCCAAAACTAAATTTAAAGTTATAGTCCCAAAAAACAATGATCTTACAAACCTCATCACTGTAACAATGAAAATAATTCACAGGACAATGGCAAAACAAACATAAGAGATCTATTCTGCAACCCTTCCCAAACTTGCAAAGCAAATCATTTTAAGACAGCTATTTGACAGATCATTAAATAACATGATCCCTTGACAGGGACAACGATAAATCTTTGCAACTTTACAAGTCGACTTTGTGTTTTATGTGATTCAAAAGACTGAGCAACCTACCTCAGGGAAGTAATCTTGTGGAAATTTCTCTTTTTCCAGCATGGGCGTACTTTCTAACGTTTCTGAGTAGATTTCTTTACCCGTTACTTTCTTGAACTTTTTAGCTTGAAGAAAAGAAATCACATAAAATAAATTTCACCTAAGGAATAGTTGTTTTTACTGAGAACAGTATGTCTGGTTATTCTTAATGGAGTACAATTCACAGATTCTGTTAGCTTTCTATAGTATACTAGTGCCAAAACATCTTTTGTGAGACGTGATGATGTTTGTAAGCTACATGCTATAGACATTTTTAACTCACCCTGCTCTGCACGTAGTTTGAATCAGCCCCATATGTTCATTCAGAATTCCCTGCTTCAACAAACGTCAATACTCTAGCTATATTTTTTGTTACCACTCAAAAGACATTCTCTGCAACAAGAGAGTAGAAGAAGAAACTACCTCTTCACAATCAAAAGGAATTTCCTTTCAGATTCCTTTCCACTCTGCTGTATCTTTGTCGAAAAATTAGTAGACATCCCGTCTCCTGTGCAAACAGAATTTCTGCCAAACTTATAGCAGGGGTGGAGGAATCCAGAGGAAATTTCCAGCCAACCCCTCCGTTTCACTTTAAGCTACTAGTTAGTCTTTTCCTCACATGAAGTCAGGGTAACCCTTGTTGCAAAGCTGTCTTCTTTCAAGAGAAAATATGGCTGAAGAGAGAAGACACCTCCATGCTTCATTGTGATTCTAAACATTTTAGTGTCAACCAGCTCCTTCCTCAATGTATGGCTGCATTTCTATCTCAAAATACACTTTCAAAAACACACTTTAATTATCACAACCGAGGAAGGAAATTACACCTGGCTCAACTATCATACAGATAATAGGGTAAGGACACTAAATTTGATTGTTCTCAAGAACAGGCATGGTGATTAGGATGTGTAATTATCCTGCATCTATTGATTGTAATGCAGGCTGCAATGCAATTTTGGGCTGCCCACTTACTTCAGTGATTTCAATATCCAGCTTTTGCTAATGACACTATTAATAAGTCTGATTAAAATACAGGCAGTCAGCATCAGGACTGGTAGCATCACAGAATGTGCAGGTGTATTATGATGCTTGGGGCATGTGCTGAGAGTAACAGTTGATGAGAACCTGACCTGAGGTGTAGGGGAGACTCATCTGTTCAAAGGGAAACAGATAAGTAATTGCAATGGTATGGGAAAAGTGCAAGAAAATTGCCCATCTAATGGTGATTGGAACCAACTGCTCACTTTCTGTGCCATAAAAAAGGGTTATCTGGATTGATTGACGATGTAGTCAATGTAAGAATTTAAACAACACGCTTCTGGAGTTTCACAATTAGATTAACTACTAATGTAACAATATTTAAATTGACCATTACTAGACCTTCTGTAATACACAGAAAAGTTAGATTGCAAATGCACAAATTACTAGGTGGCACCCTCAGTAGATGTGACAATAGAAAGGATCAGTAAATATTTGTTTTGTTTATAAATTCCCTAGAATGTTACCATGATTTCAAAATGACTTATCAAGGAAGGCTTGAGAAACTAGGATCTTTTTTATAAAATGTTGAAAGGCTGATGGATGCTTTGATAAAGGCCTTTGATAAACATTTTCCCAACACAACACAGTTGAGAAATTGGCAGGTCCGCTGTGGTGGCATTGCAACATATTCTAGGGCTTAATGTGGCTCCATAGCAGGTTTTCACAGAAAGGCTCTCAGTAGCTATGGTATTGCCAAACCCAAGGTACTGCCTTTCCAAGCATCTATGCTGTAGCTACTGAGCTGCCAACCCTCTGATTAATTGACAGTCACCCTAGGGCCTAGCTGCCAGCTGGAGCAGAGGTCGCTCCCATTTTAACCCTAATTTCTGCAGGAAAATTCAGCTGTTCAACATTAATAAGAGGTACAAGTGGGTGAATTCGTGATTGCACAAAATAACACTTAAGAAAGATATTTTGTTTTACATAGGAATCTCGATTATTCGAAGGACTCGGGCAGGGAGTATTTTGTTTGGTTAACCAAATTCCGGATAATCAAATGCCGGATAACATAATTTAGCCGAACATCGGGACCTTGTAATCTTGCCAGATAATCCGATATTCGGATAATCGAACGCCGGATATTCGTAGTTCCTCTGTATATCCTGACAATGAACAGGAGAATTCATTTGCTTTGTAACAACCATACATTTAAATATTGGATCTTGACCTGCAGTTCTATTTACTGGATGTGAATGAAAAGTCAATTCCTTCTGTGTCAACAATTGGTAAGTAGATCATTCCTAAATCATTAAGGCGATAAAAGGAAACATCCACATTTGCCGAAATACTATAATTTAATATAGCAGTTGCAATACAGTAAATCTGAATCTGCAGTGTTCAGTAGCATATAGTTCAGCAACAAAAAAAATTAAACTGATATTTTATAACTTCATTTTACAGTCATTAAATGTTACACTATGGAATAATGACAGGGCATGTAACAAGCATTTGCAAATCATCAGCATTTATAATTGAATTTTAATTGTTCTTATAATATGATCTTCTTTTCTGATGCTTAGTAGACTAAAGCCCTTTCTTTACCCCTCAAGGAAAGATTTTTTTAAACTAAAACTTTTCCAAAATAAAGCCTTTTTAATCTCTGTTGGGTTACAACTCCAGAAATGAGTTGACTCATTTTAAAAATAATTGTCTATGCGTATAATTTTGTAGCAAAAAATAATTGTATGCACTTGGGTATGATGGTATATTGGTTATGCTAAATGAGTAGTAAACCTGGATTAATGATCTGGACATGAGTTCAAATACTACCACAGCTTCTGGGAATTTAAGTTTGATTAATTAATTAAGCATGGAATAAAAAGTTAATATCAGTAATAATGACTATGAGATTGTCATAAAGACTCTCTGGCTCAGTGATATCTTTAGAGATGCAAATCTGCTGCCTTAATCCATCTGGTCTTTATATGCCTCCAAATCCACAGGAACCCACATGTAGTGCTGTCTGAAATAGACAAACAAACTACTCATTGGTAAAGAAGTTGGTTAGCTATCACCTTCTCAAGGGCAGTCAGGAATGGCCTTCCCTGTGAATATACATATTGTTTTTTAGAATGTGCATGAATGTATGTGAGGAATGTAACTTATGCTTTGAGCAGCTATTGTTTCATGACGTTAAGCAATAAGTCAAATATCAGAAGTCAATATAAGGACACTGATCCACTTAAGCTGATGCCAATTAAAACACCAAAGTCACCAGCTGCATTAACTTTAATATGAATGTAGAATTCAGCTCACTATTTGCTATCTTACAATTAATAGTACGTAAGGATTACCTTTAAAATCAAATTGATAGGTATTTTTCAAAGACTCGTGAAGAAAGTAAAGATTTCCTAAAGCCTGCAAAAGAAACAGAAGTTTTATTTAATACTAATTTATGCAGTATATTTGGAAAGAAACAGGATGAATTATGCTTTTACAAATCTAAAAGTAAACTGCAGCTATAAAAAAAGTTACTTAATTGTTACTGCAATTAGCAATGTACTTCCACTTATTGAAATCATGAGAGTCTGTCTGTATTTCTATATCTAAAAAAATTTGTATTGTGCAAGCCTATACTATACATTTCTCAAACATCATACGTTGGGAGGTACACATCAGTTTTTCTGCTACAGTTGCAAATATGATACAAATATGGAATCTGAACTAAAGACAGCAGGAGACAGCAAGTGAAAACCATTCATCATGAAGCTACAAATCATAAATTGCAGGCTCTTATGAATAAAAGAATTTGAAACAATTACATTACCTTCACATGTTGTTTGTGCTTTGCAAACTTAAAAGATCCATTTGGAATCTTTGATTGAATCCAAGATATTTGATTAGGCTTTGCTAACCCTTATTTCTGTGAAACCTCTGATGATCCCCATTTGGCTACTGTCTTTGCCAATCAGGGTGAGTTCCTCCTCTCTGCAACTTCGCTCCAGAATTTAGCTTACTGGAATCTGCTGCTACTGACCATGTCTCCTTGTGGTGGTGTTCTAAAACTCAAAGGTCTGTGAGATAAACTATGGTGTTTCTGAGTTTTCCTGAATGATTTATACAGATAACTACATAAAAGTGTTTATGAGTGTGGAAAAGCACAGCAGGTCAGGCAGCATCCAAGGATCAAGAGAGTTGACGTTTTGGGCAGAAGCCCTTCATCAGGAATCAGTGCCACATTTTTCGACTCTGATCTCAGCATGTGCAGTCCACACTTTCCCTCATTATGTACACGTGGTTGAGTTTTTGTGCAATCAATGTTCATTAAAGTAGTCATGCGTTTGTTTAATCCATGAAATTCTGCAGGACTGAAATATTACAGTAATGCTTTCCTAGATGGAAACACAGCTTGGAAATAAGATGATAATATTGCAGTACTAATTCTCACATCTAATTTGAATGCAACAAAGTACTCGAGAAATATTAACAAAGTTACCCTCCGATTCTTCACTTGGTCATTTCCATCAAAGCAAAGCTAATCGAATTCTTCAGACATGATTTTCTTGGAAAACCTATTTCACTTACAGTTGTCAAGATTTATTTGTTAAGTATATCATCAGAGGCTCTGATATATCAGACTTGGCCTGGTAGGATTTTAGCAGCAATTGGGTAGATGCTGGGTTCTTGCAGCAATTAGAAAGACATCCCAAAGATCAAGCAGACTGGAATCTTGGGACATGTAGTTCTGTAACCTTATAGTTTCATGGCCAATCAGAAAGATGACACCTTGAACAGTGAAGCACTCCCTTGGCACTGCACTGAAGTGTCTGCCTAGTGTGCTCTAGTCTCTTAAACCATAACCCAATGCTGACATCATAAGCACTATATTGCATTAAGTAAAAACACTTCATGAAATGTTTAAAACTTAATAGTTTATTCAATCGCCCAGTATTTAAAACCTAATTTACTTTGTATAATGGATTAGAAAAGAAAGATTAGTTTACCATATTTCAACACTTCAACTGCAGAAATATAACACTTTATTAATAAATGCTCTTGCTGATTGCTGCAAAGAATTAGAGGGCATAGGTTTAGGGTGGGAGAGGAAAGATTTGAAAGGGATCTAAGGAGCAACTTTGTCATTCAGAGAGTGGGGAATGTATGGTATGAGCTGCCAGAGGAAGTGATGGAGGCTGGTACAATTACAACATTTAAAAAGCATCTGGATGGGTATATGAACAGGAAGGGTTGAGGATATGATGAGACTAAATTAATTTAGGATATCTGAGTGGGAGAGGGAGAGACTGGGGTATGATGGAGATGGGAGACTGTGGGACCAGTGGGACTATATTTAGTGTCTGTCTTCATCTGATCCCAATCCCATTAGGTTTTAAAATCAAACTCCAAGTATTGCACTCAGTTGTTTAATTAAATAGCAGCAAACTGGGACAATCTATTTCACTGTGACCCAAAATAACTGCACATCAATTCCATTTTTGAGACTCTAAACTGCATCATAAAATTTCTAATGACCTTCAGCTAAGGCTATACTCATATACCTTGAGCTCATAGTTATGTACTACTTATGTTCTTCAAATATCATAGGATTCAACAGGAATACACTGTTCAAAAGATTAGAAATGAAGTTTCTTGGTAGTCAACATAAACTTTTAACTTTCCAGATAATGATTGATATATACATTTCTTCCTTGTGTCCTTCAGCAATAAACAAATCTTAGGTATATCATTATGAACATTATGTGTTACATATGAAGGAACACTATTCTATTTTTTGTGGATGCTATCAAATAGAACAAGGTGAGACATCACAGGATGGAAATGTAAGACTTGTCCCCACCCTCATAATTTTTTGAGTGACCATCTATTTTAGAATCGGGGTCAAATGGACTGTCATTTATGAAATGCTAACTGAAATGCCATCTCACTATTTCACCAGGACATTCCATTGACCCTGCTGACATTACCTCTCATGATTGTGTTGTGGTTGACTGCCTAAGAACAACTTCCATGCTCTTGCTTTCAAATCTTGCACTCACTGCTTGAATGATGAGGGGAGAGCCTGTACCTTGGTAACAGATGTATTAACATGCACTGTACACATATCATTGAAATTTCTTCACCATTCACAGGTCCACAAATTCCATGCTGTATGTTCTCACCAAGCCCAGACTGAAAGTACAATTACAGCAAACGATTCTACGAATCATAGTGCTGTAGATCTCAAGAATTCTTTTATTATTTCCTCATGCATTGGTGTTGATTCAGAAAATGCTGTGTATTTTGCAAATAAAAAGGTCCCTGATATATTTTCACAAATATTGTTGCAGTGAGCAATCTAAAAAACAAAATGTAAAAAAAACATCAGAAAGGAACAGCTATTATCACTGCATCTGAACTAAATTCTGATAAACCGCAAAAGGCTAAAATATCATTTTCTTTTGAAAGTACAATGATATATTTCATTTGCTAGATCTTCTGTGGTAATAAAGCAATGAAACAAAAAAAAAAGTGGTCTTTAAGAATGCAACCCAAAAAGAAGTGATTTAGTTGACTTTTCTTTCCCGACTGCAGTTCCTGGGAAAACATTCACACAGGGTTCTGTCTCAGTAATCACTGCATTATTTATGAGAACTTGCACATCATGAGATTAAACATTTGTTGATTTGTCAAAAGCCCAAACATGAGGTCCTGCCCATCTCCTTGACATATTAGTTCATCCAATGCAAAATTCCATAATACATTTAATTGATGAGTATTCCTCTTGTGACCCAAATACTCTGCACCAGGCTTTCTGAAAGTGGCAAATGAGGTAGGCCAGCAAGAGACGTCCTGTCAAATAACTCAAGGTGAACAGCCTTTATGACAAGGACGCTCTCAGGTTTGGGAAAACACTGTTCTGCTGATGATTTTAACTTTTTTTAACTTTAGGAATACAACAGTACTAACACAATAGATTTAGTATCACTTGGCATAACAGAATAGTTTACTGAAGAGGTCCCAGGTGTTGAATGGAAGGTGAACAGCTCCTAGACAATGTTATCAAAGAGAACACTAAGATGGCGTTCTACAAAGATCACTATGCTCAGAGATCAGTCTCTGGAAGTTCTGCTAATTCTCACTGCTCATGAATGTCATGTTACTCTTTTGAACATAGGTATGCTATCATTATAAGAGTTAGTGCTTCCCTCAGACAAATAATTTAAGCTGTATCTTTGAATTCAATCCTGTTTAAATTACAGAACCAGCACTGGGGGACAACCTCAGGGTTGTGTCACATTTTAATTGGATTTAAGATTGAGTTGAGAATGACTCGAACATCAAGTTGGAGTTTAAAAAATGAAGTGATTTGTGAGTGGGGCATATGAAATTCTGAGGGGTTTTCACATTGTAGATATGGAGAGAATGTTTCCTCTTATTGAAGAATCTAAAACTAGAGGGTCACGGGTAAAAGTCAATGGTTTACTTTTCGTAAAAGACAAGGTGAATTTTGTTCAGACAGGGCATGAATCTTTGGAAATCTTGCTGAAAAGTCCGTAAAAGCAGAGTCCTTAAATATTTTCAAGGCAGAGGTAGGTCGATTCTTGTTAAGTAAGGGGTAAAGGGTTATTTATGATAGGCAGACATGCGGATTTGAGCTTACAATCATATCAGCTATGATCTTATTGAATGGTAGAGCTGGCTCAAGGTGCTGATTAGCTGATTCCTAATTTCAATGTTTGTGTGTAAAAGTGGTCAGGTAGTTAAAGTGGATTTAATAAACAATGGCAGAGTTTCATTTAATGTCCCAAGAGAGTGGGGAATACCAACTGCTTTTGTAATATTAGATGTCTGAATGTGTGGAGGCAGAAATTTCATAGTTGTCTCTTGGGTTAAGAAACCCTGCTTATAAGCCTTTAGTCTAACTTGAGTGCTGTTGGCTATCTGACTCGAACAAGCATATGAAGGAAACCCACAGACTTTTAAACATATGCTTAATTTACTGAATTAAACATATGCTTAATTTACAGTTAAACATATGCTTAATTTACTGAATTTATCCTGGAAAATGTAAACAGCTGCAAAAGATATGGAGAAGCTGGAATTTTACAGATCAGAGTAAAATGAATATCAGTTAATTTTCTGGGACATTATGTAGCTTTCTTCACTTTATTACGTTTATCCTTTCAAATCAACAAGGAAAAGACTCAGAGGATCACCAAATAAATTGCACTGATAGAAAATTATTTAACTGTTTGTGGGACGTGACCAATATTGATTGGATAGCACACCTCTCCACTTCCAGACACCCTGAGCTTATTATGAATCCACTACCTGATTTCAGTTCTTTTGGTAACACACCAGCTTTAGAGTCATGATGCCCTGCTCCAGAGTTTGAGCAGAAAAATCAAGGCTTACAGTCCATTGAAGCACTATTAGAGACCTGTTTTTTTCAATGATATATTAAATTGCTTAACTGGATGCAAAAGATCTAATGTTACTGCTTTGGAGAAAAACAGGTGAGTTACCAGAAAGTCCTACAATTATTAATTCTCAATCAACAATAGAATAGCTGGTCATTCTAATATTGATATTTGAGGGAGTGTGTGGTTATATATATATAGTGACTAGGGTGGGGGTGGTGGTGGTGTGTGTGTGTGTGTGTGTGTGTAATGATTGGAACATTTAAAAGGCATGTGGATACGAAGGTTTAAAGGGATATGGGTCAAATGCTGGCAAACAAGACAAGACTTATTACGGATATCTGGATGGCATGCACGAGTTGAGCCAACGGGTTTGTTTTTGTGGTGTACACTTCTATGACTCCACTTCAAAATGTATTTCATTGGTTGTGAAGCACTTAGAGTCTTTCACAACCACCAGACAAATCAAAGTGCAAGTCACAAGTAGATCACAAGAGACTTTCTTTGCTGAAGGGCATTAGTGTGTTGGTATTAGTCCACAGATTGACAGCAATTCTAAATCTAAATTCATAACTTAATTTCCTGAACTGTTATTTAACAACTAGGCTGCAACACCCACCAAGGTCTAAATTTCCAATAATGTAACATTCCCCCTGTTCTCCATGGAGATGCTAGCCTAGATTAACACTACTCCACTGGAAAGAACACGCAGAGTTGACATTGCTACCCACGGAGCCAAACTAATAATTATAGCTGAACATGTTCCTATTTTCCATATTAAGGTAATGAATTAAAAGGAACACAGAATTTACTACCATAATGGAGACATTATGGAAAAGGCTGGTTGTTACATAAAGTTGTGCACTAAAGTTTATAACCCTCACACTATCTATAAACAAAATGTAAAATGAAGGACTGAGAGTAGTGTGGATCTTGCAGCTGCTTCTGAGATTGCAAGCTTACTTCTAGATTTCTTATAGTTATGATGATTATATTTCTTACAATTACTGTATAAGATTTTTATTTTGATTTGTTTTGGTCGAAAAAAACAAAAGCACTTTTTTTTGCAAACAAGAGTTGGCTTTATGGAGCTTTTGACAAGGCCTACATGTAGACAGTTCAAGCTTTTTTAAAAAAAATGGTACCTTAAAAAAATTGTGTGTGTGCAGGGAGAGTTTTTTGTCAAATATCACTGAAAAGATACTTTTTTTGAATCGCAGGGAAGTTGCGTTTACAGAGTTTTTGAAGTGGCCTACATGTGGCTGGCTCTGCAGTGAGATTGTTTTATCATCAGAGGATTGAAAGCTGTCTGCTGAACCACTTGAGGAATCATTTTTAATTCGCTTGTTCACCTAAGTGGTTGATTTGCTTTTTTCTATATTTTGCATGCTTAATATTAATTCCTTGGGTAAAAAAAATGTTGATTTTATATGAAAACTGCTCCTTTTTAGGCTTGATATCATTAAAGGCATATAAAAGACACAGAGTTATATGCTGATAGATTTAGAGAAGTGCTTACACAGCACCATTCATCAGATAAATGGTTGACTATCAAGAAAGGTAAGAAGATAGTTCCGAAGTCTTTTGTGGCTATTCCTCTCTCAAATAGGTATTCAGTTTTGAGTACTGTTGAAAGGGATAGTCTCAGAGGAACATGGAAGAGGCAGTCAGAGCTTGAGCACTACAAAGAATCTTATGTAGGCTCGGTTTGACAAAACTTAGAAGAATAATTGTTATGGAGACTCTCCTGTCAGGGATACAGACAGGAGATTCTGTGGCAGTGAGTGTGAATCTAAGAAAGTATGTTGCCTTCCTGATGCCAGGATTTAAGGATGTGACAAAACATTTGAAGCATATTATTAAAAGGGGAGAGTGAGAAGTCAAAAGTTATTGTAGACATTGATAATAATGACATTTTTGGGGAAAAGATTAAGGCTTTACAGAGTGAATATAAAACTTAGGAAGAAGATTAAAAGACAGAACATCAAAAATAGTAATTTCTGGTTTCCTCCTGGAGTCAAGCTTGAATGAGGGAAAGAATAGAAAGATAAAGGAGATAACTCAATGGCTGAAGAGCTGGTGTAATGTTCAGGGATTCAGGTTCTTGGATCATTGAGATCGCTGCTGTTCAAAAAGGATGGGTTTCACCTGAACTGGAAAGGAACTTAAACCTAGCAGGGAAACTTGGGGGGGTGGGAGGGTGTGGAGCGCGCGTGTGTGTGCGTGTGTGTGGGAGATGGGGAATTGGAGTAAACAGAGTAAATAGAAAAGATTTGAGGATGGTTCAGAATCTGAAATAAAACTTATTTAGAAAAGATAGGGAAGAGCAAGTCAGAGAATAAAGTTATTCTGATTAATTAAACTGCAATTCTTTCAATGCAAGGGATGTCACAGGTAAGGCTGATGAACTAAGGGCATGTTTGTGAACATAGATTTGAGTCAGCATAGCTAATAAAGAAACTTGGCTTAAGGATGGACAGAGCCGAAAATGTGTTGCTGGAAAAGCGCAGCAGGTCAGGCAGCATCCAAGGAGCAGGAGAATCAACGTTTCGGGCATGAGCCCTTCCTCAGGAATGAGGAAAGTGTGCCAAGCAGGCTAAGATAAAAGGTAGGGAGGAGGGACTTGGGGAAGGGGCGTTGGAAATGTGATAGGTGGAAGGAGGTCAAGGTGAGGGTGATAGGCCAGAGTGGGGGTGGGAGCGGAGAAGTCAGGAAGAAGGTTAGGAAGGCGGTGCTGAGTTTGAGGATTGGGACTGAGTCAAGGTGGGGGGAGGGGAAATGAGGAAACTGGAGAAATCTGAGTTCATCCCTTGTGGTTGGAGGGTTCCTAGGTGGAAGATGAGGTGCTCTTCCTCCAGCCGTCGTGTTGCTATGGTCTGGCAATGGAGGAGTCCAAGGACCTCATGTCCTTGGTGGAATGGGAGGGGTAGTTGAAGTGTTGAGCCACGGGGTGGTTGGGTTGATTGGTCCCAGAGTGTTCTCTGAAACGTTCCGCAAGTAGGTGGCCTGTCTCCCCAATATAGAGGAGGCCACATCGGGTGCAGCGGATGCAGTAAATGATGTGTGTGGAAGTGCAGGTGAATTTGTGGTGGATATGGAGGGATTCCTTGGGGCCTTGGAGGGAAGTAAGGGGGGAGGTGTGGGCGCAAGTTTCTTGCGGTTGCAGGGGAAGGTGCTGGGAGTGGAGGTTGGGTTGCTGGGGGTGTGTGGACCTGACGAGGGAGTCCCGGAGGGAGTGGTCTTTTTGGAACGCTGATAGGGGAGGGGGCTTCTGTATTTTGACTCGTCGTTGTCAGATATCCTTCCTACCACAGTGGTGTCATCAGTGAACTTGTAGATGAGTTTGGAATTTGGCAAAAGTTGTGGGTGTACAAGGAGTACAGTAGGGGAAGAGGTTGTAATAATAGGAGATTTTAGTTTTCCAAACATTGACTGGGGCTACCATAGTGTTACATGCCTGGATCATTAAGAAGTTGTTAAATGTGTTCAAGGAAATATCTTTCATCAAAATGTAAATGTTCCTACTAGAGAAGGAGCAAACCTTGACCTTCTTTTGGATAGTAAAACAGGGAAAGTGACAGTGATAGAAGGGGAATATTTTGGGTCTAGTGATCATAATTCTATTAGTTTTGAAACAGTTCTGGAAAAATATAAGCCTTCCAAAAATGTTATGGTTTTTAAAAGTGGACTAAGGCAAATTTTAATGGTATGAGACAAGACTTTCAAAGATTCATTGGAGTAAACATTTTGCTGGTAAAGGGATGTCTAATAAATGGGAGACTTTAAAAGTGTGATAACAAAAGTTCAGAATTATTATTTTCCTGTTGGAGTGGAGGATAAGGTTGGTTAGGATATGGGAATAATGGATATATAAAGATAATTGGATTCTAGTCAAGAATGAAAAAGAATCATATACTAGATATACACAACTGGGTTCAAATGCATCTCTTGAACAGTATAAATGATGTAGGGACGTTCCCTAAACAAACAAGGGCATCACTTATACAATTAAAAGTAAGGTGTTGGTTAGCGTTGTAGGACAGAACAACCTAAAGGTTTAAGTACATAATTCTATTAAGTCTACATGTAGACAGAGTGGTTAAGAAGGCATTTAGCATGTTTTGCCTTCATTGTTCAGATTATAGAGTACAGAAGTTGGGACGTCATGTTGACATTGTACAAAATGTTGGTGAGGCCTTCTTTGGAGTATTGTTTCCAGTTCTGGTTGTCCAGTTATAGGAAAGATATTATTTAGCTGGAGAAAGTTCACAAAGATTTAATAGGCTGTTGCTGGAAATGGAGTGTTTGAGTTACATGGAGAAACTGGATTGGCTGAAACTGTTTTCACTGGAGAATAGGAGTGACATTATTGAGGTTTATAAAAATCATGAGGGGTATCAATAAGATGAATAGCAGGTCGAGAAGGTCAAGGTTTGCTCCTTCTTCAGTAGGAACATTTACATCTTGATGAAGGATATTTTCTTGAACATATCTAACTTCTTCACGATCCAAACATTTCGCAGTATGGTAGTGTTTCCTTGGGCAGGTGACTTCAAGATGAAGCGGCATATTTTTACGGTGTGAGGAGAAAGATTTGGAAAAGACATGAGAGCCAACTTTTTTAAACAGAGAGTGGTTCATGTGTGGAATGAACTTCCAGGGAAATGGGTGGTATAGTTGCAATGTTTAAAAGACATTTGGTTAAGTACATAAATAAGAAATGTTTGGAGGTATCTGGGCCAAGCACAGGCAGGTGAGACTAGTTCAGTTTGGGATTTTGGTCAGCAAGGACTGTTTGGACTGAAGGGTCTGTTTCCATGCTGAATGACTCTATAACTACCTAACAATCAAAAGACAAATACCAAATCTGCATCTAGCTGTATAAATACTCAAAAGTCAGAATTCGGATCAAAATTGAGCAATGTTTTTTATGCTGTGTATGTCATTACCAATGATGAATGAATTTGTAATCACAATCAAAGAATATTAATTGGAAAATGCTCTGCTGACAAGAAATCTTGATCTCTGAACAATAGCATACGTCAACTGTATGTTTGTCACGTCCCATTTTATTGATTTCCTGCCATTTTCACTTGAAATAATTAAAACTATATTTTACATATTTATAAACCTCACTGTCAGTAGCTCTACTTAATTTTCCATTAGTAAAATGCATCTATTAACTTCTGAGTAGGACCCAAAGGAGCAAATGAGTAATTGCATTAACTGTAGACAGAAATAAACACAATAAGCATACAGCAAAATTATGGTTTCCAAGACATTATGGAAAAGTATATCTTATCTGAGATTCATTCACTTAGTCCCAGTGCTGTGCAATCACACTCACTGGAAGATGGGAAACCTCTAAGAGGTAAAAGATTAGTCAAACTTTTTAATGTTTTTTTATGAATGTTTGTTATATTTGGCTTATGTAATCTTACTGAAGATATGGGACAATCTGAGTCATTAGCAGATATTGAAAATATATATGTGCCATTCATTTGGGTGTAGTTATAGTGCAAAGTAGCTTAACGTATTGTCCAACTGGAGTATTGCATTCAAAACTCTGTCAATTAGTATGAAAGTTGAAAAGGAGCAAATAATACTTTTGGTTAGAAATTCATTGCTTTGCTATTGAATTGAGCAGCTCACCCAGTCAGTATTAAAAGTGCTTGCTTCTTTAAATACGACCTGTATTTTCTTTGCTTTTAAATTTAAAACAGCAACACTACAACTTCTCAATATATTCATCATTTAATAAATAGTCCAAATTAAGTCAGTCCTGTTGCATCCAAAAGCATTCCTATTTGTAGTAAAGCTATCATCTAGCCCATGAACACTGGAACTGCTAGTGACGAGGTGTGGATTTATACTTGCAGCTGTCCAGTTCTTCCCCGCCTGATTTCCAGTGCATCATGAAGGGAGAGATCTGGAAGGCGATTCCCTCATAGGGGGATTGAGCTCCTGAACTGAGCTCATGGAGTTGAAGTCATTGGCTACAGCTTTAGTAGCAGGTCTTTTTTCTGATTACTCCAACAAAGGAAATATTTATTTTAAAAAAGAAGATAATTCAGAACTCAAAGGTTCGCAAATGACAAAGATTATATTCAGCTGCTTCAACATGAAGTACAATATTCCTACATATGAAATCCATATGCAGAAGTCAATTACTGCACAGCTAAGGTAATTTTCAGGTAATTTTCAGCTATCAAGAAATTTAAAAGGCTACAAATAACCCTCAGGAAAATTTCTAATGCCAGATTTTTAAAAAAGTATAAATAGCTGTTTTGTCAACTACATAATGCATATGAGAATCTGTTCCCATAATTACAGACTCAATATTGAGCCTTGTCATTTATTACATATTAATAACAAGAGGCGTGATTAGCAAACAGACGGAGCTGACACTTTTGTAAATCCATCATTTCTTATTTGGAAAATGATAAGCTATTTGTTGAATTGAACTTATTAGAGAAGGTATGTATATTGAGTGCACTACACAAGATCTGTTTTCTGCAGCTATTTTCTAAAGGAAAACCAATCATATCAATGCAAATAAAATATATGAAGAAAGTAGCTTCTAAAACATTAGATAATCTCATTTATTTTCATTTCTTCTCTGAGAACATCAAATATAAAGTTCACTTTATTGCCCATCTCATTTCATTTTACTGTGGTTGATTCCCATACTAAAAGGCATTAGATTGTAACAGGATACAGTGGCCATATCAGAGCACATATTAAACTGTTGTGAGTTTCAGTGATTCTTTGTCAATGTCATACAGTTAAACATGATTGATTTATAAACTACAGAAGTTTAAAAAAATGGAGTTCAAGTAAATATGAAATAATTGGACAAAGCAGAACCCCAGACTGACCTGCCACAATAAAGCCCTTTCAAGGTTGCCTGCATTACTGAGAAATATGTGCATAATTTCATTTTGTCTACCTTCCAACATACAATGTTAGAAGTTAATTAAATTGCATGTCCATTGTGTTCATCCACTTACAAAGTTAATGATATTCTGCTCCTGAATTGAAGAGCATTTTATAAAGCATACACTATGGGACCTGGCAGACAGTACATAGTGCAGTTGAACTCTGTCATATTCCCCAATTACAGATCTCCTAATTAGGGCAGAAATGAATGGGTTTTTGTTTGACAATTCAGAACATAACAAGTCACTCTGAGACACAGGGCATGTGCTAAGCTTATTTTAATAAGCTGTGCTTGCAATGTTCACTGCTGTATTTCCATGCAGAGGAGTGTGTTGATTTTTGAAACAACATAAAATAGAGAGAAAGGATTTCTTTTTCCCTATAAGAATAAATGAATCCCATGTTTTGAAAGATATATATTGGCTGCTTATCCTGCATATTGCTATTTGTAGACTTACATTCCAGCAGAGTCCGGAACTTCATCATACAAATTAGAATATTTAACAAAAGACATAGTGCTTTCAATAACAATTAACAAGGTCATGTGAAATGACTGTGGCAAAGCCAATTGGAAAGTGGGTCTACTTCACATCATGCTGTAATTGATATTTAGAGAAAGATTTGCTTTCATCTTCTGTTGTGTGGTTTAATGTCCACACCCATGAGTTTTGATTCAAAAGAGACTGGTGGAAGAAAAGGTCAAGGACGGTCTTCAGACTTGGGCTTATTTATAACATTATTGCATGTTAAGACAAAATACTACAACACATCATATTCAGAGCTATACCAGGTTCCAATCTTACTGTCACATTATTGAAATACCATTTTATAAAGTCTACTCCACTTGTTTTTCCGCACATTTCTAAACCAGTGTAGCTAAACTTCAGGCTTCTGCCAAACTAGCCATATATTTTCCTCTTCCCTTTACTCCAATCACACCATGCTATTTATGCCCAGTGAGAAAACAGCTCAGTGACATCATTACAAAGTTGCTCCAGGGTCCTCAAGGTCTTGCACAACCTTTCACAATCCAAAGAATATCCCAGCTATTGAAATAGACTTAAAGTGCAGTAGTTACCCTTATAACGTACAAAACAAAGACTTGAAAAGAAAATGTTTGCAAGGGAGTGGGGGAAAACTATCAGTGATATTAATTGTCTAGCTTATCAGAAAGCATGCACAGGATGGAACAAATATTTTTCCCTTGTGTTGTCTGATTTTAAGAGAAACAGTCAGCATAAGTGGGGACCTATGAGAACAAACAATATTTGCCACAATATATTTCTGAGAATTTCACTTTTTTGCAAAATACTTCACTTAATCCATCCATTTTCTGCCTCAGTACGTGCGGCACTTAAGTTTTGAATTGGGTACCAACAGTTCCCAGTCTGACATAAAATCTCAGAAGTCACAGCTCAGTATACTTATATGGAGATGAACACATCCTACTGATTAAGAAGCAGTGAAGGCGCTTTGACAATGCGTCAGCTTTTTTACAAATCACAAGATGTGAAACCTACCAAAAATGAACAAAAGTTGGAAAAGAGAAGTATCTGGGTAAAATCTAATAAATAAAGAATTCACTCATTGAACTAAAAAGGATTTTTTTTGTAGACCTATTTTATATACAAAGTGTACGTTTCCCATTTACAACTGTTCTCATCCAATTGATGAGAATTTATTTTTTCCTCTTTTGTGCCTCCGAAATGACTTATCACTGCCCCAAGCTCCTAGTGTCAAACACTACTAAAATTCACAATAATGTCAGGTATAGTTGTATTGTTGCAGCAAATGCCTGTTGCCTGTTCACTTTTAATTCAGAATAAGGTATGTAATTTCCCCTTATTTTATTGAGAATCGTAAAACCTATACTGTGTGGAAGCAGGCCATTCAGCCTATCAAGTCTGCAGTGACCCTCCAAAAAGCATCCCATTCAGAACCACCCTCATATTGTATCGCTGCAACCCTGCATTCCCATGGCTAATCCACTTAGCTTGCACATTCCTGGACACTATGGGGCAACTTAGCATTGCCGATCCACAATTTTTGGACTGTGGTAGGAAACTGGAGCAACCAGTGAAAACCCATGCAGACATGAGGAGAATGTACAACTCCGCAGAGACAATTGTCCGAGGGTGAAATTGAGCCCATGTCCCTGGCACTGTGAGGCAGCAGTGTTAACCATTGTGCAACATGCCTCTCCAACACAGTTTTTATTCTGAAGTGTTTCTGGAATAGAATTTAACAAGGAATAACCTTATCAAAAACTGGTCTAAGTCTTTTGATTCATAGGAATTAAGAACTAAAAGGTAAATGAGGAACCCTGGAGAAATATTTGAATGAAACCATTCTAAAGAAGTCAATGCTATTACTATACAACATAGAGCAACATCAGGCACCCACAAATAATAATAAACTTGAACAGTATGCTACATTAAGAAAGTATCTTTGCTGAATTTACTGGCGCAAAGTATATTATAACGGATGCACTGATTTCAATTTTGAGATACATGTTTTTCTGATTCTGAATGCAACTACAGCAAAAAGTTAACCCAGAGAGACAGAGACAATCTCCAGTTCAGGGTATCAGCTATTTGCAAGACTTCAGCACATATCAGGATTAATACAAACCAGTCAGCAGGATTATTTATTTGGTAAAAACAATGACTGCAGATGCTGGAAACCAGATTCTGGATTAGAGTGGTGCTGGAAGAGCACAGCAGTTCAGGCAACATCCAAGGAGCAGCAAAATCAATGTTTCGGGCAAAAGCCCTTCATCAGGAATAAAGGCAGAGAGCCTGAAGCGTGGAGAGACAAGCTAGAGGAGGGTAGGAGTGGGAAGAAAGTAGCATAGAGTACAATGGGTGAGTGGAGGAGGGGATGAAGGTGATAGGTCAGGGGGGAGAGGGTGGAGTGGATAGGTGGAAAAGGAGACAGGCAGGTAGGACAAGTCCAGACAAGTCATGGGGACAGTGCTGAGCTGGAAGTTTGGAACTAGGGTGAGGTGGGGGAAGGGGAAATGAGGAAACTGTTGAAGTCCACATTGATGCCCTGGGGTTGAAGTGTTCCGAGGTGGAAGATGAGGCATTCTTCCTCCAGGCATCTGGTGGTGATGGAGCGGCGGTGAAGGAGGCCCAGGACCTCCATGTCCTTGGCAGAGTGGGAGGGGGAGTTGAAATGTTGAGCCACGGGGCAATGTGGTTGATTGGTGCGGGTGCCCTGGGGACGTTCCCTTTTATTGCCTACATTTATTTATTTATTGCCTACATGCATCAAAGTTTTAAAATTACAAAATAAGTCAACAGATGATGACATTTTGAGATTTCATGCAAAATGCCTGATGCAGAGGGGAAAATATATCACTGCCAAAATTACTCAGTTTACTTTGCAAATACGTTAAAGAAAGCCTGGCTGAGTGGAGCACATTATCTGCCTCTTAGATTAAGAAAGTAAGCATCATTAAGATGAATATATTATTGAGGTAAAGTTTCCATTACAAATACTGCTTATCTCAAATGTTTAGTGTGTCTTTGGGGACTTGGGATTTATTGCAAGTTTTGTAAAGTTTGAATAACTTTTTTTGACAGGACTCAGAATTTTTAGATGTGTTATCTAATTACACCCTAATGAATCTAGCATATAAAATGCAAAACATTAAATAATTCCACGGCATGTTGTATGATTGGCATCTTTTTCTTGTACCATCGATGCCATTATCAGCCCGATGTAACAGTAGAAATTAAGAGTTAATGATGTATTCACTATGCCAGCAATATGATTTGACGACAAAAAAATAACTTTCAGCTGCCAGTGATCACATGGTTATTTTCGGCTGAAATTTCCCAGCCCCTGTAGAGGTAATGATGAGTCAATTGGAAAGATATGGCGAGATTGGAAAAATTAAATTCTTAATTCTCATGCGATTTTTCACGCAAGGTTGGAAAAGTGTGATAAGACTCTCGCTTTGAGTGCCATGACGCCCACTTACATGTATTAACAACTCAATGTTATCTATTCTTACCTCATTTACAAGTAGTTTGTTTTTCTTCGACATGGCAGAGAGAAACTAGACAGTGCAAGTTATTAACATAATAGTTCAGAGCAGGTAGCTGGCAGATTGAGCAGGCCACTTGCTCCTCCAGGTCTCCATATGGCCACGGTCAAGTCAAGGTGGTCCATTAGCTGAAAAGGGGTGGGACAGAGGTGTTGGATATCAGCAGTAAGTCTTAGGCATTTTCTAAAATCAGTCTTGGGCTTGGTTCACTGTCAATTGGGCACTTTGAGTAGGCAGAATCAAGAATTCATATCATTTCAACCCACGGACTGGACCATGGTTAACTCCAATGCAACAGGACAGGGGATTTGTGATAAGACAGCTGGGAGCTGCTCAGAGGTCAGTCAGGGAATAAAAGTGGTCAGCTGATGTTCCAACTTCTACCATGCAATGGCCAACTCTTAGACACTTTGTCCTACTTTCCCTTGGCCCATGACTCCATCACTGAACATCAGGTTGTTGTTTTTAGAGCTGTCACTGACCTCATCTCCTCTGGAGACCTCCCCTCCACAGCTTCCCACTTGATGGTCCCCGAACCCCATAGAGTTCATTTCTACCTTCCCAAAATCCACAAACCAGACTGCCCCGGCAGATGCATCAATTCAGTCTGTTCTTGCTCCACCGAACTTACTACTTTTTATTAGTTTCCCTCTTCATCCAATCTCTTCCAACTTACATTTGTAAATCTTCCCATGTTTTACATCAGTTCCATAATTTCCAGTTTCCAGGGCCTAGCTGCTTTATTTTTACCCATGCAGTCCGTCTATGTCTCCATACTGTTAAAGGATGATTTGAGGCTCTCTAGTTCATCCTTGAAAGTTGGATTGACAATTACCATCTATCACCACACTCCTTCATTTTGCTAAGCTTGTTCTCAGTTTCTCCTTCAACTCATCTCACTATCTCCAAGTAAAAGGTGTTGCTGTAAGTACACCTCCATGGGTCACAGCTATGCCTTTCTCTTAATGTGATATGTGGAACGTTCCTTATTCCAGTCCTACTCAAGATTCCACCCTCAACTCTGTCTCTGGTACATTGATGACAGCTTCAAGCTATTGCCCAGACTTGGAAAAAAATAATCAATTTTGCTTCCAATTTCCAACCTTTTCTCACTTTCACCTGGTCTAAGTCAGATTGTTCCCTTCCCTTCTTTGGCTTCACTGTTTTGAATTCTGGGAATAGGCTGACCACCGATATGACTACAAACGCACTGATTCCCAAGATTACCTTGACTGCACTTCCTCACACCCTAATGGTTATAAGTAATCTATTCTATTCTCCCAGTTTCTCCATCTCCGTTGCATATATTCTGATGGTGTCATCTTCTATGATGTGTTCTCCTCTGATATGTTCTCCTTTCTCCTCAATCAAGGACTCCCCACATAGCAGCTGAAGGGTACCTCAGCTAAGTTGGTCTCATTTTCAGCCATTTTGCCACCATCTCTATTCCTCCCTCTTAGAACAATGATTTATTTCCCCTTATCCTCATTTGCCACTCCATCAGTTTCCGCATTCAAATGATCATTGTCTACCATTTCTGCTAGCTACAGCAGGCTACCATCAAATATCTCTTCTCCCCAGCACTGTCAGCATTCTGCAGAGTTCAATCTCTGTGGTACCTTGATCTACTCCTCCATCCTAACACTTCCTCACTCCCTCATAGCACTTTCCTATACAATTGCAGAAGGTACAACATGTCCCATTTAACCGCTTCCCTCTTCACTGTCCAAGATCTCAAACACACCTTCCAGGTATTTCTTTCAATCAAGTATCCTGTATTGACTGCACACAATGTGCTCTCCCCAACATGGGCAAGGCCAAATGCAAACTGGGTGTCTGCTTTGCGGAATACCTCTGCTCCGTCCATAAGCACAACACTGACCTTCCAGTTGCTTGCCATTTCAATAAACCATTTTGCTTTCATGCTAACATTTTCATCCTCGGGCTGTTGCAGTGCTCTAGTGAGGCCAATCACAGACTGGAGGAACAGCACTTTATTTTTCATCTGTGCACTTTACTCAATAACTTCAAAGTGTTTCAACACAGGGTAATCCCTCCTGCTTAATTTACACCAGAAACACAGAAAGAATTGATTCCGTGCAATAATCTATGAAAATTCAAGAGGCCAAGAATATTTAAAGTACAAATTAACAACTTTATTTCTTAACGTATAACAGAGAATAATTAATGAACAACTATTTACAACTCCTTCCTCTAACCTATTTTTTACTTTACCCTCTGCAATACTGGTCTGATAAGACTCCCAATTAAGATTTACAAAACAAAACTTCTTATCTCAAAACAAGGCAGTTTTTAGTCCTTCTTTGTATTCCTGTCTTCTTTTCCTCTTCTTAACAATTCTGCTTCACAGTTATTGATTGATAAAGGTCTCTTTAAGAGAGCTATTTTTCAGACGGTCTTTACATGCTGGTGGCTTGGCAGTTCTCCTCTCAACTGTTCAATTTTCCCCGGTCTTATACCCCAAAGCATCGAACTGTTTAATTGGCTTTTGAGATTGTCAATATACGAAATTCAAACGGAATTGGAGTTTTTTTTTGGGGGGGGGGTTATAATTTACACTGATTAGCCTAATTTGAATCTGTTTTTGTCTCTAGGCAATCAGTTACGCTAACTTCTCGACCAAAAGGTTACATTATATCGTTTTTCAGAACACTTGGTGCTGACAGGTAGTTTTGTTGCTTTTAATTCTCTTAAAGGTACAGTACGTCCACATCTTCATAACAAAGGTATGAACTTCCATGTAGATTATGACCCGTTCACCCACCTGCATATACCCATGCCGTGTACTAATGGCATGGGCTTGCTTTCAACAGAGTCAACTTATATTTTACTGTTCTTACCCATCATTTACACTTACTTTGTATTCGCATTTCTCCTTCACTGCCATTAGTATTCCCATTGTCTTTTGCTCAAAGAAATCTCACCATTTGTTCCATGTATTCCTCTTCCTCCCTCTTTGTCAAAAGCAAAAGTAAAACCCATCATTTTACAGCCTCTTCAGTCCAAAGAAGAGTTATTAGACTTCGCATGTTAACTCTGTTTCATCCTCCACCAATGCTGCCAGACCTGCTGAGTTTCTCCAGTATTTTCTGTTTTTATTGAAGATCAATCAGAGATCTGCACATTCTTCAGTAAAATCTGGCTGATGTTCAGTAAAACTGATATTTTGGGTGCAATTTTAACAGTAGACATGTAAGAGACTTTTTTCCTGTTTATAATAAAGGACGTTGTGCATCACTGCCTTATGGGAAAATGAAAATGCACAAGTGGGAGCCTAACAAAGAACTGTGAGAGTCAGGAATCTGTCTCTCAATTTTTGGTAACATGTCCTCAAGGTGAGTCTTGTATAAAGATCTGTAAGTTCAGGTGACAAGGTTGAATTTTCCCAGGCTGCCAGGTATAGGTTTGGGGCAAGCAGAGTGAGAGAATCCTAGGAAATGAGGGATGAATGTTCCTGACATGATGTTGTCCACTTTTAGTTTCCTCTATGTCCATTTCAGGACCTTTGAAGGTCAGCAGTAAAACTCCCTTGCTGGTGTTGGGTAAATATTTAAGAGCCTGTTTTGCTAAGTAATCAATTATGAATTGGCTCAGCCTTAATTCCTGGATTTCCCATGGAATCTGTTTCCTGATCTGTCAACAACTCAGCAGGATCATTGAAATGAGTGCACAGCAGGAAGAGTTAAGTTTCTTCAGCCACAAAAGTTTTGATCAGTTATGATGAAGAGCTCCAGCCACAGACATTGAGATGCTGCTTTTCAAAGTATTTCTTCTCTCAGAGAGTAATCTCTCACTATTTGACAGGTAAATGCCAGCCTCTTGGAAGACACTTTACATGTCTGGCATTTCACTCACATTGAGCTTTCATCATAAAATGGCAGTGGAATATGTAGTTGCACCTTCCACCTTGGCTGAGAAAGTCCACCAGAAACATCTTCAACATCAACTGCTTCAGCAGCAGATGGAGCGACACTACAGAAATTATCAATTGCCTCCTGCTCAAACATATGCCTCAGCAGAAATGTCCCTAATTCCGACATAACCATTAATGTGTGCCATCTATGAGGCATGCTGCTCCAGTAAGCTAGTCCCAAGAAATGACATGCATAAAGTGAAATCCCTGTCAGGTCCAATATTTACAAGTGACATTTAAGTGTGAAACATGCCTGTGCCTTGTGCTCTCCAAACATTGCATGCTAATGATAGTGGAGTTCAGCTGGAAAGTTCTAATTGGGATGTAGGACCTCCCTATTCAGTCAGAAGACTTATTTATATACACTTACACCGGCTGCATTATCATATGACAGTGGCTTTTTCACTGAGTTATGCTTCCTCTGTCATGTCATCACATAAGTTTTGCCTGCATGATATTAGTATCCAGAATCAATAAAAAGCAAGAAAGCGCATGTACACCCCTCTTCTGATTCTGCCATTGGGCACAATGCACCACAGATAAAATACCACCCCCGACTGTGTATGAAGAGCGACAATCCTCACCAATAAGAAAATCAATAAGAGCAGATTGCAGACAGGAGGCAATCAGTTCTAAAATTCAGATTCACCAGTTTGCTGCTGCATGCCACTATTTTGGAGCTTATTATTACACATATTAAATTTGCAATATTGGAATTACAAACTCCGAGCAGAAATAATAACTCAATTTTTCAGTTTGCAGCTCCCAACTCCTCAGCCTGGATTGCAGATAAAATCCAACTCAATTGTTCAGCTTCCAAAATTATTGCTAAGTTTTGCCTTGCTACTACAAGTGATTGAAATATATAAGACAAACACAAAAATAAAATTGATGAATTTGTTATAGCACAAACCTACATCTGTGCACCGTGTTCTAACAACCTCCTGTTCGCTAACCCAATATTGTACCTGAAGACTAGAGTTAGTTCCAACTCAGTTGCTGGTATTTAAGCCAGGCATCAGAAGCCTTACCTGCAGTTCAGAGAGCCTGCAATACCAAGAACTGTCTATCACCAGCTGAAACAGAAGCTGCTGCCAGCAATCCACCCTATAGTGACCCAGGATTAGCCAGGGACACAAGTCTACAGACAGAATGGGTCATGAAAAGATGAAAAATAGGGGTTGGCACCAAGGACAGGAGGACAGCTTTCAGGAGCTGGGTGGCTGAAAAGAGTAGCCCACTGAGAGCTGTGCTCCCCTTGTGGCAACTTCCTCATCTGCCAATTAATGGGCCAGTTAATTCCTGCCTGATTTTGTGTCATCTTGGTCTAAACCTGCCCTGCAGGAGGGCATTAAATTCTGAAAATGAAATAATTTCAAATATTCCATTTGGGTTCATCAGCGATAAAGAAGAATCACATATTTGTACGTCCTTTAAGGATAATATCTGTGGCTTTGTTGATTTTTAGATTGCTATGCACAGGCTCAACTAATTGAATGCTGTACAGGCTACATGGTGCTGCTATGTATTTCACTGTTTGTTATTTGAGGAACATGAATTGTTCCCTGTGTTTGATTACTATTGCTCTTTCAGCCATATGGCTGAAAACAGAAATGATTTATAAAAAAAAATTGTCATTGTGCTGCTGCCAAATTCTGTCAGAGATCAGAATAACTTGCTGCTGACATTGATCAAACGTCATCCTTGATATTGCGTGACAGCCATCAACATTATTTAAACCCAAACAACATTTCACTTTTACCATTTACATGAAGGTACAGTACTCTCACAGTGCTATAGTACAATGAAGTTTTGGTGAACTAGTAAATTAGCCAAACTCTGTTTCAATTCTATTGGACACTGATGGCTCTTTGGAATAAGAGAAAGGAGGAACACTAAAATGGAAGCGTGTCATGAATCAAATAAAGTAACACTTTCCGCAACTGGAATCTATGAATTCCTGATTTGCTGATGATTTATGTATTGCTGTCTGTATCTTAGTACACATTTCAGGACATCGGAATAGCAGGGAAATACAAACTATTTCTGATAGGAATGGGTAAGATTGCAATGCCTATCCATGGTAAATCTAGTTTCTCTTTTCATTGCTGGGTAAACTTTGTCCCTATTATGCTTATCTGGTCTACTTTTGAAACATTTGTTGTTCACTGCTACTAAAAATAAAACAATATCCAACCAATAAATCAGACCAAAGGGCAAAGCAATGCAATGATAGGCTGCTACCTATTAAAATAAAATTACTAAAGGGAGAAAGGAGGCCATTTGTGGCCTATCATATCTGGACCATTTCTACAAATAAGCTTCTCCCCAAAGTCAATCTCCTGTCTTTCCTCCATGATCCATTACTATCTTCCTTTCAAGTAATTCTCTAATTTTCTTTTGAATCCCTTTGTTGAACCCGCATCCAATGCACTCTGAGGTTGTGCAATCCCAATCCCTCATTGTAATGAAAAATGTAAATAGTGTTTTTTTCTTGTGTCTTCCCTCTCTCTTGGTCCTTACATAAGTGGCAACATTTTCTCCCTATTGACTCTGTCCAGATATCTTGCGATTTTAAACACCTCAACCAGATTTCCTCTCAGTCTTCTCTTCTCAAACAAGAGCAGCTCAGCTTCTCCAATCTTTCTTCATAACTGACATTCCTCATTCCTTGAAGCTTTTTTTTAGATTAGATTAGATTTGATTCCCTACACTGTGGAAACAGGCCCTTCGGCCCAACCAGTCCACACTGACCCTCCAAAGAGCAACCCACCCAGACCCATTCCCTCTGACTAATGCACCTAACGCCACAGGCACTTGCAAACTTCCTCTGTACTTACAGCAGTACATTCAGATCTTCCCGAAATTGTAGTGCCTAGAACTGGACATGATACTCCAGCTGAGACTAAACAAGTTTCACATAACCTCTTTGTACTCTACATATCAGTTAATAAAACCGAGGATATTGCATGTTTGTTCGTCTCCACCTCAAAACCATCTTGCCATGTTATAATTTTTAAATTTTTTTTCTCTTGCCACCTTTAATGACTTATGCACATATACTTTCAAGTCCCTCTGCTCCTTCATCTCCTTCAGAATTGTAATACAAAGAAAATTGGTTACTGATCAAAAGCTATTGTCAAAATGAATTCATCTCCTAACAAAATGCTACTTCACAGAAGCAGGCATTTGTCCCCTGATATCTTCACTAGTGAGGTATAATGATTTTGTGATGGCACATATTATTAAATTCACGTGGTCAACAAAACCATTTTTTAAATTTAGAAAGTGTTTAAAAACCTTGTCCTCAATTAGAATAGGGATTAATGCATCAAATGATATTGAACCTGTAGTGTTGTATTACAGTATCATTTGTTCCCATGGCGAAATTAAATAAAAACTACTTCAAGAATAAGTTTATTTGTTCTTAGGGTGCTCTTCAAATGTTCAAAACAAAACCTGTGGAGTATTGCCTTCAACACATTACAGTTCACTAAAAGACTATCACACATCAGCTCAAAGCTATTATGCCTTCATGGTCAATTAATGTATCGTTGAAGCAGACAAATAAAAACAAAGGTCTGTGAAATTTACTCAGCACTGCACAAAGTTCAGTTCAATGCCCTCAGGTTAGGGGCGGATGTGTAATTCAAATTGAATGTTCAAACATGCAGTCCACATTACACTACTTCATCATTAGCTGTTGGAAATGTGCTCAGATTTTGTGGATGCTCAGCATCAAAGGCAAAGTGAGAGGAGGACTAGGCACCACAACCTCACTTCAGGAACTCCTGCTTCAAGGCGACACAGTGGATAACACTGCTTCCGCACAGCACCAGGGTCCCAGGTTCGATTCCAGCCTTGGATGACTGCCTGTGTGGAGTTTGCACATTCTCCCCGGGTCTGCATGGGTTTCCTCCCACAGTCCAAAGCTATACAGGTTAGGTGAATTGGCCGTGCTAAATTGCCCATAGTGTTAGGTGCATTAGTCAGAGGGAAATGGATGCTCTTCGGTGTGGACTTGTTGGGCTGAAGGGCCTGTCTCCACACTGTAGGGAATCTAATCTAATCTAATCAAAGGAGGCAAGGTGGTGGCAGCTGGCAACCACAGATAGCAGGAGCAACAGACATGCACACTGTTCCTCCACCTCATCTCTGTCAGTAATCCCATTGCAAAAGATCAGCCCGAGGAGATTACATCCCTGCTGGAGACTACCACCAGCTTGGGTCCTCGAGGCAAAGTTTCATAGTCACCAGGACAAGCCAGTCAGCAGGCTCCATCTACCCCAGCTATAGACATTGAACCCATACGTAGAAGTAGCAGTACGTTAAAAAAAAGGAATTATTTTACAGGGCACTTCAGTTGGATTGGTTTTATTGATGTGAAGAAAGAGAACAGTTGTAAGTTTATATGTACGTCTGTTGTTCTAATGTTTGATGTAGTCTCATTTCCCTGCAGGGTGCCTGCTTGAGTTATCTTCAGTGAAAGCCATGAAATAACTTCCCCCATTACAATCAGATGCTGCCTTTCCTTGGTGCATCTTTGATTTTCTCACTCATGAGCAACGTATGTATCTGTACTTCCACTTGCATTTCAGAGAATAATGAAAATGTCACTTTGACAATATGGCCAGAGCTGCAGAGATAAAGTTTAACAGCACACAATTTGTCCCAGCAGTTCAAGGGCAGGACACTGGGCCTGGAACTGCCAGATAGTGAACCCCACACAGTGAAAGCCATGCTGAGAGGTGACTCGCTGACTTTGCAGATGAAAGGATTTGAGTATAGAAGTCGGGAGGTCTTGCTGCAGTTCTACAGGGTCTTGGTGAGGCCACATCTTGAGTATTATGTACAGGTTTGGTCACCTAGTCTGAAAAAGAACATTCTTGCTATTGAGGGAGTCCAGCAAAGGTTCACCAGACTGATTCCCAGGATGGCAGGACTGCGAGATGAGGGAAATCTGGATCAACTGGGCTTGTACTCACTGGAATTTAGAAGAATGAGGGAGGACTGCATAGAAACATATAAAAGTCTGATGGGACTGGATGGGCTTGATGCAAGAAGAATGATCCCAATATTGGAGAAATCCAGAACTTGGGGTCACAGTTAAAGAATAAGGGGTAAGCCATTCAGGACCGAGATGAGGAAAAATCTCCTCACACAGAGAGTTGTGAACCAGTGGAATTCTCTCCCACAGGAAGTTATTGGGGCCAGTTTGTTAATTATATTCAAGGGGGAGCTGGATTTGCCCCTTGCAGCTAAAGGAATCAAGGGGTATGGAGAGAAAGCAGGAGTGAGATACTGAGATTGCATGATCAGCCACGAATTCACTGAATGGTGGTGCAAGCTGAAAGCTAAATGGCCTACTCCTACACCTATTTTCTATGTTTCCATGTTTCGATGTTTCTCCACAGCCTGAACTGGTATTCTCACTAAATAAGACAAGCAAAGCACGTCTAACCCTAAATCTAACTCTCACCATTTCTAGTGGAGTATAGTGGGGAACTGTTAGCATTCATGCACCTCGATATACCGAACAGTAACTCACTGGGAATGTGCAGCCATTGTAATGGTGCAGTGTAGGATCCTAACTTTCTACTGAAGTGCAGCGAGAGAGAGGGCAGAATAATTCTAATGGCATTAGATGGGATGTCATCAACCTGGGGAATCTCACAGGCACCCTGATCAGCTCTCTCTTAAATAGAGGGATAGCCCAGAACATCACAGTCCCTCTGTGAGCCCCTGTTCAGGACAGAACCCAATGTTTTACAGATGAAAGTGTGTGTAGTTAACACAGAGCATAGAGCTTGCTCAGTTAGGCTTCTGTGTCACAATTTATCACATCACAGGCAGATAACATGAGAACTTTGCTTTTATTCTAAACAACAGTATAAAATGAAATGTTTCCCTGTCAATGAGGTATGATTAATTGTGAATGTAGTAAATCCTTTGATCTCCCGATAGTCCTTAGCTAAGGGGTACTCTTAGAGAGGAATTATAATGATGGCTTATGCTTCAGGTAATCAACACCTTCATAAGGCAGGTAGAAAGCTAACCACAGAAAAGGAAAACTGAACTGGAAAAACATTCCTGTATTGAAA
The DNA here is from genome assembly GCF_020745735.1 of Hemiscyllium ocellatum. Lineage (NCBI taxonomy): Eukaryota > Metazoa > Chordata > Chondrichthyes > Orectolobiformes > Hemiscylliidae > Hemiscyllium > Hemiscyllium ocellatum. The sequence continues at coordinate 23,422,454 of NC_083422.1, forward strand.
TCAGCTGCAGTAAATTACTTCATCCTTTTAGTGAATGATAAAGCTTTTATAATAAATCTATTATCTTCATCACTAATTGCATTAAAGTTCACCACTTAGCATAATGCAAAGGCCAAATATCCAAACCTGAGCCCACTGGGATTTCTCATAGCAATTAAGCTTATTTTTGTTATTTATTCTATTGTCTGAAGTTATTAAATAACCAATACCATCATCTCATTATCTTAAAATACATTAGTAGAATTATACTTCATAAATAGAAATAAGAATAATTAGTTTAAGCCCCAGTTTTATCTATAGGGCAATTAAAACAAATCTGCATTTATTCTATACTGGCTGGTTGTGGATTACACAAAAAATACAAACGAAAAACTATGGGAATTGCACTGCAACTATCTGCTTACAGAAATGAATTTTGCGACCATGACACAATAAAGAAGAGCTCTAACACAGAAACCCATGTACTTTCTTTCTATCATAAAATATATATTACTAGTTTTGTCAACTTAATGGCCCCACAAAATACATGTTTTGATTAGATTACCTACAGTGTGGAAATAGGCCCTTCGGCCCAACCAGACCCTCCGAAAAGTAACCCACCCAGACCCATTTCCCTCAACTAATGCACCGAGTTTTATGGGCAAATTAGCATGGCCAATTCACCGAATCTGCTCATCTTTGGGCTGTGGGAGGAAACTGGAACAAACCCACACAGACACGGGGAGAACATGCAAACACCCAACCACCCAAGGCCAGAGTAGAACCCGGGACACTGATGCTATGAGGCAGCAGTGCTAACCACTGAGCCACCAAGCCATTTAGCAAGTGACTAGAATTATTGCCACACTATTTATTTAGATTTAATTGATTTAGTTATGTATTTATTTTTTAATTTATTTAGATCAAAAGGAAATTGACAACAAAAGGAGGCCAGTTAAAATATGTTAGAGTGGAGTATGGCAGTTTGGTAAGTGTGGGAGTTAGGAAAGTGGGAGATAGAGGCTTTTCTTTTATTCTGCTGTTTTGTTTCCCTAAATACTTTCAGTGGGGGCAGGAGCAGACCAAGACCAATAGCTGAGATACATTTAAGGGATTAACTGAGAAGCACCAGGAATAAATAAAAGTCAGAGAAGGAGACTTAAAGTGGGTATTTTTAAAATTCAGTAATTGGAAAAGTTAGCAAGTTGGACTAAGTAAGTTCAAGTTTAAGCCATGGCAGGTGAGGTCAGCCAATCGGGCTATGTGATTGGTCATACGTGGAAATCATGGACCCTTACTAGCATTCAAGATGATCATGTGCAATGGTGGATGGAGATACTGTGATACATATTGTGAGAGTGAGAGTTATGAGGATAATGTGTTTAGAGAGTTGGCCACAACTCAGCTGAAGGGACTGTAGGAAAGAGGGATGAGTAATCACGAGCAGACAGTCAAAGAGAATTGGTAGGTAGTGCAGGAGCCCCTTGAGGTCCAGCTCACAAATCAGTGTTCCATTTTGGCAGCCAGTGAGAGTTTCCTCAGGGGAGACAGAGCCAAGCTTCTGACACCACAAACAGCCTGACTGTGCAGGAGGCAAGGAGGAAGAAAGCAGCAGCAATAATAAGGGATTGATTAGGTAGGAGGACAGACCTTAGGTGGTTGTGTGGTTGTAAACTTGAATGATAAGTTGCAGCCCTGGTGCCACGGTCGGGCATGTTACTGACCAGCTGCCGGGCATTCTTAAGGGAGGATGGGGGTGGGGGGGTGATAAAATCGTGTTCTGGTACACATTGGTACCAATAATACCAACAAGAGGAATGACGTATTTCACCAAGAACTTAGGCAGCTGGGCAGTAGCCTAAATACAAGAACCTCAAAAGCTGAAATCTTTGGATTACTCCTGGCACCATGTATTCACTAGTACAAATCTAGGAGAATAGGACACATGATTGAGTGGCTCAAGAGTTGGTGTAGGAGGGAGGGTTTTGGATTCCTGGGCAAGGTGTCCCCTGTACAAACAGGACAGTCTTCACCTGGGCCAGAATGGGACCAACATCCTTGTAGGTGGCATTGCTCGTGTTATAGGGAGGAATTTATGATAGTTTGGCAGAGAGCAAGGACACTTTAGTAAAGGAACTAAAGGACAGGAAGTTCAGCCATGTTGAGTTTCAGGGGAGTGACACGTGCCTCGATTGCTTCTACTTTATGACTTAGAGCATTATAGGAGTTAAGTATGTCATTCGACACATGGAATTGTGATAGTCTTTCCATCACAGAGGTGTAGTTGAAGGAGGGTCGAGACTGGCAAGTGAACACTCCAGGGTATTGGATCTTCAGATGGACAGGGAAGGGTATAGAAGGGGAATGATGTTGCATTATTAATTAAGGAGTTAGCCACTGTAGTATTGGATGATATCTTGGAGAGGTCTACAAATGAGGCTTTGTGGGTATAGTTTAGGAATACAGAGGGGGCAGTCACACTGCTGGGAGTGTATTGTAGATCCCCAAACAGTCAGCAGGCAATACAGGAGCAACCAGGTATGTAATTCACTGATGGTGTGTAAAACAATAATTCTCTTAAATTTCAACAACCCCAACATTAATCGGGGTAGTTATAATATAAAGGGTGTTTCGAAATGTATGCAGGAGAACTTCTTATATCAACATGTAGAAGGTTCAACAAGGTACAGTGCAGCCTTGTTGTGATAGCAGCCATGACATTCTATTTTAAGCTGTAGTGGAAAAGAAAAGATGATCTTGAAAAAAAAATGGTTTTGGATTGGGAAGGCAGATTTTATTAAAATAAGGCAGGAACTGGTAACAGGAGCCAAGCAACAGCTATTTTTGGATAAATCTATAGCAGAACATTGGGGAGTTAGCAAGAGTACAGGTCTAATATGATCCCTTTAGGGTGAAATGTAGGAGCAACAAGTCCAAAGAACTCTGGATGTCTAGCAATAATTAGGATTGACTAAAAAGGAAAAGACAGGCTTTTACCAGGTACAAAGGGGGCAACTCAACAGTGGACCAAATAGAGTCCAGAATGCTCAGGTCAAAAGCAATTAAGAGAGCAAAGAGGGAGCATGACAAAACACAGGCAGGTGAAATTAGGGAGAATTCCAACATATTCCATAAATGTATCAAGCAGAAGAAGTCAACTAGGGTAAGAGTAGGGTTAGGGATCAAGAGGGCAAGCTGTGCCTGGAGCCAAAGGGACATTGGTAACTTGTTAAATGTGTACTTTACATCTGTCTTCACTTTGGTGTAGAATGACATAGGTACAGCCACAGGGAGTGTGAGGATCTCAAGCAGGTTAACATAGTGAGTGAGGAGCTAGTGAAGATTTTGATGGGTTTAAAAGTGGACAAATCGCCATGTCCAGATGAGTTGTATCCCAGGCTCTGTGGGAAATGAGGAAAGAATTGCAGGGGTTTGGAGCCAAATTTTTAATTTCTCTCTAACTACAGGGACTGGAGGACAGCTACTGTGGTTCCACTTTTCAAGAAGGCTGGTAAGAATGAACCAGGAAAGTACATACCAATGACACTTGCATCAGTGGTAGGGAAATTAGATTAGATTACTTACAGTGTGGAAACAGGCCCTTCAGCCCAACAAGTCCACACCGACTCTGCGAAAAGCAACCCACCTAGACCCATTCCCCTACACCTAACATTATGGGCAATTTAGCATGGCCAATTCACCTGACCTGCACGTTTTTGGACTGTGGGAGGAAACCCGAAGAAACCCACGCAGGCATAGGGAGAATGTGCAAACTCCACACAGATAGTTGTCCAAGGCGGGAATTGAACCCGGGACCTGGTGCTGTGAGGTAGCAGTGCTAGCCACTGAGCCACTGTGCCGCCTTGTAGTAGGAGTCCCTGAAGTGAGGTTGTGGTGCCTTGTCCTGCTCTCACCTTGCCTTTGATGCTGAGCACTCACAAAATCTGAGCACATTTCCAACAGAGTAGATTTATCCAAGGCTGCTCCGGAAAGCAAGAAAGGAGGTTGCTAAGCCGCTGGCGAGGATATTTACCTCCTCACTCTCCACGAGAGTCATATCGGATGATTGGAAGAAGGTGAATGTTGTTTCACTTTTCAACAAGGGTAATAGGGAAATTCCTGGCAATTACAGACTAGTCAGTCTCATGTCTGTGGTCAGCAAAGTTGTGGAAAGAATTCTGAGGGGTAGGATTTATGACTATTTGGCAAAGCATAGTGTGATTAAAGGCAGTCAGCATGGCTTTGTGAGGGGCAGGTCATGCCTCACAAATCTTATTGAGTTCTTTGAGGAGGTGTCAAGACAGGTCGACAATGATCGAGCAGTGGATGTGGTGTATATGGACTTCAGCAAGGCATTTGGTAGGGTTCCCCATGGTAGGCTCATTCATAAAGTCAGGAAGTATGGGATACAGGGAGATTTGGCCATTTGGATTCAGCATTGGCTGACTGACAGAAGGCAGAGAGCGGTTGTAAATAGAAAGTATCCTGCCTGGAGGTCAGTGTTGAGTGGAGTCCCACAGGGCTCTGTTCTTGGGCCTCTGCTCTTTGTAGTTTTTATAAATGACTTGAATGAGGAGGTTGAGGAGTGGGTTAATAAATTTGCAGATGACACAAAGGTTGGAGGTGTCGTTGATAGTATAGAGGGCTACTGCAGGCTGCAGCGCGACATAGACAGGATGCAGAGCTGGGCTGAGAAATGGCAGATGGAGTTCAACCTAGATAAATGCGAAGGGATGCAATTTGGAAGGTCAAACTCGAATGCTGAATATAGGATGAAAGACAGGATTCTTGGCAGCGTGGAAGAACAGAGGGATCTGGGTTAGCAAGTACATAGATCCCTCAAAGTTGCCACCCAAGCGGATAGGGTTGTTGAGAAAGCATATGGTGTTTTGGCTTTCATTAACAGGGATATCGAGTTTAAGAGCTGCAAGGTTTTGCTGCAGGTCTACAAGTCCCTGGTGGGACCACATGTGGAACATTGTGTCCAGTTCTGGTCGCCCTACTATGCAGAGGCTTTGGAAAGAGTGCAAAGAAGGGCTTGTCTTATGAAGAAACGTTGAATAAGCATGGACTTTTCTCTCTGGAGAGAAGGAGGAAGAGAGGAGACCTGATTGAGGTGTACAAAATAATGAGAGGAATAGATAGAGTCAATAGCCAGAGACTTTTCCCCAGGACAAGATCGACTCGTTTGAGAAGTCATAGTTTGAAGATATTAGGGAAAAGGTATAAAAGAGACATCAGAGAAAGGTTCTTTATGCAGAGAGTTGTGAATGCATGGAATGCGTTGCCAGCTGTGGTGGTGGAAGCAGAGTCATTGGGGACACTTAAGCGGCTGCTGGACATGCACATGGATAGCAGTGAGTTGAGGGATGCGTAGGTTAAGTTACTATATTTTACATTAGGAGTAAGTCTCGGCACAACATTGTGGGCCTAAGGGCTGTTCTGTCCTGTACTTTTCGATGTTCTATGACAGGGCAATGTTTATAGGGTAGTTAAGGTAGTACAGACACTTGTCTTTATCAGTCATGGCATAAATTATAAGACCAGGGAGGTTAAGTTGGCAGTACAGGACTTTGGGTTACATCATAGTTGGAGTACTCTGTACAGTTCTGGTCTCTACTATAGAAAGGATGTGATTGCACTGGAGTTAGTGTAGAGGAAATTCACCAGGATGTTGCCTGGAATGACACTTTGTAGCAATGTAGCGAGCAGGATAAGCTTGGGTTGTTTCCTTCTGAGTTAAGAAGACGAGAGGGGACCTGATAGAAGTATATAAAATTGTGAGGGGCATGGACAGGGTGGAGAGAAAGAAGCTGTTTCCCCTTATTGACCTTACAACTAACATGGGAGAATAATTTTAAGATGAAAGGCAGAAGGTTTAGAGGGGACTTGAATGACTTTTTTTCACCCAGAAGGTGGTGGGAATCTGGAATGCACTGCCTGGAATTGTAATTGAGATGGAAAATCTCACAATTTTTGAAAGGTACTTGGATGAACACTTGAAATGTCATGACAATCAAGGCTATGGGCAAAATGCTGGAAGGTGGGACTGATGTCAATTTAGTGTAGTTTTGTTTATGTCAGTGTAGACACAATGGGTCTCTTTTGTATGGTATATATCGAAATGCAATCACAAAATATGCCCTTACTAAATATAGATTTGATTGAGCTCTTGTGTGTCTATGATGGAGTATAATTTAGTTTATGACTCTTGAAATACGTGAATGTGAATGAGCTGAGGATTGTTTAACGCAAAGAAAACAGAAAGTTGGGATTAATGGACAATTATATCACTAGTGGGTTGTCTCAATGTTTTACAATCCACATTAATAACTTTGAGAAGGGCTCAGGAAACATACTCAAATTGCTGATGATACAAACACAGGTGGGAGGTCATGTTGTGATTAAGTTATAAGAAATATGCAAGGGGACATAAAGAGATAGAGTGATTGTGAAAAAATGGAGCTTAATGTCAAAAAGTGTGAGGTCATGGACTTTGGTTGGAGAAATCAAAAGGTAGACTGTTACTTAAATAGAGAGAGATTCCATGATGTGCAACGCAGAAGGGAGCTGGGTGCATGAAACACAAAATGTTAACACAGGTGTGGCAAATAATTAAGAAGACAAATGTAATTTGATTCTGGATTAGTGGTGCTGGAAGAGCACAGAAGTTCAGGCAGCATCCAAAGTGCACCGAAATCGACGTTTCGGGCAAAAGCCCTTCATCAAACCATTCCTGATGAAGGGCTTTTGCCCGAAACATCGATTTCGCTGCACTTTGGATGCTGCCTGAACTGCTGTGCTCTTCCAGCACCACTAATCCAGAATCTAGTTTCCAGCATCTGCTGTCATTGTTTTTACCTGAATGTAATTTGATCTTCATTGCTAATGAGGGAGTTTTAAAAAAGAGAGGTCAAGTAGAGGATATGGCTGAGGATGCTCCATGAGTAGTGTGTACAGTTCTTGTCTGCAACTTTAAAGCAGGAAATACTGGTATTGGAGGCAATTCAGAGGGATTCCGTTGGCCCTTACCTGGGTATTTTTCTGGGGGTGTGTGGTGGGGTTGACCTATCAAGAATAGCTAAACAGTATAGGCCTTTATTCATTCGAGTTAAAAGAATGAGGGGTGACCTGGTTGAAACATTTAAGATTCTGAGGGGCTTCATAAGATAGATGTTCAGATGATGTTTCCACTACTCAGTGATATTGACCTAGGGAACGTAGTTACAGAATGAAGGGATAATTATTTAAATATTAGACGTGGAGGATTTTTTTCTCCCAGTGGATACTGAATGCCTGGAATCCTTTACCACAGAATTGTGGATGTTAGATCACTGTATCTATTTATCAAGGGCGACATAGTGGCACAGTCATTTGCACTGTCTCACAGGCCAGGGACCTGAGTTTGATTCTAGCCTTGGGCAACTGTCTGTGTGAACTATGCACATTCTCCCTGTGTCTGCGTGGGTTTCCTTTCAGTACTCTGGTTTCCTCCCATAGTCCAAATATGTGCATGTCAGGTGGATTGGCCATGCTAAATTGTCCGTAGTGTCCAGAGATGTGCAGGTTAGTCTGGGTGGAATGCTCTACAGAGGGTCAGTGCAGACTTGATGGGTCAAATGGCCTCTTCTGCACTGCAGGAATTCTGTGATTTAAAGAGGCATTACGTTGATTTTTGAGATATTGAGAGTCATGATGAGCTGCCATGAAGGAGGAGTTCAGGCCTGAGGCGAATAACGGGGTAGATTTAAGGGCTGAACAGACTACTCCTGCTCCTGCCTTGTATGCTGTTATTTTCATCCAAACCAATGTGCTGCTGTGTCCAAATGGAAATAAGTTAAAGTTGCCTTCTTCTCATTTTTTGCTTGGACATTGATAAGTTTTTGTGAAGTGTCTTTAAGTTGTCTTACAACAATTTTAAAAAATTAAGACACTGCTTTGAGAAAATTAGGTTTGCGTGTGAATTATGAAGAGTGAAGATTGATTTTCTGTTGTTTAAATTTTCAAATTCATTGGTGATTAGAAAGAAATATGGAATCAGTGGTTTGTTGTGTTAAGATCCTCTTATCATTAACACAGACAGTGAACACCAATAGCAGTATTTTAGGTCCTACAACTTTTACCTGTCCTCACAATCCAGTGTGTCCTTTCAGTCACTGATCTTACTGCTCTGCACTGGCACTGCCTTTATTTGCACTTAATCCTCTCTCCCTTTTCTGGCTTTGTTTTCCTCTGCATATAAAACTTAAAATAAAGTCTTGCATCAAAACAGGATATCTTTAAATATCTTGCTTGAAGCAGTGTTGCCTCTTCCAAGATTATACTTTTGGAGATATACACTGATGTACTATTTCTTAGTACCTCTGTTCTTATGTCGGGGTGATGATGGCATAGTGGAAATGTCACTACTCCAAAGATTCAGGTTAATGGACTGGAAACATGAGTTCAAACCCACCGCCACAGCAGTGAGTGGAATTTTACAAAAAATGTTTGGAATGAAAGCCAGGAGACTACAAAACTATTGTTATTGTAAAAACATATCTGATTCACAAATGTCCTTCAGGAAATGAAATCTACTGTCTGTTCATCCATGTTCTGGTACATGTACATTTCATACAGTTCTGGTCAACACACTACAAGAAGGATGTGGATGTTTTGGAGAGGGTATAGAAAAGAGAGATCCTATAAAGTGGCCAAGAACAATGGGAAATCAGAAGATTGGGAAGGCTACAAAAACAAACAGAGGATAACAAAGAGTGTAATAAGAAATGAAAGGATCAAATATGAAGGTAGGCTAGCCAGTAATATTAGAAATGATAGTAAAAGTTTCTTTCAGTACATAAGAAACAAACGACAGGCAAAAGTAGACATTGGGTCACTTCAAACTGATGCAGGAAGCCTAGTGATGGGAGATAAGGAAATAGCAGGAGAACTAAACAAGTACTTTGCGTCAGTTTTCACAGTGGAAGACATGAGTAATATCCCAACAATTAAAGGGAGTCAGGGGGCTGAGTTGAGTATGGTTGCCATTACAAAAGAGATAGTGCTAGAAAAGTTAAAAAGTCTTAAAATTGATAAATCTCCTGGCCCCGATGGGATACACCCTAGAGTTCTGAGGGAGGTGGCTGAGGAAGTAGCAGAGGCATTGGTTGAGATCTTTCAAGAGTCACTGGAGTCGGGAAAGGTCCCGGATGATTGGAAGATGGCTGTTGTAACCCCCTTGTTCAAGAAAGGATCAAGACAAAAGATGGAAAATTATAGGCCAATTAGCTTAACCTCAGTTGTTGGTAAAATTCTAGAATCCATCATTAAGCATGAGGTTTCTAAATTTTTAGAAGAGCAGAGTCTGATTAGAACAAGTCAACATGGATTTAGTAAGGGGAGGGCATGCCTGACAAACCTGTTGGAAGTCTTTGAAGAGGCAACAAGTAGATTAGACCAGGGAAACCCAGTGGATGTGGTCTATCTAGACTTTCAAAAGGCCTTTGATAAGGTGCCACACGGGAGGCTGCTGAGCAAGGCGAGGGCCCATGGTGTTCGAGGTGAGCTAATGGGATGGATTGAGGATTGGCTGTCTGACAGAAGGCAGAGAGTTGGGATAAAAGGTTCTTTTTCAGAATGGCAGCCGGTGACGAGCGGTGTCCCGCAGGGTTCAGTGTTGGGGCTACAGCTATTCGCATCATATATTAATGATTTGGATGAAGGGACTGGGGGCATTCTAACGAAATTTGCAGATGATACGAAGTTAGGTGGACAGGCAGGTAGTACTGAGGAAGTGGGGAGGCTACAGAAGGATCTAGACAGTTTGGGAGAGTGGTCCAGGAATTGGCTGATGGAATTCAACGTGAGCAAATGCAAGGTCTTGCACTTTGGCAAAAAGAATAAAAGCATAGACTACTTTCTAAATGGTGAGAAAATTAGTAAAGCCAAAGTACAAAGGGATCTGAGAGTGCTAGTCGAGGATTCTCTAAAGGTAAACATGCAGGTTGAGTCCGTGATTAAGAAAGCGAATGCAATGTTGTCATTTATCTCAAGAGGGTTGGAATATAAAAGCAGTGATGTGCTACTGAGACTTTATAAAGCTCTGGTTAGGTCCCATTTGGAGTACTGTGTCCAGTTTTGGTCCCTACACCTCAGGAAGGACATACTGGCACTGGAACGTGTCCAGCGGAGATTCACACGGATGATCCCTGGAATGGTAGGTCTAACATATGAGGAACGGCTGAGGATCCTGGGATTGTATTCATTGGAGTTGAGAAGATTAAGGGGAGACTTAATAGAGACGTACAAGATAATACATGGCTTGGAAAGGGTGGACTCTAGGAAATTGTTTCCATTAGGCGAGGAGACTAGGACTCATGGACACAGCCTTAGAATTAGAGGGGGTCAATTCAGAACAGAAATGCGGAGACATTTCTTCAGCCAGAGAGTGGTGGGCCTGTGGAATTCATTGCCACGGAGTGCAGTGGAGGCCGGGACGCTAAATGTCTTCAAGGCAGAGATTGATAGATTCTTGTTGTCTCGAGGAGTTAAGGGCTACGGGGAGAACACTGGTAAATGGAGTTGAAATGCCCATCAGCCATGATTGAATGGCAGAGTGGACTCGATGGGCCGAATGGCCTTACTTCCACTCCTATGTCTTATGGTCTCATGGTCTTATTAAAAGGTTTACCAGGATGCTGCCTACTATGGGGGATTTTCACTGTGAAGAAAGGTTGGATTGACTGGATTTGTTTTCACTGGAATGCAGGAGGTTGAGGGATGACATAATATAAATTTATAAGATTGTAAATGGCATGGATAAAGTGGAAAGTATGGGGCTTTTTCCCCCAGGGTGGAGGGATCAATTACTAGGGGACACAGATTCAAGGTGTGAGGTGGGGACTGGGAGAAACAGGGGAGTTTAAAAGAGATGTGTGAGGCAGGTTTTTCACACAGAGGGTGGCGAGTGTCTGGAATGCATTGCCAGAGGAGGTGGTGCAAGCAGACACAGCAGCAGCATTCATGAAGCACCTGAACAAACACATGAATAGGAAGGGAATAGAGGGATACGGACCCTGTAAGTGAAGACAGTTCTAGTGTGAAAAGGCAAAATGTGGTGGCACAAACCTGGAGGGCCGAAGGGCCTGTTCCTGTGCTGTATTGTTCTTTGTTCTGGCCTTCATGCAACTCTAGTCTGATAATAATATAATTGGCACTGTAATGGCCTAGTTAGCTAACATACGAGATAATTGGAGATAAGCCACAAATGTTAGCCTTGCTACTAAAGCTCACATCCCATCAAAAGATTAAAAAAACTTCGGCTAGCCAATGTTGTCAGTGTATCAGCTATTGTAAAAGAGGTGCCCCTTCTTCCACCTTGGCATACGCTGGATCTCACTTCTCTTGTTCCTGTGGTGATCAATACTGGCAGTCAATATTCTTTAATATCTTTTTGTCCTGCAACATGCCCCCGGGAAGGAGGTCAGGATGACCTCATTATAATTTTATGTATAAAAACCCGAAGAACTGCAGAGGCTGTAAATCAGAAACAAAAACAGGAATTGCTGGAAAAGCTCAGCAGGCCTGGGAGTATCTGTGGAGAGAAATCAGGGGTAATCTGAGGAAGGGGCACTCGACTCAAAACATTAACTCTGATTTCTCTCCACAGATGCTGTCAGATCAGCTGAGCTTTTCCAGCAATTCCTAAAGTTGAATGTGTCCCTGCTTGAAAGTGGCTCCAATTACAGGCTTTCATTTGGTACAATTTACATGCTCACTCCTTTCCCTTGCATACTTACCAACGAGAGATTTGGTAGCACCATTGCCAAGATAGTTAGCAGTTGTTTGCCATGAACAATTCTGGTGTGGTTAGTGCCATTTGCTAATGGCACAGAATGACGGTTTATATGCATAGAATTCCTGATTCTTATATCAGATTATTTATAGTTTCTATCTCTCTCCCTCCCCCTCCATTAACATCTGCATCATCACCATCCTCATTATCTTTGAATAATTCAAATACTCTTCCTATAAAATTTAACTCTCTAACAATATTTGTTTCAGATATATTATGGAAGCTAAATATTGACTTCAGGTATCTCTACCATTTGAGATCCTGTTGTCTGAATACAGCAATAAAAAATATCAGCTGGGATACACATATACAACTTTTCAATTATAATGAAGTAATTTGACCATGACATTTTGCAGGACAAAAACATCATAGTTCAGTCACTTGTCTTTCTATTTTGCACACTTTGAAAAGTCCCTGATGATTTGAGCAAGGTGTTCACTCAAACTGAAACACCACATGCTTTATACAGATTATTCTCATGGATTTTGATCTCCAACATATTCTTTGTCTACTATTTGAAAATTCATATACTCTTAACTTTGATTGAATTTTAACGATTTCCTGCCATGTCACAGTACAAAATCAGTTTCCTTTTGTGATTTGAGTTTTCTAGGCATTCTTTTGAGTATTGATACATTATAAAGAACAAAGAACAAAGAAAATTTACAGCCAGGAACAGGCGCTTCGGCCCTCCAAGCCTGAGCTGATCCAAGTCCACTGTCTAAACCTATCGCCCAATTCCTAAGGATCTGTATCGCTTTGCTCCCCACCTACTCATGCATCTGTCCAGATGCACCTTAAAAGAATCTACTACCTCTACTGGCAACACTAAACAGGCAAAGTGAAGACCTGAAACGAGGGCTCGTCCGGGATTTATCAGGCTGCGGATTTTATCTTCAGCAAATTGTTGCTCAAGTGTATAGCTGAATGGTTAGCCAAAATGGCATGAAGACATTTGTTTGTCTCCACTTGGTTGATTTGTCGTTACTGGTACGACAAAGCTTTTGCTGATACTGGGACTTCCTTAGTAGGAAGTACATTGCATACAAGAATATTATAACTAAAAGCAAAGCTTTTAAATATTAAGAGTTAATTAACCAATATCTTAATGAAACAGTATAAACATACAGCTAGCATGCATACAGAAAGAGTTGGGGCAGACAGGAGGGGAGTTACTCACTGTAGGATTCCTAGCCTCCAAATTGCTCTTGAAGCCACAGTATCTAAATGGTTAGTGCAGTTCAATTTGTGGCCAATGGCAATCACAGGTTGTTGAAGTGATTGTCATGTACTGAACATCAAGGAATAAAGCATGAACTCTTACATGTTCTTAATTAGAAACAGGAATGGTGGATTGGCCTTGATAAATTGCCTGGTAGCATCCAGGGATGTGTAGGCTAAGTAAATGTAGGGTTTAGTGACATAGGGTGAGAAGGTGGGTGTAGGCGTAATGCTACTTAGAGGATCAGTGCAGACTCAAATAGGCAGAATGGCCTTTATCTACACTGTAGGGATTTTATGATTCTATGAATGCTACCGCTGAATGAACTAAACATGTTTTAGCAGTCAACCTACCCACTTCATGGCACCAGCTCCAGCTTCTTTGCTTTACCGATAGTTTTGAATACATTCAGTATTTGGATTTTTGAGTTGGAGGGGAATATCAAATACCAGAATGAAATATTCACACCAAATTTAGGGTAAGCAAAGATATTGTTTATAGTGTTATTGTGTAATCAACTTATTTGAATTTAAAACAGTGAAATATTGATAACATTATTATAACAACTGTTCTAGTGTAATCTCAAAACCATTCTGAACTCAGGTGGAAAAGAAAAAGGTTTACTCATAACAAAATCACGTATTAAATGCATTAATTTTAATTTTAATATACTATGTCCTCATTTTATTTTCACTATATTCTTCCTAAATAGATCATTTGTTTGGACTCATCTTTATCTGTAATTTGGTTTCTAACTTTGTTTATACTTCTTAGATTTCTTAAAATTCTAAAAATGGTTTTTTAGAATCTCTTACATGTCGAATTAAACAACCCACCATTGTGTGTATCAACCATGGGCCAAATTACATTTAAGAACTTTGGAAAATAGAATAGATAAACGTTTTAAGGTTGATTTAAATCTGTGAAAATCAATGAAGTATTATGAGAGAAAATAAGGACACCAATAGAGTTTTTATTTTGTTCAGAAAGCACAAGGCTAGGCCATACAAGGCTTATTCATTTGTTTATGAAGAGGAGTATTGATATGTTTGACACTTGCTGCATTCAGAATAGGAAACAGTCCAATTTAGCATTAGACATATGACTGATATTTCCAGCATGTGATTATCTCAATATTATAATGGGCTTTTTATAATCTTTATATTTGGACATAAAATAGAAGCTTTTAATGAAAAATAGAAGATATTTAATTCCATCCATTAGATGGTAATGCACTGAAAAACAGCTTTTCGGAAAAATGTTTTAGAGAGCAGTTGAAGAAATTGAAGACATCATTAAAAGCAAACACAATGTGAGAAATATAAGTCATGAACGAACATCTGAGTGTGGTTTTTTTCTGTCAAATATACACATGTGCAGAACGAGCAATGATTTTAACGGCTGTAATCCGTTCGTCTGACAATGATTACCAGAACAGATTCTACATCAAAAAGCATTACAAGTGTCTTTTCACAGTTTGTTATTCAGTAAACACTCTACCACCCCCACCCCCAATAAAAAAGAGCTTCTTAATTCAAACCACTGATCCTAAAAGATGAACTTACACACAATTCTAATATAACTAGGATGCAGAAAATATGAAAAGCTTAATTATCACTATGGGCAACATAGGATTTTTTCATTACTTACTCTTTATTACAACCCACAAAAGCTATGCTCATATATTTTCCAGGTTACCCAGCATTAATCAATTAAAACTGGCAATCTTATAAATTGTTGAATTTTGGTCACTTCACATTTTCATAAATGAAAGCATATTTATTAAAATAAAGTGGCAATATTGATTACAGTTCAGGTTTTCTGTTAAAAATGACTTCACAAAAATGCATTGGAAGAAGAAAAACAAAGTGCCATCAACTTGCAGGAGCATTTAATATTATTGTCTACACTTAGAGTCGCAAGGAGACAGGAACTTCAGAGAAGAAATGAGAGAAGGATAAAAGATAGAAATGAAAGACAGGGAAAAAGCAAAAATGGAAGGCAGAGGAAATGAGGACTATCAACAAGTATATCTGAAATACACCAACAATTGCATAATTGCCAAAGTGACAAATTTGGAGTTACTATATTTGCATGAATGAGCATTCATAATTAATGTACTTTATTAACAACACAAATAACTGTCAACAGTTATGATATGATTGTGATAATGGAGACATGACTGCAGGGTGACTGAGACCCCTGGAATTGACCACCTAAGTGTATTCAATCTTTCAGCAGGGCAGGCAAAAAAGATAAAGGAGGTGGAGTGACATTGTCATTGAAAGATGAAGTTCGTGCAGCAGTGCAAAAGAATGCTGATACAGGAAACATATGTGCGCAACCAGGCTCTGTGGAGCTAAGAAACAGAGACAGAAAACATAAGGAGGAGTTATTCATAGGCCTCCAAACAAAGTAGGGGGTGACAGTAAAGAGGGAATTAGAGATGCATGCTACAAGGGTGCTACAGTTATTTCAATATTTTATTCACAATAATGTTATTTCAATATATATAGAAATTGGGTAAACCACATTAACAATAACATTTCAGTAGCTGAATTCTTTGAATGTGTACAAGATTTTGTTTCAGACCAACTAGACAATAGGTTTTTCTCGATTTGGCATTGTGCAATGAAAAGAGATTAATTAATAATCGTGGTGTGAGAGATCCTTTACAAAAAAGTGATCATAAAATGACCAAATGTTGAAGAATTGGATAGAAACTGATGTAGAGTGATCCAAAACTAGTGTCCTCAATTTAAACAAAAAAAATTCTGAAGGTTTGAGGGTTGAGTTGGCTATGGTAGACTGGGTAACTTCATTGAGAGGTCAAAGTAATGGTTAGTAATTAAGAAATTAGCACAAATATTCCTTTCAGATAAAAGAACACATCAGAAAGAGTGGCCTAATTGTGGTTAACAGAGAAGTTAAAAATAGAAATAGATCCAAAGGTGAGTCATACAAAATTACTAGGAAAAGTAGCAAGCCTTAGGATGTGAAATAATTTAGAATTCAGCAAAGGAGGACTAAGAGTTTGGTTAAGAGAGGAAAAATAGAGTGGAAGAGTAAACTTGGAAGGAATAAAAGTATATATAGGAACTTCTATAATTATGTGAAAAAAGACAAGCTAAATAAATGCAGATCCTCCTCCCCAACACCCTTTTTGATGCAAAATCACTGGGGGTGTTGGAGAGGGAGATCTGCATTTGTTTACACTTGTCTTCTTTTTGCAAGCAAAATCACTGAACATACTTCAGAAAGAAACAGATTGACTTCTAGAAGCTAAAGGTGCTAAGAAGTATGGCATTGAGATAGAGGGTAAGCCATGGTCATGTTGAATAGCAGAGTGAACTCAATGGGCCGAATAGCATACTCTTTTCCCTATTTTCTATTTTTATGTAACTGAATGGACTGAGGAAAGCTCAACATAATAGGAGCATAGAATTTCAACATAATGCTCGGGCTTGAAAACGACATTGTAGAATAGCTTGCCACTGTAGCAATCACCTAATTTTCATTTCCACTGATTGCAAATGAGATGTACAAAGGACAACTGATCCACTATCAGACATTTTTTTGTCTAGCATCCATTGATAAAATTCATATTATTTTTATGTTATGAAGTTTGTCATAGTCTTTATAAAATCCTGTTAGTAACTACAAATCTTCCAGTAAATTCTAAAAAGTTGTTTTGAGTTCAGTTTATTAGTCAGTCAGTTGCAGATCCTGTACTGTGAAGCCAGCACTGCAGATTTTACAACTCAGTTCCAACTGACACTGACTAAAAAGGGATTCAATAACAGAGGTAGGCAGAGTTTGTCAACCAATGATTTTATCAAATATTATTATTCATTACAGTTACACCTAACGTTAATAGACAAATATTTTATTAATTATTTTGAGGTTCAATGAATTGCAAAGTGAATAGTATTTTGTAAAAGCTCTGCTAACTTGTGAGCAAGGAATATACCAACAAAGACATTGGCATGACTGCAAACTTAGTTCATGAGAAGTGATTTAAAATAATGCCACTCTAGTCAGGTTGAACGTAACTCTCCAGGCTGATAAATGTCCTGTCATATTACAATGAGTGTAAGCATCATTGTTCTGCTTTGCAACTTTTGTTGAGAGTTTGATATTTATTGTGTGCATATGTCAATAATCCTGCAATCTGCACATGTAATGCTGGCGTGCAGTAATAAGTTTAAATACTGTCTCCTGAGTTATTGGATTCTTAAATGTTCATTTTCTTACTTGGAGTGCCAGAAGTATCTCTGGTTAATCATAATCTTGAACGAAGGTGGAAAAGTTAATCATGTTCTCAGAAAGCAGAGGCATATCAAAGGCACAGATTTGGAGATATACAATTTAGACAGCAAGCAATGATGACTTACATTACATGCATAATCACCAGAGTCATTGTCAAAACAAAAGGATTGACATTTAAGTATATCATGAAAGAAGGGCTAGGATTATAAAGTATAAAGGCATCTTGAAAACAGTCGTAAGTTGATGATCAAGAAAAAAATAATTTTGGGATAATAGCTGAATTTTAGTACAGAAAAGCAAGAGATACTTCTGGCACTCCAAGTCAAGTCACAAATAAATCTGTTTTTCCAAAACAGTTTGAAAAAAATCATAACATTAGAAAACAGTTAAAATATTATTTAATTATGTAAATGAAAATAAATACTTAAATTCTCTGGGTTGACAAATTATTAAACCCTGAAAAGGGACAGGAGGATTATGAACAGTGATGACCCAGCACCCCTCGTTTCCATCACAAACTTTTTACTGTGTGCTCATTTAAGCAAATGCAGCTGCACACCTGAGCAGAATACACATGGTTGTGAAACACTAGCACCAGGTCAGGTTTACCTGCACTAGCTGCTTAAAACCAGACTATATCTCTCAAATGGGAGATATATTTTAGCTGCAGCAGGTATAGGCAATCATTGTCAGAGTGAATTTTACCTAGAAAAATCAAACAAATGATACCATACACCATGGAATGATCACTAAGGACCAAAAATTGTACCTCTTTCGTGACAGATTTTGTGGCAGGGAGACAATTACTCAGGCTGAAGGAGGTCACGGAGGTCTCTGCTGCTTCTCAACTCCACCTCAATTAAGTCCTTGATGGGAAGGCTCATGGATGACCATGCTTCTGCCAAGTGGGTAATGCTCTCCCAGTGCCGCTGATATTAACCAACCAGTAGAAAGATTTGCTTTCCAATGGGAAGCATAACAACAAACAAACGTGGCAAGTTTGCTCATGGACTTCTTACATTGGTGTTAGTGTAAGGGCTGGAAAACAAGAAAGATGTTACCTATCAAGGCAAATGCTGCAAAGTAGAGGGACCAGACAATGATAACAGTTAATGCCAAGCTCAGAGTCGCGAGATGTCGGATGCCATATAATAAGTTCAATTACTGCACTTCTATGGTTATAGACAAACCTAAAAGATTTTCTTCTGTCACACAAATGTTGGATATAATTTTCAGTGCTAGAGTACTGACATGTATATATGGTGTTCATCTCAATAACTGATCGATTGTATCAAGCTTTGTTCATGTTGAAACTCAAAACCCTATGTCATTTCTCCAGGGGTTCTTTGAACCTAAAGTCTGGTTGAAGATTTGTAGCTCGGGTGTCCATTGTTGTGATTCTGTTTGCCGAGCTGGAAGTTTTTGCTGCAAACGTTTCGTTCCCTGGCTAGGGAACATCATCAGTGCTATTGGAGCCTCCTGTGAAGCGCTGCTTTGATGTTTCTTCCGGTATTTATAGTGGTTTGTTCTTGCCGCTTCCGGGTGTCAGTTTCAGCTGTAGTAGTTTGTATGTGGGGTCCAGGTCGATGTGTCTGTTGATGGATGTTCTTGCCGCTTCCGGGTGTCAGTTTCAGCTGTAGTGGTTTGTATATGGGGTCCAGGTCGATGTGTCTGTTAATGGAGTTTGTGGATGAATGCCATGCCTCTAGGAATTCCCTGGCTGTTCTCTGTCTGGCTTGTCCTATGATGGTAGTGTTTTCCCAGTCAAATTCATGTTCCTGGTTGTCTGAGTGTATAGCCACTAGGGATAGCTGGTCGTGTCGTTTTGTGGCTAGCTGATGTTCATGGATGTTCATGGATGCGGATTGTTAGCATCAGCTAGCCACAAAACGACACGACCAGCTATCCCTAGTAGCTATACACTCAGACAACCAGGAACATGAATTTGACTGGGAAAACACTACCATCATAGGACAAGCCAGACAGAGAACAGCCAGGGAATTCCTAGAGGCATGGCATTCATCCACAAACTCCATTAACAGACACATCGACCTGGACCCCATATACAAACCACTACAGCTGAAACTGACACCCGGAAGCGGCAAGAACATCCATCAACAGACACATCGACCTGGACCCCACATACAAACTACTACAGCTGAAACTGACACCCGGAAGCGGCAAGAACAAACCACTATAAATACCGGAAGAAACATCAAAGCAGCGCTTCACAGGAGGCTCCAATAGCACTGATGATGTCCCCTAGCCAGGGAACGAAACGTTTGCAGCAAAAACTTCCAGCTCGGCGAACAGAATCACAACAACGTTCTTTGAACCTCCTGCCCAATTGTATCTGAAAACTAAATAGGCTGTTCACCATTGTGTTAGTCAGAAATTTGTAATAGTTGGGCTTAAGGTAGGAGGAACTAATTTAAAGTTTATAATGATAGCAGTCAATCTGTTCATTTGCCCTGATTTAGTTCTTACCACATCAAGGACACAGATTAGTAATTATAGATATTGCTTAACTGCTGATAATGAATTAATAATTGAATGATAAATGAATAATTACATTCCTGTATTGCACAGAACAACCAGTTTGACGTCTGAGTCAAGGCCCATGACAAATATCATCAGAGCCAAACATGGTGGCCTTGGCCTCTGTGAGGATGGGGAGGGAAGTTGGTAAGTCTCTGCCACTTGCCCAGAGGTGTATTAGCATGGTCTGTAATTCAAATGGGCTAGAGTGGGGAAAGAGCTACTGGTGATTGTTAATTTATTTCTATACTGAATTCTTAGAATAATTCCACAGTTAATAATTGCCCATAATTTCAACATAATTCAGGGACTTAATTAAGAGAGCACTTAAAACTTGAGCCATTTTTAAATTCAGTCATGGGATTCAGTTGCTGCTGAGGTGAGCATTTACTGCCCTCCACTCCCACTGTCCTTGAGAAAGTGGTAGTGGTGAGTTGCCTTCTTGAACTACTACAGTCCCTAAGGAGTAAGTGTACTCCCAGGGTTAGAAATAGCGTTCTAATAGCTCATGACAGTAAAGGAACAACAATATAGTTTTGAGTCAGGATGATTCTTGGCTTGGAAGAAATCTTGTGTCTGGTGCTGCTCGCTTGCATCCGCTGTCCTTGTCCTTTTAGGTGGAAGAAATCACAGGTTTGGAAGATGCTGTTGAAGGAGGCTTGGTGAGTTTCTGTGAATGACTTTGACTGCTGCCACTGTGCTTTGGTGGCGAAGGGAGTGAACATTGAAGGTGGTGGATGGGTTGCCAATGATATAGATATTTTGTCAAGGATCATGTTGAGTTTGTTGATTGTTGTTAGAGCTGCATCCAATCCAAACCAGTGTGATATATTCCATAACACTCCTGATTTGTACCTTGTGTCTTGGACATATGTTTGTTAGTCAATAATAATCCTGAGGGCAGAGCTTCTCAAAGTGGAGTAATGAAATGAAATCTTAGGAGTCCTGATTATTGAGGAAGTAATGACTGCGGTGGAGCTCCGACTGAGTTTTAACGACTGTGGTCTTACTCTAACAGGTTCCAGTTCTCAGACCACCCCCTACTCCTCTCTCACAGTTCCCACTGAGGGGCCATGACAATTTTCAAGCCGTAATATAGAGTCACAGTGAGAAAAAATTTGTAAAGAACTGCTGCAGGTTGTTGTTTATGGGGGCTTGAGAGGTTGCAATGTCACTGAATGTCAAGGGTAAATAGTAAGATTCTCTCTTGCTTGTGATGGTCATTGTTTGGCAACTGGGTGGTGCAAAGTATTAACTAGATACCTGAAGATGAGTTCACTGGTGCATGCTCATACTATTACACTTGGTTCACATCTAAGTGATGGCAGTCATTTGTAAACATACTAACCTAGACCAATTTCCAACTCACGGAGGAGAAAGTGAGGACTGCAAATGCTGGAGATCAGAGTTGAGAGTGTGGTGCATCAGGAATCCTGATGAAGGGCTGATGCCCAAAACGTCGATTCTCTTGCTCCTCGGATGCTGCCTGACCTGCTTTGCTTTTCCAACACCACACTCTCGACTATTTCCAACTCATGTATGTTCAGGTAGATAAACTGGGCAACTTGATAACACCAAATTACTGGGTTTTATCTTTATTGAGAAACACTTATCAAATCTTCCAAAGGTGCTACTTGATTAAGGATAATTGCTATTCTGAAAAATGCAGAAGAAATCAATTAAAATCCTATTAAGATATGAGCTTAGAAGATGCAATTGATTTGCATTTAAAGAATAATCAATTTGCAAACTGATTTGTATTCATAGATTACATGTCAGGCTTGAAAAGTTGCAATTTACGCTGTGCTGGACCCATGGAGAGAGATGACATTTAGAATATTTCTGTCAGCTTGAGGTTTAACATGTCTTCACTATCATGTTAAAAGTTTCAATTTGTCACCATTGAACAGCGTTTGCAGCTTCATCAACTTGAATTTATGCAAAAAAATGAAGTACTGTATTTCAGATTTCTAGTATCTAAAGAAAAATGGCAGAAATACTCCACACTTGTCTATGTATATTGCAATTTTAATATTACTTGTTTTTTAGGATGAAACATCTACAAATGCGCCAGGCCAAACTTACACGTTGATGTTGTCGAAAAGTGTGATGCTGGAAAAGCACAGAAGGTCAGGCAGCATCTAAAGAGCAGGAGAGTCGATGTGATGTTTCGGACATAAGCCCTTCATCAGGAATGTTGACGTTGTTTGAGTTTGATTCTAACAGGTTGAATTCAATGGTTTACAGGTCGTTGGAGCATATTTCTCATATTGGCCTTCCCATCACCATCCATTCTGCGGTTTTACAGTGCTGCCTGCCTCCTTGTCCCCATTGGCCTACCAACCAAGATTTCCACCCATTCTTCTCACTCTCGAGGTCTCACTTTCTCAGACTGTCCATAAATTGTACTTCATCATCATGATATTGAGCCACACATCTCTTATTAGCAAGTATGTATTTACGTCAAAAGGTCCTGATGGGAACATTTCAGTATCATGGTCTGTTGATAAACTAGACCAATCCCGCAACTGTTTTTGACAATAACGTCCGCCAACAATTTTGACACAGTAACAAGAATCAATAATAAGAATGATTATACTTCTGAACTGCCAACACAAAAGCTCAAGTCATGATGAGAATTGGCTAACATTTATATTTTGACACAATTGTTCTTTTTCCCTCATGATTGCCAATTAGAATAAAAAAGCCCAAGAACACAAACAATAAACAATATAGTTTACAATAGCAGGATCAAATTTGTTTGTTGCATTGATATTTTTATTTATTGTGCATTGCCTTCATTCAAGTTTCTTTTTGAAGACCCTCCAACAATCTGGGTGTAGGCTGGATACATTTTCATTCTCCTCCTCCTCAGACGCTGCCTGATCTGCTGTGCTTTTCCAGCACCCCACCCTAGACTCTGATCTCCAGCATCTGCAGTCCTCACTTTCTCTAAGTGGATAGTTACTGTGCAGATCAATGATGATATTAACTGATTAGATCCTACAGTCATAACACATGCCATGTCCCAGAATTCATCCATTGTATTTAAGCTAGACAAATGATAGAATGCTTTTCTTTCAATTACCAGGAAAATCTATTTGGCTGTATTTCAAAATTATTAACAGAAAAAAAACTGGAGAGGTGTTTTCAGAAATTTACTTAAGTTGTGTTTGTTTTGAATATTTGCGATTTTAAAACTGAAAAGCTGTATGCATGTGTCCCCTCACATATAAAAGAATAGAAAAGAGATAGTACTAACATTGTGACCGTGATCTAGAAACTAGATTGAATCGAGATCAGGGTGTTATTCTCAGTACTGTGTGTGCTGAATGTGCAGAAGGAGGATTATTCTTTGGTGATGTGAGGGCTGGTGGTTTCGCCAACATTTCTTTCTTTCTTAACTAATGTAATTGCAAAACAGACTACATGATAATTTAGGAAGAAAAAGTGAGGTCTGCAGATGCTGGAGATCAGAGCTGAAAATGTGTTGCTGGTTAAAGCGCAGCAGGTCAGGCAGCATCCAAGGAACAGGAAATTTGACGTTTCGGGCATAAGCCCTTCATCAGAATTACATGATAATTTAACTAATTTTATGTGAAATCTTGCTACATTTTCTCCCTCATATCTTCCAATCTAACAATAGTGCATGCACTGCAAAAGAAGCTGATTGACTGTGAAGCTATTGGGTCATCCAGATGACATTAAGGCACAATGGCCTGGAGTTCAGGACAGGGCTTCTTCACCATCAGCAAAATGGCATAGGTGGCTAGATATCTGAAGGCCCATCCTTGAATACCATTATCCCGCAGATGGGAATGGGGTTAGTTTGCATTTCAGAAATGTATGTTTTGCGGGGCAGCTGCCTGTATAATCCAGCAGCCACTGCCCTCATTTCTGATTTTGGTGACCAAGGTCTGTGAAACATGACGTGGAATGACTAGAACTGGTAGGTGAAACTCTGAATCGTGAGGCTTCATTTGGATAGCCAGCATACCCTTTGTGACAATGCTGTCACTTTAACAAAGTTATTTTGTCTTTGGGCTTTTTTCAAGAGAGGTTGTCAAGGCAGAGGTGTCAAGATGTCTGGAAACTTTACAGTGGCAGAGGAGTGGCCAGTTCTCCCAGTTCATGTTTGTTTCTGGTTTGGTTTAGTTGTAGCAGAGAAGCTGTTAGTAGCTGTAACAGAAACTGATACAGTGCAAAAAGGTTCCATGCTTCAGCAGATGATTTTTGACTGGCTTCTCTCTCTGAAATCTCTCCTG
Source organism: Hemiscyllium ocellatum (assembly GCF_020745735.1). Classification (NCBI taxonomy): domain Eukaryota; kingdom Metazoa; phylum Chordata; class Chondrichthyes; order Orectolobiformes; family Hemiscylliidae; genus Hemiscyllium; species Hemiscyllium ocellatum. The sequence continues at coordinate 23,446,563 of NC_083422.1, forward strand.
ACTGTATGAACCAATGTTTGAATTTACCTTTTGCCAAGGCATGTTTACAGGATATCACGGGAATTGGAACAGCACTTTAGTTAAGTTGCTGGGTCAGTTAGGTTTTCTAATAGTTAAGTTATTCTAAATTCTGTTTTATTTTGTTTGTGTTTCAACTGTAGTGTTAAAATAAATTCTGTTTTGCTTAAAGTTCAGGGGTTTGACCAGCTGCATTACGCCTGGAATGCTCACTCATATCTGCCTTTTAAAATAAGCAAGTTTAGGGTCCAGGCTACCTTCTTATCATATTATGAGGGGGTCTAGCCTGGTCCATAACACCTTTGGATTTGAAAATGGGAGAGCTAAAGATATTCTTTGGAATTGCTAAAAGGAGGCACAAATGTGCATAAAACTACATCACCTGATAACTGTTAAGCCCAGTAAAACTGTCAGGGGACTTCTCAAAGGCGTCAAGAGCAAACGATACAAAGCTCTCTCAAAGGCAACTGTCAAATCTGTCAAGGCATTTAAAATTCTTGTTCTTTAGATCTTTGGGGAAAAATGTCTGGAATGTTACATCATTCCTTGCTATTTATTTCTGTCAAAATAGCTCTGTAGGCTGCCATTACTGGGTTAGTGCTGCATAAACGACTTCATAAATCTTCCATCAACACAGAATGTTGCATATCATTTCACAGTTTGATTAACAGCTTCAAGTGGTTATAGACTCTTGGCAGTGGAACAAAGATTTTAAATGCTTGTTTTTAGTAGGAGTTGTGACTTGAATGAAATGGTTATTTAAGGGATTTTGTAGCTGAAGGCAACTAAATGTCGAAAATGACATTTAATGATCAAACAGATTTTTTTTTGATAAAGCTGTTATAATCACTTGAGTGGCTCCTGAGGTCTGTCCATGGTGAGTTAGCAGTTTAAGCATAATGACAGAGGGTGGTAAGTGACCAGGTATGGTTTAACATCAGTTCTAAGGAAGAGTCACCAAACCTGAAATGTTAACTCACATTCTCTCCACAGATGCTGCCAGATCTGCTGAGCTTTTCCAGCAATTTCTGTTTTCATTTGTGGTTTAGCACGAGTTGGCAATAAGTAGCAGAGGAGCTGTAAAGAATCATGAGGATGGGTGGAGGGGAATAGGCTGGCATTGAAGGAAGGAGTGGTAATGGAGGGCTGACAGGCATCAGCCAGTATTGGAGGATGGATCGTGGTATGGAAGCATTGGCAGAGGGGGGAACTGTGCGAGAGATGAGGGATAAGGGATGGAGAGTGTTTTTGTATGTAATTCTTTTATCTACTTTCACATAGTGCCAGGGCATTGGCAGGTCTTCTGCCTAGCCCTCCACCACAGCCACCAGCCCTGCACTTATTCCAGGGTCACGTAGCCTGGCTGTCAAGTACCCCAGCACCCAGGAATTATAATTCCAACTTATGAAGCACTTGTACATATGCTGAGTTTGCAAAGCCAGAAATGTCCTGACTCTCCTTCGCTCAACCTTTGCCCAATTCCAATACTAAAATTAAAACATGTCATTTGATGATTTGCTATAGAAAGAAATTATAGAAGTCAAAGTCCTAAAGGGAGTACTTCAGATATAGCATTGTGATGCTGAATGGATTTACATTGTAACTCGCTGATCTCTCGGTTGTTCATTCAGGGGGAAAAGAACGTGGTATGCTGTCAGTTTTCCAAGACATTAAAAAAAGGTCAGTACACCTCATTGCTTATTGAATATCCATAAAAGTCTCAAGAAGTGACAATAAAATGGCTAATGCAGAATTAGACAAAGGGGTAAATAGTTTTCAAATATATTTTACAGTGGTAATACACAGAAGAGGCCTCAGCGGTATAATTATAACTGTGCATCTATGATAATGTAAACCACTTCTAATTGATTATTGAAATGAATGGGATCAGCGAATGAAGTAGCTCCTGTAGCAGCAGCAGTCAACATGGCAATTCTGCAGCTGAGTTTTCAACAAGCTCTCCAAGGTGCTGAAACTGCTTGATATTTTTCCAGCAGAGCACTGCTCTTTGTGTGGGAGGAAGATGTAAAGGTGTAAAAGGAACACCACTGTGTCTTTAAAAACCATTAATGGCCACGTTTTCTACAGAAATAGTGACAGAATACATTGTGTGTGATGAAATACTTCTACAGCTGATTCATATTCACTCTTCTTTTAAATCAGAGTGCGGCCATATCTTGTGTTCTAAAAACATAGCAATTGTAATGTGTCACTGCTAAACTAATTAATAATTGTTTTAAGCATTGTAGATAGGCCAGAGCCTGAGCATCATACTTTACCACCAGCATGAAAAGCGATATATCAGCTATCCATTATAATACTGCATAACTCTCTCTAAAAAGTGGAAATTATTTTCATGACAAATTGTGGTTCATGATTATTGGAGAAAATTGCTCAGGATTCTTTTTGAATAAGGTGATGGATTAATATAAGATTTATTTGCAAGTTGCATTGCCAGTGGAGAAATTGCTAAGTGATCATCCTCAGGATATCACTGCAAACATTACATTGGCTCAATCTATCTTCAGTAAAAGCATTAGGTCAATGCACACATGTCCAAAAGATGTGGTCCTTAAAGGTCCCCTGCATAAACAGCACCCCTGGTATAAGCCCTTTTCCCCTATCTCCTCCTCATTCTTCTGGTAGTTTATGTTTCTTATGTTAGCTTTCCTTAATCCTGGTGGCACCCGATCATTCTAGAGTTCATTTTTTTGTTGGGGGTTTATTCTATGAGGATTAGGCCTTCATTTCCTTGAATACAGATGAATGAAAAATGATCCAGTTGAAATCTGCAAAATTCACAATGGGCTGGTCAAGATACTGATACTGAGAAAATGTCTTCTTTGACTGGGGGGGTTTGAGAAAATTATAACACAATCTCAGGATAAAGAGTAAGCAATTTTGGACTGAGATGAAGAGAAATTTCTTTACCGAATGAGCCTTTGAATTTCTCAATACCGAAAAGCTATACACGTTCAATCCTCAAGCATATTCAAGTTAGAGAGTGATTGTTTTTGGTCTTGAATAGATTGAAAGATATGGGATTGCCCAGAAGTTGGGAGTTGAGATCAGTCAGCCATGATTTTGTGGAAGGGGTGAACAGCCTTCACAGGTCAAATGGCCTCCTCCAATTTTTTTCTTAGCTTCTTAATAAACTTTCCCAAACATTTGTAATGTCAAAAGGAAGGCTTACCAGGCCTCCCATTTCTGGGAGCAATGTTTTATGCAGAATTCTTGACATCAGCAATCACATTTCCACATCTGTCCATTCAATCCTCCATAAATTTCATACTGAAACAAGAATGGGGAGGAACAAATGCTTTTTTTTCTTTTCAATCTATTTTTCTAATCAACCTGTTCAGAGATATAACTATACACCTCTGGACCAGGTGGGACTTGAACCCAGGTCAAAAACCATTGCGCCACAAGAGGGCTCCTACAGCCTACTGCACCTGGTATTCCCTGATGGTCTCTCATTGAGGCCTGAGTCTGTTTAGTTTCTGAGATCAGGTGTTTTCAGATGAGTATGGCCGTAGGCAAGGGCATGACAAACGCTTCTGAAATTCTACCAACCCACAGGAAAGATCAACCACAAATAGTCCATAAGTAATTGATAACTGCTTCAAATGGTGCTGGTGTCATACATATTGTGCTGAGTGTGGTTAGGGGAGGGTGTTGGCTGGAGTGCCTGTTTTATTCATTCATGGGGATGGGCATTGCTGACTGCAGTAGTATTTATTGCCCATCCCAGAGGCAAGAATGTGGTATTGAGCTGCCTTCTTGAATTGTTGCAACACCTTTGGTGTAGGCACACCCTCAATGCTATCAGCGAGGGAGTTCCAGGATTTTGACCCAGTAGCACTGAAGGATCAATAACAAGTTCACAAGTCAGGATGATGGAGGGAGACTTGCAGGTGGAGGTGTTGCCTTTATCCTTCTTGATAATCACGAGTTTAAAAAGTGCTGTCTAAGGAGCATTGGTGATTTGCTGCAGTGAAATTGCTAGATGATACACAGTTGAGAGTGTGGTGCTGGAAAAGCACAGCAGGTTAGGCAGCATTCAAGGAGCAGGAAAATCGACGTTTTGGGCAAAAGCCCTTCATCAGGAAATAGGTTGATGCTATCCTGAACAAAGCAGACAGCTTGACTGGCACAATATACAAACCTAATCAAACACATTTCTGATGTAAAGCTTATGCATTCCTGATGAAGGGTCAGTGTGGACTTTTTGGGCCAAATGGCCTGTTTCCGCACTGTTGTGATTCTGTGAATTGTGCACTCTCTATTCCCTCATTGATGGCATGAAGTAGACCAAGGTGAAACCAGTTAAAATCCAGGAACTCAATGTACCTGAAGCCAAAGTACTAAAAAGCATTCCTTAATGACCCAATCAATGTTTTCATTCTGTACATTCAGGTAGGATGATGACATTACGAGTTTTCAATCTTGATAAATGAACAAGGATTACCTTAACTGAGTTTGGTCTCTTTGAAGCCATGTTGCCGTGGATATCATCATTTGCTGAATCATCAGATTTCAGATGTTCAGTTACACCAATCAATTGCACACTATTGCATGCAGGTACTACACAGCTGAGTCACTGCAATTTGAGTGCCCTTTGAGGGCATTTTAATGTGGATAACTTTTATACAAACTGTGTTCAGGAAAATACTTGGTTTGTTGAATTATTCTTAAATCAGAATAGACTGAAATGTTTGTTTTCGATTAATGTTTCTATTAATAGCATATTTGGTGACTATTGTGTGCTCATTTGGCATATGTAATAAAACTTATAGGCATTACATTAAAGCATAACAACTGCAGTGCAATACACACTAAAAAAGTAAACTTGAAGGATTTTTAAACTAATGGCACTGCTTATTGACACACCAGGACTGTTGTTGACAGGAGATTTTTCCACCTGCAATGCCACCCTGAACCCTCATAAAATCTGCTCAGTTAAAAGGTCATATACAGTAACCTGAATTCACTGGATAAATAAATGCAAGTAAAGCAGATGAATCACAGGAGAATTGGTGCATGGCAGTGAATGAATAACCTGCAAATGGTTCCCAAACCCCATTATTTCCTTTTTTTTTCAGGCCAAAGATTCATGTCCCTGCATCCTGTCAGTTCATTACGGAGAAATATCATTCCTCTCATGGCACATTCTGGACTACCCTCTCAGCCCCATGAGGACCCTTTAATGTTTAATTCCCCATCATCTGCTTCAGTGAACAGTTTAATCTCTGCTTGTATGATCAATACTATATCAGTGTAAATTAAAATGACAATTTTAAAGTAATTAAGCCTGTTAATGCTCGATCCAAATATCATTATTTGTAAAAGGGATATGGGAAAAATTACACAGTGTCTAGGGTGACAGGCAGATGTTCTATCATTGCAATCCTGTTGCATTTGTAGACACTGAAGGCTTAAGGAAAGCAGATTAACTTCTTGCTCAGACTGCCAGGATACCTATCCAATTTCAAAGGGTATAACACAATTTGATAAATTTAATTTATGGGGCAAATGCAATTATTTTTAATATTAAAAGAAAACTGGGCAGACTCCAAAAATGACACAATGAAAATGCACTTAACTGCAGAACAAAATCCAGAAGTAATTGTGTTATTTAATTTCCCAAAACCTTTCTAAAACCTTTAAATAATTGTAATGCTAAGATGAATAGCCAAGATTCATTTATAGACAGTGCTCTGAATTTGATACAGTTGTTAATAAAAAGGTGCTGTTCACAGTATAAACGTTCATTCTTACTCGCATTTGGCAACATATATTACACTTGAATCATTAGGTTGTTCAATCTCATAAATAGCTCAATACCATTCAAAATACTTCAAAGCAAATTTTTGATTCTGTCCAGTATTAATCCCTTTGAATATAAGTTTACAATGATGACTTATCTGTTGTGGATTACTTCATTTCATTAATTGATAATTGACTGATACAAAAGTTTGTCAGTGCTGGGCTAGTTTGTGTCTTCTTGACACACATCTTCCACAGTTTGTTTTAAGTATACAAGATTACATCGTGAATGCAAGTTAGCAGGCTCAGGAACATGAGGTCAGACATGAAGATCAAAGTATTGGTTATTTATTGCAGGAAAGAAAATAAACCTCAACAACAGAATATGAATCAAACATGAACGAAAACAGAAATAGTTGGAGAAACTCAGCAGGTCTGGCAGAATCTGTGAAGAGAGAAAGCAGAGTCAATGTTTTGGAGCCAGTGACCTTTCTTCAGAACCGAGACTGAGAGTTCAAATCCACATGTGTAGAATATGATGGATCAACTTGTCCATCACCTTAACCTCGCAGCCGCCTTCTGGACCTGAACTGTTTAGATTAGGTTACATTACATTACTTACAGTGTGGAAAAAGGCCCTTCGGCCCAACAAGTCCATACCGACCCACCGAAGCGCAACCCACCCATTCCCCTACATTTACCCCTTTACCTAACACTATGGGCAATTTAGCATTGCCAATTCACCTGACCTGCACATCTTTGGACCGTGGGAGGAAACCGGAGCACCCAGAGAAAACCCACGCAGACACCGGGCAAATGTGCAAACTCCACACAGTCAGTCGCCTGAATTGGGAATTGAACCTGGGTCTCTGGCGCTGTGAGGCAGCAGTGCTAACCACTGTGCCACCATGCTGCCCACAAATTTGGCTTTCTCTCTACAGTTGCTGCCAGACCTGTTGAGTTTCTCCAGCCATTTCTGTTTTTGAACCACAGATGCTGGAAATCTGAAACAATGTTTCCAGTTTAATGAATCAAACACCTTGGCTGGGATTTTCCCTTTTTGTTCTATGTGTGGAGGTGAGTACTGTAGTTTTATCAATGACTAACATACTACCAGCAAGATAACTCTAGCCTATTACCCACCCAACCAGCTCATCAAGATAGTTAGGAAGATTTCCTGTTGTGAGAAGGCAACTCTTGATTTCTTTATTGTAACAGGTGAGGATCATGGGAGAAGGGGGGAGGTTCAGAAGCAAAGTTGGGAGAAGGTTTTCAGAAGACACTCTCTTGTACACCATATGGCTCCGACTGCTCCAGATTTGGGAAAGAACAGCAATTCTCCAACCCAAACTCTGCAGACAGGACACCTTGGTTTCTCAATCAGACTCTAACTACCCTTCTCAGTCATTGGGAAGGCAGGTGACTGGGGAGGTGGTGAGCTGAGGTCCTTAAATGACCATTAATTGACCAAGTATGGGCTTACTTAATTGGTGGTGGATTGAAAAAGCTGACAATTGACCTTCTTAATCAGCATTTAATTACAGACTTGGTGAGAAGGGGCCATATTTCTCTCCAGGGCAAAGTAACCCAATTAGTTCTCCTCTCACCATCTCCAGGGAGGGGAAAGTACTGCCTATTTATACAATACAAAAGTGGCTATTAGTCTGGCACAAAATAACAACTTAATGGATGTACTGCTGAATATGATGGATTTCATTAAGTTCATGACATCTTAAGAATCTTGCAGTCATAAGCATTTCTCCTCTGCTCTGAGGGGCCTAACTGTGCAGACTTTCCAATTAATTCACTTGATTTTATGCCTTCAAAGGTGTCCTCATTTTGAGGTGCCATCACCGAGACAGCTTCAGCGATGGCTACCTTCATTGGTGGGCTGCTAAGGGATAGAGCATTCAACCTGTGACTGTGAGAGCACCCACTAACTTTACCAGGAAGATGAGCAGCCAAATTGGCTGCTGTCTCCAGAAGGTTAACCACATTGACCCAGCTCCCAGTAAATGTGGGTTTTGCATCCTCATTTGGTCCTCATGTCAGGTTTCCAAATTCCATGGAAAATTCCTGCCTATTATTCAGGGCTTTTGATTTTAAACAACAAGATGATGAACAGCCTACTGAGAGTTGTCACCCTTTCTATCATCTGAAACCACCCTCCGCCCCATTTCTCCCTTCATCCCTCCAGCTCTGGTCAGCTAACACCACCCTCCCCACAAGCCATCGAACTCTCACTCAAATGTGGCCCATGCCTTTTACTGATTTTAAGTCTCTAGTGCGTACTACTAGCAGCAGCCACTGGTGCTGATGAGCAAGGAGGAGATATTGGCCTCTATTGACCAGCTCCTGGAGTGAAGGCGTTCATTTCCAAGATCCCAAATTCTATGGAAGGCACTACGCTGGCCACTTATGTGTATAATAGTCGTTGAATTTTAGTGGAAGTGATGCTGGGCTCATTACTAGTTCACCAACCAGCGAGTACTACAGCCATCAATGTCACATTCTGCTCTCAGTTTTTGCTGTATGGGTACAGAAAAATAAAGTAGCAGGCAAAAAGTAATGTAATAGTTTAAGTTTTGTTATTCACACCATTTAAACTGAACAAAAAAAATACTTGGGGAAAATCTACTTTCCAGTTTGTCTGATTTTTGGATTTCCAGAATATAGTATTTGATTTTTTATAATTTCTGTCTAGTTTTCCTAAACTTAAGTGAAATATATATAGATGCAATGATCAAGAGTTGTTCAAATTAGCAAACTTCAGAGTTCTTGCAATTGCAGATTCTGTCCATGCTGCAGTTTCTCAGGATGAGATCTCCATGTCCCCAGGTGTAACAGCACAGCTTAAACAGCAACCCACAGAATAATTGTGTACAATTAATTTAGCTGAAAAATCACTTTTAAATTCAATTGGATTTAACCAGATTAGTCACAAAATTCTTCCAATAACGTTACGGATAAATATATTCCATGGTGTGCTGTGAGCCATAAATCCCCGGACATTCCCGGATTTGATTCACAGTCTGCATGGTTAGCAGACATTGTTCAAATTACTGGGTGCATTAAAATTACCCAAGATACAGATGCACCATGCAGGAGAAATATCAACCAAGATGCTCACTCTTGGCATCATCCTGCTGAGTATTAACAATGCTGAAGAACAGAGTCAGCTTTAGATATAATGCCCAATTCAACTAGCTGCTAATAGTTAGCATGAAAACTTTGCCACAGTCAATTGGGAGAAAAAAATCTGGCATTACTAGAAGCATTCTAGTCCAGCATGAATGACAGATCCAAGAGAAAAACAGGAGATGAGATGGAAGAAGATCCACAGAAGACTGACAGCAAGTTTACATTGACCATCATACAAAAAATGTCAATAATTTGATGGTACAAAGGTCTCACGCATATGAATGGTTAATAGTCAACTTTAATACAATTCCAAAATTCCTCAGTTCAGATTATTTTACATGCCTATTATTATCAAAAGCAATAAAATTTGAATATTACATTTACATATTTTGAGATAAGAGTAAATGGTTGGGTTATATAAAAATGTAAATTAGGAGCAGGAGTAGGCCATTCAAATCCTTGAACTTGCTTTAACATTTGATAAGACCATGGCTGATCTGACTGAGGCCTGAACTCCACTTTCCTGATGACACACACCCACATCCCTGATGACACACACCCACATCGCTGATGCTCTTTGACATCCATGTCAACAATTGATCTAACTCATGCTTTAAAATATTCAATGACCCTGCGTCCACCACTCCCTGGGGAAGAGTTCCATAGACATATGACCTTCAGAGAAAAAAAAACTCTTTTCATCTCCATTCTAAATGGGAGGCGCTTTATTTTTAAACTGTGTCCTCGAGTTCTAGCCTCTCCCACAAGGAGAATCATCCTTTCAGCATCTATCCTGTCAGGCCCCTCAGCATCTTAATGTAGTAATGAGGTCATCTCTCATTCTGTTGGACTCCAATGGACACAGGCCCAACTTGTCCAACTTTTCTTCAAAAAATAATCTCATTCCAGGAAAGTGCAAAGTGAATCCTCTTTGAACTGCTCCTAATAATGTAGTGTCCTTTTTAATTAAGGAGATTAAAATTGTTGTGGTCTTACAAATTGCCTGTAAAACTGGAGGAAATGCTTCCTTCTTTATATTCCTTGATCCCTTAGTACGGAGAATTCTGCAGTTTTTCTCCATTTAAGGAATATACAGCTTTTTATACTGCTCTCCAGCCAAATGAATGACTTCAGATTTTTCCACATTATACTTAACCTGCTTAAATTTTACTTAATTCACTCAACCTCTCAATATCTTTTTTGCAGGCTTCTTTTTGTCCTCTTCACAACTTATCTTTGTGGCATCAGCAAATTTAACAATATATTCAACCCCTTTATCCAAGTCATGATATAGATTGTACATAGTTGAAACCTCAATGAGTGTTACTCCACTTGTTATGCCTACTGTTTCCTGTTTGTTAACTAATCCTTTTCTATGGTAATATGTTACCCTCTATATAATAAGATTTGGTTTTATGTAGCAATCATTGATGTGGCATTTATTCCAATGCCTTTTGGAAATCTAAGTACACCATATGCTCTTTATCCACACAACTTTTTACTTCCTCAAGAACTCTAGTAAATTAGTTAAACATGATTTCCATTTCATAAAACCATGTTGACTCTACCTCTACGTTAAAACTTCCGAAGAGACTTGGTACAACCTTCTTAAATAACAGATTCTAGCATTTTCCTTGTGACAAGATATTAACCTGACTGCTCTATTGTTTATTGTTTTGTATCTCCATCCACGTGTGAATGAAGGAATTCCATGAGCAATTTTCCAACATAGAGTCATAAAGTCATAAAGAAGTACAGCATGGAAACAGACCCTTTGGTCTAAGCCGTCCATGCCGACCAGATATCCCAACCCAATCTAGTCCCACCTGCCAGCACCCAGCCCATATCCCTCCAAACCCTTCCTATTCATATACCCATCCAAATGCCTCTTAAATGTTGCAATTGTACTAGCCTCCACCACTTCCTCTGGCAGCTCATTCCATACACGTACCACCCACTGCATGAAAAAGTTGCCCCATAGGTCTCTTTAAATCTTTCCCCTCTCACCCTAAACCTATACCCTCTAGTTCTAGATCCTCCACCCCAGGGAAAAGACTTTGCCGATTTATCCTACCTATGCCCCTCATGATTTTATAAACCTCTGTAAAGTCACCTCTCAGCCTCCGACACTCCAAGTCTATTCAACCTCTCCCTATAGCTCAAATCCTCCAACCCTGGCAACATCCTGGTAAATCTTTTTTGAACCCTTTCAAGTTTCACAACATCTTTCTGATAGGAAGGAGACCAGAATTGCACGCAATATTTCAACAGTGGCCTTACCAATGTCGTGCCCAGCCACAACATGACCTCCCAACTCCTGTACTCAATACTCTGACCATAAAGGAAAGCGTACCAAACGTCTTCTTCACTATCCTACCTACCTGCAACTCCGCTTTCAAGGAGCTATGAACTTCCCCAGTATCTTGCGAATTTTAGAAAATTAAAACCAGTGCATCTACTAGCCACTTCTGGTATGACGCTAGGATGACGTCCATCAGAACCTGGAGACTTAACAGCTTCTGGTTCTAATAATTTTCTAAATACCCTTTCTCTGGCTGATTATAATTGTTTTATATTTCTCCCCAGCTTTAACCTCTTGATTTACAATTATATCTGGGTATTATTTGTAACCTCTACAGTGATAGCAGACATACCACAGCAGCTGCCTAAAGAAAACAAATTGTATTAATCAGCTTTTTACTATTCGTTGTCATCTCTGAGCTTAGTTTATGGCTTTGGGTTCTTCATTATCCTGACAAATTAGATTCATTTTCAGTTTTCTTATACATCATTAGTTGAACAAAAAGCATTTAATTTTCAGAGTTCAGTTTATTTTTAGGCTGATTTCAAAGTCAGAACACTGTAGCTCAAAATAATGTAATGCCAAGAGAAAGATTAATGTTTGGTTTTGTGTCGAGAGAATGGAAATTCAAATTCATCAACAAGGCAAAGTATTTTCATTTACAGTGGTGGTGTATGGTGATTGGAGGCTGATGGGCAGGGAGGAAACTCCCATGACCCTCAAAACAACAAAAGTGTTGAAGACTTCAAATGCAAAAAGAGTCTTTAAAAAAAAAAGTGACTTTCCATTCTCGGACTGCAGAAGGAATCAAAGGAGACTCATCATTTACATTGTACAAGGGCTGGCAGGAGATGGTGTGCTCCCATAAGGACACTTCAAAGATACTGTGGGCCCAAGTTCCCAATCTACTTGAGGTTATTTTTCCTAAGTGACAATTTAAAAATAAATGGTGATATCCAAGAACATGCATTATCTATAAGAATTATCCATAACTACAGCTTAAAATTCCCAAGACATCAATGCAGCAATGGCAATCAATTATTGAGCCTGGTGATAGCAGATCTCCACCTGGGCCTTTAACTATGTTCTTATAATGATTCAACAGAGGTACCATTGATGAAGTAAACATGTCAACTCTTAGTGTCCCAACTTCTAGTTACTCTTGTCATATTGCAGCTGGATTAAAGTGTGGTAGCACATTCAACAAAATACAGTAAAATAAAAAATCCAGTAAAATGTTAAACAAGCTAATAAGCTTAGAATGTGTAACCAGAGCATTTCCCTCCCAAAATTCCTAGTTGGTTTTTGTTTTAATGGTCGTTGCCTTGAGTCCGTCTTGAATTTAAGCATTTTGTCAACCTGATCTGAAATACACTTTAACCTATTTAAAATACACAGAATCAAAAATAAAGCAATTTATGTGGCAATTGTTTGTCTTGTGTTTAATAGAGTAATGTCATCTCATCTGTTACATGGGAAATAAAAAAGTCAAGCTTAAATGTACAAAAAATTATGATGGAAGCCCTAAATAAAGTGAAGTAATGCAAGTTTATTGAGTACAGAATCAATCAATCAATGCACAAGTGGATTAACAACAACTCATCGACTCGAGAGAGATGATTTGCCAAAATATCAAGAAGATTGTGCAATTAAGGACTAAAAATGTTGTCTGCAACATTATGGGATGTAAATGATGAGAAATCAATTTGCAAAGGAAAAGAACAGATGCACCTCCCTCCCCCAAATCCTGACATGCTGCTTTATTTATTGCTAAACAACATTGCTGGAATGACCTGAAACTTCTGTAGGTGTTTATTTACTCTCAACACATCAAATGATCAATATTTTTAATTTGGGTTCAAGTTATTATTTTTCACATCACAGCTTCAGGAGCAAAGTAAAGTGGCTCATATTTTAGCGCTAAAAAGATCGATATGACAGATTCACCTTCACTACAGACCCTGCCAGTTGACTACAGCACATCATAATGTACAGTAGGTGATGTAGGTGCAGCCGCGCTGGAATCACATCATTATCCAGACATGGAGCCAGACAGGAATGATTTAGCCCATCATGAAGCGCCTGATGCCCTTAGTAAACCAATCTCAGCTCATACAGTTTATCAGACCTGTCTTTTATTGAGCAAAGGACGGACAGTTTCATAAAGCAGATTACGTCCCTCATCATAAATGCATCCAATTTTTGCTGAGCCAAGGAACATCTGTAAACTATAATTAATTTTCCATAAATTTCCAAACAAAATTATTCAAACCTGAAACCATGCCCTGAAATACACAGTTATAATTCATTTACTACGGTGAATTCATTGATCGCCATTCCGTATGTCTGTGCCTACAGGAAGAAGAATTACAGCCACAGCGTATTACTTCAGTGACATCTACTTCATTTAAATGATTTGGGACTGGTCTGCATTTCCTGAGTCAAAATGAAAGGTGGCTGGATGGCTCATTCTATCTCAGTCGCATTTTGTCTAAGCTGGAAATGCATTCACAGTTTATGTTTGACATAAATTCAAGACACAATTCTCAATCAAAAATTTATCCCCTGTTCAGAGGATCATACTTCTTAACTCTGAACAACTGGCTGCTTTTATAGCAGTTTCTCTGTTAAAGAGTTTTGCACAAAATGATTTGCTTTAATAAGCCAAAGGTTGATGGGGAAACCATGCTTACAGTCAAGTCCTTTGCAGCTTATTAAAGAGAAGTTAATTATCCTTGATAATTGCCATAGTGGTTTTTCAAGTGACACACTTAAAGGCCACATATACCTTTTTGGTGAAGATTAATATTGTGTTGATTGTCGTTGGGTGCAGAGGGATGGCAGGGAGGAAAGTCAATAGAAAAGGACTTAACAAAATGATGCTTCAGAGGTTAAATGGAGATGTTACAGGTATGGTGGCCATATATATATCAAATAATCCAAAGGACAGAAAATTTTCAGACAGTAATAAGTATAAATTAAACATTACAATCCATTAGGAGGCATTCAGCACCACATGGCTTCTGGGTGAATTTGACTGCTGATGAGCCAATATTTCCAAATTTCCTTCAACACTAGGACTTTGCCCAACTATGTCACATCTAGAACCATATTAAGCAATTCTCTGATTCAATTTAATTATAAAAAATGACAGCATTTTAGCTACATTGAGGAAAATTCCATATTTGGTAGACTGTCTCTAAACCAACAGCATGAAAGCTAAGTGAACAGCCAGTTAACGGTGACTTTTCCATGGCAAGGAAGACATCAGGGACGACATAACCACGTACAGTTTCCTTATCACCTCTTGTGCCTTTACAGGCAATCAGCTGCAGGGTGCCTGTCATGCCAGCAGTGACCCTCAGGACACTTATGGAGCTCTGGGTAACGTTGGGATGAATAGGAGGGAAACTGACTGCTCACTGGCAACATCTGCTAGCTGAGCTGTGAAATGAAGAGGGGCTCTGTTGTTGACTCCACAAGAGTCATTTAGAGTAAACTCGCCTTCCGTTTAGCCAGCAGTGCTAAGGCCATAGCACCAAATGAAGAATCCTGATAAAGGCAGGCCCAATGGTGTTCTAAGCAAAGACCAGTCGTGTGTGTGTGTGTGTGTGTGTGTGTGTGTGTGGTGGTGGGGAGGGGGGGGGGGCCTTAAAACAGGTCGTAGCCAAACCGTCTGTATCCAAAGTAAGAAATGGACTGATGTAATTCTGGCACAGAATGCTGAAATTGAGCTACATTGCACTAGCTGTAAAACAGTTTTAATGTCCAATCTTTTCTGCCCATTCTGCAACAAACAAATCCCTGAAACAGATGACATTTGCAAGATTGAGCCATGCAAGTATGAGATAATATGTAGCTATCACCGCGGCAGTGAAAATAATGAGTATGAGTTTGACGCCTGAAAAAATGAGGACAAGTGATTATTAGTTGGTCCACCTTTCTAAGACAGGAAGTAACGGCAACTCAAGAATACAGAGGAGCTATAAGGTTCAAGAGTCATAGCAGCATAGTGTAGTACAGCAAACCTAGCCATCAGGGCAATGTAGAGGTGATTTGGGCTCACCATGAAGGTTTTCTTACTGAAGCATCGCTATCCTGCAAAAATCCCGTACAAATCCCAGTCTGTGTAAACATTGTGTTTCTCCCTCCTTGACAGTCCTTGTTTATTATCAGATACAATGGGCTTGTAACAGTTCAACTGTCTCAGAAGTAGGAGCATTACCATTGCTTATTTAGATCATAGTTATACTTGAACCACAGTTATTTAGGTCATAGTTATACTTGAACCCCAGTTATTTAGGTCATAGTTATACATGACCCCCAGCTATTTAGGTCATCCTGTGCTAAATAGTTGGGAGAAGTTTACGTCACCTGGTGGACTGTTTTTATTGAGTTAAGAATGTGATGCTGGAAAAGCACAGCAGGTCAGACAGCGTCAGAGGAGCAGAAAAATCAACACTTCGGGCAAAAGCAGTGCATCATGATCAGAAAGAAGTTTCATGTCACTTCAGGTTAAACTGTATCCTCAGGAAATCCACATTTCAAAACTACACTTCTTTACTTTGTGGGATGTATACACTAATTTTTTAAAAAG
This sequence comes from Hemiscyllium ocellatum, assembly GCF_020745735.1. Classification (NCBI taxonomy): domain Eukaryota; kingdom Metazoa; phylum Chordata; class Chondrichthyes; order Orectolobiformes; family Hemiscylliidae; genus Hemiscyllium; species Hemiscyllium ocellatum. The sequence continues at coordinate 23,462,387 of NC_083422.1, forward strand.
TCCATCGTTTCAAGAACAGGAAAAGAAAGTACACCACATTTCATGGTCAGATCCTGCTTTCATCAGTAACTTGGCAAGCTGTAGGGCTTATGTAATGATAGGTTTGTGTTTTTAAATTCCACATAACATTGTGGGAACTCCAGTGAGGAAATGACATGCACATCGCAAGACAAAGAATGATTTGTGGCTCCGCAATGCACTTCCTACAGCCCTACAGATAGCAGCCTCAACAGAAATTAAGGAGCAGCCAATGCTAGCTGTGGTTATAAATGAAGAATGAAATTTGGGGTAAATCAAAATGATTTAAGTTTATTCAAAAAGTATTCGAGCTGATGCTAATTCAATCGACAAGACCAAGTTCTAAAAAAAACAAGGTACGTGACTTGGAAACCAAGGCAGGACATGGATATCTGTTGAGGTGCAGGCGGGACTTGAATCTAGGCCTGTTGTCTCAGAGGTAGGAGCATTACCATTGCACCACAAGATCCCTCAAAATGAGGTATGCCTCAGTAAAAAACATAGGGCGAAAATGAGGACTGGAGATCCTGTAGCTCAGAGTCAAGAGTGTGGTGCTGGAAAAGCACAGCAGGTCAGGCAGCATCAGAGAAGGAGGAAAATCAATGTTTCAGGCAAATGCCCTTCCTTTCATTCCTGATGAAGGGCTTTTGCCCAAATGTTGATTTTTCTGCTTCTCTGATGCTGCCTGACCTGCTGTGCTTTTCCAGCACGGCATTCTTAACTCAATAAAAACAGTCCACCAGGTGACGTAAACTTCTCCCAACTCATTAGCACAGGATGATCTAAATAACTGGGGTTCATGTATAACTATGACCTAAATAACTGGGGTTCAAGTATAACTATTATCTAAATAACTGGGGCTCAAGTATAACTATGATCTAAATAACTGGGGGGTCAAATAACTATGATCTAAATAACTGGGGTTCATGTATAACTATGATCCAAATAACTGGGGGTCATGCATAACTATGATCTAAATAACTGGGGGTCATGTATAACCATCCCAATAGCACATCAAGGACACTCAGTGGTTCATGGTGGACCAGCACCCAGCTACTCAAACCCAGAAGAATCCCAACTCTCACCTGGGTCCGAAAGAGTAGGATGCAAATTTTGAGTTCCAGTTGCTTTTATGCATCAACCCAAAGCCAATTTTCTTTCCCTAAACATCTCCCTGACCCTCTCCTTTGACTGCAGTGAAATCCTGCCAGGTCTCAGCAGTTAATAATTATAGTGATGCTTTGTAAGGACTGGAGGAATGGCAGTTCTCAGGGAAGTTGAGGAATTCCCTCTGAGGCAAGCTCTGCCCTCAACCGGGAGTGAGGGGGCTGGATAGTAGATTCAACTATGGCCTCTATAGGAATATTTAAAAGACCACTGGCATATGAGGCAGAATCCTCATGTGGATCATTTCCGCTTAACGTTCCTGTCTCCTCAAGGTCAAGATCAGGCTGTCAGGTTGAAGTCATTTGGAGCTGGACACAAAAGTGGATCTCAAATCCCAAATGAATTGATGGTTTCGGCATTTTCTTTTAATTGTTTAAATCAGGCATCCCTACAAATACAATAATCTGTGCAGTTATATGACAGACAATTAAAATCAGCTGACTGTAACAGAAAGAAGAATAAGGTGTGGTGTATAATCAGCCATTCTCAGAAGTCCAGTCATGGACTTTTCATGCACAGCACAGTGCCTATCAAATTAGACCCATCAGGTTAGATTCTCATTTTCACAGCCTCTGCAGTACTCCACTGGAACAGTTCACCTGTGCATTGTGAAACCATCGGATTTTCACTCTTCTAATTTCATGGAGCAGAGCAGCTGGATTCTACAGCAGAGATTTCACCAGCCTACCAGCCAGACAGCAGCAAAGGTGATAATCTACTTCCGTATTTCCATTTTGCTGCCCCTCAATTGTTATATTAAACTGGAAACTCTTGTTAAAAATACTGGCTATTAAATACAAGCAGAGTTCACTCCCCATGCTTCGTTCCAATCGGTCAAACTGCAACCCCAGTCCTAGAGAGACTGGATGAACCGTTCCTGCCTGATGATCTTTCAGTGTTGCGGGGTACACTTGGTCATGGTATCAGTAACCAAAGTGCCCAGCTTTTTACAAGTTGTATGCTGCCATTTATTTGCACTGCATTTCTAATTCAGTTCAGAACATGTTGCCACTGATCTTGACACAAATGACAATTCCATTGCCTGATTCACAATTATTCCACTCATTCGTGGTACTGAGTGTAGTCACTCCAGACTTCATTATTGGTCAATTTTACATTGGAGAACATGATTGACTAGAGGAAATTACACAATTCAGATTGTTGAACAATGTCAAGTAACTACACCAAAATTATTTTTCACAACTGCGAGGATTTATAAATGTTTCTCTTTAGTAACTCCACCTGCTCTCTCATTAGAGGGATATTGCTGGTGGTGATTTAACCCGAGGGTCACTACACCCCAGGTGAGGGATGAGATTGAGAGGCTTGGACCTCCAAGGTAACCTTAGCCAGTGTAGGAGTTGAACCTATGCTGCTGTCTTCAGTCTGCATCACAATCCAGCCAACCAAACCCCAATGTTACTGTACAGTGGTAGACTAGTGACATTGTCAAAGAACTGAGGTGAGGAATGGGACTTGCAATTTTAAATTGAACATAAATTGATAACCCCTTAAAAAAAATTATATTGATGCTACCAAACTCTTGCATAGCTGAATCTTGGTAGTCACCTCTGTACTGCTATAAATACTTAGAAGGAGAACCACTTGAAGGCAGCCACTCAAACAAGGGGCCATCACAAAAGCCAACCTCCCATTCATGGACTCTATCTACATTTCTCATTATGTGGAAAGGCTGCCAACATCATCAAAGATCCCTCCGACATCCGTAATACTCTCTTCCAACCTCTTCAGTCAGACAGAAAATACAGAAGCTTGAACACACATACCAGCAGGTTCAAGAACAGCTTCCTCCCTTCTAATATTAGACTACTGAATGAACTTCTCTAATTTCAAATTTAATAAAGATCTTGCTTTTGTGCACCTTCTGTGCAGCCATAACTCTGTGTGCCTTGTTCTGTCCAAGCACCCTATTATTTGTATGTCCTTGCATGTTATGATCTGCCCATACTGCTCACAAAACAAAATGTTTCACTGTACTCAGGTACATGAGACAAAATAAATCAAATCAAACAAATACCAATCGCAGCAGGACGTTTGGCTCATCCACTGGTGTCTAAGTATAGCAAGAAGCCTCTCTCAAAACTGAAATCCAAGATAGAAAAATGAAGCCATGTGATTACAGAAATTGGGGAGATGAAAAGAAACGTTTTCCTCATTAAATAATGGATAAGTGGGAAGAATTCAAAAGAGAAGAATCAGACACGTCTAATAACCAACATGAAAATACCTGGATATTACATGGTTGAAAATGGATCTGCATATTCTAAGAATGGGTGCAAATTAAGATGATCAGATAGTCCATGAGACTCAATATTTATTATGTTAAAGTCTGAAAGACAATAATGTTTGTGGAAAGCAGCAGTTCACAGCTGGACAGATGTAAGGGTACTGTAATGTTGATATAAGGGTACTGTAATGTTAGAGTTATGTTATTGGATTAGTAATCCTAAATTAGGAATCCAGAGAGTGAGACTTCAAATCTCACCATGGAGACAGTTCGAAAATTTGACTCTAGTTAAAAAAATCTGTCATTAGTTAAACTGACCATGAAGTTGTCAGATTATCAAAAAAACTGAGTTGATACTGTTACAAAGATGATTTCTATTTAATATTGCTTGGAGGACAGAGGTTTTGAAGGATTGTGGAAAATTGATTAATTTTAATAATTGTGGAAATTCCTGGAGTGGTTTATTTGGAAACAGTAATTGAAAATTCACTGTGGATATTGGTGATCTTTTTAACAAGGCTGCTTGCAACTCATGTGACTTGTGTTAAGTCTTTTGCTATCGGCCTCTATTGTGGCTATTTTGAATACAGCCTAACTTGAAAAAGTGCTTGCATATCTGGTTCAGTTAGAATGAAGTGTAGTGTTTGTAATGAGGCCAGCCAGATGGGTCTCAGAATATGGTTCTTGATTGGGGCTTTTAATCTGGTCCAATCGCGGAACCCTGGCTGACAGATAGGAGTGTCAGACATCTTGTTTACTCTTGACAGCTGGCACTGAGTGAGCTGGATCAATGTCAAGGACTCGCCACATGTGAATGAGGAGTGACACGTTGAGGGGACACTGGCCTCTGTGGAGTTATTTCAGGAAGCCTGCTAAGAGCAAGTTGTCCAGTTGTTCTCTCATTTCTGAAAAGAAACATCTCGAAATTAGTTCAGCCTGAAACTCATTTGTTCTTTTGAAAGAGTCATTAAAGAAACAAATCAAGATTGTACTTCCTGACCAATTGCATCTGTAAGACCTCAGGGAGCACTGTCCAAACTTAGTGATTCAACTAAACATGCCAGAACATCAGAACAGAATGCAGAACATTCTATGCCTTATCCTTTTAACTTTGAGAATATAAGTAAAGTCATCATAGTCTTACTAAACCTTAGGGCTCCTCTCTTATTAGAGAGAGAGAGAGAGAGAGTCAGAGACAGACACACATAGACAACTGGTATTAGCTTAACCTGAGTGACGTCACCTCATTTAAGGAAAGGAGAGTCCTTCACGATAACCTCAGCTATGGGGGAATTGAACCCATGCTGTTGCATCACAAACCTGCCACGAGCTAATTGACCCCTAATGCTCATTTTGAGAATAACCTACTGGTCAAAGTCTTTTTTTTTCTGAAGGCAATTCTCTCTGGAAAAATCTGTATCTTTTCTACCTGAACACTGTGTTGAATGTATGTATTGGGGATATTTAAAAGCATAAGCATTTTTTGTCTAAATTACTGATGTTTATGTTAACAAAGTACTTTACCTTTACTGAATAAATTTTGTTCCATTAATGAATTAATTATTGTGTTTATAAAGAAACATAGCTGATAGAACTTTTAATTTAATCTAACATAGAAAAGGTGTCTAATTGGTGAGTTTAGTAATTAGAAAAAAAAATATTTTCTGTTGTGACCATGGAAGTAGTAGGATAAAAGCAATGGTGCATTATCAGTAACAATAACAATACTCTCAGGGAAGGAAATGTGCATAGACCATGCTGAAATCAATCCTACACCAACATGGCTGACCCTTAACTATTCCCTGAGATGACCTGGCAAGCCACAAGAAAACACATCATTCATTGCAGGATAACTCAGGATCAGCAGTGAATGGGAGCCGGGCCAGCAACATCCAATCCTAAGAATGAATTAACAAAAATATTTCCATCAGAAAATGAAATGGTCCCTGATAGGAATAATTGTCCAGATGCGTAATAAATTAGATATTTTCCTTTACTTAAGAGTTAATCGAGTTAATTACTTCAGAAACCCACCCCTTTTTCGTACTACTGTCACTGTTGACTTTACCATTCTATCATGCTGTCGGATTATTTAAAGTCATTGAGTCATAGAGTCATACAGCATGGAAACAGACCTTTCGGTCCAACCAATCCATGACGACCATGTTCCGAAATTAAACTAATCCCACCTGCCTGTGCTTGGTCCATATCCCTCCAAAGTTTTCCTGTTCATGAACTTATCCAAACCTCTTCTAAATGTTACAACTGTATCTGCATCCACCATTTTCTCTGACAGTTTATTCTACACATGAACTACTCTCTATATAAAAACGTTGCCCCTCTCACCTTAACAATATGCCCCCTAGTTTTGAACCCCCCCCCCCCCGATCTAGGGAAAGGTCCCTGGTTAAACTGTAATTTGCTCCAGGTAAACTGAGTCATCAACTTTGGGCTCTGCCAAAAACATTTGACCTTTGCCACCACTTTGACTCCATGCTGACTGTTGTATCAGTCTGAACCAAACTGTTTGCAGTCTTGGATTCCTTTTTTTCTGAATTTTGGCTTCATATCTTTTCCATCACCAAGACTGTCAACTTCCAACTCTGTGACATCACCCACTTTGAGTCATAGAGTCATAGAGATGTACAGTAGCAAGGAAACAAACCCTTTGGGCTAGCTCGTCCATGCTGACCAGATATCCTAACATAATCTAGTCCCATTTGCCAGCACTTGGCTCATATTCCTCTAAACCATTCTGATTCAGCTACCTTTTAATTTTACCAGCCTCCACCATTTCCTCCGGCAGCTCATTCCATGCATGCACCATCCTCTGTGTAAAAAGATTGCCCCTTAGGTCCCTTTTATATCTTTCCCCTCTCATCCTAAACCTATACCCTCTAGTTCTGGTCTCCTCACCCCAGGGAAAAGATTTTGTTCACTTATCCTATCCATGCCTCTCATGATTTTATAAACCTCTATAAAGTCACCTCTCAGCCTCTGACATTCCAGGGAAAACAGCCCCAGCCTATTCAGCCTCTCCCTATAGCTCAAATCCTCCAAGCCTGGCAACATCCTTCTCAATCTTTTCTGAACCCTTTCAAGTTTCACAACATCCTTTTAATAGGAAGAAGACCAGATTTGCATGCAATATTCCAAACGTCCCAAAACAATGACCTGTACAGCCGCAACATGATCTCTCAACTCCTGTACTCAATACTCTGACCAATAATGGAAAGCATACCAAACGCCTTCTTCACTATCCTATCTACTCAAATGTGTGTTCGCCCTTTGGCTGCTGTAACCTTTACTCTTGCTCTTATCAACTCCAAAATTCAACGTCAACACCAACAATCCAAAATCCACATTTTTTTTAAAATCACACATCCATCTTGCTCCTCATTATCAATAGAACATTATTCAACTCTCTAACATCCTGAAGTCCTATTTCTCAGCTTCACTACATTTCTTTACTCTAAATTCCTCCAACTCGGGCCTTGTGCATACTTTGTCTCATCATTACTGATTATGCCTTCAGTTATCTCAATGCCAGACTCTGGAAATACATTTCTTCAATTCCACCTTCAAAGCTACATTTGCCCAAGGTTTTGACTCTTCTTAGTCACTGCTCTTTTAGTTCAGTATTATTTTTGTATGATTACGATTCATTGAATTGTCTTGGGATAACACCATCCCAACCCTTACAGCTACCCCATTCCTACAACCACAATGCTGTCATCATCCACCTTAGCTATACATGAAGTAGCTCAGAGAGTTTCCTCTAAGTAGTGATGGATATTCTATAAAATAACACAGTTTGCACAAAGGGAACCAGCAGAGCTAGGAAGAGTCATAGCGTCATAGAGATGTACAGCATGGAAACAGACCCTTTGGTCCAACTCATCCATGCCTACCCAATCTAGTCCCACCCACCAGCACCCGGCCCATATCCCTCCAAACCGTTCCTATTCATATACCCATCCAATAGCCTCTTAAAAGTTGCAATTGTACCAGCCTTCACCACATCCTCTGGCAGCTCATTCCATACACGTACTACCCTCTGTGTGAAAAAGTTACCCCTTAGGTCTCTTTTATATCTTTCCCCTCTCACCCAAAACCTATGCCCTCTAGTTCTGGACTCCCCAACCCCAGGGAAAAGACTTTGTCTATTTATCCTATCAATGCTCCTCATAATTTTGTCAACCTCTATAAGGTCACCTCTCAGCCTCTGATGCTCCGGGGAAACCAGCCACAGCCTGTTCAGCCTCTCCTTATAGCTCAAATACTCCAATCCTGGCAACATCCTTGTAAATCTTTTCTGAATCCTTTCAAGTTTCACAACACCTTTCCGATAGGAAGGAGACCAGAATTGCACGCAATATTTCAACAGTGGTCTAACCAATGTCCTGTATAGCCGCAACATGACCTCCCAACTCCTATACTCAAGGATAACGGCTTCATCATTTCCAAGTGGGGTCTCCAAAGAAAATGATCTTTAACTGAACAGGCCAACGGGAACCTCACCATAAAGAGAAATATTTCAGGATCACACGTTAAAGCATTTCGGTCATTCTTTAAGGATGTGGACATAAAGACAGGAACATTAGTTCTTCTGTGCAGAATCCTCAGGGAAACTTCTCTAGATTGCAAATAGCATTGGGACGAACATCAAAGCAAAACACAACAATCTCATCAAATGTAACAGATCGGGAAGAACTAATGTTAAAACACATGATCTATTTGTTGAGCTGCCATTGGTCATGACCACAAATTACAGCTCTTAAGCTCCATCTTCCTTCCTCTATCACTGGACCTCACCATTCATATCCCAGACTCCATACCCACTCCATCTGCCTCCTGCTAGATCTGATTTCTCCCACCCATTCTGACTGAAGCTATATCATTTACCTGACTCCCTTGCCCCCTTACACAGTGACACCCACCGCTCTGTCATCTGGCAGCCTCTCCCCTATCCAGATGGTACCATTCTCACCTGGCATTCTACCCTAACTAAATCCTACCACATACCCTCACACTTACCCTACATATTTATTATTTGACAACAGCTGTCAAAGTGACTTCAGGACCTTAAAATGTCAGAATACAGCTGCCTGCTGTGGAAAAAGGACAGGGTTTATCTTCTTCTGGCAATTTTATGCAATTAAACAACTGTCAGCAAAGGAGTATGGCTCTATATTTCTGAGGAAAGCTTGAATAGAAACCCCTCTCAATTATGCAGAGTCCCTTCCTTTTGTATAAAAGTAGGGTGAAGTGACAGTGTGAAATTGCTACTCTTCAGAAAATCTAGTGCATTATGTTTTTTATTCAAGTACATTTCAGCTGCAGGGTACATTTAATATCCAAGTATTTGATTCAGACCTCCATTAAACTGGACAATTGATGAACACCTGGAACAACTTACAGTATCATGGCCTTCTCTATTGCTGTAAAACCCAAATGTCTTAAAATATACAAATTTTGCTTCAAAATACTGTACTGTGATAGATTATTTAAAGCGATTTCTCTCTGCAATATATCTTAATAATGATCACAATAATTAACTATATGTCCAATCCAGAATCTCTGTGAATGAATAATTCAGCTTTTCCTAACCAACAGATAGAGGAAAAAGTAATCCCGCACTTCATTTTTAGATTGTTATATGCTGAATTTGCACCAAATGCAAGCTCCTTTTAAACATGAGACATTGGAAGATTGTTAAATTTACCAGGTTCATGATTCATACAAAGCCTTTTGGGACCAATGTGTGTGTCACAGGATTGCTTGCCTTGCTGATTCTGATTTGATAACTGTCTTCAAATTAGTTGGCACTAATTAATCTGATTAATGGCAAGGGGTGATTGTGGGGAACTGGATGGTGGGTGGTTTGAAAATCACTGGTTTTTGTTCATGGTGTATCTTTCTTAGCTGTCATTTTGCTAAATTCCATTCACCGCTGGTTTGTACAGAGCTGATTTGAAATATGCTATTGTGACTTTTTGATTGAATTTGCAGGTGAATTCTAGGTCGTATTATCCAATGTTCAGGCAGTTCGCAATACTGCATTTTGAATAACATCATAGAAAAGCATTTTGTGATTATCGTGATCCTTCAACCATCACTTGTCACCTACAAACAGTTAAGATATTTTTATTACCACCAAACGTCATTAACCTTTATTGCAATGTCAGGTAAATAAAGGTGTGCACAAAACTGGGCACGCAAAGCTAAACAATGCTATTTGATGACATAACTAGCAAATAGCAATTAATTAATTAATTACTATCAGCAAACAAGTTTAGTTATATTTATAGCATATCATGCCTAATCAATGAGCTGTTAATAGTTCAATCTAACAACTCCCTGTCATTAGATCCATATTTTTCCCCCACAGTCCTTCAATAACATATCATATTTTTTATTTATATGAGATAACATTTCAATAGAATTTGTTTTAAAATGTAGCTGACTAAGGAATAGAAAATTCTGAAGAGATTGTGGGATGATTGAGGAAGGACAGTAAGAGAGCAGAATGGGGTTAAATCAGGGGTGAGCGGTGGTGGGGGGAGAATGGGAGTATAAGCATTGAGTGTATATACAGAAACACAGGCTATTGCAAAGTTTCTTTTGAAACTGGCAAGTTTTGGAAATTAAGTAAAATTTAATAAACTGATAAGTTAATGAGGGGCAAGCTATATATTGTTCTCAGTAACATAGCTACAAATTAACATGAAGATCTGACTTAAAAGTGACTGCAGATGAAGTATACCAATGAATCCACAATTTTAAGATTCCAGGATAATTCAGAGTAGGGAATTAAAAGGTTTAAAGCAGACCACATTAAATAAATGGAGGAAGTTGAGCAAACTGAATAGAAGAAAATGAATAAACCTAGCATTTGGGCCTGGTTCCCAGTTTTGAACGCTGGCATTAAAACATGTCTCTTTGACAAAGCTTTTGGTTACTTCTTCCAGGATTGCTTTCTGAAGTTTAGTAGCAAAATTTATTTGCATATGTCACATGAGATGTAACACTATAATAAAGGTTACCCCTGTATTCCAGTGAAAACTGTAATCTAGAGAGCTATGCTAATGTTTGAACTCATCAAGGTGAAACATGTTAAGGCTGGTAGATTGAACACTCCACACTTCAAGGTCCAGCCTTTCTGCAAGGCAATGTTCAATCAATAAAATGAGAACACCACTTCAACAACTGTTTCAGCAACAATGGCCTAGATCTTCTGGTGTCCAGATAGTCAGAGACCTGACAAAGCCTGGAAGATGAGCATGATGACCATGCATAAATCTCAACTTACTGACTATGTTGTAGTAGAAAATCTCAGCCATAGCAAAATGAGCTCTCCATGCCACAGTGGCAATTTCCTGCACCAGCGTGGCATTTCTGAGTACACTGCCAATTTATTGATTAATTTGGCATGTTTTATACATGTTGACTAGAAATTGATTTGAAACCAAAGAAACTCATTTATTTTGTGTGACAATAGCTTGGATTGAATTCATTGCCAGGCCTATAGACGAAAGTCCATTATCTATAACACACTGAGTCTCAAAGCTCCTATATCCATTAGCACATATATTGCTGAGTTGAAAGTTCAACTCACAGATTGACTATGCCACTAGTTACCTGATGAAGTGGTAGCACTTTGAAAGCTAGTACTTCCAAATAAACCTGTTGGACTATAACCTTGTGTTGTTTTATTTTTAACTATATAGATAAATTAGATACTTTGGTGATAGAAATCTTCCCATATCATGAAAATGGGAACGTAACTTGTATGTTTACAGACTAGGAGACCTGAGCCGAGAGTGTGGTGCTGGAAAAGCACAGCAGGTCAGGCAGCATCCGAGGAGCAGGAAAATCAACCTTTCGGGCGTAAGCCCTTCATCAGGAATCTGATTCTCCTGCTCCTCGGATGCTGGCTGACCTGCTGTGCTTTTCCAGCATCACACTCTCGACTCTGATCTCCAGCATCTGCAGTCCTCACTTTCTCCTAGACGAGGAGACCTGACTGTATATCAAGTTGATACAGGTGTAGCTTTTTCCAGTTGTGATGATTCGTACATATACTTTTGAACTGAAATGAAGAAATGTTGAGTTTTGGAGTTTGATGGAAATAAGCGCTTCCTTTCCCAAGCAAACTGAATGCATTTCCTTTTTTTTCAGTCTTGAATTTCAGCCAGTATATTTCTGATCCTTAGAAATTCCTGCTGTTGGATGCCATCTAGTGAAGCAACCTGGTAACATGATTTGGAGATGCCGGTGTTGGACTGGGATGTACAAAGTGAAAAATCACACAAAACCAGGTTATAGTCCTACAGGTTTAATTGGAAGCATACTAGCTTTCAGAGCGACACTCCTTCATCAGGTGATAGTGGAGGGTTCAATCATAACAGAATTTAAAGCAAAAATTTACAGTGTGATGTAACTGAAATTATACATTGAAAAATTGATTGTCTGTTAAGCCTTTCATCTGTTAGAATACAGTGATAGTTTCACTTCTTTCATGTGTAAATCACAAAACCTTTTTTTAAAAGTTGCATTCTCGGGTTAGCTGTTAACAATGGTGATAGCTAGACAATATGTTGAAGGTGTTGGCCCCCTGTGTTCTCTGTCTATGCCATGATGATTAGATTGATTCTAATCTAAAATGTGAGAGAACAGTTTTACATAAATTAATGCAGTTTTTTAGCGCAGAGTTCTACATGAATGCATGCAGTTTTTGAGCAAAGTACAATGTAACTCTGCAAGTACAAATTCACCCCACAAAATATATGTGTGCATGTGGGTCTTTGTCTGTCTGTGTGTGTCTGTCTGTCTATCTGGGGTTGGGGTTGTGAGTGTGAGAAAGTTTGTGTGTGTGTGTGTGTGTGTGTGTGTGTGTGTATGTGGGTGTCTGTGTGCGTGTCTGTGTGTACCTGTGTCCGTGTGTATGTGAGAGTGTGTCCCCCAGACAGACAGACACACACAGACAGACAAAGATCTAAAACTGCATGCATTCATGTAGAACTCTGAGCTCAAACACCGCATGAATTTATGTAAAACTCTGTTATCTCACTTTTTAGATTAGAATCAATCTAAACATCATGGCATAGACAGAGAACACAGGGGGCCAACACCTACAACACATTGTCTAGCTATTACCATTGTTAACAGCTAACCCGAGAATGCAACTTTTAAAAAAAGGTTTTGTGATTTACACATGAAAGAAGTCAAACTATCACTGTATTCTAACAGATGAAAGGCTTAACAATCAACTTTTCAATGTATAATTTCAGTTACATCACACTGTAAATTTTTGCTATAAATTCTGTTATGATCGAGCCCTCCACTATCACCTGATGAAGGAGTGTCGCTCCGAAAGCTAGTATGCTTCCAATTAAACCTGTTGGACTATAACCTGATGTTGTGTGATTTTTAACCTGGTAATAGTAAGCTGTTTGGTTTCCAGAATAAATATTGCTCCAATCTGATTAGCACAGTCAGGGATGTCTTGAGAATTGTCTCTCAAAAACAGACATGAAAATTTATTGTGGGGAATTCATTAAGCATTCATTAAACGCTCCATACTTCTGTGATATTTCCCAAACATTTTATCTTGCAAGATGTTGATACTTCATTCACAATATCGAAGTAGCAACAGGGAGGACAAGCATATATAATTTGGTGTCATCTGATTTCAGGCTAACCCAACTTGTTAACAGTAATTTCTAACCAGTGCTAGGCCCTTATTCATTTGGGAGAAGAACTACTGCAGATTTAAGGTGCAGGCCCAGCATCTTCACTTTGTACCAATATGACTCGTGGAGAACCTCCTGTACATGCATATCGTGCACCATGGGTGCCCAAAGTTATATCTGTTGAGCGTCATTAAATTTCTTCACCCATATCCTGAACGTTTATACCCTTGATGTAAAAGTTGTTCATTTGTTGCCATATTGTCAAATAGATGGAATGTAATATTTCATTATTTAAGAATTACTCCCTTACCTGTTCAATCATTTGTACAAAATACAGCAAGGAAAAAGTGAATTCTCCACAGGATCATGAGGAAGCAAAGGGGTGCCAAGTACTGGGAGCAGTCTCATTCTGGTTTCTATGAGATTCCAAATTTACACACAAATGCGTCTGCCTGAGCAGCTACAATGAAGTCTCATGTAGAAGTCACTGCTACCAAGAGCTGGATTTCGTATTGCAGATTGCAAACATTTATAGGCAGTCCTATTGTTCAGGTTGGTTTTGTTTACATGGATGCTTTGTCACATACATTTGACTTGTCAACTCTGGGCTGAATTTTACAGAGCAACACCTTATAAATCTAATCATACCAATTACAACAATTTTAAATGAAAGACTGCCGCATACTATTAAATACAACGTGCAGCAAGCAAAAAAGATGGCTGTGTTATTGTGTACCTTGAATGTCAGTGCTGCTAATCAGACTCTTCCGAAATTCAGTCTTGGGAGTTGCAAATTTCTATTTATTGTGCTGGAACTGGGATATGATTAATACTCCTCCCCACCCCATGAAAACAATAAATCATCTAATTTTGCGGGCAACTGAACTCCTTGTCATTGATGTAATTCAATCTCAAAATAAAAATCTTCATGTTCTTGCTGCACGTTAAGATATAATGTCCAAACTTCTTATAAATTTTAATTCTTGAATCACAATCACATGGTTGATAGGGATGCCATGTTGATTAAGGAAACTCTTTCTTACCGTAAAATGTTCTTGCGATTTGTAATTTTCATCCAAGTACACTCGTGCTCGGTTATACTCATTCATTTCATCACTCGATAGCAATTCTCTACAACAAAAGAAGAAAAATACAAGTCTTTCTCAGGTGATCTCTTTGATGGCTTCCAAGTCTGTCTTTCAAACATTTAAACTGTTAAATGTTACAATGGTTTAAGAATATTGTCCTTTCATCTCCTGGGACAAAGGGTCAAATGCAACCTAATCTGAATGAACAGAATACTTTCTCTTATTGCTGGAAGGTGAACTTCAGGCAATAATCCAAAATTCAAATTTTCCTTAATGCTGAACAAAATGGCAGTCCTGAAGAGGCAAGAAGGTACGGGAAGTTCAAATTTATAATAATGCAGTGGAAATTTTTGTTCTTAGCTTGAAGCTAGGGAACATTTTCTTGTGATAGAAATGCAAAAAGACATTTGTAATGCATTTTAGCTTGGTGCTGCCTTTAGGTGCCAAAACTTTTTTTTAGATTAGATTAGACTTACAGTGTGGAAACAGGCCCTTCGGCCCAACAAGTCCACACCGACCCGCCGAAGCGCAACCCACCCATACCCTTACACTTACCCCTTACCTAACACTACGGGCAATTTAGCATGGCCAATTCACCTGACCCGCACATCTTTGTGACTGTGGGAGGAAACCGGAGCACCCGGAGGAAACCCACGCAGACACAGGGAGAACGTGCAAACTCCACACAGTCAGTCGCCTGAGTCGGGAATTGAACCCAGGTCTCTGGTGCTGTGAGGCAGCAGTGCTAACCACTGTGCCACCGTGCCGCCCTAAACTTCTTAAATGTTCACAGTATCCTTCATTTTAATATCCCTTAGTATTCCTCACTACAATATTTCCTTTATGATGCCCCTCACAGAAATTCACTGACTTTGAAAACAATAAGTAAAAAGGATCAGATTAGTCAGTAGTTAGCCAAATAATGCATTGAAAACACAAATCTAGTTTCAATTGACTATAAATGAGCTGCTGGCTCATTATCTGATTCTGCAGCATCTTAAATTTAGGCTGGCTCTCAAAGATGGGGGAACGGGGAGGAGGCAAGGAAAAGTCACCTTTAAAACTATGAGCAACATTTAGCAAATTTGTGGAAAATCAACGAGAAGTTACTTTTATTTAAGAAACAATACTACTGTAAATAGAATAATAGAAATAAAAGGAGAGGCTGAGGTTTGGCATTAGAACACCTAAAATAATAATTGATACAAATATATTTTCTCAAAAGCATTTGTGTTTTTTTAAAGGATTTTTAAAAGTATATTGCTTCTCTAAGCCAAAGAAAATCTGCACTCTTTCCAGTATGTTTTCAGTAAACTGATGCCTGAAGTTTTGTTCAGAGTTATAAATCTTCACAAACATTTAAAGATAAAGGTTCTTCTGCTGGTCCTATATCCTGAACAGAGCTCAAGTATCAACAACATAGAATTATCAACGGGACTGAGGCTACTTACAAATGACAACATCTAGTTGCTTTATTCAAACTGAGCAATCAACATGAGTGTCTTCCAGACAGCAAAAGTCCTTTCAGTCCAACAAAAATATCCCTCTTTCAGAAATCAATCCCAGCAACCATCTCCGCAATATATGTCTAAAACCTTATTCCTGCGAAAATACTTCTAATTGTCCAGAGAATCCCAAAGACCTTCCCTGGTAACTTACTGCACAATTCTCTTCAGTGCAATCTTTCAGATAAAATCATTCAGTATGATTTGCTTCTTTATTCTTAACATCCTTATTTTTTGTTTACGTTTTGTGTTATTTTAGCTTTAATGAAATCTGTTTCATTCAACCACTGTGAGCACAAAATTACACGCAGTTCGTAATCTTACAATCTTCACTGATACCATCCTAAGGATATCATTGTTTCTGAGGAAAATAAGGAACAACAGGAAACGTATAATCACTTCATCTGGTCCTCATTTCAAATAAAAGTGAGGTACAGCGGTCGCAGATGACCCGGAAAGTGCTGAAAGTAAATGCACTGACAACTGGGATTTTAAATGATCTTATTTGTGAATTATTGTGTAACATGTGCTAAATAAAAGTTTGAAATATGAACTGTAGATGACCTTTTGAAGATGTAATCTTTGCAACCTTGGCTATTATAATATCGGTTCTACATTTGACACCATCTGATAGTCACAGTACAGTGGAAATTCTCCCATTTATATTGAGGATAGCTCCATTACTAACGCAAGATAAAAATAGCCGTGCACAATTGCACATGCACAGTTGTTTGTCTTAAATAGAACTTAACTTTCCAGCACTTAGTCATTCCCAAGGGGTGGGATAGAGCCTATTTTGGACCAAACCAAGTTTCCTTCCTGCAGTGGCTTGTATGTATGGGCTGAGCTCAGTGATAGTCAGAAAGGACAGCATTAACTTCTTGAAGCATCAATGTTGAGGATGAAGGGGATGGTGTGGCTGTGGAGATATTGTCACTGCTGTCCCTTGAGGTACTTTGTGAATCCTGTCTCTTTGAATGGGACTTAGTTCTGCCAGAGTTGAATAACCTGCCAATGCTTCAATGATACCCAAACAGCCTCGAATCACTACCCAGCGATTAGTCAATGTTTTCAGGTGTGGAGGTGAGCAGAGCTCAAGCAAGGGAGAACATTCTGAGAAACTGTGGCAAACAATTGACAATACTTTAGCCCCTTCCTTTACATCACATCATTTGTTTACAGACTTGAAGCAAAGGGTTAAATGTGGCATTAAAAGCCACTCTGCTTTGATTTTTAATTTCTTGAATACCGGCAGATGGATACAGAAAAGAAAAGATTAAATAAGAACGATGAGTGCTTACAGTAGTTACACAGTTTCCTATCAAGATTGGAATGCCTACACCATCTTGTTCTGTGTCAGTAGGGGGAGACACTGTCAAGAACAGATCACATAAGCTGACAAACATTGTAAATACACACCGTTTGTACCAGCAGAGGGAAGCCTACGCTGTCTGGAATGTAACCTGTGCTGCAACAGTCTGAAGTTTCGATGTCTCAAGGATGGGCTTGCCATTATGATAATACTGAGCAGATTTTAAATGAATAAAATAAATTTAACAGTGAAATTTAGTACGTAATTTGCAAATCTTTATTCATGAATAAAGAAATTATCAACAAAACCATTATAAAAATTACTGACTCTAATAATAAGGCAGCAAGTTACCACACAACTGGAGTACCCTGGTGAACACACAACACAACAGTGGCTGGATATGGCCTCACTGTCACTGGGGGAAAATGACTGTTTCATAATGACTTCTTGAACAGTTACTGATTTTTCAAATGAGTTTGATCCTTCATGGAAATTATTTGTTGTATGAACTTTTGATTGGTGAGAGATTTAAAGCTGACATTTGGCAGTGATCAACAAGTTTGTTAAAGTCATGAATCAAAATTCTTTGTTGTTGCTCACTTTGTGTTATGCAGTCTGCAAAACAACAGAAGGGAAAATGACAGCCAAATGATTTGAAGCAATGCAGTTTGATATTGTACCTCAATAACGTAATGTGAGTTTTAAATCTCTGCATTTTTATATTCATTGCAACAGAACCACAAAGGAATGAGTGGAGGATTCTATTTGCTAAGCGAATTATACTTGGTACTTACTTCACAAACTTGTCAACATGAGACATTGACGCTTCATAGTTCTTCCCGCCAACCTCTTGGCAATGCAATGCAATAAAATGAGGCTTGTGCGTGTGCACAGTCTGCAAGGAAAAAGAATACATAATCAGTGCCTCAACAGAACAACCTGTACAATTCACATGGAGTACAATGGCTGTCAGCTGATAAAATGCTTTAGATGTGTGGTCTAATGTCAAAATGGAAACAATCGTCAGGGAACTTGTCTTTGCGTATTTACATAGAGTAAAAATGATCCACAGCAACCTTTGGAAAGCAGAGAGAAGGCCAAGCATGATCAATCAACTGCTGTCAATGTTTAAAAAAAAATGCTCTGATTTGCCCTTTTGGGTTTTGCAGTTTACTTCAGCAGAGATCTGAGCTACAACTTCTTGCTCACATCAGCAGCATTCCTTAAACGTCAGGTTTAACCTGAGGTTGCCAGTTCGGCTGGGAATGGATTGATTGGCCCACAGCAGACCTGCTGTCCCATGTGGTTTCAGTGGTTTGGACCAGGTGACTGAAAGAGGAAGCTATGATTTTCTGTCACTACTTCCCATACTCTCTTCCTCTCCAGTACTTTGAGGAATGGAGTTCTCACATTATTCAATGCACAAGTTGAAAGGCAGCTTGGTAATTCTTCATCGCAACATTAGTAAAATCAAGACACTGGGATAAATGGGGAAACCTGACCTCTATTATTTCAGACAGATTTTTAAGTTCCATTTAAACAATAATCCACTGTTTTCAATCGGTAGGAAAAAGGCAAATGTTAATACTAAGAACAATGTTAAGCTAATTTAATGTTCAGAGTCTACAACAGGTTTGTGAAAAGGTTATACTAATCTCTTGAGAGCAGATTTCGTCTCTATCTTGGTTTAAAACTATGTTGACTGTATTATTTTGTTACGGATGTTCCAGTTTCCTCCCACAGTCCAAAGACATGCAGGTCAGGTGAATTGGCCATGTTAAATTGCCCAAAGTATTTGGTGCATTAGTCAGAGGGAAGTGGGTCTGGTTGGGTTACTCTTCGGCGGTCCAGTGTGGACTGGTTGGGCCAAAGGGCCTGTTTCCACACTGTAAGGAATCTAATCTTTTGCTTTCATCTGTGTCCTGTAGCATGGAGATAGACCCTTCAGTCCAAATAATCACGTTGACCATGTTCCCAAAATAAACGAGTCCCATTTGCCTGTGTTGAATATTTATCCTTAAACATCATCACTAACATGGATCATCTGGTCATTCTCATCTTGATCTTTGTATAAAGCTTGCTGTATATACATTGTTTATTGCATTTCTGACATTACAGTGACTACACTTCAAACGGATCTATTTGCCTGCAAACAATGATAGATTCTACTTGTATCACATCCTCATGTAATTAAACATCCTGAAGGCCTTCACAGGAGCATGGTAAAAGAAAATATGATACCAAGCCGTATAAAGGGATATTAGGTCAAATGTACAAAAGCTTGGTCAAAGAGATAAGTCTTAAGGATAGTCTTAAATAGGAAAGCAAAGTAGAATGAGGAAGTAGTTTAGGAAAACATTATGTAAATAAAAGTTTATCTTCTTTATCCTAACTTAAAAAGTACTATTTGTGATATTGATGTTCATTATGCTCATAAAATCCCTACAATGTAGAAGCAGACCTTTCAGCCCATTGAGTTCACATCAACACTCCGAAGAACAACCCACACAGACCCACCTCCCCCATCCTATCCCTGTAACCCTGCATTCTGCATGGCCAATCCATCGAACATGCTCAACTTTGGACTGTGGGAGGAAACTGGAGCCCTCAGAAGAACCCCACACAGATACGAGAAAAACATGTCAGCTAATCAGAGGGTTAGATAGGGTGGACAGGGAGA
Organism: Hemiscyllium ocellatum; assembly: GCF_020745735.1. Lineage (NCBI taxonomy): Eukaryota > Metazoa > Chordata > Chondrichthyes > Orectolobiformes > Hemiscylliidae > Hemiscyllium > Hemiscyllium ocellatum. Next base: position 23,482,100 of record NC_083422.1, read on the forward strand.
GCCTTTTTCCAAGTATGGGGATAGCAAACACGAGGGGACACAACTTTAAAGTGAGAGGAAATAGGTAAAAGACAGATGTCAGGGGTAGTTTCTTTAGTCAGACAGTAGTGAGTGTATGGAATGCTTTGCCTGCATTGGGAGTAAATTTGCCAAGTTTAATTGCATTTAAGTTGTAATTGGACAGGCAAATGGATGTACATGGAATAGTGTAGGTGGGATGGGCTTCAGATTAGTATGACAGGGTGGAGCAACATCGAGGGCTGAAGGGCCTGTACTGCACTGTAATGTTCTATGTTCTAAGTTATATGTTCTATGTTCCATATAGACAGTTGCCTAAAGCTGGAATCAAACCCTGGTTCCTGGCGCGTGAGGCGGCAGTGCACCTATTAATGATCCAGGAACACAGGGACTAATCCAGCTATTTTCACCAAGTTGTCAACTCCAGTAAAACAGCATTCCACACCAATGTATTAATCGGATGTTTTTCAAGGTTTGTGAAGGTTTGTAGCTCAGGTTGAGGTTTAGGGTGTAGGTTTGCTCGCTGAGCTGTAGGTTTGATATCCAGACGTTTCATTACCTGGCTAGGTAACATTATCAGTGGCGACCTCCAAGTGAAGCGAAGCTGTTGTCTCCTGCTTTCTATTTATAAACATATAAATAGAAAGCAGGAGACAACAGCTTCGCTTCACTTGGAGGTCGCCACTGATGATGTTACCTAGCCAGGTAATGAAATGTCTGGATATCAAACCTACAGCTCAGTGAGCAAGCCTACACCTTATTAATCGGATGTCTAACATGGCCAAAATAATTTCCATTCTTCATAAAAGACAAGGAATCAATTTTAAAATCATTATTATTGAGAACAATAATTTCAACCATGATGATGAGTTGTGAAGAGTGCCTCCGGAGTAAAATAGAACTAGTATTGCAAGTTCCTTAATGAGAATTTTGTTTATATTATGATCATATTTTCCCACTGAATATTATTGAGCTTTATTATGTTCCAAAGATTGTTTTACCCTACTCCACAATCACAGGAGACTGCTTCCACCTTATTTCTGCACAGCAAAGGTAGCAGCTCTCAGAATCATCAGGTCTCGTTATTGTTTTCTTGAACAGTACGTAAGGGAACATGCAAGGGAGCAAGGTATCCCAGATCTGCTTCTGTGTAATGAGACAGGAATCATAAATGATCTCATAGTTAGGGATCCTCTTCAAGATATTTAAACAGAGCTGGAAGGCGAGAAGGTAAAATCCAATACCAGTGTCTTGTGCTTAAACAAAGAAGACAACAATGGGATGAGGAACGAGTTGGCTAAGGTGGACTAGGAGCAAAGACGATATGGTGGGTCAGTTGAGGAACAGTGGAGGACTTCCAAAGTGATTTTTTTCACAGTGCTCAGCAAAAGTATGTACCAGTGAAAAGGAAGGACTGTAGCAAAGGGGATAATTAGCCATGGTTAATGAAGAAAATAAAAGACAGTATCAAGTAGAAAGCTAATTCATAGAAAGTGGCAAAGAATAGTGGGAAATCTTTAAAGGTCAACAGAAAGCCAAAAAAAAGCAGAAAAAAAACTAAGCTACATTACGAGAGTAAACTACTTAGAAAATGTTTCTACAAATACATAAAATGTAAAAGAATGACTAACATTAGTCCTTTAGACAATGAAAAGGAAGATTTAATAATGGGAAATGAGGAAATGACCTAGCGTTGAACAGATATCGTGTGTCAGCCTTCACAGCATAAGACAAAATAACATTCCAATAATTGATGAGAAGAAGGTTATGACAGGTGAGGACCTAAAAAAAATTAGCACTAAAGTGGTAACATCATAGAGTCATAGAGATGTACAGCATGGAAACTGACTCTTTGGTCCAACTCGGCCAAACCAACCAGATATTCAAACTTAGTCCCATTTGCCAGCACTTAGCCCACATCCTTCTAACCCTTCCTATTCATATACCCATCCAGATGCCTTTTAAATACTGTAACTGTACTAGCCTCTACCACTTCCTTGGGCAGCTCATTCCATACATGCACCACCCTCTGTGTGAAAATGTTGCCCTTTAGATCCCTTTTATATCTTTCCCCTCTCACCCTAAACCTAAGCTCTCTAGCTCTGGACTCCCCCACCTCAGTGAAAAGACTGTCTATTTATCCTATCCATGCATCTCATGATTTTATAAACCTCTGAAAGGTTACCCCTCAGCCTCCGATGCTCCAGGGAAAACATCCCCAACCTATTCAACCTCACCCTATAGCTCAAATCCTCCAAACCTAGCAATATCCTTGTAGAGCTTTATGAATCCTTTCAATTTTCACAACATCCTCCTGATAGGAGGGAGACCAGAATTGCACGGAATATTCCAAAAGTTGTCTAACCAACATCCTGTACAGCCACAACATGACTTCCCAACTCCTATTAAGTAAAAAATGAGGTCTGCATATGCTGGCCTAACCTGCTGTGCTTTAACCAGCATCTGCAGACCACATTTTTTACTCGAAGATTTTAACCTACTGCGAATCCTCTTGCAATGCCTTCCTTGAAGAAGCTCTCTTCCTCCCTCTCAGCCTGCTTGGCTACTCTCTCTCATTCCTGATGAAGGGCTTATGCTCGAAACGTCGAATTCCCTATTCCTGAGATGCTGCCTAACCTGCTGTGCTTTAACCAGCAACACATTTTCAGCTTCCCAACTCCTATATTCAATATTCTGAGCAATAAAGGAAACCAAAAAACTAACATACCAAATACCTTCTTCACTATCCAACCTACCTGTGACTCTACTTTCAATGAACTATGAACCTGCACTCCAAGGACTCTTTGTTCAGCAACACTCCCTAGGACTTACCATTAAGTGTATAAGTCCTGCTATGATGTGTTTTGCCAAAATGCAGCCCCTCACATCTACCTAAATTAAACTCCACCTGCCAATCCTCAGTCCATTGACCCATCCGATCAAGATCCCGTTGTACACTGAGGTAACCATCTTCGCTGTTCACTGCACCTTCAATTTTGGTGTCATCTGCAAACCTGCTAACTATATCTCCTATGTTCACATCCAAATCATTATGTAAATGACAAAAAGTAGAGGACCCAGCACCGAGCCCTGTGGCACTCCACTGGTCACAGGCCTCCAGTCTGAAAAAGCAACTTTCCACCACCACTCTCTGTCTTCAAACTTGGAGCCAGTTCTGTATCCAGATGACTCGTTCTCCCTGTATTCCATGAGATCTACGGGTAAAAAATGAGGTCTGCAGATGCTGGAGATCACAGTTGAAAATGCGTTGCTGGTTAAAGCACAGCAGGTCAGGCAGCATCCAAGGAATAGGAAATTCGATGTTTCGGGCATAAGCCCTTCATCAGGAATGAGGAGAGGGTGCCAAGCAGGCTAAGATAAAAGGTAGGGAGGAGGGACATGGGGGAGGGGCGATGGAGATGTGATAGGTGGAAGGAGGTCAAGGTGAGGGTGATAGGCCGGAGTGGGGTGGGGGCGGAGAGGTTAGGAAGAAGATTGCAGGTTAGGAGGGCGGTGCTGAGTTGAGGGAACCGACTGAGACAAGGTGGGGGGAGGGGAAATGAGGAAACTCCGTATACAGCGTATCATCTGCCGTCATTTCCGCCACCTCCAAACGGACCCCACCACCAGGGATGTATTTCCCTCCCCTCCCCTATCAGCGTTCCGCAAAGACCACTCCCTTCATGACTCCCTCGTCAGGTCCACACCCCCCACCAACCCAACCTCCACTCCCGGCACCTTCCCCTGCAACCGCAGGAAATGTAAAACTTGCGCCCACACCTCCTCCCTCACTTCCCTCCAAGGCCCCAAGGGATCCTTCCATATCCGCCACAAGTTCACCTGTACCTCCACACACATCATCTATTGCATCCGCTGCACCCGATGTGGCCTCCTCTACATTGGGGAGATGGGCCGCTTACTTGCGGAACGCTTCAGAGAACACCTCAGGGACGCCCGGACCAACCAACCCAACTACCCCGTGGCTCAACACTTTAACTCTCCCTCCCACTCCACCGAGGACATGCAGGTCCTTGGACTCCTCCACCGGCAAAACATAACAACACGACGGTTGGAGGAAGAACGCCTCATCTTCCGCCTGGGAACCCTCCAACCACAAGGGATGAACTCAGATTTCTCCAGTTTCCTCATTTCCCCTCCCCCCACCTTGTCTCAGTCGGTTCCCTCAACTCAGCACCGCCCTCCTAACCTGCAATCTTCTTCCTAACCTCTCGCCCCCACCCCACTCCGGCCTATCACCCTCACCTTGACCTCCTTCCACCTATCACATCTCCATCGCCCCTCCCCCAAGTCCCTCCTCCCTACCTTTTATCTTAGCCTGCCTGGCACCCTCTCCTCATTTCTGATGAAGGGCTTATGCCCGAAACGTCGAATTTCCTATTCCTTGGATGCTGCCTGACCTGCTGTGCTTTAACCAGCAACGCATTTTCAACTTTCTTCCATGAGATCTAACCTTGCTAACCAGTCTCCTATGTGGAATCTTGTCAAATGCTTTAATGAAGTCCATTCAGATCACGACCACCACTCTGCCCTCGTCAATCCTCTTTGTTACTTCATAAAAAACACTCAATCAAGTTCATGAGACATGATTTCCCATGCACAATGCCATGGTGACTATCCCTAATCAGTCCTTGTCTTTTCAAATACATGTACATCCTGTCTCTCAGAATTCCCTCCAACAACTTGTCCACCTCTGACATCAGGCTCACTGGTCTATAGTTCCCTGTCTTTTCCATACCACCTTTCTTAAATAGTGACACCACATTAGCCAACCTCCAGTCTTCTGGCACCTCACCCGTGACTATCAATGATACAAATCTCATCAAGGAGTCCAGCAATCATTTCCTTAGCTTCCCACAGAGTTCTAGGGTACACCTGATCAGATCGTGGGGACTTATCCAATTTTTTTATGTTTCAAGACATCCAACGCCTTGTTCTCTGTAATATGGACATTTTGCAAGATATCACCATCTATTTCCCCCCATTCTATGCCTTCCATGTCCTTCTCCACAGGAAGCACTGATGAAAAATATAGAGTTAGGATCTCCACCATCTCCCATGGTTCCACACAAAGGCTATCTTGCTGATCTTTGAGGGGTCCTATTCTCTCTTTAGTTACCCTTTTGTCCTTAATGCATTTATAAAAACCCTTTGGATTCTCCTTAACCCTATTTGTCAAAGCTACCTCTTTTCCCTTTTTGTCCTTCTGGTTTCCCTCTGAAGTATACTTCCACTGCCTTTATACTGTTCTAAGGATTGTCTCGCTCTCTCCTGTCTATACCTGACATATGCTTCCTTCTTTTTCTTCTGTCAAGCTATGGGGGGCTAAAGATAAACAAGTCTCCTAGCCGTGATGGAATGCATCGCAGTGTATTAAAAGAGATGGTGGGTGAAATAGCAAATGTGCTTATGGGAATTTATCAAAATTCGCTAGATTCTGGCGTGGTTCTGGCAGATTGGAAGACAGTGAATGTGACACCACTGCTAAAAAAAGGAGGATTGACACAAGGTGGATAGCTATACACCTGTTAATGTAACTTCTGTAATGGGGAAAAAGCTTGTTCATAGCTCCGTGAAAGTGGAGTCGCAGGTAGATAGGATAGTGAAGAAAGTGTTTGTAACCTTTCCTTTATTGATCAGAGTATTGAGTACAGGAGTTGGGAGGTCATGTTGCGACTATACAGGACATGGGTTAGGCCACTGTTGGAATATTGCATGCAATTCTGGTCTCCTTCCTATCGGAAAAATGTTGTGAAACTTGAAAGGGTTCAGAAAAGATTTACAAGGATGTTGCCAGGGTTGGAGGATTTGAGCTATAGGGAGAGACTGAACAAGCTGGGACTGTTTTTCCTGGAGTGTCAGAGGCTGAGGGGTGACCTTATAGAGGTTTACAAAATTATGAGAGGCATGGATAGGATAAATAGACAAAGTCTTTTCTCTGGGGTTGGGGAGTGCAGAATTAGAGGCCATAGATTTAGGGTGAGAGGGGAAAGATATAAAAGAGACCTATGGGGCAACTTTTTCATGCAGAGGGTGGTACATGTCTGGAATGAACTGCCAGAGGATGTGGTGGAGGTTGGTACAAATGCAACATTTAAGAGGCATTTGGATGGGTATATGAATAGGAATGGTTTGGAGGGATATGGGCAGGGTGCTGGCAGGTGGGACTAGATTGGGTTGGGATATCTGGTTGGTATGGACAGGTTGGACCAAAGGGTCTGTTTCCGTGCTGTACAGCTCTATGACTCTATAAGGAAGGAAGAACCAGTGAGACATTCGGATAGATATTATCCGATTGGGCAGATGCAGCGTGGGTTCATGAAAGGATGTCATGCATAACTAGTTTAGTGGAATTTTTTGAGGTCATTACAAGCATGAACAATGGGGAACTGGCGGATGTTGTGTATCTGGAATTCCAAAAGACATTTGACAAGATGCCACACTAAAGGCTGCATAAGATAAAGGTTCACAGCATTACAGGCGATGTATGGATAGATGATTTGTTAACTAACAAAGGAAAGAGTGGTGATAAATGGGTGTCACCTGGTTGGCAATCAGTGGCCCATGGCGTTCCTCAGCGATCAGTGTTGGGGCTGCAGTTGTTTACAATTTAAACAGATGATTTAGAGTTGGAGACCAATTGTAATATGTCAAAGTTCACAGATGACACTAAGATAAGTGATACAGCAAAGTGTGCAGAGGACACTGAAAACCTGCAGATGGATCTAGATGAGTTACGTGAGTGGGAAAGGATCTGGTAGATGGAGTACAATGTTGGTAAACATGAAGTCATCCATTTTGGCAGGAATAACAGAAAAATGGACAATTATTTTAAAAGTGAAAAATTGCAGCATGCTGCTGTGCAGAGGGACCTGAGTGTCTTTGTGCATGAATCACAAAACGTTGGTTTGCAGGTGTAGTAAATAATTAAGAAGGCAAATGGAATATTATCCTTCAATGTTAGAGGGATGGAGTTTAAAAGCAGAGAGATTACCCTGCAGCTGTATAGGCTGTTGGTGAGGCTACATCTGGAGTACTCTGAACAGTTTCGGTCTCCTTACTTGAGAAAGGATATACTGGCACTGGAAGGGATGCAGAGGAGGTTCACCAGATTGCTTCTGAAGTTGAGAGGGTTGGCTCATGAGGAGAAATTGAGCAATCTGGGACTATACTCATTCAAATTTAGAAGCATGGGGGTGGGGGAATCTTATAGAAACATAAAATTATGAAGGAAATATATACAATAGAAGCAGGGAGGTTGTTTCCACTGGCAGGTGAAACTAGAACTAGAGTGCATAGCCTCAAAATAATGAGGACTAAGTTGAGAAGGAACTGCTTCACCTAAAGTGTTGTGAATCTGTGGACTTCCCTGCTCAGCGAAGCAGTTGAGGCTACCTTGTTGAATGTTTTTAAGGCAAAGATAAATAGAGTTTTGAACAGAAATTAAAGATAATAGTGAGTGGGCAGATAAGTGGAGCTGAGTCCATGATAAGATCAGCGATGATCTTATTGAATGATGGAGTAGGCTCGATGGGCCAGATGGCCTTCTCCTGAACCGATTTTTTTATGTTCTTATGTTCAATAAAAAAGCTCTGAAGAGCACATCTATACAATTGTAATGACAAATGCCTAAAAAAATGTTTCTTGAAGTAAAATAGAATTTCATAGAATGGGAGTTGGTGAACTCGTGTTGAAATTTGTCTAGAAACAGGTTTATATGATTTGGTTGCCATGGGAACACAGGCCCAGGCCAAAACTCTTGGAAACTCTAGCACCAGTGTTATACCTTCACACAAAGGAATTGGTCTGTCTGGACACAGGTTCTGACACTCAGAGAACCTGGCAAGAATTGCTGCTGTGAGAGGCAGATGGTGAAGACTGCATTCACCACAAATACAATGTTGGTGTGAAACAGTTTTTCATTTGAAAAGATGGAATTTGTCTAAGTTTAACAACCAAGGAGTCACTGGTTGCCTCACTACTGGAAGATCTGGAAAACTTAAAGAAACAACTTTCAAAGACTTGCCTTGATATGTAGGAAGAAGCAAGTCTGCTTAAAAAAAATCTGGGTGGTTTTAACGTGATCCACAACACTCTATATCTCTGCTGAAAAAGTGGTGAAACATATTGAGTCATGAAGGATTTTTGGTTGTCTTAATTAATTAATGAGGTAGTGCTTTTTTTAGTTTGGTATGTCAGCCACCTGTTAAGTAATGTTTAGTCTTTGTTGATTTTAGTTGTTTGCTAATTGAATTATTGGCAAAACACTCAGTTATTTGAAGCAGTAGTTTTATTGAGCAGTTTCCACATTCTCCTTTAGCATTTTTCTGCCGAGAGTCCAAAGACTTACAGGTTAGGTGAATTGGCGATTTGTATGAACATAGACCTACTGTTCTCAATTTCTCCTCATAGCATAATCACAATGAAGAGCTTTGCCCAAAATATCAATTCCCCTGCTCCTCAGGTGCTGCTTGACCTGCTGTGCTTTTCCAGTGCCCCACTCCCGACTCTGATCTCCAGCATCTGCAATCCTCACTTAAAATCTTGTTGATTTTGAACTTACTGTGAAGCCTCTCCCAAGGATAATTACTTCATCCTAGATAGCAGTCTTGTAAATCTTTGCTGCAGTCCCTGTTAGGCAAGTGCTGTACATCCCTCCTTAGGGAAAACAAAACCTACATAAAACTCCATGCTGATGTCACAAAGGTCCATATTTGCAGTAAGACATCTTTACTCTTCTATTCTGCTCTCTTTATAACAAAGGCAAAAATTACATACGATTTCCTGACTGCTTGTTGTACCTCATATTGACTTTGTGTGATTTGTGTGCAAGGATATCCTGGTCCCTCTTGAAACAAAAGAGATCCAGTCTCTCATCAGTTAAAAATAAAATTCTACTTTTCAGTGTTTTTTTTAATTTTGTCTAGAAGATGTCCTGTAATATAAAATTAACTTGATCCAGGCCAGACAACCCCACTGGCAGTAATAATGACTTATTTTATGATGTATTACTTTCATCTCTGTTACATTCAATAAATATACTGCTCCATCTTTTTAAATTGGACTATATTTTGTCTGAGTTATGGGAGTCATTGGGTTTATAATGAACAGTAGTTCATAACCTATCCCCAGAAATTGGGGTAGAGAAGCCAAAAACAAGAGAGGAAGAGTTTGGCCTGGACCCTGGAAAGAAGTGGAAGAAAGGTGAATAGTGCAAACAAAATTGATTATCTTTTCTCATTCAGGCTGAGAGCAGGAAATAATAACAGTATAGTCATTGATATACCAGAAAAAGAGGTGAGGGAGTGAGACTGAATAGAACTGGAATTAGGAATATGCCACATATCCTACAAAATGGCAGGGAGTACTAGGATCCACGCAGGTATTGATAGCAATAATTTTTTTTCTTGAAATAACTGGCTGAAGTTAAAAAGAGAAGTCATTCAATGTGGGAACAGGTTCAGTCAGACAGAGGAGGTTAGTGAACAATAGGGGACATTGGCTCGGTCTCCAGTTAAGAAGTGGAAAGCTCACAGATTGGTCTGTTGGGATGGATGAAGGCTTAAAGGAACAAATTCTGAAATGTTAACTCTGTTTTCTTTCCACAAATGCTGCCAAACCTGCTGAGTTCTTCCAGCAATGCCTGCTTTTGTTTCATATCTCCCACATCTGCAGTTCTTGGTCTTACATCAGATGGGATGACTGATGAACAACATTCCACAAAACAATCTCCGAGGGTAATTTTGGTCCCAGTCACTTACTATCTTAATTATTCACCTAGCTGTCACACTGCCCTCTGTACCCTCAGTCTGTAGCAGCATTCCAATGAAGTGCAACACCAGCTTGATGAACAGAATCTTAACCATTGAGTTTGGGATGCTCTAAAGTGCCTAATCAATGTCAAGTTCAACAATTTCAGATTATAACCTCTGTCCCCATTTTGTTTCCTTTAGCTTTGCAGATTTTGGTTTCACTCTCAGTTTTTTTCTCCTCTTACTTTTGGGAGTAGGCCATGAATTTGTCTGCCATTCATACCTCCTCTTGACAAATCTTCTATTTCTTTGCTTGTCCCATTGTTATTACCTTTGATCTTGTCCTTTCATTACTTCGTTATTTAGTCTCTCTTATCTTCCATGCTATCACAGATCCCCTTTTATACTTATGTAAACCTATTACAGTTTTAACTTTTCCTCATTCTAATGAAAGGTCATCAATCTGAAAAGTGAATTCTGTTTCTTCCTACAGATGGTGCCTGGTCTGCTGATTATTTCCAGCATTTTCTGTGTTTAGTTCTGACTCCCAGCATCCACAGTGTGTGGTTTTGTAAAATTAATTTTTAGATTGATTAGAAATAACGTGCCCTGAAGGAAAAAAAGGCGAGAAGCGTGAGATACTTGGCGGGTATCTTTGCATAGTAAACATCTGATTATATCAGGGTGGAGAAAGATGATAAAACTGAAATCAGAAATGATATCTAATCTTATCAATGTTTTGTTTCCACAGCATTGTGTGGGAGGTGATGAAGTGGAACTTATTACTATGGTAAAGCAATTTTTAAGGTTCAACCACAATTGGGGTGGCTGGGTGGCTCAGTGGTTAGTACCGCTGCCTCATAGTGCTAGAGACCTGGGTTCAATTCCATCCTCGGGTGACTGTCCAGTGTGAAGTTTGCACATTCTCCCTGTGTCTGCATGGGTTTCCTCCGGGTGCTCCAGTTTCCTTCCACACTTCAAAGATGTGCAGGTTAAGCCGATTGGCCATATTGAATTGCCCATAGTGTTCATGAATGTTTAGGTTAGCCATGGGAAATGCAGGGTTAAGGTAGAGAGATAGGTCTGGATAGGATGATCTTCAGTGTGGACTTGTGGGCCAAAAGAACTGTTCTCTCACTTTAGGGATCCCATTCTATCACATAGATGTACGGCAATCATAACTGCATCAAAATAATGTGGCTCAGCTTGCATGTCTTTCTCAACCTTAATTCATTCAAACTTTTGCCTGAATCCTATCCCACCCCAGGTTATCTCATCCTGGTTTCCCACATTGCCTCCCAGATACTAATAATGCTTCCAATTTAAAGTTTTTGTTTTGATTTTAAATTCCTTTCATGGATGCTCTGTGCTGTCTCCTCTACCTCGACATATACCATTTCTCTTCAATTCCAGACCCCTGTACATCTGCTTGTTACCGCCACCATTGGACTCCATGTCTTCACCATCTATGTGCCATTCTTTGGAATTTTGTAAATCCTTCTGTCTTTCCATGTCCATCTTCCACAAAGGACTTCGGTTTAAAGGGATTTGCAAAAGAAGAAATGGGAGGCATATTTTGGAAAGGTACAGAAGTGACTGGCTTGTTGTTATGGGTGACTTTACCTTCCCTAATACTGATTGGAACCTCCTTAGATCAAATTGTTTAGATGGAGCAGTTTTTGTCAGGTGTGTCCAGGAAGGGTTCCTGACTCAATATGTAAATAGGCCGACTGGAGGGGAGGCCATATTGGATATGATGTTTGGCAACGAACCATGCCAGGTGTCCAATCTCTTGGTGGGAGAGCATTTCGATGTTAATAGAGTCATAGAGTCATAGAGATGTTCAGCATGGAAACAGACCTTTGGTCCAACCTGTCCATGCCGATATCCCAACCCAATCTAGTCTCACCTGCCAGCACCTGGTCCATATCCCTCCAAACCCTTCCTATTCATATACCCATCCAAATGCTTCTTAAATGTTGCAATTGTACCAGCCTCCACCACATCCTCTGGCAGCTGATTCCATACACGTACTACCCTCTGTGTGAAAAAGTGTCCCCTAGGTCTCGTTTATATCTTTCCCCTCTCACCTTAAACCTACGCCCTTTAGTTCTGGACTCCAGGGAAAAGACTTTGCCTATTTACCCCCTCATAATTTTGTAAACCTCTGTAAGGTCACCCCTCAGCCTCTGACGCTCCAGGGAAAATAGCCCCAGCCTGCTCAGCCTCTCCCTTTAGTTTAAATTCTCCAACCCTGGCAACATCCTTGTAAATCTTTTTTGAACCCTTTCAAGTTTCACAACATCTTTTCAATAGGAAGGAGACCAGAATTGCACGCAATATTCCAACAGTGGCCTAACCAATGTTGTGTACAGTCGCAACATGACCTCCCAACTCCTGTACTCAATACTCTGACCAACAAAGGAAAGCATACCAAATGCCTCCTTCACTATAATGATCACAACTCCCTCACCTTTACTATAGGGAAGTATTTAATTGGGGGAGGGGGAATTACAATGCTATTAGGCAGGAATTGGGGCACTTAAATTGAAAACAGATGTTCTCAGGGAAATGCATGACAGATATGTGGAGGTTATTCAGGGAGCACTTGCTAATAGTGCTGGACAGGTTTGTTCCACTGTGGCAAGGAAGTGTTGGTAGGTTTAAAGAACCGTGGGTGACAAGGGATGTGGAGCATCTAGTCGAGAGGAAGAAGGAAGCTTACATAAGGTTGAGGAGGCAAAAATTAGACAGGGATCTAGAGGGTCACAAGGTAGCCAGGAAGGAACTGAAGAATGGATTCAGGAGAGCTAGAAGGGGGCATGAAAATGTTTTAGCAGGTAGGATTAAAGAAAACCCTGAGGCACTTGACACTTATGTGAGGAACAAGAGATACCAGAGTGAGGGGAGGGCCGATCAGGGATAGTGGAAGGAACATGTGCCTGGAATTGGAGGAGGTAGGGGAGGTCTTTAATGAATACTTTGCTTCAGCATTCACTATTGAGGGGGACCTTGATGTTTGTGAGGACAGCATGAAACAGGCTGATATGCTCAAAAAGGTTGATGTTAAGGAGGAGAATGTGCTGAAATGTTTTTAAAACATTAGGATAGCTAAGTTCCCTGGGCCAGATGGGATATACCCAAAGTTGCTACAGGAAATGAGGGGAGAGATTGCTGCGCCTTTGGCAATGACCGTTGTGTCCTCACTGTCGACTGGAATAATACCAAATGATTGGAGGGTGGCAAATGTCATTGCCTTGTTCAAGAAAGTGAATATGGATAAGCCTGGGAACTACAAACCAGTCTTACATCAGTGATGGACAAATTAATGGAGAGGATTTTGAGAGACAGGACTTATGATTACTTGGAAACCCATTGCTTGATTAGAGATAGTCAGCATGGCTTTCAGAGGGGCACATCATGTCTCACAAACCTTACTGAATTCTTTGAGGATGTGACAAAACACACTGAGGAAGGTAGAGTGGTGGATGTGGTGTATATGGATTTTAGCAAAGCATTTAATAAGGTTCCACACAGTAGACTCATTTGGAAAATAAGGAGACATGGGATACTGAGAAATCTGCCTGTCTGGATACTGAGCTGGCTGGCCAATAGAAGACAGAGGGTGGTAGTAGACGGAAGGTATTCAGCCTGGACCTCGGTGACCACTGTTGCTCCACGGGGATGGGTTCTGGGACCTTTGCTCTTTGTGATTTTCATAAATGACTTGGATGAGGAAGTGGAAGGGTGGGTTAGTAAGTTTGCCAATGACACAAAGTTTAGTGGAGTGGTGGATAGTGTGGAGGGCTGTTGTAGGTTGCAACAGGACATTGATAGAGTGTAGAACTGAACTGATAAGTGGCAGATAGAGTTCAATCTGGAAAAGTGTGAAGTCTTTCACTTTACAAGGTCAAATTTGAATGCCGAATACAGGGTTAATGGCAGATTCTTGGCAGTGTGGAGAACAGAGGGATCTTGGGATCCACGTCCATAGATCCCTCAAAGTTGCCACCAGGTTGATAGGATTGTTCAGAAGGCATATGGTGTGTTGGTTTTCATCAGCTAGGAATTGAGTTTAAGAGCCATGAGGTTATGCTGCAGGTCTATACAGCCCTGTTTAGACTACACTTGTGTTCAGTTATAGTCGCCTCATTATAGGAAAGATGTGGAAGCTTGAGAGAGGGTGCAGAGGAGACCTACCAGGATGCTGCCTGGACTGGAGCACATGACTTATGAAGAAAGGTTGAGGGGGCTAGGGCTTTTCTCATTGGAGCGAAGAAGGATGAGAAATGACTTGATAGAGGTGTACAAAATGAGGAGAGGCATAGATAGAGTGGATAGCCAGAGGCCTTTTCCCATGGCGGAAATATCTATCACAAGTGGGTATAATTTTAAAGTGTCTGGAGGAAGGTTTAGGGGAGATGTCTGGGGTGGGTTTTTTTACATAGAGAGTGGTGTGTGCATGGAATGCACTGCCAATGGTGGTAAAAGAGTCAGATACATTTGGGGCATTTAAGCAACTCTTGGGAAGACATATGGAAGATAGTACAATGAAGGGTATGTAGGTTAGTTAGATCTTAGAGTAGGATAAAAGGTCAGCACAACATCAAGGGCCGAAGGACCTGTACTGTGCTGTGCTGTTCTATGTTCTATGTGAGGTAAGGAAGATAATTTTCATAAGGAAGTAGTTAGGGTCTGGAATGCACTGCTTGGAAATATGGTGATGACAGGTTCAATTGATGCATCCAAGATGGCATTGGATAATTATTTGGATAGAAATGATGTGCAAAGGAGGGGGAGAAAGCAGGAGATTGGAAGTAGGCAATGATGCACATTTGAAGAGCCAATACAGACATGATAGGCTAAATGATCTCTTTCTGTGCTGTCATGATTCTGTGATTCTCCTCCTTTTATGACCCACTTTAAAACTCATCCATCTTTTCCTGCATCTCAATGCCCGTTCCTACCTGACCCACATCTGTGAAGTTGCTTGAGACATTTTGCTACATTAAAGGCGCTATACAAATGCAAATTGTTGCATTATTCTTCTGCACTCAATAACACTAAGATCATGCTGCACCTTTCACAATTGCTGTCTAATCTAAGAAGTACTCCTGAAAATCTGTTTCCTGTGCTAAATACAGGAACAACTGTGCCAGTCTAACTGATCTTTCCATGTAGCATTTATAGCCTTATTTCCAACAATTTATTTGACAGACGAGGCACTTGTGGTTTAAGACCAAAGCACTTGAAAAACAATATGCATTAGCTAGCAAGCATTTAATTAAGACAACAGGGGAATAACAGTGATTTCTTTTTCTTGATGTGGCTGCCACTTTTCAGAAAGTCACACAGAAAGCACCTCAATAACCAACTTTTTCCAAATATGTACAGAAACCACAACATGGAACTTTGCAAAGACACCAACAATTAAGACGAATCATTACCATTCACACAAACACTTTTTAAAAATAAATCTTTCACACATATAAGATGGACAACAGACAGAAAAAGTTCTGTAGCCTGTCATAAGGAAGGTAATTCCAGAATGATGGAAGGAAATATTCCATTTAGCAAATATTTACTTTTGCCAATACTGTATAGCCCCAGTTACCTGGTTCTGTGAGTAGCATTGAAGTTGGGCTTGCAGTAACACAAGAAGTGTAAGGCATTAGAATGCCAAACAAAATGTGGAATTGAATATGGTAAAAGAAGAGAAAAATGAATAAAAATAGTTTACTAATGTTCAAAAGTAAAGCGTGGGTTGTAGAGGGGCTACTGAAATGGGGTCAGGACAGGACATGTCAACTAACGTGGCACAGACATCAAAGGTAGTCTTTTTTGTCTCAGTCTTTACCAAGAACACAGGCAACTTCTCTGATCTGGAAAGGAAGCTGCAGAGAGCTGCAGAGGCAAATAATGATATTAATCATATTACTGCCAGGACGCCTGCCAAGTACCAAGAAAACTCAAGGCAAATAAATCTCTGGGTCAGATAAGATGCTTCCAAGGATACTTAATTCAGTTAGGGAGGAAATTGCAGGAACTTACACATATCTATTAGAAATTCTTGAAAAACGAGGATTGGAGAATGGCAAATATTACCCCTATTTTGAAAAGGTAACAAAAGTGACTTTGGAAACGACAGGCCAATAAGTGCTTTGATGCCTATTGTGGCTGTAACTACTGACACCCTTCTAAAAGATCATCAAACAGCTGGATGCAAATATGGCATCATGAAGGCAATGTCTTCACTGTTAATTCATTGTTAGGTACAGCCTGCTTGGGAAGAGCAGAGGAATTTGGATTTAAGACAATAAAAACTTTCCACCTCTGGGTGTCACTTCACATCTGGATTAACTAATTCGAGATTAAATATTATGATTAGTGAACAAATTCATTATTACTGTCTCCTGTAAGTACCAGGAGTGTCAAAGGCAAGTTAGGTGAACTTTGGGCATCTTGCATCTAGTAATTTCTACGAGAGCTTGATGCTAATTCTTTAGTCTTCCTTCAGAAAACAGAAATTGCCTGAAGTGATCACAAATCTAGAATTGCCATCTTTCACAGTATGTCTCCTACTGCCAAAACTTGTGGCTGTGAGTCTGGTTTTATTAAATCTAAAATGTGTTACATATTGGCTATAATGTAAATCCTACAGTCTGAGCAATATAAATCAATGAATTGGCAGTAAGAGTTCAAACCAAACATAAAGTTGGATACATTTGGTCATCATCTCATCTTACACAATATATAATAAAATTCTACTCAGCAATAAATAAAGTCTTTAATATTATAATTGGGTTGCCCTTCATTTCATGTGTAATGATTGTTTTACAATCATTTTAAACCTTTCCAAATTAAGGATGGCAGATTTAAAATTATGTGTCAATTTTTAAAATTTTGAGATGAAATACAGATGAATAAGCTTTGATATTTGAGAAATATCCACTTATAAAGTAAACAAGCAAATAACTTTAATCTAAATACGCTGATTTTGAGAGGTAAAAACACTTCTTCCATTTATGGAATGAACCTGAAGAGCTGCTGCTAATGACAAGAAATGAGGTAATAGATGCAGTTCTTGTATAAGCTCTTTTATGTAACAGAAGTTGGCAAAGCTCTCCAACCAAAGTTAGAGTTATCTTTTTGATTCAACAACTACCTAGCATCAAGCTTACAACAACAGTAACATGAAGGTTTAGCAGATTATACTTCACTTAAACCAAGACGTTTCATGATGTTATCTAGAAAATCTGTTATACCATCATTATACTTTGTTTCATTAAAGTTGCTATATAAATGCAAACTGTTGCTGTTACACATGATTTAAAGAATGTGTTGAATTGATTTGCGCCCTAGTTGACAATGCATGTGTTGAATAGACTTGTTACTGTAGCCAACAGCTTTTGTGAGGTGAGGTTACAAGTTGTGAAGGAACTAGAACTTCCTGAAACATCCTTAAAGAGTTGATAACTTTCCCTTTTAGTTTTAGATTGCACTGTTTTAGGCTAAATGTCTAAGGATATGATTAAATTGAAAAGGGTTCAGAAGAGATTTACAAGAATGTTGCTGGGAATGGAGGATTGAATTATAGAAAGAGGCTGGATAGGCTGGGACTTTGATCACTGGAGCACAGAAGGTTGAGAGGTGACCTTATTGAGGTTTATAAAATCATTAGGGATATAGATAGGATGAGCAGCAAAGGACTTTTCCCAAGGGTAAGGGGGTTCAAAACATATTTTTAAGGTGAGAGGAAAGAAAATTAAAAGGGACCTGAGGGACAGCTTTTTCACACAGAGGGTGGTTTGTATGCGGAATGAACTACCAGAAGAAATGATAATTACAGGAACAATCACAACATTTAGAAAACATTTGGACAGGTACATGAACAAGAAAGGTTTAGAGAGATATGGGCCAAATGCAGGCAAGTAGGACTCGTTTAGTTTGGGAAACTTAGTCAGCATGGATGAGTTGAACCAAAGGGTCTATTTTCATGCAGAATGACTCTATAACTCTATAAAACTGATTACTGCTGGTTTGTAAAAGCAGATGAAAATGAGAGTGTTAGACTAACAGAACAGAAAGAACAACTTTAGAATGCACAAGCAATTGAGACTGGATGCTGTAAAGATAATAAAAAGACTAAGTTAAAGATACATGTAGCGTTCTTAACAAAGAAATCAAATTGATAGCACACATTTAAGCAAATAAATATGATGCAACAGCCATTACAGAGAAGTGAGTGTGTGTTAAGAAAGACTCAATTCAAAATTGTTTAGTGGTAAGAGAAAAAGGATAGAAGTCTGTTTGAGAGACTGGTGGTCAGTGTGCAGTGGCATATCACAGGGATCAGAGCTGCATCCCCTATTGTTTGTGATCTGTATAAACACTATTGAAGGCAACAGGGAAGGATTGGTCAGATGGGTACATTAGGGGCAGATGGAATTTAATCCTGAAAGTGAGAGGTGAGTAACTAGACAGGGGAATACTCAAATCAATAGCAGGACACTAAAAAGTTTAGAGAAACAGAGGGATCTTGGAGTAATTGTCCACAAATCACTGAAGATAGCATGACAGGTTAAGAAGGCATACCAGACACTTGCCTTTATCAGTTATGGCACACATTATAAGACCAGGGAGGTTATGTTGGAACTGTCCAGGACACAGCTGGAGTATTGTGTGCAGTTCTGATCACTGCACTATAGGAAGGATGTGACTGCATTGGAGAGGGTGTAAAGGAGTTTCAGCAAGAAGTTGCCTAGAATGGTGCTTTTCAGCTATGAAGTGTGACTGGATAAGCTGTTTTCTTTAGAACACTGAAGTGTGAGAGGGGACCTGATTAAAATCGATAAGATTGTGAGGGGCATGGACAAGATGAATCAAAAGCAGCTGTTCTCCTTAATTGAGGGGCTAATAACAAGGGGCATAATTTTAAAGCCTTCTTGGGATTATAAGAGAGATTGTAAAAAGGCATTGTGTTAATTTTCAAAATTCCTCCATTCAGTAACGTTCAGTCCGGCTGGAAAGTAGTAAATTTAATTCCTCCTCTTCAAGAAGGGAGAGAGGCAGGATAGAAATACTTTCAGTGACACAAAGATAGGTGGGGGACAGCTAGTGTTGAGGAAGTGGGGAGACTGCAGAAGGATTTGAATAGGCTAGGAGAATGGGCAAAGAGATGGCAGATGGAACATGAGGTGGAAAAGTGTGAAATTATGCACATTGGTGGAAAGAAGAGACGCATAGATTATTTCCTAAATGGGGAAAGGCTTGAGAAATCTGAAGTACTGAAGAACTTGAGAGTCCTCATTTAAGATTCTCTTAAGGTTAACATGAATACTCAGTTGGCAGTTAGGAAGGCAAATACAATGTTAGCATTCCTTTCAAGAGGGCCAGAATTCAAGAGCAGCGATGCACCACTGAGGCTGAATAAGGTTCTGGTCAGACCACATTTGGAATATGGTGAGCATCTTTGGGCCCCCTATCTAAGGGAGGATGTGTTTGTGCTGGAAGGTTCCAAAGGAAGTTTACAAGAGTGATCCCAGGAATGAAGGGCTTGTCACAAGGAGCAGTTAAGGACTCTGGGTCTGTATTTGGAGTTTAGAAGGATGGGGTGGTTGGCGGGGGGGGGATGGATTCTGATTGGAACTTACTAAATACTGAGAGGTCTGGATGGAGTTGACATGGAGAAGATGTTTCCTCTAGTAGGAGAGACTCAGTCGCGAGGGCATAGCTTCAGAATGAAGGGATGACCCTTCAGAACTGAGATGAGGAAGAATTTCTTCAGCCTAAAGAGTGGTTAATCTGTTGAACTCATTGCTTCAGAGGGCTGTGGAGGCCAAGTCATTTAAGACAAAGATAGATAGGTGCTTGATTAGTAAGGGGATCAAGGGTTAGAGGGAGAAAACAGAAGAAAGTGGTTGAGAATCATTTCAGATATGACTAAATGACAAATCAGACTGGATGGGCTAATTCTGCTCCGTTATCTGATGTAAAAAATGAGGTCTGCAGATGCTGGAGATCAGAGCTGAAAATGTGTTGCTGGTTAAAGCACAGCAGATCAGGCAGCATCAAAGGAACAAGAAATTCGATGAAGGGCTCTGGCCTGAAACGTCGTATTTCCTGTTCCTTGGATGCTGCCTGACCTGCTGTGCTTTAACCAGCAACACATTTTCAGCTCCTTTATCTGATGGTCTTATGGTCAATGAGTGGGCAAAACTTCGGCAGACATCATATAATTTGGGAAGATGTGAAGTCGGTCACTTTAGTCATAGGAATGAAAAAGCAAAATATTGTTTAAATATTGAACACGTGGGATTCTGAAGGGAATAGATATCTATGGGTTCTAGTGTTTGATTAACAATAAAATCAGTTCACAGAAAGATCATGTAATAAAGAGACATTTAGAGAGGACATAAATATAAGTTATACTGGGCATTGGCAAGATCAAATGTTGTATACAGTGTGTACTGCTGATCTCTTTATCTAAGGAAGGATGTAAATATATTGGAGGCGGGCTCAGAGGTGGTGTACTTGATTGATACCTGGAATGAATGGGTTGTTTCAAAGACAGGCTGCACCAGTTGGGCTTTTTGCCGTTGGAGTTTAGAAAGTGAGAGGTAACGGGATTGAAGTGTATAAGGTCCTGCATAGTCTTGATACAGTGAAAGTGGAAAGAGCATTTCCTCTTATGAGGAGTCCTGAACTCAGAAGCACTGTTTAAAATTAGGACACGGGACATGTCCTTTTAGGACATGGATGAGGAGAATTTTATTTTCCCATGGTGTAATAGAATCATTGAATCTCTTCAGAGCAGAAAGAGGCCACTTGGCCTATTGAATCTGCTCCCATCCCATACCCACAAGCCTGCATTGGGTTTTAACTCACTAACCTACGAGGCAATTGTTTTCTTAACATAGGCAATCCATCTAACCTAAATGCTGTGGGAGGAAACCAGAGCTCCCAGAGGAAACCCACTAAGCTACAGGGAAAGCATGCAAACTTCACAGTCATCTAAGGCTGGAATCGAACCCAGGTAAGCAACATGGCTGACCACTGTGCCATCAATAAGTGTTGTGCAAGTTTGGTAGTCTTTGTCTCAAAAGACAGTGGAAGTGGGTTTCTAAAGTATTTTTAAGGTCAAAGTAGATTGATTTCCTTGCTGACAGGAATCTAAGATTATCAAGAATAGATAGGACTGTGGAATTCCAAACATAAACATTATTGAATGGTGGAGAAGAGTTGAGGGGTCAATAGCATACCTGTGCTCTTATTTTGTGTGTTGGTATGAACATGCCATATTATATATTGATATTGTGCTGAGTGCAGAAACCTGGAGCGAATGGTCCAGGATAGGGACAGTGTTGGGCATGGTCAATTTTTAATCCTAGCCCTCAGTGAAACATTTCAATGCAAGTCATCCCTGCACCCCTGCAAAGGTGGTGGTGAGCAATAGATGCCGGTCAATTCTGGGAGTTAATGAAATGGTCCTGTTGGAAGTGAGGGGAAAAAAAAAGTGGAAGTTAGGAATTTCTGACAATGATGGTCAGGGTAAGGGGATGGAAGCCTGGGACTTCTTATTCCTCCATGTTCTTCTCCGGTCTTTGTTCTTTCTTCCAAATGTCTCTCTCTCTGCCTGCAAATTGAACTTGTTGCTTTCAGATTGCTCCGCATGTACTCTGGATCACTCTCTCGTTCCTGTGTGGATCCCGCTTTTTCTGTCACATTCTCATTCCTCCCAGGACATTCTCACTACACCTGACACATGCCTGTTCATTCCTGCTCCTGTCCCCTCCTCCATAAGCTAATCTTAAAAGAAGAAGGGAGTTGGGGTTCTTCTGGTCCTGATCCTGCTTGTTGCCAGCATTCACTGGTGGCCCCGGAACACCATGTAATTTGCATATTTCACAGTTAAACTAGCAGCCGGGTTTGAGTGATGATAAACAGGATATTTCTACCTATTTGCAATTTGTGAAATCAACACTCATTAGAAACCGGAGGTTAAATTCTATTGATACAGCAACACGGGAGACCGTCTGAATGCTGCTTTGACAATTGCATCACTTCCCCTCTCACCAACTCCAACCATCCCAGTTGCACAGGCAAGATGAACATTGGGGCATTTGTCTCTGTCTGCACATTAGCACACTTTCCCAATTAGTGTAATCTCAGCCTCTTTCACATTCAAGGACAAAACCCTAACCGTAGGTACATAATCATTTTAAAATATGCATTAAGTTTTAGACCACACACACACAGCCTGAAGAGTCATTGAAAGCAGGATTGAGCATTGAACAGAATGTGTTCATTACAGTGTGACAAGGATACAGCAGGTTCACATACTCTAGTAACCGAGCTACAGCATGCTTTAGCAAGCTATCAGACTGATTGCTCAATCCACAATCTGTCCTTATAGTACATCTCCTGTTCTGGTGACATTTTGTAAAGGCAAATAAAAGTTCACCATAAAAGGAGTCATTTGCACAGTAAAACTGACCAGCATGAACAGTTCAAAAATTGGCAGTCCTCTTGTCACAGTATTTCTCACAATGTAACTGATGTAGCCAGACGACTAATTCTGGGAAACTGTGACTTACTCAAGATCTGACATGTGATAGACAGGAAATGCTGTATCCCTTGTTTATGAAAGTTATCAGTAATGAATTCTTCACTCTGGACATATCAATGCAAACATTTTTAAACATCAACATGATGTTTATTTGTGTAAATTTTATTTAAAGATCATGAGCATTAGATTTGACTGATAGTTTGACAGAATCAGGCATCTGATTGAACCACTATACAGTACAACCCTGATTCACAACCTCCAAGTTTCTGAACCACATTGGCAATGTATTGCTTTTGGAAAGAAAACCAAAACTGTCATGATTCTATGTCTTATTGTGATGTATTTCTGTTAATCTGAGTCTCTCGCATGATTAGTGATTCCTCAATTCAATTAAAGAGTAATAAGAACCATAAGTGTGTCATTCCATCCATCGAGACTGCATCTGTATAAGTTCCAGCATTATCCATCATGACTAAAAGGAAGGCTGTAAATAGCTTTTAGTCTAAACTAAATGTAATACTTAAACTTGAATATTAAACAGAAATCACAAGAATTTTTTTCTATTAGGCAATAACTTCAAGATTATGACATGTCTGCTGGCCTCTTTCAACAGGTTGGTTCACATGTGATAAATTGGATTTTAACCATACTTACAATTGGCAATGTCTACTTGATTGTGTTTTGCGATTCCCCTACAACTTCATTCTGACTCTCACAAGTCACCAACTCATGTTGAAGTGTAGCTGCACAATGACTCGCCATTCAACCCCTTACAACTCTTCAAAGTTGTATAAATCAGGAAGGCGGCTAGACCCGAGACTCTGCAACTGTAGTATCTCCCACCCGCTCTCCTCCTCTAACCTAGTTAATAAGGACTCTGGTTTGTTAAGGTAAGTATTTTCTATTTCTTTATCAGTGGTTGGTTAAAAATTTACTTTTTTGGTTTATCTATTAATTGGTTTTAGAAAAAGACTATAGCAGAGAGGTATCAGAAAGTATTTTAACTCAAATTTATACAAAGTAATAAAGTAATTAACTAAGCAGAGATGGCTGGGCAGTTGATGTGCTGTAGCTGTATGATGTGGGAGCTGGCTGATCCCATTGTGAATGGCAGTGACCACATCTGCAGCAAGTGTTGGTTGCTGAAGAACTCTGGATCAGAGTTGATGATCTGGAATCTGAGCTTCAAACACCGCGGCACATCCGGGAGGGGGAGAGTTACCTGGGCGCTTTGTTTCAGGAGGCAGTCACACCTGGGAGATTAAGTAATTCACATTCAGTTAGTGATCAGGGACATCAGAGTGTGAGTGTAAGTGAGGCAGGTAGGGGGAACATGAGTTCAGGAGTGCAGGAGCCTCAGCCCTTGACCTTGTCCAACAGGTATGAGATTCTTGCTCCCTGTATGGATGAGGAAAAGGGCTTTGTACAGGATGAGCCAGCTGACCACGGCACCATGGTGCAGAAAGCCATTCAAGAGGGGGGAGCAAAAAGACAAGTAGTTGTTATAGGGGATTCTATAATTAGGGGGACAGATAGTATCCTTTGCGAGCCAGATCGGGAGTCTCGCATGGTGTGTTGCCTGCCCGGTGCCAGGGTGCGGGACATCTCCGACCGACTTGAAAGGATATTGGAGCGGGAGGGGAAGGATCCAGTTGTTGTGGTCCATGTTGGGACTAACAACATAGGCAAAGCTAGGGTGGAGGACCTGTTTGGGGATTGTCAAGCACTAGGAAGGAAATTGAAGTACAGATCCTCAAGGGTCATAATCTCCGGATTACTACCCGAACCACATGCCAATTGGCATAGGGATAAGAAAATTAGGGAAGTAAACACGTGGCTAAGGCATTGGTGTGGGAAAGAGGGAATCCACTTCATGGGGTATTGGCATCAGTTTTGGAACAGGGGTGATCTGTACCGTTGGGACGGTCTCCATCTGAACCAATCAGGTACCAATGTTCTAGCGAAGAGGATAAATAGGGTGGTCAGTAGGACTTTAAACTTCTGAGTTGGGGAGAAGGGAAAGTGTAAGCGACAGGGAGTATGGAGTTAAATGGAAAGATAAACAGCAGGATAGCATATGTGCAGGTGAATTTAAACTTGAGGCAGACTGGGAATGCAATAAAAAGGAAGGATACCTTAGGACATCTTATGACTTCCAATATCTCTTACGATAAGAAAGTTAGCATTAAGGCACTTTACCTGAATGCTCGTAGCATTCGTAACAAAGCAGATGAACTAACGGCACAGATCATCGTGAATGACTATAATGTAGTAAGCATCACAAAGACATGGTTGCAGGGGGGTCAGGACTGGCAGTTAAACATCCAAGGATTTTCAACTTATCGAAAAGACAGGGAGGCGGGCAGAGGGGGTGGGGTTGTCTTGTTAGTTAAAAACAAAATTAAATCTATGGTACTGAATGACATAGCGTTGGTTGATGTGGAGTCTGTGTGGGTGGAATTGAGGAACCACAAAGGCAAAAAAAACATAATGGGAGTTATGTACAGACCTCCTAACAGTGGTCAGGACCAGGGGCGCAACATGTACTGGGAAATAGAGAAGACATGCCAGAAAGGCAAGTCACGGTGATCATGGGAGACTTCAATATGCAGGTGGACTGGGTAAATAATGTTGCCAGTGGGTCCAAAGAAAGGGAATTCATGGAATGCTAACAGGATGGCTTTTTGGAACAGCTTGTCATGGTGCCCACAAGGGAGCAGGCTCTTCTGGACCTAGTGCTATGTAATGAACCAGACTTTATAAAAAAATCTTAAAGTAAGGGAACACTCAGGAAGCAGCGATCATAATATGGTAGAGTTCAGTCTGCAGTTTGAAAGAGAGAAGGCAAAATCAGATGTAATGGTGTTACAGTTAAATAAAGGTAATTATGAGGGCATGAGAGAAGAACTGACAAGAATAGACTGGAAGCAGAGCCTAGCGGGGAAAACAGTAGAGCAAAAATGGCAGGAGTTTGTGGGTATAATTGAGGACACTGTACAGAGGTTCATCCCCAAGAAAAGAAAGATTATCCGGGGAGGGACTAGACAGCCATGGCTGACAAAGGAAGTCAGGAAATGTATTAAAGAAAAAGAGAGATCCGAGAAAGTGGCCAAGAGCACTGGGAATCAGAAGATTGGGAAGGCTACAAAAACAAACAGAGGGTAAGAAAGAGAAAAATAAGGAAGGAGAGGATCAAATATGAAGGTAGGCTAGCCAGTAATATTAGAAATGATAGTAGAAGTTTCTTTCAATACATAAGAAACAAACGACACGCAAAAGTAGACATTGGGTCACTTCAAACTGATGCTGGAAGCCTAGTGATGGGAAATAAAGAAATAGCTGGAGAACTTAATAAGTACTTTGCGTCAGTCTTCACAGTAGTAGACATGAGTAATATCCCAACAATTAAAGGGAGTCAGGGGGCTGAGTTGAGTATGGTTGCCATTACAAAAGAGAAAGTGCTTAAAATTGATAAATCTCCTGGCCCCGATGGGCTACATCCTAGAGTTCTGAGGGAGGAGGCTGAGGAAATAGCGGAGGCGTTAGTTGAGATCTTTCAAAAGTCACTGGAGTCAGGGAACGTCCCGGATGATTGGAAGATGGCTGTTGTAACCCCCTTGTTCAAGAAAGGATCAAGACAAAAGATGGAAAATTATAGGCCAATTAGCCTAACCTCGGTTGTTGGTAAATTTCTAGAATCCATCATTAAGGATGAGGTTTCTAAATTCTTGGAAGAGCAGAGTCGGATTAGAACAAGTCAACATGGATTTAGTAAGGGGAGGTCATGCCTGACAAACCTGTTGGAATTCTTTGAAGAGGTGACAAGTAGGTTAGACCAGAGAAACCCAATGGATGTGGTCTATCTAGACTTCCAAAAGGCCTTTGATAAAGTGTCACACGGGAGGCTGCTGAGAAGGTGAGAGCCCATGGTGTTCAAGGTGAGCTACTGGTATGGATTGAGGATTGGCTGTCTGACAGAAGGCAGAGAGTTGGGATAAAAGGTTCTTTTTCGGAATGGCAGCCAGTGTCAAGCGGTGTCCCTCAGGGTTCAGTGTTGGGGCCGCAACTGTTCGCGTTATATATTAATGATCTGGATGAACGGACCGGGGCATTCTAGCGAAGTTTGCCAATGATACGAAGTTAGGTGGCAGGCAGGTAGTACTGAGGAGGTGGGGAGGCTGCAGAAGGATCTAGACAGTTTTGGAGAGTGGTCCAGGAAATGGCTGATGGAATTCAATGTGAGCAAATGCACTTTGGAAAAAAGAATACAAGCATGGATACTTTCTAAACGGTGAGAAAATTCATAAAGCCAAAGTACAAAGGGATCTGGGAGTGCTAGTCGAGGATTCTCTCATTCGGGTTGAGTCTGTGATTAAGAAAACAAATGCAATGTTGTCATTTATCTCAAGAGGGTTGAGATATAAAAGCACCGTTGTGCTACTGAGCCTTTATAAAGTTCTGGTTAGGCCCCATTTAGAGTACTGTGTCCAGCTTTGGTCCCCACACCTCAGGAAGGACATACTGGCACTGGAACGTGTCCAGTGGAGATTCACACGGATGATCCCTGGAATGGTAGGTCTAACATACGAGGAATGGCTGAGGATCCTGGGATTGTATTCATTAGGTTTAGAAGATTAAGGGGAGAACTAATAGAAATTTACAAGATAATACATGGCTTGGAAAGGGTGAACGCTAGGAAATTGTTTGTGTTAGGCGAGGAGACTAGGACCCTTGGACACAGCCTTAGAATTAGAGGGAGTAAGTTCGGAACAGAAATGAGGAGACATTTCTTCAGCCAAAGAGTGGTGGGCCTGCGGAATTCATTGCCGCAGAGTGCAGTGGAGGCCGGGACGCTAAATGTCTTCAAGGCACAGATTGATAAATTCTTGATGTCACAAGTAATTAAGGGCTATGGGGAGAATGCGGGTAAGTGGCGTTGAAATGTCCATCAGCCATGACTGAATGGCGGAGTGGACTCGATGGGCCGAATGGCCTTACTTCAACTCCTGTGTCTTATGGTCTTATGGTCTTAAAGAGACCATCTGCTGTCCCAGATAATCTGGGAACAAAAGCACATTGATGAGGGCAGGAAGTGTTGTTGATATGCCCTATATCAGACTCCTGAAATGATTGTTCTACTCAGAATTCTGTCATGGCAGTACTGATTAAAAAATTGTCAAATCAGGAATAACAGGTGGTTGTTGTTGAGGTACACTTGTGGGACAGTTATCAAACCAAAATCTTCAACTTGATCATTGCACTGCTCAGTGGTAAATTTGCTGGCAATCGTGTTCAAGTGTCACTTCATTTTGAGAGCTTCAATTGTCATCTACACCCAAGAAGATATCATTTATCCATTTGAAATTCATAGCAACTGCATTAAAAGCAGTACTTCCTGTACAAAGACAAAATAGGAATTTAAACTCAGAGAAAGTGAGGACTGCAGGTGCAGTCAGAGTTGAAAAGTGAGGCACTGGAAAAGCACAGCAGGTCAGGCAGCGTCCGAGAAGCAGGACAGTTGACGTTTCGGGCATAGGCCCTTCATCAGGAATGTGATGGGGGAGGAGAAGGGGACTGAGAGAAAAATAGGAGGATGGGATTGGGACTTGATGGGGTGGGTAGGGGAAGGTAGCTGAGAAGGTGATGGTTGGTTGCAGGTAATTGTGATAGATGAGTGGGGAGGATGGAACAGATAGGTGGGAAGGGATAGGTTAAGAGGGCAGTGCTGAGTTGAGCATTGGGATGGGGTGGTGGGAGGAAAGATTTGGAAACTCATGAAGTCTGAGATTTTAGAGAAGATTTGTAGTGCCCACTTGTTATTTATCTGTCTCGGTTTATTGTGGTAGGTGATACCATTTCTGGTTCTGTTTCTGAGAGGTTGATAAAGGAAGTCCAAATCAAAATGTTTGTTCATGGAGTTCTGGTTTGAATGCCAGGCCTCTTGGAATTCCTGTGCGTGACTTTGTTTAACGTGTCCCAGAATGGATGCATTGACCCAGTTGAACTGGTATCCCTCTTCGTCTGTGTGTAAGGATACCAGTGATAGTTGGTCAATGCATCCATTTGGTAGCAAGTTGGTGCTATGTGTTGCTAGCTTCCTGCCATCTGTCCAATGCAATGTTTGTTGCAGTCCTTGCAGGGTATTTTGTACAGGACACTCGTTCTGCTGGTTGTTGTTACAACGTCCTTTAAATCAATCAGGAGCTGTTTCAGTGTGGTGGTAGGTTTGCAGGCTACCATGGTGCCTCGGGGCCGGAGTAGTCTGGTTGTCATCTCCAAGATGTCTTTAATATATGGCAGGGTGACTAGAGTCATGTTGTGTCTTCCTGTTTAGGTCTGTTGTGTAGGAATCTGCAAACTGCGCTTATCAGGTACCTGTTGTTCCTGAATACGTCATACAGGTGTTTTTCCTCAGCTTCCTTTACCACAACACACTGTAGCATGCGGAACTACAAGAAGCCGAGGAAAAACCCCTGCACAATGTGTTCAGAAACAATGGGTGCCCACCAATTCCTGCACAACAGACCGAAATGATGCTCCTGATGAATTTAAAGGACCCTGTACTAACAACCAGCAGAACAAACGTTATATACAAAACACCCTGCAAGGACTGCAACAAACATTACATTGGACAAATGGGCAGGAAACTAGCCATCATGATACATGAGTCTAGATTAGAATGGTGCTGGAAAAGCACAGCAGTTCAGGCAGCATCTGAGGAGCAGTAAAATCGACGTTTCGGGCAAAAGCTCTTCATCGGGATACATGAGCACCAACTAGCCACCAAAAGACATTCCCAACTATCATTAGTATTCATACACACAGACGAAGAGGGACACCAATTCGACTGGGACAATACATCCAGCTTGGGACAGGCTAAACAAAGACATGCACGGGAATTCCTAGCATCCTGGCATTCAAACCAGAACTTCATTAATAAACGTATCTATTTGGACCCCCATTTGCCAACTCCTCAAAAACAGAACCAAAATGATATCTTTTACCACAGCAAACCAAGACAGATAACTAGTAAGTGGGGCTGAACACCAACACTTCACCGGAGGCTCATTGATTATGTTACCTAGCATGGTGATGAAATATCTGAGAACAAATCTACCTGCTCACTGAGCAAATTTACAGCTAGTGAAATCAATGTTGACACCATGTGGTAGAAGGATCCCAAGGCAGAAGATGAAGCATTCTTCCTCCAGTCATCGGATGGCTTGGATTTGGCACAGGAGGCAGCCCAGGACTTGCATGCCCTTGGTGGCGTGGGAAGGAGAGTTGATGTGGTCAGCCACAGGATGGTGGGGTGGTTGGGTGCATGTGTCCCAGAGATGTTCCTTGAAATGTTCCGTGAGTTGGCGTTCTGTCTCCCCGGGTGGGACGCACACCCAACAACCCCACCGCCCTGTGGTCAACCACTTTAATTCCCCCTCCCATTCCACCAAGGGCATGCAAGATCTGGGCCTGCTCCACCACCAAATCCAAGCTACCTAATGTCTGTAGGAAGAAAGCCTCATCTCCCACCTTCAGACCCTTCAACCACACAGCATCAACATCGGTTTCACTTGTTTCCAAATCTCCCCTCCCCCACCTCATCCCAGATTCAACCTCCAACTCGGCATCACCCTCTTGAACTGTCCTATCTGTGCATCTTCATTCCCACCTATCTGCTCCATCCTCCCCACTGACATGTCACAATCAACCCCCCCCCACCTGCATCCACCTATTGCCTTCCCACCTACCTCCCCTGCAGCCCCACTCCCACCCTCCTATTTAACTCCCAACCTCCTGTCCCTCCTACGTTCCTGATGAAGGATTTATGCCCGAAATGTCAACTCTCCTGCTCCTCGGATACTGCCTAACCTGCTGTGCTTTTCCAGCACTTGAGTTTTTGACGAGGAATTTAAACACCTAATTGTAAAATTATCCAATTTTGATTTTCTCTCAAATCTTCCCTTCCCATGCACAAGAGGCTTTGCCAAAATTCCTACATGTTTGAAGGAGAAACTGATCTATTTTCTGCGCAAAGTGTTATATTTTATTCAGTAGCTGTCCTGTGGACCATTGCAAGATTGCTACTTTTGGATTTAGTGTTATTCAGTCCTTGTGATCTTTAGGATACCCAAAACAAATTCCACAGCTCTCCTACTGTATTCAGTGTACTGGACAGCCTTTCAAAAACAAAATGTCACAATATTGACTTGAACAACAAAAGAAATTATGCTTCTATGGTTTGTTTCATATGTCTCTCATTATTATTAGTTGAAGATTAATTGTACACATGGGATCCCTGATTTACAAACATCCAACTTACAAATGCTTGTATTACAAACATGTAGCTGCAATCTTAAAGACCTGGCATACAAATGTTTCCTTTACCTGTACTTATGAATGGCTGCCTTACATTGTCCTGCATTGTGTTCCAACTTGCATATAAATCAACTTGCAAACGGACTCCAGAACAGAAGCTGTTCACAACCCAAGTCTGTATTGCACATACAGGTGATGGACCTTAATAGGAGATTTAATTATCCTCCTATAAAAGGGAACAGACTGAATCAGGTGACTGAGTTAGGAGATGCAAGTTTGTAATGTACACCTCTGTATATAAACATTCACACAAGTGCAAAACATTTCCACCAGTTCTACCCTTCATTGTCTCTCTTTTTGTAATATAATAATTTGAGGATGCTACACATTTAAAATCTTTCAAAAACAGATAGATAGTTTCTCAAGCCCAGATACATGCGCCTCATCTGTTGCACATTTCTGAGTAATATTCAAACTGGGGTGGAATGCAAAAGACAATCCTAGCTTCTTCTGCAATGACTGAGATGTGGTTATCACTGTGTTTCATTACAAGTAATTACTAACAATACTGGGCAGTCATTTAAAATAATCAGTTATCCTATTGCACAAGTAACACAGTCAACATCCCCACTGGATCATTCCGCAATGCTTTATAGTATTCAACTCCTCATTATATTGAATATTTCCTTAAGCTCCCAAAACATAGCACGTTACAACACAAGGTAGAAAGCTGAAATTTGCAGAAATAATAAGACATGCAGAAAAATTAAGCATCTGCACAATTGGTAGATCATCATCCAACTTTACTCAAAGAATGGCAAGAATGTGGAACTCACTACTACATGACGTTATGGAAGCAGTTAGCACAGAAACATTGAAGGCTCAGCTAGATAAACATATGTGGGAGGACGGAACAGAAGGACATGCTGTCAGTCTCAAATGTTGCAAGACTTGAAGAGGCTCATGTGGAGCATAAATAAACACTGGCATTGAACACTTAAGTTGAACGTTCTATAAAATTCGAAGTATTCACAACAGCAATTGTAAAACTTAAGGATTGTGATGGAATTTCTATTTTATACCATTGCAACTGCATTTGTAAGAAACCTTCCCTTCCCACGCATTGTGTGTAAGACATTTAGAAATTGAAGTACTCTAACTAAAAAGTATTAGACTGAGCTAAGAGATGTGGATCCACAATGCTCGGCAGAGACATTTCTAGTGGGACATTCAGCTGTTCCAGTGCTGCATTCCCTGGTTGAGATGAGTGTTCGAGGAGAAAGTGAGGTCTGCAGATGCTGGAGATCAGAGCTGAAAATGTGTTGCTGGAAAAGCGCAGCAGGTCAGGCAGCATCCAAGGAGCAGGAGATTCGACGTTTCGGGCATATGAAGAAGGGCTTATGTCCGAAACGTCGAATCTCCTGTTCCTTGGATGCTGCCTGACCTACTGCGCTTTTCCAACAACACATTTTCAGCTGAGATGAGTGTCCACCTGGAAGTTTCGCGTCTGCACCAGAAATTCCCTACCTGACCACATTCTGATATAAAACAGCTGTCCTAGCTGATCTGATATATGATTTTCAAGTTTGGATGAGACAGATCAATAAAACGTATTCATTTCTCATTCAGCAAAGCACATTTGTATAGTTGCCAGAGGCAGTCAACACATCTACTCTTTAAACAGTCCAAGCAGCAAATTGCTAGTAAGTTAAACGACACCGACCGATGCAATTTAAAAGTTTCTGAAAGTCCGGTGGAGTGTTATGTTGTGGTGTTATGCTGAGTTACTGGATAAACCAGAGAGCATTGCTGCATTGACACAGGGAGCCCTGAGGAAGAAGAGAGGGAGGTGATAGACTCGTGGTATTATCACTAGATTACTCATCCAGAGACCCAGGTAATGTTCTGGGAAAGTCAGGTTTAATTCCTGCTGCAGCAAGTGGTGAAATTTGAATTCAAGAAGTATTTGGGATTGAGACTCAAATGGTAGTCATGAAACCACTGAGAATTGTCAAGAAAAACCTATCCTTCAGGGAATGAAACAGCCATCCTGACCTGGTCTGGTCTACATGTGTCCCTAGACTCACAGAAATGTGGTTGACTCTTAACTGGCCTCTGCGTAATTAGGGATTGGCAATAAATGCTGGCCCAACCACTAACACTCTCACTCTGTGAATGAAAAGTTTTTTTTTAGAAAGACCAGAGGATCTGGTAACCTTACCACACAAAGGCTTCCATAGTTTGAGGAGCTGGGATGGCAAGTATTATCAATAACTTGGTAAAAATAAAACTATATCCCTTTGTATCGTGCCATTTTTCTCAGAAGGCTCTTTTAATTGAACAGCAAGGACAGTCTTCAATTTTATGGCTACTTCAATGTCTCTTCAGCTTCAGCTTCCGCCATCACAAATTGGGCACCAAACCTCAATTTAACTTTTAGTGCCACAGACACGCCCTGGTCTGGGTCTTTTGTTCGCAGGCAGAGAAGCAGCTGCCACTCTCCACTGTTTTATCTCATTGATGCACCTCCAGTTGCACAGGCTCTACTCTGTTGAATCCTACTCTACCTGCTGCAGCCATCATTGAGTTACCAGTTGAAATTTTCTTCCTGTATGAGCCAACATTTTTAAACACTATTTCATGCTTCCCTATATTAGTTCAGAGTAGACACTCCTGACTGTTTGATTCCTGACCAATAACATTCATTATCCAGATGCCCTCTCTAATTTGCACTCAACCCACAGCCTACACAGTAAACAGCTGGCTTCTGTGAACCGTGTAATATCACAGGTCAACGAGATGTAGATTGAAATAGATAGAAGTGGCTAGCTTCAGTTGAACCCTTTCATTTCTTCGTATCTGAGGGAGTTCAAAAGGACAAGGTCATTTCCTTCAAATTAGGCCAGAAGCATGGCACAACAGCATCTGTCTGTTTATTACTATCAACGTTTTTTTACACCAAGGACTGCATTTCCTAGCGGACAAATCCTTCAGAACAGTCATTTGCTGCAATTTGCTGCATTACCGTGCAATGTCTCTGTTCTATATTTTAGAAAAAAAGAAATCAACCTACCTTTTACCAGTAGAAAAAAAATCTAAATTTATTAATGTTTCTAGAAATTATGAGACAAGTAAAATGTACCATCAAGTACTTTCAGTTGATAAACATCAATTATCTGCATCATTTATTAGCCTCTAAAATATTTGCCCAATGCAGCAAACAGATGTTGCCTGTTTTAGAAAGCAATCTTCATTTTGCTGAATAGGAGATGTTCCATTGTAGGGAGCTGCAGGAGAAGATTTGGATAAACATGTTTAAGCTAACCACATTGCACTTTAATTCCACTGAAGTAGGAACATGAATATTAATTTCTCAAAGGGATCTCCTAATATGCTATACTAAAACACCTTGGATATTTTAATACTTCAAAAGACAATGATTTTATTCTTTTTATTCAATCTGTAATACATTGTCAGTTCTTTTATGCCATAGGTTTTAATAATACCAAGAGACAGTGAAAGTGGTTTGCAGTTGCATTCTCCAAAATAGAAAATAGGGTTCAATTTTTACCACAAGATGAGATCAAATTGCAAACCAACAGGAACTCAACAACTCCCCAAAGAATTAATACTCACTGATTTCCCATCTTAGAAGATCCTATTTCCCCCTTTTAGAGGGATTCTGCTTCATATAAAGATTCTTTCAGGTTGATGTTTGTTTGATGTCAGAGCAGAAGAGAACAATATACATTCATCAGCCTCCTGACCTCATATCACGTAAAATGCAAGATCCTTAAAAAGACAGCATTTATATTAAACCAAGAAAGGGCTGATATTTATTCGTCATTGAGGATTCATGTGATTTGATGATCTTTAACAAAGTGAAAGATTAGTTGTGTTCAGTTGACCCAGGTCAGGAGAAAGTGAAAATGCTACAACCTGATACTGGTGTCAGCAATGGAGCGTTGATCACCTTCCAGTAACTGACTCCTACTGACCCTGCACAAACATAGTAAGTCTTGGGTGATGATAGAATCAGGTTCATTTACAATAGTCCTACAGTCAATTAATCAGTCAAGAATTACAGAAAAGGTTTGCACG
Source organism: Hemiscyllium ocellatum (assembly GCF_020745735.1). Taxonomy (NCBI): domain Eukaryota; kingdom Metazoa; phylum Chordata; class Chondrichthyes; order Orectolobiformes; family Hemiscylliidae; genus Hemiscyllium; species Hemiscyllium ocellatum. The sequence goes on from NC_083422.1 coordinate 23,516,873, forward strand.
TTAAGGCTATTTGATTGAGGTAAGGGAGAAAGAAGTGGTGACTGTGAAACTGTGCCACATCATTAGCCACCATCATTACTGGTGAAGCTAGTGAAATACTTGCAAAACTAATGGCGTCATGTGATTGAGTCATCAGGAGTAGAGGAAATTTGCTTCCATTACTAGGAATATTACTTGTTGAAGTGATGCATTCTTCTTCCTACATACTCATTGATGATATCATCACACATGTACACATATATGTGACAATATAAAAAGGCCATTTATTAGAATTGCAATCAAACTCATGAATAGGCTGAAAAAGATCCTTCTTCCTTTCTGAATTGCATTCCTATCACAAGAGTTAATCATGATGAATGATTCCATTCACAGAATAAGGATTAGTCAAGCAAACTGAATCATTTTCTGAAAAGTTAAGAATGCTTTGTAACTTTTTTTAAAAATGTAATCCGCATACAGGGGGTCCCCAATTTATGAATGTCCAACTTACAAACATGATCTTATGCAGGGATGTCATGTAAGTACCTTACATACAAACGTTTTCTGTACTTACAGTCAGATTCTTTATGTTGACCTGCATTGTATTCTGACTTGCGAATGGACTCAAGAATGGAACCGGGGAACTGCCTGTAAACATACAGCTGCCATGACCCCAGAGGAACAGAGGGCTACTCTCTCATTAGAAAAAGACACTTGGTCATGGTTTAACCTGAGGGTTACCATGTCTCAGACGAGGTTGAGAAGGTGGATCTTCATAGCAACTTCAGCTGATGCTGGAATTGAACCCACACTGTTGGCATCACTGAGCAGCCAACCAGTGAACTGTGCTAATCAACACCTGTAAACTGTGCAGGCACTTGCAGATAAACAATGAAGGTAACAAATGGACACAAAGTTCTATGACTTCAGTTTAAGGATGGATGATAACAGTGCCAGGGTCATCTCTGTTTGTGGATGCTGGACGGCTTAAGAAATTACAGTTCTTTTCAGGATTATTTAGTTTACAGAACCAAAAGCCAGCTTCCTTTGAATCATTGTTGATTTAAGTAAAATACATTTTTATTTTATTAGATTACTTACAGTGTGGAAACAGGCCCTTCGGCCCAACAAGTCCACACTGACCCGCCGAAGCGCAACCCACCCATACCCCTACATTTACCCCTTACCTAACACTACGGGCAATTTAGCATGGCCAATTCACCTGACCCGCACATCTTTGGACTGTGGGAGGAAACCAGAGCACCCGGAGGAAACCCACGCAGACATGGGGAGAACGTGCAAACTCCACACAGTCAGTTGCCTGAGTCGGGAATTGAACCCGGGTCTCAGGCGCTGTGAGGCAGCAGTGCTAACCACTGTGCCACCGTGCTTTATGTTGGAAGTCTTACACGTTTGTGATTATCTTTGGTTACATCAGATCACGATGGAAGGGTCTGAAAGAAGTTCCATTTTTACTTCAAAATTCTCATTTTGTTTGCGACCAGGAACAATTATCCACAACATTTCATTTTAAAAAAACACAGAAAATGCTGGAAACACTCAGCAATTTTAATGTTGTCAGTGGGGACAGCAAGATTCTGATGACAAACATGGATTTGAGATATAAACCCTCTCTTTCTCTCTTTACAGATGCTGCCTGTACCGCTGAACGCGGCCAAGATATTTTGTTCTTATTTTTACCATCTGCATTATATCACTTTTAAGCTGTTTTTTTAATTTTGGTATAAAGGTCAACCTTTGAAGGATCAAATAAATCTCTCCACAAACAGGGGTCAGCTCATCAGGCCAAGAACAAAAGTGAACCCACAGCAAGAGTATGGGTTGTTGCCATTTTGAAATATCACTAGTGCCTGATGCAAAACAGTGGGCATGTCTGAAGCTACCCTGCCCCAAGATCCTGAGGGTAACCAACTGAGTGGAAGTTGAACTGATGCTTCCTCTTGTAGGAGAATCTAGAACTTGGGGTCATAGTTTTAAAAAAATAAGGGAGTGCCCACTGAAAACAGTGATGAGGAAACATTTTCTTCTCTTAGAGAGTTGAGTGTCTTTGGACTCAAACCAACTGTCTTCCTAAAAAAGGTGGTGGATACAGAATCTTGAAATATTTTTAAAGGCAAATGTAGATAGATTCTTGATTTCCAAGATTATCAGTGTTATGCAGGAATGAAGAGTTGTGGTTTACATCAGACCAGCCACGATCTTACCAAATGGTGGAGTTGGCTCAAAGGGCTGAGTGGGCTACTGCTGTTCCTTGTTCATATATTTGTAACACAATCCATATTGCCTGCTTGATCTCTTGTATTCTCTTGTGCGGTGAAAAATTGAAGCTGACTAGTAATGCAAGTGTGGCTGAAATTGGGAGTTGTTTTTTCCACCAAGTTAATTTTGGAGTTGGGAAAAAAAGTTGTCTCATTTGGGGCAATGACATTTAGATTAGATTAGATTACTTACAGTGTGGAAACAGGCCCTTTGTCCCAACAAGTCCACACCGACCCTCCGAACAGCAACCTACCCAAACCCATTTCCTTACATTTTACCCCTTCACCTAATATTATGGGCAATTTAGCATGGCCAATTCACCTAACCTGCACATTTTTAGACTGTGGGAGGAAACCGGAGCACCCGGAGGAAACCCATGCAGACACAGGGAGAATGTGCAAACTCCACACAAGCAGTTGCCTGAGGCCATTTACTTCATGATTTACGGTAAGTTAAGGAGAAACGTTTAAATGAAACAAAGAACTGCAGCTGCTGGAAATCTGAAACAAAAACAATTTGTTGGAGAAACTCAACATTAGTGGAGAAAGCAGAGTTAATGTTTCAAGTCTAGTGACCTTTCTTCAGAAATGTGCTCTCTGTGGACAGATTCACTGGACTCGAGATGTTAATTCTGCTTTCTGTCCTCAGGGAAAGTTTGAAATTTGGTACTGTATTATTTTATTTTTTCTAATCTTTAGCATTATATTGAAAGTTTAGAAAATTTATTAGCATGTTTAAAGTCTGCTCACCATTACTGTTCCATCATCACTGATATCTGTCCTATACCTATTACCCCTCAATTTAAAGCTATGTCCCCTCATGCCAGTCAGCACCATCTGAGGAAAAAGGATCTCACTGTCCACCTGATCTAACCCCCTGATTATCTTATACTTCTCAATCAAGTCACCTCTCAACATTTTTCTTTCTAACGAAAACAGCCTCAAGTTCCTCAACCTTTCCTCATAAGACCTTCCCCCCATACCAGGCAACATCTCCTCTGAACCCTCTCCAAAGTTTCCACATCTTTTTTATAATGTGGTGACCAGAACTGTACTCAATACTCCAAATGCAGTCGCATCAGAGTTTTGTAAAGCTGCAGCATGACCTCGTGGCTCTGTAGGATAGACAGACTTCAGAATGGTTCCACAGGTCAGTGCTACATCGAGGGCCTGTACTGAGCTGTAATGTTCTATGATCAGTTTAAGCCTTCAGAGCTTCAAGTTAAACAAATTCATCCATCATCATCATTATTATTAAGAAAAATAAAATACTGCAGATGATGGAAATAAGCACAGAATATCTTAGAAATGCTCAGCAATACAGGCAGCATCTGTAACGGGAGAAAGATAAGTTTAATGTTATAGGTCAATATCTATCACGAGAATTTTCCTCACATTCATACGTTACTATTGAGCACAACAATTCAAATAAAAGTACACCTGGGCTACTCTGCTACAGCTTTCAGTAAGCTGACGTACCAGACTTATCAGTACAGCCTTTCTCATATTTTGAAAGATTAACAACTGGGTTACCACAGTTCCATTTTTAGTCATTCTCCGAACTTACTTTGGAAGAGGATTGGTGATCTTAGTGGTGAGACAATGTGAGAAGTTGAGGACAGGTATTATCAAGACTATGGCCTTCAAAGCATATTTAGGTTACCTCTTTGCCAATTTTAACTCCTGAGAAAACTGTTTGTTTGACCATTACATCTTCAGAACAAAATCACAGACAAGTGACTTGAAAAATTATTTTGAAATGGTTTTTCCTGCCAGTGTTGTGGGTCACACTGAACAATATGAATTCAACTTTTCACATATATTGTCTCATAAAAAGTGATGTTGCTTTAAACGCTCCCAGCTTCAACCTCCACCTCCATCCTTACCCCTACAGCTTTCCTGCAAAATGTCAATAGTATCCATTTTACATGTCACACTGGTGGACAGATTTATTCCTAGTCCATGTGGCAAATCAAATTTTATGCCACAACAATCATAATGTTCTTAGCTGTCATAAAATATCATGACAGACTTATGGATCAATATAATTGGCTCAACCCATTTTATCTTATAAAGTTTGGAACTATTTGACCTTGTAAACAACAGGAATTTCAAAATCTCCCAGCCTTCACTGCCAGCTGACCTTCAGGAAGTGTGCGGGTGTTTGCTGCTGTTTGTGTTCTGATGCCCTTAATGTAAATGAGAAATCTCTCTCTTAAGCAGACCCTTGGGACAGTGGATGACTTGCCTCCTCTCCTGTTGGATGGGTTCTGAAAAGATTGAGAAGTCCAATGCATGATCTGCGCCTCTGCCGCATGTGGAGGCAGATCATTTTCAAAGGGTTGGGTTGTTAGGAGGTTTGCATGCTCTCTCAATATTGCATCTGCACACTTTCTATGAAGTCTTTTGATGTGTTTACTGCCTCTCGAATGTACTTACTCTACTTTGATCAGACAGAAGCCAGGATCTCCCACGAATGTATGGGGATACTTGAATTCATCAGAGATGCAAATGAGGACGTCCCTCAAGTGTTTCCTTTGTTCTCCTAAGTGTCTTTCTTGATACAAGTATATTCTGAGTAGTGGACTTGCTTGAGGAGTCTAGTAAGAGGCAGATATTTGAAATGCTCTGCCAGTGGGACTGGTTTTGAGTGATGAGTGCCTTAATGCCAGAAAATTGGCTTGGAACAGGATGGAACTATTGGGCCACCATTCTTTTTTTACAATATTTGAAGGAACTTGCAAAGCCATCACTCCTCCACGGGTTTTCACTGAGGCAGTTATAGAAAATGGAGAGCATTAAATGACATATATCACCATTGCTCCCTTATCACTGGGTAAAGACTCTGGAATCCCTCCTTAATGGCTTTGTGGGTGTCCTGAAACACAAATGGATTGTAACAATTTAAGGTGGTAAGTCACTGGCGCCCTCTTAAGGGCAACTAACAATAGTAATAAATGCTGGTCCAGCCAACAAAGCCCACATCCCAGGAATGAAGAAAGAAAAAGAAGTTCATTAAATGCCTAGAAAACAAAAGACCCTCTTCTGTCCAGTTCCCACAGCAGAATATGGAATACTTTCTATCTTCAGAACCCTCCACCCCTCAACTCACTGAAGGCTACCATACCCAAGGAAAATTCATTTTGCCTCCAAAGTGCCAGTTCAACCTCTGTCCAACTGAGAAAGAGTTTTCAAAGACCAGAACCTCAAACCCTGACACGTAAGGTCACAGCTTACTGGGCAGGAATGACTCCTGCATTCTGAAGTAATGACAGATATTGTTGCACCCACAGACTTCATTTTGGATTGATAAACAATACATGCAAATAGCATCATCTTCATATTAAAACTTCACTGCACCATGAGTCTGTCTATTGTGCAAATACAACCATCTGCTTAATCTTTCTTCAAACTTGCATTGTTTAGATTAGAGTTTAGTTCACTTACATATTTGGCAAGTATCTTTTTAAACAAATATTAAAAATAGCTATCCCGCTAAAGCATAGAATGTTTATCATCTTTAAGGCATAAGGGGAAGGGAGAGCTTGTGAACCACTATTCTGACTGTACAGTAGAGAGACAAAACCGCATAATTATCGACCAGTCAGGCCAATATCAATTGTGCCCAAACTCTGAATTGTGAAGACAAGATAAGAGTAATAGTCATTTAGAAATGTAACAATTAATTGAGCATGGTCAACTTTAACAATTTAAATGTAGATGGTGTAGCTGCTCCATTTATTGACACTGTCAGGCTTTCTGCCACTCCCTATTGTTCCTTTTCAGTGTTGCATTGTGCTCTATGCTGTGCATTTCCGTATGCTGCCTTTTTTGTATTAACAGCAGATGAAATAAGTTTGTGTTCTCAGTATCATAAGCATCAGACAAAAGAGAAGAATGGGTTGGGTGAGGACAAATTTGTTATTTGTCCTCCTTGTATGCCTCTTCACAAAACATGGTGTTCTGTAAAATGTGAAACTATTAAGGTGCCCCATCTATTTGAGAACATTTGAAATATCTCTCAGTAGACTTTTGATGAAATGAAGTAAACTGGGTGAACCTTATTAAAATTGATATTTCTTCCAACTCAGTTTACAGTGTTTCCTGCTCATGATGCAGCATCCTCTAGACAGGTGGGACCAAATACAGACTAGATGGCTGCTTTGCTGATTGTCTGCATGCAGTCTGCAAGTTTGATCCAAAACTCTTGGTCAGTTGTCATTTTCTAACTTCTCCTCGGTATCAAGCATTGTCCCAATGAAACTCAATGGAAACAAAGGAAATATCGCCTCACCCCAGAGTCAGGAAGCTGAGACCCAGATCAAATCAAGGTCCTGACTGTGCATCACATCAGTGTCAGTGACCTAAGTACATTTGCTAGCTCTATCATCAGGAAATCCTGTCCAATATACATATGGCTTGTGTACCACTGGGGTACCTGCCAAGGAGTCTTCCTGTCTTCCCCATCGGACCAACTTTTGAGGGGGAGCAAAGTGATCCTGCAGAGACATCATCAGCCTAAGTAGTTCAACGGTCTTCAAAATGTCTCCACATCGTCATGTTGTCACACCATTCACCTAAATGGCTGAGGCAGGAAAAGAGGCTTATGACAGCGTCTCTCCCGAGGAGATACAAATTACGTTCTTTGTCTCTTCAGCCCCTTCAACTCAGGAACCAACCATGAATCAAGGCACTGAGAGACTGAGGCTGCCCTGCGATGAGCCAGGTATCGAGGCTGGTGGACAGAAACCACAGCTATCACTGTCTGATGAAGATGCATTGGAGCAAATAGACTCCACCTCACCCTTAATGCCAGCATTTGTCATAAGGGCTGAGAATTTCTTAAGCCATGGGATATACTAGCTGGCTCACTCTGGTGGGGAGCATTCACTGAGTGGTCAAGGCTACACTGCCATATCTTTGAATGTTGATGGCTTTGGTTCTGACTCCTCCCAGCCTCTGTGTCAGGGAAGTAGATGGTCAGGAGCCATCTCGTAAACAGATGATCTTCATCCTCCAGCAGCTACCCATGCAGTCCTGAACATCGTCCTGAACAGATAGAGTGCCCAAGACTCTTACCAGATGAAGCAACTGCAACAGCTCTCCAGATATGAAGCACAAAACTGCAAGATACATTTCCTTTGGTCACAGGCTAGCTGGACATTCAATGAGTCCAAGTCTTTGCAGTTGAAGAATCTGGCCAGCTGCTCTGTTAGTGCTTTAATGACCCACCAGGACCTGAGGGAATTCACTAATGCTAACAATAACCCCCTGTGCCTGTGCTGACTTGCTGCTCATATTGGATGTATTCCATGCCCTCCAGAATATCGAATGTGTGACCTACCTGAAGGTGTGATGAATTGCCAGCTGAGATCCAACCCAGACCTGTGGCTAATCATTGGACTGACCCAAAGCAAAAACCTGCACCACCACAGTGACCTGGACAGCTGCAGATAAGTCATTAGGTCACTGTGTACTAAACACTAAACGTCTGAGGCTACCTGACTGGATAGGCACAGTGTACTATGGAATTACCAACCTCTCAACTGGGCACTCAATGTCTTGGTTGGCACCTTCTTCGTCGTGATACATCTCAGTCTTTCCTCCTGAGCCTCTGTTAAAACATTTCCTTCCTTTTTCAGAATCAGAGCAACCTGCCCCAATCTCACCTGCCTTGACTCCTGCTTGATCATTCACCAGGGCTTCCTCTGCCAACTTCTGTTGCCCTGCTGCCACCACCCACTTGGCACTGGCAACTGAAAACCTCACAGCTTCAGTGGCAGCAGCTCAAGTGGAATTGGTGAAGCAACAGAGTATGATTCACTGCTTTGAGTTTATTTATTTTATGCGGCACAGACATTGGTTCATTTGGTTGCTCAGCTGTGTGTACGACAGTGTCTCAGAGGCCGTGTACACCCGATCACGAACTTAACACTGATGCTCCGAAGCCTGTTAATGAGCTCAGCAACAAGCTCAATAAGAAGTTAATTGGATTTCTGGCTTCTCCCTTCCTCCCTTTGAAAATTCCTTCACATTCTGGAAGGTTCGGGATGCATAGTCATCTTTCAAGAATGTAGACTTTAGCCGTTAAAACATAGAACATAGAACAATACAGGCCATTCGGCAGGCCATTCGGCCCTCGATGTTGCGCCAACCTGTGAACTAATCTAAGGCCATCCCCCTACACTATCCCATCATCATCCACATGCTTATCCAAGGACTGTTTAATTCCCCTAATATGGCTGAGTTAACTACATTGGCTGGCAGGGCATTTCACGCCCTTGCCACTTTATGAGTAAAGAACCTGCCTCTGACATCTGTATTAAATCTATCACCCCTCCATTTGTCGCTATGCCCCCTCATACAAGCTGACGTCATCATCCTCAGGAAAAGACATTCACTGTCTACCCTATCTAATCCTCTGATCATCTTGTATGTCTCTATCAAATGCCCTCTTGGCCTTCTTATTTCCAATTAGAACAGATCCAAGTCGCTCAGCCTTTCCTCATAAAACCTTCCCTTCAGACGGTAAATCTCCTCTACACCTTTTCCAATGTTTCCACATCCTTCCTGTAACGGGGCGACCAGAACTGTAAACAATATTCCAAGTGCAGCCGCACTAGCGTTTTGTTTAGCTGCAGATGACATTGCAGTTCCGGAACTCAATTCCTCTACCACTAAAACCTAACACACTGTATGTCTTCTTAACAGCACTATCAACCTGGGTGGCAACTTTCAGGGATCTATGTACATGGGCTCCAAGATCCCTCTGCACATCCACACTCCAAGAATCTTTCCATTGACCCTGTATTCTGCCTTCCTGTTATTCTTCCCAAAGTGAAGCACCTCACATTTATCTGTGTTGAACTCCATTTGCCACATCTCAGCCCAATTCTGCAGTTTATCCAAGTTTATGAAACCTGCAACATTCTTCCCCAATGTCCACTAATCCACCGACTTTAGTGTCAAACATACTAATCCACCCACCTATGCCTGCGTCTAAGTCATTTATAAAAATTACAAACAGCAGTGGTCCCAAAACAGATCCTTGTGGCACACCACTAGTAACTGGACATCAGAATGAATATTCTCCATCAACCATCACTCACTGCCTTCTTACAGAAAGCTAGTTTCTAATTCAAACTGCTAAATCACCCTCAAACCCATGCTTCTGCATTTTCTCCAACAGTCTACCTTGTGGAACCTTATCAAAAGGCTTACTGAACTCTATGTACACCACGTCAACTGCCCTACCCTCATCCACATGCTTGGTCACCTTCTCAAAAAAACTCAATGAGGTTTGTGAGAAATGAAACCAAAAGAGAAATTGCTGGAAAATCTCAGCAGGTCTGGCAGCATCTGTAAGGAAAGAACAGAGCTGATGTTTCGAGTCAAACTGACCCTTTGTGAGAAATGATCTGCCCTTGATGAAGCCATATTGACTATCCGCAATCAAATTGTTGCTTGCTAGATGATTATAAATCCTATCTCTCATAATCCATTCCAAAATTTTTCCTACAACAGATGTAAGGCTTACTGATCTACATTGACCTGGGTCATCTCTACTGCCTTTCTTGAACAAGGGCACAACATTTGCAATCCTCCTATCCTCTGGTACTAAACCTGTAGACAATGATGACTCAAAGATCAAAGCCAAAGGCTCCAACATCTCCTCCCTGGCTTCCCAAAGAATCCTCGGATAAATCCCATCTGGCCCAGGGTACTTGTCTATTTTCATTCCTTCTAGGTAGGTAACACCTGTTCCTTACTAACCTTGAGCCTTTCTAGTCTAATATCTTGTATCCCAGTCCTGTCCTCTACAATATTCTCCTTCTCCTGAGTGAAAACCGATGAGGAATTTTCATACAGCACCTCTCTAATCTCCAGAGTCCACATACAACTTCCCACTTCTGTCTTTGACTGACCCTATTCCTAGCCTCGTCATCCTTTTATTCCTCACATACCGGGGAAAGTTTTAGGGTTCTCCCTTATTCTGCCTGCTAAAGACTGTTCATGTCCTCTCTTTGCTCTTCTTAACTCTCTCTTTCAATCCTTCCTAGGTAATCTTTATCTGCATGAACAATCAAAACTCTTGTCCCGCATTCTTCAATGTTACACTTAGATGCAATACCTCCAATCACTGAATGCAATTATTCCCTTTCATTACATGCTTGATTTAAACTCTGTCACATTCTTTTCATTCTTTCTTTCAGATTTCCTCTCTCTCCTGAAAAGACATTTGCCTCTGACATTTTGATTTTTTTAAGATAAGTCAATGTGAAACATTAACACTGTTTTTCCTTCTACAAATGCTGCCTGACCTGTTTTCCCAACTTTTCTGAATGACTAAGATGTGACTGAATTACTTCAGATATGGTGAATGACCAACAGACATGTAGCTGCAAAACACATGAGTTATTGGTCCAACTGAAACAGTAAACAACATTCACTCCTTCACAACACACCCCACAAAAATAGTTCACTTTCTTTGCAGTTTGCTTTTCTTAATAGAAAAAAACTCATTCAAATGAAACTTTTCACCACATTGTGCTATCCTGTGATACCCAATATTAAAGCACATTGCCACAGATCCCCATTCCATGCAGCATTGTGCTGAACTTTACCCTTGATGGCTTCAGTCTGGAGTTCCACTGCTAGATCTGATGAGGTCTAAGATCTTACGATGGCAAGAATTGCCACACTATGTTTTCGCTTAAAATAACTCTCCTGCTGTGAATTATGATACGTTCAGATTAAAAATAAATGTGGAGCTTGTGAATTGTTCTTCATTCAGTATTCATACAGAAAACAAAATCGTAATCATCAGCTTTACCCGGAGATTATGAGCACAGCTGAACCCGAGACATCGACATATAGCAGCCTTTATGTGCTAAAGTAGCAGCATTTTCCATTAAAAATATTCAATAAGTAACATGAGTTTAAAACTGTGCTTTTCAGTAGTATCAAAAAACTCAGCTCTGTGCCTGAAATTCCAATTTTTTGTCTTAACAAAGACCCATCGACTCATTCATGTTGATTGAAATAGGTTACAGTCTGATAAAATAACAGAGGAATGCTGTGGAGGTTTGATATGAAAATTGGATAGTAGGTCCATGACATGGAGCATTCTTTTTAGGGGATTTTTAAAAAAAATAATGAGTTATAAATAATCTTATTTAAACTTGGAAGCCTTTATCATATTAAAATGCAGATATCCCTTATGAATAGAAAGAATAAATAAGTAGCGCACACATTTGGAAGTTCAGCTCTGGCCTGAGTCATTTCTTTACAGATTTATTTTAAACAGGCAGCCTTAAGTTGGTTGAGGTGCTGCGACCAAGTCTGAGTTGACACTATTCAATCAACTAATGAAACTCAAGTATAACATGGCAGGAATCATTTGGCACAACAATAAGAAACCCAGCAACTCCGACATCATACCAAACTAGGAAGGAATATACATTGACAGCATTTCTGTCACATGCTCAGCATGATCCAAAGTGCGGAGGGGAAGTGAGGTCTGTAGATGCTGGAGATCAGAATTGAGAGTGTGTTGCTGTCGACAGTAAAGCTGTCTGCATTGTCCAGAAGAGCACCAACTTATTTCCTGATGAAGGGCTTTTGCCCAAAATGTCCATTCTCCTGCTCCTTGGATTCTGCCTGACCTGCTGTGCTTTTCCAGCACCACACTCTCAACTATGTTCCAACACAGGATCCCACATTTCACTGTATAGGCAAGTTACATTCTTCAAAAGGACATTGGGTTCAACCCAGTGGGTGGCAATTTAAGAAATGTGCCACAAAATTCTCAGGAAGCAGAGTCGCATCATGACGACTTCTGATATCACATTCATCGCTGCGCGTGTGGAAAATGGGCAATTCTCTCATTATGCAGCCTGCTTGTACTCTAAGCATGCAGAATGATCAAGGATCATATTTCTGGGTTAAGAGGAAATGCTGCATGATCAGTAAAGAGGGTGAAATTGTTGAACTGACCTGTCTGACACATTTCCACATTAGCACTGATTCTAGGGTGAATATTAGAACAGATTCCAAAAAGAAATGGATAGGTTCTTGTCAAAATAGATGATTCCTCTATTACTTCAGTTGGTTAAACATCAGACCCCCTAAAAAAAATGCAAGAACTATTCAGAGACAGTACAACGAGCACTATCTTTATGGATTTCACTGGACAGAAAATGTCACTTGCGCCTTACCTGAATGCCTCAAATGTGGACAGATATTGGCAAACACTGCAATGGTACTTAGTAAGTTAAGACACTACTAATAGGCACAACATCCATATCTTGAGACCAATAAAATTCAGTACTTCAAGAGAGAGATTGAGAGAACAAAACATCAAGCAGGCTCAGATAAAGATGAAGAGACTTGTTACATGGTGGCTGAGCTTTTAGCAAAATCAAAGAAAGCCCATAACATTGCCAAAACCATAATCACATCTGCATGTGAAAAAAAACTGTAGGTATAATCTTAGGGGCTGATGCCGCTAAAGAGATCAACAAAACTCCACTCACTGATAATACACTTCAACAGCAAATTAACCGATAGAGGTGTTGCTGCAAGAGAAATTAGCTAATAGTGGGAGATTTGATTTGCAAATCGAGGAGTCCACCAATATAAGCAGACACCGCCGGCTGCTGGCCAATATTTGGGGTGTTGATGGGAACTCCATTCAGAAAAATATTTACTTTCGTAAGGAACTACCAAGTTAGGCGATTGATGAAGAAATATCTCAGGTAACTTAAGAGAAAACAAACTTACCTGGGTCATGTGATGGAGCATCAACACTGATGAAGCACCCTCCATGACAGGGAAAGACAGAGGATTTGTCAGTCAGGTGAAAATGCAAAAACCTGACATTCAGATCTCCTATTAAATTCTCCACTGTGAAACTCTCATAGCCTAAACAATGCTCCCACAGTTAGCTTCAGAATTAGAGCAAGCTGTGAAAATTGTGAATTACATAAAATCATGAGCTTTAAAATCATCTTCAGTCACATTTCCTGTCCATGTGCAGAGATGGCAGACCAAGCATCAGAGTTTACTGTTACACACTGAGATGCAATGCTTATCCTGGAGAAAAGATTCTCATCCATATTTGTAAGCTGTGGAAAGAAGTGATAGAGTTTGAACAATGCATGAACTGCTTATAAAGAGTTACAATCTGCTGATTACTGATGGGCTGGTATATCACACAAGCATTTTCAGCTGACTGAATAAGCTCTACACTAAAATGCAGATGAAGAAGAGCCAATCCTGACCTCGCAGATAAACTTCAATATTTCAGGTCAAAACTGGGCCTTTGGCAATAGACAGTGTTAGGGGATTGGCTCGAGACATTTTCACTAGTATCGTCACAGCAGATGCAACTCTCAAGATGCACAGTCTGATATTCAAACATCTCAAAGCATGGCAACAGAAGTCTGAGTTCTACCTCTATTCTACAAATGTGGAAGACTATAACTGGATATGTGATCCATTCCGATCAATGTCTTCTAATTTATCAAAAAAAGCTGATGTTAAAAAGAAAAAGAGGAGTACACAGAGCTACAGATGGACTGCACATTAGACCAGAGTTTGGAGAGGTGTCTTTGTACATGTTTTGGGGAACTGCAGTACATGAGTAACGGATAATCTCTGCCCATGTTGTTACTGTACTCTTGTCTTTTGCAACAACATATCTCTGGGAGCTAGCATTTTTTAAACACTGGTTTATGTGAAAAACAGCAGGTAGGAGGGTGCATGTCAATGGAGCAAGATTTGTGGGTGGTCCTCTCATCAATTCCTCCTCTGCATGCACCACAGGTCCAGATCTCCCACTGGCCCAGTAAATTGCAATTTATTGTACTTTGTATTTTTCTCTGATCTACTGGTATGACCAATAAAAAATAGCTGAGTTGAGTAGGTTTTGATAATGTGTCTGTGCTTAGTCAAGACGGTGTATTTTTCTGGTGGATTTGAAACACTAATGCTTTTCTTTCTTCTTTTGCTTGTTATATGCACTATGTTGCAAAACTCTCTTAAGGTCATAACCAAAGTAAATGTGATATTTATGAGCTATCAATTTAGCTGAAAAAAAGTGAGTGTGGCATGAAATCATTTATCTCATTGAAGTGTGTCTTGTAAAGGACAGGAACCACTCAGCTAAAATGTACAAGAAGTCCAATCACTCAAAAACGTGCAACATAACAGCACATGAAGAAGAACCAACCAGAGAATAATGCCAAGGAAGCTTTCAATGTTTCTTCATGGCACATGAGCAGGTCAACAAAGTCCAAGAGCTAGTTGCAATGCTACAGCTTGCAGACTCAGACAGAAAGTACATATGGTAAACTTGACACACCCCACTGACACATCAGAAAACTTGAAGCTTTGCCTCCATTCAAGTGATACATCCCGAAAAGAATGGTCAACATGCATTGTATGCAAAATTTGACTTTGGCATCAGTGCAAGCATCATTCGTTTACGCATCATACACAGAATACACTCAGGAAATTAGCATAGAATGTTGCAGTCCTCACATGATAAGCTTAACGGTCTACAATAGCTTTGACGTTCCATCCATTGGTACAGTTTGAGTATGCACGGATCTAGATATATTTACAATCTATGGGGAAACAACTTCATCAATTGCAACACCAAAGATTCCGGGTCACAACACTGAGTGTACCCACCACCTGAGTAAGTTTTAGCAAAATGGATTTGATGCTTTTGGCAACTTTAAAGGCAATGCTGTATTACATGTTACATTCAAGTTGAGATAACTGTCTGCACACTCATTGATCATCATCCTTTCTTTCCAACCATGGGTCATGCTCATGGCAATTGGTAGTGAGATTATGGGAGGGATGCACTGTCTAGGTCTCACATCCCGAAGGATTGGTACCCCATGATCTGAACTACCTCATCCACAATACTATTACTGCACTGTAGACTTCCAGCTAATCCTGTGACCTCCTCTGGAATGTTACCTGCCAACAAAAAAGCAGTCTGAATATCTGGCTGACTTCTGGGTCGGACAGGAAACTTGATTTGAAAGAAAAGACTTTGTGTTGTGTTCAAACAAGGTTTGTGAAAAAAAACTTTCCCATGATTTGGGTACTGCCGGCATTATAGGTTGGTTGGCCATCTCTACTGCCCTTGAACTGCTGCAGTCCAATTCCACCCCCAGTACTGTGCTCTAACCAAAACATTATCCCCTACAACAAGCCACCCTCACAAAGTGTACCTCAGTAAATATTAAAGTTGTTAGTTGTTTCTCTCTCCACAGATGCTGTGTGATTTACTCAGCATTCCCAGCTTCCTGTGTTTCTATATGAGATTTCCAGCATCTGCAATATTTTGACTTGGGTATTATTTAACGTCCTTGCTTCAAAAGCATTGGGCTGTTTGCTCTGACAAGTCAAAGGCCACACCACCAGGTTATAGTCCAACAGGTTTATTTGGAAGTGCAAGCTTTCGGAACATGCTTTTTCATTAGGTAGCTAGTGGGGCAGGATCATAGGACACAGAATTTATAGTAAAAGATCAAAGTGTCATACAGCTGATGTGATGCATTGAGCAATACTAGATTGCTGTTAAGTCTTTCACCTTTTAGAATGGATTGCATGTTTTGGTTCATTAATATGTAGATCCCAGACATCTTTCAAGACACATTCCTGAGTAACTTAAGGTTGTGTAAAATAAAGTGACATCTCAGCTTAGATAATGCATTAAAAGGTGTGAGGTTAGAGTCTTTATGCATTCCAACCATGAGTCAGACTGGTTCTATTTCCAAATTGGAATTTATAAAATGTCACATGGACTGACTGTGCTTTTTGAACAAAATAGAATATATCTGCAAATGCAAATTCATCCCATAGACGTGTGTGCATGTTTATGCCTGCCCCGAGGCATGGTACATTGGCGAGACCAAGCAGTTGCTGTGACAATGGATGAATAGACAACACACAACAATCGCCAGGCAGGGATGTTTCCTTCAGTTGGGGACCACTTCAGCAGTCAAGAGCATTTGGCCTTAGATTTTCGGTGACCATCCTCCAAGATGGACTTTGGGATACACAACAAAGCAGAGTCACCGATCAGAGGCTGACAGCCAAGTTTGTACCCAAGAAGGTGGCCTCAACTTGGATCTTGGGTTCATGTCATACTACAGGTGACCCCACTACACTATACACTCTCAAACACACACACGCGCAAACCCCCCTCTCATACACACCCACACACCCTTTCACAGGCATATATGCTGTTACGTTCACGTGCACACACTGTGAAGTATATACACACACAAACAAACAAACAATCTCCTCTTTCTTTCCAGTCAATTCATGTGACATTTTAAAAATTACTAATTTGGAAATAGAACCAGTCTGACTCAAGATTGGAATACATACAGACTCTAACCTCACACCTTTAATGCATAAAGTTATCTCGGGAATGTAACTTGAAAGAAGTTCTAGGATTTACATATTAATAAATTGAAATTTGCAACCCATTCTAAGTGATTAAGACTTAACAGCAATCTAGTTTGTTCAGTTGTATGACACTTTGTTCCTTTACTGTGAATTCTGTGTCTGATGATCCTGTCCCATAAGATATCCAACAAAGGAGCAGCGTTCCTAAGACTTGTACTTACAAATAACCTGGTGTTTTGTGTTTTTTTTAACTTTGTCCACCCACGTCCAACACTGGCACCTCCATATCACGCTAATCAAAAGAGTCACTGCTCCAGATATTTTCCTCACGGTGAATGATATCGGAGTCTTTGCTTCTCAATGAGCAAAATCACCACTGACTTGTAACTAGCCAATGCACTAAATTAATCCACTATCGACAACATAATTTAAGCACATTATTAAGGATGCAAACATAAGGGTTGGGGAAATTGATGGAGCAATATTACAACAGGAAACATAATTAAGGAAAGAAAGAACATGGTCAGAGAACAAAGTGGAATAGAAAATTGGAGGAAATTAATTTGTTAACTGGAAAATGGAGCTCGGAATTAGACACTTCTGGAATGGTAAAAATCTCTGGCAGGGACCTTATGCCCAAGGCAAAAGCACAA
Organism: Hemiscyllium ocellatum; assembly: GCF_020745735.1. Classification (NCBI taxonomy): domain Eukaryota; kingdom Metazoa; phylum Chordata; class Chondrichthyes; order Orectolobiformes; family Hemiscylliidae; genus Hemiscyllium; species Hemiscyllium ocellatum. Next base: position 23,534,220 of record NC_083422.1, read on the forward strand.
AAGGATGCTTTGATCATTGATTTCCTGAATGCAAGGCCTCACTATGTGCAAATTGGTTGCCATCCTTTTCTATCAAAAGAAAGTGACTAAATTTTAAAGTTCTTCATTGCCTGTGAAATGCTTTGGGATGAGAAAACTTTTATACAAATCCAAATGTTGGTTCTTTCCTCGTTCTATTATTCTGCACCATCCACATTCTGTTTCACTCCAAGAAGTAAGGAAATTATGTTCAGTCCTCCTAGGTAAAGTAAGTAGGTCATTTCCTTTTTACCAATTTTATGGTCTCCATTTCCATCAAATTCGATTTAATTTTTGTTCTTATTATTTCATTACAAACTCTAAAAAAGTGCTGTCATTCAACAACATGCTTCAAAGTTCTGTGAAATTTCAGATTTGCTGTTTTTCTTTGAATCGTAAAAAAAAATTTGAACTATGTAGAATGCTGACATTTTCTATCTTGAGGTAAAACAAACAAAATTGAACAATTGATTTTGCCAATGAGAAATTCTCCAGCCATGACTGCGATGCAAGAATATATAATCAGTACTCCAACAAGCTGAAGAGGTTAAAATGGCTCATGCAAAATGTCATCTTGATCTATTAGTAACAAAGACAAAACAAAATGTTTTAAATGGGACAATGTTTCAATTTGTCTGACAACATTCAAGTTTTAAACGTGGAGATCAAGATTCAGAAAGAAAAAAATCAAAATCAGCCCAAGATTTTTCCAAGTTTTCTCAAAGATTTATTTTTTATGTAGTTTTTTTCCCAAATTATTGCAAAGGGAAACAATATTTCAAAATATCTAGTATTTTCTGACAATGTGAAACATCATGAATGGCAATGCATGTTTATATTGTATTTAAATATCAACTTGGTTCAGTAGTTGCACTCTTATTCTGAGTTACTCAGCTGTGGATCAGCTGGCTGACACACCTACGTATGCAGTTCTGAAGGAGTGTTACATTATTGGAGGTGCCATTGAATGAGATGTGAAAACTAAGGTTGTAAATGATGTTTCGAGTGGATTAATATGATAAGGACCCACAGCACCATTCCAAAGTGGAGTTCACCTGGTGCTCTCACCAACATTTACACCTCAGGCAAAAGCATCAACAAGATAATCTAGTCATTAATCTCCTTTTTGTTCATATGGCCATAATGTGTGTAAATTGGTTGCCATCTTTTTCTATAAGACAGCTGTGATTAAACTTCAAAAATCCTTCATTGGCTGTGAGATGCTTTGGGATCTGAAAGGTTTTGTACAAATGTAAATGTTGTTTCTTTCCTTTGCTCTATTATTCTGTATCATCCACATTCCTTTTGATTTTAAAACATAAACAAGTTGAGTCATTTAATTAGTTCAAAGATAAATTCTTTGTTTGATGTAGAATTCCATTCTTATTGCATGCTGAGCTCGATGAGGCTTTAGAGGTATGCTATTATTGACCTCAAATTGACATGTGAGGAACTATGATACAAATGAGCATTTCTGCTAGAACCACGGTTGATGAGTATTCAAAATTACTTTCTAATCCAATCTAAGAAGGACCCATGACCAAATCAGATCTCAATGTTGAAGTGTGTGGTCAGAATCATCAGAGATTTTCACTTACAACAGATAGACAGCTTCTACTCAGCAATCCAATGGATTTACACTTGCCAGGTTACACGCCCAGCAGACACTTGGCACGGTTTATGATTGATTTCTAGTGAAATAGTATTCTACTGATGAACACGGTTCAATCTCAACTTTTGAATTCATAGAGCACTTATTTTTCTAATGTTAAATATTTCTACAACAAGGCTGTAGAATGGCCAGCAAACTCAGGGAGTTGAGCCTGAATTGTGTCTGAGATATCAGACATTTCTTTCTATTAACTTCATCATCAGGATATATACACCACTCTGGCAAGGCCAGCATTTATTGCCCATCTCTACTTTGACCTTGAGGTGGTGGTATTTAGCTGGATTAGATCACATGTCACTATAGATTGTCATTTTTCATAGCTGAATGCATATAAGGCAACTCATCCATTTATCTATCATAAAGCATCTAAGTGAACTGAATTCAGTACAACAATATTGCAATAGTTCCAGCATTGTCAACACAAGAGAAATTACAAAGTTTCTGCTTCAGTATTATTTGCCAACTTATTGTTCTTCAAAAAGGTCACTGACTTCCTGTTGAGTGAAACATCCAGTCATTCATTCAGTTCAAGCACACACATTTTCCACTTGACTTCCTCAAGACTGTACCCCTTGACCTGAGGCAGTACCAGCAAGCGTACTGAGACATAAGTTACCGAAAGCTTTTTTGTGGGGATAAGGGATTCCAAGAAGATGAGAAATTGAAAAAAATACAGAACTTTCCATTACAGAATTACAGCTCAGCAATTTCAAGAGAATTGGTTCAGTAAATAAACATTGTAAATATTTTCAAGGCAATGGCAATGTTATCACAAATCGACTAGGCAGTGCAAGAAACAATAGTCTAAGGCATTTACAGAGTATTCACCCTTTCATGTCCACACTGGTCAACAAAGATCTGATTACACTATTCCTATTTTCCACCTGTTGGCCCATCATCCTGTGGCTATGGCAACGCAAGTGAATATCTAAATACTGCTTAAATATTACAAGAGTCCAAGACTCCCACCACCATCTAATTTATTATTGCATTGTCTGCTCTCCTCTTAGCCTTCTATCTTTTATCTTATTTCCACGCTCCCTTGTTATTGACCCCTCTAATAATGTCCACCCTATTTATGTCCCTCATATTCTTATACACCTCTGTCAGGTCAACTTATTACCTTCACTGCTCCAAGGAAAACAACTCTTTTCTTATAAGTCAGGCCTTCAAGCCTGGGCAGCATCCTGACAAATTTCCTCTGCACCCTCCCTACAGGAATCAAATTCTTCCTTTAGTATGGTGGCCAAAACCGCACACGGTACTCCGATTGTGCCTAGCAATTTATACAATTCCAGAACAACCTCTTTGCTCTGGTAATCCATGCCTTTCCGAATGAAGGCAAATATCCAATATGCCTTCTGAATTGCCTTATCTACGTGCACTGCTACTGTCAGGGATTTGTGGAAATCCACACCTGGCTCCTTTGATTTTCAGCTCTTTCCAGGGTTCTACCATTCCTAGCAACTCTGACTGTCCAGCATCTGCAATCCTCACTTTGTCATATTGTAATCCCTTGCTTTGCCAGCCCTTCCCAGAAACATTATCTCAACTCTTCTTTGGGTTGAATTCCATTTTCCACTGCTCTGCCCATCTGAGCAGTCAATTGATATCTTCCTATCATTTTATGGCTATCCTCCTCACTATTTCCCACCATGCCAGCTCAGATCACTCTCTGACAAACAAGCCAGAATCAACAGAACTCTCATCATCAACGTCTTTTAAAGAGCTTTGTTGGTTTTCTGTTGTAATGTGAAAAAAAGTGCATAAAATAAGGAGCTTTCTGAGTCATTAAATGTTGTTTCTGTAGAATTATATATCTCCCTGTCACATACAACATTCATGGTTCTCTCTAATGAACAAGTACATCTTTACTAAATAGTTAAATAAAATAGAGGAGAATAGTTGCTCTGTGTTTTGATCATTTCCCCAGTTATCCAGAAATGATGGAGGGGTCCAGTTGGGAGAGGTGGTGTTAACCTACAGTTGATGTTCCTGTCACTAGGCTCGAAGGATGTTACAAAGGCTGGAAGGAAATAAAGAGTACCCCAATTGACATCACAACCAATTTTTTGTAACGTATTGACTTACATTGGAAACATCCAATTTACACACAGCAATGTCCCACAAATAATGAAGCAAGTAACAAATGAACCAGATTAGTGTTGCTGGATAAAGGATGAATGCTGAACAAGATGCTAGGACCCCTCAGTTTGGCACAGTATTCAAAGTTATAGCATTTCCTTCGATGTGATTAACACTCTTGCACAGATGAACTCCAATATGACAGGAACTGCTAGTCTGGATTACGTACTCAAAGTCCTGGCTGGTGTTGGAACACATAACTCTGACTCAACCAATTTGGCAGTACCGAACCACATTAACAATAGCTTCTGAGTACTGAATGTGATTTATAATTTCGAGAAACACCAGATTATTCTGATGCAATGAAACCTCTTAACTTCACATTCTGCCCTGAAGACACTTTTTAAAATGTAACTTATTGATTAAACCATCCGTCACCAGACCAAATATTTCCTGATGTAGCTTACTGCCTTATGGTTTTTAAAATATTCCTTGGAGCACCTTGAGATATTTCATTACATTAAAGGTGCTAATCAACTATGCTAATATCGTTTCCTCATTGGGAGGTCAAAGGACATGACTGTAAATGCCAATGTGAACAAACACTTCACCTTGTGCACTGATGAAAATACGAATATAAGAGTGGAAGCCAAGAAAACATTCTCCATCACTTTAGGAAAGGTGACCTATAAGAACAGTATAGGAGAGAGAGATGGAATTGAAGCTGAACTAACACAAGATGTATTAGTACCATTTCTAATATGTTGAATGCTGTGTAATACTGAAGAATAAGCTGGAGAAAGTCGGACAATTGTGCTAAGACAGCCCCTGGAAATTTAATTTTGGCCCTTATGATGATCAAAAGGAAACTGCAGCAATGTAGAACAGCACAGCCCAGGAAAAGGTCCTTTGGCCTGCCATATCTGTGTCAACCATGATGCCATTCTAAACTAATGGCTGATACACAGTCTGTATTCCCTTCTTGTTCATGTGTGTGCCAAAATGTCCCTTAAATGTTGCTATTGTTTCGGCTTCTTCCACATCGCCTGGCAGCATGTTCCAGCCACCTATCCACCCGCTTTATAAAAAAAACCTGCCTTGTACATTCCTTTAAACTTGCCCCCTCTCAGCTTAAACCCATGCTCCCTTGTGTTTGACATTTCCACCCTGGGAAAAAGACTCCAACTATCCACCCTATCCTTGTGTCTCAAAATTTTACAAACTTCTATCAGGTCACCCTTCAGCCTCCGATGCTCCAGTGAAAACAATCCAAGTTTGTCCAACCTCTCCTTACAGCTAATACACTCCAATTCAGGGGCAACATTCTGGCAAAGCTCTTTTGTACCCTCTCTAAAGCCTCCATATACTTTCATAACTGTGGTGACCAGAACTGCACACAATACCCCAAATGTGGCCTAAAGCAACATGACTTCCCAACTTTTATACTAAGTGCCTTGAATGATGAAGGCAAGCATTCTGTGTACCATCTTTATCATTTTATCCACTTGCATTGCCACTTGCAGCAAGCTGTGGATCTACACCTCAAGGTCCCTCTGAATGCCAATGCTCTTTAGGATCCTGCCATTTATTGTATACTTTCCTCTTGCATTTGACCTATGCATCACCTTACACTTGCTCAGATTCAATTCCACATGCCATTTTTTTCTGTCCAGATTTCCAACTGAACTATAACCTGCTCTATTTTTTGACAACCTTCCTCATTATCCACAACTCCATGTTGTCTGCAAACTTACTAATCAGATTACTTACATTTTCATCCAAATCATGTATATCTATATTACAAACAACTGATCCTTATGGAACCCCACTGGTCAGAGATCTCCAGTCAGCAAAACACTCCTCCACAACTACCAACCATCTTCTACGACCAAGCCAATTTTGTATGCAATTTACTGACACAGCGTGGATCCCACGTGATTTACTTGATCAGCCTTTCATGATGGACTTTGTCAAATGTGTAAGTAAACTCCATGCAGACAACATCCATTTTCTTCTCTTCAATCATCTTTGTCACCTCAAAAAACTCAAATCAAGCTTGTGAGACGACCTCCCTTGTGCAAAACTATGATGACTGTTCCTAATAAGTCCATTTTTTTTTACAAAAAATAAAGCAAGTCCTGTCCCAAAAAATCTTCTCTAATATTTTCCCTACCACTGATATGAGGTTCACTGGCTGATAAATTTCCTGGATTATTCCTTCTTAAACAAAGAAACAGCAATGGCTATTCTCCAATCATTTGGGGCCTCCTCTATGGCAAAAAGAATGCTACGATTGCACTCAGGGCCTCACCAATCTCCTCCCTTGCCTCCCTCAGTATCCTAGGATAGATCCTATCTGCCTCAATGTTTTTCAAGATACACGACACCTTCACTTCTTAAATCGACATGTCCTAGAATTGCAACATACCTCCCACTAATCTTATAATCATCGATGGCCTCCTCCTTGGTGAATACTAATGCAAAAATATTCATTAAAGATCTCATCCACTTGCTTTGGCTCCACGTATACATTCCCTCCTTTGTCCTCAAGTGGACCTACCCTTTCCCTACCTACCCTCGTGCTCCTAGCATACGTATAAATTCTACTTAATCCTACTTGTCAAGTAAATTTCATGGTCCTTTTTAACCCTCCTAATTCCTTGTTTAACTTCTTTTCTGCTACCTGTATATTTCTCAACAGTGAAATCAGTCAGAATTGCAGTTTGCAATGTCTGTGAAAGCACACATTGGTGTCCAATTGGATTTGACTTGAGCCTTACAGGTTGAAAAGAGATGTCACACGGGAACTAAAGTGAAATGTTCAGGTGAACATCTTTGATATTTCAAAACAAAGGAAGCTACTCAACATTGTTCTATAATTTGGAAGTGTTGCCAACCTTTGCACTGCTATTTACAATATGGTCTTTGACAGAAAAGAAAGTTTTGAAATTTGTAAACTTTATTACATTGTTGCCCGTGCAGCAGAATAAGGAAATAACTTTGAAGAAATATCCAGTTACACATGAAATACAATGCATCTAAATTGCCCATAGTAATGAAGGATTTGCAGGCGGGGTGAATTAACCGGGGTAAATGTAAGGTGACAGGGATAGGGTAGGGACGTGAGTCTGGATAGGATGCTGTTCAGAAGGTTGGTGTGGACTCAATGGGCCAAATGACCTGCTTTCACACTGAAGGGATTCTATGAGACTAATCCATTGGAAAATCAGACACTGTAAACAGTATATGCTGTTAAAACATCTCCAAATAAAGAAAAGAACTTAAACTATGCTTTGTCTCGAACTATTGTTAAGTGAATTAGTCCTAGGCTTTAACAGTAAATATGGCTGGAGGAATGGAAAAGCTGTGCACAACACAAGGTTATGCCGTGTTAAATAAATTTGCATTAAATCAAATGCTGATTGGTGTGCTAACAAACTGTTAACTGGTGAAACTTATGTTCTCCCATCTATTGTGTGTCTCTACTAATAACACCTGGATATTAATCTATTTCGTGTCTCCATGATTGTGCACATTTTAGAAGTCTTGACCATATTTGTGGGCAACAGATTTTGTCAGAACACATAATAAAACAAGCAGAATGCCACAACTTTCCATTGCGTCACAAGAAAAGCCATAGACTTGGCTGCCTGCCTGTTTGAGATAAAGCAGCTGCTTTCACGCAGTTAGACAGCAGCCCAAGCCTTTTTAGCAAGTCTGCCTGCTGCAGTCGAAGCACACTTAACAGTAATTGACACTACACTGAAGCCTGGGTTCAAAATACCAGGTTACTAAAATTAAACTTCGCATGAATCAATTTCCTTGTAGGATTCACCACTTCTCTCATTCTGTGCAAGATTGCATTCCCCACAATTATGTGTGTTTCTGGGCACACCTTTCAGTGGAAAGTGGAACAGAAAGGTCAGAAATGCCACCTTTATGTGTGAAATTTCCAAACCTTCTTAAAAATCAGAATGCGGTTGCTGAAAGTTAAATTAAGGGCTTGATTCTGTAACTTTGTATCTCTCAGATGCATTTAGAAACATGAAAAATTCCAGCTGGCCTAGAGTCAGCAAAACTGGAGAGGTGTTAGATAATTAGACATTTGTTCGAAACAAGTGGTCCTGCAATTCTGACTGAATAATTTAATTTGAACAGATAATATCATGATTATTAACTTTATCCCTCATTTTCCTATAAGAAGAAACAGTGGCACTTGGAAATGAATGCACTAGCCATACTGGAACTCCCCTTTAGAGGTACAAGAGGAGTCGAAGCAGTATGTGTCAGTCTCAAGTTTTACAGATATTTTTTAAATTGCCAAAATACACATCATTTGTAAAAAAAAAAATCATGTCCATACACAAGGTCCAAACAGTTCTATATGGTCTTTGCATATATACATAAAATGGAATTTGACATTCCCTGCAGTTACAATCCTAGTCATGCAGGACACTATTTCCATAAAATGATGCACAAAGAGGATCTAATAACGAACGGATCAACATTGTAATTTGCCAGAAAGCTTTAGACAATGGTCTTTCCCCACTGCACCTAGGCAGCAGCTGCCCTGAGTTTTACTGCATCCCAAAGCACATAGTCCGGTACCTAAGAATGTGGCAGTCCGCAACACTCGGTTAAGGTCAACTTTTTACACAGGAAGACCAACAAGTTTCAGGAAGATCAAATAGTGTCCTTCACTGAGCTGGTCTTCCAGGCGCAGTTAATGTTTGTCTCAGTGTCCCAGGGAACAGCCCAGGGCAGCACGGTGGCTCCGTGGTTAGCACTGCTGCCTCAGAGTAGCAGGAACCCAGATTCGATTGCAGCATCGGGCAACCATCTGTGTGGATTTTGCACATTCTCTCCACGTCTGTGTGGGCTTCCTCAGGGTGCTCCGGTTTCCTCCCACAGTCCAAAGATGTGCAGGTTAGGTAAATTGGCCATTGTGTTCAGGGATGTGTACGTTACGCAAATCAGTCGGGGTAAATGTAGAGGAATGGGTTTGGATGGGATACTCTTCGGAGGGTCGGTGTGCACTTGTTAGACGAAAGGGCCTGTTTCCACACTATAGGGATCCTAAGATTCTAAGACAACACAGAATCCCTGCGTCATAGAGCTGCTGGGGACTAACCTTGACAAAAACCATTGCATCATTATCCAGGCCTTCTTTGTGAAGGAATAGTCCAGAAGCAGATGTGTAACAGACTCCGTCACCTCCACAGCCACTTCAAGGGCAGCGTGCAGTGATGCAGAGTGCCTGGACATCCATGAAGGGTCTTTTCACCACCAGCCAAGTGATATCTTGGTGCTTGTTGGAAAGTTCTGGGGATAATAACGATCTGAGATCGTTGTGGGCGGCATGGTGGCACAGTGGTTAGCACTGCTGCCTCACAGCGCCAGAGACCTGGGTTCAATTCCTGCCTCTAGGCGACTGACTGTGTGGAGTTTGCACATTCTCCCCATGTCTACATGGGTTTCCTCCAGGTGCTCCGGTTTCCTCCCATAGTCCAAAGATGCGCAGGTCAGGTGGATTGGCCATGCTAAATTGCCCGTAGTGTTAGGTTTAGGGGTATGGGTGGGTTGCACTTCGGCGGATCGGTGTGGACTTGTTGGGCCGAAGGGCCTGTTTCCATGCTGTAAGTAATCTAATCTAAAAATCACACCATTGATAGGCTGCTGTATGATCAACCCTCTCCTTTTCCCACAGGGTTTCAAGGACACTGTGTGCTGACCACTTCCTGATCGACAAATATTTCTCACGAGGGACAGGTGACATGGAACAGTCCAACTACTTGGAGTGTTCTGTGGCACCGACGCCTGGTGTATCCTTTGCAACATCGGAGACAGGTAGAACGTCAGTACATAGTAACACTTGCATATGAAGGGTTTACGCAGAGCTTAATTCAGCCACACACAAAGGTAGCCATCAGGATAACGGTAGCGTTAGATACATTCTTCCACCACCCATTACCCAGAACATTGCACATGGCACCCTGTGGACACACTCCATCTTTGACCTCCTGATGAACTGGAAGATGGTTTGGATGATTGAAAAGGTGTAGGTATAGGTAATAGGCCAGACCTGTGCCACATTAAACAATACCAAGAGTACCTCACACCTGATGGGCAGTTTTTAACTCACAATGGAGAGGCAGCGGTGCTCCCATGTGCCCAGTTTTTGCCTCACCTTCACGTTACACTCCTGCCAAGTTTTGGCATATACCCAGCCCCCCAAACCATCTCCCCAGCACCTTCAGGTAATCTGTCCAGACAACAAAGGGGATAAAGGATTGGTCGGCTCAGTTCTCAAAGAACATGCCCTTGCTGTTGCTCCCGAAGCCTGTTCAAACTGTCACAAATGCTCATGAGTCTGTGCACAGACAATAGATCCAAGCAGAAAACAGCAATGTCATTCATGTACAGGAATACTCTGACTTGCAGGTCTCTGTTGCCCTGGAATAGTCGCCTCTCTTACGCTTGCATCCTTCCTGATGGACTTGGCAAAATGCTCTATACAACACACAAACACGGCAGGAGAGAGCAGGCAGCCATGCCTGACTCCAGATCTAACTGGAACCTTTCTGATTCCCACCCAACGATTGAGACTGCACTCACGATGTTGGTGTGGAGCAGTCAGATCCAATTTTGGATTCCGTCCCCAGAGCCCATTTGGAGAGCATATCCCTCATGTAGGTGTGTGGTATCCTATCAAAGGCTTTCTCCTGGTCCAGGCTGATGAGGCAGGTGTCCACACCCCTGTCCTGCACTTAGGCAATTGTATCCCCGAAGAGCATGAGTTTTACATGTTTTACAGGTTTTTCCTTCTGAGTAATTCCTTGTTGATTCTTGCCTCATCCTGTTTGCTTTACTATTCAAGTTTATGACCTAACTGTTGTGGTAAACCTTGAAGTGGGTGTGGTTATGTTTCCTACATACATCACTGGAGAGAAAATGATGAAGTTCATAATGTGATTCGGACTCAACTGGTAGTGAGGTAGCTTACACAAATGGACAAGCTCTCCAGCTTTATACAACTGCTATCAATTTCTTAGTAAATCAACAAAATGTAAGTAAAGTGATCGACACATATTTCTGCTAACCAAACCCTTATACAAGATTATTGCCTTGATATTTATCTGCTAATTAAGTACAAGAAGAAGAAAAATTCACCTGTGCAGATATGGCTTCACAGAGCATCCTCTTTCTTGGTACCACTCTGCTGTAACAATTAGCAATTGACCACCATTTTAAAAAATTTCAAAATCATTATTCTATCCGTCTGAAATTACTGATAACTTATGACAATTATTCAGCAATTCATGACTACATTTTTTTTTAGCAGTAAGTCATTCCGCTATATATTTTTTAATGTTATCAGTCATCAGAGGACAATTTGCAGATGTCAGTGTTCTTCTTGTACGATGTCCACATGATGTAAACATCTAGTGCCAGTAAGCTCTGGGCGGAATCACAGTCTGGCTCAATCCTCTCCTTTTGGGACATTTGTAAGAGCACTTCGACCTGATTAATAGCAATCCAAAATTAGGACTTATACTAGAATTGGACAGCACAGCTCATCGACTGTGTCTGATGGGTACCATCCCCTCAGATCTCTCTCAGTGATGAGCACTTACGTTCTGTCACTTACAATTCAGCTTTGATTGCCTTAAACCCTTCACAAGTAAGATGTTGAATTTCAGAAATAATGAATGTTCTCAGCAGATAGGTGCTAAAACTACTTTGTCAATGATTTTAAACAACATGTTCCATGTCAGTTCTTTGAGTTAATTAATGTACTTGCTGCTTCTCAAACTTGAAATAAGATCCAAGTTTCTTATACAGTTCAGTACTTCGTTAGATCAATGTTGGCTGCTTATTGTGGCTAAACAGTTAGAAATGTTACTGTTGTTTTGGTGGTGGAGGATGGAGTTAAAACTGAAGTCGAATCACAAAATGTATTTGTGAAATCTGGGTTTGAGTGTTTGACATTAGTTTGCCTTGCAATACCTTCTTGTGCAGATTGTTTTCTGAAAATGTGGCTGACAACCGCTTTATATTCAATCCATACATTTCATTCCGATTCAATGATTCAAGAAACAACAAATTGAACTAGCACCTATAACAATCATGGGCATTTTTGTTAGTTAGTTAATTTGCCATCCCAGCCTGACCCAGTAAGGAAAATGTCTCCTGTTGTGAAGAAGCCAGATGATGAACTGTCAAATTACTGAACATGACAGTATCCATATGCTCAGCAAATAGGCACCTTTAGAATTTTTTTATACAATCCCTACAGTGTGGAAACAGGCTCTTCAGCCCACCTTGATCCTCCGAAGAGTATCCCACCCAGACCCATTGCCCGACTATTCCACATTTCCCCTGACTAATGCACCTGATCTACACATTCCTGAACACTATGGGCAATTTAGGATGGCCAATTCACCTAACCTGCACATCTTTGGAATGTGGAAGGAAACCAGAGCACCCAGAGGAAATCTATGCAGGCACAGGGAGAATGTGCAAACTCCACGCAATCGCCCGAGGCTGGAATTGTACCCTGGTCCCTGGCGTTATGAGGCAGCAGTGCTAGACAATGAGCCACCGTGCTGTATAATGCAATCGTTCCATTCTCGCATGATTTCACGTTATAAGAAAATCCTATAATAGTCATCCCATTGAAGCTAACAGGGCTTGAATCTCATTTTAGCCAATACAAATAATGAAAGTTTGTGTTCTACAAATAATAGTCTAAATTATTCAATCACATTAAAGTCAATTTGCATTGAAGAAACATGCGTTATAGCAGAACCGACTGTACACCATAGTAAAAGACTGATCCGCAATAGTAGCTCGTTCAGTTTGATCACTTATTCATGCTCAATGCAGTATATCCATGTCCATTTTGAAATAACTCCAGGTAGGCTGTATTCTGTAACGAAGCCACCCTTTATTTATGCACACATAGTACTTGACACTGGTCTGGCATCCTCAAAGCCAACTCTGAATGAGTAGAACCCCAGACACTCCTGTTTATATCTATCAGCTAGGACTCCCTGACTGGACCAGATTAACATCTCCAAATAAGAAACTCATTCTATGATGTCTGCCTGGCTGATTTTATTACAATCACTACACATTCCTCGTTCAAACCCAGTGAGATCACATTCTTACCATCTAAGTCTTCACATTCAGAATCTCACAATTTCACACATTGTGTCCAATCTTGTATCTTTTCATTTTGTTTTAGAATGAGAGAAAGAAAGAACACATTGTGAGCGAGTTTTGAGAAGATTTGTGGCCCAGGTTGAAGTTCTGGATGTCGGTTTGCTCGCTGAGCTGGAAGGTTCATTTTCAAACGTTTTGACACCATACTACATAACATCATCAGCGAATGTCCGGTGAAGCACTGGTACTATCTTCCACTTTCTACTTATGTGCTTAAGTTTCCTTGGAACTCTATCAACAAGCACATCAGATCCCCATTTAGATCCCCATTTACCACCCTCTGAGAAAAAGAACAGGAAGTGACATCACCAACCCAAGGAAACCTAAAACATAAATAGAAAGCAGGACAGAACACCAGCACTTCACTGCAGGCTCACTGATGGTGTTATCTAGTATGGTGATGAAACATCTGAAAACAAACCTTCCACCTGAGTGAGCAAACTTACATCTGGACTGTATTGTTATCTCAGAATCCATAGTGACAGGGATATTCATCCGTTCTGTTAACCTAGAGACCGCAGATATAAGAAAGGCCAATACATATAGCTCTGCATCTAAAGCCTTCTCTTTCATGCTATCATGTTCCAAATAAAGAGACTGAATTAAATCTTTGGGATGTGCCCCAAGGCAAAATGAAATGAGGATGAGAGCAGAGAATGATATGTGAGGGTAGATGAGAGACAAGTCCTTGATTTAATGTAATTGTTTCCTGCAGCCCATATGACAGAATCAGTCTTTAACTATGCTTGTTTTTGGCATCAGTCGATGCCTTGGGCATACAGCTCAGATCTGAATATCTCACACTGTGGATTTGGCCAACATTAATGCTGTGTAAACAAAGGTAACATGTTTGCATGTTTGCATAGGATCATTGACCAGAGGCAATTTTCTAATAGACACACATTCCTTAATTATATTCTTGTAAAATGATGTTAACTATCCAATTATCAGATTTCTATTTAAATTAAATGGGCGACAATCTGGTGAGCCTTCCCTTATGGCTGTGATATTCTACATTTGAATTATCTGGTTTCAAATTAGGTTGGAAGAGCTCAGGGGTACGGCCATTCTCAAAGTACTTTTCTATCAGTACTTTCCTACAGCTGGTGAAAATATTGAATTATCTTTGCTGAGTTCGTGCCTAATCACTATTTTGTACATGATAGGTAATGTTTCAATTCTTATAAATTTTCATCAGCCATTTAGAGTCATAGAGTCATAGAGATGTACAGCATGGAAACAGACCCTTCGGTCCATCCTGTCCATGCCGACCAGATATCCCAACCCAATCTAGTCCCACCTGCCAGCACCCAGCCCATATCCCTCCAAACCATTCCTAATCATATACTCATCCAAATGCCTCTTAAATGTAGCAATTGTACCAGCCTCCACCACATCCTCTGGCAGCTCATTCCACACAGGTACTACCTGCTGCGTGAAAAAGTTGCCCCTTAGGTCTCTTTTATATCGTTCCCCTCTCACCCTAAACCTATGCCCTCTAGTTCTGGTCTCCTCGACCCCAGGGAAAAGACTTCGTCTATTTATCCTATCCATGCCCTTCATAATTCTGTAAACCTCCCTAAGGTCACCCCTCAGCCTCTGACGCTCCGGGAAAATCAGCCCCAGCCTGTTCAGCCTCTCCCTGTAGCTCAAACTCTCCAACCCTGGCAACATCTTTGTAAATCTTTTCTGAACCCCTTCAAGTTTCACAACATATTTCCAATAGGAAGGAGACCAGAATTGCACGCAATATTCCAACAGTGGCCTAACCAATGTCCTATACAGCCGCAACATGACCTCCCAACCCCTGTAATCAATACTCTGACCAATAAAGGAAAGCATACCAAACGCCTTCTTCACTATCCTATCCACCTGCGACTCCACTTTCAAGAAGTTACGAACCTGCACTCCATGGTCTCTTTGTTCAGCAACATTCCCTAGGACCTTACCATTAAGTGTATAAGTCCTGCGAAGATTTGCTTTCCCAAAATGCAGCACCTCGCATTTATCTGAATTAAATTCCACCTGCCACTTCTCAGGCCCATTGGCCCATCTGGTCCTGATCCTGTTGTAATCTTCTACATACAGGATAAAGCTTTAGACCAATTTTTAAATAAATACTTTCTTCTTTAAGACTGCATTCTCAACTTATAAATCTGTCATAAACTAAAAACACTTAGAAAACTCTGAATGTACCTTCCATTGAACATGCTTCAACAATCATTTACCCCATTCAGTTCCATTCATCAGACTTCAATTATTTTGTGATAATGACAAATTGGTAAAACTATTGAAAACATCAGAATAAATCCAGCTGAGAGTTTTAGTCATTAACTAAATACATGATCTCACACTACAATTATTGCCACTACAATTACAAGGGATGCACTTACTGCCAATGCAGTTGTAATCACTTTGCCTTGTGATGTCACTGCAAACAGTGAGGTATCTACAAAGAGGAACAAAATATGAATGCTGTGTAAATGTCTTGAATCATTTCAGATTCTGGGATCATGATTTGCACACTGAACCTCTCCCAACACTTGCCCATTCCCAAGTCACCACTGCTTCCCTACTATTTATTGATATGCTGCCTCTCTCTTCACTGGCCCAGAGAGTGAAGGCTCAAGGGAAGCAGACGGTGGTCAGACATGAGCAACCAGAAAGGTAGCAAATAGACTGATAAATAACTGCCAAGGGGGAGCATGGGGAACCAAAAGAAGAGGAAAATGAGAGAGTAGGGGACTGAAGGAATTGGAGAGGGGGAGAGCAGCGCTCAGTGAAGGTGTGAGCAGAGTGGCACTGTGCCTGCACATCCAGGTGGAGCTACAGGCAGAATAGCACTGCACCAGCACATCCAGGTGGAGCCACAAGAGGCAAACTTTGACTGGTCTGTTCCTGGGCTTCCTGAGTTTGAGGAAATGAATGCAGCCTCATTCAAACACACAGTGCACGGCAAAGGAATCCAGTGTTAGATCAGTGGCAACTATTTCCCTTCCTGCACCCAGTGACCCGCTGCCTGATCCCTCTATTCCAAACTCATTCACCTCTGGCCTAAGTCTTCTGGCCTTCAAGAGGGTGGGGGCATTGCCAGCAAGCTTGATTGCTCCCAGTGGCTCTGATAGGCAGAGGACAGCCGCCATCCTTTGACTGACATTTCTTGCTTTCGAATTCTAAACCCTGGAGAGGCTTGACACTGACCAATGCAGCATTCCTAATGATTCTCCAGTAGGTGGGTGAGAACCCCAGTCAATGGCATTAAATTTCTTGTATCTTCTTTTCCATTCTTTCTCACCACAGCAGTTATGGGCATTGTGATTCATTCCATTCATATACAGCTAAACGGATTCCATCACTTTGAATGGTTGGGAAGGTCCTCTGCTGAAATTATATGTAACACGGAAACAAATCCTTCAGTCCAACTAGTCAACACTGACTATGCTCCCAAACTACACCAGTCCATTGACTTTTGCTTCTTCTCCATAACTTGAAGGTATCATGATGACTAGGGTGTGACTGAAGTGTACCTGAACCACAGGGATTATTCTGCACATGTAGACAGACTGGTGGAATTATGATATCAGATCCAATCCTATCTTCATTAGATATCCACAAATCCAAACTTAACAGCAAACACAGCCAGGCTTGTTTCCACCTTCCTGAAATTGCAGGGGTTGAGCTGAAATCAATTGTGAAATTTTGGTACAATGCCCATCTGGCCGCAACAATTCCAGCACAGAGAGGTTAGCACCACACCCTTTACTATGTCTAGCTCATTACCCCAGCAGCACACTGGGGGAAAATGGTCCACTGAGGTTCCCTCTGCCTTCTCAGATGCAAGCAAAACAAAATGAGAAATTCTTCCAGTGTCCCGGTCAATATTTGATCTCCAAATTAAAGCCATTGAAACAGATTAACTGGTCTTTTGTCCTATTGTTTGTAGGGCTTGTTTGAAAATTGGATGCCCAAACTTCCAACTTTACAGCACTGCCTTTACTTCAAAAGTACTGAATTTTCCAGAAAGTGCATTTGAATGCATTTGATTGGATTAGATTTGATTTATTATTGTCACATGTACCTAAGTACAGTGAAAAGTTTGGTGTTATGAGCTGTACAGGCAGACCATAACATACAAGGACAAACAAATCATAGGGTATTTAGACTGTGTTGAGGCATTAAATTTTCTTAATGCTAAGAAATTACTTAATTTTAAGTAATCTAATCTAATCTAATCTATCATTTTCCTGGAGGGGTTCCACTACATTAGAACAGTACTTTCTTTGAAGTCGCGTAAGTTAAAGAAATATGAGAAATTATCACTGCTGTATAATCTGAGACCAGGGTGTGAAAATGTAGGCTCCACAAAGCCTACTCAACCTGCATTTCAGTGCCAAATTATATATCATTGGCATTTGTGTCCCAAATATTGATATCACACCAGGCTTTTATTGGTGTCAAAGCAGATTCATTATGGTGACAATCCAAACTGAAATCAAGATTGTGATCAAATTCAGAACTATTCCCATCCCCAAATTCACATTATAGTAACAACTTGATCATGTTCCAGAAAAAGGGAGGGAGAAAATTATTTTAACCGAAATGATTTACATATTTGGCAATGAAACGGATTGAGAAACTTCTGTGGATAGAATTTCCATTAATGTTTATAATATTCAAATCAGCTAACTGATTCAGAGTAGTAAAATGTCAAAATCAAAGACATAAATAACCCACAAAAACAAAGATGCAAGATTCATAACTATCCAGATCATTAAAAGCACATTTTGCAGAAAGTACAAAATACAGTGCTGATAGAGGCCACTTGGCCCATCATGTCTGTGCAGACTGTCAGAAGAGTATCCCTTCCATTCCCATTCTCCAACCTATCCACATAACCACTCATTTCCCATGGCTAACCAACCTAACCTACACATCCCTGGACACCAGGGGCAATTTAGCATGGCCAATCCACCTAACCTGCACATCTTTAGACTGTGGGAGGAAATCAGAGCACCAGGTCTGGGTACAGACATGGGGACAATGTGCAAACCCCACCTAGACAGTCACCCAAGGCTGGAGAGAACCCAGGACCCTACCACTGTAAGGCAGCAGTGTTAATCACTGAGCCACTGTGACATCCATAACTGGGTTACTTCTATTTTTGATCATTTTTCATCACATTTTCCATGGTGCCACCACTGCAGCTCATTAAATTAAGATTAAATCAAATAAAATGGAAAGTTAGCTTTTCTCACAGAATGTTCAAGTCATGATTCACTGCAAAGCTGTCATTCTAGGAAAAGCAAAGCTGTATTAATGCCTGCAGGCTACTTACTGAAGAACGTTTTTGTCATACAGTCATACAGCACGGAAACAGACCCTTCAGTCCAATCAGTCCATGCCAAACACAATCCTAAATTAAACTAGTCCCACCTTCCTGCTCCTGGTCCATTTCCCTTCAAACCTTTCCCATTCATTTATCTATCCAAATGTTTTATAAATGTTGTAATTGTACCCGCATCCATCACTTCCTCAGGAGGTTCAGTTATCACGCGAACCACCCTCTGTGTAAAAAATTTGCTTCTTATGTCTTTTATTAAATCTCTCTCTTCTCATCTTCAACATGTGCCCCCTAGTCTTGAAACTCCCATCCTAGGAAAAGGACAACTACCATTAACTCTATCTATACCTCATGTTATTTTATAAACTTCTATCCGGTCACCTCTCAACCTCCAATGTAAAAAAGCTCTAGCCTTGCTTTATAACTCAAACTTTCCATACCCGGCAACATCCTGGTAAATTTCTTCTGAACCCTCTCTAGCTTGATGATATCCTTCTTTAACTGAGTAACCAGAACTGGGCACAGTATTCCAAAAGAGGCCTTACCAATGTTCTGTACCATCTCAACATAACTTTCCAATTCCTATATTCAAAAGTATTGAACAATGAAGGCAAGCATGCCAAACACCTTTTTAACCATCCTGTCTATATGTGATGCAAATTTTAAAGAATTGCATACCTGCACTCCAAGGTCCCTCTGTTCTACAACACTATCTTGAGAACTTTCTGTGCTCCTTCTTAACACTCTTAACTTTGAGTTCAGTTTACTTTGATAAGAGTTAATAAACACCATGAAAGGCAAGTTCCTTCCTATACCCACATGGTGGGTATATACAGGGGAGTCAAAGCAATCTCAAGTTTACACAACTCAGTATAATCTAATTTGCTGATTTATAGACCTATCGGAAATATTTTAAGCAGCACTTTCTGGTTCTCTGCAAGTTTTTTTCTTGTACTTTAAAGACTCTACAACAGAATCACGAACAAAATAAATAGATTAGATTACTTACAGTGTGGAAACAGGCCCTTCGGCCCAACAAGTCCACACCGACCCGCCGAAGCGCAACCCACCCATACATTTACCCCTTCACCTAACACTACAGGCAATTTAGCAAGGCCAAGTCACCTAACCTGCACATTTTTGGACTGTAGGAGGAAACCCTCGCAGACACGGGGCGAACGTGCAAACTCCACACAGTCAGTCGCCTGAAGCGGGAATTGAACCCAGGTCTCTGGCGCTGTGAGGCAGCAGTACTAAACACTGTGTCACCGTGCTACCCACAAATGTCACATTGGGCAAGAACAGTGCAATTAGTGAAATTCTGCCCTTTTAAGTGGATCAATAAAGTGGGTTTACTGGATCAGGATTTCCAACCTCTCAGTGTTGCCCTCATAGGTCAGGAATTAAGACTGACTAGCCAGACACTTCTAGAAGCAACCCATGATAAACATTCCAAAAATGTGTTTTTTCTCAATTTTTTCATTGCCTGTCTTTATTAATCTCTTGCCTGGAAAAGCAAAATAAGAAGTCACCAACATAAAATAGTCACCAATAAATCAAAATAGGAAACCTACAGCCAACTTCTTTCCCTGAAGAGTGGTCAGAATGTAGAAACTGTCACCACAGGAAGAAACTGAGATCAATGCACATCCACTTAAAAAAATAGAGGTGGTTAGACAAGGATGAGATGAAGGAAATAAAATGGACACCAAAGGATAGCAGGAAGCTTGAGTAGAGCAGTAATGTTATTGTCGGCCAGTTTGTGCTGATTTCTCTGTAATTCTAGATAATAATGAGGTGGTGATGGAGGAACAGCACTCCAAAAGCTAGTGCGTCCAAATAAACTTGTTGGGACTATAACCTGGTGTTGTGTGATTTTTAAATTTGTCTGCCCCAGTCCAAAACCGGCACTTCCAAATCGTACATAATAATGGTACTAGAGGTGGGAAACCTGACTGAGGCACTTACAGCAGAAGGCCAAGTCATGAAACTACCAGGAACATATGTAACTAGAGCTGGTTACCTTAACACCGAGTAGAGAAGGCGAGGCTTGAGACACTGACAATATGAAGCAAGTGAGTATCTTTCAAGAAGCAGCTGAGGCAATGCAGATTAAATCATGAATATTACTCCTGCTAATTAGCACCATGTTACAGCACAGTTTTTACACTAGTTAGTATTCCAGTTTAACATTCTTACAACGTTCACACATGCTACTTGCTTTGTCAAAGCAAGGAGAAAGGTTTGCATGACAACAGCCCCATAAATGCTGATGAAGGGCAACAAACTGTGATTTGTCTATGCCTGTCAAATCTTGATAATATGGCTCTAAACATGGGCTGATAATGTCACAGCAAGGGAAACATGATATTAGGAAATTAGATTGAAGGATAGAACAATTAACTCTGCAAGGACTGGAAAAGAAACATAACATCGAGATAGAAAAGCAAAGGTTTTTGAAATCTTTAAAATTAATCTGTATCAGGTAACATGCAAACGGAAGGACTCCAACACCACATTTGCAATAGACAACTTTCAGTGTCAGAACAATTGTGTGGCAACTATTTACACTGTGTGGAAAATAACCTCTGGCATGTAATTCAGGCGGTTAAATATGCACAATGTTTAAATGCTTCAAACATGCTCTAACTCTAACTTACTAATGGGTTTAGTTAATACGTATTGTATAATTACTACACACTATTCAGTCTGCAGTCTTTTGATAGAGATTCAAACAGAGTCAAGTTCTGCAAAGTTAACTTCAAGAATGCAATTTTTGGATTTCCCGTTCTAAATGCACATCTGCCTGTCCTAAATTTTCGGTAACGATTGTGCACTGAGAGAAGTGAGAACCTGTTCATCACAACAATATTTTGACCACAAATTTTGAGCCTGCAGTCATTACTGACACTTTGTTTAAATGTCTCAAACTGTTTTGCCTGAAATGGCCTGATTTTCAAGTGCACAGTGACTACTTATGGAAGCAAAGCAGCCAGCAGTTTGTACACAGCTAATGCCATAAACAGCAAAAATAAGAATGGATCGGATAATGGTCACACACCCCAACACACACAAACGAAGTTGCATCAGGACATTATTCAAAAGGGCCACAACACACTGCAGCACACCTGAACTACAAAAAGAGGAAGAAGAACACCTATACAAGGTATTCACCAAAAACGGATGCCCGCACAATTTCATCAACAGATGCCTCAGGGAAAGACAACAAAATGAGGACATGCCACAACCCAAAGGACTGGCCACACTCCCATACATCAGGAGCATTTCTGAACTGACAGCCAGACTGCTGCGACCACTAGGACTCATAACAGCACACAAACCAACAGCCACTCTCAGACAACAACTCACCAGGACAAAGGACCCGATACCCAGCAGCAGCAAAACCAATGTAGTTTACAAAATCTCATGCAAGGACTGCACAAAACACTACATAGGACAATCAAGAAGACAGCTAACAACCCGCATCCATGACACCAACTGGCCATGAAACGACACGACCAGCTATCCCTAGTAGCCATACACTCAGATGACAAACAACATGAATTCGATTGGGACAACACCACTATTATAGGACAGGCCAACAGAGAACAGCCAGGGAATTCCTAGAAATATGGCACTCATCCACGAATTCCATCAACAGACACATCGACCTAGACCCTATATACCGGCCACTGCAGCGGACAGCAACTGACAACCGGAAGCGGCAGATTCAAACCAGTATAAATGCCGGAGGAATCAGCACAGAAGCGCTTCACAGGAGGCTCCCAAGCACTGAAGATGTCACCTAGAAAGGGGACGAAACATTTGCAAGAAAAATCTTCTTCAAATTTTGCTTTAATATTTAACATGTTCCCACCAAACAGTTTAAAAACTTCCAGGAACTAAACTGAAGGATCCATTAGCCTAAACTCTCACTCCTGAGTCAGTACTGCAAAGTTGCGACATTTCCACAAACCCAAAGATGCCAGGTGCAGAGATAGCAGGGTGAAAGGCCTATGTCGGTGCCCTGATACCATGTTGAGTGTTTTTTTTAATGTAGAATATAAACTAGATAACCAGCGCACTCATGCCACAAAGTACCCATGCAAATCCATGCCAACCCATACCACCCTATTTTGGCAGGCAACAGAGTAATATAGGAAGGTTACTTTTCAGACTGGAGTCCAGTATTCAATGGTAATGGAAATCAATTGATGGTCCTCTTTGTTTTCCATTTATATAAATGATTTGGATGTGAATATAGTAGGCATAGTTAGAGTTTTCCGCCTCTCTCTACAAGAATCTCAGGGAGGCCCTCTCCCACTGCAACTCCCAAGTCAGCACTGTCCTCATGACTTGTCCGGACTTGTCCGACCTGCCCAGCTCCTTTTCCACCTATCCACTCCACCCTCTCCTCCCTGACCTATCACCTTCCTCTCCTCCCCCACTCACCCATTGTACTTTATGCTACTCTCTCTCCACCCCCACCTTTCTCTAGCTTATCTCTCCATGCTTCCAGCTCACTGACTTTATTCCTGATGAAGGGCTTTTACCCGAAAGGTCAATTTTGCTGCTCGTTGGATGCTGCCTGAACTGCTGTGCTCTTCCAGCACCACTGATCTGGAGTCTGGTTTCCAGCATCTGCAGTCATTATTTTTACCATAGTTAGTAAGCTTGCAGATAACACCAAAAGTGGTGGCATTGTAGGCAGTCAAGAAGATTTAAGATTGCAAATGGATCTTGATCAAATGGATCAATGGTCTAAAAATGGCAGATGGAGTTCAATCTGGATAAATGCAAGGTATTGCATTTGGGTACCACAAGCAAGGATAGGACTTCAGAGGGACCTAGGGGTGCAAGTACATAATTCTTTAAGGTTTATGCCACATATAGACAGGGTGGTTAAAAAGGTATTTGGCATACTTGCCTTCATTGCTCGGTCCCTTGAGTATGGGGGTTGGGAAGTCATTTGAGGTTGTACAGAATATTGGTGAAGTCTCTTCTGGAACACTGTGTCCAGTTCTGGTCGCCCAGTTATAGGAAGGATATTATCAAGCTGGAGAGGGTTCAGAAGAGATTTACCAGGATATTGTTGGTACAGAAGGCTTGAGTTATAAAGGAAGCCTGGATAGGCTGGGCCTTCTTTCACTGGAGCATAGGAGGTTGAAAAGGTGGCCTGGTAGAAGTTTATAAAATAATGAGAGGTTTGGATAGAGTTAATGGTTTTTGTCCTTTTCCTAGGATGGGGGATTTCAAAACTAGGAGACACATTTTTAAGATGAGAGGAGAGAGATTTAAAAAAGGCATAAGAGGCAAATTTTTTTACACAGAGGGTGGTTTGTGTGTGGAATGAACTTCGTGAGGAAGTGCTGAATGGGGGTACAATCACAACATTCTAAAGACATTTGGATAGATACATGAATAGGAAAGGTTTGGAGGGATATGGATCAGGAGTAGGCAGCTGGGACTAGTTTAGCTTGGGATTATGTTCACCATAGACTGGTTAGACTGAAGGGTGTGTTTCCCTGCTGTATGACTCTGTGACTCCATAATATCTTGTTTCACATAGTTAATTCATTAATGTCAGACATGAGTGGAGGAAGCTGCTGATTAATATGTGCAACACATTTGCACAAAATGTAACCGAACGTTAATTCTCATCATGCACAAAAAAATTGTTAGGGGTGTGCTCAACTTCCAAATTTCAACCTCATCTGCCAATTTCACGATGGCGGAGAGGTTCTCAATCATTGCAAAAATTCTGGTCTTTGCCCTTGTGAAGAAGGGTGAGGAAGTAAACAGGTCGGAAAAAAGCATGGTATATATTCACTGGTGCATGAAAATGAAAGATCAGAAATTCAAGCTGAACAGTGTCCTGAGTAGCAGATAACCCAGGACACAGAACAACTGCCTCAGACAGGGCATGGTCCGGTTCAATCCAGTTATTTATCCTTCCACCTTGGAGAGAGATGAACCTCAACCTCAGGGAAGCATAGTCAACAAGACAGAATGACCTCTAAACACATTAAGGTCTCAGCCAGTTTAAATGCTCAAGTAATGGAAAAGCACCTGAAAAAGTGTAAACATTTTCTTCAAAAATGAGAGAATTGCAAATCAAATCAAGTTAAAGTAAACTGAAACATTTTATATTCATTTAAACACTTTTGTCACTGTCATAGCTTCAGTGAAAGTTTTACTCTGATGGTTATTCTACTTAGAAAATCATGCCATTGTCACAATGCAAACATGCACTTATACAATATGTCAAAACTCTTGGGACTTCCTTGTTATGACATCTATTTGTTGTCACCACTTCACAACATTTTGCAGGTTCATGATTAAATTATGAAGCAGAGCAAGATGTTTATTCCAAAATAGACTTTAGTTGCCACATTTGTAAAATATGCACTATAAAACACTTCAACTTGAATATTACAGAACTTGTAATAAAATTTAATGTGTCTCTCCACTCAGTAAAACTGCAATTGCATTCATATTTAAATATAAATTCCGTGTCAGGTATGCAGCCAGGAAAAAATACATTTCAAACTCATTTTATTAAAAATGCTTCAGAAATAAACTGTACTCTCTGCACCATGCTCCACGCTTAGGTGCTTTAACATCATTTTACTGTTCTTGATCCTGACAATTTACATTTCTGTAAGGTACACAGCCCAAGGAGTTCTACAGTTTCCACCTCCTTGATGTACCATAGTTGATAGGCTTAGACTGCAATCTTTCCCCATTGCACCTCTGTGACAGCTGCTCCCAATTTAGTGCATCCCTCAGCACATAGTCCTGGTTGAGGAAAACTCTTTGTACTGGATGACCAGCATGCTTTGGACATGTCAAAGAGCATCCTTAACCTGAGGTGATGGTGTTCCAATTAATGAATATCTTGTGTGCCTCCCTGTGAACAGCCCTTAAAGCACAAGCACCCGTATCACAGAGTTGCAGGGGCTGAAAAGTCAACATATCTTTCTCCTGATCTTTATTACAGTATGTAAACATGCTGAGGATCTACCTTCCACTGTGTTATGAAGGATGGGTCTTGCCACATGTAGTTGGACCATACTGCACTACCAGTTGCATAGATGGGTAACTAAACATCTTTAATCACAAGTCCATCAGGCAGCCGTCAGAACATAACATCCTCGAGACATTGCCAGAAAAGGCGATGGTAGATCCTGTCAGATGGTTCCTCAAGCACATTGCCAAAGTCTATTGGCCAAATGTCCAAAAAAAGTTATTAATTTGGCTCAAAACATAATTTAACTGACAGCGAGAAATGCCCCTCCCATCAGATCTTTCCCATATACTACTCTGCATCTTGTCTTCAAGGTGACTGTTAGAGACAAAAAAACTGCAGATGCTGGAAGCCAAGGTAGACAAGAAGGCTGGAAGAACACAGCAAGCCCGGCAGCATCAGGAGGTGGAGAAGTCAATGTTTTGTGTATAACCCTTCTTCAGCTAAGCTTCCAATCACAATCTCACAACCACAGAGGAGTTGTCTTGGTATGTTCTAATGGTGTCCTGATCCCACAATGCCACTGTACATTGCATTATTTGAGTTCCTAAATAATTTTGTCACATTTATTGCATTCTATCTTTTGAGAAATTACAATTTTGATCAGCTTTGTCTATTAGACACACCATGAAACCTGCAATTATTTAATATGCATCATCTATTTACATAATCTGCAGCTACTGATTACAAACAAATGCTCCCTTTTATGCTTCAAGTTAAGTCCACACAATAAAATTATCAATTCAAATTACATTCAGTCCCCTATTGAATGTAACACCACTACAACTAAATACAATACTGTCAATGATGGAAATGGGAAAGATCTGTTACTAAACTCCATACCACTCCTGGCACTCAATCTGATAGAATGAACCAAAATATTATGGACAAGCAAATGGTTTCAAATGAAAACAACAGATTTCTTAAGAGATATACAGACACTGTCAGTGGTTCAGCTGACTGCTCAAATTAATTCAGAGTTTAAAATTTGTTACTATTCCAGTGAGTGCTGGACATTGCAGTTCAGATAGTACAGTATTAACAACATACCACTAACCACCATGAATCACAAATATACTGATTTACAACACTAGGTCTTCATAAATTTGCATTACAAATATTGGGTAACAAGAAATAATACATTCAGTCCCTATCACAGATAATTCGGAAAGAAATACTAATGTTGGTTGACGTGCAGTGAAGTAAACGTGTTTAAATAAAACCTTATATAGGCCTTATTAACGTTTGGAAGCTATTTTTGTGCATGTCAGTTTTCACTCGTAAAATTTCATGAGCACAGCAATAATACTGTATTTTGTTGTAACACAGTAAGATTAGCTAAGTTGGTGCACAGTTATAGAAAGAATGGAAAAGGTTTAATTAGGACGACAGTGTCAACTTTAGGGCAACATTTTCCAACATGTAACAATACTGTTCTTTCGGAGCATGCTCCACTGGGACAAAGGTCAGCTCTAATCTTGGACTCCAGCACTTTCAGAATAAGTGAAGAAGCAAATACCATTGGCCAGCTACAGAATATACTGCACTACCAATTTAATTACACGTAATTGCCCCTCACTGAAAATGCATTACATTCAGATATGTAGCCAATTTCCTTTTAAGAATAACCAAATCAACTTTTTAAATAATCTATAACTTCTTTCATTTTTGAATTCTAGTTTAATTGTTCTTATTTTCATAGAATGCTGACAGATTATACTGGGGTGGGGGAAGGGTGCGTTTCAGTATTCCTTGCAAACATTCCTACCTGATAAAATTCTCGAAGCCAGTTCTTTTGTAGATTTTCAGGCTGTAAAATACAAGGGAAAAAAAATAAACAAACTATTCAGAGTATACACATGTACTACAATGCATATCTGTACAACTCGTGTGACTCATGTGTTCCCAATTTCCTGCTAAACCTTTTATTTAATTTGCAAGTACAATAATTAAAATGAAAATGGTGATTATTTAACCAAAATGGAACTATACATCATTAAGCCTGTATTGAAAACTATTTCACTTTCCCTTATCTCTGGAACAACAGAAAATGTCTCGTTCCTAACTGAAGGAGAGTGTTTGGAACGGAGTAGGTTCTGGTAGTTGTTGAGATATACTTTAAAAGAAGCATACATCTAAGATTATCTGCACGCAGGACATAGCTCAAAACAGTTGGTAATGTTGATCAGGGCAGTCATATTACAGGGTGTATATGAATCATTTTTTCCTGAACACAAATACAGTGAACAGAAAAATGATTTATCAAAATCAAATAGTTGTTTGCCCTACTGTTGCATATTGATGGTAAGATTGCTACACTGTTATAACAGTGATTATATCCAACAGCTAATTGAACCATTAAAGACATCAAACCTTCAAAATTGTTACGATCAAGATTTTTGAATAATATCCTGTTTCAATTAGCCAGGCCCAGCATCACACATCTGCCCTGGAAACACTGTAATCTGTTCAGACTAGTTAATGCATGTAATGGTGACAGATGTAATAGTTTGCTTTACTTTACTTAAGACTGTATCCACTTTAGAGTCCACATATAAAAAAGTGAAGCTAGATTGAAAGTAAGTGTGAGGGTTTAGCTGAAATAATTTAATTTTCTCTGTGGCCTATACCTTTACTCCAGGGATTAAGCACAAAAGAAATGTTAGATTTATAGTAGACTATTTGACCAAGATTGATCGTGATCATTGTACTATATGCAATAATGGTTAGTGGCAAGCTTGATGGAGCTTGACCTTTCTCTGTCCAACAATTCCTATGTTTCTATGTTCCTAAACATTGTAAGAACTAAGAACAGGAAATGCCAGAAATAAGCAGCACTCCCACCAACATCTGAAAAGAGAAAAGGACAGGGTAACATGTCAGGTGTAGACATTTTATCAGAAGATATTAATTTGTCTGAAACGTTAATCAGTCTCTTTTCTGTTCAAATGCTGTGGAGCTGTTACATGTTTCGCAAGTGTTCTGTTCATACTTCAGTCTTTCATTGCAATTCCTTCTGTCAAAGGCCATGTCAATGTCCAGACATTACAGGGTGGATTCACTTTTTACATGGATTGTGAATGTCACCTGCAAAGTTCAGTTTCAATCCATACAATTGAGTCATCAGTGACAGTGGGGATGTAGGACTGTAAGTTACTTTTGAAAACATTTCTGAATTCATGCCTTAAGTAACATTCCAAGAACTAAAGAAATGCAAAAGTGGCATCTTCTGAATGCTGGACAGGCTGCAGAAGTACCCCTTTTACACATGCTGCATAATAGCAATCACTGGAAAATTGCGCCATTGCCTCTGGAGTCAGGGTGACAACAGGGGAGCGCTGCAAGTTTGGAAATCCAAAAGCAAAACAGGAAATATTGGAAATATACAGAATGACATCTGCATTTTTAAGAAAAAAGGTTAATTAGGGTCTTTGGATATCTCCCTTTGAAGGCACCCACCCAAAATGTCATAACCTGCAGACTGAAACACTGTTGAATCCCAGCATAATCTGTCTTTCGTCATCATCTATTTAATTGCCATTAATTCCTTGCTCTTATTGTCACTTCTAGTACATACATCAAGTAAAAGTTACAAGAATCGTGTACAGGATATGCACAATTGCATCAATTACACAAATGAGACTGAGAGCATATCATATTAATAACGTCTACATCCACAGTCACAGCCCACAAATACCTTGTGCCGTTACAAAAACAGAAATAAATAAGTGGCATTGATTAGTGTTATGGAAACAAACTGAGGCAGCAAATATCCTGGACAATAATACAATGCCTAAGAACGTTTGTTATAATATCAGTCCAAGAATCAGTCATAGAAGGACAGCCAGATATTGCTTTATACTGATTTCTAGCATTTCAATGAGCATAAAGATTATATAAAAAAAGACATTGAAAAACTGCAACATCTCAAAACTCAAATTGTCTTCAATGAAAATGTTTCAATTTATCCATGATAACAGAATCTAAGTTTTATTTCTGGCACAGACAGTGATTGAACTTTTCAGTTCTTTATACACAGCAGTGATCCTTCTTCCCATACAAATCATCTCAGAATCCGGCTCCCCAGTGAAATAATAACATTTTAACACAGCACATTTGAAATGATGAATCATATTCTGAACTATGTTCAGTATTAACTTTAAATCCTCCAACTATAGAGACCTTGGGCTAAATATTGGAGGGGTTTGATCATTGGAATGATGGTTAGAATTCTTTTCAATTTATGAATTTCCAGCAAATAGAACAATAAACCACTAAATTGGAAATTGAGACATTTTTCAAATACAAGTCCAGTTTGAGAGTAATGGTGGACAAAGTGACTCAAGAGAGAGATGAGCCACCACAGATAAGTCTGACACTGTGTTTCCCAGTTCTCCATATGGATGCACTTCTCTTGCAAGTGCTGGATAGGGAACCAAAATTTGTCATAAAGATGTTGAAACAAATAGCAACATCCCATTGCTCTTTCTTATTTTCTCTCTTAGGTCATCCCTTCAGATTAAGAATGACTTGCTTCCACTCCAGGTTGATGTGTTCTGAGATGGTTGATAAGTCAATGCATATTCTGCCAATTATAAGGCAAGTGTTATTGGGGGTTAGGTAAATGAATGACTGGATGCTTTGAGTGGTCTCTCTGATGATTAACTTTTGCAGCTGCATGTTCCCATCGAAATCCTCCAATCTGTTCACTGCCTTCCAGAATGAACCTTATCCATTTTGGTCAACTGCAAACTCTCATTAATCGGCACAAGTGTTCGGTCTCTTCAGAGGTGCATTAAGGACATCCCTAAGGCAGCTTGTCCGGTCAGGAGGTTCCTGACATGACAACATTCAGAGCAGAATAGCTGCTTCTGGCATTTGATGCCAGGCATACAGATCACATGGCATGCCAAGTTGAGTTGGTTTTGAGTGATTAGTGCCTCACTGCTAGGCATATTAGCCTGGGAATGGATATTTTGAACACTTTAGTTTTGCTACTCACAGCTACATGAATAGACAGAGAAAAATCAGGACAATCCTGGTGAATGCACCTGGGAATACCGAACAACCTTGATTACCCGAATGAGATGGCAGGGAATATCTTGTTCTGATAATTGAGAGTTCAAATAGCGGATCGTTCGGCTAATGGATAATGTTTTTACAGGACCTTGAGATCTTGTTCGGATAATCAGAAATTCGGATAATTGATGTTCAGATAATCAAGGTTGTTCTGTATATAAAACTGGTGGATGGGTCATTATTATATTTTAAAAAAGCAATGTCACTGCCTCCAATAGACAGTGCTACAATTCATTGTTATCTCAGCCACTCCAGACAAGTGAATAATGATCATTAGGTATATTGGGAGTCCGTGCATGCATAGCTTGAGCAAGTTGACAATAGGTGGACCATGAAAAGAATATGATGTTCATCTTCATCTTCACTCCCTTGAATTCAAATAAACGTCATTTGGAAGTATTTTTGTGCATGTCAGTTCTCACTAATGACACGGACTTGAATATTTATTTAGATAACTGAATTAGCTATTCATCATGTGATCAGGCTGGATCACATAAAGTACCACTGTGCCCTGCTACCCTCTGTTCCCAATTATCGCCATGTTACTGAAAGTTTCCACCGGACCAAAAATGCTAGAAGTAGTTAGGAATCTCAAGAGCACCACTGAACCCAGTATTTCACATGTTTTGCAGAGATGTGATTGGAGGTGGTCCATGATCATTTAAGTGACAAGCTACCTCCAATGAAATGGGGTTTTGAACTCCCTGATGTCTGGAAGCCCAAGTATGGACTATTAGAGCAAATCTGCTCTCAGCTTATTTCTTTGGAACAACCATGGCATCCCTTTAGGGAGCTGGGGTAACTATGTGGATATGGTTCCAGGACACGTGGAGAATGGATGGTTGGGTGGTAACACTGAATTTTCCGGCTGAGACAGGTTAGGTGGTAGAACTGCAGAGGTGCCCGGGCTTAAATTGTTGGGTACCCTTCCTGGCAAGCCCTCGCCTCTGAACGACCTTGCTGAAAGATGAAGTGGCCACAATAAAAGCTACCCATCTGGCAGTGGCAAGTGGCTGATCAAGTCCATTAGCGGACAAGTAAGTGGTCATGAGTAGGGTGATAGTGCCATACAACTTTCCAATGGTGAACAGGGCCCTCTTTGAGGTCAGATCCTGGCAGCTTCCAGGCAGGGTGGCAGTGATCGATTGATGACTCCTCTCCATCACCATAAAACACATCCGCTAGGATGCAATGGCCAAAAGTCTTGAACAATCCTCTGGGAGGGATTTCCTTCTCTAACCGATATCCTGATAACTGTGACTATGTGAAATTTCTAATTGTAGTCAGTGCTGAGTGTCTCTATTTAGAGTCACCAGTCACATATTCACACAGAGTCATCTAGCCTCCTGTCTGCCTCAGCAAGCCTAACCTGGGGCTGCTTGCAAGACATTGTCGGAGATTATCTGATCAAGGCGCCTACTTACCCACTTTGATCATTTTTTTAAATTGGATGGGACTCAATGGCTACATCCCCTTCCAGTTTCCTAACCTAGATCCTAGATCAGTGACCTAGATCAGTAAGATCCAACCAGAAATTTCCAGCCCACTGCCCACTACCACAAACACTCTTCCCTCAACACTAATTCCATCTCTCTTTGGTCATTGTCTGAGATTGAACCAAACTTCTCAGAACTTTGCTGCACTATTCATTCCTAGCTGACTTTTGATCCCATGTAGATTCCATCAGCAAGGCAACCTACTTGTAACTCCATAACATTATCAGTCACCAACTATGCCTCGTCGACACCGTTGTTACTTTGAGAAAACTATTTCAGTGCTCCCCTTGCTGTTCTCCCATCTTCCACCCTCTGCCTTTTTGATTGCTATACCTAACTCATAGCAAACTTCATACAGCCATCCTTTCAGGGCATGACTCATCTCCATTTCTGTACTTTCCTCTCATCCAATACCTACCGCCCTCCAATTCCAAACTTCTGATTTTCAAAACAATGCCACTGGTAACTGGGCCTTCAGCTGTCTTCCTTTAGTAGCTTAGACCATAGGCTCTGGAATTCACATCCCAAATCTCTCCCCTGTCTTCCATTTTGATACACTCTGAAAACCTAACTCCGACCAAATTCTTGTGTCTTAATATCTCCTTTTTTAACTTGGTGTTGAATTCTGTTTGGTAAATTGTGACTGTGAAACACCTTGGGACATATTAGCAACATTAAAAGGAGCCAATAAAATCCAAGTTGTTCATGTTGGTTGACAGGATAGAGGGATGAACAGAGAGGAGCCGTAGCCAAAGAGAAGCATTCCAAGAGGAGAACTTGGCAAAGTCATGTCAAACCTACAAAATTCAAAACAATCATGTACTCTTAGTCATTGGCCAATCCATAAAACTCATGACAAGCCAGGCCATTACTGTTTTCCATTGCAAACATTAATAAAAAAATTGCTATCATATTCTCTACTGTGTATACACACACAAAAACCTCAGAATAAATCTCCTCAGCTGTGAATTGCTGTTGCCAGTGCTTTACAGTCAGCAGAAAAATTCAATTCTGGTCAGAAGGAAGCACATTAAAACCAGTGCCAGCTTTACAAATGGGATATGAAATGTGACAATTCTCATGTCAATCATGCTCAATCCTTACTCATTGGGTTCACTGGCTGTCAACATTAATCCTTGTACATGTGGAAAATGTGATTCAGAGCAGTATTTTACCATCCACCTTGATAGTTACAATAGCATGAAGAGACAAGATTATTTCATTTATAATTTGTATGTATTCTAAATAATGTTGTTGTTTATTTTAAATAAAAGCCACACCTGAGCAGGTGCATTTTTGCCAAATTCTCTACCTGTATGTTTTGTTTTTGTTGTCAGTACTAAACAAATAAAAATTAAAGGCAGGCAGTTACTGCAACTAAGTGTATTTACATAAGAGAATCATATTTAGATTACTGATATAGAAACAAAGCCAATAATTAATCACTACAATAAATGGTGGAGACTGATATGTGAAGAGTTTTCTCCTGTTTGTCAAAACATATTGGAATACTCAAATTTATTTAGATGGGAAAGGTCTGTTGGTGGTGGTTGTGGTGGTGGTGGTGGTTGGGAGGGAGGGAAGGGGATTTTTTTAGTCGCAGTTTGATCTTTGCAATCTGTTTTGGATGCATTTATATTGTCACTTTCTGTCAGCAATGACAGGTTCCATCAAAATCACATCTCTGCTCACACAGACCCTGAGACAAGAGGGACTTGTTACCACAGCTAGAACTCCCACTGGCTGAATTTGAACACTAGCCCAGCTGTTTGAAGCAGGATTTGAAATATGCTGAGACCTCTGCATAGATTTGGAATCTTATCTTTATATCTTCTCTAAGTGATAGATCAGAAAGACTGCCCCACTTTGCAAGGCAGTAAAATTAGTGGCAGAAAGCGGTGGATCTACACACATCTCACCGCACACAAGACACTGGGTGGAATCAAGCAATAGGTGCTAGGCAAGCCTCATGGCAAAATCAGACAGCACGTCCAGAGACACCCAACTCTGTGTCAGCAGCAACAATTCACTGTCTCCTTCTCAGTTTTCTCTCCACAGATGCTGCCAGATCTACTGAATTCTCCAGTAATTTCTGTTTTTAGTGTTGGATTTCCAGCATCCGCAGTTCTTTTGTTTTCTTTCGCTGCATCCTTTTATGCATTTGCTGATTCTCACTTGGCAAATTAAGAGAAATCGTAGCTTGCTAAACATTTTATTAATTCATTAATATTCAGCTTCCCATCCTACCAAACATGCTGAACAGTTCTATGTCAAGAATTCTCAACATGGAGTTTAGAGGGGGAACGTGACTTACTTCAAAGGGCCTCCATATTGAACACTGGGCACCAACATCTACTGGTCATCTGCAACCCATGTCCACAGATATTAGCATTGCAAATGCAACAGCTTCTAAGAACCGTGATGCACATCTCTTATTCCCTTATAGTACGCTTCTGCATTTAAGTGCTGAACTGGCAACTATCATTGTAATGCTGCTGCAAGGACACTGTGCACTCACTCACTCTGAGCCTAGCTGGACATTCACAGCATCCCTGTCTTGCTTTGGCTTTTCACATTTGCCTTCTCAGCCAGAGAAGCCAGACTCACTGTATCTGTATTATTGTGCTATTTAGCAGAGATACAAAACCAGAAAGATGGTGATGATTGTCAGCAATTCTTCAGTCAAATCCATGGGGTCCCAGCACGCAAAGTTAAAAACAGCCTGTGACACCAGTCCAGAGACTTGGCCATGGTCAGTCAGCCAATCGATGCTCTCCTCATAAAGGGGCGAAGAGCTGAATGTTGGGTAGCCCACCATCCTTTCATTCTGATATGGAATGTTTTCCTACTGCCATGAGAGAATGCCTGAAATTGGGGGAGAAGAAAATGTCAGGCATAGCTTTAATTTGGATGCAGGCGGGGTGGTGGCCCGTGGGTAAGTGGGAGGCACAGAGAGCATGAAGGTTAACGATAGTGTTGGGGCGCGGGAGGTGTGACAGTGAGTGAGGGAAGATTTTGCAGGCAATAGTGAGAATGTGCCTTGGTGGGAATGGGTGCAGTAGCAGAAGTAGAGCAATTATGAGATATAAGCGAGAGATTAGTGGCACTTATACTGATGCAGTGGAGGCCTTGTAGAAAGGATATTGTTAAGTTGGAGAGGGATCAGAAGAGATTTACCAGGATGGTATGGAAGGTTTGAGTTATAAAAAAGGCTGGATAGGCTGGGACTTTTTTCACTAGAGCATAGCAGGTTGAGAGGCAACCTCATAAAAGCTAATAAAATAATGAGAAATATAGATAGAGTTAATGGTAGTTGTCCTTTCCCTAGAATGTAGGATTTCAAGACTAGGGGGCACATTTTTTAAGGTGAGAAGAGAAAGATTTTAAAAAGACATGAGGGACTTTTTTTTACACAGAGGGTGGTTTGTGTGTAGAATAAACACCCTGGAGAAGTGGTGGATGTGGGTACAATTACAACATTTAAAATACATTTGGATAGAAACATGAATAGGAAAAGTTTGGAGGGATATGGGTCAGAAGCAGGCAAGTGGGACTAGTTCAGTTTGGGATTATGTTCAACATGGACTGGTTGGACTGAACGGTTGGTGTCCATGCTGCATGACTCTATGACTTCATAAAGGAGAAAGTGAGGACTGCTGATGCTGGAAATCAGAGTCAAAAAGTGTGGCGCTAGAAAAGCACAGCAGGTCAGGCAGCATCCGAGGAGCAGGAGAATCAATGAGAATCAGGAATGATGAACGGCTTATGCCCAAAACGTCGATTCTCCTGCTCCTCAGATGCTGTCTGATCTGTTGTGCTTTTCCAATGCCATACTCTATGACTCCATAAGGTCACTGACCTTCTCCCTATTTTGCTGTGCATTCCTCCAGACAACTGAGATTCTGCCCCTTCAGATGGCAACCTCAGACCAGGTTAGCATGATTTGGGATCATGGCTTCCTTGTCTAGTACAGACCTCCTAACAGTGGTCAGGACCAGAGGCGCAACATGTACCGGGAAATAGAGAAGGCATGTCAGAAAGGCAAGGTCACGATGATCATGGGAGACTTCAATATGCAAGTGGACTGGGTAAATAATGTTGCCAGTGGATCCAAAGAAAGGGAATTCTTGGAATGCTTACAGGTTCATCCCCAAGAAAAGAAAGATTATCTGGGGAGGGATTAGACAGCCATGGTTGACAAAGGAAGTCAGGAAATGTATTAAAGAAAAAGAGAGATCCGAGAAAGTGGCCAAAAGCACTGGGAAATCAGAAGATTGGGAAGGCTATAAAAACAAACAGAGGGTAACAAAGAGAGAAATAAGGAAGGAGAGGATCAAATATGAAGGTAGGCTAGCCAGTAATATTAGAAATGATAATAAAAGTTTCTTTCAATACATAAGAAACAAATGACAGGCAAAAGTAGACATTGGGCCACTTCAAACTGATGCTGGAAGGCTAGTGATGGGAGATAATGAAATAGCTGGAAAATTTAATCAGTACTTTGCATCAGTTTTCACAGTGGAAGACATGAGTAATATCCCAACAACTAGAGGGAGTCAGGGGGCTGAGTTGAGTATGGTTGCCATTACAAAAGAGATAGTGCTAGAAAAGCTAACAGGTCTTAAAATTGACAAATTTCCTTGCCCCGATGGGCTACATCCTAGAGTTCTGAGGGAGGTGGCTGAGGAAATAGTGGAGGCGTTGGTTGAGATCTTTCAAAAGTCACTGGAGTCAAGGAAAGTCCCAGATTATTGGAAGACCGCTGTTGTAACCCCATTGTTCAAGAAGGGATCAAGACAAAAGATGGAAAATTATAGGCCAATTAGCCTAACCTCGGTTGTTGGTAAAATTCTAGAATCCATCATTAAGGATGAGGTTTCTAAATTGTTGGAAGAGCAGGGTCAGATTAGAACAAGTCAACATGGATTTAGTAAGGGGAGGTCGAGCCTGACAAACCTGTTAGAATTCTTTGAAGAGGTGACAAGTAGGTTAGACCAGGGAAACCCAGTGGATGTGGTCTATCTAGACTTCCAAAAGGCCTTTGATAAGGTGTCACACGGGAGGCTGCTGAGAAGGTGAGGGCCCATGGTGTTCGAGGTGAGCTACTGGCATGGATTGAGGATTGGCTGTCTGACAGAAGGCAGAGAGTTGGGATAAGAGGTTCTTTTTCGGGATGGCAGCCAGTGACAAGCGGTGTCCCGCAGGATTCAGTGTTGGGGCCGCAGCTGTTCACGTTACATATCAATGATCTGGATGAAGCGACTGGAGGCATTCTAGCGAAGTTTGCCGATGATACAAAGATAGGTGGACAGGCAGGTAGTACTGAGGAAGTGGGGAGGCTGCAGAAGGATCTAGACAGTTTGGGAGAGTGGTCCAGGAAATGGCTGATGAAGTTCAATGTGAGCAAATGTGAGGTCTTGCACTTTGGAAAAAAGAATACAAGCATGGACTACTTTCTAAACGGTGAGAAAATTCATAAAGCCAAAATACAAAGGGATCTGGGAGTGCTAGTCGAGGATTCTCTAAAGGTAAACATGCAGGTTGATTCTGTGGTTAAGAAAGCGAATGCAATGTTGTCATTTATCTCAAGAGGGTTGGAATATAAAAGCAACGATGTGCTACTAAGACTTTATAAAGCTCTGGTTAGGCCCCATTTGGAGTACTGTGTCCAGTTTTGGTCCCCACACCTCAGGAGGGACATTCTGGCACTGGAGTGTGTCCAGCAGAGATTCACACGGATGATCCCTGGAATGGTAGGTCTAACATATGAGGAACAGCTGAGGATCCTGGGATTGTACTCATTGGAGTTTAGAAAGTTAAGGGGAGATCTAATAGAAACTTTCCGTTAGGGGAGGAGACTAGGACCCGTGGGCACAGCCTTAGAATTAGAGGGGGTCAATTCAGAACAGAAATGCGGAGACATTTCTTCAGCCAGAGAGTGGTGGGCCTGTGGAATTCATTGCCGCAGAGTGCAGTGGAGGTCGGGACGCTAAATGTCTTCAAGGCAGAGATTGATAAATTCTTGATGTCACAAGGAATTAAGGGCTTACGGAGAGAATGCGAGTAAGTGGAGTTGAAATGCCCGTCAGCCATGATTAAATGGAGGAGTGGACTCAATGGGCCAAATGGCCTTACTTCCACTCCTATGTCTTATGGTCTTATGGTCTTATAATCTTGAGGGAAGAGAGTGTTCCACATGTGACTCATCCAACAGGACTTCTAGGTCACTGCTTGCACAGCAGGGGGGGAACAACTTGTCCACCGTGTCTAAGGCAAATGTTAGGAGACATGTAGGAGAACTCCTAACAGTGCTCTTCCAAGTGCACCACTTTTCATAGATGATGCCTGTGGACCAGATGCCAGTTGTTCTGGAATATACGCCAGTGGCGAACTGTTTTAGGAACAGTGGGTTGAGGCTAGAATTGGATGTGAAGGATGCCACAGGAGCAGGATAAACAGTTAATGAGGCAAGTTTGGTAAAATATGGAAAGTAAACTTGCTAGCCCCTTGTTAAAACCCACCCAAAGTAATGGACAAGCACCCACAAAACTGCAAGATTCAGCTCATTGAGACTGTTAACAGGATTCCCACTGGCATCTCCATCATTGTGCTGAATAGCGTACAGGTAAAGGTTTACTGTCTAATTAGGAAATCAATCTCATAACTCTGATGTCTCTCTCTCTCTCTCTTTTTCTTTCAATTGCAAATTTCCCATTCTTTCCCAAATGTACAGTTCCCATCAGTTTTAATGTCCACATTTAAAAAGTACCAGTGCGTGTTTTAGCCAGCACATGATAACAATTATCGACTTCTAATTACACAAACATATAACTGTTTGTTACTGCGTCTTAAATGGTTCTTTCATTTCATACAGAAATAGCTGTGTTTAGTCAACAGTTCACTCTACGTTGAGGTACATAAAATGGAATATGAAAAAAAAGTTTTAGAGGCAGGCTTCACTTTCCAAATCTTCCAAAATAGTCTGCATATGAGCCCACTATCGAGCAAATACACTGGCCCTCTGAGATGTCCCGACAATGTGATGTCATCACATAAATGCAAATACTTCTTTTTCCTTCAAATGTTGCTAAAGAAATATAAAATTCAGTCTAAATAAAGTTATGTTTATGTACCAATACAAAAATTTCAGTACTGAAGTCATAGGAAAAAAATAGTTTGCTTGTGGTCATCAGTGTCTCCAAGACAGGCTCAGAATTGGCATTAAGAAATGCTGTACAAAACTGGTTAAGAATTCAACTCTCATAAATCAAACAACTTCAAAAGCAAACATATTGGGCAAGTCATTTTTTAAATTTGATGACTATTGATAGTTTTATTAATACTGCCAAAGTACACTAGACACCACATATAAATAGCAAACTGTATTCACTTGAAGTCCTGCATGAGCAAGGTTTTCATCTTAATTTAATTTCTCTATCCCTAACAAGGATTTATTTTCTTCAAATCTCTATGAAATAATGTTGTTTCTTTT
Organism: Hemiscyllium ocellatum; assembly: GCF_020745735.1. NCBI lineage: Eukaryota > Metazoa > Chordata > Chondrichthyes > Orectolobiformes > Hemiscylliidae > Hemiscyllium > Hemiscyllium ocellatum. The sequence goes on from NC_083422.1 coordinate 23,573,655, forward strand.
TACATTAAATTCATAACATAATTGCAAATCCTCTGTTGTGAGTGCCAATATGCTGTCCTCTGTAAAAACACTTATTCTATTAAGAATATTACATGGACTATCAAAAGGACAAACGCGATTTATAAGCACTTCCAAGATCATTTCACATTTCAAACTACTTTACTGAAGGTTTCTTTTTTGATGTACAATCACTGCTGTAATGGAGGAAACACAGCAAGCTTCCAGAAACAACATACAGTAATAACCAAATAATCTGCTTGTGATGGTGGTGATAAATATTGGCCTTGACATTCAGGATATCTGCCCTTCTCCTGTTTGAGAGGATACCACAGCATCTGTCTACATTTCAGAACAGACGAATGGTATTTACAGTCTCAAGTAAAAGGCAGCATCTTTGACAGTGCAGCCCTTCCATCGTACTACACTGGAGCATTAGCCTCAATGTTTGTACTCATGTTCCAGAGTTGGTCTTGAATCCAGAAGCTTGTGACTCAGCATTGAGGGTGATACAATCACTCTACACACTGTTGGAACTCATTAATCTATCCAGGGCCTCAAAACTGGTCATTTTGACCTCTCTCAGTCTTTCCTCTATCTAAAACCACTACATATTGAAAATCTCAAGTTACCATCCCTTAATTGGACCATCTGATGGTTGTAGATTTGTTTATTTTATCTTGATGATGTGTGACATTAAATCTTTGGCATATTGTCAGAACTGTCAATTGAAAGAAGTAACAGAATGGGTATCCTTCTGTGAAATTAAGATTGGCACATATAACAATGAAACAATGGCATTGTTATTCAGAGGTTTAGATATGATTAAAAGGTACTGAACTTTGAAATAAAATGGCAGTTTTGTGCTTGTGAAGAAGAAGAAATCCCCTAATATTTACAGTGGAATCCAGATTAGCAATAAGATGTGGGAAAGTGCTAAACAGCCCATCATCCTTAGGCTAATTTCTTTCAAGGGGCAGACAGGCTATAACAATAGTTACTCAGATATATGTATTTACTTGGTTGTAAAACCCATGAATTTAAACTGCACAACTACTTTCCAAATAAAGACTGCACAGAAACAACTGACACACTCTACATGAAACACACCTCTCAAACATTTATACCTTTCAGTGCAAAGCTCTGTCAATTGAAATTCTAGCAGGAATTTAACACACATTACATCATTGTACAGCTTTTATCTTTAGTTTAGATTGAGCAGTAGCAAGTGATACTTTTGTCTTGCTTACATTGGCAAAAGGAGTGGTGAGAAAAAGGTTGTGGAATGCATTCAAGATAACTTCCTAGAAGAACCAATGAGGGAACATGTTATTTTGTGTAATCAGATGGGGTAATTATTCATTTTGTGGTAAGGCATCCTCCGAAAAAGGTGAGCATGCTCTAATGAATTTTATATAAGTTTGAGAATTATGTGGCTAAGTCTGAAACCAAATTTCTAAATTTAATCAAAGACAATTGTGGATAAATGCGGGGAGAGTTGGCTTAGATACATTGGGAACTTAGGATTTACAAGTGATCAATAAGCAATGACAAACATTTAAAATATAAAATTCATAATTCTACAAATATGCATTCCCTTCAGGAATAAAAATGTAACTGGAAAAGTAGCATGGCCAAAGCTAATGTAAAAATTAAGACAATATGAGATTAAAAGAAGGTTAGAGTCTTGTCACAGGGAGAAGTAAATCTTAAGGATTGGGAAGAGTTCAAAAATCAGCAAAAAGAGACAAAAGTATTAATAAAGAGGGTGAAAATATAATGTGGGTAAATTAACAATGTAAAAACCTTTGATAAGGAGCCACACAAAAATATCATTCATAACATTGTGGTAATATATTAGGATTGGTATAGAAAGGAGAAGTAGGAATAAGTGGGTCATATTGGGAATGACAGAATGCAATGTCTGGAGTCTCACAAGTATCAGTGCTTGCATATCAATTACTTACAACTCATATAAATGACTTGGATCGAGGTTTGAGTGCATCCATCCAAGTTTTTTTTTGTTAAATGGGAAACTAAGCTGTGAGGAGAGTGCAAAGAAGCTACAGTGGGAAATAGTATGTTGCTGGAAAAGCACAGCAGGTCAGGCAGCATCTGAGGAGCCAGAGAATCGACATTTCAGGCCAGAGCCCTTCATCAGCTCTTCTGGCCCGAAATGCTGATTCTCCGGCTCCTCAGATGCTGCCTGACCTGCTGTGCTTTTCCAGCAACACACTCTCGACTCTGATCTTCAGCATCTGCAGACCTCACTTTCCCCTACAACGGGAAACAAACTAGTAAACTGATGTTTACCTTTATAACTGAGAAGGAGATTCTTCAGCAGACTTTTCACCAGAGGGCTGAGGACGTTCAGATGATGAGTGTATGCAAAAGAGAAACTGAAAAATTCTTTTGAATTAAGTGATGAGACAAATACAGAAAAGAAGTTGATGTAGAAGTTCATTCCTGAAGAAGGGCTCATGCCCGAAACGTCAATTCTCCTGCTCCTTGGATGCTGCCTGACCTGCTGTGCTTTTCCAGCAAGACATTTTCAGATGTAGAAGTTCAGCCAAGGAATGGTAAAAGTTTCAAGAGCTGTTAATGTTCTCCATCTCCTGCTTATGTTTTTAGCAGTGATTGATAAGAATATTGACTTGCACAATGAAATATAGCAAAAGTGCTCCTGCTCTCCACTCACCGTGCAGTTCGATGCTACTTGACCTTTACTGGACATACCCTGTGAAAGCTACTCATCACTGTTTGGGTTGGTGTTTTTTCAACTAGTTTAGGAGTGGTTACAAGTAAACTGATCACAATGAAAGCTCTATTCCTTTCCTAACAATGCTGCTTGGGTTTCCATGGTGCTGAAGTCCAATGTTTTCAATCACCTTCAATCAGGTAACCAATAAGTTGCAACAAGGGAAGAAAAGCACATGCAAGAGTTTAAAAAAAACTCTTATGTGAATGGGAACTCAAATCAAGTCCCTAATCAATGTAGCAATCGCCTGTAATTTATAGAAAGATCTAAGCGCAATTAGCTCATTTTGGATGTACAATTAGCAAGAGATGGCTAGTAGCTGATGCATGAACAGCACTGGACTTCATGTGAACTCAGATATATTGAATAATAGTTTTACAACTATTGGACTTCAAGCAACTGCCGTCATTCTTATGGGAGTGTCAAATCCTGGATCACTATCTCAAACTTGATTAATCAGGGTTGTAAACTGTATACAAGGTAAAGTGACTGAATGTTCAACAGGAATAATAGGGGCTGATTTATCTTGAATAATGGTAGTGGAGCTAACAAGAGGCTTTAGTAACTATTTCTCTTCAGAAAAGAATTGCAGACTTGTGTCAGGCTCCAAAACAATTTCAACATTATCAAATGACTTTTCAGAGAGTACAAAATATTACAAATAAGTAAGAGTTGGGTTGGTGCATGTAGACTTTAGAGAACGAGATGGAAAGAAATAAGGGTTGTTGCTATTTCAAACTTGTTTCCTGATTATTCAGATTGAATTGATTTAATTATTAATGAAACTGACCAGCACATCCCTCGCCATTGTTATCTGCAATTGGACCAAGTCTTGAATGGGAACACCCACTGTCTGACTGATAAGTTTTTCAGACACATTTGCTTTCTCGCTGTATGAATGGATAAAATTGGAGTACCACAAAAGATTGCTAGAGTATTTGAAGGGCAGCGCAATTCTTTTCCAGGTTTCCTTTTGAATGTTTGAGATGGATTATTATATTCAGAGATGGAGATAGTTCAGCAGATTCATTTGAGACATCAGGTGGTGGTCGTCCCTGCCATTTTATGAGTTTCCCAAGGTCCAGATCAGAGTCCCTTACTCAAGATTTGAACCAGGGCCAAATGGCATAACCAATTAACTTTTTTGCCGATGAAAGGGAAGAGCTCAAACTTCAAAGGAAAATGTTTGTTTACGTGTGAAGGGTCCATATGAGAACATGAGGAAGACAATTGAGATTCTTTTTCCAAGTTGTGTTACTCATTCCTTATTAAAATTGAAAATGGAAGGCTCTTGTGAGGCTGCAAAGGACCAGCCCATAGGCAGATCACAAATAAATAGAGGAAGAGACATATGAGAGAAATATTATTCACAATCCATTGACATCATTGTGTATAAGGTACAAATCTGTGCAGAAAGTCTTGTTTAAGGTGTTTGAGAGAAATAGCAATTCAATAACACACACTGGTAACTTTCAATCTCTGTGCACTTTCAAAGGCAGTCTCTTGCACATTCCCCATTATCATTGCTCCAGTGTTGGTAGGCATTCCTACAGTTGCCTGGACATTGGATTCTGCAATTCTCTCCTTAAATCTCTCCATGTCTCTAACCTTCTCTCCACCTCTAAGGTGCATCTTAAAACACACTCTCTGACTGAGCTTTTTGTCACCTGCCTTATTATTTCTTTTTGGGACTTGGTGCTAAGTTTTGTTTGACATGCTCATTTGAAGCATCTTTGGATATTTAACCCTATTAAAGGTCTTATATAAAAGGAAAGCTGTTGCTGTAGAATATATGCCTCAATTAGTGGTATTCTCATCGCAATCAGAAAATTGTGGGTTTAAGTCCCACTCCAGACACCTCAAGACAAAAGTCTTGCCCACAAGAAAATTCTCAATGCCATAATGGGGGAGTGCTGCATTATTTAAGTTGCCATATTTTCTGAGACATGAAGTCAAGGCCATGTCTGCTTATTCAGATGGACATAAAAAATCTAATTTGAAGAAAATAGGGCTATTATGTCAGGCATCCTGATAAATATTTACCCCCCCCCCCCCCCAACCAATCCTACCAGCTTTGGCCTTTGTATTATCATTTCAGGAAGCAATATTGACTTTCCATCTGCAGATTGCATTCATAAAATTATATGGCACTCAGAATTATATTACTCTGAAATTACAGCACACAAACATTCCAACCACTTGATCTGTACCAGTGTTTACACTCTATATGAGCCTCCTGTCACTCTACTTCATCTAATCCAATGAATGTCTCACTTGCATTTACAAACTCAAACCGATTAGGACACAAGTACCACTTGTGACATTATCCTGTGATTTTTGTTGGTGACCAGTAGTAGCTGTTAAATTTGTCCAAACAATCGTAATCCAGCTGGGATATGAAACCATCTCAATGGGCAAATCCTTCTGCCCTCTCTTGTGTTGAGCTTAGAGGTGGGATGTGGTATACCTGTACCCTCCCAGAATGAACTCAGGCACACGAATGCATCTGTTGTATGAATCCGAGAGCTGACTGAGAGCCCTTGGTGCCAATACCCCTACACACCTCTCCCTACATTCCCCAATCCATGATACCCCTCATGGCATTTATCTGTTGCCAAGGTCAGTCCTTGATCCTGGGACACTGGGATCTCTTATTAAAGCAGCAGCCCTGAATATACAAACTGGGAGCAGGCATAGGCCATTCAGCCCCTCGAGCATGCTGTGCCATCCAATAAGATTATACTATCAAATCTGCACTCCTGCCTGCCCTGATAACTCCGATTTTATGATTCTCCGAGAGAGAAGAATTGCCTCACCGGTTTTAAAAGACTAACCTCTGATTTTTATATTTCTGGCTAGCTTTTTGGTGTACACGTTTTTTTTCCTTTAATGTTAGTTTTTTTTAGTCATTCTTTGCATTGTTTTATATTGGGTCCAATCTTCTGACCTGTGACCTGCCTTTCTTCTAGTTTGATACTACCTTTAATGTTATTAATTAACAACAAATTGATTTTTCTTATTTGTTGGAATATACCTTTTCTACATATTTGGAAATGCTCCCTTTAATGTCTGTCCCTGTGTTTCAATTGACCGCTTTTCATCTAATTCACCAATTTATTTTAGCCAGCTCTGCTTTCATGCATTTATAATTACCCTTATTCATTTTTTTTAAAGTGTCAGATACACTCCTCTTTCTTTCAAGCTAAATGTAAAATTCTGTCACATTATTCTCACTGCTACCCAGTGGTGCCTTCATTATGAGATCATTTACTAATCTTATCTCATTGCCAATCCAAAACATGCAGTCCAAACAAATTACCTGACTTTGTTCCCATGAGACAATAGGTAGATTATCTCCCATGATTATCATTTAGCCTTTCTGACAAGCTCTTATTAATCAATTTTACAACACTGTCGCATGTGGTTACTGTTAGTGGCCTGTACAGCATAAGTGAACTTCCACCTTTACCATTTCTCATTTCGACCCAAATTATTCCAAATCTTGGTTTCCTGAATTCAGGTAATTCTTCACTATTGCACTAATATCATCATTAAGTAACAGAGCCACCCCTCCACCTTTCAGAATTTTGTGTCATTCATAAATATCCTTCAAGATTCAGCTGCCAATTTATGTTATTATACAGACAGGTCTGAATATTGGCTACCAGATCATTCCTATTTGTAATCTCAGTTCAACTTTTGTTTCAAATCCTTCATTGAATTCTAGTCTTATCTATTGGTTGATTCTTAGGTTTGTACTTTCTATCCTTCTTTGGCCTTGACTCAACTTTTCAATTTACTGTACCTTTTCAAATTTAATTCCTTACCCACACCAGTTAGTTTAAAATTCTCTCTACTTCCCTAGTTATGTGGTCAGCAAGAACACAGGCCTCTGGATACTGATCAAATCAGACTACCCAGTCCTAAGATGTGGTACTGCCTTGAGTCCAGGTTACTTCTGCCCTCCTTAATATATCACAGTGTCTATAGTTCAGCCTCCAGTTTAAAATCTCTCAGCTAAAGCTTCTCGAATTTTGTCAATAATGTGTTTGCCCTGAACTAAACTGATATCCAGGAACTTCCACAAGCCATAGTTGTGAAACATCATTGTCTCACCATCATTAAACTTTTCTAATTACCTAGCACATCATCAAATAACTAGCTTCCTCTCTAGTAGCAGAGTAAGAATCACTTTCTAAAGCTGAAAAGATTTAGGAGAAGCAAAAGCACCTTTTTCCCTTCCTCCCCTGAAGTCCCTTAATCACTGAATTCTTATACTCTATTGCAGTTCACACTTAAGTGCTAAGTCACACTAAATTGGCTAGTTTTATGTACACCTAACATTATGACTCACTTAATAAAGCACCAGTTTCAGCTGGTTCCTAATTCAACTACTTAATCACTGCAACACATGTTAAAACCCTGCTTTAATGAACTACGGAATTCAGTTTATTGCCAACAAAACGTAAAATTAGATTTGCACAACACATGAATTTACCTTTTCATTCCCAAGAACTACATGCACTCAGATTTTGGATATTCCCTGCGGTGATGCTGACCAAAAGAGCTGCCAATAAATGATTAGCCTGCAGCACTTGGTAAGCAGAGCATCTACGCCATGAGCCCCAATTCCAAAGAAAAGCCTGCTGGTGCCTGATTGGTTCTTGGTTCAGCGAGCCTTCAGAGGCACCGCCGGTTCCTCCTCAGCTCTCTGGCTGATGAGAATGTCCTTTGACGCTTCAATAATGTTCTGCCCAATATTCATATACATTTGTTAAACTGTAGCACACTTTGTTGAAGAGTCTGTTCAATGAGACTACCAAAATTACTTCGGGTTTGATGGTGTCATTTCAAGAGCTTTTTCTTCAAAATGTAAACAGAAATTACAAGATTAAGATCTCTTCATGCAAGTTGAGTGTTTTATTAGTTTTATTGGCTTTGACAGATGTTTTAAACAGTTTGTGAAGAGCAAATAGAAATGTGTATCAATATCTTCTTTAACAAGGCAAGTGACGTCTGCTGTTCAGATAGAGTACTTACAGCAATCTTAAAAAGGAAGGACAGCTCACTAGACTGAAACACATGATGCTTAAGCTTCCAGTCCTTAGTGCATCTGAGTTCCCAGTTTCAGCAGTGCTATTCTGGGATGACATGCAACAGTCATCATTTGCTTCAGCCAGATGGTTTGGGGAAACTACCAGCCTACCAAGGGAGCAACCAGGGAAGAGTAGCATTGCTATAGGAGCAGAAGGAAGGCTTTCTCTCTCTCTTTCTCTCCCCCTCTCCCATACACACACACACACACACACACACACACACACAGTTATATCCTGGCTTACATCACACTTCAGAGTAGATTTTACAGAAGATCTGTCAAGCAATCGTGAACTTTTCCCTAATTTATGATGTTTCTTTCACATACTGGCAGGTATGATTTCCCCACAATATGCTCCTGGTTTTGCTTTGTTTCATATTCCAGTTTTATCTTCAATGAGTTTCAGCCATAACAAAATATGATTTGCCTTGACTGAACAGATACTCTATCTTTTAATATGCTTCACACTTTCAATCATTTTCTCATATGTCTAATCCTTGGGTTGATGCAAAGAACAAGTTGGGCCTTGTCCAGGACTACTGGTACAATTATCGGCCTCTTTTCTGTAATGACGTTTTCCAGGATAACCTGAGATAAAAAAATCAACAGGCTTTTTGTTGACTGTTATTGTCAGTCAGAGGTCTCTGGTAAAACCACTGAATTCCATTCATGCATTGAAGAAAGTCATAGAGTCATAGAGATATACAGCATGGAAACAGATCCTTCAATCCCAACCCTTCCATGCCGACCAGATATCCCAACCCAATCTAGACCCACCTGCCAGCACCCGGCCCACATCCCTCCAAACCCTTTCTATTCATATACCCATCCAAATGCCACTTAAATGTTGCAATTGTACTAGCCTCCACCACATCCTCTGGCAGCTCATTTCATACACGTACCACCCTCTGCATGAAAAAGTTGTCCCATAGGTCTCTTTTATATCTTTCCCCTCTCACCCTAAACCTATGCCCTCTAGTTCTGGACTCCCCAACCCCAGGGAAAAGACTTTGTCTATTTATCCTATCCATGTCCTTCATAATTTTGTAAACCTCCATAAGATCACCCCTCAGCCTCTGATGCTCCAGAGAAAACAGCCCCCAGCCTGTTCAGCCTCTCCCTGTAGCTCAACCCCTCCAATCCAGACAACATCCTTGTAAATCTTTTCTGAACCCTTTCAAGTTTTACAACATCTTTCCAATAGAAAGGAAACCAGAATTGCACGCAATATTCCAACAGTGGCCTAACCAATGTCCTGTACAGCCGCAACATGGCCTCCCAACTCCTGTACTCAATACTCTGACCAATGAAGGAAAGCATACCAAATGCCTTCTTCACTATCCTATCTACCTGCGACTCCACTTTCAAGGAGCTATGAACCTGCACTCCAAGGTCTCTTTTTCAGCAACACTCCCTGGGACCTTGCCATTAAGTGTATAAGTCCTGCTAAGATTTGCTTTCCCAAAATGCAGCACCTCGCATTTATCTGAATTAAGCTCCATCTGCCACTTCTCAGCCCATTGGCCCATCTGGTCCAGATCCTGTTGTAATCTGAGGTAACCCTCTTTGCTGTCCACTATACCTCCAATTTTGGTGTCATCTGCATTGTAAAAATACAGAACTTACTCAATGAGGCACTTTTTCATGTTGAGACAACTTATCATTTTATTTCAAAAGGGAATAATAATTCAGCAAACCTTAAATGTTTTATTTAATCACGGTTTTCATAAGCAAACTGTGAGCCCAGTTAAAATAAAATTTTCCAAGTATTTACTGCAGTGAAGAGAAAAGGAATCAACATAAAGTACAATTAACCAATCTTGGATGAAGAATTCTCAATGAAACTTTTAGTCTTTAACATCTCAAACGTATACAATCCAAATGGAAAGTAACCCTACTTCATGCTGTCTGTATTCCATATTTAAAAAGGTTTTTGCAGGTTTTCTTTGAATTTTATTGTCTTAAACTCAGTAGTATGAAGCCTATAACTACCACAGGAATGTGCACATGACCAACTTTCCAATGCACTCAGCATCCACGATGACAGCTGACACTCCCAACACAGCCTTTATGTATACTCAACAGACGTCAAATTATCAAAAACATTATTAAAGGTCAATTTTTGTCCCTCAAGGAGTGTGTGTAAAAGATTCCACGGCTTCTAAGTACTCTTCACCAAAAGTGACACTTGTCCAATTACTCAATAAACCATGTCACATGTTATGATACATTTTAACAATGCATAGGCCATGGAGGCAGGCCCTAAGTCTGTCGTAAAGAAAGTGGGACTGAACCTTATGCAGTTAGTAATCTGATTTGCACACTCACCATCTAGCCAACTCAGGTAACAAGTCCCCAGCATCCAAATAGGCAGTTAAAAAATCTTCATCTTATGAAGAGAGCTGACAACAGCTCATTACCTTATGAAGAAAGGTGAAAAGGTTGGGCCTTAACTGTAGGAATTTAGAAGAATGCTGAGTGTACTTATTGAAACATTTAGTATCCTGAAGGGGCCTGAATAGGATGGATCCTGAGAGGACGATACCTCTCATAGGAGAGGCCAGAACTTGGAGACAGAGTTCAAAGGTTAACGGTTGAAGACAGAGATGAGGAGTTTTTTTTCTCTCAGAGGGTTAATAATCTGCACAGTTATTTTTCCCAGAAAATAATGGAGGTTGGATCATCAAATTTATTCAAGTCTGAGTTAAATAGATTGCTGATAATAAAGGGAGTCAAAAAGTTACAGGAGGCAGCCGGGAAATTAAGTTGAGAATGTGACCAGGCCAATCAGTGGAACAAGCTCTAATCCGCAAATAGCACACCCCAGCTTCTAGGTCCTGTGTTCCTATCTTCCAAACTGAGGAGAGCTTCAATAGAGAAAGGCCACTGATGCATTGGTCTATTTTTAGTTTGAACATGATCCTTTCCACTCAGACTGGAAAACTTCCCTTCAGTAAGGTGGGTTGTGCAAAGAAAGAAAGAAAAACAATTACAGAATATAATAGGCAGGGCTTAGACAGCTAGGAGAAAGTGAGGACTGCAGATGCTGGAGATCAGAGCTTAAAAATGTATTGCTGGAAAAGCGCAGCAGGCCAGGCAACATCAAAGGAACAGGAGAATCGACATTTCGGGTGTAAGCCCTTCTTCAGGAATGACGAGGGTGTGCCATGCAGGCTAAGATAAAAGGTAGGGAGGACGGACTTGGGGGAGGGGCGTTGGGAATACGATAGGTGGAAGGAGGTTAGGGTGAGGGTGATAGGCCAGAGAGGGGTGGGGGTGGAGAGGTCAGGAAGAAGATTGCAGATCAAGAAGGCGGTGCTGAGTCTGAGGGTTGGGACTGAGAAAAGGTGGGTGGAGGGGAAATGAGAAAGCTGGAGAAATCTGCATTGGTGTGGATCTGAAACCTTGCAAGAGGATTTGCAGGAGGTTAACATCATTTCCGCGACTCTCTCATCAGATCCACAACCCCCACCAACCCAACCTCCACTCCCAGCACCTTCCCCTGCAACCGCAAGAAATGCAAAACTTGCGCCCACACCTCCCGCCTCACTTCCCTCCAAGGCCAGACTATGGCAACACAACGCCTGGAAGAAGAGCGCCTCATCCTCCACCTAGGAACCCTCCAACCACAAGGGATGAATGCAGATTTCTCCAGCTTTCTCATTTCCCCTCCCCCCACCTTTTCTCAGTCCCAACCCTCGGACTCAGCACCGCCTTCTTGATCTGCAATCTTCTTCTCGACCTCTCCGCCCCCATCCCCTCTCCACCCTCCACCCCAGCCTATCACCCTCACCTTAATCTCCTTCCACCTATCATATTCCCAACGCCCCTCCCCCAAGTCCTTCCTCCCTATCTTTTATCTTAGCCTACATGGCTAAGGGCTTAGCCTGAAGAAGGGCTTATGCCCGAAATGTCGATTCTCCTTTGATGCTGCCTGACCTGCTGCACATTTCCAGCAATACATTTTTAAGGACTTAGACAGCAAATTATGTTGTGATGTACACCATGACACCAGCTGCTGGAGGTTATAGGCTTATACAATGAACATATTTGGTAATAAGACTGCTGCTCTGAATTCACATTTACATTGGACATCATCGTGGCATTAAAAGTTGGAGGGTAAACACTTCCTAAAAAGGGTTGTGACTGTGATACAAAGCTAACACAATTTCAGATGAGTTTTAAGAGAAGAATAAAACACAAATTGTTTATGGCCTTGATTATAATCTAAAGATGAGGTGACAAGCTCCAAATATGCGCACTTATTGTCAGCATCTCTGATTCTAAATATCAGAGTCATTAGAGTAAATCAAACATCATCTCACAAGCAAGGTTAATATGAAAACTAATCAAACTATTTCCAGTGATACAGCAACTTAGAGTAGGGAAAGCATACGTAGAGTATACAGATGGCAGCTATCATGAGAGACTATAATCATACATATTACTGTTAGACTGGAGTGGAATATGATGATTGCCTGGAGCATCAAGAGAGTCATCTTTTGTGATAACAATTCCTCAGAGATCTCATCAAACAAGCAATTTGTGCATAATGAGTACAAGTTTCCCATCCAGAGTTCATTATGTTTTATTTACTTCCTGGGCAACTATGAAGAAAAGACTACATTTTATATTGATATTCTGCACTGGATCTTCTGATGGTAAGGGTAATGGAGTACCCTATGTTTGCTGCTGTTGTACATTGGGACCCTTTGTAAGCCCTGACCCATACACATGTGCAGTCATTGCTCAAGTGATTTTCACTTTTCGTTAGGCAGATTTGGGCTGCTTGGACTTCTCTGAAAACGTCTCCAGCACTGACATGAGTGTTGAAGACTTAAGCATGTTACATGCTTCTTACCAAGATACTTACACTAATACTGTCTCACTATTAATTTATTTACAGACGACCCAGACCATGAGCATCAACCTACCATCCTCACTTTACACATACACACACACACACACACACACACACACGCACACACACACACTTCCTCTAGCTATCCCCATCAACTAACCCCAGAACTTATGAAGCTACATGTTCCAGGGTAGCACAGTGGCTCAGTGGTTAGCACTGTTACCTCACAGTGCCAGGGACCTGGGATCGATTCCAACCTCGGGTGACTCTCTGTGTGGAGTTTGCACATTCTCCCATGTCTATGTGGGTTTGCTCCCACAATCACAAAAGATGTGCAGGCCAGGTGAATTGGCCATGTTAAATTGCCCATAGTGCTAGGTGCATTAGTCAAAAAGAAAATGGGTTTGGGTGGGTTACTCTTCAGAGAGTCGATGTGGACTGTTTCCACACTGTAAGGAATCTAATCTAACAATCCCCTGACCATGCACCTCATCTCTAACTAGTCTCCACTCTGAAAAACTAACTACACAGCCCAACTTGACGAGCCAGCCTTCAGACTGTCCACTCATAGAACCTGAAGAAGAGTTGTATCCAACTCAAAATATTAACTTCTGTTTCTCTGTCCACAGATGCTACCAGACATGCTGAGTTTCTTCAGCACTTTCAGTTTTTTATCCAACATCCTCCCTCAAATGAATAACTGAGCTGATTCAGACCATAAAACTTGCCACTGCTTTCTCCACTGCAATGGCTCAGCCAATGAGAGTTCACTTGCAACCTCTAGTCTGAATTGATGTACTCATTATGAAACTGATATTCTTGCAATGGATCCTGATGAGTGCAAGATTAAAAGCTTCATCAAAGTGTCTCCCTTTTCAACAATCCTCAAGTACTATACAACAAAATTATTAATTTTGAAGTGTAGTCACTGCAGTGAGCTAAAGAAACATAGTAGGCAATTTTCAAACAGCAAAAGAGCAGTTTGATCATGAGCAGATAACTTCAGTTAGCAACTTGGTTGTAGGATAAATATTGGCCAAGGCAGCAAGGAGAAATCCCATGCACTTCTTCAAAATAGTCCCAAGGGATATTCAACATCTACCATAATAAGAAGACACAGTCTCAGTTTAATATCCCATTTGAAATACAGCAGGATAGCATTCCACAACAGCAAGACAATGTTAATCGAGATAATTTGCTCAAATCTTTAGAACTTGAGCCCACAACCTTTTGACTCAAAAGATTAATATGCAACCACTGAACAGAGACTGACTCTCAACGGCCATTGGCAATTCACTGAAGGATATAATAGTTATTTCGCCATTCTTTGTTTGTAAAAAAAACACTTCACGAGAGTTCAGGTGCAGCATAGCAGCGACCACTCAATATTTAAAAATAACATTGAAGTGCCAGTGCAGTCTAACAATTAATTTACTTTCTTGAAAGTGGATGAGTTTTGTAGACCTGAGTTTGGAGGTAGTGTTCCTGCCAATTAGAATCAACAGGGTGAGGATGCAATAGGATGTTTCTGAGTCCTGAACTCTGAAAGATAGTTCAATACGTGATAATAACAACAACGCTACCTAATGTTGGAACTCAGAAATGAACATGACAGAAGAACATGTTTGGACAGTTAGGAAGAGACCACTCTTACATTGCTACTGGCAGAGGCATGTGACATTAGGAAACCTGAACTGAAGAGGACAAATAGGCAGATTAAAAGCTACAAACATTAATGAAAGACACAAAGAAAAATAATGCCGTGGCCAAAACTATCATTTCAAATACTTCTAGCCTTCTAACAAAAACATTACTTGCTCAAATAAAAGTTTCTATTTAGTTTAGACAGATTTTATCCATTACAAAGATTACTTTATTTGTGTTTAATTTATGTTTATAATATGTTTGCAAATGAATCTTTCACGCGTGTCATATTAAAACCTGGGGGGGGTTGCCTGGCAAAAGTGCTGAAGGTTTGAGAACTCCAGATGGCCCAATAATGATAGTACGTACATCAGATGCACAGTACACAAAGACAAACTCACATGAAAGCACTTATGCTGGGGCATGTTCCTTCTATTAGCAGATTAAACACAGTTTCTATTTGCATTCACTAAACAGTCAACGCTTAAGGACAAAATTACCTTCTGTAGTTTAACAGCATTGTGATATGTTTAGTACTTAACAATAGCAGAGTACTCATAATGGAATAGACTAACACTTTTAAAAAGTCAGGTTATAGCGTGTGCAGAGGACTAAATGTGATTTTGTAACTGGCTCTAAAGCCATGGAAACGGCTGTTTGTGTAAGGCACATGATTCACAGCCCATTAGGTTTTCAAGCATCACTTTCTATCAGATCACAACAAACCCAGATCTTGTTATCCTAGCAATCTCTTTTTCACTCTCTTTTCCCATTATGGCTGACCTCCAACCCAAGTCTCACTAAGTATCTTTCTTTCAATTCCAAGGTGTAGAATGTTCAGCTGTTTGTTAAATCAAAAATAGTTTAACAAACACTTCTCCTAAAAACTTACGCAGAACTCATGAGTCATCAGGTCAAAAGTCCATTTTCATTTACGCACTGAAGAAAATACAGCCACTTATAGCACTGCAACGTTTGATAATACTTTGAACAACTAAACATGTTTAGAATGTGGTGACTGTTATTGTTAAATAGATAACCCATTCACACGTAAGACAGAGGGCGGGGATGAACCCTAATAGTAATGGGTAGGATGTTGAGTTAGAAGTGCATTTCTGTGTCAATTACAATTGCAGGGATGAGCAGTCAAACAAGATGATGAGTGAACTGGAAAAGGGGTAGATTTTCTTTGTAGGGGATTGAGAATGATGGCCTCTGTTTTTCCTTTGTTCACCTGAAGGAACATCTGGCTTGTGCACAATTTAACTGAGACAGGTAATTGGGCAACATAAGGCTGGTTATGGGGTCAAGAGAATGAACGGTGAGGCAGAGCCAGGCATCATCAGCATATATATAAAAAGGGATTGCCATGCATACTGAGGGGCAGCATGTGAATGCTGATGACAGAGTGAAGGTTGGAAACTTGGAATAAAACATATGACTGTGCCGCACACAATGGACAGACACTGTTAAACCAGGTCAAAGAAGAAGCACTTACATTCAGAATGAAGGTACCTGTGTGGTTTCCAGCACATGCAGCTTCTAGAGCTTGTAAAGCTCCATCTAGTGGTGGAAGAGCAGAGATGAAGTATGGTTTTGTGACAACAGAGTCACAAGTGCTTGCCATAGAACAGTTCATGTAATTCATACAGTTACTGAGTCTCCAAAGCACAATAGAAACACTATTTCATACATTACAAATGTTCCTCTCTGAGAAACAATTTCCCTGGTGTCACAAATCCTTAATCTACAACATGTTCATGCATCCATTTCAGTATTTAATTAATTTTTAGCTTTTAAATACATGGACATCCTTATTTTTATGAGAACACTTCAATGGTCCAGGACATTCAATCTCAGACCTGCGGGAGACCATCCTCCGGACTTCGGGACAGGCAACAATGCACAGTGGCCGAGCTGAGGCTGATAGCCAAGTTCGGTACCACCCATGGGATGGATGCAGCTCAATCATTGGGTTCCTATCATACTACAGGTGACCCCACTGCACTACACACACACACAGACACACACATAAACACACATACACATACACACTGATACTCCTACCTACACACACACACACACACACACATAAACACACATACACACACACACTGATACTCCTACCTACACACACACACACACACCAACAGACCCATACACCCACGCAGACCCTCTCCATATTTACTGCTATACGATTGAAGTGTTGGATATGGTTCTTCCTTTGAAAAAACTGTTCAACATAAGAGTCATCATGTCATTGAATGAAAAATGTCTCCAGCAATGCAACTAAAATTGTAGTTTTTACTGCAGCTTGGGGAATATTCCTTTTATCACAAGCCACTGATGTTTGAAGTATTACTGAATAACTTGGTGTAATTCTAACTTATACCAGAGATATATCACAATTAAATACCAATGCAAACAGTGCCTCTGCTTCAAACTACCATTGAAAGAGAATTACTAAGCCACAAACTACAACTCTTCTGTATTAATTTTCCTTTGGTCATATGTCAATTAGCCTCCATTAAGCTTTCTCTCATAGAATCCCTACAGTGTGGAAGCAGGTCGTTTGGCCCATCAAGTACACACCGACCCTGTGAAGAGCATCCCAACAATTCCTGTAATACTGCATTTGCTATGGCTAACCCACCAGCCTGCACATCCCTGGACACAATGCGCAGTTTAGTATGGCTATTAATTAAAACATATTGTTCAGTAGATTCTCGATGTTGCAGACTTTGGTGAGTAATGTTAATTTTCAATAGTTTTACGGTGTTTTGTGCTCGTATCCGGTGAGGATTATAAACTCCTCCACATTATGATTCTTTTATGTTGATAAAAGCCAATCCACCTACCGTACATCTTTGGACTGTGGGAGGAAACCAGAATACTCAGAGAAAATCCACGCAGACATGGTGAGAATGTGCAGCCTCCACACAGACAGTTGCATGAAGGTGGAATCAAACCCAGGTCCCTGGTGCTGTGAGGCAGCAGCACTAACCACTAAACCACCGTGCCACCCCCAATACCATGTAATAGGGTAGCAGCCTAGGGTTGCACTGCTTCTAACGGCAAGTCTTAGAAGCAAGAAAAGTCATGTTTTAGAGGATGCCAGCATAGACAATGTAATTCCTTTGTATGACAATGAGGCATTGATGTCAGGACTGTCAGAGGCCTGACTTTTATCAACATATAAGAATCATAAAATGGAGGAGTTTATAATCCTCACTGGATATGTGCACAAAACATGGTAAAACTAATGAAAATTAACATTACTCCCTAAAGTCTGCAACACTGAGAATCTACAATGTGTTTTAATTAATGAACTAAGTCAATCAGTTCATGTCAATCATATGTAACTATGACTGAAGTTTCAAATGCCACTTTATGCTAGAATTAACTAATAATGATGGAAGCATAGCTCAAATAATAGTTAATGATTTGAGCAAGATTAATAACATTTCCACTGACAAGTTTTTATTTTACACAGCATTAGGTTAGCTAGAATTTTCTGGTGGTTTTTCAGGTCATAAAAAAACTGCAAATAAATGCAGCAAGTATTTCCATTTTCCTGTGACACAGAAATGCATTTTCCGGTTACCTGCCAAGTTATCAGATCAGTTGTAATCGTCAACAAGTAGTATGCAAAGTGACTGAGTGATAACCTTGGCAGGGACTCCACATCTAATACAGAATACATTTTCAGCAATGTGAGGCAAACTAGGGCAGAACACAATGTACAATGTTAAATAATTGAGTGGGCCAAAGGCTACACCTCATGCAATTACATTGGTATTTCTGCACCTTTTCAGGCAGATGTAAAAAATATTGCCCTGATTCAGTGAGGAGTTCCAGACAACAGTGAATGAACATTGTGCTTCTGGTTACTTGGCAGGGAGCTAGATTTCCCAAGAGGTTACTTGAGGGCAAATAATGAAATTGTACTATCAGCACATGCTGCCTCATTTTGGTACTTAACATGAAATGAGACCTTGCCTGACACAGTACTGTAATAAGGCTGGGCCTGTTGAAGTACACTTCTTCAAAAAGTCATATTGTTTTTGTTTGTTTCTCATTGATAAATTCATGCATAATTCATTGCATTTTGTTCCACGTATTAACAGTTTCTCCTCATTCTCTGCATTTTAGGGTTCCTTCATCATGGATTCTTTGGAAGCTGTCTGCTAGCCTTTAATAAATTAGGCAGTTTGAGGCGCTTGCTAGCACTTAATTTAAGTTCTTTTTTACTCATTTAGGGCATTGGGGGGAGGGGGGGGGGGGGGGGGAGGCGCTGTACAGGCCAGCATTTATTGTCCATCTCGAATTGCCCAGAGGGGCAGTTAAGAGTCAGAGAGTCATAGAGATGGACAGCATGGAAACAGACCGGTCGATCCAACTCATCCATGCCGACAAGATATTCTAAACCAGTTTTGTCCCATTTGCCAGCACTTGGCCCATATTCCTCTAAACCCTTCCTATTCATATACCCATCCAGAAGTCTTTTAAATACTGTAATTGTACCAGCCTCCACCATTTCCTCTGGCAGCTCATTCCATGCATGCACCAACCTTTGTGTAAAAATACTGCTCCTTTTATATCTTTCCCCTCTCACTCTAAACCTATGCCCTCTAGTTCTGGACTCCCCCACCTCAGGGAAAAGACCTTGTCTATTTATCCCATCCATGCCCCTCATGATTTTATAAACCTCTATAAGGTCACCCTCAGCCTTCAACGCTCCAGGGAAAACAGCCCCAGTCTCTTCAGCCTCTCCCTACAGCTCAAATTCTCCAACCCTGGAAACATCCTTGTAAATCTTTTCTGAACTCTTTCAAGTTTCACAACATCCTTCCAATGGGAAGGAGACCAGAATTGCACGCAATATTCCCAAAGTGGCCTAACAATGTCCTGTGCAGCTGCAACATGACCTCCCAACTCCTATACTAAATGTTCTGACCAATAAAGGAAAGCATACCAAACGCCTGCTTCACTATCCTATTTACCTGCAACTCTAATTTCAAAGAGCAACCTGCACTCCAAGGTCTTTTTGTTCAGCAACACTCCCCAGGACCTTACCATTAAGTGTATAAGTCCTGCTCTGATTTGCTTTTGAAAAGTGCAGCACCTTGCAAATATCTAAATTAAACTCAATCTGCCACTCCTCAGCCCATTGGCCCAACTAATCAAGATCCCATTGTAATCTGAGGTAACTTTCTTCACTGTCCACAACACTTCCAATTTTGGTGTCATCTGCAAACTTACTAACTATACCTCCTATGCTCACATCCAAATCATTTATATAAATAAGGAAAAGCAGTGGATCTAGCACTGATCCTTTTGGCACTCAACTAGTCACAGGCCTTCAGTCTGAAAAGCAACCCTCCACCACCACCCTCTGTCTTCTTCCTTTGAGCCAGTTCTGTATCCAAGTGGCTAGTTCTCCCTGTATTTCATGAGATCTAACCTTGCTAACCAGTCTCCTGCAGCCAATACAGATCATGTCTACCACTCTGCCCTCATCACTCTCTTTGTTACTTCTTCAAAAAACTCAATCAAGTTCATGAGATATGATTTCCCATTCACAAAGCCATGCTGACTATCCATAATTACTCCTTGCCTTGCCAAAAACATGTAAATCCTGCCCCTCAGCAATCCCTCCAACAACTTGCCCACCTCCACCACTACTTGTCAGGCTCACCAGTCTATAGATACCTGACTTTTCCTTACTACCTTTCTTAAATAGTGGCAGCACGTTAGCCAACCTCCAGTCTCAAACACATTGCTGTGGTTCTGGCGTCACATGCCGGCCAGACCAAGTAAAGATGGCTGTCTCCTTCCCTACAGATGTCAGTGAACTGGATGGGTCTTTCCGATGACTTACAATAAATTCGTGGATCCCCATTATAACTCCAGTTTTATTGAGTGAACTGAAATTCCACCATATGCAGTGGTGGGATTTGAATCCAGAACATTACCTGGATCCTCTGATTAACAAGCAGGTGATAACACTGGGCCATTGCCTCCGCATAGTAGAGAGACTTAGGCTCTGAGGAGAGGATTCAAGTGACAAGGACAGAGAAGAGCTGTGGCTTGACAGGGTAAATGCTGAGGGGATGTTTCCCCTCATGAGAGAGTCTTGGACCAAAAGGCATAGTCTCAGAATAACAGGGCATCCAGTTAAGACTGAGGTGAAGAGCAATTTCTTCACTCACAGGGTTGAGAGTCTTTGAGACTCCTTGCTACAGAGAGCTGTAGGAGTAGTGTCCTTGTATACATTTAAGACTGAGATAGGTAGTTTTTTGATCAGTCAGGAATCAAGTGATATGGGGAAAGGGCAGAAAAGTAGATGTGAAGAATATCGGATTAGCCATGATCCTATTGAAAGGCAATACAGGCTCGAGGGGCTGAATGGCCTACTCCTGTTCCTAATTCTGATGGTCTTATAAGTTTGGTCTGAGTTTTATGTGTATCAAAGCAAACCAAAACATAAAGATAAAAGACTTGCATTTCATGATTTCAGGACATTTTAGAGGTAATGAAGCATTGGTGAAGTGTGAACTAGAATTTTCTGTGGAGATTGAGGCCCCCTCATCCTGTTGAAAAGGTGTTGCTGGGGCGGGGAGGTGAAAGGGGCAGCTTACCTCCATTTAGCTGGGGCACCTCTCAGCAAGTCAATGGCTGTTCAGGTTGTTCATTGGCACAGAACAAGAATTTCACCCACATCAATGACAAAGCTCCATCTCTCTGAGTGCCTTTGGCCAGGCAGCTCACCCAGCAGTGTCCACTGCAATGATTGCAAGGCAGCCCCCAACATTGCTCAGCATTGAAATGTGAAGGAAGGTTAATTTGGGGTCTTCCTTCAGGACTAGGCTGTAAAGTTTTCTGAGGGCTGAATGGGACCAAATTTGTGAGGAATTTTCATTGATAACAGATCAGCTCCAAAGGGATGAAGCCCCTGCCCTCCTCAGACCACAGTGGAGGTGGTCACCTTCCATTGACGGTAAAATGCCTGCAGCAGCTGCAAGAAGGGTCTAGCAAGGCCCAGACTGGACCAAGGGGAGATAGGTGATTCCATACAACGCCTGATTTGACAGCACCCTGTCCTCCCCATTACCTGCAAGTCTGCTCTTGGGGTGGAGAGGATGACACTCAGTAGAGTAGCACCATTGTCATTGCTGCAGTGATGGGCAAGCCTCAAGCTCTTAGTCTCACAACACAAAATTTCAATCTTCCCTTTTGTAGGATCTACCTCTCGACAGGGACTGACTGACCTTCCCTATCCTTCATCTGTAGAAAATCTCATGGAAACTCCCCGACTTGGCCCAGAAGCAGTGCAGCAGGCAAGAGCCTGTGATGTGGATACACACTGCATGTTTAAAACAGGAATTCTGCCAGTTTTTGCCAGCCAGTCAGAAGTGCAGGTTCTTTTTGGAAGGTAAACATTCTGCCAATTCTGCCCACTGTAGCCAATCGGGAAACTGGAAGAGCACAGCAGGCTAGGCAGCATCAGGAGGTAGTGAAGTCAACATTTTGGATGTAACCCTTCATCAGGACTGGAGGTGGGTATGGGGGAGCTGCAGGTGGCGGGGGCAGGGCGGTGGAAGTGGGGATAGATGGTACGACCTGGGGTTGGTGAATGGGAGGAAAGAATCTGGTTGGTGGCAAGGAGGAGTGGAAGGGAGGGGGAGGGGCTGGGAAGGGAGTCGGGAGATGGGAAAGGAGGTTATTTGAAATTGGAGAACTCAATGTTGAGTCCTCCACACTGTAGGCTGCCAGGTGGAAGATGAGGCGCTGTTCCTTCAGTTTGTGGTTTGATTCACTGGAGCAATGGAGAAGGCCAAGCATGGTCATGTCAGACAGGGAGGGGGAGGGGGAGGGGGAATTAAAATGGGTGGTGACTGGGAGGTCAGGTTGACCCCGCAGGCCCGGCTGAGATGTTCAGTGAAACATCCCCAGTGTAGAGAAGACCACATTGGAAGCATCAGATACAGTAAACCAACTTGGAGGATAGGCAGGTGAATCTCTGTCTCACCTGGAAGGACTTTTTGGGGCCTGGATGGAGGAGAAGGGAGTGTTGTGCTGGCAGGATTTGCATCTTTTGCGGTTCCAGGGGAAGGCACCTCGAGGTTCAGGGGATGGGGGGGTAGGTTCGGTGGGGAGAGTGGTGCAAACCAAGGATTGAGTAAAAAGTGAGGTCTGCAGATGCTGGAGATCAGAGCTGAAAATGTGTTGCTGGTT
The DNA here is from genome assembly GCF_020745735.1 of Hemiscyllium ocellatum. Lineage (NCBI taxonomy): Eukaryota > Metazoa > Chordata > Chondrichthyes > Orectolobiformes > Hemiscylliidae > Hemiscyllium > Hemiscyllium ocellatum. The sequence goes on from NC_083422.1 coordinate 23,596,248, forward strand.
AAAGCACAGCAGGTTAGGCAGCATCCAAGGAACAGGAAATTCGACGTTTCGGGCCAGAGCCCTTCATCAGGAATGAAGGGCTCTGATTCCTGATGAAGGGCTCTGGCCTGAAACGTCAAATTTCCTGTTCCTTGGATGCTGCCTAACCTGCTGTGCTTTAACCAAACCAAGGATTGGCAAAGGGAACAGTCTTTTCGGAAGGCAGACAGGGATGGGGAGGGGAAAGTTTTCTTGGAGGTGGGGCTTAATTTGAGTTGGTGGTATTGTTTAAGGATGATTCATGGGATGTGGACACTGGTGGGGTGATAGGTAAGCACAAGGGAGGGGGCAGGGAACCTGTTTTCATTACATTTGGGGGGAGTGTTTAGGACAATAGAGCTGGGAATGGAGGACGGGCTGTGATGGCTGTGCAGATGACAGAGGGCAGAAATACGCGTTGCTCAAAATAGGTGGACATCTGGGGTGCTTGGAAGTGGAATGTCTCCTCGTCTGAGCAGATACGGCAGAGGAATTGGGAGATTGCGATGGAGTTCTTGCAGTATACTGGTTGGGGGTTGTGTAATCCAGGTAATAAAGGAGTCTGTGGATTTATAGAAAACGTCCATCTGGACACTATCGCTGGAGATGGAAATGGAGAGGTCAAGAAGTGGGGGAGGCATCCACGATAGACCAACTGAATTTAAGGACGGTGTGGAAGTTGTGGGCGAAGTCGATGAACTGCTGCAGTTCAGCCTGGGTGCAGGCTGCAGCTCCGATGCAGTCATCAATGTAACGGCGGAAGAGTTGGGGCACATTGCTGGCAGGAGGATGGAAGGGAGGCATTGGGAGCTTTTCTGGCCCTTACCTGAGAGGAAGAAAACTCTGAAATGGGAGCTCCCTCCAGCACCTAACAGAACACAAGAGATTTCTATCCCTGATAACTTAACCTGCTATAGATGTTCCACGGTCACCCATCGAAAACATTGTCTAAATGTTTACGATACGTAAATAGAAAGAACATGCATAATTCTTATAGCTGGGGATGATTCCAGAACAGAGAATTGTGGATTATGACAGATCAAAGCACCATGATTGATCCAAATTTCATGAGAGGATTATAGCATTAATAGAACAGAAACTCCAAGAGCAGGTATCTCTTCTTTCATCTTCTATACTCGACTTATCTCCTGCACGAGTGCACAAGCTGCAATTCATGGGACCATGTAATCATCATTCATTCCGTAAATACCCAGATAATTTGAGGTTCCTTCAACAATCAGTTCCACAATTGCAGGGTGTCACTGCAGTGAAATTGTCATTTTAAAAGATGCGGCCAGATGTTGTAGCCTCAAATATTTTATTGGTATCTTGTTATTTCAATTTTCTAGTGGAAGTGAAGTACCTGCCAAGCCAAGCTGTGTGCTGTGCTTGCTAATAATAACTGGCTGCAGTGATACAGAAACAACGCAAGAGCTCAGTGGCTGGTACAACCCAAATCCACCTTAAAATCACTGTTCTGGGTTACAAATTCAGCTGAGAAGCTGTGCAAATTAAAAACTCACGCTAGGGCTGTGCTATTTTTAAATATTCTCTCGTTATCCATAGAGCACTCATTCGTTCAAATATATTTGGGGCACGGCTGACCTTAATGCACAGCTGTAGAAATATTAATGAGCATTATGTCTGCAGTTTTTAAGCAGCTATGACATTTCTTCTTAAATACTTGTGCATTGGTTCAGCCACTTTCGGAATATTGAGTGCAAATCTGGTGTCCTTCCTATCGGTAGATTGTTGTGAAACCTGAAAGGGTTCAGAAAAGATTTCAAAGGATGTTGCCAGGGTTGGAGGATCTGAGCTATAGGGAGAGGTTGAATAGGCTAGGGCTGTTTTCTCTGGAGCTTTGGAGGCTGTAGGGTGACTTTATAGAGGTTTATAAAAATCATGAGGGGCACGAATAGTGTAAATAGACAAGTTCTTTTCCCTGGGATAGGGGAGTCCAGAACTATGGGTCATAGGTTTAGGGTGAGAGGGGAAAGATATAAAGGAGACCAAAGGGGCAACTTTTTCACACAGAGGGTGGTGCGTGTATGGAGTGGATTACCAGAGAAAGTGGTGGAGGCTGGTACAATTGCAACATTTATTTGGCATCTGGATGGGTATATGAATAGTAAGGGTTTGGCAGGATATGGGCCCGGTGCTGGCAGGTGGGATTAGATTGGGTTGGGATATCTGGTTGGCATGGATGAGTTGGACCGAAGGGTCTGTTTCCGTGCTGTACATCTCTATGACTCTATGCTGCTTTCGGAGGCACTTTAGCAGTGCAGAGACATAGTGGGAAAGTCCATTAGCCTTTGAGCTATTTTTGAGGAAATAATGTCACAAATTAAAGACTTCCTTGCTCATCATAAAGGTGAAACAATGATCAAATAAATCAATTCATTCTTCTGGTATATTTAAGCACAATGGCATGTCTGCACAACCAGAAGAAATAAATTGCTTGTTTTGGTCTGTTCCACTGGATTGGTTCCCATTTTTATGAGGCGATTACCTTGAGTAAAGCTTTTGCTCTACTTGAAGCAAGCACTCCTTTGGCCTTGGATTAAGAATTCCAAATATTTACCAGACTCTACTGCACTCAAACTAATTCATAGTCATTCATTTTAATGTCCATGTACTATGGATTGAGCTGCATTGAGAACTTGCTGTAGCATGTAAAAGCAAAGTGAACAAGTTGCATGTGGGGAAATGGTTCTGTTTGTGCTGTTGCCCCATTTGGCAAACATCCCTAATTGTCCCTGGCCTCTATGTGCAAAAGTATTGGGGTTGATTGAAATAGTCAGCAATATCTGGGGCAAAGAGGTGAAAAACACATTGTGGACATGAGGATTACCAGGGATTGGGGAATCTGGTCAGTGTCTTGTCCACTGCATGGGTCTGTACGTAATGTTCTTGCCCTCTAAAAGGCCTTACTTTGGTGGGTTCTGTAGACCCCTCTCTCAGAGATTGAGTGATTTGCCCTGCACACTCCAGGTGTGGTCGTGACCATTTTCTTTCCCATTGAGTACTTTCAATTTCCATCATGACACAACGTGACAGTGAACTCACTTTGGCCAGTGATTTCCAGCCTGCCTTAACATGATGGTAAGATCCCAAACTTCCTGATAGCCTTTCCCAGGACCCCACCCACCCGTCCATCCATCTAATATGAGCTTACCCCTACCCAACTTCCCCTCTTTTCCCTCCCCCACTCCCAAACATTGAGGTGATCATTTCAGATGTGATCATACGTCCTTGACATCAGGAAGCTGCTGACAGTGATCAAAACCCTGTCTCATGATACCCTGTTACCATCCATGCTTTGACGCATTTACCCTCCCTTCACTAATACATACAAATGCAGCCTTTTGGAGCTAGTGCCAGTTGCACCCAGCAAACCAGATCTGAACTTCTGAAGCGTCCTGAAAAAGGATTTGAGAGATGCCGTGGGGATCCTGGGGGGTTGACAATTATTGGATGGCAATGAGGCTTGTACCTGTGGATCGTGCCCTGAGATGTTGTTGCACGGTGACCAAAATAAAGGATGTTTGTAGCCAGCGGTGAGCCTAACTTGTCAGGCATGTGCTGTGCCAGGCATGTTGAGAATTCCCCGTGCCTACTTGGCAGCAGATGGAAGCTGCATATGAATGAGGTCGTTAAGATGCAATAGTCACCCTAAGTAGGCGACTCACCACTGCCTAGCAGTAAACTTGTCTCCTGCCTGAAACTTAGTTAAAGTTTACAGCAAGTTGTTCCCGATGTGGAGGTGGGCTTCAATGGACTTCTCACATGATTTTACCACATTTCTCATCAGAGCCCACATCGTTCAGGCCCCTGAATGATTCTGCCCGAGGTAAATTGAAAAGGTTTAGTTTTGGATGATTATGTTACTGGTTATTCTGAGATTCTAGCCTCCGAGCTGCTCCATATTAGGTCCTTTTAAATGCTAACTCTCCCTTGTTCACTGAGACATGGCTGTGCCTTGTTGTTCTCTCTCAAAGAGACTTGATTCTGATGCCAAACCATTTGAATATGGAGCTATTTCCAATTTGAAGAGTAATATAAATGAAAATAGGTCACATTTGTAAGTGAAATCAGCAAGTAGAACTCTAATCCGTAAAGGCCATTGAGTCTGCATTTTGTGCTCCTTCACAGATTCTTGATTGGGAGTCAGGCTTTTTTCAAAACTAGTTCTTCCTTATTCATCACACCCTGGCTAGGCCCTGTTGTAATCAGGAACATCCAAAACAGCAGTTTATTTGCTGGCTAACTGCAAGAATGGTGTTGCATTCCTTACATCCATCAGCAATATTTAGACTCAGATTTCCTGGAGAGAATTGCTCATTCTAGGATATAGTATCATCATTAAACCTGAAGATCTCCAACTGTTTCAAAAGTCTAATTGTGAGGCCCACTGTGCTGACAATAAATGTGTTTGAACTATACAAAAATGTGCTGTGAATAACTGTCTGTGTCATTAGGATGATTATTGGGCAATCAATGAAAACTGCAATTAATCTTCTCTGTTGTAACAGATTACCTATTCATATTCAACACCCTGGGTGTTTATTCTTCACAGTATTTTTATTAAAGAGACTGGATAAATAGATGAAATCCATTTGACAGGTTCTGGCTTAAGAATGATGGATTTTAATCATCATTGGCCAATACCTAAATTACTGACCATTTGATTACAGAAGGAAGACTTTGGAATTTTTGTATAGCTCAAACAATTTTATTATCAACACAGTGGGCTTCACAGTTGTGACTTTTCAAGTGGTTGGAGATTTTTCAGGTTTAATGGTGGTGCTATTTCCAGGAAATCTGAGTCAAAACACTGTTGATGGATATAAGGAATACACCACCATTTATGCAGGTAGCCTGCAAGTAAACTCTGCTGTTTGTACGTTACTGAGACCAACAGGGCCCAGGCGTGGTGTGATGAATAAGCAAGAGTGAACATGACTCCCAATCAAGAATCTGTAAGGGAACATGCTTAATGCAAACTCAACGGACTTTACTTGCTGATTTTACTTACAAATATGACCTATTTTCATTTATATTACTCTTCAAACTGAGAATAGCTCCATATTCAAATGGATTTGTGAACAGAATCAAGCCTCTTTGATCATATGAATCTCAATCCAAAACTTGACAGTTAGGATATTATTGCCTACCAACTTTAAATGTTGCAATCCTACAAACAGCATGGTTAGCTGGAAACATTCAGATCCCAGTAACCATCAACAAGAGTTCAGATGACCTGAGAAATGGAGGTAAAATAAAGCTGAACTCAATAATGCTCACTGAGCCCCAGGCAGCGTCATTTTAACCTTCCCTCCAAGGTGATCATGAGCAGTACTACAGCAATCTCCTCCTTATGCCATATATGGTTTTCCACATTAAACATCACATTTGCTGATGGCTATAGACCTCAACTCCAATTCCACTGTAAAGTCAAATGAAGCTTAAAGCTGTTGGGGAAATAGAATCATTGATCACTATATAAGTAGGGCTGGTATTGCCTTAAAATTGGTAATTGTGATTTTAATTGATTTTAAAACTCTAAAAGCTTTCTTGTTAGGGCTGTTGTGGCATAGGGGTAATATCACCAACCTAAACTGAGAGACTCAGGTTCAAATCCCACCTGCTCTATGTGTGTAGTAACATTGCTGAACAGGTTGATTAGAAAAATAGGTTAAAAGCATTTTTGTAGGAACAAAGTTAAAAATCACACAACACCAGGTTACAGTCCAACAGGTTTATTTGGAAGCATTAGCTTTTGGAGCGCTGCTCTTTCATCATGCTTCAAAATAAACCTGTTGGATTATAACCTGGTGTTGTGTGATTTTTAAATTTATACACCCCAGTCCAACACCAGCATCTCCAGATGCTGGAATCTCTACTGAAAACAACGAATGCTGGAGATCACAGTGGGTCAGATAGCATCCATGGAGATACAGTAATCTAACATCTCCAGTCCAGATGACTTTCCATCAGATTCTGTATTAAAACAAGAAGTTTCAAACATACCCTGCACTGAAGCAATATTAATTTACAATGAATCTCAAGCTCACTCTGATAAAGTACCAAGATACCCAATATTGATTCAACTTCTTTTTTTTTTCAAGATCAATCTTAGCTTCAAGAAAACCCAGGCCTGTAAGGATATCATGCCAGGAGAAAAGCCAGTTAAAATGCTCATGAACAATGTTTAGCTTCATTTGTGCTTTTAAATGTTGATACATTGAACATCTAGATCCTATATAGTACATAGCCCATATTTCTGCCTGACAATTTCACAATATTGATTCAAAAAGAGTTTTTTTTTCAACCTGACACATGCTCTACTTAGTGCAACAGATACGATTCATATGCATGCAAAATTGGAGGAAGTCGCATTGACAGTGCAGATCTGAGGAGGACTTTAAAAAATACAAACAGACAGATGGAGAAATTAGAGATTATAATGTCGGTGAGGATCCATCACCCACATTAAGAATGCAGTGCGAATATTTTAGTCAACCAGCAACTGAAATGTGACAAATAAACAGAGATAAAATATTAAATCATTTAAAAACTGCACATGAATGTTTAAACTTCACATCGATCGTGAAATATATATCTCCTACATGCCTGTGTACTTGCATCACAAGTTGGGCTGACATACAAAGCAAACAAGTAAATTATTTGCATCCTCTGCTACCAATTTACATATGTTAAAATTGTGCTTCTTGCTGGGTTAAGTGTAATTTTGAACACTGACGCCTGAACATACAGCCAAGGCACCTGCTGATCTGTTAACTTGTACATGAGCATGAAAGATGATACTATTATCCTAGCAAGAGGTATTGTGGTCATACATATTAATAGATTGTGAATTACAAATTCGTACACAGCTTTTAATTCCAGAATGCTTAGCTCAAGAGCAATTCAGGTTTCTACTCAGTGGGACAAAAGCATGAGCCACAAATGGGGAAATCAATGCTGTGGATTTATCCTTCCTAAAAAATAAGCTGCACCACAATGTGACTGAACTCTGATTCATGCTGCTCACTTCCTGAATTACATTCTCAAAACAGTCATGTATAAGTATGTTCAAAATGTGCCCTCTTTACTTAAAATCCATTGTCTAGTGTCAAGCATGCTGCTGATTAGCTTTGGCATTTTAAAATATAGCTTTTCAATTTGGCATGATAGTAGGTAATTAGCCCATAACAATGAGTGGCTTATTCACTACTGACTGAAGATCAATATTTGTCAAACAATTCTGAAAATGAATCCATAAACTATGTGTTTTCATAGGTTGAGTAAAAATAACTGTCTGTGCTTTACGTAGTGACAGAAGATAAACAAAATTAATTTTAAGGTGATCATATATTTATACTGTGGAACTCCATGATCATTAGCATTTCCTCCTTTCGTGTACACACAGTATTAGAGACTACTCCCTATTTGTCAAATCTTAACAAAATATTGTTCATGAACAAATAGGCAACCAGGCAATATTCTGTCAACATTCTGTCAGACTGGGTGACCACATTGCAGAATACCTATATTCTGTCTGCAAAGATGACCCTGAGCTTCCAGTTGCCTGACACTTCAATAGACCACCCTATCTCCTGGCCAACATCTCTGTCTCAGGTTTGCTGCAGTGCTCCAGCGAAGCTCAGCACAAACTGGAAGAACAACACTTCATTTTCCGCTTGAGAACTCTATCTCCTATTGGGCTGAATATTGAGTTCAACAATTTTAGGGCTTGAGGGAACTTCTCCCATGTCCATACCTCAACCCCCCACACACCAGGTCTTGTTATCACATTGTCTGCTATTAAACACTACTCATTGTTATCCACTAGTAGACCCATTAGTAGCTATTCATTCCTCTAGGCTGACTGTGATCTATTCCTTTGTCCATCCAAATAAATTTGGTATCCTAAGATCCTGCCCCACTAGCTACCTGATGAAGGAGCAGCGCTCTGAAAGCTTGTACTTCCAAATAAACCTGTTGGACTATAATCTGGTTTTCTGTGATTTTTAACTTTGTCAACTGAGTTTAGCAACTTGACAAACAAATGATTATCAATCCCACATATTCACAGAATATTACAGCAGAGAAAGCGACAGGTAATCTAATTCCACTCTCCTGCTGACTGCCCATATATTGCAATATACAACAAGAATTACACACTTAAAAAAATTTATGAAGATCTGATGTTACATTGAGAATTGTTTTAGAATTTAAGAAATATGTTTTCTTTCAGCTCCACACAGTTCCTGAGGTCTGCCTATGATGATTACTGGATAAGTGGCTTTGGAATCGGGATGGAACTATGGGAGCTTAGTGGAGATCATACGTGGACATTGAGTTGGCATGGCGGCTGTAACGAGCCAGGAGATGGAAGGCATGGGACGGCAATGAGTTGTAAAAGGGGGGGGGGGGGGGACAAAGCAAAACTCAGTTATCGGTGTGCTCACTCATATCGCACAACATAACTTGACACACAAGAATACATTCAGGATATGGAGTGACAGCAGTTAAAACCTACACACGTCAACATCAAAGCCATTCACTTGTGTTAAATCCCTTCTAATGTGAAGGGATTGGCATCAGGTCCTTGGTAATACCAACACTTTATCACCAGCTTGTTTCTAACTTGTAGAGATGGAGCAATGTCTACAAAAGCCACCATGCAAAGATGCACAATGAGAATGCACAATCACACAGTAAATGGCGCCTGACACCTGAAAAATGAAAAGTGTGTCTTTGTCAGGCCTCACATGTTTCAGCTGACATGCAGAAATGTATGTCACAGCAAACATATTAGGAAATGCAGTTGGACTTCTACTCTCTCAGTATACCGAAGGAAATGCACAATTAAGTGTCAATGTATCCCACTTGTTGTCAGAAACCGAACACAAATATCCTGTTTTAAACTGTTGAAAGTACTAGCCTGCAGCTATCCTTGTGACTTTCGGCACAAGTACCTGTAAGGTAGGAAGTTCATTCTCTGCGTCAACCAACAAGATTGACCACATGGTTAAGTACATCAGGATCTCTGCACATCCACAGATGGTCTGATCATCATCAGCACAACTTCATGTTTGTGGATCTCTCAGGTTTATGCAGCTGTATAGGTTACATGTTTTGCTGTACTATTATCACAGACAGCATTAGTGATAGCTAAATGACTTGTACCATTGAAGACTACGTGATCATGATGAATTCACATGTGGCAGTAAATACTGTCATGCTAGAAGGAGAGGAAGAACTGATCCAATACTAGAATATGCGATGAACTCAGTGTTTGTCATGATTTGGAGGAGCTGGTATTGGACTGAGGTGGACAAAGTTAAAAATCACACAACACCAGGTTATAGTCCAACAACTTTATTTGGAATCACTAACTTTTGAAGCACTTTGAAAGTTAGTGATTCCAAATAAACCTGTTGGACTATAAACTGGTGTTGTGTGATTTTTAATGTCATGTTTGACTGCAATTGTTTCACATGCAGAACATATATTGCATCTTCTCCATGAACGATATCCAGATGATCATCCCATGAAGTTTATGCCCGAAATATTGACTCTCCTGCTCCTCGGATGCTTCCTGACCTGATGTGCTTGTCCAGCACCATACTCTCAACTCTGATATCCAGCGTCTGCAGTCCTCACTTGCTCCTAGCAATAGATCACTGTACAGAAAAGCTTATTATAAATAGCAAAGCATGTACAGTACGTATTTTGTAACGTTAGCTAAACCACCTCCAGCGCCTCTGCAACCAAGCCTATGACCAACAAAAGCATGGCAACTTCTTATATTGATACTTTTGGAGAGATTCTGACAATCAATAATTACTGCTTATTGCCCATCTTTGGCCAAAAATCACAACAACAAATTCCACATTGAACACTTTGTTCACTGACATTCTAGAGAAGTTCCAACAAATTGAGGCAAACCATCACCACAGATGATGGACCTCAGTTTTTTTTCAGACAGTTATGGAGTTCCTATCAAGTTACAGAATTCACTGTCACCAAACTTTGTTATAGACCAACAAAGAAATGGTGGCATCAAATTATTTACAAATGCTATTAAAGATTGTCTGAGAGCTAGCACATCAGAATGAAAAACATTTGAATTATTTATTTATTTCCTACTTCACTCATATCAACCGACACCACACTCTGATCAGAAAGACAGTGGTTGAGTTTATGCCTGCTTTCATGTTAGTGACTATTTTTAATCTGTCACCGCTATCAGATGAAACAAATGTCAGAACGAGAGCAGGCAAAATCTCAAAGTGACAAGGAAAGCAAAACGACACTTCAACAAGGAAACACAGGCAAAGAACACAATTTTAAATTAGAGACGGAGTGCACATCAAATGTTCAAATTGCAAACACAAGCTCACATTGTTCCTATCAGGACCCAAAGAAAATCATGTAGTTTCTTTGATACCAAATGCTTATCTGTTGGGTGGCAACATAAAGTACTTGATAGCAAGCAGACCAGAACCTTTTGAGAGCAATGGTTATGAGGATACATCTCCTTTTTCAACAATGCCTGTAATGTGGATCATCCATCTCATCAACTAAACAAATAGAACCATAACCTCAAGTTTACAGATTCTAGTGCTGTCACGAGCAACTTTCCAATCTCAATTATTGTTTCTTGTACTTCGGGAAAACAGATGTTCTGAAGCCAAAGAAAAGACTTGTTATTTACGATGGCTTAACTTAAAAATAATGTCCTTCAATTTTCCAAGGTGGAAATGATGTGTTCAATTGGTTAGTATTTCATTAGGTGTTTCTGTTGACTGCTCAATATGCTTTGTGCTGCTAAGTAAGCTTTGGTTATAGTGACATTGAAGCACACAGTAAACTTCTGGCTATAGACATTTTTAAAACCTTTATAATAAAGTTCCAATTCACACAGAGAATCTGGTTAGAATATCACTTCAGCAAAGCCAAAAAGACAATAGTAAACTTGGGCTTCAAAGATAACAAAGAGTGACAACAAATTAGCAGCATTCTTGACACTGCATTCAGTTGTTTTCATTGACACTGAAAGAATGAAAACAAAAAGATGTGAATCTTGAATTGAGACATTGGGGAAAATGTGTGCCAATGACTGTAAATAATTAACAGCATGATAGCTCAGTGAGGCTTCTGAATAGGGTGTTGGGTCACAAAAATCAAAGCATTAACTCTGCTTTCTCTCCACAGCTGCAGTCAGGCCTGAGTTCCTCCAGCAATTTCTGTTTTAATTGATTTAAGAAAATAAGTTTGCATTGGGTTGGAATGGGAGGCTAGATATGACAGTATTTGAATAGGGTCTCAACAGCAAATGTATAAAGTAGAGATGGATGTGAGCAATGGCTGCTAGGGGCAACACAGTGGCTCAGTGGTTAACACTACTGTCTCACAGCACCAGGAGCCTGGGTTCAATTCCTGCCTTGGGTGGTTGTCTGTGTGGGTTTCCTCCCACAAACACATCGACGTGCAGGCCAGATGAATTGCCTTAGCGTTAGGTACATTAGCCACGGGCAAATGTAGAGCCTGGGTGGGTTATTCTTCGGAGGGTCAGGTTGGGCAGAAGGGCCTGTTTCCATTTTGTAGGGAATCCAATCTAGTCAATGTTGCAGAGGACAACTAGAGATGGAAATTGCTAACTTGCAGGCACTCCCTGCAAATAAAATGGAGTTGGTATGAAGTTTTATCTCCAATCTGTGTTCGATCAGGTTGCACTGATGGGAATGGTTTTAATCGTAAGCATGGTCTCTGGATTGTTCAATGGAAAATGAGCCAGGGTTCATGCTCTTAAAACTGCACAGCAATCAGTGCTGGAAGTATACTTGCATGGATTTTGATTGCGCATAACAGCAATTGAAACTCATAGAGTCATAGAGAAGTACAGCACGGAAACAGATCCTTCGGTCCGACTAATCCATGCCAACCTGATAGCCTAACTTAACTTAGTTCCATTTGCCAGCACTTGGCCCATTTTCCTCGAAATCCTTCCTATTCGTATGCCCATCAGGATGCCTTTTAAATGCTGTAATTATACCAGCTTCCACCATTTCCTCTGGCAGCTCATTCCATGCACACACTACCCTTTGCATGAAAAGTTTGCCCCTTAGATCTCTTTTAAATTTTTCCCCTCTCACCCTAAACCTATGACTTCTCATTCTAGACTCCCCCACCCCAGGGAAAAGACCTTAACTATTTCCTCTATCTGTGCCTCTCATGATTTTATAAACCTCTATAGTCACCCCTCAGCTCCCGGGCCTCCAGGGAAAACAGCCCCAGTTTACAAAACCTCTCCCTATAGCTCAAATCCTCCAACCCTGGCAATGTCCTTCTAAATCTTTTCTGAACCCTTTCAAGTTTCACAATATCCTTCCAATCGGAGGGAGACCAGAATTGCACACAGTATTTCAAAAGTGGCCTAGCCCCAATGTCCTGTATAGCCAAAACACGACCTACTAATTCCTATACTCAATGCTCTGACCAACACAGAAAAGCACACTAAACACTTTCTTCACTATCCTATCTACCTGCGACTCTACTTTCAAGAAACTATGAACCTGCGCTCCAAAATCTCTAGTTCAGCAATAGTCCCCATGACCTTACCATTAAGTGTGTAAGTCCTGCTCTGATTTGCCGTCTCAAAATGCAGCACCTCGCATTTATCTAAATTAACTACATCTGCCACTCCACAGCCCATTGGCCTATCTGATCAACATCCCTTTGTAATCTGAGGTAACCTTCTTCACTGTCCACTGCACCTCCAATTTTGGTGCCATCTGCAAACTTACTAACTATACCTCCTATGTTCACATCCAAATCATTTATATAAATGATGAAAGGCAGTGGACCCAGCACCGATCCTTGTGGCACACCAATGGTCACAGGCCTCCAGTCTGAAAGGCAACCCTCCACCACCACCTTCTGTCTTCTAACTTTGAGCCAGTTCTATATCCAAGTGGCTTGATATCCCTGTATTCCATTAGATCTAACCTTGCTAAACGGGCTACTTTAAGGAACCTTCTTGCATGCCTTACGTCCATATAGATCACATCCACTGCTCTGCCCTCATCAATCCTCTTCTTTACTTCTTCAAAAAATTCAATCAAGTTTGTGAAGTCTGCATATGAATTCAAGACAAGTTGGATCAGGTGAAGGGTGTTTGTTGCCTGATGATTGAAAACTATCAGAAATTCATTCCTAAATCAGAAGATTGTTTAGAAGGTGTACATGTGTACATACATGGGTGTATGTATGTCCTTTTGTGCTTGCACCTGTGTTTGTATGTGCATGCACAATTGGAAGCAATAATAATTTTGCTCTCCAAAAACGCCACTAAAATGTAATATCTGCAGAAGATATTCATAATAAGTAAAATAAGACACTAGTAAAATATTATTTTTGTATTCTTATTTTTAAACATCATTAGGAAATCTAATACTCAAATGCTGTCATGTTCCTCCTGGCTTTCTTTAACAATATGTTGTCTGAATGTACTTCCTCCTCTTCCAACTCCCACTCCCAGCCAACTCACATCCTGTGGAATGGCTACAGTCCAGATCAGCTAACTAATTTTAAAGATTCTAATGTGTGGAGCCACTGTCACTATAGAATGACTGTCCACCGTCTCTTCTCTCCTTTACACTTCTCCCCAGTACCTGATACTGCATATTAAAGTCATCCCTGTAGTGATTGTAACAAGGTCAGCCAGGTGGACCTCACAGAATGCGAGTTCCTTGACTGGGGCTGTTAATCTGGTCCAATCAAGGAGCCCTGGCTGAAAGATAAGATCAAGGGTGTCAGACATCCAGTTCACTCTGAGAGCTGGTTCTGAGAAAGCTGGATTAGTGTAAAGGACTCTCCATGTGTAAATAAAGGTTGACCACATGATGGGATACCGGCCTCTATAGAGTTATTTCAATACCCTTCTATCTTTGTATATACTCAGACTTTCTGATAGTTCCTGAAATGGCAATGCCAACAGTACATCATCATAGAATCTCATTAAACCATGAATACGTGCGTCTCAAGTTCCAATGCTGTATGCATATGTGAGGAAGAAGTTAAAGTGAGGCTACCCGTGCATTTGACATGTTCAGCAAACCACTCTCACCACAGTTTTATATAAAATGTAACATGCTTCTCAGTCAACCACAGTGTTTTACTCTGATAATGTGTGAACACAAGAAGTGCAGGAAATGGCTGAACCACAGTACTCAACTATTCAATTCTTAAAATAAAATCTCTCAGTTCAGGCACATAAAGAAGTGATAATGTTAGAAATTTTTGACAGAGAAGGTGTCTGAACAGATTCATTCCGCTAATGGTGGCAGTGCTAGGATCAACTACCCCACTAGTCACCTCAATGAATGAATTCAGTTGCTTTACAAAATGTGAAATGGAAAAAGCTGACATGACTGTCAAAGAAACAGATTCATATTGTCTAAGTTTCCTTTATGAAGGAAGAACTGTTATTAGTATTAAAGTAGATTAGATTACTTACAGTGTGGAAACAGGCCCTTCAGCCCAACAAGTCCACACCGACCCTCTGAAGAGCAAGCCACCCAGACCCATTCCTCTACATTTACCCCTTCATCTAACACTATGGGCAATTTAGCATGGCCAATTCACCTAACCTGCACATTTTTGCACTGTGGGGGTAAACCGGAGCACCCAGAGGAAACCCACACAGACACGGGGAGAATGTGCAAACTCCACACAGACAGTTACCTGAGACAGAGAACTGAATCCAGGTCCCTGGTGCTGTGAGGCAGCAGTGCTAACCACTGTGCCACCGTGTCACCCAAGTAATAACTCTGTGGGTCATAAGCCTTATTTAAACTTGGAAAATGGGGTAACACAATCTGACAAAATATAAAGAAAGCATACCTAGAGGAACTGAGAATAACATTTCAACTACTCAGAAACAAAAGCATTCTGGTGGATGTTCCATAGTACTGCTGTTTTTGAGATGATTTTATGATGACAATCTGTCCATGATCCCAATTATTTCAAAATTGCCAAGATTGAGTTTTGGTAACCTTGGCTCACCCTACCCTCAATTTGGGCTTTATTGTTATTGATGAGGGATGTTTGCTGATTGTGGGTTGTTGTGGATTCCATTGAGAAACAACCAGCATGAAATTACTGTCTTTTGTTTTATTTTAAGTACTTTTAATAAATTGCACTGTGGTGTCTGCAGCATATCTATTATTTGCTAACATCCAATAAATTATGATTGACGTACATATAGATATATTGATTACATAGAACTTAAAACAAATACATTGAATTAGCTGGCAATAGTAATTTCTGGAACAGTAATCTGACATTTCACTCAAATGTCTTGGTTCCAAAGAGTTACTCTTCATTTTTCCAATGTGATAAAAAGAAGTCCATTAACAAAAGAATCACAGTGGATCCCCATCTCTCTCACATTTAATAGGAATCTGTTGTGGAAGGAAGATCATAAATCTCAGCTCCCTTGCTTTAATGACCATAGTAATAACTCCTAGTATTACTTTCTATACTGAACTGTGTCTGTGTAGAATTCAAAAACAGTCTTGACATTGATTAAGTGAACTAGAAGGATTGGAAATGGTGGGTGTGTGGAACTAGTTATGACACACAATGTGTCACAGAGATTCTGAAGATTGTGAAAGGCAGGATTAACAGGCCAGTGATGAAAGCATTGAAATACCCAATCCTGCAAATCATGATGACACAGGCAGAAGACTCTTCTGTGATTTTACATCAATCTTTTAGTTTACTCAGTCTTAAGAGTAAATGCTGATGATCATTTAATTATGTATTCCAAGTATTTCTCAGAATGTATTCCATTACTATTTCAATGGGGGGGCGGATTTTCAATGACCACCTATTTCATACCTAGAAAACAGATACTGTAACTGGCAATTGAAGATCAGCTAGAAAGGGCACCTCTACCATGCTACTCACAGCCAAGTCACCAGATATAAGGTACGTTTATGTGCCTACTTACAGCCAAACCACTTGTAAAATGTATAACTGCCTACAGATGTAAACCCAGGCCACATTTTGTGGCCACATTATCAGATGCAAATAGGCATGTTCTATTTTTATCAGGCAGTGACTGGCTTGACCGATGAAGGGACTGCTGGATGCTACTCAGAACATGTCATCAGCAGCCGCTAATTTATTTTTGTAAGAACAGAAGGAGCTGCCCGCTGCCAATTCTTTAGAAATTTACTGCCATCCTCAGCCATTGGCCAGTGCTGCCTAGGTCCTGGCAGATTTCTCATCCTCAAATCACCCATCTGTTTGTGGGGTGGCTCAGGGATGGACAGGGCAGGCAGCTTTATGTACCAGGATACAGATGCTGTAGGAAGGTTATAAACGGAGGTGAGACCGGAGGTGGAGTGGTGTTTTGGATTAGGGATAACATTAGGGCTGTAATTAGGGAGGTTATTCCTGGCAATATATCCAGGGAAGTTATTTGGGAGGAAGTGAGAAATAAGAAAGGGATGATCACTTTATTTGGATTGTACTTTTGACTCCCCAATAGTCAGCGGGAAATTGAGAAGCAAATTTGTAAGGAAATCTCACTTATGTTTAAGAATAATAGGATGGTTATAGTCGGGAATTTTAACTTTCCAAACATAGACTGGGATTGCCATAGTGTTAACACTTTAGATGGAGAGAAATTTGTTAAGTGTGTA
This sequence comes from Hemiscyllium ocellatum, assembly GCF_020745735.1. Lineage (NCBI taxonomy): Eukaryota > Metazoa > Chordata > Chondrichthyes > Orectolobiformes > Hemiscylliidae > Hemiscyllium > Hemiscyllium ocellatum. The sequence goes on from NC_083422.1 coordinate 23,612,990, forward strand.
GAAGAAAATTTTCTGATTCAGTATGTGGATGTACCTACTAGAGAAGGAGCAAAACTTGACCTACTCTTAGGAAATAAGGCAAGGCAGGTGACTGAGGTGTCAGTGGGGGAGCACTTTTGGTCTAGTGATCATAAGTCTGTTATAATGGAAAGGATAGACCTGATCTAAAAGTTAAAGTTCTAAATGGGAGGAAGGCTAACTTTGATGGCATTAGGCAAGAACTTTCAAAAGTTGATGGTGGACAGATGTTCACAGGTAAAGGGACGGCTGGAAAATGGGAAGCCTTTGAAAATGAGGTAACAAGAGTCCAGCGACAGTATGTTCCTGTTAGGGTGAATGAAAGGCTGGTAGGTGTAGGGAATGCTGGATGACTAGAGAAATTGAGGGTTTGGTTAAGAAAAAGAAAGAAGTATATACCAAGTATAGACAGCAGAGATTATGATTGACATACATATAGATATAATGATTACATAGAACTTAAAACAAATACAGTGAATTAGCTGGCAATACTAATTTAGGGCCTGTCTAACCTCGAACTGACTCACACTTTGAAGTGATCTTCTACAGCCTGAAATTTGCCACCAAGAACTTTACTTGATATCATCAGACATTGGACGACTTTATTCTTCTTAACCATTCAGTGCTAACAGTGAGACGTTTGACTGACATTCCTTGTCAGCTTTCTGCTGATCTATAAAGGCAAAATATTTCTTTGAATAACTAAAGTTTTAACATAATGCCGATGGGAATGCCAACCATGCCTACTTATTTCCTTTCCATCATCTTATGTCTAAAAATGCCTGTGTAAGAATCTGTTTTCAAGTTTTGCGGTTGCTTTGTGTTGACTTCTTTGCTTTCTACCCATCTTTGTTGCTGCTCTTTTAAGAGTTTCAGGCTTGTAATAGCAGGAGTTTGCCTATAGGTGGCATTTGCACCAAAAAAGCAATGATGACATCATGTGGGCTTTTCATTGATTTGAGAGTGGAGTTTTAAAAGAAATGGTGGAATCCACTGATGTTTAGACACACGCAGACATTTTCAAATTAAAAAAACATTTCGTATTGGGATTTTTTTTCTCCCTGTTTTGTTTTGTTCCAGGAACGGGACTATCCTTAAGCACTTTAAATGACCTTTTCTTCAAAACTGAACCAGTGCCAACCTTTTGTATTTTTGTTTTAAAGAGAGACAGAGTAGTCATTATCTTTCAGTACAGGTTTGTAGCCTTTAGTTTTGGATGTAATTGTAACTTCAGCTCTGAACTTTGATAGATTGATGGAGGAACCTTAGAGAAAATACTTTTAACGACCATATGTTGTTTTGTTATCTTGTCAGCTTTTAGAATCCACTTATTGCCACTAACTGGTTGTCAGGCTTAGCTTTTATTGCCCATTTTCTGCCACCATAATATACCACATATAGGCTATTCTTAAGTCAATCGAGAGATTGATTTATGATACTAACTACTTTCAAGACTACAATATCTCAGAAAAACACATACTTTTGAGTTTGGCGCTAACTGATGTGACAGTATTTTTTTTTACTCTGATAATTGTATAACTTTGGACCTCTTCCTCTTAGTAGTGGAGGTAGTGTCAGTGAATGTTTTTAAAACAGTGGTAGTTAGACAAAGGAATCAAAGGTTAGTGAAAGGAGATGGCATCTGATGCATAAACAGATCAGCCCATGTCTTATTGAATATTGCAGCAGAATTGACTGGCCCTGCAGATTTTATTTTAAAAGTGTTATTATTTCCCATGCAAACATGGAACACTTGACTAATTTTATCAATCTACTGGCACAGTAGATACCTTTCAGTCTTTCTTAAAGCTATTGGCTTGGGATAACACTGTGTTTATTGTGATATTTATCGTCAAGTGTGACTCATTTGGCAGGTAGTAGAAAATGAGGACTGCAGATGCTGGATATCAGAGTCGAGCGTGTGGTGCTGGAAAAGCACAGCAGGTCAGGCAGCAACCGAGAAGCAGGAGAATCAAAGTTTCGGGCATAAGCCCTTCATCAAGGATAAGCCTTCATTCCTGATGAAGGGCTTATGCCTGAAACATCAATTCTCCTGCTCCTTGGATGCTGCCTGACCTGCTGTGCTTTTCCAGCACCGCACGCTCGACTGTCTCACATTTGGCAATCTAGCAAATTGATTTAAGTATCAGTTATATTAGAAAAGAAAAAGCACTATTTACTTGATGAGATGAAAATAAAAATGGTTAATGATAAGATGCCGTACAAACTTTCTATTATCCAGAGACAGATGAAGCAAGCCAAAAGGCAAATACACTCTCAAGGAGAAAGGTCAATATTTTCTCAAGCAAATCCCGACTTTAAAAAATTCCTGAATGCTCTTAATTTTTTTCTTGTTCCCACAACAGTACATTTTTTGAAAAAAAAAGGCTTATTTCTGTAGCAAAGAAACATGGGCCAAGAAAACACAAGCAACTGCTTGGAGATGACGTAGGAATAGCAATTATCACCTTTTGCATGTTTGAAATAACTCGAGTGTTTTGAATAACAGTTGGTACAAAGGTCATCCACCTCCTCTGTTCTTGCTGACCTGCATTCTACATCTGTAGATCAATAAACTGATGAGGGGCTTTTGTGGTACAATAGTCGAATCCCTACCTCTGAGCCAACTGCCTGAGTTCGAATCCACCTTCTCCAGACATGTGTCATAACATCCTGAATAGCTGGTTAAAAATATTGTCTATTTCTCCCATATCTCTACAGCAAAGGACGACAACTCGAGAGCCTCCTGACATTTAGGTAACATGCCAAAACATAGACTTCAATTCTGAATTTCTTCACCAATCTTGGAGATTGATCATGCCAACCTTCCTACATCAGTCCAATTCTTGCCTCTAAACTGGCCTCTGATATTGATCAGAGACAAAAAAAACTGCAGATGCTGTAATCCAAAGTAGACAGGCAGGAGGTTGGAAGAACACCACAAGCCTGGCATCTTCAGCAGGAAGAGAAGTCAACGTTACACCAAAAACGTTGACTTCTCTACTGCCTGATGCTGCCTGGCTTGCTGTGTTCTTCCAGCCTCCTGCCTGTCTACTCTGATAATGAAAGAAAGTGAGGACTGCAGATGCTGGAGACTAGAGTTGAAAAATGCTCTGATACTGATCAAACACACTGTCAGCAAATCACCTACAATGAAAACCTACAGTTGTTAAGGCCTAGCATTCAAAACTTACTTCCACACAGCCAGTGAAGGAACGCGAAGACAATGAGATCTAAAGTAGAAATTAGAGGAAAGGTCTCAAACAGTTTAGCTTTCTGGGTCCAAACATCCTTGAACTAATAGAGGGGAGTTGTGAATGTAAGATCACCAGCTAGATCTCAATTTATTGCTTACCCATACTTTTCCATGAAAAGGATGTGATTAGCTGCACTCGTGAAGGACTATGTTCGATTGGGGATAGCACATCCATAGTGCTGTTAGCAAAGGAAATCAAGGACTTTGATAGTGAAGGGAAGGCTATGATGTGGTTTCACTTTAAGATACTGTTGTGGATCAGAGAGGCACTTGGTGGTGTTCTCATATGTCTGCTACCCTTGACCTTCTGGTTTGTTGAAGGAGCTTTGGTAAGTTGTTCCAGCACAGCTTGTAGATGGAATACACTGGCTGCCACTGTGTACTACTGATGGAGGGAGGAATGTTGAATGAAGGTGTTACTTGGAATATCAATCAAATATGTTGTTTTGTTCTGGATAGTGTTCAATTTCCTGAGTGTTGTTGGACACATTCAGGCAAGTGGACAGTGTTTCATCACACTGTGCATTGTAAGTGGAGGACAAGCAATAGGAGACAAGAGATGAGTTACTCACCAGAGAATTCCTAGCCGCTGACTTGTCCTTGTAGCTACAATACTTAAAATGGCATGGCCAGTTCAGTTTCTCAAAGACAATGCGAAATGTAGAATATAAGAATTAGATAAAATTGCACAGTTGGAGACTTCTGTAATATTTGCCTATGTTCTGTCTGCAAATGTGGGCATATTTTAGTCACTAAATTAAGTGTGTCCCACTTAATTCTTCCTCCTTTCAAATAGCTCAAACAAGAAGGTTCTTACTGGAAATGTATTGTAGCCAATAATGACACTAGGAAGGAAACAGATTATCTGACATAAAGGCCTGCCATAGCTTTGATATAAATTGGAAAAGAAAATCAAGAAACCATGGAGGCATGTCTAACATGCATTTCATTTTAACATTACTCTGTCCTTTCCACGGCCTCTATATGTTTTCTCCAACTTTCACATGAATGCTATTTAAATCTAGAGTACTGACCACAAAGTGACAACTGACATGCAGTATGTCCCAGGCTTCAGTCTGAAACTCAAAAGAAAGTCTCTATTCATTTGAGGTGGGTAATTCAATTGGATCAAAATCTCCTCCCACACCCAGAGAATATTTTAGAGAATACACTTGAAACAAAGTGAACAGTGTTCCTAAATGTCCCTCTACCTTTTCTTATTTCAAATCATTTGACTTCTACCAGTCAAGTGGACAGTTAGGATTGGAAAATCCAGGCTATGTAATAAATCAATCAGGCAAAATCTCTCAAGACAATGCATAATATAGTCTTGTCAGATTTACACCAGATTTGATATCTGTGACACAGATGAGCTGCATGAAAGTCTGTGAGTGAGGGGTCTGAGCACATAGAGCACATGAATCATGGGTTGAGTTGGTGGTGAGCAACATGGAGCTTGTTTGGAGCAAGATGGAGCTGAATCCACGCAAACAAAGGTGGGAAGTTGAATATTAATGAGGTGACATTAACAAGGCATTTAGCGAACCATAATTACCATCAATTGGCAACTCACTACTGCCTAATGGGAATTCTCACTACCCTGCTGGTGAAATGCATTTAAGACAGTGAGAGTTGCTCCTGACATAGGCATAGGTTTCTGTACCGAAATCTGCCAGCTACCTTGGCTTAGCCCACATTACTCAGATCCCAATAAAGATTCTGCAAAAATATATTGCTTCCAATGTCTAGCAAGTTCCTGATGGAATATGCAACTTATAAAGTAACGTTGCGCTGATGGATCTATCTCATCAAATCAACCTTTTAGACAGTTATTGTGGACATTTAATATGATGGTTTACTCCAAGATTCTTTCTCTATTAAACATAGATCTGGAGGTGAACAGAAAGTTCGCAGTGGGAAAACACCCCCTTGCTCCAAATTTCTCAGAAAAATCATTAAGTGTATTGCAAAATGATAATGATGTTTGACCCTTGACTGATACACTTCCAGCAGTCAGAGAGGGAAGAAAGGGATTTTCCACTTTCATATGGTTTGCTATTATTTTTAATTCATAGCACGAGGTCACAGTTGGAAAACTATCGTTATCACATTCTCGAACATTGCATCCTTAAAGAATAATTTTCATCTTATGACTGTTATTTAATTTTTTTCTCAAAATTACTGCTCCCAAACTGAAGCAGTGTTGATCAGTATCTGCTTCAGATAACCTGGTTTGGGAAGCTTCAAAATATCATAATTGCATTTCTTACATTTAAACAGGATACTTACCACCATTAACTTAATGTCAAAACCACAAAAAAACTTTGTCTTTCTTAGTTAGTAAGAACAGCAGAGACCATGCTTAATCATGCACATTCTATTCTTAGTTGTTTTTTATGATACATTCTTGCATTTTAGGCAGCAAACTAAATCCATTTAATGAAGCATTCACACAATTACTAAGATTTATTATTTTGCAACCTAAAGTTCAGCACCAGCAGACATTCTCAGAATTGAGGAATACTTGTATCCTGATTGGAAAATGAATGCTTCTGACAGACTGAGCCAGGCATTAGATAACCAAAGCTGTTTAATGTATCATTCCAAAAACTGATTTTGCACAAAGTCGTGCATGAGTCCTCATCAACCTGATTCAGGTCGGGATTAGAAATTCTGAGAAAAGAAAACAATAATAGTCATGAAATTAAAATTATTACAAAATAATGCAATGTCAAGGAATGTGATATATGTACAGTTTTTTGGACTGAATTAGGATTAATTGTATTTTTGGTTTGTGTCCAGGCCACCACAAACTGCAACTGCGATTAGAAAAATGGCAACACCTGATGCGATCATGTGTCTTATTCCATGTGGCTTAAAAACTCTGGTGAAAAAGATGCTGACCTTGTCAACTATCAGTCCAATACTAATACATTGTACAGCTACAGAAGTAAGAAATAGGAGACAAAATATATGTGCCTGCAAAGTAATGAGTCACATTCTTCTATATTCTGTCATGCCTTATAACCATGTCGAATAAGGTTCAATGATATGATTACACGAAAAATAATATAGAAGAGAGTTGGCACATCATGTCCAAAATTGACTTAAAGCTCCGTAAACTGTTCTCTTAAACTTTAAATTGTCGAAGTTTAGTTTTAAAATAAGTTCATAGCTCCTTGAAAATAGAGTTGCAGGTAGATAGGATAGTGAAGAAGGTGTTTGGTATACTTTCCTTTATTGGTCAGGGCATTGAGTATAGGAGTTGGGAGGCCATGTTGCGGTTGTACAGGACATTGGTTAGGCCACTGTTAGAATACTGCATGCAATTCTGGTCTCCTTCCTATCGGAAAGATGTTGTGAAACTTGAAAGGGTTCAGAAAAGATATACAAGGATGCTGCCAGGGTTGGAGGATTTGAGCTCTAGGGAAAGGCTGAACAGGCTGGGACTGTTTTCCCTGGAGGGTCGGAGGCTGAGGGGTGATCTTATAGATGTTTACAAAATTATGAAGGGCATGGATAGGTAAATAGGCAAAGTCTTTTCCCTGGGGTCGGGGTGTCCAGAACTAGAGGGCATAGGTTTCAGGTGAGAGGGGAAAGATATGAAAGAGGCCTAAGGGGCAACTTTTTCACACAGAGGGTGGTACGTGTGTGAAATAAGCTGCCAGAAGAAGTGATGCACACTGGTCCAATTGCAACATTTAAGAGACATTTGGATGGGTATATGAATAAGAAGGGTTTGGAGGGATATGGACCGGGTGCTGGCAGGTGGGACTAGATTGGGTTAGGATATCTGGTCGTCATGGACAGGTTGGGCCGAAGGGTCTGTTTACATGCTGTACATCTCTATGACTCTATAACTCTATGATATGGTCTTATGACATATATTTTAATGCTGCTGAAAACAAGGACACCCATATACAAGAATGACAAATTTTAAACAATCACAAAAACATATGCCACAGGAGAAAGGAAATGTTGATCAGTTGGCTGGTTAACTCTAACTGATCAAGCTGTTACTCTATTCCTTACTAATTAAAGGGATAGCTTCAAGCTTTGCACTTACCTAAAATTCTTGAATTACCCAGAAGCATGAGTAGCTTGTAGTTCCCTGTTGCTTTCTCCCTGGCAACATCATGGTAATCAGTGTCAACATGCTAACCAAAACAACCTGTTTCCTCCAGTGGTAGAAAATCGTTACAATTATTTAAAATTTGGCATTCTTGTACAAGTCCCGATGAGGGCATGTCAAAACATTTTAGCAAAATGCATTTCTTTTTGGTAATATTCAAATTCTGTGCTTAATGACCAATTGAACATAAATTTATTATTTAAATCTTGCGCACACTAACATTATTTGTTGTGTCATTGTTTCGGGATGCATTTTGTATCAAAGTTAGAAGAACAAACTGTTCACCTAAACATTTACATAATGCTATGTTTGTCACAAAAAGACCCAACTTAAGTCAATCATGTCTTGTGAATTAGTTAGTAAAACTACCAATATTTCTGTCAGTAATGTCTATTTCTAATGTTCCAATAAAGGAAATTGAAGCTATTAATAAAGGAAGCAATGTTAGGGAATATTTTCTGGACTAAAAGGATCAGTTCCATTTCGGGTTAAATGTTGAGAGTATCAAAGACAGCAGCTGTAGTTAGAAAACTATCAGCACCTGATGTGAACACTTGGTGCCCAAAATTTCCTCAGGTAAAAATATATTTTGCAATTATTTGATCACATTTGTGCATTGGTAGTCTTTCCTAAAACGTTAACTTAAGACTACAGGCTGCCTCAAAAATGTCAGTCCTGACTGGATAATTTTACTTCACAAACTATGTTAGTATTTTCAACTACTTGGATTTATTCACAAAATGTGCAGTTTGTAGAATTTCTAAACTTGCCGTTAATGCATTTTCAAGTTGTGTAACTTTCAGGATGTCCCAGCATGCAATCTCTGATCCTGCCTGCCTTGATAGGACAGCACTTGATTAGGAGCAATCTTCATCGTGCAAGTAGTGGATATCCCAATCAGGAGCTCCCAGGGTCAAGAAAATAATTCCCTATGTGTTAAGGACAATGACTCGCACACAATGTTTTCAATGATTCCCCGCAGAAGGGTCAGGAATTTCCCACTCAGCAGCACACTTCGTATATCAGGAGGAACTTAAAAGTAACATTCCTCTTTTGAGGCCAGGCACAAGGATGATGGCTGATAATCTCTCCCATGCAGTTGGCGTCTGTGCTTTAAGCTTCACATATGGTTGTCCTCTTAAGTTGTACTTCTTGTGATCGATTTACAAAATCTTCAATATCAAAGGAAATAGTGCAAACTATGTGTATCTACTGTGCGGAACTGTGAGGAACTGGGCAATTTTTCTGTAAAGAGCATTGTTTCCCTTTTGCAACAAACTGTGATGCTTTAATCTGTATTTTATGGTCAATCTCCCTCGATTAGTTTTTACAATGATTATAGTTTACTGGAAATAAGTCCTGACTTAGAACACAAGATTTAGAGCACCCCACCCTTCATGTCACTGGCATATCACCACCAAATGCAAGGGCATAAACTGCTGATGTAATAAATCTCCTTCATAATGATATTTATACTCTCGAAAACACAGGGACATATAAATGGTCCTTTAAACTGCCACATCCAATAGATCAGATGGTTTTGCAGACCTCAGGCTATGGTTTTGTCAGTTAATTCTCTGCTAAAATATCATTAGCCCAGCACATGCCCTCAAACACAACAGCCTGCCATCTGAAGTAGACATTATACTTTGCAGCATCCGTTAGGAGGGTAATTAGGTTTGACGAACAAGTAGATAAAACTGCACTATCCTAAACCCTGATAACATAAACAGATTAGACATCCACATGGTATGGAGAATCGAAAGATGGAGAGATCAGAAGCTCAAAGCACAACAAAAAGCAAACAGTAACATCATGCTGACTTTTCTGAAAGACGGCTAAGTTCTTAACTAATATCTTTGTATCAACAGTTGGGATCACGCTGCATTTTCCGTGGTGGTATTAATAATAAAATCTCACTCTCCTCTCCTAACTTCACCTGACAAAGGAGTAGCACTCTGAAAGCTTGTGATTTCAAATAAACCTGTTGGATTATAACCTGGTATTGTGTAACTTTATTCCTGGGATAGAGCGAGAGAGAGAGAGAGAGGGCACCATCCCTGCAATGAATAGAAAGAGAATGCAATCCATGGTTGAGCCTAACAGTGTTGTGTACCTCCTCCATGCACAGTTTTTGTATGGCCAGCTGAAGAGATAGCCTGTTTAAATGTTTGAATCTTCAATTACTTAGTGGTCAGAGAACAGCTCAGCCTCAGTTTCATGTTCCTGCCAAAAGCACAGCTATCATACATCATTCCTGACTGCTGACGAATTTTAGTGAGAGCTGCATTTTCCCTTGCTCAATCGTACTTTAGACTGAGTTCTACAGTTGTCAAACTGCCATTAAAATTTGTCAGGGGGCTCATTAGGAAAGCAAATACCACAGATTCTAGTACTCTGTCATTATAACACAGATAAATGATTATTCAAGCATACTCTAAGCCTCTCCAACTATTGTAGTACACAAGTATGGTAGATCTATTTTCAATACCGCGTCTAGAACAAAGGCTGGTTTAAAGACTTGTAACATCATGAGAAACCAGAGCAAAAGTTGGCCATATGGCCCATTAAGCCTGCTCTGCCAAAGATCACGCTTCTTCTGACAGTGGCCTTTATTCCATTTATTATTTACCTCTTCTCTCCCCAAGCAGAAATATTATTTCTGTTCTGATAAAAATCCGTTAAACTCAATATTAAATCTACTCAGTGACACAGCCTCCTTGCTTTTTGTAGAATTGAATTTCAAACATAATTCAACTTATGAGTCAAAAAGTTCTCCTCATCTCAATCTTAAATTGAGAACCTTTCATTTTTAAACTGTGCCACCTCTTTCTAGATTCCTTCATGAGAGAAAGTATCCTATCAGCATCTCATCAAACAAGTCTCTTCAGGTATTTTCCAAATCAACCTGTTCATCCCTTTGGAATAGATAGGACTAATACACTATATGTAGCAATAAGATTACTTTTCATTCAATGAGTATCACTCAGCTTTTCCTCATACAACAACAACTTAATTCCAGCGAATCTTCTCTGAACTGCTTCCAAACTAAGTCTGTCCCTTCTTAGGTGAAGAAACCAGGACCGTACACAGTTCTCCAGGTGTGGTCTCACCAATTCCTCATACAGGTAGCAAGACATCCCCCCTTTTATACTGCAATCTCAGTGCAACAAATGCCAGTTTTCCATCAACATTCCTAATTACTTGGGTGGCACGGTGGCTCAGTGGTTAGCACTGCTGTGTCACAGTGCCAGGGACCTGGGTTGAATTCCTGCCTCAGGCAACCTTCTATGTGGAATCTGCACATTCTCCTCGTAGCTGTGTGGGTTTCCTCCAGGTGCTCCGGTTTCTCCCACAGTCCAAAGATGTGCAGGTTAGGTGAATTGGCCATTGTGTTCAGGGATGTGTACGTTACGCGAATCAGTCAGGGTAAATGTAGAGGAATGGGTTTGGATGGGATACTCTTCGGAGGGTCGATGTGGACTTGTTGGGCTGAAAGGCCTGTTTCCACATTGTAGGTAATCTAATCTACTTTAATTGCTAGGCAGTTCTTCCACGCTAATCTTTTGTTATTAACATACAAAAATGTCAAGATCATTTTGTACTGCAGCATTCTTAGTCATTCTCAAACTAAATAATATTCTGCTTTTCTGTTTGTCTTACTAAAGCAAACAACCTCACATTATCTACATTTATACACGACCTGCCCTTTTCTTTTTAACCTGCTCACTTGCCTCTATCCTTTTGCCAACTGTATATCCATCTCATACTTGTTTACCTACCAATTCTGATATCATCAGCAAATTTGGCTGCAAAGATTCAATCATCCAAGTCATTACTATAGAAATATAAGGAGCTTAGGGCCTAGAGCTGACTCCTGGCCTTCTATTTCTTGTTAGCTGATTTTTTATACATCCTAATATATCATCCCCAACATCACAATCTCTCATCTCGTGAATTAATTTTTTACGTGTAATGTTTCAAATGTCTTCTGGAAATTCAAATACACCACATCTTTATCCACACTATTGAAAACTTCTCCAAGATACTCAATAATCAAATATGAATGATAGAGAAGGGGGATACATAAAAAAATTCTGCATGAAAAAGATGCTGAAAAAGCTATTAGAACTTGAGTTTTAAAACAGAGTGTTGGTGGAGGGTGCTTTTCGGACTGGAGGCCTGTGACCAGCGGTGTTCCACAGGGATCGGTTCTGGATCCTCTTTTGTTTGTCATTAATATAAATGATTTGGATGAGAATACAGAAGGGGTGGTTAGCAAGTTTGTGCATGACACCAAAAGTTGTGGCATAGTAGAAAGTGAAAATAATTTTCCACAAAGGGATTTTGATCAAATGGGTCAATGAGCTAAAAAATGGTAAATGGAGTTCAACCTGGATAAATGCAAGGTCTTGCATTTTGGTATAACAAACAGGGGCAGGACTTATGTAATTAATGGTGGGACCTTGTGTGGCTTTACACAACAGAGGGACTTAAAGGTTCAGGTACATGATTCTTTGAAGTTTGCATCACATATAGACAGGGTGATTAAAAAGCGTTTAGCATGCTTGCCTTCATTGCTCAGTCCTTTGAGGATCAGATTTGGGAAATCATTTTGAGGTTGCAAAGGATATTGATAAAGCCTCTTCTGGTGTACTGTGCCTAGTTCTGGTTGTCTAGTTATAAGAAGGATATTATTAAGCCAAGAAGGTTCAGAACAGATTTATCAGGATGGCTGCCGGGTCTGGAAGGTTTGACTTATAAAGAAAGAGTGGATAGACTGGGACATTTTTCACTGGAGTGTAGGAGATTGAGAAGCGAACTTACAGAGGTTTATAAAATTATGAGGGGCAAAGATAGGGTTAATGGTAGATGTCTTTTTCCTGGAAAATTTCAAGACGGGTGGCATATTTTTAAGGCGAGAGGAGAGATTTACAAAAAGACATTAATGGCAAATTTTTTACACAGTGGGTGGTTTGCATGTGGAAGGAAGTAGTGGATGTTGCACAGATATAACATTTAAAAGACACTTAGAGATGTGCATGAATAAGAAAGGTTTGGAGGGATATGTGTCAGGAGTAGGAGGTGGGATTAATTTAGTTTGGGATTATCTTTGGCATGGACTGGTTGGACTGACGGATCTGTTTTTGTGCTGTATGACTCGATGACTCTATGTGACCGCGGAGATCCTTGCATTTAGATAAAAAGGCTTTATTTCTGTCTTTTTGTCATCTATCACTTTCATGAACAATAGGTGTTCATTGCTTTTATGCTATGTTCGTTACGTTGCACCCTGGACAGCACATTGGCTCAATAGTTAGTACTGCTCCCTCACAGTGCCAGGCATCTGGGTTTGATCGCAAGCTTGGGTGACTGTGTGGAGTTTGCACATTCTTCCCGTGTCAGCATGGGCTTCCTCCAGGTGTTCTGGTTTCCTCCCACTGTCCAAAGATGTACAGGTTAGATGGATTGGCCATGCTAAATTGCCCATAGTGTTCATGGATGGTTAGTTAGCCATGGGAAATGCAGGATTACAGGGATGGAGTGAGGCTAGAGGGGATGCTCTTCAGAGGGTTGGTTTGGACTCGATGAGCTAATGGCCTGCTTCCATACTGTAGGGTCTATGACTCTGTTCACTATTACCCATAATGCTTGCCCACATTATTGCTTTATCCTTTCTCTTTAACTTTCCAAATCTCCAATCAGGTGAACTCTCCCAACTCCACCCATGTTAGTTTAAAGTCTTTTCTACAGACCAGGTTACACAGTTTTCCAATATATTGGCCCCAGCACAATTCAACTATACAGCTTCTTCTTTCTTCTCTACTTCTCAAGCTTTTCTTGGGAAATCAGCATTTAAAAGCCTGCCTATAACAAGATTAATCTTAAACATCATGCTGTTCAAACATTTTACATAAAACATACAAATATCACCAAAGCCTACTTGTCTGTGTCGAACCAGGAGTGAAAACACAATGTAAAAAAGGGTGTGACTGCAAAAACTTCCTTCATTTACATAATGTATTTAACATACGAAATAGTCCCAGGACATGGAGGTAAGGAATAAATGAAACAGAGGTCAAAGTAATTTTCCTTAATACAACTTTCTCAAATCTCCCAACGGCCACCAACTCCAGAGACATCAGTAGGACCCATAGGAAGAGGACTCTTCTGGTAATATTTAGGCAAAATTGAGGACTGCAGACGCTGAAGATCAGAGTCAAGATTAGAGTAGTGCTGGAAAAGCACAGCAGGTCAGGCAGCATCTGAGGAGCAGGAAAATCGACGCTTCAGGCAAAAGCCTTTCATCAGGAATGACCTCTTTTGGTAATGTCCTTACCTCTGAGCCAGAAGGCCTAGGTTCAACTCCCACCTGCTGAAGTAGGGCATAATAAATCTGACCGATACAAATTTCTACCTGTTCCCTCTCCTTTGAGGGATAACAACTGACCCAGGGGAACCCGGCAAAAAAGATGAAAATAACTTCAGAGAAGGTAAACTGACATTAGAATATCACAGCGCAAGAACAGTGTTAAACCTGCAGTATTATGTAACATGGGAGAGAACACAAAGCAACACAATTTGAAATATAAACAGCAGAGTTGTGTAACAATTACACTCCCAAACGTAAATGAACTATTACACACAGCACAGTAAGTCCCTTCAGAATGTGCCTGATCTGGTCAGGCTGTGCTGAACCCATTGCTTGGCAGCTTATCAAAGTTCATCCACAGGAAATCCTGCTTTCCATTGCTGCCTTTTCCATTAACAAACGTCCGCAGCCCCAGTGAGATTTCTTTGCCAAGAAAAATTGCTACTTCAATTCTTTGTGATTAGCACTCTTTGTAGACTTTAAAAAAACAATTCGAATACATTCTGAAGTGTGCGCCTGGTTGGAAATTCAGAAGTCCAAATTTCCTTTACAAGCTGCATCAAGTAATGATGGATCTTTATAACAGAGCGCTGAAGAAGATAGGCACCATGACTGTTGACAGTGCTAATAGAAAAGATAAGCAGCAATCGGACTTGGTTAAATGAATAAAAAGGAAGAAAACAAGAAAAGGAAGGAAAAGAGAAAAGCAAAGCACAGAATAAATACAGAAATGGGATTCCTCTCCTCTGGACATAACCTGACCCTTAAGTTGGTCAAAATGTTCTTTCTAAGTCTATTCTATTAGCACAGTGAAAGAAATGTAAACATTTCGAAAGTAATAAATCACAGCAACTTTGTAAATGTGAGTGCCAGAAAATAGATTGCAAACATTTAATAAGAAACTTGGAACCACTTGTAGTGGAGAGACAGTGAAGTTGATGCAACACTGTCCATTCACTTGAACAGGCAGAGAACTCAACAGAAACCCAAGACTTAATGCAGAGCTCTGTCTGTTCTGAGCATTTTTCATCAGACATAGAGTCATAGAAATGTACAGCATGGAAACCCACCCTTCAGTCCAACATGTCCATGCCAACCAGATATCCTAAATCTAGTCTCATTTGCCAGCACTTGGCCCATATCCCTCTAAACCCTTCCTATTCATATACCCATCCAGATGCCTTTTAAATGTTGTAATTGTATCAGTCTTCACCACTTCCTCTGGCAGCTCATTCCATGCAGTGTTTGCACAAAGAAACCTTCTAAATTCATAATACCTACAGCCAAGTCAAAAAGGAGCATTTATAGCGACTATGAGAAGGTGACTAAGGAAGTGGATGAGGGTAAAGCAGTAGATGTTGTGTATATGGATTTTAGTAAGGCGTTCGATAAGGTTCCCCATGGTAGGCTAATGCTAAAACTTCGGAGGTATGGCATTGAGGATACATTAGAGGTTTGGATTAGGAATTGGCTGGCTGGAAGGAGACAGAGGGTAGTAGTTGATGGATTATGTTCATCTTGGAGCGCAGTTACTTGCGGTGTACCACAAGGATCTGTTTTGGGACCATTGCTTTTTGTTATCTTTATAAATGATCTAGAGGAAGGACTTGAAAGCTGGGTAAGCAAGTTTGCGGATGACACGAAAGTCGGTGGAGTTGTGGATAGTGAGGAAGGAAGTGGTAGGTTACAGCGGGATATAGATAAGTTGCAGAGCTGGGCGGAAATGTGGCAAATGGAATTCAATGTAGCTAAGTGCGAAGTCGTTCACTTTGGTAGGAATAACAAGATGAGGGATTACTGGGCTAATGGTAGGCTACTTGGTAGTGTGGATGAGCAGAGGGATCTTGGTGTCTATGTACACAGATCTCTGAAAGTTGCCACCCAGGTAAATAGTGCTGTGAGGAAGGCATATGGTGTACTGGGCTTTATTGGCAGAGGAATTGAGTTCCGGAGTCCTGAGGTCATGTTGCAGTTGTATAAGACTCTGGTGAGGCCTCATCTGGAGTATTGTGTGCAGTTTTGGTCGCCATACTATAGGAAGGATGTGGAAGCTTTAGAACGAGTGCAGAGGAGGTTTACCAGGATGTTGCCTGGAATGGTAGGAAAATCTTATGAGGAAAGGCTGAGGCACTTGGGGCTGTTCTCATTGGAGAAGAGAAGGTTTAGGGGAGATCTGATAGAAGTGTATAAGATGATTAGGGGTTTAGATAGGGTAGATACTAAGAACCTTTTACCGCTAATGGAGTCAGGTGTTACTAGGGGACATAGCTTTAAATTAAGGGGTGGTAGGTATAGGACAGATGTTAGGGGTAGATTCTTCACACAGCGGGTTGTGAGTTCATGGAATGCCCTGCCCGTATCAGTGGTGAACTCTCCTTCTTTATGTTCATTTAAGCGGGCATTGGATAGGCATTTGGAAGTTATTGGGCTAGTATAGGTTAGGTAGGACTCGGTCGGCGCAACATCGAGGGCCGAAGGGCCTGTACTGCGCTGTATCCTTCTATGTTCTATGTTCTATGTTCTATAAGCAGAAGTTTGCTTTCTTGATATTTTCTGGAGTTAGGCCTAAAAGTGGGAGGTGTTTGCATTGGGGAGGGGAGTCAGGCTGGGTTTTCTTAGATCACTGTACTTGTGACATACACATGCATGGGTGAAATGGCAAAGTTTATGGGCAGTTAGACAGGAGGTCATGTCACCCTACCAGGACCTTCTGGGTTCCAACTTGTAGGTGCAAAGTTTAAAAGGCACTTGCTCTGCACTTCATTCTCCGTAATCCCAGAGCATCACTCGACCATTGCTGTTCAGGAGACAAGGAGAGGTTATTTTCTCTAGGAACAGGGTGCAATCCCAACAGACACAGGGGTCGCAGAGGTCAATGCTCACAGGCACCTCAAGGGAATCTGGCTCCAGTGCTGTAAGAGGATGAATGATCTGCTGTGTTCTACCAGGGTAAGTACCATCGTCTATTCAATTCTTCATGTTTCTGAGTGTAAGTTGGCACGGTAAGGTTGTCAATGCAGAGGACTGTCATACAGAAGGTTGGGCACCTAATGTGCAATTGATATCAATATCAGTCATTGTATTCCAGCTACAAACATACCACTAAAAGGAACTGGGTTTAACACTGTTCCACTTTGTTAGGAGGGTGAGAAATTCTGAGTGCTTTGAGATTTGTATTACACAAAGATGGAATTATTGTTCAGTCAGGTATCTTGAAGTTTATTAACAACATGAAGCATGTAGTTTGGTATGATATCTCTGATTTACATGTAGCTTTGCCTCTATGCTTACCTATATTACCATCACATTATATACTTAACTGATCAGTTGACCGATTGACTCACTGAATAAGACGGAGACTTTTTTTTACTGCAGCATTCACCTGTTGTAATGAAATCTCATTGACTGAAAAGTAGAATTTTTTTTTCTGAGATCTGTGCAATCATATAACTAGGGCAGCCAATCCCTGGCCTAATGTCTAGCATGGTGGCTCAGTGGCTAGCACTGCTACCTTCCAATGCCTGGGACCCTGGTTCAATTCTAGCCTCGGGTTATTGTCTGTGCAGGTTTCCTCCCACAATCCAAAGATGTGCAGGTTTGGTGAATTGCCTATAGTGTTCAGCGATGTGTAAGCTTGGTATATTAGTCAGGGGAAATGTAAAGTAATAGAGTCTGGGTGGGTTACTGTTTAGAGGATCAGTGTGGATTTGTTGGACCAAATGGCCTGTTTCTGTAGGGATTCTAATGAGAAAAATCTTGTAGAGTAAACAGGATGTAGCTTATTAGAGTTCTGCAAATATTCATGTGTTTTAAGAATGGGCTCTAACCAACTACAAAGCCTGTTTGGAAGACCCAGCGTTTGGCCCGTCTCCCAAGAGATTTCTATTTTACTCTCTCACCAAATCCTCATGGTGTCATCACAGTGGGTGATACTTATTGCAAATCAACAAGAGTCAACTCTTCCAGATCCATTTACAGGTAGATGCTGGAGATCAGAAATAAAAACAGAAAATCCTGGAAATACTCAGCAGGTTTGGTAGCATCAACAGTGAGAGAACAGTTACTGTTTTGTGAAACATTCCTTCAGAGCGTGGAGCCTAGTATCGCCACCACCTTTGCAATTTAACCTCTCCTGTCCTCTATTTGACCACAGAGTTTTGTTGTTTATCCAGTCACCTCTTTTCATTTGCACAAAACAGCCAACATTTCCAACTAAAATAGAAATTACTGGAAGAGCTCAACAGGTCTGGCAGCACCTGCAGAGCGAAATCAGAGTTAACACTTTGTTTCGAGTGACCCTTCCTCAGAACTGATGGTAGCTAGGAAAATGTCAGTTTATATGCAGAAGATAGGGTAAAGGGAGAGGTAAGGAATAAACAGTAGGTGGGGATTGAGCCCAAGGAAAGAGAAGAACAGTGAGACAGATAAAGGAGTAGGAAACAATTTGGATGGGAGAATGAACAGCTGTGAATAGAGACTGGGTGGTGTGTAAATAGCAGACAATGTGGTAACAAGAGTGGCACAGTGCCTCAGTGTTTAGAATTGCTTCCTCACAGCACCAGGGACCTGGGTTCAGTTCCAGCCTCAAACAGCTGTCTGTTTGAGTTTTCACATTCTCCCTGTGTCTGTATGGGTTTCCAATGGGTAATGTGGTTTCCTCCCACAATTCAAAGATGTGCAGGCCAGGTGAATTGGCCATGCTAAATGGCCCAAAGTTCCCATGGGAATCGCAGAGTTACAGGGATAGGGTGGGATACTCTTCAGAGGATTGGTGTGGACTCAATGGCCTGCTTCCACACTGTAGGGATTATATGATTTTTTGAAGGCCTGGTAAGGACATGGGGGAGATCAGGACCTAAAATTATTAGTCCCTGTGGGAGTCAGTGAGTTTGTAGTAGCCAGTGGTGGCCCGTCTATCCCCAGAAATGGAAACAGAGATGTCGAGGAAGGGAGGTGTCGGAGATGGACCAGGTGAAGATGAGAGCAGGAAGAAAATTGGAAGCAAAATAGATAAATGTTTCCAAATCCAGATGAGAAACAGAGGAAATGCCAATGATATCACCAATATATCAGTGAAAAAGTTGCGGGTGGGGGCGGAATAGTGCCAGAACAAGGAATGTTCCACATATCCCACAAAGAGACAGGCATAACTGGGGCTTATGTGAGTTCCCGTGACCACCCATCTGACCGGAAGAAAATGAAAAGACTTAAAAGAAAAGTCATTCAGGGTGAGAATGAGCTCGGCCAGGTGGTGAAGAGTGGGGGCGGACAGAGGTGATTCAGGCCTTCGCTCCAGAGAGAAGCGGAGAGCCTGAGACTATCCTGGTGGAGGATAGACATGTAAAAGGATTGTACGTCGATGATAAAGAGGAGGCTGCTGAAGGCTGCAAACTGGAAATTCTGAGGAAAACTGGTGTAAAGTGTCTAAAGAATTGCAGATGTGAATGGGCAGGGACTGGAGAAGGGGAGAAAATATTGAGTCAAGGTAGGAAAAGATGAGTTCTGAGGGGCAGAAGCAGGCAGAAACAATGACTCTATGAATTTTGGGAAGGTGGTAGGAGCGAGTTGTTCAGGATTGAGGGTCTATCAGCTTGGAGAAAATTGAGGGGGCAGGGGATCACCAGATGAAATGAGCTTGGTGACCATGATTAACACAATGGCCTGATGTTCCATCTTGGCTCATGGTCCAGTGGGAAATAGGAGGAAGTATCTGAGAGTTGGCGCTAAGTCTCTGCAATGTAGAGGTCAGTTTGCCAGACTAGAACAGCACCACCCTTATCAACAGGCTACTTCCAGGAAGATAGGTTGGTATGAGCAGTCCTGGTGAAATCTGATCAACCTAAACATTCATTCAGCTTCTCCCTCCACAGTCTTGCCTGACCCGCTAAGTATTCCAGCATCCTTTTTGTTACTGTTGCAGATTTCCTGAATTGGCAGTATTTTACTTTTGAAAATCTAAGGCTTCCTGCTGCATTAATTAGCATGCTTAACATGCAAACTCGCCTCCTAAAAGCAGGTAGGCTTTGTCCCACCTCAGCAAAACACTAAAGTCAGTCATTTGAAGCCAATTTCCTGATCTGCATTGCATATTTAACTCCTGCATCAATCTCCATCCAGTCATTTATGTTAACATTTCCTGAAACATAATGCTCAGTTTCCACAATGTAGGTTTGCAATAAAGGAAGACTTGTGGTTGCTTCAATCAACCCGTTCAAACATGCTGTGACACACCTTCAGGTTAGGTGGGACTTGAACCTGGACCTTCTAGCTCAGATGTACAGACACTACCATTGCTCCAAAAGATCTCCTTAGAGGGTACTACAGAGCTGCTGAAGATACTCCACTTTAGTCTTTGACAAATTACACTCCACATAAACAATTTACAAAATATCTGCTTGATCATCTAGATACATCAGTTTGTCAGACCGGTTTTAAGAAGAACGTAACAATAGCAATTAATCTGCTGGCAGAGTTCAAGTTGACTACAGACAAAGATTAAAAAGATATTTAATTGACCTGCTATGGCTCTACGTAACTTGTAAATAAGGTCTTGGCTATAACGGGTGGAAAAACTAAAATTAGTATATAGTACGTCAAAAGAGCAATGTAAACTACCAAGTAAGTTAAAAACAGGAAAAATGTGTACACTTCATATCAGAAAAGATATGTTACTAAACCAATTGAGAGCTTGCATGCAAA
Source organism: Hemiscyllium ocellatum (assembly GCF_020745735.1). Classification (NCBI taxonomy): domain Eukaryota; kingdom Metazoa; phylum Chordata; class Chondrichthyes; order Orectolobiformes; family Hemiscylliidae; genus Hemiscyllium; species Hemiscyllium ocellatum. The sequence continues at coordinate 23,633,468 of NC_083422.1, forward strand.
TTTAACTGATACAGAATACAATAAATGTTTAAATGGTTCTTATGGATTAGGCCACATAAGTTATCAGTGTTGTCACATTTGCCAATTTAACCAATTGATAACACAATCCATTGCACTTGTCTGCCGAGAAAATAAAACAGCCTACTGCTGCCAGCGAAGTGGTCATGATAAGCTAAATGGGAAGGTGTGAGGTGAGGAAGATGTAAATCAGCTTCAAGAGACTTAATGAATGGGCTAGAATATGGCAAATGGAATATAATGTGGAAAAATGTGAGGCCATCCACTCTGATAGGAGAAACTGACATGCAAACTATTTCTAAAGTGGTTAAAAAGGGCCTATTGTGTCATAGAATCCCTACAGTGTATAAGCAGGCCATGCAGCCCATCAAGTCCACACTGACCCTCTGCAGAGCATTCCACCCAGACCCACTCCCTAACCCTATCCCCTATAACACTGCGTTTCCTATGGCTAACCCATCTGATATGCACATCTCTGGATGCTATGGGGAAATTTATCATGGCTAATCCACTTAATCTGCACATCTTTGGACTGTGGGAGAATCCCACGCAGACATGGGAAGAACGTGCAGACTCCATACTGAGAGTCACCTGAAGCTGGAATTGAATCACTGGTGCTGGGAGATAGCAGTGCTAACCACTGAGCCACTGTGACACCCTTAAACCTTGATCCCTTATTTCGGCAACATTTAGAGGAACTGCAACATAAGTTCACCAGATTTGAATTCCCAGGATGATGAGACTGTCCTTTGAAGAGATAGAGGGAAGGATAGGCCTGTGTTCATCAGAGCAGTGGTTCCCAACATTTTCTGACCAAAGCACACTTCAATGAGACAAACAATTCACAGCACACCCACTTTTCTCAAATCACTTATGGTATAGGAAATGTATGCATTCATTACTGTGGAGGTTTGCATGTGCGCTGTTGATAGGGGCACTCGGTGTCAGCAGATACTACCTTCAATGATAGATACCGAGGAGTTGGGGGGGGGGGGGGGGGAGGCGCTGGTGGATTGGGCACACGGACACAGTATTGATGTTCAGGTAGAGCACTGCTGCTTCTCAAACATGTTGCGAGAGACAAAAAAACTGCAGGTGCTGAAATCCAAAATAGATAGACAGGAAGCTGGAAGAACACAGCAAAGCCAAGCAGCATCAGGAGGTGGAGAAGTCAATGTTTCAGGTGTAACTCTTCTTCAGGACTTGGGGCAGGTGTGGGGGGAGCTGCAGATAAAGGGGATGGTGGGGCAGGGTGGTGAAGTGAGGACAGGTGACGACAGATAGAGGGTACGACCTGGTTGGTGAATGGGAGGAATGAATCCAGTTGCACAGCCTGCAGTAGGAGGACACAACATTGAGTTCTCCAATTTCAAATAACCTCCCTTCCTGTCCCCTGACTTTCTTCCCAGCCCCACCCCCTCCCTCCCACTTCTCCCTGCTACCAATGGGATTCATTCCTCCCACTGACCAACTAGGTTGTACACTTTACCTGTCATCACCTATTCCCAGTTCACCACCCTGCCCCGCCACCCCCTTTATCTGCAGGTCCACCTATACCCGCCCCTAGACCTGATGAAGGGTTACACCAGAAATATCAACTTTGCCACCTCGTGATGCTGCCTGACTTGCTGTGTTCTTCCAGCCTCCTGTCTGTCTATCTCAAACATAATGCAGCACACTTCCCCCCATGTTGTGTGTTGAATCGCATTGCTTGAAATCCACTACTTTGGAGTTTCAAAGAATGAAAAGTGACCTTATTGAAACTTGCAAAATGCTTGCAGGGACAGACAGAGTAGGTGCAGGTAAGATGTTTCGCCTGCTTGGGGACTATAGAATCAAGGAGCGCCATTTCAAAATAAGAGAGATACCACTTAAGTCCATGATGAGGAGAAAATTACTTTAGTTGGAGGGCTGTTGAAATTCTTTCTTTTAGTCGGTCTTTGAGTATATTGAAGGTAGAGACTGGTACTTTCTAATCACAATGGCATGTCGACTTATGGGTAAAAGGCACCAAAGTATTCAATCAGCCACGATCATACTGAATGGCTGTACAGTTTTAGTGGAGTCAATGGCCAAAACAAAGTAAAATTCACCTCTCTGGGATTTCTCACAATAGTGTCCAGGAGATTAATTACAAGAAACTCCATGATAATCCTACGGAGATGTCAGTCCTGGACTCAGTATTAAAATCTTCAAGGTACTTATGGCATAATGATATCATAAGAATTATAATGACCAACTGATAAAAGAAAGAAGGAACTGACCTTGAATACATTATCCATCACAATTTGCAGATTTTAACAATAAAGATATAATCTTTAATAGGTAATCACATTAACCACATTCTGTTGAATGTAACATGTTTATCGAAGATTTGGCTGATACCAGAAATGTATAAAGTTAAAAATCACATAACACCAGGCTATAGTTCAACAGATTTATTCGGAAGCACTAGCTTTCGGAGCACTGCTCCTTCATCAGCTCTTCACAACCATCTGATGAAGAAGCAGCGCTTGAAAGCTAGTGCTTCCAAACAAAACTGTTAAACTATTACCTGGGGTTGTGTGATTTTAAACTTTATCCACCCCAGTCCAACACCAGCTCCTTCAAATCAGAAAGGTATAGGCACCGCTGAGAAAAACAAAGTTGCTAATATTGTCACATTTGTGTGCATAGGAGGTTCTTTCGTTTCAACAGCTAATAGGATTTCTGCAAATTGCTCAACTTCTGATAAAGGATTGAGCTGTTATCAATCTGGACAATAACACACCATGCATGACCTGTCAGCAAGCTATGTGAACAAACTGAACAAGGCGGCTACTTTAATTAGCAAAACAAAGTGCCATTTGATCTTCTATATACGGTCTAGAGGAGAGATGGGACTTCAAGTTAATGTTCCATCTGAGACAACACCTCCAACAGTGCAGCACTGGAGCATCAGAGCCCCAGGCTGAGGGGTGGGGGTGGGGGTGGGGATGTGTTACTGAATCCACAGAATGTCTGACTCTGAAAGAAAAGGTTACCACTTAGCCAAATTTAAGTGACTAGAATGGTTCTTTCATCAGCAAACCAGTTCATCCACTTCTCCATGAACAACATATATCTCAATGACATTACATAAAGTCTTCTTACTGTGCTTTGCGTTGTTCCAAATGAAGCAAGTATAAATTTTAAAAACTTTTTAACCCAAGAGATATGGTCATGTTAGGCCTGAGTGTTAGGTTGCTGGCTCTGTTATCTTGTCTGACCCAGACACACACTCACATGCACACACTCACTCTCTCTCTCTCTCTCATACACGCGCACACACACATAAGTCTATGGGGTGAATTTTCATTTATAGACACATCTTAATTTGCTCAAAAAGCATACAATCTGCAGGCAGTCAACCCATGACATATTTTATAAATTCCTACTTTGGAAATAGAACCAGTCTGACTCAAGATTGCGATTCAGACAGACTCCAACCTCACACTTTTAATGTATTGTCTGAACTGAGATGTCACCTTTTTTTTAATAAAACCTTAAGTTATCTCAAGAATATGACTTATAAGAAGTTCTGGGGTTTACATATTGATGAACTTGAACCTGCAATCCATTCTAAAAGACGAAAGACTTAACAGCAATCTAGGTTTGTTCAATATATTGTTTTAGTTGCATGACACTGTAATCTTTTTCTAAAAATTCTGTGTCTTACGATCTTACTCCATGGCTAACTGATGAAGGAGCAATACTTGAAAGCTAGTACTTCCAAATAAACCTGTTGGACTATAACCTGGTGTTGTGGGATTTTTTTACTTTGTCCACCCCAGTCCAACGTCGGCTCCTCCATATCATGACCCAATATGTCATTAAGTTACATACAGTAAAGGGCTATGCCTGTGACTCGGCTGTTGCATTCTCACTTTTGAATCACAAGGCTGTGGCACATAAATCAAGATTGACACTAGATTGCTGCACTGTTGGCAGTGCTTTCCTTTCAGATGAGATGTAAAGTCAAGGCTCCATCTGCTTTCTCATGTGGATCTGAGAGACTCCTTGAGACTACTGTGGAGCAGAGCAGGGGAAAGTTAACCCCCAGTTTAATAGCTAATGATTGTCACTCAGTTAACATAAGCAAAACCGATCATCTGGTCATTATCACATTGCTGTTAAGAGTGTGGTGCTGGAAAAACACAGCAGGTCAGGCAGCATCTGAGGAGCAGGAGAATTGATGTTTCGGGCACAAGCCTAATTCCTGATGAAGGGTTTATGCTTGAAGTGTCAATTCTCCTGCTCCTCGGATGCTGCCTGACCTGCTGTGCTTTTCCAACAACACACTCTCAAATCTGATCTCCAGCATCTGCAATCCTCACTTTCTCCTATTATCACATTGCTGCTTGTGTGAGTTTTCAGAGCAAAAACTGGTGCTAACATTTCCCAAATTGCAAAAATAACTATGCTACAAAAGTACTTCAGTAGCTATAAAGCACTTTGAGACATCCAGTCTAGGAAAAGCACTATACAAATGTAAGTCTTTCTTCTTTTCACTGACTACCTTGACTATATCTTCCACTGTGGCCAATCAGTACAGCTCTACAATCTCTACTTTCATTTCAAACAGGGTCTCTCTCCTCCAACATACTAAGACCACCATCACTGCTACTGTCGTCTGTGTAAACCTGGGACTTCTGTACTTTACAACAGATCTTTCAGCATCTCTGGAAAGACTTGCAACATTTATTTTTTAAAAGTAGTTCAAATGATGATATTTGTCCTTAAACTTGATCTGGAAAATGTAAGCTGCAGACGCAGCACACTTTCCATCCCCAACTGTGTGAAGTCTCAATCTTAAATTGCTGATAATCTGCAACAACCCCCATCCCCTCAGTCAGTCAAACTGGGTCAAGTCAACATCAGGTCAGTTGACGGAGTGGAAATGTCTCTATGCTAACAATTTTGACTCATAATCAATTAAATATTGAAGTAACAATTCTTCCATGAGGCACCACCAGTAAAAAGTGACACTCGTAGGGAATGCTGTGATCTTTATCTTTCCAGGTGAGAAGTACACAATTCAGGAATCAGCTTTTGTAACACTCTGTTTTTACAAAACATGGCCTCAACAGACAAGTTGCTATTCTAATTGTAGAAGAGAAATTGCAAAAAACAAAGAAAGCTTCGCATTTATAAACTGACATTCATGAGCTAAATAAACTCCAAGGAGTTTACCTCTAAGTAAGTAATTTTGAAGTGTCAGTGTTGTAATGTAGGAAACAAAGTTTGTTTCTAGTTTATTTCTCTCACAAACAACAATGAGACAATAACAAGCTAAAAACCAAAGAACTGGATGCTGGAAATCAGAAACAAAAACAGAAATTGCTGGGAAAGCTCAGCAGTCTGGCAACATCTGTTAAGAGAAATCAGGGTTAACGTTTTGGGTCCACTGATCCTTCCTTAGAACTCCTCAGACAATAACAACATTGTCTGTTTTGTGATATGATGTGGAGGTGCCAGTGTTGGACTGGAGTGGACAAAGTTAAAAATCACGCAACACCAGGTTATATTCCAACAGCTTTGTTTAGAAGTACTAACTTTCAGAGCACTGCTCCTTCATCAGGTAACTCGTGATTCTATTGCTGCCTTGAACTTGTGCTGTGATAGCTGAATGAAGAGGCTATTTTTGCTACTCATCGATTATGGTTCTGGGATTTACATATTAATGAACCAAAACCTGCAAAAACATTCTAAAAGATGGTTCAGCAACAATGTAGGTTTGTTCAATATATCATTTTAATTGCATGACACTGTGATCTTTTGCTGTAATTTCTGTGTCTTATGATCTTGCCCTACTAGTTACTTGATGAAGTAGCAGCAGTCCGAAAGCTAGTACTTCCAAATAAACCCGTTGGACTATAACCTGGTGTTGTATTGTTTTGTGATATTCATTGTTATTTAAAGGATCAGTCTCAGCTGAACATCCGGGAAAACTCATGTGAATTTCTTCAAAATACAGGAGATCCACTGTTTTTTTTCATAGGAGACAGTGAGGTCTGCAGATGCTGATCATCAGAATTTTTCCAGCAACACCCTCTCAACAACTGTTTTTTTCATATCCACCCAACAAGGAAGACAAGGCCTTGATCTAATATCTCTAATGAATGAGAGCTGCTCAAAAATGCAATTATTCATCAGTACTGCTTTGATGTATAAACCTAGATTTTGTGCTCAAGTCACTGCAGTGCAGGATCAACCTATGAATTCAGTAGCGCTGTGAAGTGATGAGCTGAGACCTGCTGTCTTCCTGCAGGAAAAGTGCATGTAGTGTGTATCAACATGGTTCAAGATGCACTTATGCATCAATAAGCAGTTAGTAGTGAAGTACACTTGAAGACACCATCCAGCCCATCTCTGACAAGTGTCAGTGCAAGTCATAGTGAGATGCAATAAAGAGGAGACACAACCAAATAAATTAAAAGCACAAATTTTTCAAGCATCAACATTCAACTGGCTTGCAAGGAAAAAAATCCCTGATAAAGAAATGTTCTTGGTAACTACATTTCCTCAAAAAGGTAAGTGTAGAAAAATGAGCTGTCTTCCAAGATCACAAATTAAAACAAGGGAGATGCCTGACTAACCATCAACATTCCTTGGTAAGTCCTTATTGCAGTATTTTATGCTTTGTAATTGCTAGTTAGAGTCAGGCATGGAATTTTCCATAAAATGGTATAACATTTGCTCTAAGGGATGTTAGGAATACAGTGGCTTTGCCACAATGCAGTGATTATCCCATTGCATAATTCATGTATTTTTTAGAGTGTAATTTTTAGTTTTAGGAATATCACTTCTGAGTTGGACATTAAACAATTAAATGCAAGATAAATAATTGAAAACTTAAGAAACAGCCCTAAGTGAATACAAATCCATCAAGCCGGGTTAGGTATATTTAAAAGTAATATGTCTATCTTGTCGGCCAGCATTTAATGCCCATTCCTAGTTGCCCTTGAGAAGGTGGTGGTGAGCTGCCTTCTTGAACTGCTGCAGTCCCTGCACTGTAAATAAACTCACAAAACCTTAGGGAGGGAAATAAAGGAACTGACCATTGACAGTGAAGGAATGGCCAGTATATTTCCAAGTCAGGATGGCAAGTGGCATGGAGGGGCACTTGCAGATGGTTGTGTTTCCTTGGATCTGTTACCCTTATCCTCTAGACAATATCAAAAATCACACAACACCAGGTTATAGTCCAATAGGTTTATTTGAAACCATAAGCTTTCAGAGCCCCCACTCCTTTAGTCCACCACCCAGCACCTCCACGTCTAGACAATGGTGCTTGTGGGTTTGGAAGGTAATGTCTAAGAAACCTTGGTGATTTTTTGGAGTGCATCTTGTAGATAGCACACACTGCTGCTACTGATGTAGTGGCGGGAGTGGATGCTTGTGGATGTGATATCAGTCAAGCAGGCTGCTTTGTCCTGGATGTCGTCAAGCCTCTTGAAGGCAAATGGGAGTATTCTGTCACACTCCAAACTAGTGTCTTGTAGATAGTGGGTTGTCTTTAGGGAGTCAGGAGATGAGCTACTCCTTGCAGTATTTATAGCCTCTGACCTGCTTCTGTAGCCATTGTATTTAAACGGCAAGTCCAGTTGAGTCCCTGGTCAATGATAACTGTAAGAATATTGATAGTGGGGGAAGGGGTGGGGTTCATTGATGGTATCACCATCAAATATCAAGAGACTGTGGTTATATTGTCTGCTATTGCAAACAGTTACCGCCAGGCATTTATGTATCTGCCATTTTCACCCCTGAATCTAGATATTGTCCAGATCTTGTTGCACTTGAACATGGACTACTCCAGTATCTGAGGAGTCACAAATGTTTGTGAACATTATGCAATTATTGACAAACATCTTCACCTCTGACCTTATGAATGAGAGATGGTCATTGATGAAGCAACTGAAAATGGTTGGGCCTAGGACACTGCCCTGAGGGATTCCTGCAGAGATATTCTGGAGCTGAGATAACTGATCTCCCAACAACCACAACCATCTTCCTGTCTGCCAGGTCTAACTCCAACCAGCACAGAGTTTTCCTCCTGTCTCCTATTGACTCAGGTTTTGCTTGGCTTCTTTGGTCAAATGCAGCCTTGATGTTAAGGTGCTATCACTCTCATCTCATCTCTTGAATTCAGCTCTTTTGTGCATGTTTGAATCAAGGTTATAATGAGGTTAGGAGCTGAGTGGCCCTGCTGGAACCCAAAGTGGGCATCACTGAGCAGAATATTGCTGAGCAGGTGCTGCTTTAAAGTGCTATTGATGATAACTTGCATCACTTTACTAATGATGAAGAGTAGATTGATGGGACGGTAATTGACTAGATTGGATTTGTTCTGCTTTTTGTGTACAGGAGATATCTGGGCAATTTTCCACATTGTCGGGTAAATCCCAGTATTGTCAGGGCTCATAGCTTTTGAACTCTCCAGTGTCTCTAACTGTTTTTTGATATTACATGGAGCAAATCAAATTGACTGAAAATTGGCATCCGTGATGCTGGGAACCATTGGCAGAGGCCAAGATGGATTATCCATTCGGTACTTCTGGCATATGAATGTCACGAATGTTTCATGTAAGTGAATGATCTTTCAAGATTTTGGAGAATAAGGAAACCCTTGGGAAGGTGGAAAATAAAGTAAATCTGGGTTTATGGCAGAACATATTGTAGTTAGAAATTATAATGTTAAGTTAAGACTTCTTTTCTATATGCACAATCACATTTTTAAAAGAATGTAATATTTTATGACACAGTTGACTACAGTTAATTACGTGGTGTTCAAATTTCTCTTTCAATGTTAAGGCTCTAAACAGATTATAACAGCAAAGACACATGAGTTCTACACAAAGGATTTGATTGGTGCACTCAGTGGTGGGTCAATTTCCCAGAGAGCCAGCCAATGCATCAGCTAACCAAATTGTCTGCTTATAAATTGCCTTTCACTTACAATTTTGAAGCAGATAATATGGTAATAAGAGGGAATCCTGTTACAACATTTATAATTTTGCAAACTGAATACACAATATTTCCTCTTTCATAGTCAACCCTAAGTTTGGCTTTGAAGCAAAGAACAATATTGGCACTAACCCATTTACCAGTAACTTTAATTACTCCATTTCAGTAACCACAAAATGACACATTTTATTCCATAAAGGAGACATATCTATTTGCTTGTCACTACATGTTGTATATCAGAAGGTTCAAAGTAGTCTTCTAAGGATTTGAGCTATAAGGAGAGGTTGAATAGGCTGAGGCTGTTTTCCCTGGAGTGTCGGAAGCTGAAGGGAGACGTTATAGAGGTTTATAAAATCATGAGGGGCATGGATAGGATAAATAGACAAAGTCTCTTCCCTGGGGTGGGTGAGTCCAGAACTGAGGGCATAGATTCAGGGTGAGAGGGGAAAGATATAAAAGAGACCTAAGGGTCAAGTTTTTCATGCAGAGGGTGGTACATGTGTGGAATGAGCTGCCAGAGGAAGTGGTGGAGGCTGGTCCAATTGCAACATTTAAAAGGCATTTGGATGGGTATATGAATAGGAAGGGTTTGGAGGGAAATGGGTTGGGTGCTGGCCAGTGGGACTAGATTAGATTGAGATACCTGATCGGCATGGATGAGTTGCTGTACATCTCTATGACTCTAAGTTAGTCTTCAGTTTATTCTTTAAAATATTTTTAGATCACATAAGACCAAAGTCATCACTCTCAAGATCATTACAAGGATGCTACAGTTACTTAAAGCATAGATAAAATACAGATAAATCACAAGGTTATCAAGAAGAGCATTTTCTTTAGCTATTAGAATGTCAGTGGACAACTGTCAGTATTCGGTGAAAGTAAGGACTACAGATGCTGGAGATCAGAGTCGAGGGTGTGGTGCTGGAAAAGCACAGCAGGTCAGACAGCATCCGAGGAGCATCGGGAATGATGAAGGGCTTTTGCTCAAAACATCGATTCTTCTGCTCCTCGGATGCTGCCTGACCTGCTGTGCTTTTCCAGCACCACACTCTCGACAACTGTCAGTATTCGCTGTTACAGACTGCAATAATTAAACCAGCATTTCCCAATATTACAGGACGGATGCTACATGTTTCTAAACTCCACAATGTTCTGATGTCATTCTGATACTGCCGTTGAACTCACAGTGGACTTCTCTGACTTTCTTTTGTCATTGATTTTATGAATATTTATTACTTTTTAACTTTGCCGGTCTCAGCTCATCTGCTGTTGAAACACCCACTCATGTCTTTGTTAGCCATAGAATTGATGAACCCAAAACACTGGTATCCTGGCTGGTATCCACAATTTACTTTGTGTAAATTTGTAATTGTATTTTCAATCTCTGTACCAAACCTATCTTCCAATATTCTAAATCTCCACATCTCATTTTTTTCGGCCTAGTTTGTTTAAATTGTTCAAATCTTTCTGCAGTTCAGTCTTCCCAAATTCCAGAATGCTCCTGGTGACTCTTCCTGGAGAGGGTGGCAATTCATTTATACTGTTTTTGACATCAGGTATCCAAAGTTGTACACCATAGTATAGAATTCAACAAACCAGTGATTTATGCAACTGTGTTTAAACTCATTGTCACATGAGCTATCCAATGTGATGCACTTATGTTTAAAGTAAATCAGGCATTAGGGTGCAGTATTCCAGTCTGATATTGGAAAAATTACCATCAGATGAATGTACTGGAGGGCTGCCAGCAAACTCAGGTAATGGTCATTTCCTTCAGAATAGGAGAAGACATTGATGGAAACATCAAATGGTAAAACATTGTGACAGTGCATCTGCTGCCCAACAGGAACAGACAAATGTGAGATGCTGCATTTTGGGAAAGCAAATCTTAGCAGGACTTATACACTTAATGGTAAGATCCTAGGGAGTGTTGCTAAACAAAGAGACCTTGGAATGCAAGTTCATAGCTCCTTGAATGTAGAGTCACAGGTAGATAGGATAGTGAAGAAGGCATTTGGTATGCTTTCCTTTATTGGTCAGAGTACTGAGTACAGGAGTTGGGAGGTCATGTTGCACCTGTACAAGACATTGGTTAGGCCATTATTGGAATATTGTGTGCAATTCTGGTCTCCTTCCTATCGGAAAGATGTTGTGAAACTTGAAAGGGTTCAGAAAATATTTACAAGGATGCTGCCAGGGTTGGAGGATTTGAGCAATGGGGAGAGGCTGAATGGGCTCGGGCTGTTTTCCCTGAAGCATAGGAGGCTGAACCGTATATAGGTTTATAAAATCATGAGGGGCATGGATAGGATAAACAAACAAAGTCTTTTCCCTGGGCTGAGGGAGTCCAGAGCTAGAGGGCATAGGTTTGGGATGAGAGGGGCAAGATATAAAGAGACCTAAGAGGCAACTCTTTCACTCAGAGAGTGCTACGTGTGTCGAATGATGTGCCAGAGGAAGTGGTGGAGGCTAGTACAATTGCAACATTTAAAAGGCATCTGGATGGTTATATGAATAGGAAGGGTTTGGAGGGATATGGGCCAAGTGCTGGCAGGTGGGACTAGATTGGGTTGGGATATCTGGTCGGCATGGATGAGTTGAACCGAAGGGTCTGTTTCCATACTGTGCATCTCTGTGACTCTGTAAGTCTTCAAATTCTCATCTAACCACAGCCTGACCTCTGGCCTGTCATTTTCTAGTGTGCATGGTACAATAACAAATATGATACACTGACACACAGACAAGGCAAAGAGAATCAGCACCAGTTAGCTGACAAATGCTTCAACTTAACTTTTCCACCTGTATTTTTAGGAAGTATATTTTAGACACTCACTTGAAAATGAAATCATTTCAAATATTCCTTGTTCCGTATCACTCTAAGAAACCAGAATCAGTCTGGAGAACTCGCTGTCACCTCAAGTCGAGGATGCTGTCTACATAGGCTCGTGGGCTTCTGTCATTGGTCTTCATGCACTTGAACAAGTTGATTCTGAACCCACAGAACTTTAAGTAAATGGGGCAGGATGTCCCACAAGATAATGTGATCTGGAGCTCAGAATTTTCCTCCTGTTCTTTCCTTCTCTGCTGTTGCTCTGCCTCATCATTTAGGTGTTTTGACTCCAAGCATGATGCAACTTGCTAGACTACTTATTGCCATTTTGAAAAATTGGTAGTAAGCTCCTCCTAGTCATTAACGGTCAATGCTGGCTCACTTCAATCAAAGCATCAGAGTCTCAGCAGCATTTAATATTGTACTCGTGACAGAGTGCTGTTGAGTTTTGATGAGATGAATAACCAGAGTCAGATAAGTGATAAATAGGATAGATCCCATTTCTACATCCAATAAATATATAATGCAAATTAAAAGCAAATATTAGCAGGACTTATACACTTAATGGTAAGGTACTAGAGAGTGTTGCTGAACAGAGACCTTGGAGTGCAGGTTCATAACTCCTTGAAAGTGGAGTCGCAGGTAGATAGGATAGTGAAGAAAGCGTTTGGTATGCTTTCCTTTATTGGTCAGAGTATTGAGTATAGGAGTTGGGAGGTCTTGTTGCGGCTGTATGGAACATTGGTTGGGCCACTGTTGGAATATTGCGTGCATTTCCGGTCTCCTTCCTATCGGAAAGATGTTGTGAAACTTGAAAGGGTTCAGAAAATATTTACAAGGATGCTGCCAGGGTTGGAGGATTTGAGCAATGGGGAGAGGCTGAACAGGCTCGGGCTGTGTTCCCTCAAACATTGGAGGCTGAGGGGTGACCTTATGGAGGTTTACAAAATTATGAAGGGCATGGATAGGATAAATAGACAAAGTCTTTTCCCTGGGGTGGGAGAGTCCAGAACTAGAGGGCATAGGTTTAGAGTGAGAAGGGAAAGACATAAAAGAGACCTAAGGGGCAACTTTTTCACGCAAAGGGTGGTACATGTATGGAATAAGCTGCCAGAAGATGTGGTAGAGGCTGGTACAATTGCAACATTTGAAAGGCATCTAAATAGGTATATGAATAGGAAGGGTTTGGAGGGATATGGGCCAGGTGCTGGCACATGGGACTAGATTGGATTGGGATATCTGGTCAGCATGGACGGGTCGGACCGAAGGGTCTGTTTCCATGCTGTACATCTCTATGACTCTATGACTCTAGCTAATTGTTTTGAGGGACTCCTTTAAAATTCAGGAAACACAGCTCCCAGAATTATGAGTTTTTCTGCCTTTTAATGATTTACATAAACAAAGTGCTTTTATATGGTGCATTTGGTTTACTGAGATCACACAGATGGTCACGTAAAACCCTGAGTGTCTCTGATCCCACTGCACTTAAAATGGCAGCCTGGAGAAATCAGTGTTTAAGCAAATGATATACAGGATTTATGCATCATATGGCCTGGCTTGATCCTGGTCCAACCTGTTTCACATCACTCATTCAAGACAGTCACAGTCACATCTCATGAAACACTTGAAGGATTGCACCAAAGCTTCTTACACAGCCAAGTCTTTGGAGCATCATCCACACTGAATCAAATGCTCTATTTTTCTCAATGGTTGGGACGATGAATACAATGAACAATTCCTGATGTTGTTCTCAAACATTTTTCTTGGGATTTGTCTGACAACAAAGAGATTCCTCTGGAAGGTCTGAAGCCACACACTGTGTACTGGGGAGGATTTCCTCAGTCACAGGAAGTTAGCAACTCAGTGTTAATAATATGGATTTGGAAGGAAAATGTACTCCCCTACCTCCCTACCCTGTCCCCAATTTCAGGAATACAACAATTGTTACAATCTTTGAGAAACAAGTAAATCAGGCTGTGAAACACATTGAGGTATTTCCCATGTGACCACAGGAAGGAGAATTCATTGCACTTGTGGGCAATAACACCATTAAGAGAGTGACTCAGTGGTTAGCACTGCTGCCTCACAGTGCCAGGGACCCAGGTTCAATCCAATCTTGGACGACTGTCGGTGTGAAGTTTGCACATTCTCCCTGTGGCTGCATGGATTCCCAAAGGGTGCTCTAGTTTCCTCCCACAGTTCAAAGATGTGAAGTTTAGGTGAATTGGCCATGCAAAATTGCCCATAGTGTTAAGGGATGTGCAAGCTGGGTGGATTAGCCATGAGAAATGCAGGGTTACAGAGATCTGGGTGGGATGCTCTTCAGAGGGTTGTTTTGGACCTGATGGGCTTGCTCCCACACTGTAGGGATTCTATGGTAAAGTGGAATTTGATGTGCACACAATAAGATCAGAATTACCAATAAGCTCATTACCAATAAGATCAGAATTGTTTCATCTGCTCAGAAGATCAATCCAGATATTGATCATACTGGTTCCCCAACATCAGTCTTCAACTTGCCTTTTAATTAATTCTTCCTATAAACATTGTGTGCCCACAGTGCTTTCACCATTCAACCTCAGCCTCAGGAATTTACAGCCATAATAATGACTGACAAGTGTAAGGTAGGACCCTGCCAGAAAGTCGAAAATGACAACGCATATCTACTCCCTCTCTCTCAATTTAAATTGGTACAACAAATCATTAGAGGCAAACAAAAATATATTCATGTCAGATGGACATTCTATTGGGATGGAGGCAGCTGTATTGGCAAAACAGCACAATTGCAAATCTGTGCCCCTACAAAGCACTACATCTGAACCAGTGTAGACCGACAGCAAGCAGATTCATTCCACTTTGAGCTGGAGCATAGAACTCCACTATAAATTTGGACCAATGAGATCAAGACATGAAGTCATTTGCTCACAGAGATTAATTTAGGCTGCAATTTTGAGTGCATTGGGAACAGAGACACTCAGTGTTATTGAAGAACAGTCTGTTGCCCAAGAGACTAGTAGCCCTACAGTCAAATTAAACCTATGTAACACTACTTAATTTCTGCCTTGAGGGTTATAAGTGTGATCTCAACGGACCAAATGTGCCACATAAAAGCACTTTGTTTATGTAAATCATTAAAAGACAGAAAACACATAATTTTGGGGAAAAAAATAGAGGTTACTGGAAAAGCTCAGCAGATCTGGCAGCATCTGTGAAGAGAAGTCAGGGTTAATGTTTCAGGCCCGGTGACCCTGCCTCAGTTCGAAGCCAATCTGCTGAGCATTTCCAGCAACTGAATCAAATTCAGTTTTTTTTCCTGATTTGAACAGTGTCTGCATTTCTTTTGATTTTTACATAATTCTGGGAGTCATGTGGCCTGAAAACCTGAATTTTAATGGTGCCCCTCCAAAACAATTAGATCAATTTGCATTGTACATTTATAGCAAAGAAAAGACTAGCCACACAGTGTGAAGTTAGATGACACGCAAAACTGAGCTAGCTCATATTATTGTCTAAATTACAACTGTGCAGCAAAGCATATTTTCCTGCAGTTTGTTCAAAATAATGTTAAAAGGGAATTCAAAAAGCTTGGAGCCAGTTTTAGAAAACATTTACCTCAGAGTTGTTGGAGAAAAGATTGAAAACTAAGACCCAGATGTTGCTGCCACCATGTCCATCTGCTAGAGTAAGCAATAAATCACCCCCATTCTCCCATAGTACAAGTAGTGTATTCTATTACCATGGTGCTTATCCCTGTGTGGAGAGGCATTAAAACCACTGGAATGTAATCTACAAATATCAACATGAATATGACTTCAATTTTTCCATATTTCAAGAGCCTGAGTTCCAGGTCACACAGTAGTTTGCACCACTGTGATGTTTGGCACAATCTTGTCTACACTATCTTCAAGACCACAAGAATTACTCTAAAGTCACTAAATTAAATTTCTATAAATCTTTATAAATTTCAATGGTGGGGGGGGGGGAGGAAAGGAGCAAGAGACGTTTTACAGGAGCTGTAAAATGGATTTTAAACTGCATGGATCTTATTGGAAGGCAAATGCTACTTCGATTTAAACACTGGAAGAACAAACAAGAATACAATCAGAGTGAAAAAATAATATTCTAAATAATAGTCTAAATGCATCTCGTACATAACACTACCAACAAAACAAACATAATTTACAAGAAACCATGCAAGAACTGTAAAAAACACTATATTGGACAAACTAGCAAGAAACTTGCCACCAGGATACATGTTGCCAAAGAGACTAGTAACCCTACAGTCAAAGTAAATTTGTGTAACACCAACTGGCCGCCAAAAGACACAACCCACTATCACTACTTTCTATACATGCAGACAAAGAAGGACACCATTTTGCCCGGGACAACACACACCTCCTGGGATAGGTAAAGCAAAGACACACATGATAATTCTTAGAGGCATGGCATTCTAACCAGAACTCCATTAATAAGCCTATCAATTTAGATCCTATCTGCTTTCCCTTAAAAAAAACGTAAATGAGATCATCCATCTAAAGAAACCAAGACCTATAAATAGAGAGGCGGGACAAACCACCAGCGCTTCACCAGAGACTCTCATTGATGACGTTACCTAGTGTGGCAATGAAACATCTGAAAACAACTCTTCAAGCTCAGTGAGCTAATTTACATACTTAGCATCTCATGCATATTCTTAATCCTAACTTTCCGGCTTCTAAGGCAGGAAACATTCTTCGCAAAGTTATCCATTTCAAAGGCCATGGGAGCAGCAGAATACACATCCACTATCTTTGTAAGAAATTCATTTTGGACGAAATTCCAAGGCAAAGCCTACATTAATCAGCACCTTCAGGAAGATCACAGTCTGCCTGAAAAACTTCAAAACAACCAACTATAATAAAGATGATTTGGAGATGCCGGTGCTGGACTGGGGTGTACATAGTTAAAAATCACACAACACCAGGTCATAGTCCAACAGGAAGCACACTAGCTTTCGGAGCAATGCCTCCTTATCACCTGTTGAAGGAGCGTCGCTCCGAAAGCTAGTGTGCTTCCAATTAAGCCTGTTGGACTATAACCTGGTGTTGTGTGATTTTTAACATAATAAAAATGAGAATGGAATCACAATCCACGACCATCTTGGATAATGTAGTACTTACTCCATCACCATGGTAACATCTGTACACTATTACCATAATTATACTGTCCTAGCACCGCACTGACACACAATGGCAGTTCCCCTGTAATTGAGCTGTCCAGAGATGTTGCTTGTTTCCTGCATTGCCATGCCATATTAGTCTGAGCCCTACGCCATTTACAAACATTTCAAAATACTACTTGCTCAAAACTTCTGTTAGTCTTTGTGGCCTGGAGTAGACAATATCTTGAAAGAGCACATTTATATTTCTGAAACTGGCAAAACAAACTGGAAACAAAACACAGTATTAGGAACTGAACTGTCACTATTTTAATTCATCCTTGGCAGTCAAGTATATCTGAAATGAAAGCCAGACTTTAAAAATGAAGCTTGCAAATATTCCACAGGCGAGACGGCTGTAATAAGCATTTACATTTGACAGCCCTCCTCCACAATGAAACAATGTGTTATTAATCTGTTGGCTCAGAACTAAAGATACATAATAATTGTACCAATTTGGTATTTCACTGCAGACCGAATCTCTCAGTGCAGTGATTACATCGCTTATTTCGGCAGGAGTGCTCAATGATATTGAGAATGAGCAGCTGGTAAGAAAATACCAGAAAAATAGAACTGTTCCTTATCACACAAGAATAATACGTGCATTGACCAGATTTTTTTTTGTCTCAATAACAATAGCATATCTTCCGTTTTTGTCAAAAAGGCTTCAACTTTCCTTGGAGTTTTTAATTACTATATCAGCGTGATCTTATTGGAGGTGTAGCGTCTACGGTACCTAAAAGGGTCAAAGACTAAACTTGCAACTAACATGCTGGGACCCAGTAGCAGAAAGCCTGAGGAAACTCAGGGCTGCATATTTTCTTCAATGTGGTGGGAGGGGACCTGATGTTAACTCCTGATCCCCAGATATTTCTAAACATTTGTGGTAATCGTGACTTCTGACCCTTACCTCAATGAAAAAGTTGAGAATTAATAAATATGATGGAGTTTCGACTTCCACAAGGAAATCTGCTTAGGCTGCATTCAATTGTTTATCTGTTGGTTCGGTGATAAAGGAGAAAGTAGGAAGCACAGTAAAACCAAATGGGGGGGGCACATTTTTGTCTCAGTGGTGAGCATTGCTGCCTCACAGCACCGGAAACCCGGGTTCAATTCCACCTTTGTGTGATTGCATGCAGTTTACACATTCTCTTTGTATTTCTGTTGGTTTCCTCCAGGTGCTTCAGGATCCCCCCCACCACCACAGTCCAAAGATGTGCAGGTTAGGTGGATTAGCCATGCTAAATTGCCCCATTCTGTCGAGGGATGTACAGTTTAGAGGAAAATATAGGGCACTGGGGATCGGGTAAGAGGGGGTGGGATACTCTTTGGAGGGTCAGCGTGGACTTGATGGGCCACATGGCCTGCTTCCACACGGTAGGGAAGCTATTCTATGAACCAAATCACAGCAATTATTAAAAATAACTGACACCAATTTCTCGATTTTTCTCAATGTCACACATGGGAGCCTCCTGTTCTGCACATCAGTTGAGAAAGAGATGACCACAGAGAGCAGCATAATCAGAAATGCAAGCTGCCAGACCACTCAGGGACCGATGTTGGTGACAAGAATTTTTTAAATGAGGCCTTGGCCCTTTAACAGCAATGCTTGATTGACTTGACCAGAGTCGGTTACTGTTACCAGAATTAAGGACACAGAGTGCCAGCACTGGAATACAGTTGCCAAATCTGGTGATGTTTCCAGGGGATTTTGTCAAAGGATCTCCTGCCTTCCAACACTCCATAGTCCCACCATTGGTCACAAAACATGATAAACCTCACAATGCACTATTTTTCTCTGACATTTCTTAATCAAACCTACTTTCCCATCTTCAACATTTTTACAACTAATTTATGAAAAATTTTAAAAATCTTTTTAAACCCTATGATTTAGTTTCTGGTTTGTTTGAAGCAATGTGTTGGACAATAGCCTTAAATTCCTAAAGGGTTGACATGCAGACACTGAGAATTGAGCTTTTGTGAGAATTCAACTTTGATATTTAATTTATTGTGAGTAACACCACAAGAAACAAATGCAATTTCTAATTTTCCTGCAAGTACACGATACAGTAATATTTCAGTGAAAGTGCCTATTCCAAATGTTCCACAAAATGCAATTCACAAACAGAAAAACCATTATAAAAACAAACATTGATGTAGAAATTAAACACATTTGTGCCTTATTCACTGATATAGAAAATTACATGGTCTTTTCCTAAAAAGGCCTTTGCAGTGATATGCACTTCTTGTCAGATGTGGGAGTTTAAAGAGAGTTTAAGGGTTACTGCGGATTATATCTGCCATAAATGCTGTTCGATGCGAATCTTATCAGATCGAGTGGATCCATTGGATAGACAGATAGAAGCGATGGGGAATTTGCAAAAGCAACAGTATGTGATGGATGGCAGTTATAGGAAGGGGGGAAAGTCTCAGATACAGTCACATAGATGGGTTAGGAAGGGTGAGAGAGATAGGCAGCTAGTGCAGGAGTCTTTTGTGGACATACCCATTTCAAACAGGTGTGCTGTTTTGGAAAATGTAGTGGGTGAAGGATTCTCAAGGGAATGTAGCACGAACAGCCAAGTTTCTGGGATTGAGACTGGCTCTAATGCAACGAGGGGTACATCGGCTTCCAAGAGATCAATTGTGTTAGGGGATTCTGTAGTCTGAGGTACAGATAGATGTTTCTGTGGCTAGCAGAGAAAAAGCAGAATGGTGAATTGTTTCCCTGGTGCCAGGATCAAAGATGTCTCAGAGAAGGAGCAGAATGTTCTCACGGGGGAGAGGGGCCAGCAGGAGGTCATTGTCCACATTGGAACCAATGAAATAGGAAGGGAAAAGGTTGAGATTCTGAAGGGAGACTACAGTGAGTTAGGCAGAAATTTAAAAAAGAGTTCCTCAAGGGTAGTAATATCTGGATTACTCCCAGTGCCACGAGCTAGTGAGGGCAGGCATAAAAGGATAGAGCAGATGAATGCATGCTAAGGAGCTGGTGTACGGGAGAAGGATTCACATTTTTGGATCATTGGAATATCTTTTGGGGTAGAAGTGACCTGTACAAGAAGGAAGGATTGTACCTAAATTGGAAGGAGACGAATATAGTGGCAGGGAGATTTACTAGAACTGCTTGGGGGGATTTCAACTAATAAGTTGGGGGGGTGGGACCCAAGGAGTCAAACAGTCAGGGCAGGTAGGGACAAGGTAGGACTAATCAATTAAACTGCATTTATTTCAATGCAAAGGGATAACAGGGAAGGCAGATGAACTCAGGGCATGGTTAGGAACATGGGACTGGGATATCATAGCAATTACAGAAACATGGCTCAGGGATGGGCAGGACTGGCAGCTTACTGTTCCAGGATACAAATGCTGCAGGAAGGATAGAAAGGGAGGCAAGAGAGGAGGGGGAGTGGCACTTTTGATAAGGGATAGCATTACAGCTGTGCTGAGGGAGGAGATTCCCGGAAATACATCCAGGGAGGTTATTTGGGTGGAACTGAGAAATAAGAAAGGGATGATCACAATATTGGGATTGTATTATAGACTCCCCCAATAGTCAGAGGGAAATTGAGAAGCAAACCTGTAAGTAGATCTTAGCTATCTGTAAGAATAATATGGTAGTTATAATATGGGATTTTAACTTTCCAAACATTGACTGGGACTGCCATAATGTTAAAGGTTCAGATGAAGAGGAATTTCTTAAGTGTATACAAGACAATTTTCTGATTCAGTATGTGGATGTACCTACTAGAGAAGGTGCAAAACTTGACCTACTCTTGGGAAATAAGGCAGGGCAGGTGACAGAGGTGTCAGTGGGGGAGCACTTTGGGGCCAGCGACCATAATTCCATTTGTTTTAAAATAGTGATGGAAAAGGAGAGACCAGATCCAAAAGTTGAAGTTCTAAATTGGAGAAAGGCCAATTTTGATGGTATCAGGCAAAAACTTTCAAAAGTTGATTGGAGGCAAATCTTCGCAGGTAAAGTGACGGCTGGAAAATGGGAAGCCTTCAGAAATGAGATAACGAGAATCCAGAGAAAGTATATTCCTGTCAGGGTGAAAGGGAAGGCTGGTAGCTATGGGGAATGCTGGATGACTAAAGAAATTGAGGGTTTGGTTAAGAAAAAGAAGGAAGCATATGTAAGGTATAGACAGGATAGATCGAGTGAATCCTTAGAAGAGTATAAAGGAAGTAGGAGTATACATAAGATGGAAATCAGGAGGGCAAAATGGGGACATGAGATAGCTTTGGCAAATAGAATTAAGGAGAATCCAAAGGGTTTTTACAAATATATTAAGGACAAAAGGGCAACTAGGGAGAGAATAGGACCCCTCAAAGATCAGCAAGGCGGCCTTTGTGTGGAGCCACAGAAAATGGGGGAGATACTAAATGAATATTTTGCATCAGTATTTACTGTGGAAAAGGATATGGAAGATATAGACTCTAGGGAAATAGATGGTGACATCTTGCAAAATGTCCAGATTACAGAGGAGGAAGTGCTGGATGTCTTGAAACTGTTAAAGGTAGATAAATCCCCAGGAGCTGATCAGGTGTACCCGAGAACTCTGTGGGAAGCTAGAGAA
This sequence comes from Hemiscyllium ocellatum, assembly GCF_020745735.1. Taxonomy (NCBI): domain Eukaryota; kingdom Metazoa; phylum Chordata; class Chondrichthyes; order Orectolobiformes; family Hemiscylliidae; genus Hemiscyllium; species Hemiscyllium ocellatum. The sequence continues at coordinate 23,655,081 of NC_083422.1, forward strand.
GTGATTGCTGGGCCTCTTGCTGAAATATTTGCATCATTGATAGTCACAGGTGAGGTGCCGGAAGACTGGAGGTTGGCAAACATGAAGCCACTGTTTACGAAGGGCAGTAAAGACAAGCCAGGGAACTATAGACCAGTGAGCCTGACCTCAGTGGTGGGCAAGTTGTTGGAGGGAATCCTGAGGGACAGGATGGACATGTATCTGGAAAGGCAAGGACTGATTCGGGATAGTCAACATGGCTTTGTGCGTGGGAAATCATGTCTCGCAAACTTGATTGAGTTTTTTGAAAAAGTAACAAAGAAGATTGATGAGGACAGAGTAGTAGATGTGATCTATATGGACTTCAGTAAGGCATTCGACAAAGTTACCCATGGAAGACTGATTAGCATGGTTTGATCTCATGGAATACAGGGAGAACTAGCCATTTGGATACAGAACTGGTTCAAAGGTGATGAGGGTGATGGTGGAGGGTTGTTTTTCAGACTGGAGGCCTGTAACCAGTGGAGTGCCATAAGGATCAGTGCTGGGCCCTCTACTTTTTGTCATTTACATAAATGATTTGGATGCGAGCATAAGAGGTACAGTTAGTAAGTTTGCAGATGACATCAAAATTGGAGGTGTAGTGGACAATGAAGAAGGTTACCTCAGATTACACCAGGATCTGGACCAGATGGGCCAATGGGCTGAGAAGTGGCAGATGGAATTTAATTCAGATAAATGCGAGGTGCTGCATTTTGGGAAAGCAAATCTTAGCAGGATTTATACACTTAATGGTAAGGTCCTAGGGAGTGTTGCTGAACAACGAGACCTTGGAGTGCAGGTTCATAGCTCCTTGAAAGTGGAGTTGCAGGTAGATAGGATAGTGAAGGCGGCATTTGGTATGCTTTCCTTTATTGGTCAGAGTATTGAGTACAGGAGTTGGGAGGTCATCTTGCGGCTGTACAGACATTGGTTAGGCCACTGTTGGAACATTGCATGCAATTCTGGTCTCCTTCCTATCGGAAAAATGTTGTGAACCTTGAAAGGGTTCACAAAAGATTTCCAAGGATGTTGGAACATTGCATGCAATTCTGGTCTCCTTCCTATCGGAAAAATGTTGTGAACCTTGAAAGGGTTCACAAAAGATTTCCAAGGATGTTGCCAGAGTTGGAGGATCTGAGCTACAGGGAGATGCTGAACAGGCTGGGGCTGTTTTCCCTGGAGCATCGGAGACTGAGGGGTGACCCTATCGAGGTTTATAAAATTATGAGGGGCATGGATAGGATAAATAGACAAAGTCTTTTCCCTGGGGTCGTGGAGTCCAGAACTAGAGGGCACAGGTTTAGGGTGAGAGGGGATAGATATAAAAAAGACCTAAGGGGCAACTTTTTCACGCAGAGGGTGGTATGTGGATGGAATGAGCTGCCAGAGGATGTGGTGGAGGCTGGTACAATTGCAACATTTGAGAGGCATTTGGATGGGTATATGAACAGGAAGCGTTTGGAGGGATATGGGCCGGGTGCTGGCAGGTGGGACTAGATTGGTTTGGGATATCTAGTCAGCATGGATGGGTTGGACTGAAGGGTCTGTTTCCATGCTGTACATCTCTATGATTCTATGGGTAGCAGAGTTGAAAACTTGAAGGCATAGGTTTAAGATGAGAGGAAAGATTTAAAAGGGACCTAAGGGGTAACTTTTTCATGCAGAGGGTGGTGCTTATATGGAATGAGTTGCCTGTGTTAGTGATGGAGGCTGGTACAATTACAACATTTAAAAGGCACCTGGATGGGTATATGAATAGAAAGGGTTTGGAGGGATATGGGCTAAGGGCAAATGGGATAGATTTATTTCGGATATCTGCTCTGCATGGATGAGTTGGACTGAAAGGTCTGTTTCCATATGCTCTATGACATTGCAGAAAAGCTTTAACATGCTTAACACATTGAAGGCATGTGTTGGATGAAGTGAAAAGCTTTAATTCTGAGCTATTGTGTTTCCCCTCTACCTTTGGTCAACAGTCTCTGGAAGAAAAGCCTAAATTTAGAGGTGATGTGGAGGAGCCGGTGTTGGATGGGGGTGGACAAAGTTAAAAATCACACAACACCAGGCTAGATTCCAACAGGTTTATTTGGAAGCACTAGCTTTCGGAGCGCTGCTCCTTCATAGTCATAGATATGTACAGCACGGAAACAGACCCTTCGGTCCAACTGGTTCATGCCAATCAGATATCCTAAATTAATCTAATACCATTTGCCCGCACTTGGCCTACATCCCTCTAATCTTCAGGGAGTTGATTGGACTATAACCTGATGTTGTGTGATTTTTAACTAGCTTTAGAGGGTTAATCCTCTGTCAGGGCAATATTTCAATTGCCAGTAAGGGATGAAGAAAGAGTGGGAAAAAAAAACTGCAGGCGGATTCGAGAGTGTAATTTTATCTTAGTCTCAAATATTTATGCTACAGATATGAATCATCACAACTGGCAGGGCTAGCAGAAAATGGATACAAACATCACACACCAACGTTCAGCCAAGAACAGTGTTACTTTCTGGTAGAAGTATAATCCTTGTTCTCAACACTCATCATGCTGATTGAAGTGTTGATTCCTTTTCAATTCTCTCTTTCTCAAAGCATCAGGATTAAGTGTTCAGCTGCACAAATAAACAGTTGCCTGGAGGCTTTCAGAGGCTTGAACTTAATGCAAGTGCTGCAAGATTTTCTTTGGAGTAAGGTATAGTTATAGTCTACAGGGACCATAGGCAATGCTCTATTTTTGGGGAAACAGAAGTGGCCAATACAGCTGCTGCATGCAACTCAAATTTTCTTTGCAATAAAAAATAATTAGTCCCCCAGGATAAACCAGATGAAGTTAGTTCATTTAATAGAAACCATAGTTGAAGGAGTGAGGACAGAAGAACGTATGACAAGCAGAGGTTCATTCTCAAGTTGATGCCCCATGAGAGATTTGACAGGATGTTGCGAGTTCATTTGATCCTCTGACCAGATGAGGGTGTGTGCTGGGATGAGCAGTGAGGCTTGGATTGAGCACATTTGGACTTGCGGCAACACGTACAGCAGCAGTGTCACCTCAGATCACAACAGTTGTGTTGAAGGTGAGAAAGTTCGGTCTAAAGTCAACCCAGATAGAAATTTATTGTTACCTGTATTTGTGAAAATAGAGTAAAATGTAATAAGTCACCACAGAAACAGTGTCATTTAATCACATAAATTATATTTTAGAAAAGAGACAAGGCTAAGAGAAAGTAACAGTTTTAGTTCTTTCCACAGCCTCTTGGTTTCATGAACTGGCCACTACTGAAGACTGGAGTCTGCCCAACTGACAAGGACTGGGTCTTTTTCAATCTCCAAGGACAGCGCCCAGTCAATACTATCGAGGACTGGGGGGGGGGGTCTGTCAAAACTGCCATGGACCGCGGGCCTGTCAAAACTGTCAGGGACTGAGGGGCCCTGTCAAAACTGCGGAAGACCAAGCCCTGCTAAAGCCACCAAAGTCCTGGGTCCCGCCAAAACTGCTGAGGACCCGGGGCTGTGTAACCGAAACTACCGCACCTCAGCCGCAGAAAGAAGAAAACGTGAATTTGTTGCAAAAGGTGAAATCAAGAAGTAATAATAAAAAAAGGATGTGGCCAGTCAGTCAAAAGGGGATCGAAGATGGCCAGTGAGTGACTGAATCAGTATTAACAACAATTAGTGTGCAGCAGTTATCAGAGAACAAATGACAACTCTTAAATGTTATCTGATCACACTAACATTAAGGAGCACGAAGAATATTATCGACTGATTAATTTTATTTAATAACTGCCCCCACTAACTTTTTTAAACCACCTCATTCAGTTGCTATTAATCTTCCTCTGCATTTATCATCTGTCTCCCCAGCCAGCCCTTATTCCTGCCACAGCTTTGCTCTCTGCACTGCTTTGTATATCCCCATCTTCTGCTCACCCAAGTACACTCATACTCCGTTGCTCTCAGAGCTTGTTCGGTAAGCAAAGTGCTTTGGGATTTTGTATTTCTCATAAACTCAAACATCCTTCCCCATAATTACATTTTTTAAAAAAGGTCATTCTAACCTTTGCAAATAACACTCACTGCTGCACAAGGTGTGGTGTTTCCTGAAAAATAAACTATCAGTGAGTCACATCTTTGGGACAGTGAGGATCTTGCTTGCTTTCATTTTTAAAATAATTAAATTGGCACAGGCTTAGTGAGGTGGGAAAACCGCACAGAACTGTAAATATTAAGCATTTTTCCTGTTAGGGTTCCCACCCATACACAACCTGGATGCATTTCAAGCAAGCCTGCTTCACAACGCCAAAGTTTATGAGAGCAAGCAGGTATATTGGGGAAGTGAGAGAAATTGTACAAACACAGTGCTTCGGATTTAGGTGCTGCCAATCATGGTCGTTCTGATGAACAATTAAGTCCTGACTGTGAACTGGGAGTGTCCTAACTGTGAGGGAAAAGGGGCTGATATGATGGTCGTCCAGATTCCAAGGAGGTTCTGATGATAGTAGTGAAGGGTGGCAAATGGAAGGAGGATATCCTTTGAGTTTGCAGGAAGGAGACAGTCACATGGCACATGAAAGCTCCTCCTGTCTCACAAGCAGCACTACAAAGATATCTATGTCATGGATTTATCCTGCTTTGCCTTCTTTCCGCTGCCAGGTTCTCTGAGTCTAAGTAACCTGGCCACCCATGGCTAAAAAGAGAATGATTGTCAAAAGGAAGGATGGAAGCCATATTGTAACAATTGAATGATCAGTCCACTTCCTGAAACCATCATCCTTCATTCCCCCTCTCCCCTCACCACTAAAATCAGAATTGGGTAGAGTTCTGTCCATTTTTTTTTTCAATTTAACCTGACATGACACCAACCCTTAGGTTATGGGGGTTGAGATTCAAACCAAATCCCAGTATGAATCTTCTTTGTCTGATGATGAAAACAAAACAGAAATATGAAATTAGGAGAAAGTGAGGACTGCAGATGCTGGAGATCAGACCTGAAAAATGTGTTGCTGGAAAAGTGCAGCAGGTCAGGCAGCATCCAAAGAGCAGGAGAATCGACGTTTCGGGCATGAGCCCTTCTTCAGGACATGATTCCTGAAGAAGGGCTCATGCCCAAAACGTCAATTATCCTGCTCTTTGGATGCTGCCTGACCTGCTGCACTTTTCCAGCAACACATTTTTCAGAAACATGAAATTGCCAACTAGCAAGCACTGAGAATGGTTAGAAAATCACTGATATTCAAGGAAACTTCAGTTGTCCTCCATGTGTCCATGAGCATTGTCCAGAGCAAGAAGTCATTAACTCTGGAAAGTGAGCATCTGACAAAATGCTTTTTGTCACATTGGATCCCACTGGGGTTGTGAAGAAAAGTGCTGTCACTGTTTCATGTCTCAACTCACACTAAGAGATGAGGAACATTTAAAAGGAAGAAAGGGAGACCAAAAATTGAGTAAAAACTTGCAGGGTTTTTTTTGGCCACAGATTAGGGCAAAACCTCAAAATACAAAAGTCTAAAAAGCAATAGTCTGAGATCTCACAAGCTGTAAGGGTGCTCAGTATTATGTCTCCTTTCTCACTCTTCAACCCTAACACCGACTAGCATCGCACCTCCAAACCTTAGAAGGATGTGGCCTGAGAGGGCAGAGTCACAACATGATGATTTATTGCTCTGCTTCATGCAAACATTTTCTTTCACTGAGTAGGGTAGTCTTGGGGGTTGGGATTGGATTATGAGTAGGACTCATCAACTGATTTTACCATATTGGCTCCTACTACCCTGACCAATATCAAGCAGAACTGCGTATAAAATTCAGGATGAGGAGGTGCTGGTGTTGGACTGGTGTGGACAAAGTCAAAAAATCACACAACATCAAATTTTCCAAATAAACCTGTTGGACTATAACCTGGTGTTGTGTGATTTTTCACGACAAAATTCAGAAATAGGTACACAAAAATGTGACTTACACAGGTGACTTACTTAATTCATGAATGTCATATTATAAAGACAAAGTCTTATCAGACCATAGGCTGCTGTCTCATTAGAGAGGTGACTGATGGTGGTTTAACATGAAGGTCAATGTGACTCAGGTGGACGGATTAGGGGGGAGGGGAGTTGAGAAGGAGAGTCCTTTGTGCTGTGGAAATTTAATCCACGTTTTTGACATTATTGTGCATTGCAAACCAGCCATCCAACCAACTGAGCTAACTGTCATAAAAGTATATAATTGTGAATGTAGGAAAGTGACCAGATAGAAAACAATGCGTAACTCTTTTTTTAGGTAAATTATTTTCAGAAATACCGGTCTAGGATTTTCATGTGTTTAGCAGGAATGTGGGATTAACCGCATCAGAAATTAAAATACACAGCTTGAAGGGATTGTCCTTCCCTGCAGCTTTAAGCGGGTAGGTTCACATTGTTCACGTCAGTTTTTCTCTTCATCTCACGATACCTCAAATGAGACCACAGTTTATTTATCACTAAAAAACTGCTTTGCCTGAGGATGCTCTTCATACCATGTTAAAACTAGGAATACTGATCTGTTGACCTTTCTTACAACATCTGAAGTCAGCATTAGAACACCTAATTCTGAAATGTAAATGTAACTTCTGGGCAACACATGAAAACTCAAAACTGTTTTTTTAGTTAATGGCTTAAACTGTGTGAAATTAAATATTCTTGTTTTTTTGCTTGCTCATTTTGCTTTGTTATCATCATGCTGTCTTGATATTCAAATTTCAAAGACCCCGCCTCCTCTCCAAGTCATAAGATTAAAGAGCTACTGTTGTGTTTCAACATAATAACCAGTTTCGTACATCAGCCAGTGAAGGACCAATGAGATTCCACTGTCCTTCAGCTCAACAATAAATTGAGATTCCTGATCTGCCAATTTTTGCAATTTTAAAACAGTGTTAAGGTTGCTGGAATGCAATTAAAGTGGAGCACAGCATTCTCCAGGTGCCCTGCTAATATTTCTCACTCCATTAGCATTATCAAAAAGTGATTAACTGATAAATTAATTGTGAGACCTTGACTTATTGTACAAGGTGGCTAGCAAATTTGCATATCTGAAACTGGGCATTTAAAAATGATTAATTGGAAATGTATTTTGGGACAATATTGAAACGTGTTTCTTTTTCTTTTGAGACATCCCAATGTTTTTACATTGTGTTGTCAACTTGGAAACTAATATAAACTGACCAACAACTTAACATAAAACCGACACAATCCTCAAGTTCATAAGTTGTGGTTCAGTAATAGTCCTGAATGCACTTCCATTGGATGTGATGTCAGACACAGATTTAAATTGTTTATTTTCCAACATTCCATTGCTTGTGTCGTGGAAAATTGTGGTGAATGGCTTGAGGATATTCCCTCATTTCCTGCAGACAAACTGTGCACTGCTATGGAGATGTGCTGACTGTTGCAAAATCCGATTGTTTAATTTGTTTTCACTTTTTTTTAAGATCATCACAGCAGCAATTCAACTCTCTCACCCACTCATACACATCAGGCCTTCTCGCTACCTCCCACACCGGCTTCTGCTGGCAGACTTCCCAATAATTTCTCTCCAACTACTGCTGGCACTGTTCTTTGCTCATTCTCCCTGTACTCTGATCAGAAAGTGTCAGTCAGTCTGAGGAACAAACTTCTGCTGCTGTATATTGCAAATCAAGAATTGCCTCAAGTGCCATGCAGACAAGGGTAAGGGTACAAGCAGCAATAGTACTGAATTATATTGTCCATGGGATCAGACAGGGGACATGAAGCTCAGAACATGAGGTGCCTCTGCAAAACTTTAATCTTTAATATGAAGGGTATGCTGTGAGATGTGCAACTTATGTACATTAGAGGTCCTCCACAGTCACAGGTCCGATGTAATGTCCTTTAGCAGGTGTCATATGGCAGACAAGACTTTTATACTTTAAATAATACAGTGAGCGCTGCACACAACAGTAAGAAATTCCTCTCCCCAGTGGACAGTTACGGCAGTGATTCATTTTCCTCCAACTAACTTGATAATTTTTCCCATGTGTCATGTCATAGCAGGACCTTGAAGTCTCCAGCAAAGTTATCACCCACTGAACTGCCAGCAATAAATAAAATACAAAGCAGTGTTTCACCCCATCAAGGACAGAAAACATCAATTTCTGAAGGTTACAGGCTAATTCTACATCATTTGTCCTCCTAGTTTCTTATTAAAACTATTTCCTCCTCGTCCACCAGAGGATAAGTTCAAATTGCATAAATACTTTCGTTTCTAGAAAATTACAGACCAAAATATATTTTTTTTTATTCCCAAATCCTATTAGCTGAAACCTTTATCTAAAAGGCCAACTTCATTATAAGTTAAAAATACGACAAAGGGTATGAAATAGTAGCAGTGTGAAGGTTGTATAAAGTCATACTGAACAGGTCATTGTCAATTCATGATCAAGTCAGACTCAAGCCTTTCATTAAATCTTGCTCTCGGTCACTTATTTCATTCTGCCTGAAGCAGCAATTTGGCCTATTGTCTGCTGACGTACTTCAGGGAACTCCACTTCCAGCTGAGCAGGAATCAGGATGACTCAAACATCCTGAAGTTTATAAACCAGTCTTTCAAAGTAATATCTATGAAGAGTTAAATAAATGACCTAATGCATCGCATGCTGGAACACGAACCAGCAACTCATTAAAGAGCTCAGCTGTAACTTGTTACTCAGTCTCTCCATTATTTCAGCAAAGAACTGGCTGAAGGGCCACTGCTGTAGTGGTAACATGCAAAATTCCCACTCTTGCAACCTAGTTTATTTCCTGGGTAGAACACAGCTAACTGACACAATAAATGCAAAGTCTGGTGGTGCAGTGGTAGTGTCCTTGTGTTTTGGTCAGGAAAATCTGGGTTCAAGTCTCTCCTTGGAGCATGACAACTATGGCTGTTTATATCCAAACAGATTGTTTTTTTACACACAGAATCTACTAAACCCTCCACAAAACCTTGTGCTTCTTAATGATTAAAACTGGGACTTCATCAATGTTTAGGGCTTAGATTTGTGGATTTAATGAGAGGCAGCATGGAAAATTGCACAGGAAGTGCAAGTCTGAATTAAATCATTGTTTTGTTTAGCCATCCCAATCTGATTTAAAAGAGCATTATTACTTTTAAGAAAAGTGATCAGTACCAAAGTTCTTTTGTAGTGGGGAAGGGTAAAGGTTTGAAAGACCTTCCACTCTCAAAGAAATGGCATCTTTCACGCAGGAATTTGAACATGCTATTCCAGTCAATCATACTGACATTAGTATGAACATGCAACTCGATTGAGGTAAAATCTTTACCAAACAGGTTTTATGAGGAAACGCTATACTTTAAACAATCAAAGGACACTCTGTTTTGTCCAAATGCAAATCCTTTTCGATCTGAGTAGTCAACAATCTGGCAGGTGAACTATAATGTAGGAAAATGTGAAGTGGTTTGGCAGGGATAATTAAAAAAAAAGCAGAATATTGCCGAAATAAAAAGAAACTGTCGAACACTCCATGCAGACAGATTTAGGTGTTCTAGTGCATGAGCAACAAAACATTAGTATGCAGGCACCACACAATCCAGAAGGCCAATAGAATGTAATCCTTCTTTATGAAGGGAAATGAACACAAGAGTAAGAATGATCTGCCTTAGATTTACAGGGCATTGCTGAGCCTACATCACAAATACTGGGTGCAGTGCTGGGCTCCTTATTGAAGAAAGGATATAAATGCACTGGAGGCACTTCACAAGAAGTTTACTAAATTGCCTTGAAGAATAATCATAACACAGGACTGACTCTTGCAATTATTTGGCTAAGTGGAAATCACATCCAGTTTTTTTGGAAGGATTCTGACCATGACGCTGAATGAGATTTCTCACCCTATCTTACCAAACATGCCTCATATACCACCTGGAGAAAGTGAGGACTGCAGATGCTGGAGATCAGAGCTGAAAATGTGCTGCTGGAAAAGTTCAGCAGGTCAGGCAGCATCCAAAGAGCAGGATAATCGACGTTTTGGACATGAGCCCTTCTTCAAGAATCATCCTGAAGAAGGGCTCATGCTCGAAACGTCGGTTCTCCTGCTCTTTGGATGCTGCCTGACATGCTGTGTTTTTCCAGCAACACATTTTCAGCTCATATGCTACCTGCCCCATTCCAATGGCATTTCTCACTTCCAATTCTAGCCCTATCTGACCACACAGCGTTCCCAAAACAAATCAGCACTTACCATAAATCCACTGAAAGATCAGTATCCTTTGCACCCATGCCATCTTTAAAAGGCCAACCACTCTTAGTCCTGAGCTGCCTTGCTCTGCTCCTGACATTTGCCTGGTCACAGCAGACAGGAGGGTACTGTCACCCCCCTTTCTGAGCAGGGATCTAGAGGCCCTGCTGGATGGGAGTGATACAGACGTGGGACTTGCTCGTCTGCCAGGACTAGCAGACGAGGTCATGATACCAGACCATGCCAGCCTATTCTGAGGTTGCCATGTGGGTCAAAGCCCTTGTTTCACCTGGAGAAAGGCCCAGCACTCTAGGAAGAATGTTAATAGCCTTCTCCACTCTGCCAGTGTACGTGGCACCATTTTCTTTCTGATACCTCAAACTCACTCTCCATGCTACCATGTCCATCTCCCACCAAGGCTCATTCTTTCAGATGCTCACTATTACCTTCACCATTGACTCTCACCCACCCCAACAGCACTAATCCTGTGTATCCTCAATGCTGCCTGCTCACCCAATCAGGGCTCACTCCACCAGCATCAAAAGTATCTCTTGTGCCACCACTTTCATCTCCCGTGATACTGGCCTCTCTCATTCCAGAAACAGCCCCCAATATGGCAGCAAGTGACAGGATGGGTGACGGATGCCCGTCGTTTGGCTTCTCAACACACACAAACGAAGCTGCATCAGGACACTATTCAAAAGGGCCACAACACACTGCAGTACACCAGAACTGCGAAAAGAGGAAGAGGAACATCTATACAAGGTATTCGCCAAAAACGGATACCCACGCAACTTTATCACCAGATGCCTAAGAGATAGACCACGGAACGAGGACATGCCACAACCAAAAGGACTAGCCACTCTACCATACGTCAGGAGTGTCTCAGAACTGACAGCCAGACTACTGCGACCCTTAGGACTCATAACAGCACACAAGCCAACATCCACGCTCAGACAACAACTCACTAGAACAAAGGACCCAATACCCAGCATGAGCCAAACTAACGTAGTTTACAAAATACCATGCAAGGACTGCACAAAACACTATATAGGACAAACAGGAAGACAGCTAACAATCCGCATCCACGAACATCAGCTAGCCACAAAACGACACGACCAGCTATCTCTACTAGCCATACACTCAGACAACCAGCAACATGAATTTGACTGGGAAAACACCACTATCATAGGACAAGCCAGACAGGGAACAGCCAGAGAATTCCTAGAAGCATGGCATTCATCCCCAAACTCCATCAATAGACACATTGACCTGGACACCATATACAAACCACTACAGCTGAAACTGACACCCGGAAGCGGCAAGAACAAACCAATATAAATACCGGAAGAAACATCAAAGCAGCGCTTCACACAAGGCTCCCACCGCACTGATGATGTTCCCTAGCCAGGGAACGAAACGTTTGCAGCAAAAACTTCCAGCTCGGCGAGCAGAACCACAACATTGGCTTCTCATCTCGCATGTGGAGACCATCCAGGCTATGAGCACCCCAAGTGGCTTACTGCCCATATCCAAGCCCCACAATGTACTGAGCTGGGACTCTCTGAATAAAGACTCGCTCCCTTGAGCTCAGCTGACAATTGTGACAACCCTCCTGCCTTTGTGTCTGCACTGAGCAACAAGATAAGAAAGAAGTGATGTGAGCCTGGTATCTCTGGCTATGGAGACAAAAAGCACAAAGGCAGGGATGCTGTGGGGATCCAGGTTGGTGTAGATTGAGTGAATGCTGTTACAGTGACTGAAAAGACCAGAGATGCAGCCTGGTAAGGTCCATCAGCTGGGTGTTTGTTCCTGAGCACACTTGTACTTGCAGTAGCAATACAATGATCAGTGCCAGTGTAGCCCAAAGCTTATTAGAGAATGGCACAGCAAGTTCAAGGAGCTAAATGGTCTACTTCTGTACCTTCCACATAGGAAATATGATCTGATATATCGGACATCTAAGCTTGAAGTAAGGTTAAAAATGTTGGGGAAGAAAAATTAACAGGCCTGGCAACCTCGTTGAGAGAAAGAAGAGTTTTGAGTCGAATGCGACTCTTCTTCACAACGGAAGAGCTCAGCTGTGATTTGTTATTCAACACTCGAGCTCACCATTATTTCAGCAAATAGCCGATGGAAATCCAAGCAAAACCAAACACTCTTTAACATGAAACCAAGGTTGAAAAGCTTTGTAGCCAAACGCCAATCTGTCACAGCTTCTGAAATTTAATTAAGAGGTTTTAACGTTGTCCATTGATTTTTAAATTTCAAATGACCTGGCTTACATCCAAAGAGATGCTGTTCTTTTTCTGGAATTCTCCTACTCACAATATTGCAAAAGTTCAACAGTTTAACATAATAGTGTTGAAAATCCTTGGTTCGAAGAGGTTTAAATTTGGAAAGGGTCATGGTACAGTTGATATTTTAACAGATGTATTCCTTTTCAGACAGAACAATTCCACTTCAGTTATTACACTGCATCTGGAATAGGTCAAAAAGGGAAAAACACACACACACACTGCCCAGCTGCTAATACATCTGAAAACAAAAATAGGCCAGTCTAAAAAGTCAATTAATTCCATAATCCCTTGGGTATAAAAACAGAAAAAAAAATTAGAACGAACAATAATGTACACAATTGAATTGCCTGGTACATGACATATAACAGAATTCTGAAGCAGTAGAGTGGGGGAAGCTGTCTCAGTACAATGTAAAAATACCAAACGAAGCTAAGACGCTGATAGGAAATATGTGACCGTGGTAAGTGGATTTGAGAGATGTTAAGTGTGGAACTGTAACTCCATTGTTAATATCTCCACTCTACTTCTGCCAGCACACTCCCCACCATCCAACCTCATCCCCAACCTACTTGAGAGTGACAAGGGACAATAACTTCTGGCCTTGTTGTACTGCCCCTATAACAAGAAGTAGATGTATTTATAGCATATGCTGTATACAATAGTAGAACAGTTACAGCACAGCAGGAGGCTATTTGGCTTATCATATCGCTGCTGGCCCTCCGAAAGGGCAATTCACCTGCTTTTCTCTCAGAATTAACATTTGTAATATTCCTTAACTAAATCCATCAACTCTTGAAAGATATTAGTACCTTGTGCCTCAGGGCAAGTTAGGCTCCTAGTTACTGAAAAAGCTATGGGTGCACAAGCTGTCAGGAAAATTCCTCGTTGCTGTCCATCTTCACCAACATCAGTTGCTCTGAAAAAAAATGCATTCTTTCCACATAATGTGCCCAGTCTTCAACTGCAGGATCAAACAAGGCAAATGTGAGTACTGCAGATGCTCGAGATTAGAGTTGAGAGTGTGGTGCTGGAATAGCACAGTAAGGTTAAATCAACTAGGCAAATGTGAATACTGCAGATGCTGGAGATTAGAGATTGTGGTGCTAATCCAGCATCAGGATTGAACAAGTCAAGCTTCCTAAGTAACAACATGATGCAATTCAAAGGCAACTGTTAAGAGTGAATTTTTTTCAGGGTCATGTTTTTCTCATTGCTACTGAAATAACTCCACAGAGGCTGGTATCCCATCAGCAAGTCACCACTTATTTCCACATGCAGAGTCCTTGATGCTGACCCAGCTCTCAAAATGAACAGGATGTTTGACACTCCTGTTCTTACCAGTCAGCCAGGGTTCCCTATTTGGACCAGGGTAACAGGCCCAATCAGGGAGCTCATATTGTATGAAGTCCGCCTGGCTAACCTTGTTACCATCACTACACTTTGACTGCCTGATACCATTCCCTGCTCCTGAACTGCATTGATTAGCAAACTATCTGGTTTAGTTAGAAGAATGATAGCAGTCAGACTTTGCAGTTTCATTGTCTATGAGCTGGAATCACTTGTTATGTCAGCAGATATAATTATGAATGTTTCGATGAATTTCAAAAGCTTCAGACCATTGATGTCAGCAGGGGGTCTCTCAGCAGTTTGATTGATAGCTTTAAGAGCTTATTAAAGGATTATATACCTTTGATGTGGTTGGCAACATGATTTGTGTCAGTTTTTTTGTTAGATCAGATTGACCCCTTGCAGCGATGTAACTTTTTTGAATGGCTTTTTTGAAGACGTTTCTTTTCAATATGAAGTGAGCAGGCAGCCTCAGCAGTTTGTCATAAAGTTTGAGCGTCTGACATTCATCACTACAACTAGATCAGTATCACTGTTGATAGAGACAGGCAATGTTGGCCGGCCTTGTCATCTTCCTGCCTCTACTGCCTGCCTCAGTCTGCTTTCAGAGGCAGCAGGGCCTGGCTGCATCCTGTCCTCACCTCCCCAGAATACAAGTCTGGACCTTTTTAAAGCAGACCGCTCTGCTGAGCCAGGAAGTTTGTGTTTTGGCCTTACCGCTTCCTCTGGGAATATCTGGCACACGGACTTTATTTCACCCATAACAGCCAAAAATAACCTTACATAAAATTTCAAAAATGATCATTGCCACTAACACATTTCTCCCAAGAGGGTCTAATATAGGGAGGAACCTTCAAAATGCCTCCTGTCAAAGATGTAAATCTGGAATAAAATGCCAAAAAAATGTCAGATTCCATCTTCAATAAGAGATAATAAACCAAACTGATGACCGAGAAGACTTAAAAAACCCAGAAAATATAATTGATTACACCAATACATTGTAAGAGAAATTTGGAAAAGTCAGAACTTCCCACACCTACTTCTGAATTTATCAGGTTTATGGAATCTTAAACTGCATTTTATGTAATATTGTGTCATTCAGCATTTTATGGCAAAAGCTGCACTTGAATTTATTTACAAGAATAAAGGGAGCAAATGAGAAGTAGTTTGGTGAGGAATTGGATCCTTATTTAACATAATGCTGCAATCTATGACAAGCATTTTGTGCAACAGTCTTAAAATTTGTGTTCTACACTAAAATAATGGCAAAATACTGCAGATGCTGGAAATAAAAACAAAATGTTCAGGAAATGCTGGGCAGGTCTGTCAGGTATTTAATTTTGAAGAACAGTCATATTCAACTTGAAACACTAACTCTGTTGTTCTCTCAGCAGATGCTGCCAAACCTGCTGAGCATTTCCAGCAATTTCTCTTTTTAGCGTCATGGAGATGTAGAGCACGGAAACAGTCCCTTTGATCCAACCTGTCCATGCCGACCAGATATCCCAACCCAGTCTAGTCCCACCTGCCAGCAATTGTACCAGCCTCCACCACTTCCTCTGGGAGCTCATTCCATACACCATCCTCTGTGTGAAAACGTTGCCTCTCAGGTCTCTTTTATTTCTTTCCCCTCTCACCCTAAACCTATGCCTTCTAGTTCTGGACCCCCCACCCCAGGGAAAAGACTTTGCTCATCTATCTTATCCATGCCCCTCATGATTTTATAAAACTCTATCATGTCACCAAGGAAAATTCAACTAGGATAGATATAAAAGAGACCTAAGGGGCAACTTTTTCACGCAGAGGGTGGTACGTGTATAGAATGAGCTGCCACAGGATGTGGTGGAGGCTGGTACAATTGCAACATTTAAGAGGCATTTGGATGGGTA
The DNA here is from genome assembly GCF_020745735.1 of Hemiscyllium ocellatum. NCBI lineage: Eukaryota > Metazoa > Chordata > Chondrichthyes > Orectolobiformes > Hemiscylliidae > Hemiscyllium > Hemiscyllium ocellatum. Next base: position 23,670,855 of record NC_083422.1, read on the forward strand.
TATGAAAAGGAAGGGTTTGGAAGGATATGGGCCGCATGCTGGCAGGTGGGACTAGATTGAGTTGGGATATCTGGTCGGCATGGACGGGTTGAACCGAAGGGTCAGTTTCCATGCTGTCCATCTCTATGACTCTATGACTCTAAAACAATCAAGAGAATCCTGGTGAAAATTCAACTTTAAATTGCTGTTGGTTTGCAGATCAAGCTAGTGTGTGCACAGCCAAGACAGTTAGTGTGTGCATTGCCAAATTCTTTTGACCAGTAGATGATTAATTAATGTGGTATGCATGCAGTAATGAAGAGATAAGTTTCAACTTGTATATCAAGAGAATTTCCTGCTTTATTCTATCGATGTCACAAAACCTTTATGTCCATATGCAGGCAGCAGGGCAGTTCTGTAAAGTCTTCTCCAAAAACTAGCTAGAACCTTAAATATTTAAATATCTACTTTAAATTGTTCTAAGATTAATATGTAACAATGGCATCACTAATACCTAGAGCATCCTTAAGTATCTCACAGAGCTTATGTTACAACAGGACACACATTCACAAGTTAGTTCTTACTTGCCCAATTTAACCAGATCAAAATATAATCTTTGACACAATACCACAGGAAGTCATTCAATATTCAGCACTGAGATAACATGGAATTGAAATTACCAAAAGCAATAAGAACACAGCAAATCAAGTAGTATTCTTGACTGATTCTAATACAATTATCAATAAATTGTACAATAACCAAAGATGTTCACATTCTACTGATATTGTACTACTTTTTATTTATATTACAAAGCATAATGAAAACATATTTTAGTTCCATATCTAATGTTCAACCGAATTTTCTTTACTAATTGAACTAGATTAGATAGTTTTCCTACTTCATACATATTTTTGTGCCTTTCCTGTTGTATTCTGTTCTCCCAATTCAGCCAACTGCATGTTTCCTAGTCTGTATTCTGTACCAAAAAATGGAACAGCCTTCAGCAATCCAAAAAATCAACTTCTTGGGCCTTTCTATGAGTTACTGCTGTTCTCCATACCTTAAGAAGCCTCCATGAAACCTAAATGTTTGATCATACCTTCTATAATCATATTTCATTCCAACTAATTCCTACTTCAATTTAGTCAATGATTGTCAAGTATCTTGTTAATTTTCATATCATATGTAAACTGTTATGCAGTTCCTTAAAGGGCCAGTGGCACCATGCTGGAATGCTTTGGAATGGGCTCAGTTTCACTATAAGATGACAATATCATTGTATTGCATGCAGAACAAAGTTAATAAAGAAAGGTAAGAACAATGCTCCCAACACTCAAGGTTCTGCATAAGTGAAGGATAAATGTGTGGACAAACTATTTCTGGCATACTGAAAACTTTGCATCATTCTACAAAGTACTTTACATTGCAAGAACTGGCTGACCAAGTGAAACCACATGATATCATATGTTATTTATGACAGATTACACAGACCACTGTCTATTTACTTTAAAGGTAGGGAACCTCAATATGGGAGATGTTAACATCACGAACAATGTCTCAGGCTATAGCCAGGATTTACTGCATTACTAGAAATGTAACTTCAATGTAGTGGTTTCCTTCTATACGCAAACATATTTGATATTTTTCCAGCCTCAGGAATTTAATGCTGCCAATTCTTTCACCACCCCATCCCACCAACGTTCTACTACAATACAACTGGTGATAACTTGAATGGGATAGGTCCCCTAAGTGTAACATTGTCATCAATTGCAGTTTTCTAAAATTGCCACCAAGCCCTCTGCAAGCAATCTTACAGCAACTAATTGCATAGGTAAGTTTTGTCTTATGCCAAATCATATTTTGATGGAGCTTTGATTTCTGGAAGGTGTTGAACAAACTAGCCGCTATGAATATCTTCATTCATGTTGGCTCATCCACATAATTATGGAAGGAGTTTCTGAACCTGACACGACAGTGTAAGTGCATGAAGAATCACCAGAGAAGCCAATAAGATATGATATGCTGCAGCTTTGAAGAGGTGATAGAAAAAGTAAAGTGAACATTGCTTCACATAAAAGTTGCAATCAAAGGTCATGGCATCCTCGTTATGATACCTAAAAGCCGTAAGACAATTATATTTAAACAGTCTCCTTCAGTTTTAGGTAAAATGAAGTAGCGGAAAGGGGTATGTGACCTCATACAATGATGAAAGGCTTTTGCTCAAAACGTCGATTCTCTTGCTTCTCGGATGCTGCATCGTGGGCTGAAGGGCCTGTTCTGTGCTTTACTGTTCTGCCTAACCTGCTGTGCTTTTCCAGCACCACACTCTCGACTCTAATCTCCAGCATCTGCAGTCCTCACTTTCGCCACATACAAAGTCTGCCCAGAGCCAAGCCCATGTGAACTGGTTACCATGGAAACATGGGCCTGCACTGGAACTTGTTGAAAGGTGTATTTCTGAATAACAAAGGAACACTAAGGAGAAAGCAGCTGTTCACACTGTTTGCTGAATCACAGAGTCTCAGAGGCAGTCAGACAAGAAAGATTTGGGGGAGAAGCTCCACAGTAGATGCTGTTCCATCAGGCAGAACGAAAGGACAGCTTTTCGGTGACACCGAGGGAGGGCTGGTGAGATGGGCCCCTGTTAAATAAAACCAGGATTGTGAAGAGTTAAAGAACACAGAATTACCCTGCATCAGGCAGTCAGTTTTATTATGGTTCAAAGGATTGTGTTCACTACTTAAAATAATAGTGGAAGATTCATCCTGTTGAAGCAAGGAGTAGCAATTCTACTGGAGCAGGAAGAGTTTTAATGATGGCTACATCTCTGTGAAGACTGTGCTGTAATCTTTAAACGCAGCGTGAGATTTTCCGCTGTGTTAAAAAGGCACCAGGGAATACTTCAAAATGTTTAAAGATAAGACTAGGTTGATTTAGTGTGTTTGTTACAGAAAGGGCTTATGTTAAGTGCTGCCTTGTGTTTTTTTTGAGTTGGACAGTGAAAATGTAGCTCTTTATAAAAACTGTTTGTCTCTGCAGGGATCATAACACTGCTGGGATCATAGCAATGCTGAACTCAAAGAATAAACAAGTATCACTCACATGTAGGCTTAACATGCTGCAAATAATGTGAAATGTGGCACAAAATGGATTTGCATTTTATTGCAAGGTGCCCCCCTGACACAGGTGGATCATATTTAATGCTTCTCATCTCGGCCCACAAGAAATTCCAAAAACCTCAAGGGAAGTCATTGAGACTGAAGGCAGAAGATTTGGGTAAATACTTCATCTCAGGTATGCAGCATCTTTCAATTTCTACAAATTGATTCATTGGATCTCTCGCATTCTTAAGGTTGAAGTTGGGTAAGTGGGAAGAATCGGAATAATGGGTGGATTACTGAAGAGATTTTTGGGTAGACTATAGTTTAGTTGTTGCGGGTTACCTCAGGGTAGGTTAGTCTTGCACTGGGTGCATTAGATGGTCTCTTCATATGTGCAAAAGTGTTGATGCTTACTGAATATTTAAGCACTGCATGCTGATTTCCTTTGGCCTTTAATAATGGGTGGCTCAGCTCCAGTTTATAATAAAACTGCATTTCCTACCTGTCGCTAGAGGTCGAGAAGGCTGTTTCAAGTTCATAAAATATACAGCAGAATTTCTAGGCAATATGATAATCAACTCTCAAACCTTCTGTGCAAATCTCTTATGCCATGTGCTATTGAACAAAACTTCTAAAATAAAGACAGCTACTTTTGACTTCATATCCTTCACTCTGCTTCTTATGTCAGTGGCACTGCAATTATCAGACATTTGATGTGACATAGTGCTTTCTGAAGAGACTGGAACATTTTCTGGACATATTCCACCTCCCGCAGTCCTCAGGGGCTCAGCACAGAACTGGTTGGACTGGGTCAGTCTCATGTATTTACGTGGAGCAACCACACTGCCAAAGAACTGAGGGATGAAAATAGCATCAGCTTGATGGAAACAGTAAACAGAGATGTGGTGCGTCCAATGTGGTAAATTTTGAGAGTGAAAAGCATTTATTTATGCTATGTAATCATTTGGTTTCCTTCGGTTTGCTCAACATTAAGTTATGATGATCTTCTGAACTGTGCATTACCATATAACTGACAATGTGGTTTGAGCTGTGATAATATTGGACCATCAGAGACCTTACTGACCATCTAAAAACTGCCTGGGAAAATAAACACAACTCTGTAATTCCTATTAATTTCGGCAGATTCCATTAAAGGCAATGGAAATGGCCCGTAAAATATCAGGCTGATTTCCAAAATAATCACATCAGTATTTGACATAAATGTTTTATGAACTTCAAATAGGAAAAAAAGATTGATGGAAGAGACTACCCTTTATTTCAAATCATTGATCTGCCAATTAAAGCAAGCATTAATATTTCCTCAGGTAAATAGACATTGGGCTCAAAGGCATCAAAAATTGCCAATTTTCCATGTACTGGCGCAAAGGGTTTCTTTCCAGATGTCAAAAATGCAACTAGAAGGCTGGTTTAGTTCGAGCATCAAAATGACTCCCCCAGTTTTAGCAGCCTCTCAGCTGGTTTGGCTTTTTTGATCAACGTCGGCATAGACCTCCACTTAGAATGCTTACATCAGATTATGACTGCACAGATGGCTACAAAACAACACGACCAGCTATCCCTAGTAGCCATACACTCAGACAACCAGGAACATGAATTTGACTGGGAAAACACTACCATCATAGGACAAGCCAGACAGAGAACAGCCAGGGAATTCCTAGAGGCATGGCATTCATCCACAAACTCCATTAACAGACACATAGACCTGGACCCAATATACAAACCACTACAGCTGAAACTGACACCCGGAAACGGCAAGAAGATCCATCAACAGACACATCAACCTGGACCCCACATACAAACTACTACAGCTGAAACTGACACCCGGAAGCGGCAAGAACAACCCACTATAAATACCGGAAGAAACATCAAAGCAGCGCTTCTCAGGAGGCTCCAATAGCACTGATGATGTTCCCTAGCCAGGGAACGAAACGTTTGCAGCAAAAACTTCCAGCTCGGCGAACAGAACCACAACAGTCCAGTAGGTAATAGCGACTAATGGTGAAATGTATATTGAAGAAAACCAGACAAGGCTCTCCAGGTTCCTATCCCCATCAAAACAAACTACATTAAATATTTTAATACATATAGTTTCTGTTCCAAATCTTGTAGCACATGGACAAAGATATTCTCAAATAAATTTTCAACATCAGACCGGAAAACTGGGTTGCTGTGGCAATATTGGAAAGAATTATTTTACATTAAATAGCTCACACCAATGTATGCTATTTTAACTATGTAATTAGATTTTGCCAACAAGAAATCTTCAAACATCCTACCTGTGCTGTTCAGGTGAGCTAATTCATTGGATTATATTATTTTTCTGCCGACTGTCTCCTTAAATAAAAAATTACATTTTTCAGATGAGGATGACCGTTCAGTTCTTTGAGATCTTGACTGGAAAAAGGATGATGATAAATTTGAATAACCAAATCTAATGGCACAGCTTCTAAACATAGTCCTTCAGTTTTTCTCCAGCTAATTGACAGTCCTGTACTCATTTACTTCACCACTTTCTATAGGTGATTAATAACTCCAGATGGGTGGCTTTCTATTTATGTTTAGATTTACAAAATCAATGCTGACAGGATAGTGTTATCTACCTGTGTTTAGTGTGAGCAAAGTTGGTAACTTACAAACCATTCTTCCACTGCCCATTTAATCAATCAATTGGAGAGAACTCAAAAGTGGATAAGAATACAGAATGCTGGTCTAATAAAACAAATAATGTACTCACTTTTCTCTTGCCTGATTAAAGTATGTGATTCAAAATGTGTCACCAAGTAGGATTCAACCACAGTGTAAATTTAGGAATTAATGAATGATAGTTGCTACAAAGAACAAAGAAAATTTACAGCCCAGGGACAGGCCCTTCGGCCTTCCAAGCCTGAGCCAATCCAAACGTACTGTCTAAAACTGTCGGTCAATTCCTAAGCATCTGTATCCCTCTGCTCCCCACCTACTCATGCACCTGTCCAGAAGCATCTTAAATGAATCTACCATGCCTGCCTCTACCACCTCTGCTGGCAACGCATTCCAAATGCCCACCACCCTCTGTGTGTATCTTACTGTGTGTATCCCCCTTAAACTTGCCACCTCTCACCTTGAAAGCATGACCTCTCGTTATTGAATCCTTCACCCTGGGAAAAAAGCTTGTCTCTATCCACCCTTCATGATTTTGTAAACCTCAATCAGGTCCTCCCTCAATCTCCTTTTTCTAGTGAAAATAAACCTAACCTACTCAACCTGTCTTCGTAGCGAACACCTTCCATACCAGGCAACATTCTCATAAACCTTCTCTGCACCCTCTCCAAAGCATCCACATCCTTTTGGTAATGTGGCGACCAGAACTGTACACAGTATTCTATATGCGGCCGAACCAATGTCTTGTACAATTTTAACATGACTTGCCAGCTCTTATACTCAATACCCCGTCCGATGAAGGCAAGCATACTATATATTATGTATTCATAAATCCAGTCATTTAGCACAGAAGATCAATATCAGTTCACTAGTCAAAATGGGCTCTTGCTGTCACATGGGTCACATAAAACTTCCACTCATATCTAGAATTAAAACTCCTGGTTTATTATAATTGCTTAATATATGGTTCTTAAGAATATTTAACCAAGATTTTTTGGTCCGTGTAGCCCTCAATTCTTGATGTCATGTGAGTTAAAAGAGAAAGTTTCAGAAATCTGAACTAAAACATCACAGATAAGAGGAGCTTTTGGAAATAAAAAAATGGAACAGATGGGCATGATCGTTAGCACTACTGCCTCACTGTGCCAGGGACCCAGGTTCAATTCCAGCCTTGGGTGACTGTCTGTGTGGAGTTTGCACATTCTCCCTTTGTCTGTGTGAGTTTCCTCCAAGTGTTCCAGTTTCCTCCCACAGTCCAAAGATGTTCAGGTTAGTTGGATTGGCTATGAGAAATGCAGAGTTACAGGGATAGTGTAGAGGGGTGAGTTTGGGTGGAACATTCTTCGGAGGGTTGCAATGGGCCAACTTTTGCACCGTTGGGATTTTATGATTCTAAATGAAGACGAGCCCTTGAGAGAATAAGAATGGGGAAATCAGGCCACTTTTGGAATATTGTGTGCAATTCTGGTCTCCCTTCTATAGGAAGGACGTTGTGAAACTTAAGCAGTTCAGAAAAGGTTGACAAGGATGTTGCCAGGGTCAGAAGCTTTGAACTACAGGGAGAGGCTGAATAGGCTGGGGCTGTCTCCCCTGGAGCATCAGAGGCTGAGGGATGACCTTATAGAGCTTTATAAAATCATGAAGGGAATGGGTAGGTTAAATAGACAAGGTATTTCCCTGGGGTGGGAGAGTCCCAAACTGGAGGGCATAAGTTTAAAGTGAGCGGAGAAAGATTTTAAAGGGACCTAAAGTGCGACGTTTTCATGGGAAGGTGGTGCATTTATGGAATGAGCTGCCAGAGGAAGTGGTGGAAGCTGGTACAATTACAATGTTTAAAAGGAATCTGGATGGGTGCACGGGTTTAAAGGGATATGGGCTGAGGGCAAATGGGACTAGATTAATTTAGGGTATCTGGTCGGCATGGATGAGTTGGATCAAAGGCTCTGTTTCTGTGCTGTTCATCTTTATGACTCTACTGTTCTGTGAGTCAAATAAATAGAACATAATAATCTTTAAGGTAGAGGACAATAATAGCATTCCAAAAATACTAAACAAACAATCAAAGAGGTAAAGTTGAGAGGGGATGGGGGGAATAAATACAGAAAATATCATTAGAGAAAATGTACTTGGGTAATGAATGGAGCTAAAGGCCGGTAAACACCCTGAACATGATGGATTGCATCCTTAGATTTTAAAAGTAATAGCTAAGATATAATAGGTGCACTGGTAGAACACTTCCAAGAATCCTTGGAAAACTGCCAATGTAACACCTTTATTTAAAAAGGGAGGGAGACAATACATTATACGTCAGTTAGCTTAACATTTATAATTAGGAAAATATTAGAGAGTCTAATATAAAGGATGAAATATCTAAGTATTTAGAAATATGTTATATAATCAGGCAGAATCAACATGGAGAAATCATGCCTGATAATTTTATTACAATTGTTTGGGGATTTAATAGTATGATAGATAATGAAGAACTATTAGATGTAATATGTTTGAATTTTAAAAAGGTGTTCAAAAAGCTATTGCACATTAAACTAGTTAATAAGACAAGACCCCATTGTGTTGTAGTGGTATATTTGCGGAGGAAGCAGTTTAGCTAACTAAAAGACAGAGAGTTTGGATCAAGGGCCAATTTTCTGTAATTAATGACATGACAAAGGGATCAATGCTGGGGCCACAATTACATGCAGAAAGCTACAGCAAAGAGAGATTTCTGAATCTTTGTGCATGAATCATAAAAAGCTGGCATCAAAGTCCAGCAGCGAAGGTAAATGAACTTTTGGCCTTTATTTTGAAGGATATAGAATACAAAAAGAGGAAACTATGCAAAGTACTGCTCAGACCAAATCTAGACTACTGTGAATAGTTTGGGCCTTCTTATCTCAGGAAAAGTATACTGTCATTGGAGGCAGTCCAGAGAAGCTTCACTAGGTTGATTCAATGAATGGAGGGAGTTTCTTTTGAAGAGAAGTTGAGTAGGTCGGTCTAAACTTACTGGAGAGTAGAAGATTAAGAGGAGATCTTATTAAAACATACAAAACTCTTACCGACCTGGACAGGGTAAATGTGGAAAAGCTGTTTCTCCCTGTGGGAGAGTCAAAGATCAGACGGCATAATCTCAAAGTATGGTGTTACCCATTTAAGACAGAGATGAGCAGGAATTTCTTCTCTCAACGAGTAGAGAATCTGTGAAATTCTTTACCACACAAGCTTGTCAAAATTGGTTTATTAAGTATATTCAATGCCATGACACACTTTAAATCAGCAAAGAAATCAAGAGTTATGGGAATAAGGCAGGAAAGTGGAGCCCAGAATTATCGGATCCGTGTTATCTCACTGAATGGTGGAAAGACTAGATGACCTACTTCTGTTCCTATGACTTATGGACTTATTGTAACTTCTGACTCCCACCACTGCCACCGACCCCCCAATCCTGTCTTACAGGCAAATAAAATCAAGAAATCAACTCCCACTTCATCTGTCAGTGCATTTGTAGTTCCTCCTGTTGACTACAGCACTATTGTATGTTCTTCTCTCACAACTCACTTTCCAGTACAGAGGGAATGATGCAGAGAGCTGGGGGAATGGAACAAAACTACTTGTGTGGTCTTTTCAAGTTTTGATCGATAAACAGCATAGAGTCAAGGAGATATCAGCATGGGCACAGACCCATTGGTCCAACTTGTTCATGCTAACCAGATATCCTAAATTAATCTACTCCATTTGCCAGCTTTTGGCTCATATCCTTCTAAACCCTTCCTATTCATATACCTATCCAAATGCCTTCTAAATGCTGTAATTGTACCAGCCTCCACCACTTCCTCTGGCAACTCATTCCATAAACGTACTACCTTCTATGTGAAAAAGTTGCCCCTTAGGTCTCCTTTACATCTTGTTTCTCTCACCATAAACCCAAGCCTTCTAGTTTTGGACTCACCTATCCTGGGAAAAACACCATGGCTATTCACCCCATTCATGCCACTCATAATTTTATAAATCTCTACTGTTTCCGATGCTCCAGGGAAATTACCCCAGCATATTCAGCCTCTCCCTGTAGCTCAAATCCTCTAACCCTGGCAACATTCTTGTCAATCTTTTCTGAACTCTTTCAAGTTTCACAACTTCTTTCCTACAGCAAGGAGACCAAAATTGAATGCAGTTATCCAAAGTGGTCTAATCAATCTCTTTCATATTGGCACTTGTCTGGGACATTGTTGGCAGTAAAGTCCCAAGGGCTGAAAAATGCCTGCCCTCGTGTGCTGACACACACCTTCTGTGGTCCTGGCATCAGCAATGAAAGCCAAAACAAAAAAGGCAGACCAACACATTTAGATATGAATTCCTCATTGGGCTGAAAGTTGTAAGGTAAAGGCTCATTTGGAAAAATAGAGGGAAAGATGGGGAAAAGGGAAGTTGAGACAACCAACAAGTACACAATCACAACTGAAGAGTGAAAAGATCAACTGACCTGCAACTTGCTTAATAGAAAAATAAAACATAAAAGATAATCAGATATGTAGAAATATGCATTTATATAGAAAGGACAAAAGACTATGCAAATAGTGTGGATACTTTAGGAGGAAGCACAAATTAAAAAAGCATGAGTTATGAACAATAAAGAGAACATTAAAAAAATTGTACAGAAGGCAAAAATTAAATTAAAGCAGAAATTGCCAGAAGAGCACAATGAACTCACTACCCAAAGAAATATTAGTTCTGCAAAAATCACTGCATATAGGAAAAAGCAGAGCAGCAATGAAAAATGGCTCATCTGAAGACCTTTATTAATGATTCTTCTACCTATTCCAGGAGCTGCTGTGATTTATAACCTTAAAATAATTAAAGTCCCTAATTTCTGTACCAAATCTGCTGAATTACTCATTAAACAGTGTCACGTATCTTGTAGTTGAATTTCTTGCCAAAATAGGAATGTAATTTCACAGATTGGTTTGTGTGAAGGAACAGCTTAGCAGCATCTCCCTTCCATAGGCTCATGCCAAAGACAATATATTCACTTTGTCAAGTAATACTGTTAAAAGTTCAGCTCTGCTAATCGCTTAAAGAGTCTAGCAAGTCCTGTATTCTGGGAATCACAATCACTACAAAGTCAGCAATTTGTAAATCATAATTCTATAGCAGATTCAATAAAAAATGTGGTGGTTTATTTATATAGACCTTTCATAGCCTCCATCATCTAAAGTCTTTGGCAACCAATCAGCTGCTTCATAAATTTGTTACAACTGTGTAAATAAATGCAGCAGCTTATGTGTGCATGGCAAGATTCCAAAAAATGTAAATTGAGATAAGCAACCAGTTATGCTGCTTTGATGGAGTTGGATAGTGGATAAATATCAGCCAAGAATGCAGGGGAACACTTCTCCTTTTCCTTAAATAGTGTCACAGGATCATTTACACCCACCTGACTCATAAAATGCACATTGCTTTAATGTTGCATCTGACAGAGGGCGTCTTCAACATTGCAGCATTATCTCCATCCTCCAGGTACCTTAAATCTAGGACATCCTGAGTTAAGAGGAGAGTGTGCTCACCCTGAATTATCCTAGCAATTTCTGAGAGTGTTCTTCTGAACATCCCTGGAGTAAAAGGCATTTACTCTATTTCACAGAGTTTTCTGTGGAGTTACTGATGAAATTACAGCTGATGATTGGGAAAGCCATTGCAGAAATTAATATCATCGAGTCATACAGCATAAAAACAGAACCTTTGCAATAGTTAGATTTCAGAATCTTGCTGAAATTTATGGTGAAATTGTCATTAATTGGCAGTAAAGAAGATTAACTCCTTCCGAGTGACACTGTAGAGAAAAGATTGGCTTCCACATTCTTATGGAAGAGCGAGGGGTCAATGGGTGTCATTTAATCCTGAAAAATGGGATGCTTTGGTTCAGGAGAGATGTTAACATGTTAAAAATTAGATTCTTGGTTCTGAGGCGTCTCAAACTGAGTTTAATCTAGGCTTCAGGGAGGCAGGTCTCCTGTTGGGCAAGCGACCCTCTCACAAGAAAACACTGCCTTAAACCTACAACCACCCCTCCTCCCCTGCCTAGACTGATGAGTTAAATTGTCAACAACAGGATCTGTCATTAGCACATCCTGCTATTGTTTGCTAGTTACAGTTTAACTTTCATGAAATGTAGCTCTCCATTCAAGGCCATTCACAGAGTCTGATAAACGAGGAACACTGCACACAATATTTATTTACTTTCTATATATTTTTAGCAGAGACAGGAAGGAAAGCTTCTTTAATGCCTGATTAAATTTAACTCTCTCCAAGCTTGTTTGTAACAGCAAACAGGAGCCAAATAAATTCATGGATTTATTTCCCATTCTCTAATATATACCTAGCAATTGGAAAAAAGACAATTTAAAGAAAACCTTCAAATCTGGGAGGGCTTCAAAATACATCTGAGATGACCACAGCCTCACTTATTACTACCAATTATGGGACAGTCCCAAAGTGACAATAAAATAAGGTTCCTGTCAATCCAACTACTTCCTCTTTTTTATAGAATGCTTTTTGGAATTCATCTGCTAACATTATTGCTCCTAATGGATTAGAATCAAACTAACAAAAACTGTTTAAATGCCTCTCAATCCCGAAGAATACTCAGTGGCTGACATGTCCTACAGGAAATGCAAATATCACTGACACAGCTTCTGCATTCTTATGGGCATGTGTGGATTCTCGTAGTTGTGATCAGTTTCAATGGTGATGGTGAACACTGACAGTCTCATTTGTTTACTTAATTTAACAGCAAATAAATCAGAAACTGTGATGCTGTAGTAGTCATTCAGATAAGAACGATTGCCGACATGGCAAGATTTTCTTCATCTTTCAAATTATATCTGTCCTTATACATCGTAGGTGTACAGCCTATCTGGATAGGTTGTGAGGGAGTAATGGTAAACCAGCATACACCTAAATGTAATGTAACAGTGCAGGCACACAGTGCCACACACTGGGTTTTGATCTTGCCTTTGTTTGATACTTTAAAACAAATTATAGTGAATCAGTAGCCTATCTTACATCATTCCAACTTTAACTGAAAATAGGTGGTTGACTTGTTACCTAATAAAATCTGCCCCATGCTTTCTCTCTACCATCAGATCAAGGTCGGAGGTTTCTGTAACCACAAAATTTACTCTGAACTGAAGCTAAATTCTTACTGATGCTAACTTCACCAACAACACCCCTGCAAGGAACTATTGAGCCTGAATTAATAACACTGCTTGGAGGATGCTTTATTCTAAAGAAAGAACCAACTCAATTAGAGACTATTTAAAAACCCTGTGCAAACCTTAACTTCAAAAATCTCCTAATAAAATCTGTTATTTCTTCAGAAAGGTGCAGTGTGTGGATAACAGTTACATATTAAAAACAATTTTTTCACTGAAATATGCAGGAAGTAGGTGATAGTTACTTAATATAAATAATGTATAAATATAAAATTAATATCCTTTCCAGTGACAAATGGGAGAAATCACCAAATCATCCTTGTTCCAGTTGGGAATACTAGTGTTACTTTATTCTGCGAACAAAGTTCAGAAATGTAAGATGGGTAAGACATTGTATATGAAATTCCTATGCACCAACCGGGTGATGGCTAAATATTGACAAGTAATGTTTTGTGAATGTGTGAGGATAGCTTCAAATGATAGGCACACCTAGAAACTAGCAATGGAAAGTCTGGAATAAACCATAAGATCATGAGACTGGGGAGAAGAATTAAGCCATTCAGCCCATTGAAACTGCTCAGCCATTCAATCGTGGCTGATATATTCTTCAATCCCATTCTGCCTGCTTTCTCCCTTTAACTCTTGAACCCCTTACTAATCATGAACTTATCTATCTCTGTTGTAAATACATTCAATAACTTGGCCCCCACAGCCTTCTGTGGCAAAGAATTCCACAGAATCATCACCTTCTGGTTGAAGAAATTTTCCTCATCTTGGTTCTAAAGGATCATCCTTTCATGTTTAGGCTGTGACCTCAGATCCTAGTATTTCCTAATAGTAAAAATATCTTCTCTACCTCCACTCTATCCAGGCATCTCAATATTCTGTGAGTTTTAATCAGTTTCCCCCCTTCATCCTTCTAAACTCCATCAAGTACACATCCACAGTCCTCAACCATTCTTTACATGATAAGCCCTTCATCCCCAGAGATCATTCTTGTAAAATTCATTTTGATCACCTGAAATGCCAGCACATCCCTCGTTAGATATGGTGCTTAAAACTGCTCACGCATTCCAAATGCAGTCTGATCAGGGCCTAAAACAGCCTCAGCAGTACTTCTCTGCTCTTATATTCTAGTCATGTTGAAATGAATGCTAACATTGCATTTCCTTTCCTAACTCCCAACTGAACCTGCATGTTAACCTTAAGAGAATCCTGAACTATGACTCCTAAGCCGCTTTGCACTTCAGATTTCCACAGCCTTGCCTCATTAAGAAAATAGTTCATGCCTCTATTAGAATCACAGAGTCAAAGAGATGTACAGCATGGAAACAGACCATTCGGTCCAACTCATCCATGCCAACCAGATATCCCAATCTAATCTAGGCCCATTTGCCAGCACTTGGCCCATATCTCTCTAAACCCTTCCAATTCTTATATCCATCCAGATGCCTTTTATATGTTGCAATCATACTAGCCTCCACCACTTCCTCTGGAAGTTCATTCCATACATGCACCACTTTCTGCGTGAAAACATTGTCCCTTAGGTCCATTTTATATCTTTCCCCTCTCACCCTAAACCTATGCCCTCTAGTTCTGGACTCGCCACTCCAGGGAAAATACTTTGTCAATCTTCTAGCAAAGTGCATAAGCTCACACTTTCACACATTCCAACTGCAACTTTTCTCCCCACGGTCCTAGCCTATTGAAGGTTTTCTGAAGCCTCCCTGCTTCCTCAATACTACCTGCCCTCCACTTATTTTGATGTCATCTGCAGACTTAGCAACAAGGCCCTCAGTTTCTTTGTCCAGATTGTGAATAGTTGTGGTCCCCACATTGACCCCTGTGGAACACCAATAGTCACCAGCTGCCATCCTGAAAAAGACCTCTTTATCTCCACTCTCTGCCTTCTGCCAGTCAGCCAATCCTCTATCCATGTCAGTACCTCGCCCCTAACTCCATGGGTTCTTAACTTATGTAGCAGCCTCTTGTGTGACATCTTATCAAAAGCCTTCTGGAAATCTAAATAAACCACATCCACTGACTCTCCTTTGTCTAACCTGCTCATATCTCCTCAAAGAGTTCCAATAGATTTGTTAGGCATGACCTCCTCTTGACAAAGCCATACTGACTCAGCCATATTTTATAATGCACTTCCATTTACTCTACAATCTCATCCTTAATAATGGACTCCAAAATCTTACCAATGACTGAGGAGTTAACTCACCCAGCTTTTTCCCACACAAGATGATAGCTTGGAAAGGCATGTCAACCATCTGTTTTGCTACCTGCTGCTCAGATACTGAATTGGCTTGGGTTATCACACCATAGGAAACAAATAACTGCCAAGATTTCCTATTTTGTTGTGTAAGCAGCATAATAGATTAGAACTCTGCAAGTGTCTATATTGTTAATGTCATATTCTAGTTCTGGCTTCCATGGGGCACTTAAGATGGAAACTTCATGATCCAAATAAACTTACAAAAAATTTTAGGTAATGCTGAAGGTGAAACTGAAGGTCCTTCCTGTTGGAATGGTGAATATAAAGAATATGGTTTCATTTGTAATCTGAGTCAAATCAACGTGAACAACAATGCAAATGCTTAAACTCACACATTGAAAAATGGTGGCTGGACTAACTTTGAAGAAGAAAATATATGTACTTCTTTTGATCGGAATTGAATTCTTGATGGAATACAATTTGCAATTATTTTGAATGGAGCAGATTACATCATAAACTAAACACAGTTGGATCACAAAAGACGAAAATATCAATTCAGTATCAATTCGCTTTTAAACGCACCCTAAAGTTCAAAATGCTTATGAAGCGCAGGATCAGATCACACTAAGACAGCACTGAAAAGAAAGATTTTCCACTTCATTGAAAACATACTTAAAACTTATCAGAGAGGTAAATTTCACAGGACTCCCCCAATTGCTCATTGTGATTTCCATGGAGTATGAGCAGATATCCTGGGGACATAGCATAAACTGCCCTAACCTACAGGCAGAAATTCATGCTGAATGGCAGCATGAAACAAGCAGAATCAATTGTCTTACATGTCTCTGATAGTTCCACGGAAGTTAACCAAGCTGTGTATACAACTGACAACCAACTTGCTGTGATCTAATGTCTAGCCCAATGTTACTCCAGAATTTCCCCCAATCTTTTAAAAGTTTGTGGCACTTCATCATGAATGTTAAAAAGAAGTTGACCCAGAAGGGAGTCAATCCAATAATCAATAACTTGCATAAGCTATGACATGAGATTTGGAAATAATTATTGATAACACAAAATGTAAAAAGAAATTCTTTCTTCAAGGTATTGAGATCAAATCTAATTAGTTTGTGGGGGTTGACAAGAGATTACCAATTCTATTTGGTCAAGTCCTGATTACCAAATTTGTCACAGAAATTTCACAGCTATAAATTTTCATCATGGACATCCCACTTAATTTTCTGCATGAAGAAGATCAGACATTGGTGAATACCCCATTGGAATTGATGAGTTGAAGCCTTTTTAGGTGATGGATGCTCCCTGATGAGCAGCACATTTCACCAATGATCTTAGTGCCTTAATCTTCCAGGGCATAATATGGGAATGTTTATCATTCACCATCGGTAGTAACGCCATTACTGGTAAAATGGGATGCTGGCCTTTCTACAGGCACTTCAATAACATTGAATTGCCAAACCCTTGATATATGTACTTCCAGAAAACCTTCTTGAGCACTCATTGCAACAAGTCTTCTTCACTTGCTATAGTAATATAAAATTCTATACTTTTGCCTTCTCTGCAGGGTAAAGATCAACACAGGATAGTTTGAAATTTGCTAGCTGTTTTTTTTTTGGTTCTTGATGTCCAAATCCTTGACATGTTAGACTTGCTCATAATTCAGCAAGAGACAAGGGTCCAACCTCCAAACTAGCATGAAATCTGTCCTCTAGCCAATACATGACTCTCTTCAAGTATTCCCTGAGCAACTTATGGATCAATTTTCCACTCAGGTACCATCTGCAGACAGGTTATGCCGTGTCAAGAGTGGAAGCTTGACAACCAGACATATATGTATATATATAGGACTGTAATCTAGCAAAGGTAGCAAAAATAAGTCAACTTTTAGTGCTGCTCACACCTAACAACTCGCCCTATACCAAGGTCTAGAAATGTTCCACTGATAGCCATATCTACTGTCACACCACACCATCCTTCCTTTGACTCAATTATTCTTGGGTCTCCATTAGCTGTGGGGATTTAGACCATCCTACTATAACTTAAATCCTGGTTCTTATTGGATTCAGCAAATTACTGAGGTTCTGCCATGCAGTGTCATCTACAATCCCACACATATGACTAGGGAATTATGCAGGATTCTTGATTCCCTGATATTGTCCAATCCAGAGGAGAATCTGTGGTTGCATGTCTGTGAGGGACAGCGGGTGCTGGGAGGATACAGCACATCTTTAAATACTCTCCTGGATTATTTTCTGGAAGAAAACACTTGCAGTTTCAAGGTAAGTGGTCAGGCGGACAAATTTAGTTTATTTTCAAGCAAGATTTGCATTTCATGTATTAGCACTAAATTCTGAACTATATAGCCACAGCCCACCTTGAGCATGTATTACTTGCTAACTATAAAATTCTATTTATTTCTTAAGATCTTGGTTATAGTTTTCTTGTCTGGTTTATTTGCTGTCTATATTGCCAAGAATGAGAGTGCAGTTTTCCTTGCCACAATTCCCATAAACTAAAAGATTGTAGATTTTCTTTTGGTTTGTATTCTTGTCCTGAGAATAATGACAAATGTACTAGAACATTTTCCACTTCTTCAATACTTTTCTAAATGATCTCAACTCCACAAGCTCCAACTCATTTACTCTCATGTTTTGGAGATGGAATTAAAAAATGCCAGTAGTACAAAACAGTCTGATAGTGAACTGGACAATGGGCTTGGGAATCAAGTAATGTATATGAGAGATCACTGACAAGCCCATCATGCACAATGGCACTGACCTCAATGTCATCACAAGCACAAACTCCTCTTTCCCTTTAACCCATCATATTTAGGCTTCACTTACTCCATTGGCCTGAGTACGTTGACTTCAATTTCAAATCTTCCCATCTTCCTACCTGATATCAGCAATGGTCTCCTATTTTTCTTCTTCTAATGTCAGGCCTTTCCTTGTTTCCTGCTTCCTCATTCAGTCTCTAAGTTCCTGCTCTCTATAACTCTCTTGTAATATTCTTGCCATCCTAACAATTATCTCTATTTTCAGAAACCTCCTCAGAATGTTTCTCTTTCAAAATGCCTTCGGTATTCTTATCTGTTTCCGTTGCTCCACTTCCCCTTCCTACACTGTGTCCATAGTTGTGCTCATAACTCTAAACTTGTTTTGCAATGTCTTCCTGCCATGAGGAAGAACAGTATAGAGATATGTGATGTTTACATCTAGTATATTTGTGATATGTGATACTAATTAGTGCAAGCACCTCACCTTCAGGAAAATACAGAAATGAAACCACAAAGGGAAAAATCAGTACAAGTTCTAGTTTGTTAGCAGAATGTCTGTTCTAATGTTTGTCAATAGTGTGTAACCCAGCCGGTGTGGGATATGAACCTACACTGAACCATTGCTATGCATTGCAAACCAGCCCAGCCTCTCCCTCGCCTGAGGCATGGTGACTGTCAGGTTAATCCACCACCGGTTATCTCTCTCTAATGAGAGAACAGTCCTATGGTTTGGTAAATCTATGATGACTTTACCTCTACCTTACTGAACAGAATGTTAACAAGTCTAATGTCTGTCTAATCTAATTTAATGTTTTGGCACTGATAGCACAGCAAAAAGCAGGAAGGACCTTTACCTGGGAAAAAAGGAGCTGATATGCTGACAGACATATAAAATACAGAGATCATATACAATCTGGCCTTTTAAAAAAAGGAAAAGGGTCATGTGCCTGCTCAGAATAAAAGATTTCCCTGCATTGGCTGAGCAAATCTGTAACCTAGTGTAGGTCATGAATGACGAATGAGGATGGTTTCTTCATAATAAAAAGCTTTTACACCCTCTGGCTAAAACAGTGCAAATCTAGGACAGATTACAAAATATAAAGGTTCACTTGTAATGGAAATTAAAATAGGAAGGATGAGCCCTATTCCTTATATGGTTTGGGTATTCAACAAAGTAATTAAATGATGAAATCTATATATACTTCAGTGTCTGTATGCAGGAATGGTGTAATGCTTTGTAATTTTAAATGTACTTTTAGAGTCATAGAGTCTTAGAGATATACAGCATGGAAACAGACCCTTTGGTACAACCTGTCCATGCCGACCAGATATCCTGACCCAATCTAGTCCCAGCTGCCAGCACCCAGCCCATATCCCTCCAAACCCTACCTATTCATATACCATCCAGATGCCTTTTAAATGTTGTAATTGTACTAGCCTCCACCACTTCCTCTGGCAGCTCATTCTCTACACATACCAGACCCTGCGTGAAACATTTGCCCCATAGGTCCCTTTTATATCTTTCCCCTCTCACCCTAAATCTCTGCCCTCTAGTTCAGACTCCCCCACCCCCAGGGAAAAGACTTTGTCTATTTATCCTATCCATGCCCCTCATAACTTTGTAAACCTCTATAAGGTCACCCCTCAGCCTCGACACTCCAGGGAAAACAGCAGCAACCTGTTCAGCCTCTCCCTATAGTTCAAATCCTCCAACTCTGGCAACATTTTTGTAAATATTTTCTGAACCCTTTCAAGTTTCACAATATCCTTATAATAGGAAGGAGACCAGAATTGCACTCAATATTCCAACAGTGGCCTAACCAATGTCCTGTACAGCTGCAGCATGACCTCCCAACTCCTGTACTCAATACCCACACCAATAAAGGAAAGCATACCAAACACCTTCTTCACTATCCTATCTACCTGCGACTCCACTTTCACGGAGCTATGAAACTGCACTCCAAGGTCTCTTTGTTCAACAACACTCCCGAGAACCTTACCATTAAGTGTCGTTGAATATCACCATTCTTTTAATATCCAGTCTATCATATCCCTGTTACCTACTGAATTTGTTTGTCTGTCTTACATGTTTGCACATTTTTAACCCAATTACTTAGTCTTTACACCCATTTTAAAATTAAACTTATGTACAATTCAGCCTTCAGTCTGTGAACCTATTTCTTGAATAAAATACCATTATGTATTTTAGTAGAGATTTAAACAGAGTTAAGCAATTTACTTTTTAAAAGTTGCAAATACTTCACTATTTTATGTTCATTCCCACTTGGTTAAGCTAGTAAGCTCTTTAGACAGACTTGTCATGCAATCCAATCAGACTACACTTTTTCAATGAGTGCTTTGCAGTAACTAGAATTTTGCACTTAGATACATTTTCCTGGAAATCTGACCAAGACATAGCTTCTTTCAAGCAACTGAAGTTAAAATTGAGAAACACCAGTACCATAGTGTTACACTGATCACACAGATTTGAGCAACTTCCAGTCTAGTTATAACAACACAAAGGAACAGGAAAGGGCCATTCACCCCCTCAGATCAATTCAATGATTTAGCTAAATAATGATGAAATAAATGGCCATTGACTAGTCAGAATGTATAGAAAAAAGGCAAATGATTGGATGTGGTTGAATACAGTCGAGAGTGTGATGCTGGAAAAGCACAGCATGTCAGGCAGCATCCGAGGAGCAGGAGAATTGACGTTTCAGGCAAAAGCCCTTCATCAGGAATCTGATGGTTGAATACAGGCAGCACTCCTTCACTAACCCCATGGGAGACTGATTAGCGACAATCATGGAATACAGGGAGAACTAGCCACTTGGATACAGAACTGCCTCAAAGGTAGAAGACAGAGTGTGGTGGTGGAGGGTTGTTTTTCAGACTGGAGGCCTGTGACCAGTGGAGTGCCACAAGGTTCGGTGCTGGGTCCTTTACATTTTGTCATTTACATAAATGATTTGGATGCGAGCATAAGAGGTACAGTAGTAAGTTTTGGGAAAGCAAATATTAGCAGGACTTATAAACTTAAAGGTAAGGTCCTGGGGAACAAAGAACTTGGAGTACAGGCTCATAGTCCTTGAAAGTGGAGTCGCACGTAAATAGGATAGTGAAGAAGGCGTTTGGTATGCTTTCTTTACTGGTCAGGGTATTGAGCACAGGAGTTGGGAGGTCATGTTGTGGCTGTACAGGACATTGATTAGGCTACCGTTGGAATATTGCATGCGATTCTGGTCTCCTTCCTATCGGAAAGATGTTGCAAAACTTGAAAGGGCTCAGAAATGATTTACAAGGATGTTGCCAGGGTTGGAGGATTTGAGCTACAGGGAGAGGCTGAACAGGCTGGGTCTGTTTTCTCTGGAGCGTCGGAGGCTGAGGGGTGACCATATACAGGTTTACAAAATTATGAGGGGCATGGATAAGGTAAATAGACAAAGTCTTTTCCCTGGGATCCAGGAGTCCAGAACTAGAGGGCAGAGGTTTAGGGTGAGGGTGATACGAGTATGGAATGAGCTGCTAAACTAAGCGGTAGAGGCTGGTACAATTGCAACATTTCTGAGGCATTTGGATGGTTATATGAATAGGAAGGGTTTGGAGGGCTATGGGCCGGGTGCTGGCAGGTGGGACTAGGTTGGGTTGGGATATCTGGTTGGCATAGACGAGTTGGACCGAAGGGTCTGTTTCCATGCTGTACATCTCTATGACTCTATGACTCTAAGTAGAAGAAAATCTATTGGTAGGTTTCTTCCAAAAAAACTGTAATTTTTTCAATGCTGTCTTGGAACCCAAAGTGCATGTATTCAGGCTCAGACTACTGCTAACTACTTTTTAAATGGATCTAGACATGGGCATAAGAGCTTCATGCTATACTTAGATCTGAACTTGATTGGGAAAACCACCATTAAAAGGTTCTGTCAAATTTAACAGTGGTCTAAGTGGATATGCAAAGCAGGTACAAGCCTAGCTTCTACTTAATGCTAAATTGTTATTGCTTTGTTTATTGTGCATCCATAAAATAGGTAAAGCAAAGTTGAATTTAAACTCTCATTTGTTTACTGATATTGACTGCTGTATAACTATTCATCAGAAAACTCCTGTTTACTTTAAATATTACCATGGAATTCTTTACATTAGCCTGAAAGGGTAGGGCATCAACTTAAAATAACACAGACAACAGACAGCAAACAGGAATAGAAATAGGCAAGAATAGGGCTGGAGATGGATTGTAATGCCATTACAGAAGGTGCATTAAGTATACTGGGACACATAGGAACAGCATTGAGTTCAATGTTGCACTAGAAACAATAAGGGTAATGCGGTCAAAGTTTTTGAACACCAGAGAGGTCATGGAGAACAAAGATGGATGTGTATTTTAGTCACAATCATTTGTTAATAGTTTTGAGATGAAGATGTTGGAAACAAACTACTTTAATAGCTGATGTTAAAAGTAAGAAAAAATTCATAGTAATCAGTAAGTGTAAACAAAATTTGCTGGAGAAACTCAGGCAGTATCTGGTAGGGGAGAAAGTCGAGTCAACATTTCAGGTCCAGTAACTCTTCTTCAGGGCACCATGCACTGATCAGTGAAGCTTGGGACAGCAGCTAAACAGGCACATTAGGCAAGTGTGACTGCCTAGCACCTATCACCCACAGCATGCTGAGAAGTTGGAAATTGTAGTAGCCCTCAGGCTGTGCACTTTGCAAAGAATGAATGTTATAAATCAAGAATACTGTACTGAAGCTCCCAGTGTGGAACACCGTATATGGAGGAACATTATATATCTACTGCACTTACTGTAATTTCCAACTTGAAATATTTTGCCCTCAGGCTACACCTGGTGGGAAATGTATTTTATAATGTTATATTGTAAATATATACAATATAAATATTAAGATGGTTACAATCTTATAGAGTGATATATGTTAAAATGAGACAAGTTGAATTTTTCGTACATCTAATAATATTCAAGTTAAATATTTTTTATTAATGTTTCTTTTTGAAGGAAAAAAAGGCACAAAAATCAAAATTAGGCAGTTGAATAGGAAGAGTTCAGAGGGATATGGGCCAAGTGCTGACAAAAGAGACAAGATTAATTTAGGATATCTGGTTGGCATGGACAAGTTAG
Organism: Hemiscyllium ocellatum; assembly: GCF_020745735.1. Classification (NCBI taxonomy): domain Eukaryota; kingdom Metazoa; phylum Chordata; class Chondrichthyes; order Orectolobiformes; family Hemiscylliidae; genus Hemiscyllium; species Hemiscyllium ocellatum. Next base: position 23,693,951 of record NC_083422.1, read on the forward strand.
ACCAAAGGGTCTGTTTCTGTGCTGTACAGCTCTTTGCTTCTATGCCTGTAAGTTGCTGTGACACAATTTCCTTCTCTTTTCTCATTAACAAAAACCAATAATGGTATATTACTGTGGCTGATTATATTTGGTTTCAGAGGATCAAAATTCAGCCTCAAATCATGTTATTAAATGTTATCCAGGCCACATTTGATTTTTTTATTTCAAACTTATTTCAATTCCCTGCAACGCTAACCATGATGCTAACATTTTGATATTTGTAAGCTTCAGTGGGTCACACTATTTAAGTCATAGATTTAAAATGCTGAATTTATTTTACTGTTTAATTCATACACAATGACGCCGCACTCAGCTCCGCACTTACATTTACTCCCATTCCTAATTGCCCTCTTCAAACTCATATCATCCACAGGCACTGATCCTCTGTTTGTTGAGAGCCCAAAAAAATTTAACCTGATTTTACATCATTATAAAATCAAAACCAATGACGACAACACATGCAAAAGAAACCCAGCATACCTCGCTATCTAGATTTCTGCCCTACTGATCATTAACTTGCTACAGGAACAATTGAGAATAAGGTGCAGGGGAAGACATGGGCGTCTTCCCAAAAGTTCACTATCAGTAAATCGTTCTTAAAGTTAATGTTATCATTTCAGAACATAGGATCTTAAATAAAAAAAACAAAAGCAAAGCTATAAAATACTGGTTAAACATAAGAAATAGGAGCAGAAGTAGACATTTCAGCCCATCTAGCCTTTTCCATTGTTCAAAGAGATCAGGGCTGTTCAAATAAACCTCAAAGTCCACATTCCTTCTGTCCTCCCCAGAAGCTTGATTCCCTCACTGATTAAAAATCTCTCAGTTTTAAATATACTTAATGATACAGCCTCTGTAGCCCTCTGAGGTAAGGAATTCCACAGATTCAATACTCTCTGAGAGACTTTCCTCGCTTGTAAATCACTAAAGTTTAGAAGTCACAGAGTTAAGCAGTGAATACTCTTTGACACACAGCTTTTAAAGATACCATTTAGTTTAAACACATGACCAAAATATGTTAAACACAAATCTTTTTGATTAACAGCAGTAATTGAATTTACAGTGGTACAATCTGTCATGGTAAAAAGCACTTCATCTTCCAATTCATAACTTCGGTCCACGACACTAAATGTCAGTCCTGAACCAAAAACTGGCAGAACAGGGAATTCCAGCACATTCAAATCTGCCTCACATTAAATACGAAGGGTTGATTATGTGGCATGTTATGTCAAGTGCGACACCACACCTTTTTACCTAACCCTACAATGATTAGGGATATGTTTGCAATCATTTAGGGCAAATCATTATGTTATTCTTTACTCAAAACAAATATTGTCCATTCCAGCATCACACTCAATTACATAGTAGCAGCCAAGTATCATGTATTTGTATTGAATGGTGACTTCATGAAGTATTATTTAACAATTTATAATGGCACTATTCAAGATGACTACATAACATTTTCCTGTATAATACAATGTGTACTTAATGAGTAAACTGTCTCCCTTATCACAAGGAATTCTTGTCACAGGATGATGCAATGCTAAATTGCAGTCAATAAGAAAGAAGTTCACGTTGTTACAACCATGAGAAGGGTTAAAGTTCTGCATAATTGTCGCATGATTTCTTTCTTCATGTGCTCCAATCTCCTTGCAATAAAACCCAAAGTGAAGATTAACATGCTGAAGCAGCAGGATTAGGTATGTTAGCCTTTATTGCAAGAGGATTTGAGCAAGAGAGTAGCCAAGTCTTGCTTCAATTGTGCAGAATCTTGGATATGACTGCACCTGGATGAGTACTGCGTGTCATAACCTTAGAAAGAATATTACTGCCTTAGAGGGAGTGCAATGACTTGGTCCTGAAATGGTCTTATCAACAGAATTGGGAAAATTGGACCTGTGTTCGTTCAACTTATTAAGAATGTTTTAATTGAAACCTTCAAAAGAGATAGACAGGATTGACGTACATAAGGTGTTTCCCCTGGTTGGGGGAGTCTAAACCAGGGAGCACAATTTCAAAATAGAGGGAGACCACTTAAGAGAGAGATGAGGAGAATGTAATTTTTTCAGAAGACTTTGATTCTTTAGAATTCTTTAATTCTGAGGACTATCGTACATTAATTGCTTATGTTTTAAGGTAGAAATTGACAGATTTCTAATTATCAATGACACAGTGATACGCAGATTGTGTGCAATAAAAGGGATTGAAGCAGACGATTAGCCATGATCACACTGAATGGTGGAGCAGACACACACACTGAATGACCTACTGCTGTTCCTGTGTTCGGAACATATCATTCATTATCTAATTACTTGCTGTACCTGCATCTGAAATGTTTACATTCTTAGCACAGATACATCCAAGACACTCTGACTATTGACATTATAAGTTTAAAGCTTTTTAAAAATATTCTGCTTTTCTGTTCTTACAACCAAAATGAATGACATCACATTTCCCCACATTGTTCTCTGTTTGCCACTTTGTTGCCCACTCACTTAATCTGTCTATATCTCTTTGCAGAGTCTTTGTGTCTTTCTGACAGCTTGCATTCCCACTGTTTTGTGTCAACTGAAGCTCAGTTGTATCATTCTCTGCTCCCTTCTCTAAGTCACTGATATAGATTGTAAGTAGTTGATGCCCCAACACAGACCTTTGTCATACACCAAGTCCCTGTGTGCCAGCTTGAAAATTGATGATTATTGCCTTCTGTCTGCTTCCTGCCCATTCAGAAATACTTTATCTATATGAATGTATCACCTGCTGCCCAGAACGTAGCACGTATATTAACTGTTTGTGTGGCATATCAAGTGCATTTTTTGGATATTCAAGTATACCACACTAATGGTTCTCTTTTATTTTCCCTCAAAAATCTCTAACAAATGTGTCAAATAGGAGTTCTCTTTCATAAAACCATGGTTATTTCATCTAATCGTTCTATGTTTGTCTAATTGCATTGTTATGATTTCCTTAACAATTTCCTGATGATTGATGTCATGCTAATAGGCCTGTGGTTCCCTATTGCTCTCTCCCTGATTTCTTCAATAGCTGTGGTATATTTGCTAACTTCCAATAATGGTGGGAAAATCACAAAATCTAAGGAATTTTAGAAAATCATTGCCAATAATAACAATACTCTGTCCAACAGTACGTTACTGGGGGTGGGGACTATAGATTACTCTCAAGAGCATTTCTGACCCTTGCTGTTCCTAATCTTCACCTATTTTGATTCTACTTTCTAATTTTCTGAGCCAAGAAACTGTCAATAATACCCTTAGGTCATCCTTCATTATCTACTTCCTTTGACAAACTGTCTTTTGAAATGTGGTACACCCAGGAATATTTATTTCCCAACCTTGGTCATCTTATAACCATGTATCTGCAATTATGATTTGATCTGAACTATTTATGCTAGTCTTAGAATTCTGATAATACATGCAATCATCAATTCTGTGATTGACAGCACATCCATTCTCACATTTTAACCAGTAACTCAATATCACTTGGTTGTGCTCAAAATAATCCAGAGGATATTTTAGAAATATTCTACAAAGACAATTCATTGCAAATTTCAAAGTCATGAGATTGTATGATCAGTCATTTCCATTATTTGTGTGGTACATGTCCTGTTCAGGATTTGGCCAAGATATAGGTGTCCTTTTAATAAGCATTCCATTCTCTAACCTAAATATTTGCTTTCTCCACCATTTCTGCACAATAGCTATCACATACTGCCCAAAGGATGCACTGCAGCAGCTTGCCAAGTCTTCATCTTATAGCACTTCCCCACATCTCTGACCTTCATGACCTAAAAAGAAGGATTGCAGGGGCACAGAAAGAACATGACATCAAAATTCCCTTAAGAGTCACATATCATTCTGGTTTGGACATAGCAATGAAGAAAGAACAGCATAATGAGTGAAAATCCCTCCTCATAACAGAAAGGAATCATCTTTACTATTGGGACTGCAACACTTCATGAAAAAGGACCACTGCAAGCATTTCAGGATAACTAAGAACATAAATAATGATCTTCTGAGCACCACCTACATCCTGTGGACTTTGTTTTTAATCGTGGAGACCTCTTGCTTGCTCAGAAGATAATAGGGCTGGTTCAGTAGAATCCAGAGTCTCAGAGAAGGAAGGACAATACATGCGATGCAAATCCAAAAAAAAACAGCTGTATGTTTAAGCTATTCCCAATTTATTTCAAATATTAAATGCCAATTAGTTTTCTAATAGGATGCATCCAATGCCTTTTCAAGAAAGATTATTTAAACGGATGATTCCCCTAATACTTCCACAGTTAAAAATGCTTCAGTGTAAGTGAGCCTGCAATGCCCCACTTAAATTAAAATGTACAAATATGGCGATGTTGGAGAGCTCGACTTGCTTTGGCAAGATTCCAAGTACCCAGAGTCTCAGCTTCATCTGTTCGCATATAATTTTGATGAATTCTCCAAATGTGGGAAACATAACACAACCTTTGTTGCTGCTATTCTGAGCTCACAAATGTCCCACCTTCCACCAACAACGTTTTCCCTTTTCTCCCACTCAACACTGGGAATTGTGTATACAGTGGGAAGTGGAGAGGTGGTGGTGAAGAACACCAGCAGTGACACACTGAATTGCATGTTTCTATGTTCTTAATATAGAGAAAAAAATTAACATAGTTTTTTTAGACGTAGAATGACCGAATATGATCTGTACTATCGCTGAAAAAAATTAATAAAACAATACACTAACTTCATAAACAGCAGTGAATAATGTTAAACACTATTCAGTGTCACATAAAGTAAAGATCATACTTAAAAGAATCAATATATATCTTTTTAAAAAACTATTTCAGTTTTTCATGATTAAAATAAACTTGCAGTTTGAATTCAGATTAAAACAGGTGATAATTTCAAACCACTGACAGGAATGTTGAAACCAGAGGATGTATATTTTAAAATAATTAGCAAAGAAATAGTGAAAAGATGAAGATAATCATTATGAACTGCAAAAACACTGCGTAAAAGGGTGACAGTATCAGATTCAGTGGTTAATTCCTAAACGGAATTGGATAAGCACTTGAAAAGGAAAACATTTGAACAGTAATGGAGAAAGACCAGGGTTTGGTACTAACTGGATATTTCATACGCCATAATGGCCAAATAAAGTCCTTCAGTTTTACAGGATTATATACGTTGTTCTTACATTCAGTGATTCTATGTAGTACCTGATTACGGCATGAGAAAGCAGTGACGTACACGAGACACCTATATTCTTCAGAGGCAGAGCACGACATCAGAAGGTTGTTTTATTTCACGGCTGCTAGAGACACTTGCTGATTACACAGTCCTCAGCCAGAATAATAACATAGCGACTACACATTCACAAGACTGTGCATGCTTTCCAGTCTGTTACCTTTGTTTGAACAACTATGCACTATTCAACTCTGCCAAGTAGGCGGGGTATAAAGTTTCCATACTGGAAAAAATGCGTAAGTTAGTATATGTCAGCACCTTTACAAGTCACAATGTGAGCAAGTTCCTATACGCTCATCAAGATTGTTTTGTGCTAACTTAAATGCATGTACATAATGCTGGTTATTGTATAACACTTTGCACATTTTCCAACCTTACATCCACACACTGGTATCACACGTTTTCATAAAAAAAGACTGATTATGATGATACATATACACATATTTTATAATGTTAATTTGGGAGATTATCTTTTCCAGGCAATAGTATTTGCTTTCCAAAGCCTATAATAAAATCAAAGCCATGAAACAATGCCTTCCAAATATGTTTTAACATCAAAACCATAAGTTCAAATTATACCCATAGCTAAAGTCGAAACAAAGGGAATAATCAATTGTATAAGAATAAAGAGTTATCATTAAAATTAAGAACAAAAATTATGCACATTTCATAGCATAATTAATTAACCATTGTGTTGCAAAACCTCATATTTCTAACATTGTACTTACTGTACATAATTTAATACTATCTTCTATGCCAAATTAGGGCATTTAATCAGACAACAAGATGGTGGATGGGGCCACTGCTGTCTTCCTATCATTGCCCTGATTAAGTTTATGGTGGAAAAGCTTTCCCTGCCAACAACATACACCCTTCAGTGGGCAAGTAATATGTCTGGCTCCATCAGTGATGCTTGGCCTCAGGTTGGTGTACTAGCAGCAGCAGCCACCGCTTCTCTTGTGGCATTGCAAAGCAAAAAAAAGGTCTGATTGGTCAGCAACAGTCACAGTGTAGACTTTTTACTCCCCAGGCAAGGTCTATTTCTGCCTGTTTTAACTTCAGAAGGTGCACCTGAAAAGAGGTGATTCAGAACTCTCCATCCAATGGACAAAATACTGGGACCTTCCAGTAAATGTATCCATGTATCGTTAGTGACTATATAGGGAAAGGTGGTGTCTCAAATTACACCTCCATCTCTGTGGAAGCAAAAATTGTGGGGAGAATATGTTGTCTACATCATGGAGAGGGCATAGAAATACTGAAAGTGGTTTTGCTAGCCGGTGGCCTCATTTTCTCAATGGAGCATTCCCTATCTGGAAGCAACATGTAGTCTATTAACTAAAGAAACGTCATATTGAAGACTCTTGTCATTGGCATCCAGGCTGGCTGAGAGGCCTATCCTGTAGAGGGGTTCTCCTCTTCTGCCCTATTGTATTGGCCTGTTTGTAAAGGATTTGATTTTATGTTAAGGTTGAAAAAATTGGAAAGACTTTTTTGAAATGCCCTCTCGCTTTCATTTACATTCCATGGCATCACCGGCTTTGAGGGCCCACCCATTGTCTGAAGTGGATGGCCAATTATTGGCCAATTCAGAAAAAAATAATAGTGACTGCTACTTAAATAATTGTGAGCATATGACCCTCAGCTTCATGTGATCCTGAAGCAGGCACATAAAACCAGAAGGACAATCCTGCCCGATTGTTTGCTTTTCTCTTTTGATTCCCGTTAATTGGTTTTTCACAATATACAAAAATGTATTATTTTAATATCATTTTCAGCAATTCACAGAAAGAATGAGGACAGTTAATATCTCTTTAAAAAATCTTCCAACCTTTTGTTGTTATTCTTTCTGTCCTGCATTTTGAAAAGGCAAGGGGATAATGCAGCATGTGTAAGGCATCTAATAAAGATGTAAAATTTTTAACCCCACGATCTTTTTTCTCTTCCCCTCTCCTGAGAGATGGTGGCACAATAAACTTAATCAGGGCAATGACAGGAAGATAGCAGTGACCCCAGGGCCACTCAGAGATCAGCTCAGACTAAATTTGTTTATAAGGTTTAGATGTAAAAACAGACTGGTTTGCCCACAAACTCTGCCAATGCTTGCTGAAATAAACATTTTTTCCTACTTCCACTTTGCTATTCTAGCAGGTAAATACTCTGATCGGAGGAGGCTTTAGGGCAGGACATAATCACCAATGAGTGTCAATGACAAAAGCAGAGTTGTGATCAATAATAGGCATAAGTACATAGAGGGTAATATTTTGGCCGATTTCAATGCAAAAATGATGGTATAGAGGTGACTCGAGGGTTACTTACGACAATGAGACTCTGGACCATGTTAACAACAAAAGCTTTCTCCTGCATTAATAGATTCCTATATATTGAACACGCTGAATTTATTTTAAGTGTGCAGTTAAACAATCTCTGCCACTCAATTAATTGAACTTTTCTCAGTGCATGATAAAGTATTTTTCTCTTATTTCCCTTCCGAGGGAAGAAGAGTTTACATTTCCATGTTCTAAGCAGTGTAATACCGATTAATTCAAGTTGAACCCAGTCTTAGCACGGTCACTGCATTTGGCTGCAAAGGGCTGTCAATGATGTGCTTGTTTTTTTTACAGCTTATGCTGTACCCACCATATAATGTGCAAAGGCACAAAATTCAATGGATAAATGTCTACAGCAATGTCACAATGGTGATATTGCAAGTTATCTGTTAAATTTTAATAAGGTATGCAAGATATAATCTGAAATTATTCTCAAAAGACATTACTTGAGCTATATAAACAGTCGAGAAAATGTAATGAGAATGATTCAGTCCCTGGCCTTCTTATGCTAGCTTATGCCCTGGAGATTTTAGGTAAATAGTGCCCAGAGTTTCCGAAATGCAAGGACCACATTAACAAATACATCCAAGCTTATTGTGTTTATACACAACTGCTCAGAATGGAAGCAAGCCCATTTCACTGTAGGGCAACAAAATTTGATAATCCTGTACATATAGGTGCTAACTCATCAGCTCAAAATATTGGCATGATTCAGTTAGGAATTGTTTAACCTCCTTGACTCCACTAATTAAATATGACAAATTTAGACACAGTTATTTGAGGTAGTAAAAAAAGGTCATTTCCAAGTCTTTGATGTACATATTTTTAAAGTATCAAAGATATATGTGGAAGGAGTGAAGATGCAGATGTCTCACTATCAAACTGAACAGTCTGACAAGCTCTAGGGACGGAGTGTCTTCCTTTTGTTCCCAATATTGAAAATTAAGTTGGCAGAGTAAAGAATATTGACCTGGAATTTCCTTGTATTTTTGGTGCAATGATGTAAGAGCTGTGATTGCTCGGAGAAATTAGTGGATAGGTAACGTATGCTGGTTTTACATGAGAACACTTCTTAATTTTATTCAGGGACTACATAGACTGGGCAAAAGACCTCACAGACCATCTTTGACTCCTACCCCATGTGCTTTAGATTACCACCGCAAAAAAAACTCATCAAAATAAGGGTGAAGAATCACATTGTTCTCGATGAGACACCAATGAACCTTTGTCTTGTTCCAACCAGGAAAGCTTCAGTCTCATGTCAGGCTCCTCATCCACCTAGTTCTGCTTCTTTGTTTTCAACCTCACAAATGATGAATATTTGAAAAAGCATTGCAATTTGGAACAGGAACACCAGTCATGTTTATAAAACATGGCTCTTGCTTGCACTTATGAAGGCACGGGCCAGGCAGATACAATCTGGTGGATGGTGTCATGTGAGTGGTGAGAATGAGGTCTTTGGACTGCTACCTTGATAGATTTCAGTGGAGACCTTGTGCCTTAGTGACTTGCATTTTGGCCTTAAAGACCGGCTATAGGATCCTTGCACAGAACCACACTACATGTACATTTTAATGATCATTCACCACAACTGATAACAAATTACACAGGCCAAGATGCTACTGTTATGACCAGATGATGAGAGGTCAAATAATAATCCTTTTCAAGCTCTCCTCATTTGACGGCAAGTTCTTTTTTGTTCGAAAAGGATATACCCGTCAACATTTGCATAAGACCAATCAATTGCCTCTCTGCTAATTTATTTAAAAACCCAGAGCTCTTATGTCATTGTTGCATTGAAAATTATGAGGAAATTCCAGGCCAATATTGTTTATTTTTAATTTAATTTTGATTTTAAATATTAGGAATAGGATGAGGTCATTCCACGGTTGCCTTGGCCTGGAATATTTCTGCTGACTTTCCCTTGTTGCATATTGTTTCTTACATTTCAGCATTTACTAATGAGATTTTTAGGAAATATCACTCTCAATTGCTATTTGGAGATGCCGGTGTTGGACTGGGGTGTACAAAGTTAAAAATCACACAGCACCAGGTTATAGTCCAACAGGTTTAATTGGAAGCACACTAGCTTTCGGAGCAATGCTTCATCACCTGATGAAGGAGCAACGCTCCAAAAGATAGTGTGCTTCCAATTAAACCTGTTGGACTATAACATGGTGTTGTATCAATTGCTATTAGCAGCATCAATATATTTTCATTATGAATTGGACTAAGGAAATCCCAATTCATTATAATCAACATGTGTTCCAAGACAGTGTATTCAAAGAAATAAGCTCTTCCATTTCTTCACTTGAGAGAACATTCTGTAAAAACTGATACATGCCTAAGGGTTGCTTACAAATAGTGACATTTCCAGGTATCCCTTACAAATATTGGTATTTATGAGTAAATGCAGTGAAATCCATTCCCAAGTGTTGCCTGCAAGAAACTGGTACAATCCAAAGAACCCCCTACAGATATTCCCAAGGAACTGTACAAATATTGACACTCTCAAGGGTTCCTAATAAAATAGATATACATCCAGGAAACAATGTGAATACTGACTTACTCCTAGTTATCTCTAACCTTAACATGCATCAAATAAAATCTCTGATCCAAAGGGCATGGATCAGACCTTGTTGCCAACAGATTTGTAAATAAGAATAATTTATCAGAAAGTCAACAGGATACACTGTACAGGATGCCCAATCCCAACAGCTGAAACTGTGAGATCTGGTAGGCACTAAGGTGATACCATACAATAAATATTTTGCTGCGTCAGTGAACTGAGAAAACCACAGCCTGAAATATCTGTCAATGCAAAGCTAAATATCATTGACTCAAACTTTCAAGGTCATTACATTTATTGCTACAAGACTTAATTGCGTTCAGAAAAGATTTACAACGACGTTGCCAGGGTTGGAGGGTTTGAGCTAAAGGGAGAGGCCGAATACACTGAGGTCATTTTCCTTGGAGCGTCGGAGGCTGAGGGGTGACCTTATAGAGCTTTATAAAATCATGAGGGGCATGGATAGCATAAACAGACAAAGTATTTTCTCTGGGGTGGGGCAGTCCAGAACTAAAGGATATAGGTTTAGGATGAGAGGGGAAAAATGCAAAAACAACCTCAGGGGCAATGTTTTTACACAGAGAATGGTGCATGTATGAAATAAGCTGCCATAGGAAGTGGTGGAGGTTGGTACAATTACACCATTTAAAAGGCATCTGGATGGGTATATAAATAGGAAGGATTTAGAGGGATATGAGCCAAGTGCTGGCAAATGGGACTAGATTAGGTTAGGAGATCTGGCTGTCATGAAAGAGATGGACTGAAGGGTCTGTTTCCGTGGTGTACATCTCTATGACTATGCCTCTATAACAATATTGCCACCAAATGTAAGGAATAATGCGTGCAGTGTTGGAAATCGAAATAAAGGTAATAACTTGCACGTGTATAGTACCTTACATTTTCTTGGGCATGTTCAAAGTACTTCATAGTTAAATTAATTAACTAGTCACAGGTTTGTAGTCAAACCCAGCAGTCAATTTGCACACAGCAAGGTCCCATAGAAGCAAATAGATAACTATTTTGCTGATATTGGTTAATGGACAGTTGTTGGCCACAACACCAGAAGAATGTTCATGTTCTGCTCCAAATCCAACTTCAAAAACCATGTTTTAAAACTTGGCAGATATGTGACCATTGCTCTCTGCAAGCATGTAGGAACTGTTTTAGAATGGCAGTACATTGCTCAGTCACACTTCGTATGCTGGCAAATAAATTTATTCAAATGTAATGCCCTGTATTTTCAAATGACCAGTTTCTGAATGGTAAATGCCAATTAAACACAGGGAATCGGCAAGTTCCAATTGGAGTGGACTTGAAAGTAACTGCATGGGAAATTGTGTGGGAAATTGAAGATTTTGTTGGTCAATTTCCCCATGTTTGGTACACTCTGAAATTATCCATTTATATCAGATAGTCCAGAGTGTTCTATTTAAATTTACTTAATAGTAACTCAGGAAAAGTTAGACAGTTAAGTACCTAATCTAACTGCTGAGTAACTATTTAATTGACCCCCAGCTTACAACACCCAACCATCTACACCTCTCCCTGATTCTAATATATCCCCAGCACTAGATTTAACAATCTCCCCACTATGTCTGGCATCCAACACCACTCTCCACCCTCCCAGGATCAAAACCTCTCTGCCAGACCCACTTATTCCCCTCACCATACCTAACTGTCCCAGTCTGCCACTGGAAACTCCCCCTCGACAATGGACTCCATATTCAACCCCACTGACCTCACCAGGCACCTGACAAGACCACTCCCCACTGCTGTACCTAACCCCCAACAACTACCAACCCCGCTTTCCCACCACCCCAACCAACTGGGTACCAATCCCCTATTATGCTAGGGGATGCAGAAACCCCTATTCCACTCTGAACCTGACAATGCTGTTCATCACCCCCACCACTCAGAACCTGACACAACATTTGTTCTCCCCATCGCCACTAAGACTCTATATTTTCCACACACCTCGACATATCCTCAACGCTCCATCACTTACCTGGCACCCTATTTGCTTGCCAACCTAAACCCCTATCTGCGTGACACCCTACCTGCTTGGCATTCTACTTTCCTGGCAGAGTATCCTGCTACCCACCCAGGGCCCTTCTCTCCCAGCACCCTAATACTTAAAGTACACACTTACAATTTGACTGCAGCTGTCTCGGTGGCAGTCAGTGATTCTGCACGTTCAGATTTCACCATCTGGCAGCTGCCTGCTGTGCAGAAGGAGGTGTGGGTTTGCTTTCTTTTGAATGTTCCGTGCTACCAGGTACCTATTAGACTGGAAGTACGGTTCCACATTTCTGAAGGGGCCAGATCGGAAATTCCCATCGGAAATGCAGAGCTCTTTCCTTGCATTTAAAACAAGAGCAGACTGACAATCTATGTGAGGTTACTACTCCTCAGAAAGTCTTGCCCAATAGCTTACAATGTACTGAGGAGGGTACAGACTGCCTTGAGCAATTCTATTCTGTCTGCAGTGACAAAAATTGTGAATAGCCTTTTCATTTCAACACGGTTTGATTGCTACACAGTCATGTTTGTGTGCATCTTTGAGGGAATATTACGTTCCACCATTTGGTCCCATTCTCTCTCTGTATGTGCATATTCCAATCTCTCTTTCCTTATAAATCCTAAAGCTGATTCAACACTCATTCCTCTCACTCTACCCCAATCTCATGAATTCTATTCTGCCTCGAACCTCACACTTACTATTCTATATCTATGACTTATTTTCCTTATCCTTATGCACCTCATTCCAGCTTTACTGTCATGTTGCTCATTCTCCATCTTATCACACATCCCATTTTATCCCTCCTCCCATCTGTGCCCACCCTCACTAACTGCAATAAACAAAGAACTGCAGATGCTGGAGATCTGAAACAGAAATTACTGGTGAAACTCTGTGGGGAGAAAGCAGAGTTAAATTTTGAGTCTGGTGACTCTTCATAGAACTGGTAGTAGCAAGGAAATAGTGTTATTTATACTGGAGACTGGATTGGGGTTGGTGGCAGGAGAAGTGGGTGATAGGTGGAAGTGAAGCCCAGAGAGAGAGAGAGATTTGAAAGGGGAGATAAATGAGGGGATTATTGATAGAAAATAAGGACAGAGGAGAAGCTGAATAAATGATAATGACAGCTGAGTAGGAGAGAATAAGTAGGGTGTGCTGAAGTCAACCCATGTGATGCCAGGATCATGATGTGGGAATGGGTATAAAGACACAAAAGAATAGAATCAGGTTCTAGGCTACTGAACTCACTTTTACTTTTGGCGTTCAGTCACAAAGAACCGTAAAAACTCATTCATCATGCCGAATAATGACCTAACACTTGTTATCTGTACACTCACCTATTACCCATTAACCAAGCCAGCTTTAATTATCGCCTGTGGTTTAAAAGCTAGTGTATGTGGTTCAGCCCATTGGCCACGTTCCCTATGTATGATCAATAAAACCAATCTGAATCATATCAGTGCCCAGCAGAAAGCAAGGTTTGTTCATCAGTCGATCACATTCATCTCAGACTCTGTACGTTTATCTGGCAGTGATAGGATCTCCTCATTGTGTTTGCTTCCTCTGTTTTCTGTGGGCTTTCTTGGGGTGATCAACAGTGAGTAGAGTAGATGATTGTCAAAGCTGGCCTGGTGACAATCATGTAGCCACCATGGATTGGCATTAAAAACCTATCAGGGAATCATCCAACCTTACCTACTCTGGGCCACATGTGACTCCAGAACCACAGCAATGTGGTTAACTATTTGCTGCTTTGTGGATCATTAGAGATGGGCAATAAATGCTGCAGTGACACATGCATTCCATGAACAAATATTTTAAAAATCAATCTTAGCTTATGGCCTGATTCATTAGGATGGGGGTGGGAATTGGGGATGGTTGGGGGGGTGGTTGGTAGTACAGGGACCCTCCTGAACGCACTCCAATTCAGGGTTGCAGCCCACCACCCTGCGCTCTGATTGGGTTCAAATCCTGCTCCTCTCCTCATAGGGCAAGTGGCTGTCGAGGATCACTCGTACCCCATCCAGGTTCACAAGACCTTCTCTCCCAGCCTTAACTCGAGCCCACTAGCTAGCTGCTCTGCAACTCCAGGCAACTTTCTCAACAACTGAGTTAATTGTTTGACAACCCTTTTCTCTACATTTACAGACCCACACAAACCTGACAAAAGGAAACCTCAACAAAAATTAAATCCTGAAAAGTAAGGCCGGTTCGTTCACTAGACGAAGATAAAGTGCTGCTCTCTATGGTTTCAGAGTGTTTAAGCAAAGAGCAACATATCCCCTCAGGAGACTTGTGCAGCCACACAATGATTATAGATTACCATTTGGTTCAAGGACAGGGTTTTTATGGGCTGTTTGGTTTTATACCTTTTCTGAGATGATAAATTATTCTAAATGAGCTGAGAAAAGTTTCATTTCAATCATGAGAATCAGTAACTGCAAGTTGTCTCAGTTTTATGCATCTTAGGTTAAAGTTTGTTTTAAAAATGACTTTTAATTTTAAAAAGGCAAAGGATTTTTGTTTCTATTTACCACTTAGCCAAATTATGCATCATTTTATAGAGACTTGATGATTTGCCATGTGTTTAGTGTAGAAGTTACAAATTTCTGCCTTACAGCCCACAATTTTGTTTTTGTTTTAGACTCTTCACATGAATGAAGGACCTGACCCAGCCACACGTGTACTCCTAAAAAGGAACAATTTCAAAGAAACTACTTTTTTATTAAAAAGCATAGAAGCAGGAACCAACTAGGCAAACTTTACTTCTGCATTCTGATCTCTTATGATGTTAAGCTATTTTTGGTGCTGGTTTGATGTTTTTAACTTGTGGTTTATGTGCTGACAATGTTGATCTACCCTCCTTATCCACAATTCTAACTTATCACGCAGCCAAAATTCAGGATGAATAACTGAGGTTGACATCACAAGTACAGTAACTGTAAGTTGAAAATTAATTTCTCATTCAATAAGTTGACTATCTTCTCCATGGAGCAAGTGATGAACATTAAAAATCATAGTTATTGTTCTAACATCTGGTATTCAATAAAATATGGAATTATGAGGCACTACTGTCTTCATGAAAGCAACACAGATTAAACAGGAACACTCTGTCACTGATCTGGATTGTGATGATTGAAGCACCATAACTGGATTCTGTGTTAAGAGGACAATGTATTGTAAAAATACCCAGTTACTCCAAACCTTTGCAATAACTGCTCGCCTGTTCCTGCCCATTGCACTTATATCATTGATGTGGATAAAACATCCAAAGCTGCTTCATAAGAATGTAAGAAGTAGAGGCAGATCTAGGTCTCTCAGTCCCTCGAGTGTGCATTGCCACTCAATAAGATCATGGCTGATTTGATCATGGCTTCAACTCTATTTCCTTGCTTGCCCTTCCACCACCTTTGACTCTCCTGTGGATCAAACATCTGTCTAACTCAACCTTCAATGAATCAGTTCTCACTGCTTTCTTGGGAAAGGAATTCCACAGATTAAAAGCCCTCTGATGGAAGACATTCCTCCTCATCTGTCTTAAATGGGAAACCCTTTATTTTCAAATTCTGCCCTCTCTTTCTAGATTCCCCTATCAAGGAGAAATTTTCCTTATTTAAGCTGTCAAGCTCCCAAAGAATCTGATATGTTTCAATAAGATCACAATTGTTCTTCTAAACTCCAATGAGTACAGACCCAACCTTTCAACTTTCCTCATGAAACACCTACTTCATCACAGGAATTGACCTAGTGAAACGTCCCCAAACTGCTTCCACTGCAGGTATATCCATCCTTAAATAAGGAAACAAAAATGTGTGGTCTCACAAATGTCCCACTAAAGTTCACAACCGTACATTTTCCCATCATATACATCACTTGCCAAATGTTTCCCTCCTCAATTAATCCATTTGGCAGTTGGAACTTATTGTGAATAAATGTAAAGTTGTCTACTTGGAGAGATGGGGGAACGGAGGTGAAGAGTATTAAATGATGAGAGATTGGGAAGTATTAATGTCCACAAGGACCTGAGTCTTCCTATTCGTAAATTAGTGAAACCTAATAAGCAAGTGCAGCAAGCAATTGGGAGGCAGTCCATGTCCAAATGCAGAAAAACCTGGACAATATCTAGGTTTGGGCTGGCAAGTGGCAGGTTACATTCATGCCACACAAGTGCCAGTAAATGACCATTTCCAATAAAAGAGAATCTAAGCATCACCCCTTGACGGTTAATGGCATTACCATCTTTGAATGCCTAACTATACCCTAAGGTATGAGGATTTGCAAATGCAAATTGATAAGAATGATGATAAGTGAAAATGATGTAATGTAAGGTACAGTAGCAGCATTTTGCTGACCTGGTTTATAAAGCAGGATTATAGTAGGTTGATCAAGGGTGTATTCGAACAGTTGCGCCTTGATATGAGCATTGGATAGCTGAATAGTTTAGCAGAAGACAGGTGAAACAGTGATTGTAAAGGAAGTGAGTGGTTGCTATGATAAATATGATTTGGAGTCAGAAGTTCAGAGCAAATTTAAGTCAGATTTTGAGAATGCAAAATGTCTGATTCCTCCTGGGATGATAACAGTGGATCAATTGAATTAGTGCCAAATGCACAGAGTTTATGGAAAAGGCCAAAGCCAATGGATCAGGCATTCCCAAAATTTAATGGAGGAAATTGTAGTTAACAAAGACTGGACGCAGTGGATGAGAGATATAAAGGGTGATTGCAGAATTCGAAAATGATCTATGTCTGAGGGTCGTGTGACCAAGTAGTGGATGAAAGGATGATGTGTACTCAGGATAAATCCCTAAGGGACTCTAGAATGACAAAGCAGGGATGGGAAGTGAATCCATTGCTAGAGATGCTTTAGTGTCAGTTGATAGATTAATTCATTTCTTGAAAGTTGATCACAAAGCAGGAAAATAGAAGATTGCCAAGAAAAAGTTAACAATGCCTATGGGAATATGATGGATCTATAAGAAAAGGAGGTAAATCAAAGAGAAAATCGAGAAGAAGAAAAGAAGACAGGAATACTTCACAGATCTTCAGTATGATTGAAGATGTGTCTGACTCCATTTGGCTTTCAACTTCTGATGCAATACAGCAAGGCTACTGGAATCTTTGCTACATATTTTACAGAAGAACATTCCAAAAATGAAAAGCATTCACAACAGTTAGGATGGAACATTACTTTCAGAATTATGATTGAGCATGATCTGCAGAACGCTAAACACATGCAGAGTGCTCAGAACATGGCAGTGGTAAATATCAAGCCAA
The DNA here is from genome assembly GCF_020745735.1 of Hemiscyllium ocellatum. NCBI lineage: Eukaryota > Metazoa > Chordata > Chondrichthyes > Orectolobiformes > Hemiscylliidae > Hemiscyllium > Hemiscyllium ocellatum. The sequence continues at coordinate 23,711,428 of NC_083422.1, forward strand.
AGACCCGCTTACCGCTATATTTCCTTCACGACACTTAAAAGCTACTTTCAATTTCACTTTAATAATCTTGGTTTTGATTACTGTCAGAATTGCTGAAGCAGTGGTGTACATATTTTCTACCTTTCACTGGTATTTGTGCTGCTGTCACGCCTTGTATAATAAACCAATTTGTCTCCTCACTTATGAATAAAATACAGTAAAATGACTAAATTGTTGTGCCAATTATTTCTGCCTGCTTCCCCTCTCCCCCAAAGATCTGAACAAACATCAGGTGGAGCACACCTAATTTTCATCCAATCTAACCTGGGTCCATTGCAGTTTCTGCACTGAGGTCGCAGTATTATCAGGATTAGTACTCCAAAGGAGTCCAGTTACTGCTGCAGGCTTGAGGGTCCAAGAGCAGCAGGTTATGGGCTCCCAGTCCCACGATCACCCAGAAAAAAACTTACAATTTGTTCCTGTATCACCTTGCATTATATTTTTGCTTACACCCATCAATCCTGCAATTTGAGTAAGATGTACTATAAGGAAGAAGTTGCCTTGACAGTAGGTATCACTCCATTTTGGGCCTTATCCAGGAGAGGCCCAGGAAAATGAGATGGGAGACACAGTGATATCACTGCAATTTTATTTGCATTACTATTTTAATGTTTGTGCTTATGAGGCTATGCAAGCTCTGTGGGGAAGCCCCTGGAAGCTGGAGAGCTGATCATTTGGCATCTCACCGAATCACTTCCTTTTGCCTGATGTCAGGAAACTATGCATTTGGAGCAAGCATTTGGAAAAAGAAAAATTAATTTTCTAAAGTAAAATGGATGACATTTCAAACATATTCATATGTAAATTAAGTAGATGGTACAAATACAATACCTCCCTCTTTCATTACACTGTACAAAATAAAAGGAATTTTCAAAGACAAGGTGTAGTGCAGAAAACAGCAAAAAAAGTGCCTTTAGATAGTAGCTCTGATTTCAGCCAGAAAATATAGTGCCATTCTTTGCTCTGAGTACAGTGTTAGAAATCCTTTGTTTTTGGATTATTTTTGTGTTGTCTTCACTTGTGAAACACTTCATTACAAAGACTATACCCTGGGTCTCTGCACATATTGTGAAAATGAGATTCTACATTAAACTCTACACTAAACAGCAAGCGTACAACTATTTCAGGTGCAATCAAATAAGATGTAACAGCATAACTATACTGAAGGTAAAGGAATTTCACTTGGAATTTACAATCTACTATCAGAATCACTGGCAATTTATAAACTGCTGCCAGGATCATTGGCAATTTACAAAAAACTGCTGGGATCACTGGCAATTTACAAATTGTTAATCTTTTACAAGCAATGCCAGAATCACTGGAACGTACTCGCTGAAATGCTGATAGAGGCAGCAACCTTTCTCGCATTTAAATATCATTTGAATATGTACCTGAAGTGCTGTAGCCTGTATGGCTTTGGACCAAGTGCTGAAAAGTAGGTTTTGGCTGGATTGCTCTTCCTTGGCTGACATAACCAGAGTGGGCAAAATGGCACCTTCTGTGCTGGAAATTTCTACAGTTTTGTGATTTGTGTTTTTATCTGGTGAGTGTTAAAGCAGACAAGAAACCATTATGGGGTGGAGATGAGAGGGGGGTGGGGATGAGAGGGGAGGAAGGAATTCTCACGTTTGGCCACAATAACACGAGTAGGAAAATTGTAGAAACCTTGGAAAAGGCCACAGTTTGTCTGGCCCAGTGGGGGGTCGTTTTTTCCCACAATGTCTAGAGTGACAAATCAAGTTTCAGGAAAAGTTGCTAAAAATGTAGAGGCAAACCCAGAATTAAACTTTAATTAAAAGGTTATGACAGATCACTGAATCAATAGAAATATTTAAGCATTATGGAGACAAAGTAGTGGCCTGTGAAAAGACTAGAAAATGGGAGTAATGAAAGGAATAGAACTCTAGAAAGTCCAGAAATTAGGTGTGTAAGTAAAATGGTTTCAAAGTGAGCAAAATAACTATATTATCTAAATGTATGTACCCTGAGTACAGCCAAAAACACCTTGTAAGGAAGCTTGTGGGAATTGGAAGTGGGATCACGGACAACTTCTACAATTCACTTTTGACTGCATTCACACCCAGATAGGGCATGTTGACCTGGTAGGAACACTGGCACTGGGTACTGGGTACCAAACTTCCGACAGTCAAACTTCTGCACTGGAAAACAGGAAACCAACTTAAAAGTTGCAGTTCAAACTGCCACCATCAAATGACAGGCATGAGAGTGATCTGGGAAGCTGGCATGCAGGCCAGAAGTTGTACTTTGTTCACCTTCATTCCCAATACTAATAAGGCCCAAAACATCTTCCAAGGTATTTGACAACAGCAAATCCCAAACATTTTGGTTGAAGAAATTCTTTTTGAATTTACGGGTAAACATAGACTTCTATCTAAATCATAACACAATATCATAATATGAAAGTACTGTATGCTAATAACGCTTTTAAAAAAAGAAAAGTAATTAATTATAGTTATCAATGGAATGGATGTGTCTGCTTCTAGCTGGGGAAACTGCTTGGTGAGAAATTTGGCTATGATACTTGTGAATCATTTTATACAAAAAAAAAATTTCAGTGAAACGTTGCACAGCGTTGTCCCCAAAACATCTGTAAAATCCCACTGAATTTAATTTACTCAGTGTGATGAGACAGTGATCTTCCATAGTACTGGCACAGTGGCTGGATGATGGTGTGAGACTAGTTTGACAACGTTGCACATCTCTTTAAGAGAAAGTGCATCAATGCAAGAGGTTGCAAACTTTCAGCACATCTCTCCACAGACGAGATAGAATTGTGTAGGACTGACAGGGTCTCAAGCTGCTGGCTGGAGAGCCAGTGAGAGTTCTATATTGATGCTTTTCAGCACGATCCTCCATATCTTGTGCCACTCCGCTCCCTCCCAAACTTTTAACAGACTATCAAGGCATTCCCCACAATCGAGCACCCTGAGGGTGGAAATACGATTTGTTGAGGGCAGCCAGCCAATTAGAGGCTTGTTGCTCTTCCATGCACAGCGGTGCTTCTGGAGAGTCAGTGGCTCCTATACCTGCTTGAGTCTTTAGGCAGGAGCAGACAGGCGAGTGATGTTGGGAAAGGGAGTAAAGGGGTTGGGGGGTTATATGGGACTGGGGATTTGGCAACAAGGAAAGGGATGTGGCTTTCAGAAGCCCCTCCCTTCCCAATACCAAGCCCTTCAATCAGGCACTGAGAGTCTTTGTTCAATGGATATCCCTAGCCATACCACAGGGAGCTGCAGAGAAATACACGTCAGTGTTTGATTGTTATGCATCTTGCACGGCCAGATGCTTATCCATCAACAGGTTAACACAAGCTGCATCAAGATGAGGTTCTTAAGTGGGCATTAAGTGCCCACTGTCTGTCACTACAGACCACCAGGATCCAAGATTGCAGTATGAGAGGTACTTAGACACTGTCTGGTGAAGTATGGAGTGGGGCAGCATTAATTTCCTGTCACTAAACAGTGATACATCATGTAACTTCAAATAAGAGGATGTCCAGAACTTCCCTTCACAGATCTAGAGTGACTCATGATCCTAATCACGTTTAATCACGTTGATTAAACGTTGGCACTGTGTCAGAACAGTGGAATCTCTTGTTGAATTAGATTTAGTGTACCTCCCTTTGCATTCTTTCCATTGTGCATACAATGGAAAACTTATAAATATAACTGTCCCTCTCTGTCTATCATACAGTTGGTGCATTGCCCATTGAACTCTTATTTTTACACATGTTTGTTTTAAACACTTTCAAGTCACAAATCATCCTGTAACTGTGAAATCAGCATACAAAGAAGCTGTTTGTTGCTGACATATATGTTATATTAAGGTATTATACAAGTATTGTGTATGCATATATGTATTTTTATGAGGGCTAAACTTGTTACTGCTGGGCAACTAACTGAAATGAAGTCAAACCTCAGGGACAGTAATGTGTACCCACAGACTGCTGAGGCCATCCACATTTATTGGCGAAGCCCTGGCAGTGACAGTGCAAAATTCTGTTAAATAAATTCTGTCCATTAAATAAATATGGCACCAGCATTATGCTGTAGGGTACCATAAACGTGCATTCCATATAATTTGAAACCATTGTCTGGTTGCTGTATCTCTAAGGGTTCAATACTTTCTGATGAAATACGAACTGTAAACACACACAAAATAATCTCACTGTTTATTAATAACCAAAAAATATCAACTTTCGGAAACGTTTAAATACTCCTGTATTGACCCCAATGCACTTTATTGGAGGAAATGGGAGGTGGGGCCAGAAAATGTTCAGCTTCCATGAAAGATCGTTATTATTTTTTCACACAAGGATGTCATTTCTGCTGGGAGGAAATGCCTCGTCATGCCAAAAAAATGCTAGTGAGTTACAATTACACTGAACTATAAGTGTATGTATTTATAATCCATGGACAGAAATTGGAAATCATCCAGGTGCCAGAAATGACTGTTAATGATATCATGTGGATATTCCTTAGGTCTATTATTTTAACAGGGGCTTTGCTCCTCGGGATACCAATATGCTAACTGTCCACCCATTAATGTTGACAACTGTTATTTCGAGGCAAATGTGTGGAACAAATCTTTACTGAGTGTGACCACGTCCGAAAAGACAGGCTGATAACTCGTGTGCAACAATGGGAGGCAAGACTCTGTGTAAGGCACGTAGCTGCCAGTGGATGTCAAAATAGCTACAGAGTATCCAAGCCTGGTGTGAGCGAGATAAGCAACTGAGCACCTTCAGAGAACACATCAGCTGGAAAAGAGTTCGTGAGCAGTCGGAACCAGTATCACTTCGAATTATGAATCCAATGTCATAGAGCTGCAGAAAGCAAAACAAAAAGCTTGGATCCAAGGAAGCAGAAAATAAAGAAAAAATACATAAAGAAAATACTCTTTTTAAAAAAAAATCCCCCGTTAACAATTAAAAGTCGAAAGAATGAAACTCCACACTTGTAACTTATTTCTCAGCGCCAAGCAGATTATCTGACAGTAATTAAAACCATAAGACCATAAGACATAGGAGTGGAAGTAAGGCCATTCGGCCCATCGAGTCCACTCCGCCATTTAATCATGGCTGATGGGCATTTCAACTCCACTTACCAGCACTCTCCCTATAGCCCTTAATTCCTTGTGACATCAAGAATTTATCAATCTCTGCCTTGAAGCCATTTAGCGTCCCAGCCTCCACTGCACTCTGCGGCAATGAATTCCACAGGCCCACGACTCTCTGGCTGAAGAAATATCTCTGCATTTCTGTTCTGAATTTACCTCCTCTAATTCTAAGGCTGTGCCCACGGGTCCGAGTCTCCTCGCCTAACGGAAACAATTTCCTAGCGTCCACCTTTCCAAGCCATGTATTATCTTGTAAGTTTCTATTAGATCTCCCCTTAACCTTCTAAACTCCAATGAATACAATCCCAGGATCCTCAGCCATTCCTCGCATGTTAGACTTGCCATTCCAGGGATCATCCTTGTGAATCTCCGCTGGACACGCTCCAGTGCCAGTATGTCCTTCCTGAGGTGTGGGGACCAAAACTGGACACAGTACTCCAAATGGGGCCTAACTAGAGCTTTATAAAGGCTCAGTAGCACAACGGTGCTTTTATATTCCAACCCTCTTGAGATAAATGACAACATAGCAAGCTCTTCCTTAATCACATATTCAACCTGCATGTTTACCTTTAGAGAATCCTCGACTAGCACTCCCAGGTCCCTTTGTACTTTGGCTTAATGAATTTTCTCACCGTTTAGAAAGTAGTCCATGCTTGTATTCTTTTTTCCAAAGTGCAAGACTTCACATTTGCTCACGTTGAATTTCATCAGCCATTTCCTAGACCACTCTCCCAAACTATCTAGATCCTTCTGCAGCCTCCCCACTTCCTCAGTACTACTTGCCTGTCCACCTAATTTCGTATCATCGGCAAACTTCGCTAGAACTTCATCCAGATCACTAATATATAACGCGAACAGTTGCGGCCCCAACACTGAACCCTTTGGGATACTGCTTGTCACTCCAATTATTAGGTTCTCCGACTGGAATAGGCAAACTCTAAGGATTTCAGTTTGTATTTAGCACCCTAGAGCAGGAACCTTGCACTGTTCAACATGTGGGGACCAGGCAAATGTGATACTCAGTCATACAACAGAAACAGACCTTTCGGCCCAACTCGTCCACACCGACCACACTACACCGAAAAAAGATCTTGTCCCAGGTGCCATCATTTGGCCCAATCCTTCCTATTCATGTATCCATCCAGATGTCCTTTTAAATATTGTAATTGTACCTGTCTCCACCATTTCCTCTGGCAGCTCGTTCCAGACTTGCACTATTCTCTGTGTGGAAAAGTAACCCCTCATATCCCTTTTGAATCTTTCTCCTCTCACCTTATGCTCATGTCTTCTAGTTTTGGACTCCCCAACCCCAGGGAAAAGACCTGGGCTATTCACCCTATCCAAGCCCCTCATGATTCTGTAAATCTTCATAAGGTCACCCCTCAGCCTCCAAAGCTCCAGGGAAAATAGCGCCAGCCTTTCCCTTTAGCTCAAGCCCTCCAATCCCACAACATTATTGTAACTTTTTTTCTGAACTCTTTCAAGTTTAACATCTGTCCTAAAGCTGAGAGACCAGAAATAAATGCAGTATTCTAAAAATGGCCTAACCAATGTTTTGTACAGCTGCAATATAATATCCTATCAGTACATTGACCGGTGAAAACAAAAGTGCCAAATGCCTTTGTAACCATCCTGTCTCCTTTTCAAGGAAACATGCACCTGCACCCCTAGGTTCTTTTGTTTGGTAACACACCCCAGGGTGCCACAATCTACTGTATAAATCCTGCCCTGATTTGCCTTACTAAAGTTCAAAACGTTTCTCAAAATTTAAATCCATCTGCCACTCCTCAGCCTATTGGCTCATCTGATTAAGGTCCTGTTGTACTCTGAGATAATCTTCTTCACTGTCCACCACACCATCAATTTTGGTGTCATCTGCAAATTTATTAACTATACCGCCTTTACTCATAGCCAAATTGGCAGCATTTAACTATATGTGCACCTGCTGGAAGCCACTGTCTAATTTGCGCATAAATAATAGCATACAGCATTGGGTTCAATCCAAAAAGAACCCAAAATAACAGGATATTGTTAAAACTCTAAGAGTACCAGAGCTTCTTTATCAATGATTTAATAGAAGAGCAGTCACTTTCTACATGCAAAACAAATATGAATGTTGACTTGCACATTCACAAAGAGACTCAGTTTGCTAACTTCACTGTTTCCATTTGTGTGTGCAAAAGGTAAAAGAAGATAGTTTAGGAAAATTAATTTTCTGTGGTCATGCTGAACTCAATTCAGACTAACCCAATTTTATACTTCCTGCCTCCTTGGTTTACTTTCATGCAGGGAAGTATTGCATCACGCTCTAAGCATAAAATAACCACTTTCATAACTTTTACATGTATTACTAAACTTCATATACTCCTATAATCAATTACATTATCACTTACATTCTTAAATATTCTCAACCCTTCTATAACACATATGACACTGCTCTCTCATCTCTCACATGTGGGTGTCAAGTTTACCCAACACAAAGCAGAAATGGGTTCCTTGGCTTAATGTTATTACTTAAGCAAGTCAAACATTCTGCATCTTCAAACTAAAGTGACACCAACTGAGCACACAGCATCCAAACTCCTAACAACAGCTGCTTTAAAAAAAATTACTTCTGCATGATACATTTTGTGAGACATATGTATTGGATTCCACATGCAACACAACTTCAAGTATTTATCACATTCATTATTGGCATTGGACTTTGCTGGCTGGGCCAATCACCATTCACTTCCTATCCCTAGTTGTCTTTAAGCAAAGTTAAAAATCACACAACACCAGTTTATAGTCCAACAGGTTTGATTGGAAGCACACTAGCTTTTGGAGCGACGCTTCATCACCTGATGAAGGAGCATCGCTCCGAAAGCTAGTGTGCTTCCAATCAAACCTGTTGGACTATAACCTGGTGTTGTGTGATTTTTAACTTTGCACACTCCAGTCCAACACCGGCATCTCCAAATCATGTCCTTAAGCAGGTGGTGATGATCTGCCTTCCTGAATTGCTGAAATCTATTTGTTGTTGGAAAACCGACAATGCTATTAGGGAGGGCCTTCCAGCATTTTGACCAGTGACGGTGAATAAATGGTAAGTTAGGGTGGTGACTGGCTTGGAGGAGAGTATGCAGATCATGGTATTTCAATATATCTGTAATGCTTGACCCTTTAGGGGGTAGTGCTCATAGGACTGGAAGGTGCTGTCTAAAATGTCTTGCTGAGTTACTGTAATGCATCTATTGGATGGTACGCATTACTGCTACTGTGCATCAGCGGTGGATGGAGTTAATGTTTGAGAATGTCGTGCCAATTAAGCATGCTGCTTTGTCCTGGATAGTGTCAAGCTTTTTGAGTGTTCTTGGAACTGCACTCATCCAGGCAAGTGGAGAGTATTCCATCAGGCTCCTGACTTGTCCCTTGGAGATGGTGACTGTCTAAAGCCCATTCACCATCTCCAAGAGGAGAGTCAAGAGATGAAGTACTTGCTGCAGGATTCCTGGTGTATGACTTCCTCTTCTAGCTGCAATATTATATAGCTAGTCTAATTCAATTTCTGATCTCTGGTAACTCTCAGGATGATTGTTACCCCACACAATTTTAGGCACCTGGAGCAGCAGGATTCATGGCACCCAGAGTGCAGGAATTGCTTTGTTTTCTATCCTTCTCTGCTGCTGCTTTGCATCATTATTAAGGTGTTTGGACCCAGAGCATGTTGCAGCTTGATCGACCAATTGTTGCCACTTTGAATAATCTGTAGCAAGCTCCTTCATGTCATTAATGTAAATAGTGCCTCGCTTCAAGAAAAGCTTCAGAGCATCTTTGAAGCAGTTTCTTTGTCCTGCTCTAGAACATTGGCCACATGAGAGTTGAGAAAACAGGTAAAGAGACATTTTTTAAGCCATCTAGGTACAATGTGCAGTCCGTCACAGATGGTTTTGCAAGATTTTTGCCAGAATGCTTATAAAGATGGCTTCAAGAAGGATACCAGTGTTTGCTCAACAGACTCCCATTGAAGCTGGAGAATGCAGTAGAAATCTTGCTGGTGTAATTTCTCTGTGCATCACTAATATAGGTTCCAGGCCTCACTTAGTACAGGACTGTGATGACAACAACTGCTCTATACACTAGGACCGAGTCCTGTCACATTCAGTAACAGAGGTCAAAATGGCCATTAATGTGCTTCTCACCAGGCAATCACCTAATCAGGTTTTATTTCCCTTCTTGACAGAACTTTAGCTGAAACTAATCTTTTACCGAAACAAAATAGCAATGAAGTAATATCATTGAGCTCTACTTACTGGGGACAGAGAATACAATGTTTTGGGACAAAGAAAATTCAGCTATATTCTTTCTGACAGATCAGGGGTAATTTATCTTTGTCAAGTTCTTTATACTATTTGTGTCACCTGAGACTCACCTTTAAACTACACAACCTCCATAATGTCAGCTTCGCCACGACCGTCTGAGCCCATATTATGGAAACCCTCCTCCATGCCTTTAACACTCCGATCCATCCTGTTTGCCTCCTATTTCAAACCTGCATAAGCTCTGCTGTGCGTATGTTATATCCCATTCCAAGTTTAGTTCACTCGTCATCCTGATCTTTGTTGGCCCACAATACCTCCCACTCCCCCACGACCTAAAAGTTAAAATTCCTTTCCTTGTTATTCCAACAATTAGTTGTCTCTTCCCTCCTTAACTCTGTTACCTTTTCCAACACTACCACTCCCTCCAATCCAAACTCCCAATTCTCCTGTTTGGTATAGACTCCCCCTCACTCCCCCACCCAAAATCTCCCACCGCACCATCATTCCATCATCCAACCACTGGCTTTATAACTTTAGTAACTGAGCCATAGTTCTGGAATTATTTTCCAGTCCTTTACTTCCCCAACTTATTTGTTCCTTTTAAGATCCTCCTTAAGGTTACTTCTTTACCTAAATATTTGATCACTGTCCCATTATTACCTTCCTCAGTGCAGCATTTACCGTTTTTGCTTTTGCCTATACAAAATGTCTTGGCAGTTTGTCCTTTGTTAAAGCCATCATAACCAAGCAAGATATTGATGATGTCAGACTATCATAAGCAGTATTATACATTATCCAATGTCATCATGTGCCAATTTTTTGTATTCTTTTCATCCCCTCCTACTATCTTCCTAGTCCTTGCATCCCCTCCCTGCTGCACTGTTGGAGATGCCCTTTTTGAATGAGACTTTAAATCGGATTCTGCCTACACTGCAATAGATTTAAAATCTCTCATGATGACAGGGCATTTCTGAAATTTTATCTCAACAAAGAAATAAAGTTTGATTTGCATTTAGATGCTGTTTTTCATGATATTTGGCCATCCCAAAGAGGAGGAGAAAATGAGGACTGCAGATGCTGGCGATCAGAGTCGAGAGTGCAGTGCTGGAAAAGCAAAGCAGGTCAGGCAGCATCTGAGAAGCCGGAGAATCGACATTTCGGGCATAAGCCCTTTATCAGGAATGAGGCACCCAAAGAGTGTTACAGCCAATCAGTACATTTTAAAGTTTAGTTTTGTAACGTAGGAAGTACAGACTCAACTGGAACGCAGCAGGGTCCCATAAATACCAACATCATAGGTGACCAGATCATCTGTTTTTACTGGTTGGTTGATGGAGACTTAATATTGGCCAATATACAAAGGGAAGTCCACTGCAGTTCAACAAAAACAGTGCCATGAAATCTCTAAGTCCATCTGCGAAGGCAGACAGAGCTTGGTTTAATGTCTGATCTGAAATATGGTAGCTTCAGTAGTACAGCTCTCCCTTGTCACTGTACCAATCAAGTGTGTTGTATCAATTTAGATTTGTGCAAAAGGTCCTGGACCCCTCAAACTCCTAACACAGAGGAAAGATTGCTACCAACTGAGTCATGGTTAACACAAACTGACATTGCCGTAGTTACAGTTGAATGTGACATACTTTTCTAAAGCATTTGGTGCAAACTGTCTCATATAGAACATGTCTCCAAGGAACCATTATCAAATCAATGTGAGATGTTGCTGTTGTCACATGGTATTAATTGTCACTTTTCAGCTTAGTAAACAAAGAGATGTGAATAGGACTCTGAGGATTGCTGTGTACAATTATCATTGTGGGAAGATATCATTAACATCCATTCATGTCAGCACTACAGCCCTTCAATTTGCTTCCAAAGAGCCAGCATGAACTCCTACAGCAGCATATGGCACAACTATCGCTGGATTCTTTCAGGAATTTTACATTCTAATTTGTAATCTACTGCACTGTTCAATGTTTTAACAATTATATATTGCTGAATTCATTATATGATTGAAATATAGTTCATTCTAGGTGAGTCCTGGTGTAAGATTTCTACACAGTGTTAAATGATCTTTTCTTGTTGCAAATGCTGATAAATATACCATGTATTTTCCAGCATCTTCTACCTGCACTTCATTGTTGTTTTGCCCTATCTTTAATGTATTATCTGCTCTTGGCTCTCCAAACACCACTTCCATTTCTGTTGCATTATTGTGCATTTTTTAAGAGGGCACCTTTTAAACTTCTAAATTAGCTATTTTAATTTTTGTGAAATTACATGAATTACAGAGGCCTGTTCCTTTAAGGTGTTCAATATCTTTTTTTGTCTTTTCTGAAATGGACCTCTCTGAAAACGATCCATTGTAACTTACCTCCTTCACTCATTTTGGCAAACACTTGACCTGTTCTCTGCATCTACTTATGACAGTGGGGTTGAAAATGGGAACACACTGTGCAGTGAAATGCCATCACCCATGACCATAGATGTAACTGCTAAAGTGCCATTATACTGTGCCAAATGCTGCTTTAATTTTCTTGCATGTACATGGCCTGTCATGACCTTTCATTGCCCCTCAGCATTTCACAACCAAAGTCCTGTATATTTAAAGCTTAGTAACTTCTGCAATATGGGCTAACACAGAAGTCTTCTGTGCCCCACAGAAACTTCACCACAAAGAACAATGAGATATTTAATAGGATAAACTGCTTTAGTGATATTATTTATAAACCTTCACTGAGACACTGAGTGAACTCCCCTGCACTTTTGTTTTGGCAAATTGCTTGTTTATATCCATCTAACAATTCAGACAGGATTACTGGTTCCTATCTCAACCAAAATACCACAGCTCTGACAGTCTGGCATCACCTCAGTACTGCATCAAAGAATGGGCCTGGATTACACTTTTGGTACAAAAGCAACCCAATGCAGATACTTAAAATCTGAAATAAGACAAAAAACATGCTGTAAATACTCTGGTCTGGCAGCACCTGTGGATAGAGAAACAAAGTTGCATTTCAGGTCACTGGCCTTGCATCAGAACTGGGAAAGTTACAGAAGGATTTAAGCAAGTGAAAGAAGATGAGTTTTCATGTGCTGATTTGGGTTTCTCCATTTTTCACTCTCTACTTGTTTTGGATGCAGCTATTCAAAAATCTGCCTTTCCCATTTCTAGATACATCTTTTGTTTCTTTATATGTCCCTTTGACACTGCTTTTGGCCTGTGCCATCAATCTTCTTGTCATTTAACTTCTGCTTTCCACATTATCACAGATCTTCCCTCTTGTTCTTTTTGCCTCCTGCTTTTTCTTTTCGCTTACTTCCAACTTGTTACATTTTCAACTCTTTGCAGTTCTGATTAAAGATCATCAAATCTCATGCTTTCCCCAGTTATGCTAAACCTGCTGAATATTTGTACTATTTTCTGTTTTTATGTCTTCAAAGGCTTGGAGTGGGAGCTTGAAGTCTTGAATTAAATGCACAGGATGCTGGTGAGGCCTCTTCTGAAATACTGTGTGCAATTCTGGTCGCCTTGTTATAGGAAGGATATTATGGAACTGGAGAGAGGTCAGAAAAGATTCACAAGGATGTTGCTGGGAATGGAGGATTTAAGTTATAAAAATAGGTTGAATGGGCCAGAACCTTTATTTATTAGAGCGTAGGAGGTTGAGGGGTGACCTGATGAAAGTTTGTAAAATCGTGAGGGGCATATATAAGATGAATAGAAAAGGATTTTCCCTAAGGTAGGGAGTTCAAAACTAGGGGGCATATTTTATGGTGAGAGGAGAAAGATTTGAAAAGGACATGAGGGACCACATTTTTAAACAGAGACTGGTTAGTGTGAGGATTGAACCGCCAGAGGAAGTGGTGGATGCAGGTGCAGTTACAACATTTAAAAGACGTTTGGATAAGTACATGAATAGGAAAGGTTTGGAGGCACATGGGTCAAATGCATTCAGGTGGGACTAGTTTGGTTTGGGAACATGGTCGGCATAGACTAATCTCTCCATGCTCTCTGACTCTGTGTATTGCATTCATGATCACAACTCTTATGAAAATGTATGCAATAATTACATTAGGTCTATTTGACCAATATCACTGTTGAATAATCATGCTGTTGCAACTGTCCAGATTGCATGCAATGTTTCAATATTGATTCAAATATTACTGGTTGCATCCACATTGATGCATGAGTATGAGAAACAATTAAAATATATCTGAATCTACATTATCTGACTGCTAGTGATCTTCGGTAATAATTTCTACAGAGTGCAGTACATTTTTGGAAGAAAGCTTTTAATGTTTTACTGTCTTTTCAAGGAAAAGGAGAAGCAACATATTTGACACAAGGGATTATTACATATTACACAACATTGCAGTAAGAGGGATCTGTCTTAGGAAATGAATTGCTTTAATAAAGCATCAAGTGCCGTTCTGTTCAATGCAAGGCGTACATTGTAATCAATGTTTTGTAGTTTTATAGTAGTTGCATGTTGTATATTTATTCAGGAAAATGTCCAATGTCTTTTCTTGTTGAGCTCAGCATCAAATCTCTCCTTTAAAAATAGGTAGAAACAACAGGTACAGCTTAAGACTTGAACCCAGTTTGTCTGTTCACAATGAATTAAATTAACAGCATTGCTTTCACAGAATTATATTGAAAATAATAGATGCAATAAAGAAAGAGAGTGGTAGAATATTCTTCTGGATAACACTAGATGCCAACACAGCATATCCAAAAATATTTTAAATCTAACAAAATATTTTGTGAAGTACTATCACTATTGGACCATTGTAAACATGTTAAAAAAGTTAGACAGCAAGATCCCACAAATGGCTTTGGAAATAATGACCAGATAATTCATTTTGTAATAAGTTAAAAATCACACAACACCAGGTTATAGTACAGCAGGTTGTGCCACCTGATGAGGAAGCAGCGCTCTGAAAGCTACTGCTTCCAATTAAACCTGTTGGACTATAACCTAGTGTTGTGTGAGTTTTAACTTTGTACACCCCAGTCCAACACCGGCATCTCCATACCATTTTGTAATGGTTGATTAAGGGTTAAATAATATTCAGCATACCGGGGAGAACTCCCTCGCTTTTCTTTGATAATGGTGCATGGGAACTTTTATGTCATCTGAAAGGATAAACTGAGACATTTGTTTACATCACACCCAAAAGCCACCAACTCACATAGTGCTACACTGAATTCGATTATGTGCTCAGATCTCTGATATGGGATTTGAATCCAAAAGCTGTTGATTCAGAGGCAAGTGTGCTACCACTGAACCCACGCTAATAAGTGTGGTTATGCCAATAACTACGTATTTAGGAACAGACAAAAAAGTGAAGGTCTTGCTAATAAAAGTTATGAAATTGGCTTCCTGTAATGTCATGGTCAAACAAGCCTTTTGACTATCTAAACCGACATAAACATAAATCATGATGATGAATTAGTTAACCCCAGTTATATTTTTTGATTTGATTACTTACAGTGTGGAAACAGGCCCTTTGGCCCAACAAGTCCACACTGACCTGCAACCTACCCAAACTCATTCCCCTACATTTACCCCTTTACCTACCACTACGGGCAATTTAGCATGGCCAATTCACCTCACCTGCACATATTTGGACTGTGGGAGGAAACCGGAGCACTGGGAGGAAACCCACACAAATGCAAGCAGAATGTACAAACTCCACGCAGACAATCACCTGAGGCGGGAATTGAACCTGGGTCTCTGGCACTATGAGGCAGTGGCACTAACCACTGTGCCACTGTGCCGCCCACTGACACAAAGTGTTACTGATTCAAATATGACTGGATCATAATAGAAAACTTCAAAGAAGTTTTGAAATAATCTGATATTCCACGACTTAATTAGACGGAGATGAAATGCTGTCATATATGGTGAATTGAGGAGCTCATCTTCCAGTGCCTCAATTAAAGACCCAAACTTAGTTGATATCTTGAGTTGCCATTTCAAACTTATCAGGTTCACACCAACAATGATGCAAGAAAAACTATTGCTCAAATTTTTCTTTGGAAGCTTGCAAATATTATTTTTTAAAAATCAATAAAATTATTTTGTTTTCTTCAACTAGTCAGACTCAACACAGAATACATTCTCCCTCTTTGACCTAGCTCCTATATCATGCTTTAAGATATTTCAATGATCCATTTATTTACCAAAAATGTGAGTAAATTTGTACATTTTTGGGAAGCATGACTTATCCTTACACATTTTGGGCATCTGTAATGTGCAGACTTACTTCCTCCTACTCGTATTTAAACTTGGAGAACACCAGTAACAGCCTACAGTTAGATAAGGTCACTAATTCATTTACCATTTATCACAAATGCTGTGGATAATCTACTTCAGAATTATTGTTCTAAGATCATTTTCATTCAGAGCTGTAAAAATTTCATAAAAGCATCTGAATACACATTCTTTATCCTGAAATCCTGACAGTTAATATTGATCATTTATATCCAGTTACTTTAATATGAAGGAAAATTCCATTGATAAAGATATTGAAGTGTTAGATCATTTCAGATAGTCAAGCTGAACTGAGGATAGAATTTGAATACCTTTTCATGCATAACTATTCCCTTACTATAGTTCATTAATTCACAACAATATCAAATTTTGATATGATAAAATGTAGTGATTTTTGAAAAGATATGTATACTTGGCACAAGAAAATTAAATATTTATTGCTTTGAACAGAAAATATAACATTGGGAACCTATAGAGTTCTGAGTGATCTTGAACATCTTGGACACAGTGAGCTGTGTTAGAGCCTCTCTCTAACTATTACATTTAGTGAGGGGAAGCCTAATGATTTAAGTTCTGTGTTCAGAATTTCTGGCTGACAGAGTCTATTAGAGTACCTGAGAAATAAATTAATTCCTGAAGTTTTTTTTTGAAAAATCTTGATTCATTTTAACAAGTGTTAATGTACAGAAGTCTTCTCCAAATATTTTCACATCTAATTCATCCAACAAACAGAGAGAGTGAATATGTGCGCAATTAATGTGAAACGTGGTTGGGAACAGGTTATCAATCAGTTGAAGATTGGGAATATGCAATAAAGCACTGTTTGAGATGAATGAATAGTGACTAAAGGAAAACCTTTCTCCCCTTTAAAGCACAGAACTTTGGATTATTCTGCAAGAAGGAAGATTTGAAAAATGTCAAAATGCTCACACGCAATACTTCTGGTAGTGTTAGGAAGAAGTAACTCTTGAACACAGCAAGATCCTATGGGCAACAATGACCTGTCGACTATTTTTAGGTTCGTTGGTTAAGACAAGAATATAGACTATCAGAACTATTTGTCCTTCATTAAGTTAAAAATCCCAGTCCAACACTGGTATCTCCAAATCATGACTACTATCCTTCATTAAGGATTTCAACGTCCTCCTGAGTCGACCGATGGGACCTCAATGTTGTCTCGACAGTAACGGACAGCATTTCTCTTGACACTCTCTATTGTACTGGAATGTTAGGCCTGGTGATACTGGGGCTGTAAACAGACTAGCTCCTAGATTGAATGCAGAAGTAAACACAACAGCCTCAAAATTACTCCTGTGCTTCTTTATGCCAATATGCAGTCGATTTGGTCCCGTTTCCTCAGCTCTCAATACCTTTCATCAGAACAAAGTGATGTGTGTGCTCCCCCACTGTTCAAGCTGACACAGACCTGGCCCACTTATCAGCCACATTCACTCTTCCTGCAGTGGGTGTTCGAACTCCTGATTAATGGATTTAACATTCAAACAAGATGGAAATACTCAGCAAGTCAACCAGCTTCTGGGGCGACCTTTCATCTGAAAGCTAAAGTCCATCGTTCAGAATAGTTTAGATTCAGGTCCCTTTCTCCAGCCTGACCTGCTGAGCATTACTAACACTTTAGAACAGCTTTTATTTCAGATTTCTACAACCCGGCACTTCGCTTTTTGACAAATAATTTATGTTACCAAGTGCTGGGAACTTCTCACTTACATTCCCGACAAACCTTCCCAGAATCAAACAGGGTAGATTTTACTCAGGCCAACCAAGAACTCCAGGAGGAATCAGACATGTTAATGAGGGTCCCCCCTCTGAAATAAACATTACATTGCAGATTCCGGCGTAACTTTCAAAATTTCAAAGAGAACTCAGTGACTCGATCAAGTCTCCCTACAGTGACTATCCAACATCAGGAAAGAACCAAGTCAAGCTGTGTGTGTGTGTGTGTGGGTGTGTGTGCTGGGGGCTGCTCCCTCTTGGGATACATGGATTGAAGAGAGCTGTTCAGTTGATCCGAGCTGCCCTTTCTCAGCCGCTGTGCATTTCTGTCCACTTTTTCTATGTGTTTCCCAGAGACGTTGTTAAGAGTGTGAAGGCAGTTCAGGGCGAGTGTGCCAGACAGGAGGCTGCTCTGAGCCAGGGGTTTGCTGGGATGTCCACTGTAGAGAAGGGGGTTGACCCTCTCTGTATCCTGACCTGAACCCCGCGCCTTCCCTCCCAAAAAACCCAATGGAGATCATTGGCCACGGGGATATCCTTAAGGTTCTGAAAATGTATGCAATGTCAGTGCAGCTGGGGGCTGAAGTGTCGGTCAGGAATTGACACCCCCCGTGGAGAGAGAATGAGATAGAGGGGTGGGTGGGTTGGAGTTGAGGATGGGGCCAGCAGAGAGAGAGGCGGGGGGGAGCTGACCCAGGACAGAGCGACCTCCATCACCCCCTCCCCCAACTGTCCCCCTCCCCCAACTCTCCCAGCCCCCTTTTCCGGGACATTAGCTTTAACCAACACACACACACACACACAGGAACAAACCCCAGTATAGACCCAGGGCCTGTTTAGATAGAGTGCACTGAGCACAACCAGTGACTTCCAGAGGGGGAGAGCAGATCAGACTACCACAAAAGAAAGCTCCCCCAAAAATAGACACACACACAAGCCCGACCTATAACCCAGAGTGCGTGCAAAAAGAGAGGCATCAAAGAGAGGCAAGACTTACATCTTCAAACAGGGATCCGACGTTCGCTGTTGTCAGCAACACTCCGGTGCCCTGTGCAGGCGTCTTCACCGCCATAATCTGCAGATTTCTCAGCACACCTTTTGTTTCGGGATCAGTGGAGAAGAGAGAGAGAGAGAGCCTCGCAAACTGCCTGCCTGCCTGCCTGCTGCCGCTGCCCGCACTGCTCCTTATACCGTGGCTGCTGCTGCGATCTGAGCTCCTTCATTCATTCACAGACACACACACACACACAGCGCTTCTCCCTCCCTCTCTCTCTCTCTCCCAATCTGTGTGTGTGTATGTGTGTGTCTGTCTGTCTCTCTCTGAGTCTCAGGCTGTGAGAGGCTGCCTCTGCCTCTGGACTCGCTTCATTATCAGCCTCTGTCTCTCTGCCACCACCACCACCGCTTCAGACAACAACCAGAAAACTTTCTCCTTCCTTTCTTCCTTCTAACACAGGCCGATCACTGTGTTTCCAAACATTTCAAACACACACAGTCTCTCTCTCTGATCTTTGCCTCGGCTTTTTTTTCCGGGCAATCTGTCGCCCAGGAAACATTGCGTGAAATTGACTCGTAAGGCATGAATTTTTTTTAACATAAACTGTCCTGACGTCAGTTACCAGATTTGAAAAGTGTCCTGCCTCTTAAAAGGGCAACGCCTGCAATTTTTGGTGGAAGGGGGGAAGTGGGGTCTAACTTTGTCCAGGTTGGGGAGAGGGTTTCGGGATCAGTACGGGGTGTCAGAATGAAACATCTCAATACGAGACGTTCAGTCGGTCCACTGTTTGTTTGCTCAAAGGCATAGCTTTCTGCGCTCATTAATGATATTAAGGAGCTCTCTCTCGGACTGGGGAGTTTATTGTGAAGCGGGAAATCTAAACCCTTTAGGCGTGTTGCACAAGGCTGTGAATCCAAAAACAAGCCACGGAAGGTCAGTCATTTCAGCCAGATCTGATCTACCCCCTCTGTGCACCCAGGCTGCTTAAAGTGCTGTCCCGTTCTTCAGCTTGACCGGAGACAGTCAGTCAGTCAGTGTATGCGCGGGGCATCATCTTACCAACATGAGCTGGGAAGTGTCATTTACTGTCACTTTATTAATCCTCCGAAATGGACGCGCTGCGACAGGTTTTTGTTTCACATGAACACAGGAAGGCTTCCCGGTTGCATTGCTCAGATCGTGTAAACATCAAACTTAAAACAAAAGTGTTCTGTTCCCGAGGGAGGGTGAAACAAACAAAAGTTGTTGTTTCACAAAATGACAATGCGGCCGAGAGTCTATCCGAACTTCTGGACAGTGAAATTAGGTTCAAACAGGTCAGTCTGTTAAAGTGACGTTTCCTGCAATGCACCAGCCTTCCTGAGCACCAGCGCCTCAGGGTGTTCGGACTTTCAGGCAGCTCCTGACTGATGCCGTTGTTAAAAATGAGAGAACACGAGGTCATAGCCATAGAGTCATAGAGATGTAGAGCATGGAAACAGACCCTTGGATCCAACCTATCTACGCGGACCAGATATCCCAACCCAATCTAGTCCCACCTGCCAGCACCGGCCCATATCCCGCCAAACCTTTCCTATTCATATACCCATCCAGATGCCTTTTAAATGTTGCAATTGTACTAGCCTCCACCACATCCTCTGGCAGCTCATTCCATACATGTACCACCCTCTGGGTGAAAAAGTTGCCCCTTAGGTCTCTTTTATATCTTTCCCCTCTCACCCTAAACCTCTACCACCCCCAAGGAAAAGACTTTGTCTATTTATCCTATCCATGCCCCTCATAATTTTATAAACCTCTATAAGGTCACCCCTCAGCTTCCGACGCTCCAGGGAAAACAGCCCCAGCCTGTTCAGCCTCTCCCTATAGCTCAAATCCTCCAACCCTGGCAACATCCTTGGAAATCTTTTGTGAACCCCTTCAAGTTTCACAACATCTTTCCGATAAGAAGGAGACCAGAAATGCACGCAATATTCCAATAGTGACCTAACCAATGTCCTATACAGCCGCAAGATGACCTCCCAACTCTTGTACTCAATACTCTGACCAATAAAGGAAAGCATACCAAATGCCTTCTTCATTATCCTATCTACCTGCGACTCCACTTTCAAGGAGCTATGAACTTGCACTCCAAGGTCTCTTTGTTCAGCAACAGTCCCTAGGAATTGACCATTAAGTGTATAAATCCTGCTAAGATTTGCATTCCCAAAACGCAGCACCTCGCATTTATCTGAATTAAGCTCCATCTGCCACTTCTCAGCCCATTGGCCCATCTGGTCCAGATCCTGTTGTAATCTGAGGTAACTTTCTTCGCTGTTTTGACACCTCTAATTTTGGTGTCATCTGCAAACTTCATAACTGTACCTCTTATGCTCACATCCAAATCATTTAAGTAAATGCCAAAACCTAGAGGACAAAGCACCAATCCTTGTGGCACTCCACTGGTCACAGGCCTCCAGTCTAAAACACAATCCTCCACCACCACCCTCTGTCTTCTACCTTTGAGCCAGTTCTGTATCCAAATGGCTAGTTCTCCCTGTATTCCATGAGATCTAACCTTGCTAATCAGTCTCCCATGGGGAACCTTGTTTAATGCCTTACTGAAGTCCATATAGATCACATCTATTGCTCTGCCCTCATCAATCTTCTTTGTTGCTTCTTCAAAAAACTCAATCAAGTTTGTGAGACATGATTTCCCACGCACAAATCCTATCCTGAATCAGTCCTTGCCTTTCCAGATACATGTCCTTCCGGTCCCTCAGGATTCCCTCCAACAACTTGCCCGCCACTGAGGTCAGGCTTACCGGTCTATTGTTCCCTGGTTTGTCTTTACCGCTCTTCTTAAACAGTGGCACCATGTTTGCCAACCTCCAGTCTTCCGGCACCTCACCTGTGACTATCTCAGCAAGAGGCCCAGCAATCACTTCTCTAGCTTCCCACAGAGTTCTCGGGTACACCTGATCAGCTCCTGGGGATTTATCCACCTTTAATCATTTCAAGACATCCAGCACTTCCTCCTCTGTAATCTGGACATTTTGCAAGATGTCACCATTTATTTCCCACAGTCTATATCTTCCATATCCTTTTCCACAGTAAATACTGATGCAAAATATTCATTTAGTATCTCCTTCATTTTCTGTGGCTCCACACAAAGGCCACCTTGCTGATCTTTGAGGGGCCCTATTCTCTCCCTCGTAACCCTTTTGTCCTTACTATATTTGTAAAAACCCTTTGGATTCTCCTTAATTCTTTTTGCCACAGCTATCTCATGTCCCCTTTTTACCCTCCTGATTTCCCTCTTAAGTATATTCCTACTTCCTTTATAGTCTTCTAAGGATTCACTCGATCTATCCTGTCTATACCTTACATATGTTTCCTTCTTTTTCTTAACCAAACCCTCAATTTCTTTACTCATCCAGCATTCCATATACCTACCAGCCTTCCTTTTCACCCTGACTAGAATATACTTTCTCTGGATTCTTGTTATCTCATTTCTGAAGGCTTTCCATTTTCAAGTTGTTCCTTTACCTGCGAATATCTGCCTCCAATCAGCTTTCGAAAGTTCTTGCCTAATACCATCAAAATTGGCCTTTCTCCAATTTAGAACTTCAACTTTTAGATCTGGTCTATTCTATTCCATCACGATTTTAAAATGAATAGATTTATGGTCGCTGACCCCAAAGCGCTCCCCCACTGACACCTCAGTCACCTGCCCTGCCTTATTTCCCAAGAGTAGGTCCAAGTTTTGCAACTTCTCTAGGAGGTACGTCCACATAGTGAATCAGAAAATTGTCTTGTATGCACTTAAGAAATTCCTCTCCATCTAAAACTTTAACACTTTGGCAGTCCCAGTCGATCTTTGGAAAGTTAAAATCCCCTACCATAACTACCCTATTATTCTTACAGATAGCTGAGATCTCCTTACAAGTTTGCTTCTCAATTTCCCTTTGACTATTAGGGGGTCTATAATACAATCCAAATAAGGTGATCATCCTTTCTTATTTCTGAGTTTCACCTAAATAACTTCCCCGGACATATTTCCGGGAATATCCTCCCTCAGCACAGCTGCAATGCTATCCCTTATCAAAAATGCCACTCCCCCTCCTCTCTTGCCTCCCTTTCTATCTTTCCTGCAGCATTTGTATCCTGGAACATTAAGCTGCCAGTCCTGCCCATCCCTGAGCCATGTTTTTGTAATTCCTATGATATCCCAGTTCCCATATATCTAACCATGCCCTGAGTTCATCTGCCTTCCCTGTTAGGCCCCTTGCATTGAAATAAATGCAGTTTAATTTATTAGTCCTACCTTGTCCCTGCCTGCCCTGACCTTTTGATTCACTTCTGTTCTCAACTGCACCCGTCTCAGATTGATCTCTTTCCTCACGATCTCCCTGCGTCCCACCCCGCCACCCCCCAGCTCCTCAGCCACGCATTCATCTGTTCTATCCTCCTATTCCTGCCCTCACTAGTTCGTAGCACTGGGAGTAATCCAGCTATTACTACCCCTGAGGACCACTTTTTAAAATTGCTGCCTAACTCTCTGTAATCTCCCTTCAGAATCTCAACCTTTTCCCTTCCTATATCGTTGATTCCAATGTGGACAATGTGGAGCTGGCCCCGCTCCCCCGTGAGAACATTTTGCACCTTCTCTGAGACATCCTTGATCCTGGCACCAGGGAAACAACACCCATTCTGCTTTTTCACTGTTGGCCACAGAAACATCTATCTGTACCTCGGACTACAGAATGCCCTAACATAATTGATCTCTTGAAAGTCGACGTACCCCTCATTGCATTAGAGCCAGTCTCAATACCAGAAACTTGGTTGTTCGTGCTACGTTCCTCTGAGAATCCATCACCCCCTACATTTTCCAAAACAGCATACCTGTTTGAAATGGGTATATCCACAAAAGACTCCTGCCCTAGGTGCTGACCTCTCTTACCCTTCCTGGAGTTAACCCATCTATGTGACTGTATCTGAGACTTTCCCCCCTTCCTATAACTGCCATCCATCACATACTGTCGCTGTTGCAAATTCCCCATCGCTTCTATCTGTCTCTCCAACCGATCCATTTGATCTGATAAGATTCGCAACCAACATCATTTATGGCAGATATAATCTGCAGTAACCCTTAAACTCTCTTTCAACTCCCACATCTGACAAGAAGTACAGATCACTCTATTAAAGGCCATTTTTGCTCCTTCACAATCTACAGACGCAGAAAAGAACACCGTCATATTCCTCTACAAAACACTGCACCAGGTTAAATTAATGGCTATGGCTTATATTTTAAGTTTAATTAATAGACTTATCTCCAAAAACATATAATCAAGAAAGGACCCACTGTACTCACTAACGCAGCCTTTCTCTTGGACAGACTTAAAACAACAATTAACTTGTCTGATTCTGTGTTGTGAACTTCGCCCAAACCAGTTCCTCCAAGATTAGTTGTAAAATTCACTGTTTGTTAATTTTCCCAGATGCACTCCGATGTCCAGCAACACACGACTTCAAAATCTCCCTCTCTCTCTCCTTCCAACAGGTTTATTTCAGAGCGCTGCTCCTTCATCAGATACCTAGTCATGACTGATGTCTGAAGCCTGCCATAAGTAACCTGCCTCCCTGTGGAATGGGTGGACATCTCTCCAAACCACCACACACCTCTTTGCTTCTCCCTGAATGTTCATCTTTTCTGCATGGAGAGAAATCAGAGAGATAGTAATGACCGCGCTGCAAGAAGTGAAGGGCTCCATTTTGGAAAGGTGAGTGGGTATGGGTGGGAGAGGGCACTAGGATGAGGGTATGTCTAGATGTGTGTGTACTGGCAGTATTCGAGAATGATCCAGTACAGTATTATGTCTTTTGGCACCAGTGGAGCTGTGCCATTGCTTTGAACGGCTAACCAATTAGACCCCACGGTGCTGCATCTATCCTAAAGGTCTACAGCATTTTTCATCTTTATCCAGTGCCCTTTTGATGGTCACTGTTCTATCTGCAATATTTTCCACTCTGGATTTTGAAGGAACATGAAGATGATCTTCCTTTACTTTTCAAAACACACAAGAGGTTTGCAAAGTCAAAACATTACTCAAGTTAAGAGGAACTAATCATTTTTTTTCGTTCGTGTTATGGAATTGTACAGCATGGAAACAGCCCTTCAATCCAACTCATCCATGCCAACCAAGATTTCCAAACTGAACTCGTCTCACTTGCCTGCATTTGGCCCATATCCTTGTAAAGCTTTCCTACTCATGTACATTTCCAAATGTCTTTTGAATGTTCCAACTGTACCTATAGTGGCAATATAAACATAAGAGTAAAGTCACCAGAGTCCCACCTGACCATAGGACTGTTCTCATATTACAGAGAGAGACGACTACTGTGGTTTAACCCGAGTATCACCAGGCCTCAGGCAAGAGGAGAGTTTGAGAAGGAAAATCCTTCATGTAATCTCTGAGGAGCAGATGCAGGAATTGAACCCACGGTGTTGGTATGACAAGCTGGCAACTGAGCGAACTGACCCTTGGCTGCTCAACAAGCAAAACATACTGCAGCTTACTGCTTCTGGAGGATGACAAACCAGCTAGTTCTACACACTGAGCCAGCTACTGCCTGGGGCCAGGGATATAATTCCAGAAATGAAGCTGTACTCAAAGCGGCAGGTTGGAGGGATTTACATTGGTTTTCAGCAGGTACAGGCATTCTTTCTTTTCTTAACCCCCAAAAATAAAAATTCTGAATTTGCTTTTTTTTAGCAGCCTCTAACAATTCTTTCAAGGACTATTGATCAATCACTTATTACCTGGGACAAATGGGTTGATTGTGAATGGCTACATTTCCCTCCTTTGTGTTTGGATTACCAAAGCAAGTCTGACTTGCTGTTGTTGAGGTTTGGTGGCCTTGGTTGGAGAAAGAAATTTGCTGAAGTTAGCATCAGTAACCGAGGGTTAGGATCAAACAAACATGAAGGAAAAGAAAGCCTGAAGTTATAACTCTGATCATTCTCCTTGCTGTTTCTTGGAACTACATTTTGGCATTTATATAAATGATTTGGATATGAACATAAGAGGTATAGTTAGTAAGTTTGCAGATGACACCAAAATTGGAGGTGTAGTGGATAGTGAAGAAGGTTATCTCAGATTACAAGGGGATCTTGATCAGATGGGCCAATGGGCTAAGGAGTTTAATTTAGATAAATGTGAGGTGTTGAATTTTAGGAAAGCAAACCTTAGCAGGGTTTATACACCTAATGGTAAGGTCCTAGGGAGTGTTGCTGAACAAAAAAACCTTGGGGTGCAGGTTTATAGCTCCTTGAAAGTGGAGTCACGGGGCATGGATAGGATAAATAGACTTTTCCCTGGGTAGGGGAGTCTAGAACAAGAGGGCATAGATTTAGGGTAAGAGGGGAAAGATATAAAAAAGACCTAAGGGACAACCTTTTCACACAGAAGGTGGTATGTGTATGGAATGAGCTGCCAGAGGAAGTGGTGGAGGCTGGTACAATTGCAACATTTAAAAGACATTTGGATGGGTATATGAATAAGAAGATTTTGGAGGGATATGGGCCAAGTGCTGGCAAATGGGACAAGATTAGGTTAGGATATCTGTTTGGCATGGACGAGTTGGCCCGAAGGGTCTGTTTCTGTGCTGTACACCTCTATGATTCAATGACTCTATTTATGGAGAGGTCAGATGCACAGATTAAGATTAGCTGTATAACCCCTTCATCGTCAAATAGCCAGACAACACTCATATTCAAAATGCATGCAGAAAATAGCCTTCCTGGCAAAGGCATATTAAACAGAGTAATGTGATGGAATTCTATTCTATTGAGAAGTCAACACCATCAGAAAATGTTGAGAACAGGAAAATATGGAAAATTAAATTGTGCAATTAAGAACCAATCATGTCCGTTTGGAAGCATAACAAAAAAGACCACAAGAGAGAACAACAACTAATTCTGGCAGGAAATGAACTTTTAATGAATGTTTTCCAACCATAATATCACAGCTATTTCTTCAGAACTTTCCTCCAACTAATCAGATCATAGTTTGTTCTTCCCATAAAGTAGACCCCAAGCACATCATCCAGCATTATATCTTAGCCATGACTTCCCAATTACATAAGTTACTACATTGCAGTATCAAATCACAGTTACTTCCTCCCAGAAAACTGATCACAATCATTTCCTTCCAGCATTAAACCATAGAATATCGAATAGCACAGCGCAGGAACAGTCCTTTTGGCCAACATGTCTGTGCTGACCATGATGCCATTCTAAACTAATCCCATCTGCCAACACATGGTCTGTATCTCTATATTAGGCGAAAGTGAGGACTGCAGATGCTGGAGATGAGAGTTGAGAGTGTGGTGCTGGAAAAGCATAGCAGGTCAGGGCGCATCCAGGGAGTAGCAGAATCAACGTTTTGGGCATAAGCTCTTCATCAGGAATCAATGTATCTCTCTATTCTCTGCCCATTCATTTGTTTAAATTTCATTAAATTGCAGTTTCTTCTCTCTGTAGTAAACCATTTTGTGATATTGAACTAACTCCACAAAAACCAGTATCCCATCACCAAGTCACCCTTTATTTACAGGAAAATCTTACATGACACTGACCCAGCTAGCTCAGAGCCAGCTCCTAAAGAGTGCAGAACCTTTGACACTCTGTTTCTATCTGTCAGCCAGGACTGCCCAATTGGAACAGGTTAGCAGTTCCAATCAGGGAACTCATATTCTATGAAATGCACCTGGCTGACCTTATTCTAAATATAGCATCCCTCCCCCTCTAGGTCCTGGGACATAGGCCCTTCCTTTCGCCTGTATCTTCTTCTGAGACGTTTTTGGACCAGGTCAACTCCACCAACTCTGCCTCGGATATGGTGGCCTGTTTCGGATTGTGGCCCATCTCTTGCACCAGGAGCATTTCGAAAGAAATTCATTTTCTCCTTCAGGTGATAACAGTGTTGAGGCTGCCATAGCTGCCATATCCATCTTGTTTCTTCAGTGCTAGACGGAGGGGGAGGATCCACAAGTTCTGACAGACTCGTCAAATGTTCTGAGGGATGGGGCGTTTTTCACCTGCCCTATGGCCCACATGCTTGTTGAGGACTGTCGCTTCTACCAGAACTTTATACATCACTGGACCTGATCTCACATTGAACATGCCTCTTACCCATGCAGGGCCATTCCCATGGTTCCTATACATGAAGTCAACTGCTTATCTCACTTAGTGAACTGTTGTGTCCAGCATTGTTGTACCTGATGACATTTCATGCCCCCACACTGGGCCCAAGTCAGGGAAGATCAGAATGAACCACTTTGAATGAATGTCCACAATGAGTAAAAACATAGGGCCCATGAAAGGACTTGCATAGTCAATGTGTAACTGAGTCATAGAGATGAACAGCATGGAAACAGAGCCTTCGGTCCAACCTATCCATGCCGACCAGATATCCCAACCCAATCTAGTCCCACCTGCCAGCACCCGGCCCATATCCTGCCAAACCCTTCCTATTCATATACCCATTCAAATGCCTCTTAAATGTTGCAATTGTACCAGCCTCCACCACATATTCTGGCAGCTCATTCCATACATGTACCACCCCCTGCGTGAAAATGTTCCCCCTGAAGTCTCTTTTATATCTTTCCCTTCTCACCCTAAATGTCTACCCTCTAGTTCTGGACTCCCCGACCCCAGGGAAAAGAGCTTGTCTATTTATCCTATTCATGCCCCTCTTAATTTTGTAAACCTCTATAAGGTTACTCCTCAGCCTCTGACACTCCAGGGAAAACAGGGTTCAGCGTTTCCCTGTAGCTCAGATCCTCCAACACTGGCAAAATCCTTGGAAATCTTTTCTGAACCCTTTCAAGTTTCACAACATCTTTCCGATAGGAAGGAGACCAGAATTGCATGCAATATTCCAACAGTTGTCTAACCAATGTCCTGTACAGCCACAACATGACCTCCCAACTCCTGTACTCAATACTCTGACCAATAAAGGAAAGCATACCAAACGCCTTCTTCACTATCCTATCTGCCTGCGACTCCACTTTCAAGGAGCTATACACCTGCACTCCAAGGTCTCTTTGTTCAGCAACACTCCCTAGGACCTTACCATTAAGTGTATAAGTCCTGCTAAGATTTGCATTCCCCAAACACAGCACTTAGTATTTATTTGAATTAAACTCCATCTGCCACTTCTCAGCCCATTGGCCCATCTGGTCCAGATCGTGTTACAATCTAAGGTAACCCCCTTCATTGTTCACTACACCTCCAATTTTGGTGTCATCTGCAAACTTACTAACTGTACCTCTTATGCTCACATCCAAATCATTTATGTAAATGACAAAAAGTAGAAGGCCCAGCACCGATCCTTGTGGCACTTCACTGCTCACAGGCCTCCAGTCTGAAAGACAATCCTCCACCACCAACCTCTGTCTTCTACCTTTGAGCCAGTTCTGTATCCAAATGGCTAGTTCTCCCTGTATTCCATGAGATCTAACCTTGCTAATCAGTCTCCCATGGGGAACCTTGTTGAACACCTTACTAAAGTCCATATAGATCTGCCCTCGTTAATCTTCTTTGCTACTTCTTCAAAAACTCAATCAAGTTGGTGAGATATGATTTCCCACGCACAAAGCCATGTTGACTATCCCTAATCAGTCCTTGTCTTTCCAAATATATGTACATCCTGTCCCTCCAACAACTTGCCCACCACTGAGGTCAGGCTCACTGGTCTATAGTTCCCTAGCTTGTCTTTACCGCCCTTCTTAAACAGTGGCACCACATTTCCCAACCTCTAGTCTTATGGCACCTCACCTGTGACTATCGATGATACAAATATCTCAGTAAGAGGCCTAGCAATCACTTCTCGAACTTCCCACAGAGTTCTTGGGTACACCTGATCAGGTCCTGGGGATTTATCCACCTTTAACCGTTTCAAGACATCCAGCACTTCCTCCTTTTTAACTGGACATTTTGCAAGATGTCACCATATATTTCCCTTCAGTCTATAGCTTCCATATCCTTTTCCACAGAAAATATTGATGCAAAATACTCATTTAGCATCTCCCCCATTTTCTGTGACTCCACACAAAGGCCACTTTGCTGATCTTTGAGGGGCCCTATTCTCTCCCTAGTTACCCTTTTGTCCTTAATATATTTGTAAAAACCCTTTGGATTCACCTTAATTCTATTTGCCAATGCTGTCTCATGTCCCCTTTTCACCCTTCTGATTTCCCTTTTAAGTATGCTCCTACTTCCTTTATACTCTTCTAAGGAGTCACTTGATCTATCCTGTCTGTACCTGACATATGCTTTCTTCTTTTTTTTAACCAAACTCTCAATTTCTTTAGTCATCCAGCATTCCCTATACCTACCAGCCTTCCCTTTCACCCTGACAGGAATATACTTTCTCTGGATTCTTGTTATCTCATTTCTGAAGGCTTCCCATTTTCTAGCCGTCCCTTTACCTGCCTCCAATCAGCTTTCGAAGGTTCTTGCCTAATACCATCAAAATTGGCCTTTCTCCAATTTAGAACTTCAACTTTTAGATCTGGTCTATTCTATTCCATCACGATTTTAAAACAAATAGAATTATGGTCATTGGCCCCAAAATGCACCCTCACTGGCACATCAGTCACCTGCCCTGCCTTATTTCCCAAGAGTAGGTCAAATTTGCAACTTCTCTAGGAGGTACATCCACATAGTGAATCAGAAAATTGTCTTGTATGCACTTAGGAAATTCCTCTCCATCTAAACCCTTAATACTATGGCAGTCCCAATCGATCTTTGGAAAGTTAAAATCCCCTACCATAATTACCCTATTATTCTTACAGATAGCTGAGATCTCCTTACGAGATTGTTTCTGAATTTCCCTCTGACTATTAGGGGTCCAGGGTTTAGCCTGCCATTCCCACAAATGTGGGGGAGCTGATGGTGATGATTTCCATTCTTGTTGGCACTCTGAACACTGACCCATCAATGTGGCTCTGTCCCTGCATCCAATCCTGGCCACCTGACATAACTTCTTGCCAGCACCTTCATTTTGGAAACCCCTGATGACCTTAGTGGAGCTCAGCCTGCGTCTGGCCACTTGGGCCAATCACTCGTGCTGCCCATAATAATACGCCATCCTGTACGGTGATCTTGTCTGACCGGGTCCAGCAGGGTTTCAATGCTAATTGTCATGGCCCTTTTGCTTTCCCCATCCCTACCAGCTGTTTTTGTTTTACCAGGACAGGACCTTTTGGTGTTCACAGTCTGATATTGTCAGCGACAACTGGCAGGGTATCCAGGAAGATTAAAACCAGAATGGGGACTTATAGTAGTGGCATCACCAGCAGTGTATCCACTGGGAGTTGGTTCAGTGCATCTGCATTTGCCATTTGGCCTCCTGGATGGTATTCCAAGTTATAATTATACACACTCACAATACGGCTGAGGATCCTGGGATTGTATTCATTGGAATTTAGAAGATTAAGGGGAGATCTAATAGAAACTTACAAGATAATACATGGCTTAGAAAGGGTGGATGCTAGGAAATTGTTTCCGTTAGGCAAGGAGACTAGGACCCATGAGCACAGCCTTAGAATGAAAGGGGGCAAATTCAGAACAGAAATGCAGAGACATTTCTTCAGCCAGA
This sequence comes from Hemiscyllium ocellatum, assembly GCF_020745735.1. Taxonomy (NCBI): domain Eukaryota; kingdom Metazoa; phylum Chordata; class Chondrichthyes; order Orectolobiformes; family Hemiscylliidae; genus Hemiscyllium; species Hemiscyllium ocellatum. The sequence goes on from NC_083422.1 coordinate 23,742,560, forward strand.
GAGTGGTGGGCCTGTGGAATTCATTGCCGCGGGGTGCAGTTGAGGCTGGGACGTTAAATGTCTTCACGGCAGAGATTGATAAATTCTTGATGTCACAAGGAATTAAGGGCTACGGGGAGAATGCTGGTAAGTGGAGTTGAAATTCCCATTAGCCATGATTGAATGGCCGAGTGGACTCGATGGGCCGAATGGCTTTACCTCCACTCCTACATCTTATAGTTTTATGGTCTTAATAAGAGCCCACTGCTAAATTTGGCCTAAAACTCTGGGTGGCATAACTCTGTCCTCTTGAAGTGCCCTAGCAGGAGTCTGTGGTCTGTTACTATTATAAATGTACATCCGTAAAGATATTGGTGGAACTTCCTCACATCATGATGACCAGCAAGCCTTCCTTCTCTACCTGGGTTTTTTTTCATTTGGCAACAGCCAAAGTCCAGGAAGCATATGCTTTCAGCTGTTTCTCTCCTCTGGGTCATTGATGAGCCATCACTACTCCAACGCCAGATGGGGAGACTTTGCATGTCAGTATCACACCTTGCTTAGGATCATACTGTGCCAACACCTTATACAGCAATAGTTGCTTCTTCACTTCCCTAAAGGCTACATCTTGGCTTATGTGACCAGTTTCAAGGCTGACCTTTTTCAATAGCAGATATAACAACGCCAGAATGGAGGCATGGTTACAGAAGAATTTTCAGTAATAATTCACTCACCCTAGGAAAGACCTAAGCTCCATGACAGAAATGGGAGCCAAGGCATCTTTGATAACCCTCCCATTATCTTCTGACAGGTGTGACCTGGTCTTTTCCACTCTGTACCCCAAGTTGGTCTGACCATGCATTTCCCATTCACAAATTCACACCCACCTTGGAGAAAAGTTTAAGCACTATATCTAAGATCACTAAATGTTCTTTGTTGGTCTTCTCAGTTATTAGCACACTATCCAGCTAAATGGTGACCTGGAGTAGACCTTGTGAAATGTTTTCCATTATCCGCTGGAAAAGGGCTCAGGTTGATGAGACTCCAAAAGGCAATCTGGTATATTGTAACATACTTCTTGGATTCCTTACCTAACCTCAATTGCAGGTACACATAACTCATATCCAGCCTCGTGAAGTCAGCCCTCTGGCCAGTTTTGTGTATAAGTACTCTGTGCAAGGGATGACGTATTTATCCAGCCACAAAAAGGAGTTTACCATTTGATTGAAATGCCCACAGAGGTGAACTGACCCATTGGGCTTTACTGGTAAAACTGGCCCTGCCCATTCCACGAGCTGTACTGGTTCGATGATTCCTTCATTTTCTACCCTCTGAATTTAGAGTCATAGAGATATGCAGCACAGAAATAGACCCTTCGGCCCAACTCGTCCATGCCGACCAGATATCCCAAGCCAGTCTAGTCCCACCTGTCAACACCCGACCCATATCCTTCCAAACCCTTCCTATTTGTATACTCATCCAAATGCCTTTTAAATGTTGCAATTGTACCAGCCTCCACCACTTCCTCTGGCATCTCATTCCATACACGCACCACCCACTGCATGAAAAAGTTGCCCCTTAGGTCTCTTTTATATCTTTCCCCTCTCACCCTAAACCTATGCCCTCTAGTTCTGGACTCCACCACCCTAGGGAAAAGACTTTGTCTATTTATCCTATCCATGCCCCTCATAATTTTGTAAACCTCTATAAGGTCACCCCTCAGCCTCCGACGCTCCAGAGAAAACAGCCCCAGCCTGTTCAGCCTCTCCCTATAGCTCAAATCTTCCAACCCTGGCAACATCCTTGTAAATCTTTTTTGAACCCTTTCGAGTTTCACAACATCTTTCCGATTAGGAAGGCGACCAGAATTGCACATAATATTCAAACAGTGGCCTAACCAATGTCCTGTATAGCCTCAACATGACCTCCCAAGTCCTGTACTCAATACTCTGACCAATAAAGGAAAGCATACCAAACACCTCCTTCACTATCCTATCTACCTGTGACTCCACTTTCAAGGAACTATGAACGTGCACTCCAAGGTCTCTTTGTTCAGCAACACTCCCTAGGACCTTACCATTAAGTGTATATAAGTCCTGCTAAGATTTGCTTTCCCAAAATGCAGCACCTTGCATTTATCTGTATTAAATTGCATCTGCCACTTCTCAGCCCGTTGACCCATCTGATCAAGATCCCATTGTAATCTGAGGTAACTTTCTTTGCTACACCTCCAATTTTGGTGTCTTCTGCAAACTTATGACTTGGAGATGCCGGTGTTGGACTGGAGTGTACAAAGTTAAGAATCACACAACAGCAGGTTAAAGTCCAACAGGTTTAATTGGAAGCACACTAGCTTTCGGAGCGACGCTCCTTCATCAGGCAACCCCCTGATGAAGGAACGGTGCTCTGAAAGCTAGTGTGCTTCCAATTAAACCTGTTGGACTTTAACCTAGTGTTGTGTGATTTTTAACTCTGCAAACTTACTAACTGTAACTCTTATGCTCACATCCAAATCATTTATATAAATGACGAAAATAGTGGACCCAGCACCGATCCTTGTGGCACTCCACTGGTCACAGGCCTCCAGTCTGAAAAACAACCCTCCACTACCACCTTCTGCCTTCTACCTTTGAGCTAGTTCTGTATCCAAATGGCTAGTTCTCCCTGTATTTCTGCCTCTACTTTTGCCTGTAAGACAAATGGCACTGGTGGGCCTTGCAGAATCATGGAATTGCTTCTTGGTCAACATGTAAGGTGGTCTTGACCCCGTTGATAGGCCTCAGACCTTCCTGAAAAACATCTGGACATTTAATTAGCACTTCACCCAGGCAGCCATTTTCTAATTGAAAAGTGTTGAAGCAATCAAATTGAATCTTTCTCAACCAATTTCACCCCATCAGGCTTGGGCCCGTGCCTTTTACTACAATCAGTGGGAACTGAACCAGCCGCTTGCCATAAGACACCGGAACTGAGGTTGGCCCTTAAGCTGTAGGAGCTCCCCAGTCTCGGTTCGCAACCCAGCCGAGGTCTTAACCAAACTTAAGGATTGAAGTCCAGAGCGAATTTTGGTAAAAACTGATTCCGCAATCACTGATACAGTCGTGCTGGTATCAACATCCATTAGAACCAGGTGATCATTTAATCAGATGTTTATTTTGATTGGTCCTGATTTGGATGTTGCTAATCAATTTCATTGTTTCAAACCAGCTGTCGGTGGGCTTTCCAGGGTATGCACTGTCTGGGATACCAATCTATGAGCTCTCTTAATCTACACAGCAGCTCAGTGGTTAGCACTGTTGCCTCACAGTGCCAAGGACCCAGGTTTGATTCCACCCTCAGGCAACTGTCTGTGTGGAGCTTGCACATTCTCCCTGTGTCTGCATGGGTTTCCTCTGGGTGCTCTGGTTTCCTCTCACAGTCCAAAGATGTGCAAGTTAGGTGAATTGGCCATGCTAAATTGCCCATAGAGTTCAGGGATGTGTGGGTTAGGGGAAATGTAAAAGTAATAGGATAGAGGACTGGGTGTGGTGTAGCCCTATGTAGTTTTATTATCAAATAAAGAACCCATGTTGTTGACTTACAAGGGATTGGCTTATGATTAGTCTGTTAGAGATACTACATAGAAGAATATGATAATGACCTTAAAAGTCTAAACAATCGAGGGTCAACAATCAGAAATCAATTATGATTGAATCTTAAATTCTAGGAAGAATGGAGTTCATGTTGCTCAGACAACAATCAGGAGAGACTATTGATCATTTAATAAGGAAATGCAGAAACAAAGGACATACTAGTTATTTGACAACAGTAAAGCTAACTGACAGAATATCTGAGTTTGTGATAGCATGTACCTCCATTTAAACAATCCAAAGACACCTCTTGACCAATTCAAAGACCACTTGGACCACACAACACCAGTTGGGTGGGACTGCTCTCACCTGCTTCCATTGTTATCTATTTAATCAGAGTGAGAGAATCCTTTGCAATGGCTTTTATTCCTGCTCCCATATTGCCACTTCTGCTGTCCCATTATGATATATGCTTGTTTTGCTCTTTTCTCATCTACAAACTGGCCTAGTGACGATATCGGAAGGCACAGCATTAGTTTTCACATGAATCCAGACAACACTCAGGTCTACCTCATCACCACCTTGTCCACTGCTATTAAGTTATCAGACTGTTTATCAGACATTCACTACTGGATGAGCAGACTTTTCCTTGAACTAAATATTGAAAAAACAAGCCTGTTATTTTCGATCCTCACTCCAAACTCTATCTATCAAACTCTTAGTCCATTATTCTCCCAAAAAAACATTTTAAGAATAAGCCAGTTCATTTGCAACTTTGTTGTCATACTTTGCACTTTCAGTAAAGCAGGCTATTTCCAGAACTGTCCTCTGGGCAGTTAGGGATGGACAATAAATGCTGACCTAGCCAGTAATGTCCAGGTCATATGAATGGATAAAATGCATCTGTATCTCAGCTCACTTGCTGCTGAAACCCTCAGCCATGCTTTTGTTGCCTCTACACTTGACTATTCTCATGTACGCCTGGTCAGCCTCCCACATTTTCCCTTCCATAAATTTGAAATCACTTTAAAATCTGCTGTCTGCATCCTAACCTGCCGCATGTTATCTACCATGCCTGTGCTCGCTGGCATATGTTGGCTTCAGGTTCAGCAAGACTTTTTATAAAATTCTCATTTTAATTCTCAAATCCATCCAAGGCCTCACATATTCCACTCTCAATAATCTCTGCTCCAATAACATTCTGAAATATCTTCTTTCCTTTAGTTCTGGCCACCCTCACGCTCCAATTTTAATCCACTGTTCTACTCAGTCTCTTACTTTTAGGTAGTTTGTAAAATCCATCTCATAGATAAAGTTTTTGATCATCAGACCTAATGTCTCCATATGTGGCTTTTTGACATACTTTATGAGGTAATGCTCATATGCAGAACATTGGAGTATTTCATAAAATAAAAGCACTATATAGGTAGTTGTTGTTCCAGCACAAATAACCCTCATTACAAACTAAGTACAAATTAACAGAAAGAAATCCGACTAGCTACAAGATAACTTCAAAGTGGATTGTAGATAAAAATACTCGGAAATCAGGAGTGACAGAAACAGTTTGATACACAGATGAACTCAGGAGCAAAATACAAAAATCACATATACTCATCAAAAATGTCAAGCTGTTCAGACCAGATATTTATATAAAAAGTGAGGGGTTGACTTTTGCACAAGTATTACTTTTGAGGGGTTGAAGTCCAAGCTGGATCTTGGGAAGTGGTAAACTGTGATAAAGGCACTGCCTCAGCAGTTGCTGGGCGTGGTTTTGAGCTCAGCAGGAAATTGCTATTCCAGGCTAAATGAGAAAAAAGCAACTGTAATAAAGAATCGCCAGGCTGTTTCCACTAACTCCGCTCCCAAAACTAGCCCAAGAGATATATGAAAAATGAAGGATTTGGGTTAAAGTCAGGGATTAATTCATACACAAGATTGACTGTTACTTCAGCATTTTCAGTGTTACACATCTGATGTTAAATATTGTGTTCGTATCTGAAGAAATGTAGCTGTGTATATTTTCAACAATAAAATGTTGATTTCTGTTGGTTTATGCTTTGAAATGTAAAAGTAAATTTGGTGCTGTAAAAGATGTTATGGTAGAAATTTACATGACATCAAAATGCCTGTGGCTAGTGCTTATTCCCTTTATATTTTACTGTAACTATTGTTCTACTACAGGGGGTGATCAAAGACCATTGATACATTTATGAAGCTATTAGCATAGGATGGATTATTGAAAATATTAAAAAATGCTCTTAGGTACAGCAATCAATCAAAATTAAAGGCAATAATGTTTCTGATTCCCTGTGGTGAAGACAACTAAACAGTCCGACAAGAAAGCCAACATTAAGACAAAAAATATCAGAAGAGATACTAAGATTTTAAAAAATTCAATATGGTTTCAAGAAGATGGAAAAAATGCATTGAAAATGGGACCTTTATACATGCATGATTTTAGTAGCAAAATAAATTGGGAAGTCAGAGATCTATGTGACTGGTTTATTGTTTCTTTTATTCACTCGTGGGGCATGAGCCTTGCTGGCCAGCCAGCTATTGCCAATCCCTGGTTGCCTTTGAGAAGGTAGTGGTGAGCTGCCTTCTTGAACACTGCAGGCCACATGCTGTAGATCGATCCACAAAGCCAATTAGGAGGGAATTCTAGGAGTTTTACCCAGGAACAGTTAAGGAATGGCAATATATTTCCAAGTCAGGATGGTGAGTGACTTGGAGGGGAACTTGATAGTGTTTCCATATATCTGCTGCCTTTGTCCTTCTAGATCAAAGTGGTTGGGTTTGGAAGGAGCTGTCTAAGGATCTTTGGTGAATTTCTGCAGTAAATTTTATATATAGTGTGTACAACAGCTACTGAGCATCAGTGGTGGATTCAGTGGATGTTTGTGAATGTAGTGCCAATCAAGAGGCCTGTTTTGTTCTTGATGATGTTAAGCTTCTTGAGTGTTGTTGGAGCTGCACCAAACCAGGCAAGTGGAGCGTATTCCATCATACTCCTGATTGCTGCTTTGTGGACAGGCTTTGGCGAGTCAGAAGGTGACTGCAGTATTCTTAACCTCAGACCTGCTCTTCCAGCCATTGTGTTTATATGGTAAGTCTGGTTGTGTTTCTGGTCAGCCATAACACAAAGGCTGTTGATAGGCATCCAGAGATGGTAACACCGTTAAATGTCAAGGGGCAGTGGTTGGATTGTGTTTTACTGGAGATGACCGTTGCCTGGCATTTATATAGTGTGAATGTTAATTGTCACTTCACAGCAAATGGTACCTCTATCATGCCCTCACATCTTTGGACCTAATTATGGCAGGTGCCATGTTGATTGGGTGCATTCAGTGATTGGTCACCAGAAGTAAACAGAGCAGGCAAAGCATGATGTTATTCAGCATGCAACACTGCTTTAATGCCAGTGGTGTCATTTGGAGATTGACACTCCAGCTCATCTCCTCTGGTTAGGTGGCGCCAAAGCTATTCTTACGCCTGCCTCATGTCTCAAGACGTGAATATTTCACATGAATGAATAGCGTTAGTTCAAGTTGGGGTGAAAGAATATATTATAAAATTGACTAGGATTGCAGTGACAGTTGACTGCAGGTGATGTTGATAAAATTGTTAATAGGAGATAAATAATTAATACTCAAGTCTTTACTTTGAATAGAACCTTTATCTCAATATTGCATCTGTCCCTACCATTAAAACCAAATGTCTTTGATAATATTGAGTATGCTTGCACTGCAAACTCATTTTTTTAAGAAGTGGAACTAACGTGATGGTGCCACACTAATTTGCTGCTTCAACTTGCCATTGAAATGATGGATGAGAAACCTATTTTGTGTGCTGTGAATGACATCTGCCCTACCAAAAGCTATAGAGCTGAACCCTCGATTGATCCCCACTAGATAACAGTGCAAAAATCCATGGACCACTCATTCTGAGTCTCATCACATCAAGAGCACAAGCCTTGCAGAATATCAACTCCTGTTACATTGGACTGGAAGACAAGGAGAAAATAAAAGATCAAAATGGTTGAGAAAAGCTGGAAAATATGGTTCAAAATACAAAAATACAAAAAACACTGGCCAGTCACATAACTGTGAGTGTTAACTTCTTTGACTTGCATACCAAGCAATGTGTTGGCAAATGGGTGAAAACTTGTGTTTATTTCACTGTAAACTGAAATTTTATATTTGTTGATATTACAAGAAATGTTATATAGAATTATTGGTCTTGTCAAGATGACATCAGGCAGTTAAAATGCATTGCTTTATAAATGTCATAAAAAGCTTTGTGTGATCTTATGACGGATTTGTAATCAAATAATAACCAACCATTGGAAGAAGAGTCAGCAATGTAACCAAACTGGAATATTAGTCATTGTTAATGGTGACATGCCAAGGGAAAATTTAATAATACCTTTAATCGTAAGCAGAGTTCCTTGGCTTTCAACAGCACATATGCCTCAATGTGTATAGAGCAATCCTTCAGAAAAGATGTTAACCTGGATCTCACAATCTGCAACAATGCTGGACAGTTTCCCACTGTCGGCAAAGTTTTGTCTAACTGTACGATACTACCTGTTTCTTCCAGTGACCTCCAGTCCTGCCTGAAGGAGGAATGAGTTGTGCAATGTTTCCAGGGTAAGTCCAGTGAACATAATAGCATTGTGAAAAGAGAGGACCACTTCTGGCAGGAAGGAGAACAAAGCAAATTGTCTTGCTAGTGAGAAATTGCAGAGCTCTAAAGATGGAGGGCTCTGGATATATAAATACAGGAGACACAGACACTTAGTATTCTGGTACCACAAGTTATTAGGAAAGCTAATAGCACATTGTCATTTGTTATGATGCAATTGAAAACAAAAGTAAGGACGTTATGCATCAGTTGTACAGGGCACTGGCGAAACTACTTCTGAAGTCCTGTGTACAGTAACAGTATCCCTGTTTACAAAAGAATTTAAATTTATTGGATGCAATTTATAGAAGATTCCCTGGACTAATTCTCAGAACTGGCTGGTTGTCTTATGAGGAAAGGCTGGGTAGGTTCGGATTGTATTGGTCAAAGCTTGGAAGAGTGGGAGGTGATTTGACTGAAACATAAAAATCCTGTGGTGACTTGTCAGGGTTGATATGTTTCCTCTGGTTGGAGAATTTAGGACTAGGAGCCACTGTTTAAAAATAAAATGTGGTTCATATAACACAGAAATAAAGATAATCTTTTTTTCTCTCACGGTTTTGTGGCTTTGGAACTCCCTTCTTCAAAAGGTGGAGGAGGCATTATCATTGAATAGTTTAAGGCAGAGGTAGATAGATTTGTGATAAACTGGAGGGATGGGGGGAGCAAAATATTATTGGTGATAGGCAGAGATGTGAAATCAAGATTAAAATCAGTTCAGTTATTGTCATATTGAATGGCAAAACAGATTTGAAGGGCTGAGTGGCCTTATCCTGACCCTCATTCACAGGCTGCCTCAGTATAGATGTACAGCAGCTACATCTATACTGAGGCAAGATTTTTAATACTTGTGTGTGAGTTGGTGAATGGATGAGTGTTTGGATGTGGATGGACGGATTATTAGGAGAGTGAGGTAGACTGTGTGAATGAGGTGGCTGAGTGGGCAGATAAGGTGGATATTAAGTGGGTGAGGTGGGTAGTAGGTGGATGAGATGGCTAGGTGCGTCACTTAGTAAGTGGCTAGTCAGGTTGAGAGGGGTGCGATAGTCTGGAGGGTAATTGGAACTGACTGGATACGGGTAAGCAGGTGGTAGTCAGGTAGTCAGGGCATAATTGGATCAGGTTTGAGACTAATTAGAAGGTCAGTAGGTAATTGGATGTCCATGGGATAGTTTGGTGATATAGCTGGGGAGATATGTGTGTAGTTAGTTCTGTTCAAGAAGGGAGTCAGGGAGGTGGTCAGGGATACAAGCACAGTCTGATGACATGGGGATCTAGTCTGTTTGAGGTTGGTTTGGGGTTGGGCCAATTGGGTGGTCAGTGGAGTTCAGTAATTTGGTCAGTTGAGTATCATCTCTGTTAGAACAGATGTTAAACAGCTCAGCAATTCCTGGGTCGGTATGCAAGCAAGTTGTGCGTATTTGGTTCAAGCCTCTGCCCTAGGCTCAGGGTTGGAGACCTTAGCGGTGGATCCTAGGCAGCAACGAATTTGCCCACTGGAAAGTTAAACTGCCTGGGTAATTCCTAGTATGTCCAGCATTAGGACTTTGCAGGATCCTGAAAGACATCTCTCAGCATTTGTCACATCTCCAATGATTCAGAGAGTGGAATATTTGTGATTAAGCTTTTCGTTCCATATCATCAGCTTCAATGAATATATAATTAAAATGTTAGGAAACAATGTGAGGTCAATTATGCACGGTTTGCCTGAGTGAAAAATATCTTTGATAGCAGACAATAACTTATGTCCTAAAATAAGCTATCACAAAACATTACTTGTTCATTAATTTATTAATGCATAGTTTTAACATACCTTTTGCAAAACCTTTCCATCAGGAACCAATCCATTATCCTGAAATCACTAAAGTAATAGCACTTTTATCACACTAGGAGCTTTCATGTGATTATGATGATGGAATAAAATGAATCAGGTTCATGTCCACAGTTGAACTATAAAGAAAGGAATCGAATTAATAAAAGGGAATGCCACAAAAGGGAATGGTCCTTATGTTCAGGACGTTGTTGCAAAAACCACAGCATTTTTACCCTGATCAATATGCTTGTGTAGCTGGCCCCTAAAATGTGTGCTCTAATTGAACTACATCGCTTTCTTCTGCACACTAATGGTTTTATGACCACCGCTATTAATCAGCACATCAACCCCTGAATAAATTCCCCATGAACATTCTAATTATCTCAGATTTTACTCAATGTGGTTAAAGAAACTGGGAAATGCCAAGTTATCAGCATGTCAATAAAACCAAATGGGAACCTTCAAGTAGTATGGCTGTGGAACAACGTTATACTTTCATTAATTTTTGAACATTTACAAAGTATAAAGAACCTATAGAATTCCTTCACATAAATTGCACATTTCCTGTTTTTCTTTCTTTCCCAATTCCATCCAAATACACCGAATCTCAAGAATCAAATTGCAGCAAAAATAATGGACAAGCTGTCAGTTTCTCAGTCTCCCACTGCAGTAATTGGACTCTCATTATAATAATGAACACCCTTTCTCATTTCTAAAACCCAGGTCCTGCAAACTTAGCCTAGGATTCCTGCACTCATGTAATCTGGGTGTCTCTAGTGAATGAAAAAATGAATTCTTTATATTCAATGAATAGAATTTTGTTCCAGATTTCTCAGAATTTAAGTACTTTTCCACATTTCTTTGAATTTCAGACTCTCGGCTAAACAAATAAAAATACTATTTGGTGTTGTGTTAGTCATTTCTTTGGACTTGATCGTAACCAAAAACATTCAACAATTGACTTTTGTTCCCTCTTTCTGGTCATCCGGTTAGTTGAACAATTCCACGGGGGATAAAGTATTGTTGTTAATGCTGAACTGTAGACAGATTCTGATAGTCCATACTTATTTACTGAAAGCAATAAAGAAAGGTGTTTTTTTCTTCTTTTTCCATCCTCTTGGCATCATAAATGGTTACTAGAAATAAAATAGTCCCACAGTCTAATCTACAATCTCTTAGGTGTGTGAACATTTCTCATCTTAATCTGTCAGAACAGCTCAGGAATAAAAAGTTAATTCAAGTTGATTTATATTTAAGTCCTTTGCTGTAAGTATAGGTTCAGCCTGACCTTTGGAAGTGCATAATGGTGGTTAATAGCACTAATTTTATATTTTTATATGCAACTGCAGGATTCTGCCAATTTTGTTTCTTGGAGGACCTGCCAGCTGGAAATCTCTCGAAGACAGTGTAGTTCCATGAGCACTGGTAACACTACTCCTGAAATCGAAGTGATTGAAATGTGGAAAGTCAGATAATGAAACTTCCCCTGCTGACCTTTATTGTTCCCATATGGCACTATATCTGACAGAAGTCACTGTTAATGTCTGAGACAAGCAGATTTGAATTGACAGAATGTTCTATGAATCTTCTGTTCTCCTGTCCTATGACATTCTGGTTTTGTAACTAGAATATCACGACCATGATTGATATTAATTATAATACTGGGTAACACACCAGAATCAAAACACATTGTAGCAGTGAGGAATTATTACCTTTTTATCCTTTTAATTCATAATATTTATTATAAGATTCTGTAAGTGAAGTAAGTAACGTATTCAGTTAGTTGCTGAGATTAGCTGAACTCCATCCCGTAACTCACAGTGAAATAACATCCATGAAGACAGTTCCTCCTACAATCTCCTAACACCTGCCCAACCATGCTCTCACTTTCACATCACTTTCTGTGTTGCAAATAGGAGTGAGAAAAAATAATTTGCTCTTGATGTTTTGTTGTGATATACCCCATTGGAGAGGTCACTCACCACAAAGCAGCAAATGCTCAGACAATTTCATTCATTGTAGAATCAAGTAACAAAACAAGAAAAAAATGAAAATGATACGAACAGATATTGCAACAAAACAATGAATATCAGAGCTGAAGGGAGTAAATTTGAACTTAGATGTTCACAAAATACATTGGTTCGGGGATTGACAACCTGTTATTTGAATTTATTTCCGCAAGCTTTAACCTACAAAGAACCTGACGCTTCCTTCAAATGTGAAGAAAGAATGCCTCTCATTTGTCCTCACTCAAATCACAGCCTGAAATGTACATGTGTTTCCACCTGTCATCTCCAGCTTTAGTAATCCAAACTTTGCCTGATAAACAGACACTGTGTGAACCAATTTCGAGGTTGTGGCTGGAGTTAATCAGTCAACTAAGTCAAACTACCTGTACTCTGAATGACCAATTGTTTAAGATCTAGAAATAGTTGATCTTACTGTGGGAAAGTATTCTTTGTGCACCTCACCATGTACTTCACACACCTTCCCCAAAGCAACAGCAAAGCTAGTAGGCTTTGGAATATTTATTCCAAATACATATCCTATGTCAAAATATTCCGCTTGTTGTTAATCATTGAAGTGATTAAGCCAGAGGGATATAAACCGAAGCACAGAATGAAAAAAAACCTGTTGGAAATGAACAATGTGTGGCGAAGATATCAATAATGTAGATCATTTAGTAATTATTCTCTTCGATGAACAATCTAAATAAAACAGTAGCAGATGGGATGTTGAGTGGGACCAAGCAACACACATGTGACTTATCACGTAAGGTACCATTTTGCCTACACTGATGTAAATTGATAAGACAATTTTCATGCCATAAATAAGACAACAGATGGGTACTAGGGTGTCAGGATAATTTTGCTACCAGTGACTCACTGTTATAAAACTTTTTTGACACCTTTATGATGTGTTGGAAGAGTATTAAATACTGTTTCCTTTTCTCTGCTGATATCTGTAACAGCAAAAGCAACAGCCATCGAACAAGAGCAGAAAAAAAATGTATATTTCAATTGTTGGCAATTCATTACTCTAATGCTACATTGACATTGCAGTACTCTCAATGGCAATGCTGCATTTTTAGTAATTGTTTCAATATCTTAGATTAAAGCGAATTTTCTTTCTCTGCGCACACATTTAGGTTTAAGTAATGGATTGTCCATTTCATTCAATGAACATAATGTGCAGTAATATGCAGTAATTCAATTCTAGCCATGGTGTGCAATTAATACAACAGGAAATGCTTTTGTTGACTCACATTGATACATTAAAAATAAAAATTCATCTTTAACTAGACACCTCAATTTAAAAATTCTCATCCTTGCTTTCAAATTTCTCCATGGCCTCTTTTCTTTGTACCTCTGTACTTTCCACAAACCTTTGCGAATCTGTAACAACATCAGAAGTTGCTGGAAAAGCTCAGCAAGTCTGGCAACAATCGTGGAGTGAAAGTAGAGTTAATGTTTCAGGTCCAGTGACCCTTCTTCAGAACAGAGAATGTGTGCTCTCTAATTCTAGCCTTTTGAGTATCTCTGATTTCAATTTCACTCGCTTTGGGCTATGTTAAAAATCACACAACACCAGGTTATAGTCCAACAGGTCTAATTGGAAGCACACTAGCTTTCGGAGCGACGTTCCTTTATCAGGTGATAGTCATAGATGAAGGAGCGTCGTTCCGAAAGCTAGTGTGCTTCCAATTAAACCTGTTGGACTATAACCTGGTGTTGTGTGATTTTTAACTTTGTACACTCCAGTCCAACACTGGCATCTCCAAACCAGGAATGCTTTGGACTACATTTGCATGGGCCCAGCTCAGAGTTCCTCCCTTAAATGTATATGCTTTTCTATTACGCTTTCCTCTGTTAAAACACTGCTTAAAAACCTCTCTGAATAAGATTTTGATTATCCCCTCTAATATAATCTCAAGTGACTCAGTATCTGTTTGTTTTACAATAGGCAGAATTTATTGCTGTCCACTGGGGTGAGATAGGAGGCAGTGAGTCATTTAATAAAAATGGGAAAGAGCCAAGTGTGGACCCAACTAAGTCCAAGGCAGAAAGTCTTGTGAATTGGCCTTTCTGTGCAGCACCAATTGAGGCTGCTGTGTGGACAATAATGGCCGCTTAAGGACCTCATCCCACTGCTGCTGTTATTTAATCAAGGGATTTGCCATGTCAGGTTTAGTTGAAAGTACCCAGGGGATCAGTGCTTGTTGGGGAGGACCAGCATTGGCAAGTGACGAGGGACAGGATGAACCTACTTAGAGTCATCCCCTGACTCGTCGCTGAATTCTGTCCTCCTTCATATATCACCACCCACCCAGTGGACAGCATTAAATGGGAAATTGTAACTGAGTTGATCCTGCAACTCAAATTCTGCCATTGCCTGTTTAAGACTAATATCCCTTGTTCATCCTGGGCCTCTGCTGTCAGCATTACCAACAGTGGCCACTCTCCCTGCTGGCACTGCCTATATTGGAGTAGCTGCCAGCCTCTGTTTGACCAACAGCTCCTGGGGAGCAGCTCCTCAACCCAGAGCTCCTTGCTCCTGGGAATTCCCACTGCTGGTTACCCAGATGGCACCTAACCTACTGGGTCTTCCCCAAAGAAGGAGGCACAGTGTTTTCATCAGCTTGCCAGTTGGCAGGCGAGACCCTGTCAACCAGATGAAGTGCCAATGTCTCTGAAAAGCTCCTAAAGGCATGTTTTTTTGAATGTTAAAATACTATATAAATACAAACTTGTTAGTTCTACTAAATCATAAGCATGAATGATGTAACAAATGGACATAAAGTCAGCAAGTGTTAATAATTAAATATTACCACATCAATTGCCATTCATAAATTGTGTTTACAACAGTTGCAATTGCAATTATACCTAAAATTGTGGGCTTTTTAACAAAATTTGAAGTCAAAAGAATTTATTTTGTCATGATAAATGAATATAATTTAAACCAGGTTTGAGATTTTGCAATGAATCATTAACTGGAAGTAAAAAGTACTTACATAGAATTAATCTCAAAGATTCTCTCGAAAGGCCAGGATTCATTAACTTATATTCCCAGTCAGTTCTGAATTGTTCATTAAGTAAAGTTTGGATCCTGGATTGGAAGTGGGAAATTGTTGTTACTGAAGTTGATCCTGCACAAATCCCTGCAAATAGGTTTCCCTTTTCTTATTCCTTTTTAAAATATTTATCTATGGGATGTGGGCATCATGGGCTTGGTTGGCATTTACTACCCATTTATAGATGTCCTTGAGAAGATGGTGGTGAGATGCCTTCTTGAACTACTGCAGTCCATTTGGACACACAATAACGTTAGGGAGGGAAATTCAACATTTTGACTCAGCAATGCTGAAGGAAAAATGAATGATATATTTCCAAGTCAGGATGGTGAATAGTTTTGGGAGGAGAATTGGAGATGATCATGTCTTCACGTATTTGCTATCCCTGTTCTTCTAATTGGTAATAATCATGTCTTTGGAAGTTGCTGTCTGAGGAACCTTGGTGAATTTCTGCAGTGTATCTTGTAGATGGCACACACTACTGCTAGTGAGGGTCGATAGTAAAGGACAAATGTTTATGGATGCAATGTCAATCAAGTGGATGGCTTTGTCCTGGATCACGTCAAGCTTCTTAGCGTTGTTGACAACATCCATTGTGTCACAAATCTGAAGAAAAATATGCCTGGATTCTAGAGTCAGTGACAAAGCCAAGAGCACTCACTCCAAGTTTGAAGAAAACTTAATTGAGAGATCAAACAACGTCTGGGGCACAACTTTGAACAGTCTGTGTATGGATTGAATGTTGAGTTCCAGTGATAGCATTGAGCTGTCCTAGTCAACCATATTACAGAATTTTCAGAGAATCAAACAGGAAATAAAAAGGACAATAATTAAATCATTGAAAATTGTACATCAAGTAAAGTTATGACATGTATGGGGTGAAGGGATATAGCATGAAAAAGTCTTTAAAATATATGAAAATCATTTTAAAAAATCTAATACATTTAAATAATAGGAATATTCAACAATACTTCACAAATATAAAATTAATTTTCATTGATATCACTGTTAAAACATAGTTTCATCTAACTGATGAAGCATAAATTTACTTGGGGTTCCTAATACCAAAGAGAGATTAGTAAACAGAAAGTTCTCACTGAAGTAGCAAATATAATGATTTCTTCCCCCTGGCTCAGTGGTTAGCACTGCTGCTTCACAACAGCAGCGTCCCAGGTTCAATTCTAACCTCAGATGACTATCTGTGTAGAGTTTGCACATTTTCCCCATGTCTGCATGGGTTTCCTCTGGGTGCTCTGATTTACTCCCACAGTCCCAAGATGTGCAGGGCAGGTGAATTGGCCATGCTAAGTTGTCCATAGTGTTAGGTGCTTTAGTCAGAATGGAATGGGCCTGGTTGAGTTACTCTTCGGAGGGTCAGTGTGGACTTGTTGGGCTGAAGAGCCTGTTTCCACACTGTAGGGAATCTAATCAAAAAAGCTTTACCCTGGTGGTGGTCATGGGATAGGGTTGGCGGGATCCAAGGCAAAACCTGGGGTGAAGCAGTGAAAAGCAGACTATAACTTCAGGGTTTCTGTATTAATAATTTCATGTGCTATATTCCGTGGATGTGGTCATTTCCTGTGCGACAATGATAGCGAGCAGTCTCAAGTGTTCATTACTAAGAACCATATAAAATTCACAACATCTTTTCATTGATAAACTAGAAAAATCTTTGTAGAAACAGATCTGTTGTTCCCCCCCTGTCACATATATAATGTAGCAAAAAGGACAAGTGCATGACTTGCAACAACCCCTCTTTTAACAGGCCACCAGGAGTAGTGAGACATAAGTTCCTGTTGAATCTTATCAAGCTATCCCAGTACCTGTATAAATTAAGTTAAATGAGAAGTTCAAAAAGATATGAAGTGCAGCGTTTATGGGATGACTTTACCAAATAGATTTTCCACTTGGATATTGTTCTCCAAAACCAACTATAGTGATGTGATGAAACAAAGAATGTCTTCTTATATCTTTGAGACAACATTAAGCATTCACTTGCAATGAAAGAATTTGGTATACAAGTGTCATGCCTAAACCAAAACTGTAGACAATTCTCAGCAGCAAAGTCATAGGAACGTCAACAAAATGAATGATTAGTTAATCTGATATATCAAAAATAACTACAGCTACACCCAATGCAAGACAATATTAAACTGGATTTTCTGGTTCTCACTGCTATTCCTGTCATATTCAGGTCAAATTTAATTCTTCTTCTCTGTAAAATTTTCCGAAGGACACAAATGTACATTTATATACTGTGTTTAATCTAATAAAACATTCCAAAGATGCTTCCAGTCGTCTTTCACATTAACAGAATGTAACATGAGATTTGAACACATGTATGTCCAAAGACTAAGAAGCAGAGATTCTTTATTCCACTGGCATCAGGTCCTCACAAGCAAGAAGAGAACTTAAGAATAGACAAGGAACTGTTTACACTGAGTACATGAATTAACTATTTGGGTTAACTCAGATAAGGAATTCCTTTTCTACCTGCTCCCTCTTCCCATAAGCCTTCCATCCTTTTAAAACAGCCTTTCACTGCAACGAGAGTCTATTTGACTGCTCTAGTTTCCCTCCCTCACCATCACTAACTACTGTAGGAGGTCCTGTTACACAACACAAGGCCTCATCATGTGAAGGAAGACATGCTCCAGTTTTCTTCAACTGAGATACGCTATCTCAGAAGGACTTTCCCCTTGGTCTTCAGGATAGACTAGAGAAAAATTGAGGGTAAGAAGCTGTAGGGAATAACCACTGAACTATCCCTAAATTGCCAAATGATGACTGGAAACTGGGCTTATGATCCAAATAAAGACTTCAGATGGGCGCTTGAAGGTGGAGGACAGAAGAATCAGGGGTTTGATTTTTTGGGGAGCTGCAATCACTCTGAGGTTGTAATTCCATTTCTTCATTTTATGTTAACAAAGATCTCCATGTTTCTGACAGGAGATTCCAATCAGGTCTCCTTCAAAAATGTGGTGTACACTTCAGATCTGAAAATTTCCTTGAAGTGAGAATCGTCAGGGGAAGGCAGAGCATGCCCCCTTTTCATGGCAGTCAGATGGAATACTCCATGTCTGATCTCGCAGGCAGCTACCTTGACAGGTTTTGTGAAAGGGTAAGTATATAAGTGAGGTTAGGGTATCAGAAGGGTAGGGTGAGGTGGGTAAGGTGCCATGTAAACAGACAGCAGATGTCTGAGTGAGACAAGTAGATGCCAGGTTGGTAGTGTGTTATGGTGCCAGGTAAATAGGGTTGCGGAGTGCAGGCGAGGTTGAAGGTTCAGGCCCCAGGAAAAAAGGGATAGCTGAGTTGAGAGGAAGAGTTTGGGGGGAAACGGATTGTGAAAGATACTTTAGACTCCTGCAGAGAGGGACGTTATGTCAGGGTATAGGAGTTGTAGTAGGTCTGTGGATGATATGGTTGGAAAGTGTGTGATAAGACGTTTGATAAGGTTCCCCATGGTAGGCTATTTGCACAAAACATGGAGGCATGGGATTACGTGTGATTTAGCAGTTTGGACCAGATTAGTTACTAGTGGTGTATCACAAGGATCTGTTTTAGGTCCACTGCTGTTTGTCATTTTTATAAATGTCCAAGAAGAGGGCGTAGGATGGCTTAGTAAATTTGCAGATGACAATAAGGTCGAAAGATGTTGCAGGTTACACAGGGACATAGATAAGCTGCAGAGCTGGGCTGAAAGGTGGCAAATGGAGTTTAATGCGGAAAAGTGTGAGTAATTTACTTTGGAAGGAGCAACAGGAATAAAGAGTACTGGGCTAATGCTAAGTGTAGATGAGCAGAGAGATCTCGGTGTTCATATATAGATCCCTGAAACTTTCCACCCAGGTTGATAGGGTGGTTAAGAAGGCATACGGTGTATTAGTTTTTATTGGTAGAGGGATTGAGTTTCGGAGCCATGAGGTCATGTTGCAGCTGTACAAATTCTGGTGCGGCTGCACTTGGAGTATTGCTTACAGCTAAGGTCATTGCATTATAGGAAGGATATTGAAGCTTTGGAAAGGATTCAGAGGCGATTTACTAGGATGTTGCCTGGTATGAAGGGAAGGTCTTATGAGGAAAGGCTGATGGATTTGCGGCTGTTTTTATTAGAGAGAAGAAGGTTGAGAGGTAACTTAATTGAGACATATAAGATAATCAGTGGGTGAGATAGGGTGGACGTGGACAGTCATTTTCCTCGGATGGTGATGGATAGCACAAGGGGACATAGGTTTAAAATGAGGAGTGATAGATATAGGACAGATGTCAGAGGTGGTTTCTTTACTCAGAGGGTAGTAGGGGTGTGGAATGACTTGCCTGCGACTGTAGTAGCAACTTGCTAACCTTAAGGGCACTTAAATGGTGTTTGGATAGACATATGGATGAAAATGGAATAGTGTAGGATCAATAAGCTTCAGATTGGTTCCACAGGTTGGCGTGGAAGCCTGAAGGGCCTGTCCTGTGCTGTAGTGTTCTATGCTCTATGTTCCAAAATGGGAGTCTGTTTAAAAGTTACCTAGGAGTTAGGCTTTGAGGGACCATTACTGTTCAACTTTCTATCTCTTTGTGCCCCATTCAACTTGTCCAGACCAATATAGTCATATTCTTTTCTAGTGCTTCAACTTTTATCTTTGGATTTGTAAATCTCCCTTCACTTCAACCTTCATCATCTATGAGGTTAAAGCCATTCTTACCTACTCAGTCAGTATATGCTGCTGCCATATATGTTCCATTCCTTCTTATCATACTCTGTTTACTATTAACCACATTAATAATATGCAGTATTACCTTGTCCTTTCTCTGTAATTTCCAAATCTCAGCTCACATGAACACTCCAACCCAACTACTGTATTTCATTTCCTCTGTACATCCTAGTTATGTAGATCACCAGAACGCTGATATCACTGCAGTTCAAGTGAAAACCATCCCAATTATACAGCTCCCTCTTACCCTGCAACTGGTGTCAGTGTTACTTGAATGAAAACCTATGTCTTCTATACCTGAAATAACACCACAGAGACCAGTATCCCATCACCAAGTCACTCTTTACTTACACATGAACAATTCTTGACTGTAATACTGTATGAGTCAGAGTCAGATACCAGAGTATCAGTACTCCTGACACTCAACTTTTACAAGTCAGCCAGGGCTCCCTGATTGGACCAGATTAAAGTCCCAAATAGTGAGCTCATTGTAAGATGTCCAACTGCCTGACCTTGCTATAATCAGTATGTCTCCAATCTTTTAACGTGGTTCTACTCTCTGATCTTATTTACTCTATGCTAATTTGCTCAAGAAATTATTACCTTTCTGCTCTTTAACTTAGCCTTTAAATGCTAATACTCCCTCAGCAAAACCTCTTTCACAGTTCTATCTATATCATTAGTGCCCAAGTGCCCTACAACAGCCTAATTCTGTCTCTGCAACTTCAAGTTCCTTGCCAGACCAGAGGAGATTTCCTTAACCTTGGTATTGGGCAGGCAACGTAGCCTCTGACACTCACAATTTAATCTGTAGGGAATGAGATCTATCCCTCTAACTTTATTGTCCTTCACTACAACTACGTTCCCTTTGTACTCCCTCCACTTGAACATTTTTGTATAATACAGCATCATGGGCAGCTTGCCCGTTTACCTGTAATCCCAGGTCTTCTCCACATACGCTGCAAGAAACTCAGTTTTCCCTTCTGGTAGTTTCTTCTTTGTTATATCAAACCGTCTTCCCAGCTTCTACTGAGCTGGTGGTTACCCCAGGCAATTGTTCGTTTACCCTCTTAGAATGCCATGGCGATCCTCAATTTTATTAGAGAAATGAAAAAGTTGAGGCTGCTCCATTGTTATTTTCTAAGTCTTCAAATGTGCCTCAGTCACCATATCCATCAAAATGGACCAAATCTGAACCAGCTCACATAGGTTGGGTGACAGCCACCTGGATTAAAGTGCGTGGTTACTTTCTCCTTCGTCGATGCATTGCACGATCTGCAGGTCAAACGCTAGCTCATCAACTCTGAGCTGAAGTTCACCGAGCTGCAAACAACTAATGAGGACAAGATTGCCATGGATCATGCTGGTAGCTGCAAGCTTCCATGTCACAAGACATGCATGACAGTATGTTCGTAAGCATGTACCTTGTCCGTGTTTACAGTATCTGGGCCCCTCAGATAGAATATGGCTGCCAGTGAAGGTAACTTGAGGGTTAAATGAGATTGCACATTTAAAAAGTGCAAATATGTGCAGTGCCTTCATTGTATCAATATCCAAAGTGAAATTTATTTTTCAGTGAAACACCACTTGTCTGCAAACACATGCTGTACTTTATATTGATTTGTGGGTTTAACAATTGTAGTGAAAGCTTAAAAATTAAATCTTATCAATCTATTCCTTTCTGATTCTAGAGTTACTTGAGGATTCCTTTCCTTTCAGACTACAGATCACCACAGGAATGTAACAGGGAAAACCCACCATCTTACTTTACCAGTCCCCCAGCTCAGTAGAAGCTGAATTTGTTGGACTATAAAAGGGGTTGCCAGCTAGGAAGATGGCACCTATGATGCCAAAGTTATCTCTGCAGGGGCTGTCCTAATGCAGATTGATATCTCGCTTTTTATTCCAATATCTTGATGTAACACGTAAAATTCAATCCCTCAGGTTTGATTGGAAAATCGCAGTGGACTTCCGACTACAGGCCGTATCATGTGCTAAAGCAGCCAAACTGGCTACCAGCCACTTGTAGCTGTTACTGTATTCACCAGTCTCTGTCCCCACAAACAGGCACCACCAAGTCTTCTACAGGAAGAGAACACAGCCCAGGTATAGGATGGAGCTATGAAAATGGCTTATAAGTAGTGAAGGTGCTACAACGACTACAACCACTTCCTTCACTTCCCATTTGGAGCCTAAACCTCCAGTCAAGTCGTTATCTAGTTTCCTGTGATTTTTCTACTGAGTTTTGTTTTGATCAGCATGCAACAAATTTAATTAATACTTCCATCTCACCGAGCATTTCTAAAGCATTGTTCTAAATTCTGCCACATTTATTAGCTTGAATTACAATTTCACTGTTCTCAACAATAAATACAAACTAAGATTATATTCAGTAATTATGCTTAACCGTCATTTCAAAGTTGGTTTGTTTCTCATAGCGAAAAAGTAATGTCTGCTAGTCTTACTGAAATTACAGTTCTCATACAAGTAACATTAGCAATGTGAGAAAGTGAAGAAATACTGCAGAGCATGACCATCTGCTCAGCCAAGAGATAATTAACCATGGGACAATTGAGTCTAGAAATTAAACATGGATTCCCCAGTGGCATTTAGAGTGAATTCAATGGCACAGATAATCAATACAGAATGGGAGGATTCTTGACTTAAATTGTAGTCTCTACCAACTGATCTTGGCAGGAATGCTACAGTTTGCATAAGAATACACAGAGCACATCGACATTCAATGGCATTACTGTCAGTAAATCTGCCAACATCAATATACTGAGAATACCATAGATGAGAAACTGAACTGCACCAACCTAAAACAATTGAGCCTGCAAGATCAGGTCAGAGGTTGGGAAATCGGAGTTGGGAAAATCAACTTCAACATCCCCTAATCCTGTCCATCACCAACAATGTACAAGTCAGGCATGCGGTGGAGTACTCCCCACTTGCTTTAATGAATGTGGATCAAGAATACTGGCACCAAGCAGGTCAAAACAGCCCTCCTAACACCCCAACCAACAACCTGAACATTCACTCCTTCCTCCAGCAATGCACAATGAAAGCATGTTCTACAATCTACAAGATGCACTTCAGTGACTCAATAAGGTTCTTTCATTAACACCTCCTAAACCTGCAATCTCTACCACTGAGAGGAGCAAAGTTTTCAGATGTATGGGAATACCATCTACAAGTTCCCCATCAAACTACTCACTGTACTGACTTGAAACTATATCACTGCTCCTTCATTGTTATAGCATCAAAATCCTGGAGCTCCTTCATTACAGGCACTGTGAATATACCTGCACCAGATGGACTGCATCAAGTCAAGTAGTGGAGGAGCTGGTGTTGGATCGGGGTGGGCATAGTTAAAAATCACAAAACTCAGTTCAAGAAAACAGTTAAATTCTGCTTTTATAAAAGCATTTATCAATGGACAACACATGTTGGCCAGTTATGCCAACATCCAGTTTAAGATTAAAAGTACACTGAAAGAGATCACTCAGCTCAGCCTTCCATATCATTGCTAATGCTGCACTTGAGCCCTCTCCCACTTTTCCTCAGCTAAATGTATTCTTGTCCATTTTATACAAATGGCCAGTTTCCTCTTAAATGCATAGACACTATTCTCTTCAACCACTCCCTCTGGTAGAGGTTTCACATTCTCTTTGGGTAAAGATGTTTCTTCTGAATTCTTTGCTCAATTTTGTTATATTAATTACTTTTATCTGTGCTCTTTCCCAGGTAGAAAGATTTGATCTGTATACAATCTGTACAAATTTTCCATAATTTTAAATTACCTTGGACTAGATCACCTTCTCTTTCCAAGTGAAAAGGTGATGTTGCCTGTTAATCTTTCCCAATATATACCCCAATACATTTCTTATATTTTTTGTGTAAGTTTTTCTGCATCCCCCTCCAGAGTCTTTATATCCCTTTCATAATGTGATGACTAGAACTACATGCAATACTCAAAATGCTTGGTCTGTATAAGGTGCAAAACAAGTTTAATGTAATTTCACTGCTCCTCAGTATTATTCCTCCAGAAATAAAGCTGACCAGGGTTTGTTTGTTTCTGGCCTCACTAACATATGGCATAACTTATTGTGACTGTTGTATGTGTAGATTGAATTCTTTTATTCCTCCATTCCAAATAGGCTTCCATCTTACAAGTAATAAGTGTCTTCTGCATTCATTCTTCCAAATCTACAAACTTACATTTATCTGTGCCAAATATCATTTGCCAATTATTTGACCATTCAGCAGGTTTACCACATCCTAATAGCTTGCAGCATTGACTACCCAATCCAATGTAACCAGCAAATTTATAAATTATGCTCTTGATTCCAAACTCTGAATTATCAATGTAAACTCTGACAGCACTGGTCCCAGAATGGAATCTGTTGGATACCAATTCTCACCTCCTATCACACTGAAAAACTACCTTATACTCAAATTCCTGACTTAGATATATATAGAACATTACATCGCAGTACAGGCCCTTGATGTTGCTCCGATCTGTGAAACCAATCTGAAGCCCATCTAAACTACACTATTCTATTCTCGTCCATATGCCCATACAATGCACATTTAAATGCCTTTAAAGTTGGTGAGTCTACTACTGTTGTAGGCAGTGCATTCCACGCCCCTACTACTCTCTGAGTAAAGAAACTACTTCTGACATCTGTCCTATATCTATCACCCCTCAATTTAAAGCTATGTCCCCTCATGCTAGCCATTGCTATCTGTGGAAAAAGGCTCTCACTGTCCAACCTATCTAACCCTCTGATTATCTTATACATCTCAATTAAGTCACCTCTCATCCTTTTTGCTCTAACAAAACAGCCTCAAGTCCCTCAGCCTTTCCTTGTAAGACCTACCTTCCATACTAGGCAACATCATGGTAAATCTCCTCTGAACCATTTCCAGAGCTTCCACATCCATCCTTCCTATAATGCGGTGACCAGAACTGTACACAATACTCCAAGTGTGGCCGCACCAGAGTTTCGTGCAGCTGCAACATGACCTCATCGTTTTGGTACTCAATCCCTCTACTAATAAAAGCTAACACACCATATGCCTTCTTAATAACCCTATCAATCTGGGTAGCAACTTTCAAGGATCTGCGCACCTGAACACTGAGATCTCTCTGCTCATCTACACTACCAAGAATCTTACCATAAGCCCAGTACTCTGCATTCCCGTTACTCCTTCCAAAGTAAATCAGCTCACACTTTTCCACATAAACTCTATATGCCACCTCTCAGCCCAGCTCTGCAGCTTATCTATGTCCCTCTGTAACCTGCAACATCATTCATCACTATCCACAACTCTTCCGACCTTAGTGTCATCTGCAAATTTACTAACCCATCCTCCTTGGCCCTCATCGAGAACATTTATAAAAATTACAAACAGCAGTGGCCCCAAAACAAATCCTTGCAGTACACCACTAGTAACTGAACTCCAGGATGAACATTTCCCATCAACCACCACCCTCTGTCTTCTTTCAGCCAGCCAATTTCTGATCCAAACCACTAAATTACCATCAATCCCATGCAATAGCCTACTGTTGGGAACATTATCAAACATCTTACTGAAATCAATATACACCACATCAACCGCTTTACCCTCCTCCACCTGTGTGGCCACCTTCTCCAATAGTACTGAAATGGAGAACTCCTGCAGAATTTTGAGGTGTGGAAGGATTTAGGATTTGCAGTGCATGAATTACAAAGCTTTAATATGTAGGTACATATTCCAAATGGCTGATAGGATGCTATTCTTAAGCATGAGAGGAATTGAATGTAAAAATAATAATGTTGTGCTTCAGTTATGTAGGCCATTGACAAGACCAAATCTAAGTCATCACGTGGACTTTTGGGCTTCTTATTAATGATGTACAGCATAAAAACAGACCCTTCAGTCCAACTCATCCTGCCGACCAGATATCCCAACCTAACCTAATCCTACTTGCCAGCACCTGGCCCATATCCCTCCAAACTTTTCCTGTTCATATACCCATCCAGATGCCTTTTAAATGCTGCAATTGTACCAGCCTCCACCACTTGCTCTGGCAGCTCATTCCATACATGTATCACCCTCTATGTAAAAATGTTGCCCTTTATGTCTCTTTTATATCTTTCCCCTCTCACCCTAAATTTATGCCCTCAAGTTCTAAACTCACCCACCCTAGGGAAAAGACCTTGTCTATTTATCCTTCCATGCACTTCACAATTTTGTAAACCTCTATAAGGTCACTCCTCAGCCTCCGACTCTCCAAGGGAAACAGTCCCAACCTGTTCAGCCTCTCCCTATAGCTCAAATCCTCCAACCCTGGCAACATCCTTGTAAATCTTTTCTGAACCCTTTCAAGTTTCACAACATCTTTCCGATAGGAAGGAGACCAGAATTGTACACAATATTCTAAAAGTGGCCTAACCAATGTCCTGTGCAGCTGCAACATGACCTCCCAACTCCTATACTCAATACTCTGACCAATAAAGGAAAGCATACCAAACGCCTTATGCACTATCCTGTCTACATGCGACTCTACTTTCAAGGAACTATGAACCTGCACTCCAAGGTCTCTTTGTTCAGCAACACTCCCTAGGACCTTACCAATAAGTGTATAAATCCTGCTAAGATTTGCTTTCCCAAAATGCAGCACCTCACATTTATTTAAATTAAACTCCATTTGCCATCCCTCAGCCCATTGGTTCATCTGATCAAGATCCCATTGTAATCTGAGGTAACCTCTTTCGCTGTCCACTGCCCCTCCAATTTTAGTGTCATCTGCAAACTTACAAATGATACCTCCTATGTTCACATCCAAATCATTTATATAAATGATGAAAAGCAGTGGACTCAGCACCAATCCATGTGGCACTCCACTGGTCACAGGCCTCCAGTATGAAAAACAACCCTCCACCACCAGTCTCTGTCTTTTACCTTTGAGCCAGTTCTGTATCCAAATGGCTAGTTCTCCTTGTATTCCATAAGATCTAACCTTGCTAACCAGTCTTCCACGGGGAACCTTGCCGAACACCTTACTGAAGTCCACATAGATCACGTTCACTGCTCTGCCCTCATCAATCCTCTTTGTTACTTCTTCAAAAAACTCAATCAAGTTCATGAGATATGATTCCCCATGTACAAAGCCATGCTGACTATCCCTAATCAGTCCTTGCCTTTCCAAATACATGGAAGTTCTGTCCTTCAGGATTCCCTCCAAAAATGTGCCCACTACCGACGTCAGCCTCACCAGTCTATAGTTCCCTGGTTAGTCCACACCACCTTTCTTAAATAATGACATCATGTCAGCCAACCACCAGTCTTCTGGCACCTCACCTGTGACTATTGATAATACAAATTATCCCAGCAAGGGGACCAGCAATCACTTCCTTGGCTTCCCACAGAGTTCTAACTTACACCTGATCAGGTCCTGGGAGTTTATCCACTTTTATGCATTTCAAGACATCCAGCACTTCCTCCTCTGTAATATGGACATTATCAAGATGTCACCATCTATTTCTCAATATTCTACATCTTCCATGTACTTCTCCACAGTAAACACATATGCAAAGCAATTGTTTAGTATTTCCCCCATCTCCTGTGGCTCCACACAAAAGCCGCCTTGTTGGTCTTTGAGGGGCCCTATTCTCTCCCTAGCTATCCTTTTGTCTTTAATGTATTTGTAAAAACCCTTTGGATTCTCCTTAACCCTATCTGCCAAAGCTATCTCATGTCCCCTTTTTGCCCTCCTGATTTCCTTCTTAAGTGTACTCCTACTGCCTTTATACTCTACATGCTACATACCCCTGAGAATCCATCACCCTGACATTATCCAAAACAGCATACTTGTTTGAAATGGGGATAGCCACAGGAGACTCCTGCACTACTTGACTACCTCTCTTACCTTTCCTGGAGTTAACCCATCCATGTGACTGTATCTGTGACTTTTCCCCCTTCCTATAACTGCCATCCATCACACCCCCTTGCTCTTGTAAAGTCCTTATTGCCTCTAATTGTCTCTCCAACTGATCCATTTGATCTGATAGGATTCACAACAAATGGCATTTTTTGCAGATATAATCCTCAGTAACACGTAAACACTCTGTTAACTCCCACATCTGACAAGAAGAGCATATCACTCTTCTAAGAGCAATTTTTTGCTTCTTCCAATCTATAGACCCAGAAAGTAACACCATCTTATTCCTCTACAAAACACAGCTCCAGGCTACCTTAGTACTTATGGCTTGTATTTTTAACTTTAATCAAGAGACATATCTCAATAAAACATACAATGGAAAGAACCTGCTCTACTCAGTATCATAGACTATACTGAAGAGTATTAACTTATCTGTTTCTGTGTTGTGACCTCTCCCTAACAGGTTCCTCCAAGATTAGCTGTGAATTTCACTGTTTGTTAATTTTCCCAGATGCACTCCGATGTCCAGCAATACATGAATTCAACCAGCAAAGGCAGTAACTGCGCAGGTTCACTGCCGTGTCAGTTAGCAGTGTGGGTTTCTTTCTCTCTCTCTCTCTCTACTGCACTGACCTCACCATGTGCTGCCTCTGTCTGTCCATCCCCCTTCTAAAAGAACTGTTGTTTTGACTTTTTTTTTGCTCCAAAGTTCCAAAACAATGAAGCATCATGTAAAACAGTAAGCACTGCTCCTGGAATTTGAGGAAATCACCTCCAACACCTAAAATACCTCAAAAAAGGAGCAACCTGTTACAGCCAAAAATTTTTTCCCAGCCTCCACCTTGGATTACCCAGAATGACTGCATTTTAATGTAATTGCGTCTAAATGCTTTGATATATTCTGAATTAATTGCTATATGAATGTCAGCATCTATTTTTGCTGAAATCTATCTCTTAACCTTTCTGAAACTGGTTAAAATCCACATTTTTGCAACAGCAATTGAAAAATGCAAGTGAAGTATATGTAATAATGCTGATTAGAGTCAATGAGTTCATATAGGAATATTAAATTCAAGCACGTGGTTAAATGGTGTGGGACTAAAACAAGACATGGCCAAAGAGGCATCAGTTCCATTTCAGTTCTGAAAAACTAATGATGGAGCAGTGAAATGAGTTTGCAGAATTCCCATTCTGTATATGCCAATAATAAAAATAATGATCAGCAATGTTCAGGTAATTACTGGATAATAATAAAACTCTAAACAATATTACTTGGAAAGGTGGAAAGGCATATTCACTCTGGAGTTTCAAAGTAAAATATATTGTAGTTAATATTGCGCAACCACAGGAAATGCAAAACTTGTGCCCACACCTCCCCCCTCACTTCCCTCCAAGGCCCCAAGGGATCCTTCCATATCCACCACAAGTTCACCTGCACCTCCACACACATCATTTACTGCATCCGCTGCACCTGATGTGGCCTCCTCTATATTGGGGAGACAGGCTGCATACTTGCGGAACGTTTCAGAGAACGCCTCTGGGACAACTGGACCAACCAACCCAACCACCCCGTGGCTCAACACTTCAACTCCCCCTCCCACTCCACCCAAGGACATGCAGGTCCTTGGACTCCTCCATCGCCAGACCATAGCAACACAACGGCTGGAGGAAGAGCGCCTCATCTTCCGCCTAGGAACCCTCCAACCACAAGGGATGAACTCAGATTTCTCCAGTTTCCACTTTTCCCCTCCCCCCACCTTGTCTCAGTCCCAACCCTTGAACTCAGCACCACCTTCCTAATCTGCAATCTTCTTCCTGACCTCTCCGCTCCCACCCCTACTCCGGCCTATCACCATCACCTTAACCTCCTTCCACCGATCGCATTTCCAACGCCCCTCCTCCCTACCTTTTACCTTAGCCTGCTTGGCACACTCTCCTCATTTCTGAAGAAGGGCTCATGCCCGAAATGTCGATTCTCCTGCTCCTTGGATGCTGCCTGACCTGCTGCACTTTTCCAGCAACACATTTTCAGCTCTGATCTCCATCATCTGCAGTCCTCACCTTCTCCTAATATATACAGGACCAGGGTAATCTTTGGATACAGTCTTTATCGGGTGTGCCACAATACAAAGTGACTGTGGCTATTTGATGAATCCCGGTACCAAGGTTCATCTGTATGTTCCGTTTAGATTAGATACAGTGTGGAAACAGACCCATTGGCCCAACAAGTCCACACCGACGCGGAACCCACCCAGATCCCATTCTCCTACATTTACCCCTTCACCTAACACTAGGGGCAATTTAGCATGGCCAATTCACCTAACCTGCACATTTTTGGACTGTGGGAGGAAACCGGAGCTCCCGGAGGAAACCTACACAGACACAGAGAGAATGTGCAAACTCCACACAGCAGTTGGAGGTGGGAATTGAACCCGGGTCTCTGGCGCTGTGAGGCAGCAGTGCTAATCACTGTGCCACCGTGTCGCCCATGAAGTTGCTTGAAGGAACATCTCTCTTGAAGCAATGAGATACATTTTTTTCTGAAGATAGCTCTCTTAAGCTACAAACGAAAAACCAACAATGGGTCGTAACAAAATTATTTACACAAAAAAGCATAGGTATAGAGATAATGATTTCAGAATTATGAATACAGAAGTTGAAGAGTCCATATAGATTTTAGCAGTTTGGCAACTCTTCCTGATCTTGTTGTGATGTACCTTTTGTAGGTATGGATGTCAGCCTTGGATGCTCTGATTGCAGGAGTATGGTATGTTGTGGTTTTGCTCATGTTCTATCATGTTACTGCTGTTAGAATTGATTTTGCGTGCTCATTGGGCACAATTGACATATTGTGCATGTCCCTTAACTGACGTCTATATTTTCTCATTCTTCTCACATTATGCATTATTTCTTTGTAAAACTGAGGTTCATTGCACATTTCAGTTGGTAACCATGTTCCCACTGTGGGCTGTGCGATTCTGACCTTTTATCTGACATATCGTTGATCTCTGCATACCAGAGATATACCAGTCCCTACATACCAGTCCTGTAAAATCTTCATCCTCCATTCTTCACTGACAGCTGCATTCTGCACTTCAGAGAATTTTCATTGGCGGTGGTTTGCCAATATTGTTCTTCTGAACTTGATCTCTGATGGTGATACTATTTCTGCTGTACTCTCTGCTTTTCCTTTTCAATTTTTAAAATTTTTTGCACACATCCTGTTTCGTGCTACTTTTCTATTTTTGACTGAAGACTTGCTTTAAGGTTTCATGCAGTTTTCACCTGGCAGCTTGCCTAACTTTGTCCAACTCAATGAACTTACAGTTTATGAACTGAACCTTGTTCCCTTCTGTTTCTGAACTGTGGAAACTCCTGTTTTGCTGTGGAATTATCTTTGCAGCTTCTATTGGTTTCCAGACTTTGTATAGCTGTCTTCTTTGCTCTGATTTTTAACCTTAAAGAGAACAATCACTGCTGCACACCATTTCATAATGATTCCACCAAAGCCACAATGGCATAGCTAACTAAATGTAACCCAAATGAGGTATATAGGTACTGTTTACTTGAAGATTTCTTGTGGGTGTCTTTCCAGCCAAATGAATGCATACTAAACTAATACAAAACTAATACTGAATGCATGGATGGGTTGGACTGAAGCATTTGTTTCTGTGTTGGATAACTCAATTACTCCATACAGGCAGAGTAAACTGTTGGCATTTCTAGTTCACGACCAAGCAGGCAGATTGTGGTTTCTGATCCTGTGATGGCATCCAGGTACCTTACTCATTTGCATGTTAAGCTTCTTGAAGGGACGTGTACTTAATGTGACAATACAACAAGCTGAACCAGAAGTGAGAGCTTGGAATACAGATGCACTCACAATCCTGAAGATAAGGGTGCTACAAAACCTGATATTGTAGCCAATGTCTCATCCAAAAGAAGACATCTTTGAAAGCGCCTTTGTTCTGCACTGGAATGTGTGCTCATGTCTCTGAAATGGAACTTGAACCCACAGTCTTCTGGCTGACAGGTAAGGTTGTCATCGTTGAGTCATTAGCTGCCAACTGGAAAATCAATAAGCAAATAACATAATTAAGGAATAGGAACAAGTCAGGCAGTTGAGGTTGAAATGGATTAATGATAATATTGGTTTGTGAATAAATCAGTAATCATCCTATTATCCTATTCCCTCTTATAAGATGAATATATAGCAATTCTTTATATTTAAACAAGTGGCAAATGCTTCTAAATTGATATCAATCTCAACACTTTGTCCTCTGTCATTTCATTTCATATCCTTAAAAAAATCCTATCAGTTTTGGTTCTGGTTCAAATGTGAACCACAC
Organism: Hemiscyllium ocellatum; assembly: GCF_020745735.1. Taxonomy (NCBI): domain Eukaryota; kingdom Metazoa; phylum Chordata; class Chondrichthyes; order Orectolobiformes; family Hemiscylliidae; genus Hemiscyllium; species Hemiscyllium ocellatum. The sequence goes on from NC_083422.1 coordinate 23,774,660, forward strand.
CTTGGTTCTCGATCACTTGATATCAACTACAATGCAGCTCTTTCTCAATGTCCCTTGGATGGTTGCATGCTGTGCAGAATAATGGGGATTATATGGCACAACATGTTTGTTCCAAATGCGTCACAAGCACAGCTTAAAATATGCATTTTGTCCATCTCCTCAGCTGTGTGCATTCAAGTTGGCCACTGCTTCACAATATTTAACAACATTCTTTAGAATAGGGCTGTACAAGTAATTTGTGATGTTTAAAAAGAACATGCTGAAGTTAACACAGCATGTTATCGGAATATATTCAGGTAGAGCCTTGTAGTAGAATTGTACATGCAGTCCTTTTTTGCTTTTGACTGTTACAAGAAAAAAATCCAAAATTACAAAATTCACATGTCATCTGTAAATGCATACTGCAACCTTTTCGTTTACTGCATCACAGTTTGAAGCAAGAGGTTTATCTTGCAAATCTGTTTGATTTTTTGCTTCACACATTATTTTGCCATAGGTGGTCAAAACTGAAAGAAAGTGATATTTTGTCCATTGGGAGTACTCCATGTTCATTAATATGAACTTGACTTATTACTTAACAAGAAAAAAACTATTTATAAAATATAATTAGGGTAAGAAGTATTACAATAAAGGAGATCAATAGGACATGAAACCTAGATATTAGACTAGCATTTTGCACTTCTCTTTTGAACACCTAGGAAGAAATAACTGTTCGCAAAATTGTATGAGCAAAAAAGGCAAGTATATAAAAATAATTCCTTAATTATTTTAATTGCCTTGTGAACTCTTGTATTTTGAGTTGGTTATACATCAGTTAAAATCAAAGGGAGAGAGGTTTTCAACAGCATCTTCATCAGAAATTCCCATTTAATAGACGTATTGTGTATCAGATTGCAACATGTACTAATTATATATGTAATGACCAGAATCCCTGAGAAGTTATGACTTCAATCTTGTGGCAGTATTGTACAAATTCTATTGTCCTACTTTTCAGCTGCTATTATTGTAATTTTTCACCTGAAAAGCAAATGGTCAGCATTTGAAAATTAGTGACTCACCTTGGCTGTCCCAGTGAAATCTAAGACCAATCTGAAGCAATTTTCATCTGGGTTAATAAATGAAGGGGCAGCCTACCACTCTTAAAAAAAAGGTGAGAATCTGTATCAAAATGGAATTGAGGTAATTTATAGTTATTAAGACCCTATTTTTTATATTTGAGGTATAAAGTAGAACACATGCCATGAGTTTGCCATTCATTGGTAGCATATAATGAATGGCATGACTTATAGTCTAAGTATATATCTTTCTTGGATATTCTGTGGCCCTTAAAAGAGTCAGGAAAAGGTCAGGAATCTGCACTGGACTTTTTTGAGAAGATCTCCTCCGATTATTCTCCCTCCCCCAAGCCTAACCAACCAACTGACTTAGCAAGGATACCAGCCAAATACCAACCTCCCGGCACCAGAGTCTCAACGAGTGTCATTTGCAACTTGCCAGCAGCATGTTAATGAGACATGGACTTCGAGTGTGCATGAGAGGTAAACACAGGAAGAATGTTCCCGATGACCTGGGAGTCCACATTCAGGGGTCACATCTAAGGAGAGAGAGTGGGCCATTTCTGAATGAGTTGAGGAGAATTTTTTTCACCCAGAGAGTGATGAGCACGTAGAATTCTTTGCAACAGAAAGCTGTTGAGACTAAAATATTGAATATTTTCAAGAAGGAGTCAGATATAGTTCTTAGACTTAAAGGGGGCAAAGAAAATGGGGAGAAGGTGGGAAGAGGGCACTGAGTTCGACAATCAGCCATTTTCCTATTGAATGGCAGTACAGTCTTGAAAAGCTGAATGGACTACTCTGGCTTCTATTTTATATGTTTCTGTATTTTTATTTACTTTAAATAATTAAAGAGATATATTTTTAAATTGTTGGAAGAAAATATTTCCTCAATGATTAGGATACTCATTATTTTTCTGGATTATCACTGTTTTTAAGGAAATACCTTTGTAGTGTCCCAGTGACATATGGACTCATATCTTCTGATTTGTTATAACAGTAATATTTGATGGTTAGGCTCAGTTGTATATATATTTTGTCCTGCTCCCATAACCTTAATTATGCTTTTGATTGCTATTGAAGAAGCTGTGCCACTGCCCAATCCAATCCTGCTAACATATGATGTGGTTATTGGCAATTATATGAACTATATCTGTCTTAAAATATTACATTCTCACTTTTCACCTTATCCAACAAACTGCTTTGATTTACAGACTGATATCATGGCAGATACCAAATACTTCCAGAAGACATGTGATGCAATATTGCAGCTAAACTCTATTGCTGTGAAAATGAACTTCTATTACTTATTCTGTTATCATATGCAATGTCAATTGCAGGTGTCTCTGAATTGCTGCACAAATTTTGATCTTTTCCATCTGTGGCAGTAACAAATCACAGCTGAAGACCATGAAGCAGGAACGCTCACTAACTGAACTATCTGGCCATGTAACTTTGTAATCTCAAAAGCAGGTGCAGGGATTGCAATGCGTAACAAATGCACACCATTGCTTCCAGTGTGGGCAGCATGTCAACATCATCATGATTGTACAGGCACCCTGCATAACCATGCTGTTACATGGTTGTATGCATCAGCAGGGGCCTACAGCTATGAGAGACTATCTCCAGTTAAAGCTAACCTGCTCTACTTAAAGGGAGTGCATTTCTGAAAGTTCTCATAAACTGATTCCACCCTGGGCAGGAGAGAGAAGTGGCATACTGTTGGAGACTAAGACTTTTATTATGCTGCATTGGAAGAAGTTTTGAGGAACTGGAGATGGAGAGAGATATATTCCATCTGAAGGGGAACAGAAGGCCATCGAGATAAGATTCAGATGGCAATATTTGCAGACTGCCATCATAGCCATTGCAAGAAGTCAAACTTGAAGCACCTGGATGCTATATTTTAAGAAGTTCGATGTTTGACATGAGTAGTCAAGATCAATGAATGCATCTTCAAATATCATAATAAGTACTACCAATTGTATCATATATCACCAGTTGTACTATATACTACCAATTGTAATCCACTACATGTTCATCAATTAAAAATCTCTACTAATAATGACACATAACTGACTTCAATATTTTCATCACATAGGCTTATGCACAAGGAAGGCTGTCATTTCTAACTGAGGGAACTAATCCCTGAAGAGTTGTATTAGGTTCAAAATGTTAATGCTGTTTCTCGCTCCACAGATGCTGCCAGACCTGCTGAGTTTCTCCAACACTTTCTCTTTATGTATTATATCTCTTGAATCCAATGTATTTTGCTTTTATCTTTGGGTAACAAGAGGAGTGTTTGTCATCTTTTGAGTGACAAATGCTGAGATGAAGGCCAAGAGTAGGACTGAAGAGATAAAAGATGCTGGTATCCTCATGCTTAATTCTCTGTACATTCTAACTTTTCACCTTATTCAACAAACTGTTCTGATTTACAACTTACATGCATACCTTGCTTTCTCCCCAGTCCCTCACAACAACTTTACCTTGTGACTTTCTGTCTTCAAATACGCAAAATTTACAATTGGTCAGGTAGTGATGGAAGACCAACAAGTGGAAAAGGAAGAAGACAATAATGATGAACTTGCATGAGCTCATGCACTCACATCCCCGTCTCAGTTTGCATGCAGTTACGAATTAGGCTTAGGGTAGGATTTGTAAGGTGCAGTGACCTGTAGCCAAGTCAGAATACAGAAGTAGTACAGATACTTGTTTTCTGGTGGTAAACTCATCCAGGCATTCTGCTACAGGGACTCAAGGTGAGGACCTCAATGGGGATGGCTACAGAAGACTGCTGACAAGAATGTGCAATTGGTGCATTGGGAGACCTGATGCAATGTGAAGGAACATGGAGTAGTTGGGAAACAAATTTGACCAGGACTTATCTGAGCTTGAAGCCTAAGCTTTGGAGTTTGGAAGTGGTAACCAACACCTTTGGTACACTTGTGGACCCAACCATGATGGAGTTTCTGATAGTCATGTCTCAGCTTTCATTGCAGCACAAACAGAAGGTATTGGAAGCTGTGGTGGAAGTTCTGACTGATGTGCGGCCAGCTCAGACAGCTGTCATGCAGGCTCATAAAGTGTCATCATGATTATTGTTCAAAGAGGCTTGCAGAATATCACAGCAATCCATCAATCTGTACTCCAACCAATAATGTCATTCATTAAGATTTTGCTCGAACGAGTGACAGATGTCTTCATCCTCTCTCTACTGCCACTCTGCTGTTGCCCTGTAAGTGTCATCCAACCAATGCAGACTATAGTCCCCCAAACCAAGACAGTGTAGTCTGAAGCTGCACCCTCTAGACTAGAGCTGCTCAAGATTGTCTGCCAAGACTATCTGGGGTCTCCTGCACTGAAAGTCCACCAGCTGTCCACCAGCTATGTTGCAAAACTGGGACAGCACAGCATACGACCACTAGGAATGGGAAGGACACATAGAAGACAGTCACTGAGGAAATGGGAGAGTGATCAGTTGACTTTTGTAAGGAATATGGCATGATTTCATTTATAAATTTGGTTTGGAATTTTATTTTGTGGCGGCTTTCTCTTGCATTGTGGTTAACTGGGTATGGATGCCACCATCATCAGTGATAGACAGAAGGCTAAGGTGACACCATTGATGAATGAAGTATCATGGTAGCATTCATTCCTGCACCTGTAACTGTTATTGCTAACGTAGTCAGATGAGTTGTTCAAAGACAGTCTAGACAGAAAGGAATGTTGTTTACTCCTCTTCATGTTTCTCAGTTGTTTGGTGATAAGAAGTGTACTCACACAATGGCAATATTATTCATCAGATGACAAAGTTTGACACAGTCAAACACAGTAATGAAGGAATATAGGGCAGTGAAAACATTATTTGAGCATGGCAAGTACAAATTCCAACATGTAAGGTAGTAGGAATTATACATATGTTGCTTATGTAGGTTTGATCTTTGCACTGAAGCCCTGAGCATTGTTGTCAGCAGATCACCTTTGCTGCTCAGTAGCCATTATTCGGTTTGTTATAGCTGTTGAGATGTAGCTGGCAGGCAGGATTGCTACAGAATGACAGCTTCATGATGACTGCCAGGATATTGGGCACGAGACAAAAGACTGCAGATGCTGGAATCCAAAGTAGACAGGCAGGAGGCTGAAAGAACATGCAAGCCAGGCAGCATCAGGAGGTGCAAAGGTCAGTGTTTTGGGTATAACCCTTCTTCAGGACTCATTGCTTACTTGGCCATCTGCTCTCTGAACAAGAGAGAATGGAATGAGACAATCGGTCTTTGTACAAAGTGACCTGTCTTATATAACAGCGGATGACAAAAAAACTGTGTGATGTTGGAACTGTTGCCTGTTTATCCCTGGAAAAAGCCAGATTCATTCATGATCACGGCTACACTTATAGAAAACAGCAATGCGGTCCTTTCCCTGCTCTGAGGTTTTGCTGTGGCTGCAGCAAGTGGCAGATTTCCATGCCGACATCCCTACTGAAGCACAGACATTGCAGATATTGTTCATTGCTAACATTTCAGGGATCAGCTATTGCTTGTTTCTGAGAACCCTTCATGTTCTTGTCCTCCTTCTTCTCCTTAGTCTAGCAGCTTGTCTTGCTGTCTGTGCCCTCTGCTCATTATCCTTGTGTGTTGTAATTCGAGCTGCACATGTATGGTGGCAACTGCTTTGTACAAATGTCTTGAAGTCATGACCAAGTTCATCAGTAACAGCCACAACACCCCCTATATAATTTAGCAACTTTAAACATCCATAGAAAGCACAAACCTTTGTATAATTGTAGCAGTTGCCACTAAAGATGTACCAGCAACCAAGCTGAATAAATTGATTATGTTTAATAATGTTGGTGAGGGAGGGGAATCATCCCTGCAGCTTCAAACATATCTGGCTATGAATGCCTCAGGGATAGCCTGATTTGGACAGTTCAGCTCCCAAATGGCAGCACTGGCATCAAATCATTTCCTGCTCCTCGGATGCTGCCTGAACTGCTGTGCTTTTCCAGCACCACTCTAATCTAGAATCTGGTTTCCAGCATCTGCAGTCCTTGTTTTACCTGGCATCAAATCAGCATTACACACTCTTTATGTTCATGATCTGCCTCTCTGTATACTTTCAATGGATGCTCACTGTATGCACTTAAGGCATCTCCCATATGGCACCCAGGTGTCACAATGGGCACTTCCGGCGTGGATATAATTTTGACTTTTCAAGGCCATTCATAGTTCCTGCAAAATGGGCTCTAAACACTGGATATTTCTTCCACTAACTCCAGAGCCATATCTGAATATGGCCACCCTGTCATTGTCACTCACAGCAAGCCTGTGTGCACAAGTCTAATTACAATCTAACAAAATATATGAGCCACCAATTCAGTTGCTGCTTTATCATAAAAAAGCTTGCGGGATCCCGATTGACTGACTGTGTAAGGCTGCCATATAAATCATCTCAACATGTTATTGTGAGCATTTTGATGGGAGTAATTAGGATCTGATAAGCCACCGAGAGTTACATTCGCAGGAGGTAAGTCAAGATGTCAGAGGAGCTCCTGCCAGAGTATTTGTAAAACAGACTCTGTTTACTCAACAGTGTGGGAATCCCATTAGTGCTGATTGCATTGTAAATGTATTTATATTCTAATATATTATCTTATCTTGCTATTTTCATATCTTTCAACCATTGACTTGCTTAAAAACTAATTCAAAAGTAGTGGAAGGGTAGAAATTCTATTGATTAATTAATCTGGAAATCTATCACAATAGCTTTTTTTTTAATCTAGAATTTCTATACGGTCTCATGGGAATTCAAAACTGTATAGACCTAAAAATTTATTGTGGACTGAAAGAGAGCAATAAAACTTGAACAATGTGCCACGGTGAGATCCCATCAGAACAACTTAACATTAATAAGGATTCAATTAATCTACATTGAAATAATTTATGTATTTTTATGAAGAGCTTGCGGTTAACAAGATGTACAATGTTCAAAGTTTGTGAGAAGATTTGTAGCTCGGGTGCTTGTTGTTGTGGTTCCGTTCGCCGAGCTGGGAGTTTTTGTTGCAAACGTTTCGTCCCCTTTCTAGGTGACATCTTCAGTGCTTGGGAGCCTCCTGTGAAGCGCTTCTGTGCTGATTCCTCTAGCATTTACACTGGTTTGAATCTGCCGCTTCCGGTTGTCAGTTGCTGTCCGCTGCAGTGGTCGGTATATAGGATCTAGTTCGATGTGTCTGTTGATAGAATTTGTGGATGAGTGCCATGCCTCTAGGAATTCCCTGGCTGTTCTCTGTTTGGCCTGCCCTATAATAGTGGTGTTGTCCCAATCGAATTTGTGTTGTTTGTCATCTGAGTGTATGGCTACTAGGGATAGCTGGTCGTGACGTTTCGTGGCTAGTTGGACATCCCACTCAGACCCATAGTATCACTACCAGGAACACCATCATACAAACTGGCTAAAGAGCTACAACAGAAACTGAAACACCTGATCAGCGGATCCAGACACTCTAGACAGTCAACACAAGAATTCTTGGACATCATCAGAAAAATACACATAGACAAGGAAGAAACCATGGTCTCATTCAATGTAACGGCACTGTTCACTTCTATTAACAAAACCCTAGCCAGAGAAACAATATCCAACCTGCTGGACATACAGAACAGACAACAGGACGCTGAACCTATTAACAAAGACGGCATACTTAAACTACTGGACCTGTGCCTCACAACACACTTCACATTCAACAACCAGATATATGAACAAATCAACGGAACACCCATGGGCTCACCGATCTTCGGACTCATAGCAGAAGCAGTAATGCAAAGGTTAGAAAAAACAGTTCTAACGCAATTACAACCCAAACTCTGGGTCAGATACGTGGACGACACCTTTGTAATCATTAAAAACACAGAAATAGAGAACACACACCAGATCATCAACGCCACACTCACAGGAATCCGATTCAAGAGAGAGGAAGAAAAGGACAACCAGCTCCCATTCCTGGACATGATGGTACAAAGAACACCGAACGGAGAATTCACCACGAAGGTATACAGGAAAGCCACACACATAGAACAAGTCCTGAACTATGAAAGCAACCACCCCAACACACACAAACGAAGTTGCATCAGGACATTATTCAAAAGGGCCACAACACACTGCAGCACACCTGAACTACAAAAAGAGGAAGAAGAGCACCTATACAAGGTATTCAACAAAAACGGATACCCACGCAATTTCATCAACAGATGCCTTAGGGAAAGACAACGAAATGAGGACATGCCACAACCCAAAGGACTGGCCACACTAATACATCAGGAGCATTTCTGAACTGACAGCCAGACTGCTGCGACCACTAGGACTCATAACAGCACACAAACCAACAGCCACTCTCAGACAACAACTCACCAGGACAAAGGACCCGATACCCAGCAGGAGCAAAACCAACGTAGTGTACAAAATCCCATGCAAGGACTGCACAAAACACTACCATAGGACAAACAGGAAGACAGCTAACAACCCGCATCCATGAACACCAACTAGCCACGAAACCACACGACCAACTATCCCTAGTAGCCATACACTCAGATGACAAACAATGCAAATTCGATTGGGACAACACCATTATTATAGGGCAGGCCATACAGAGAACAGCCAGGGAATTCCTAGAGGCATGGCACTCATCCACAAATTCTATCAACAGACACATCGAACTAGACCCTATATACCAACCACTGTAGCGGACAGCAACTGACAACCGGAAGCGGCAGATTCAAACCAGTATAAATGCCGGAGGAATCAGCACAGAAGCGCTTCACAGGAGGCTCCCAAGCACTGAAGATGTCACCTAGAAAGGGGATGAAACTTCTGCAACAAAAACTCCTAGCTCGGCGAACAGAACCACAACAAGATGTACAATGGAATGATAAATGGCAATTTGATTCAGTTGTTGTACATATGATAATTGCAATATTGGGTTAGGCCAGTCCTCACATTCCTCCTTATGAATGCCATTTCGGTGGCAAAATAGTGTCTAACCCATGATACACCCTCCAGCTTGGCCTCCTGTGGATACATCATTGTGGTGAGGACATTCTCACAGGCATCAGGAAGTAGGTATCTCTGGATTGATCCCAGATGCATTTCAACATTTCTTTTCCAAGTAACTTCCTTTTTTGAATAACTCAGCTGAACATATGTTCTGCAGCAGAAAACAAGTCCAACCAGCGCTATTTGAAAGGATCAAACACCAAAATCAGGTTAGTTACTGATTAATTTAGAATGCCGTTGTTTAAGTTTGTAGAATTCTTGGCAGCTTTAAAAATATTGGTGAAGCTGACAGGCTTGATTTTGTCTTCATGGGTTCTAATCAGACCACATTCTCCACTTATGGGTGCTCTAGTGACTATTTCCCTTGGGCTGCAGCACAGTGAGACTGAGCTGAGGTATCACAGAACACAAGCTGGTTGCAATGGGAAGTTGAGGAGAGGTAGAAGCGTTGTTCAGTAGCAGGCTTCTGCCTGTACCTCAGTTGCCTTGACTAAAGTCAGAGGCACTGTGTGTGGGTTATCAAACATTAACAAAGGAGGTGCTCACAGAACTCCGCCACCTCCTGCAATCTTGGTTAGAGACAATAAAACTGGAATCCAAAGTAGGCAAGGAGGAGGCTGAAGAACACAGCAAGTCAAGCAGTATCAGGACATGGAGAAGTCGCGTTTCAGGTGTAATCCTTCTTCGGGATTGTTGGGGGAGCTGCAGATAAAGGATGTGGCGGGGGCAGGGTGGTGAAGTGGGGATAGGTGAAGATAGAGGGTATGACTTGATTGATCAATGGGAGGAATGAATCCGATTGGTGGCAGGGAGCAGTGGAAGGGAGGGGGAGGGGCTGGGAAGGGAGTCAGGGGATGGGAAGGGGTGTGCAGCCCCAGATCAAGACAAAGGAAATCCTGTCAATGACTATGAAGGTGATGGAATTTGTTTGCATTTTGGTATCTATTTAACTTATGGCAATGACATCTCCAGTTCCCTGCACCCAGGAGATTTTAAAATTCTTTATGTCAGGAGAGGAGATTTTACTTTGTTTTCTCTGATCATAGAAAGCAGGGCATATAGATGGCATTACCAGGGTAGTGGGTTTCCCTATGATACAAGTGCATTGGGCTGTTTTTATGCTTTGTGTAGCATGTTCTCCAGTGACAAAATGTCTTTTAATTGAACGTGCAGTTGATGTGAAACCATGCCTAGTTTGTCATGTTGATGAATAAATCCAAAGACATTTACAGTATTCAGTACTAGTCCGGCACCCGGAATGAGTGCTAGGTAACCAGGGCTATTTACTGAACACCAAGCTCATGATTCCACACCTCAACCCAGCAACAATGTGTGTCATAATGACAACTGTTTTGCCAAATGAAGTTTCATTGTGTGAACCATTGGAGTGCTGAAGGAATGGTTGTGTTGCCTCAACTGCAGTCATCATTGAAGTGGGTGTCCAGATTGTGATTGTCTACTTCTCAGTGTCGCCACTATGAAAGTACAGTCCATACCAACAGGGAGGCAGTGAGCAGCTCAGGAGCAGGAGATGGAGGTGGAGGGAGAGGAGAAGCAAGGGAAGAGGAAACCAGAACATCCTTTGCCGGTCAGATTGTTTGTGGTCACCTTCAGTTCCACTTGAACACAATACAAAATCTCACTCCACAGTCACAAACTTAACCATCCATCTTTCACTGATTATCACAGTATCCACTTGGCCACTGTACTGGATTAAAAGCCATGATAAAACAAACACTCCAAATTAATGTTCACCAACAAGTCTTTCAACTTTTTATGCAAAATTCATCCAATTACCTTTGTAAATTCCTTTAATGCCTATCATTAAAGTGTCATTTTCTGTCCTATAATTTACAAAATAATACCTCACGTACTGATGAAAGGCTGTTGACTTTCAGTCTCTGATGCACAGATATGATGGTGGGTGTCCAACATTGGATAGCACCAACTGGTAAAATATCATGACTTCAGTCTGGATTTCTAAAACTGATCTCAGACACTGGGTGGTTTATGCTTGTGCTACAATGGGAGCTGGAGCATCAGCCAACTGACAGTGAATCATGGTCAGGCCTGAACATATTTTCTGTGAGCTTGCTACAATTCCACACTGGAAAGGATATTTTCGACACTCTGTGCAAAAGGCCTGTGCCAAGTTAGTGCTGGACCCAAGCTCTGTGGAGCTGGCATCAATACTGTCCTTCCTCTATGTTGGGTGCTGTTCAGTCAGGACAGTGACAAACCATTCTCTATGTTGGGGTGATGATCAGTCAGGACAGTGACAAACCATTGTCTATGTTGGGGTGATGATCAGTCAGGACAGTGACAAACCATTCTCTATGTTAGGGTGATGATCAGTCAGGACAGTGACAAACCATTCTCTATGTTGGGGTGCTGATCAGTCATGACAGTGACAAACCATTCTCTATGTTGGGGTGATGATCAGTCAGGACAGTGACAAACCATTGTCTATGTTGGGGTGCTGATCAGTCAGGACAGTGACAAACCATTGTCTATGTCGGGGTGATGATCAGTCATGACAGTGACAAACCATTCTCTATGTTAGGGTGATGATCAGTCAGGACAGTGACAAACCATTCTCTATGTTGGGGTGCTGATCGGTCATGACAGTGACAAACCATTCTCTATGTTGGGGTGATGATCAGTCAGGACAGTGACAAACCATTCTCTATGTTGGGGTGCTGATCAGTCAGGACAGTGACAAACCATTTTGAAATCCTGCTTCTATTCTATCCTTGTTTTCCAATTTCTGAGCTTGTGACTGTGAACGTGAGATCAAATGATGTTCATTTGTCATATCCTATTTGGGAAGATGCACTGGTTCTGGAGCCCCACTACAGCTGGGTCAGCACAAAATTTGAAGATTTAATCAAATTACTCCAAGTCCCCAATTTTCCTGTTGGAACTGCATTCTGGACCCTAAACGTTGACTTTTGTTTCTCTCCACAGATGCGGCCAGAACTGCTGAGTTTTTCCAGCAATTTCTGTTTTTGTTTCAAATTTCCAGCATCCACAGTTCTTTGTTTTTCTCATTTTGTGCAATTTAAAGATTATTTTATCTCATTTTTAATGACAAGGTAATGCTATGGAGCTCAGTGCCTTCAGTTCATACTATTTATTTGTGAGCATGTTCAGATGCCAAGCAATGGCCAGCTCCTTCTCAAATAGTAGCAAAGTACTGCAGAGGCTGGAGAACTGAAATAAAAACAGGAAAAGCTAGTGAATTTCAGCAGGTCGAGCAAAGACTGGGTAGAGAGAAACAGAGAGAGAGTTAATATTTCGAGTCCAAAATGATTCTTCATCAAAACTATTGCTGACAGAGTGGGAGGAGGAAAAGATAGTGCAGTACCCAGTGCAAAAGGTGAAGGGAGTGTTGGTAGATGAGGGATAAGTGTTAATGGTAGTTGTGAATAGCAAATAAATAAGTTAGCTCTGCTGAGACCAACCCATGGAAATGAGACATGGAGGGGAGAGGGGGGCGATCATATGGGGTTGGGGGTTGGTTTTGGGGCAGTTGGGGATGATACTAATTGAGCTGGGGAGGAGTGTGTTTGAAAGGGGCTGTAATCAAAATGGAGAACAGTGTCCATGGTCTGAATTTATTTAACTTAATATTGAGTCCTGAAGTCTAGAAGGTGCCTCAGTAGAAAATGATGTGCTTTTTCTCTACCTTATGTTAGGCCTCAGTACAGCAATGCAGCAGGCCTAGGTCAGAAATGTTAGCATGAGAGCAAGATGGTGTAATGAAATGTCAAGTGACTAGAAGATCAGGGTCATTATTATGGACAGAATGGGGGGTGTTTCATGTTCACTTTGATTCTGTCTCCACAATTTCTCCAGCAGTTTCTGTTTTAATACCAGTTCCTTCTTTATATACCTGGAGATGTTTTGAAGCCACGACACGTCAAGTGCCACATGTCAATGTAAAATACTCGTTTAAATGAGAGCAGAAAGTTAGTTGCTCTACACGGCTATTTCAGACTTCAGGAGAGCCAGGGTTTTACAAAAGAAACAATTATCTTCTAATAGAGCATAGTACATCCCGAAAGGGAATTGCTGTCTAATTGAGCTCAGAAGATGCATCTTTACACCAATTCAATGCTGAGGGCTGAATCTAAGATTTTTTTTAGCTAAGTGTCAGTTCCATTGAACTTCTTGGAGGCTTTCTCTCCCGCAAGATCTAATGAGATTTCTTATTGTATCCTGACTTGTCTCCACCTCTTTAAATACAGCCCCTGTTCCTGTGGAGCTACTTTTACTCAATTCTAACCCCATTCCACTATTTTCTCTGCCTGAAACAACTTGCCATGATGCACTATTCCAGATTGGATTGGCATTCCTGGCACAGGCGTTATCTTCAAACACCTCTGTTAGTCTGGAGCTACCTTGCATGGCTCCTGATATTTGCCCCCAGATGTGGCAGAGCAGGGAAAATTGGCACCACACTTTGTAGGTAGGGACCTGCAAGTCCTGCTGGACTGGGTGGTGCAGCGGCAGCATGTCCATTACCCCTCAGATCAGCAGAGGAGGCCATACCCCAGACCAAGGCCAGACTGACCCAAGGATGCCACATGGGTCAATGTTGTCTCAGTGACCTGGAAGAATGCCTAACAATGGAGGAATAGATCTGGAAGAATGCCTAACAATGGAGGAATAATGTCAATGACCTTCTCTACTAGCATGTGTTCCACCAACTTCTTCCTAATATCTCACACTCGTTGTCTCTGCTACTGTGTCCACCCTCCTCCAAGTCTCATGTTCTACCACTCTCACTATTGACAACAACACCTTCTCTCACTTACCCTCATCCCTATATCACTAAACTGCCATGACCTCTGCACTACCTACTCACACAATTGGGACATCTCCCCAACTGTATGAAAATTAACAGCTTTGGCAACCACTTCTATGTCCCTAGTTACCCACTCTCTCCTATTCCAGGAGAAAATCAACCCATTGTAGGGCAGAACAATTAAGATACGAGGTGGACTGCCCAACATTCAACTTCTCAGTCCTTTTATGGAAAGCATCCTGAATCGGACTATGTGACTAGTCCAAGTCCACGGACTTGGATGGAAGCCTGTTGTGGCAGGACTCCCTTGTTTTGGCTGAAGACTGTTGACAACCATAACAAGTTTCCTGGCTTTGATTAGATTAGATTAGATTGCTTACAGTGTGGAAACAGGTCCTTCGGCCCAACAAGTCCATACCGACCCTCTGAAGAGCAGCCCACCCAGACCCATTCCCCTACATTTACCCCTTCACCTAACACTATGGGCAATTTAGCATGGCCAATTCACCTAACCTGCACATTTTGTATCTGTGCTAAATGAAATGGCAATATAACAATATTGAGAGACTGGTATCTCTGGTAGAGGGGCAAGGCAGGGTTGCTGTGAGATTCCAGGGTAGGCTCAAAATGAGCAAGCATTCGTACAGTGAGCAAGCAACCTGATCCAGTCCAGGAGCTGGGTGCATGTTCCTAAGTGTTCTTGCTGCAGCATTACAATGATAACTATCATTACACCCCTAAAGTGCAGCATTGAAATGCAGAAGCATCCTGTAAGTGGATCACAGATGGGTGCATGAACATTCCTAGAGGCTGGAACATGTCAGATGTCAACGTCCATGGAAGTAGGGTGTGTGTGAAACTGATGTCCGTGGAGCATACGCTGAGATGTTTGCAAGGTTGTCTTCTGGAGCAAGCAGTGAGCTCAAGTTACCTCGTATCTCTTGTGACTTCCATGTTGTGAAGTTGTATGTTAACGTGGTGAGATTTGCAGTAATTGAGGCTGTTTATCAGGCAATAATGTCCTGTGTCCAAGCCTGGAAGATGGCAGCGGCAGTGTAGGCAGCATCCGGACTCTTGTGCCCAGGCCTATCCTCTTTGTCTACATTTATCTTCTTTTTCTTTTTCCTTTTCCCTCTTCTTTTTTCTTAAACTTACCTGATAAAAAGAACTCTTTGGTGGGAAGGTTGCTTCAATGGGCTCAGGAGTGGTTGAGGCAGTGTGGCTACAGAGTTAGTTGGTCAACCTGTGAGGCCTGGAGTGGGACTGTTGCTCTCGCGTGGTGTAGGCCCCTGGTGGCAGCATAGTGTGGGCTGTGAGGCCTGGAGTGGGACTGTCACTCTCACGTGAAGTAGGCCCCTGGAGGCAGCATGGCATGGGCTGTGAGGCCTGAACTGGGACTGTAGAAGCGGAGAAGGAAAAGATCAACTTTGTCTTGAAGTTATTTTTGTATTATTTTATTCTAAGTTAATGTGAATGGCACCTATGTACGGTGATGTTACACACTTTTCACTGCATTTTATATTGAATGCATGTGACAATAAATGATTCAATCAAATAATAAGCAACTCTTTGCTACCTAGCAAGAATCGCACCTCGATGTCTAGAACTTATATAAAAGATGCAACGAGTATTTCCTGACATTGAGATGTACCTTGCTAGATTTCTCACATGATTCTGACACATTTTGCACCATAGCCCACATCATTCAGATTCCAATAAGATTCTGCCATGGGGTGTTAAAGGACAGCAGTATTCTCCTACCAATTGAAAATGTATTGTGTTTAGCATGGTTCTGTATCTACTCACTTGTTATGAATAATAAGCATTCATTCACAAGACCAGCTCCAATGAAAGACCATTGACCTGAAATGTTAACTTGGTTTCACTTTATTCTTCTCTTCTCACCCATTGAATACTTTCAGTATTCCCTCTTTTTTATTTCTGATTAATTGTCACATGTATATGAAAATACAATGAATGGTGTTTTACCGCATGTTGTATGTAAAGTGTTGCCACGCTCTGGCGCCATCTTGAAACACTGAATATAATGCAAGATTTTACAGCTTTGGGTTCATCTTTCTCTCTTCTTCTTGTTCCTCCTCCACTGCTCCTCAAGTTGCTGCTTGACATCAGCCAGAGTCTCTGTAATGGGCTCTCGGGTCTCTGCCATCACGATCGCGACCACCTCATCCAAACTGGAGCCATGGGGAATGAGCAGGTTCCTTCCCTCCTGATCCCCATCTGATGCTCCTCCAGATGCTGCCAACAGTCATCAGGCTCTCTTCTGCCGATGCTACCACTCCTTCAGGCACCTGGGCCTAGCTGGGCACCTGGAGCCTCGGCTCAGCCTACGAATCCGGGTCGGGACAGTCAGTCCAGGACCTGCTCATCGCTTGTCGGGATAACCCGGTCTGGGGTGGAACCGTGTCCCACTCTTCCTGGCATTGCTGCCACTGCTATTGCAGGCCTTCTCCTCCACCTGTCTCCATGTTTTAAAGAAAAGAAAATGATAAAGAGCAAATGTTATAAGGAGATAAGAGAAAGAAAAGGAAGAAAGCGGCTTTGCGCGGTTACGTCTGGGTTTGGCCCTGTTATTCCGTCACCATCTTGATTGCAGGTTGTTAGTATCTATAATAGTTTGCTTCTGCACTGAGGAGCTGGATACATTTTGATTATCTTTAACTGAAGCAGTTAAATTTCCCTCGCAAACTGAAATAACTTGAAGGTTTCTAAAGTGTTCCTTTCTTTTATGCACAGATCAGTTTGAAAACAGATTTGCATTTGTTTGCACCCTCTCTTAAGTAAATGATTACTTTTAAAGTATTGTCACTGTTGCAATGTGGGCAGAGACAGTAACCATGTTATACTCTGCAAGATCCTGCAAATAGCAATCAGATTACCAATCCAATAATCTAATTTTTCAACAATATTTATTTGAGTGATAAAAGTTGCCTATGGTACTGAGAGAGCACCCATATCCCTCTCCAAGTTACTCCAGCTGTCTCTTTAAGTCCATCTGAAAGGGTTGGCTGGACCACGGTTAAACATCACATCCAAATGACAATGCAGAATCTGTGCTCAGCTTCTGTGCAAAGGGTTTGAATCAACAAGAGTGTCCTTCCCTTGTTGCAGGTGATTGGTTAGGACATTTGAACACATATCTGGCAATCATTCCCAAGAAATTCTAGCTACTGTTGTATTCTGAAACATAAATAATACTGAATAAGAAAACCAAAGCAACACAATAAACAAGATTCTTTTTGAGGGACCTTTGATTTTCCTGAAAAGTCACGTCAATACAAAGACTATCTCTTAACTTCGGAAAGTTTGCAGATTATGTAATATATAAATATCCTGAACAGAAAGACTCATACATGTGACAAAGTACAGCATTCAAAAACACTTGGAATAGTAAGAAAATTTCACCTAATCTGAAGATAGGAAGTTCCACTGAAAAGTCACTTAACTCTGCATTACTGATGGACAGAGTGCGTGTGACATTTTAGAAACACTGCAGTCCTCTGTAGAAAATTACATTGGGAAACTATTACTAGGCTTGCCAGTAAAAAAGAAAAAAACTTTCCATTGGTTGATAAAAGTAGTAACTGATGGAAGTCCCTCCCTTCACTGTGGGTAATGGAAAAAATGATGTAGGAATTTTAGTATGTGAACAAATATGCACTATGTGACCTCTGTTCTTATGTTTCTAAATTTACTCAAACATTCGGGCCTAAAAGTTCTCAGCATTACACACTGTACTTTTTATCAAAGGTAAACTGAGTTATAAACTGTTCATTGTTCAATTCTATAGAACATTTCCGAGCTGAATGATGGAAAGAGTACTTCCATTAACAACACATGTTTCAGATTTTCTCACAGTTGTCCTAATTATAGTAGGCTGTCAGATTTACATCACTGAAGAAAGTCGAGCCAGATTTTGGAGCAGCCGTGTGTACATGCTATGCACTTCAGCAAATGTTCTCCAGATTACAGTCAAATCATTTTGCGAATGTGAAGCCACAAGATGTTCGTGATTTATTTATTTTTAAAAATTAGGCCACTTCTCTCCTGTGGAAATTGCTGACCCACAAAATCTAATCCTGGATCCTCCTGATCCAGCTGAGATCCATGGAACAATCCCTGGAGGAATTACCAAAAATAAATGACATGGGAACCCTCCTTTAATCAGCTCCAGCTAATTAATGAAAATTGAAATGATTTCATGCTTAAATTGGACTACTTTTGATAATTGAAAATGTAAATAATATTTGGCTGCTTGTGGTTGGATCCATCTGTGCTAGACTTGTCAGCTCATAGTCATGATTATTATAAAGTAGCATTTTAAACATGGCCAGGTTTCCTTAGTTTGAAATGGTTAACACCATTTCTCTTCCACTTCAAATGTCAAGATTTTATAATCATACCAAAGTTTAGCTGTTAGCTATTTAGCTAATAATGAAGTTATCAGCTAAATTAACCCTTTAAATAGTTTGTGTCCCTTACAACTTCCAAAATGCAGAAATGCCTTCTGCCATACAATTTTTGCAGAATCCCTGTTTTTCAATACAACTAGAGTCATGCATTTGTTATATAACTTTTGAAAAATAAGTTGGAGCTGTAATTGTGAGATAAAAATGGAAACGAAAATCTGAAAAACAACCTGGGCTTTTAAATTTAAACACTCACAAATGTTTACAGGATATTAAAATGCTATAGTCTGAGGCAAAGGAAAAATATTGTAATACCCATGTAATAGTAGCAAGGCAGAAACAAGGTTGGGCTTTACTTCAGTTGCATCATTTTTTTTTAGTATTAATTTGATGTGGTTCTCAGTTTTCTGACTGTACACAAGGAATGGATCTCAGTGTTCAATGGAAATTCTTTTAAACTTTCACTCATTGCCTTAGGGCTTCCTCAAATCTCTGCTGGTTTCATAAGACCGGTTAATAGTTTTCCAAATCACATGTACATTCTTGTGTCATGAAGTATGAACTTCCAGTGTGCAGTGACAAATCTGCTTCCATTACGTGACTTTGAATTATTGGTTTCTAAGTTTTGTGATCTGCTTTTTTTCATTTGATGGAAGACTCCAATAATTAATTTGAGTGTTAATTGATCCTCCTTCATGGTGCCTCCATGAACAAATCCAAGTAAACACAGATATACAATGTCTTGTTATCTTAAGACATGAGGTTTTTATTTAACTTTCCATTACCTTTATAAGGGTGTGTAGTTCTTTCAGGAACAATTGCAGAGGACAGACTCTTCCTTAAGTGCGCCTGCCTAACATCGAAAAATACACTAGTGAAAATTGGAGTGCTTTGTGATTTGAATTGATATTAAGTCTTTCTTATGAGCATTTCTCTAATCGTCCTAAAGGCAGGCTGGTGTACTTCAATGAGACAAGGTCGAAGACTCGAAATTTATCTCAGATGGTGGGCAATGTTTGATCAATGCCTGTGATAAGCATTGCCTGCTATTCATCAACACTAACTGCAAAGTCCCCTAAAAACTGAGTGAGTGACTCAAAAGTATTGTGTAGGCTGCAAATAAGCTGCTGCCTTTAAATTACCATGAGCATATAGAGTAACAGACGTAATCAAATGTCAATTTGATTCTACTAATTTCAAACCCTTCTCCACGACAAAGTAGCTCATAAATATATATCACATTCTTCCTATTAGCAAGTGCACGTAAATCTTACTGCCAACTTTCTGACCCTGACTAGCTTTGAACTTGAAAAGAGCAAGGTTCCCCATGATAAATCAGGCTGCCTTCCCAGATTTATTTGGCTGACTCATCTCCTCTGTGTTCCTTTCTCTCTGTGTTCCCAGCATGTAGCAAGGTTCTCCTTCTGATGTCTTCCCCATTCAATGATTCATCAGCAGGCTTTACCTTTTGAACTGGTTAATGTTCTATTCTGTCTCCTACCTCCACCATCAGTCCTTCCAACCATTGGAATGTCGGTTAAAATAAAACATCTCCCAAAATGAATTGGAGCTCTCCTGTTTTCATAGATCCGGAATATAGTGAGAAAATTTCCAACTGTCAATTAGAATGTCATATACAATGTGTCTATGTTTTAGAGAAAAAAATACTCATGGGATGTGAGCATCATTGGCTGGGCCAACATTTATTACCCAATCCAAGTTGCCCTGGAGAAGAATTTGGTGAACTGTTGCAGTCCACATACCATAGGTAGACCCACAATGTCATCAGGAAAGAATTCCAGGATTTTGATCCAATGACACTGAAGGAAAGGCAATATGTTTTCAAGTTAGGTTGGTGAATGCCTTGGAGGAGAACACATAAGTTGTGTTTCTGTTCTTGTCCTTCTGGTTGGAAGAGATATTGGGTTTGATAGGTGCTGTCTAAGGAGCCTTGGTGATTTTCTGCAGCGCATTGCATAGATAGTACACTCTACTGTTACTGTGCATTAGTGGTTGAGTGAATGGATGTTTGCAGATGTTGTGCCAATTAAGTGGGCAGCTTTTTTCTAGTTGATGTCAAGCTATTTGAGTGTGGTTGGCGCTGCACCCATCCAGACAGCTCCTGACTGCTACCTTGTAGATGGACAGGCATTGGGGAATCAGGGAGTGAGTTACTCACTGCAATACATGGTCATAATGCATTCTTGGTGGTTGACATCGCTCATGCTTATTAACACAATGACTGGCAAGTTGTATTGCAATTGGCTTGGAAGAACTGAAGTACAAAAAAAATTCTTGCAAGTAACAGATTCAGAAATGTCTCAGGGTAGCATGAAGGACATGGGATTGATTGGTCAGTGCCTCAAATACAAAGCTTCGACACATGTACACCCATCCTAAACACGCAATAGAAATTATTCATACTGGAGCATTTTGTGGCAGTCTCGGGGTAGTGGTGTGACAATGTGGGAATTGAAAGCTACGTGCTACTTTGAGGCAGAAAATACTGACAAGTGGACAGTCTGAAATATTGGTTGTCAGCATGATATCTTGACAATTGATACATGTGCTTTACAAATTAAATTATGGAAATGCTAGAATCCCTATAAATGCATGAGCATTACCTTAATTTCAGTTGCTTTTTTTTGGCTTATTAAACATTTATATGTTGTGCCATCAAAATAATATTTCCCTTGATAAAGGAACAATCAGCAATGCTTTAAGTCAATTGGTAATAAATGGATCGCCTTTGCATTGTTCCCATTTGATTTTGTCTTCATACAATCATAGAAACTCTACAGTGTGGAAGCAGGTCATTCAACCCATCCGTTCCACACCAACCCAGATCCACCCCATCCCTATAAACCTGCATATCCCTGGACTATGGGCAATCTACATATTCTGCACATCTTTGGACTGTGGGAGGAAACTGAAACACCCAGTGGGGAGAATGTGCAAACTCCACACAGACAGTCACCCAAGATTGGAATTGAACATGCAGCCCTGGCTCTGTGAGGAAGCAGCGCCAACCACTGAGCCACCAATCCACCCTTAAGTTAACATTATCAGATGATTTGTTGCATCAACCCATCACTAGTTGAAATTTTAACATGACCTGATAACAAAAAAAGGTTTCCAATTTCCTTCCCTTTGATTTGGGAATAAAATTGCTTTTTTTCAAGTGTTTTTCTGAATTATCCAAGCAACAGAACTCTATATGATATATATTGATGTTGATTGTATGTGCAGGAGATGGACAAAACCCAACTATGTCAAAATCAGTCGTGCTCAAATCAGATTAATACATACTCTGTATTGTTGAGATTACATTCTGAATATTCCTGTGACTGAATGTATTATTGTCAGCCAGAATTGTGCATGCAGAAAGCAGAATAATCATAATTGCATCTACTTCCCTTCCACCTGCTCTTCATTACGTTCCTGACTGGGATCCCTGCTGGCAAAGCATCACCACAACAGAATGTACAATTGCACAGTTCAATCTAATGCAAACTATTTGCTATGCAAGATGTTCTTTATTGCTGGCGGCATCTTGTGAGGGAAAAGGAAGTTAATGTTTCAAGTTCAATATGATTCTTCTTCAGAAAAATCAGAATATGAACTTGAACCTGAGAAGACTTTGGTTCATCTGATTAATGTGACAATAAAGGCAGGCATTGCCAATCTTCCTGGGGCTGCTGCTTTGAGAAGTGGATGCAATTTAGAGAGTGGGAGGGTAGTGTGGAAGGAGTGAGGAGTTCTCAGAAAGTTGCCAGCAGAATTCTCAGCCTGAAGTTTCCACAATTTTAACTCCTGGGCCACATTAAGTTCAATGGGTGTGCTCAGTTCTCTCATCCTCTCTGCAGTCTGAACCCTCAGCTGCACAGACTCATCCAGGGTTTAATTTATTGATGTTTGAGCTCCAGTCTTGTCTTTGCTTCTCAAGATATTTTCTCTGTTAATTGTTTCACTTTCCTCTCTTGAAGTTGTTGACGCTGAGCTGAACAACTTCAGGCACACAACTGGCTTTTCTGTCTTTGTTTAGTAAGGAAGGGAGGGTGAGTGCTGACGAGAAGTGAATGCAATGGATAAACCCTGTCGATGTCTGGATATAGTAGTTTTCTGTGTCAATAAAACATGAACCATTACAAGCCATTATTACAAGCTAGACCATTTGGAATGAGGAAATCCATGTCATTTAATACATATTAATTCATCAGAACATCGTGTGTATGTCATTCAACAGATTTTTATGTGTATATAAACATTGATGGTAAATCTTGGTAGACTATTCGACGACAGAGGCATCATGTTTTGATTGTCCCCTCATTTCGCCTTCATGTGTAGTTTAACCAAGTGTCCCTGGGTATCGATTAGGTACATGATCATGTGAACAGCAGGGAAATACATACAGGCAAGCTGTGCAATTTTTGACATGGCCCCTGAAGCATTTCTAAAGATGAAGCTGTAAAGTAGGGACGGTGTTCCTCAAGCAAACTTACATTTTCAGAGAAAGTTCTGAAGAAGGATCATACCAGACTTGAAACATTAACACCGTTTCTCTCTGTGCGCAGATGCCTCCAGACCTGCTGAGCTTCTCCTCTGTCTTTGTGCCACATTTTTGGAGGCATTTTAGGCAGGACTAATCAAGAGCTCCAGCCTCAAGTGTTCTGATCCTTTCCTTGAGGTCTCAGTGAAGGAAGTAAGGGGTCAGGAGGAAACAGGTTTTCTTCAGAACTCACCATAGTATCCTCAAATAGTATAGTCACTATTGAGTAAGCCTGGACAGAGGTCACTGAAAGAGCCCATGTCATTAGCTTTCACTCTGGAACCCGATTTGAATACTCACAGAGATTCACTGAAAAGCAGCAAGAGTCAGTAAAATTCTTAAGGAGGAATTTAACAATGACGTCTATGGACTTTTCTGCCCAGTGATGAGCCACTGTCAGTTTTGTCAAGGCCAGTTTGAGCGGCTGACCCCACCTATTGTCACTGGAGGACTTAGTTTGTTGGCAGCAAGATCCTGGGCACCTTCAAGGGGAGTTTTCCGCCACAGAGTTGCTAGACAATCAGTGGCAGCACCACTGGGACAGGTTCTAGAGTTGGACCAGGTTAAGATCGTCACCGGAACCATGGGAGAAATGTGAGGTACGAACACTGGGACCCTGGAGAAGAGGGGGGAGGGAGGTGTCAGTTTAAAGAGCAGGTGGAGGGTTTTGTATGTGGGTAGCCACTGTCACCTGGGATCTGTTAGGCAGAGCTACTCAACTAGAAAGGGCATACCCATCTGTACAAACAGGCTTCTCCCTTACGGCATGGACCATGCTCACTGCTGGTTGAATACTAGTGGTGACAGGATGAAGTTGTTAAGTAGCCCCAAACCCCATCTCTGAGTAGGAAAGCTTTCTTCAACACTTCCCACCCCATGATTTAAAGGGAGGTGGAGATGTGGACTCAAGAAAGTGATGGCGTCTTCATTAGGGCCACATCCTTCTTCTCCCACCTCTGTGGGGAGCATTTAATTTCACTCTTAATTACAGCACCTTTTCCATAATTGCACCTCAAAATACTCATCTCACTCCTTTTAAGTCCATCTCAACAGGAGGAGAGAAGGCATCTCAGAGATGGACAATCTTCCTGGTGATGCAATATCACCATTCCATTCCACCCAGGCACCCCCTGCAGTCCATTTGGCCATCTAAGAAGTAATTGGCTAGGGAATCGAGGTAAGTTTTAGTAATAAATTGTGGCTCATACTTTTTTGGCTTGTTGCAACCTGACCTTGCCTGTCAGGCATTTGATAGGGTATGTCGTTGTCAGGCAGCATTAAAATGGCAACAGGATTTGAAGAAAACGTTGCGTCACTCTCCAAATATAACACAGAGCAAAATGTTACAGAGCTGTTTTCGCAGGTCTCCCTTCTTCTCTCACATATTTGGAGCCAAGTATTGCAGGCTTTGTCAGCAACACTTACACTGCCAGCTAACTCATGCCAAAATTGTTGCATTTGACTTTATATGAGGGGTCACTTGCAAGCCGCCTTTGCCTCATTTTGTCCAGTGCATGCCTTCCAGCACATCATCAGGGAAACTGGGCATGTTTAAGCAAGACCTTCTCACTCTACAAGAACTTGGCAAACTGAAACCGCTGCCAATCCTGTATTGCTTACGATGAACTTTGTCTCCAACCACTGTTCATATTTTGGAGAGACTGCATGAATATTTCATTGCTCTTTAGCATTGTTCATGGTGAGTTTCCACCAAATGACAAGACCAGTAGTGCTCAGAGTTGATTAAACGTTTGTGAATTTTATTTGATCTGTTCCCAAAGTCCTATTAATAGCGTTACAAAAGCAGCCATGATGTCAGCTGTGATAACTGCACACTTCAACAGGCTAAAGTGCTGTGGCAGCTATTGGTATGGCTTTCGCAAAGTCTAATCGTACCAGTGGCAAAGCATTTCAACAGCGTTTTCATTAGGTCTACTGTGCAAATATGGCCCTTTGGTGATGTACCAATTACAATTCCTTTGTATTTTTCAATCATAACTTCAAACTATTGTAAAACTTTCTAGCTTCACATTCTTGTAACATCATTACATAAAATTCAAGTTATCAGCTGCTTTTGAGACTTGATATTTTTGGCCTAAGTAACAAATGGCAGAATCTTACCATTTCCAGAACAATATGCCTCATGGCCAGAAAGTTGGGAAAATTGAGCAAGAATTCCAATGAGGAGTTTCTCTACATGGAGGATAAAAAGTCCTATTTTCCAAGCAAATGTTAAAAGACAGGATGAAGTTTTCTTTTGTAAGTGGCGAGAAGCCTATTAGCATATATTAACACCTTGTTATTGCTTAATCTTGTCTTGTTATGATGCAGTTTTCCATTCTCTCGCCAACTGGGTAGCTACTTGATGCCAGAATTCCTGTCATTGAAGTCAGATTGGTCACCTGGTTACTACCTCACCACTTGCTCCTATGGACCTCCATCTTGGACAGCTGGCATCAACACATCAGAGATTGTGGTGCTGGAAAAGCACAGCAGGTCAGGCAGCATCTGACGAGCAGGAGAATCAACATTTCAGGCATAAGCCCTTCATCAGGAATGAGACTTGTAGGCTGGGGGTGCTGAGAGATAAATGGGACGAGGGTGGGGTTGGGGGGAAGGTAGCTGAGAATGCAATAGGTAGATGAAGGTGGTGGAGAAGGTAATAGATCGGAGAGGAGGGTGGAATGGAGAGGTGGGAAAGACGATGGATACATCAGGAGGGTGGTGACGAGTTGGAGGTTTGGAATTGGGATAAGGTGGGGGAAGAGGAAATAAGAAAACTGATGAAATCCACATTAATCCCATGTGGTTGCAGGGTCCCAAGGCAGAAGATGAGGTATTCTTCGACCAGGCATCAGGAGGTCAGGTTTGGCAATGGAGGACGCCCGGGACCTGTATGCCTTTGGTAGAGTGGGAGAGGGTGTTGAAGTATTCAGCCACAGGGTGGCGGGGTTGGCTGGTGTGGGTGTCGCACAGATGTTCTCTGAAACGATCCACAGGTTGACATCCTGTCTCCCCGAAGTAGAGGAGACCACATCAGGTGCAACGGATACAGTAGATGACATTGATGGAAGGACAGGTAAATTTCTGTTGGATGTGGAAGTATCCTTTGGGGCTTTGGACAGAGATGAGGGGGGAGGTGTGGGTGCAGGTTTTGCCATTCTTGTGGTGGCAGATGAAGGTGCTGGGAGTGTGTGGGGGTGGGGTGGTGGGGAGGTGGATCTGACCAAGGAGCATTGGAGGGAATGCTCTCTCCGAAACGTTGATGGGGTGGGAGGGAAATATATCCCTAGTGATGGGGTCTGTTTGTGGGTAGTGGAAGTGGCGGAGGATGATGCAATGTATACGGAGGTTCATAGGGCGGGGCGGGTTCTGCTCTTGTTGCGTTGGGAGGGGTGGGGTTCAAGGACAGAGGTGCAAGAAATGGAAGAAATGTGCTGGAGGGGAGATACCTCTCGAAGATACATTTTTATTCTTCTCTGTGGGGAAAAGTGATGAGCTTAGATTTCAAACAAGTGGCATAAAGGAGTTGGTTTATTTTTGTGAAGGGTTTTAAAAATCAATGATGTCAATCTTTTCAGAACCATGATTTAATACCAATATATAGCAGGCAGTAAATGACCGTAAGCATCCTCGAATGTTAATGAAGTTTGTTCGTACTTTGGGGGTTTACAACATGTGGGACCTATGATGAGCAATTCTTTTTAAATTTAGTACCAAAACTTTTGTGTTCATTTTGAAGTAGGTCTGACTGGAGTCTGAAACAAGTAAAGTCAATCCTAGAAAATGAGACAGTTCAGAGCAAAGGAAAAAAGTTATCTCAGTGAAAATGTATAGTTTGTGGAAGATTCCAGGCCAGGAGTGCTTATTAAAACTCTGCAGATTACTGAGAAAGTTTAAACTCTTGGTTGCATGAATATTCCAGAAAAAAGACTTCACAGTTCACAGGTCAGGATCTGAAAATAGGCAGTTAAGTCAAATGGTCGAATTGAAGAGGAAAACACGGTAGTTCAGTGGTTGCTGCTTCACAGCACCCAGGATCCAGGTTCAATTCTAGCCTTGGGCGACTGTCTGAATGGAGTTTATACATTCTCCCTGCGTCTGTGTGGGTTTCCTCTTAGTGCTCCAGTTTCTGCCCACAGTACAAATATGTACAGGCTAAGTGAAATGGTCGTGCTAAATTGCCCATAGTGCTCAGGGATATGTAGGCTAAGTGGATTAGCCAAGAGAGATGCACGGTTGCGGGGATAGGGTGGGATGCTGTTTGGAGGGTTGGTGTGGACTTGTTGGGCTGAATGGCCTGTTTCCACACTGTAGTGATTCGATGGAAAGTTTCTCCAGATTCTATCCATTCTTTATCATTTTGCAGTGGTCTACTGTGGCAAACTGCATTGCTTCCTAGAATATGCTCATGCATTCAGAGTGCTTCTGAGATATATGATGATGGAAAGATCAAACTAAACTAGTCCCACCTGCCTGCTCCTGGTCCATATTCCTCAGTAAACTCAGTTATCACATCCACCAAATGCCTTAAGAGTTACTTAACCTTAACACATGCAACATTAGTCTACTGTCTCACCATCTCCTGCTTTTACACCAGTAGTCATGTGGGATATGTTATGTGTCGATGAATTAAAGCTGGCTCATACAAAGGCATCATGTATACAATCACATGGATAACTACAAAATGTCAAGGACTAACAAAATAAGAATATCCACCAAAGTGACAATGTCCGCATGCTCTAGCAACAAATAAAGTCCAAACCCAACATTCGTCCCTAAAACAGGTTTCAACTAAATTATCTCTGGCCTTGTAGGCATGACAATGCATTGTTCTTTCATGGACAGTCATTCTGGTCAAAGCCCTGATCCTCAGCTTCATCTTCATCCTTTGTACAATACTATCATTCTGCTCCATCATCTGTATCTAGCTGGTTTCCTTACTTTGTTGGCTCCAGTTGTGCAGGGTGCAGCATGCCAGTGTTGCTGGACACCACTTCTGGCTCTGCCCCAGTGGTTCAGGTGGAAATATGGCCATTTAAAGGGCAAGGCAGAAGAAAGAGAAGTAGAAAGACAGTAAATGACATTTTTCAACCCAAGAACTACCACGAAAGTCAAAACTATCTGGAGATGGCCAAGAACCTAAGCCTCAAACAGGCCTGACAGTGTTACTTTCAAGACACATGGTCGTCAAGACTGTGCTCTCATTGCCAAAGATCTTACATCTTGCAGCACTGATACTATGCTCTGCTGGGAGTATCAAATCTCCACAGTCATGACGTCCTTTGCTTCTAGCCCTTTCTGAGGATCGGCTGTGGATTTAGTGGAAGTACTAAAATGGCTTCACACCACTCTTCCAGGCTAGGGTTGGGCAGAATATGCATTTCAGGGCAATTGGAGTCTCACATGAACAGATGACATTGAGTTACATCTCATCAATTTCCTCAGACACAAAGCATCATCAATAGCACCCAAATGCTCACAAGGCACTCAGTGACCAGACATTTAGATTTGTCAACAGCAAGGGCTTTCACTCCCTGAATATTTAACTGGTTTGTGATAACAGTAAAGCTTCCCACACCTTGCCTTTGACAGTCCACTTCCATGTGGGAGGGAAAGACTTTGCCTCAAACTAGTCATCTCTCCTTCAGGACAACCAGC
This sequence comes from Hemiscyllium ocellatum, assembly GCF_020745735.1. NCBI lineage: Eukaryota > Metazoa > Chordata > Chondrichthyes > Orectolobiformes > Hemiscylliidae > Hemiscyllium > Hemiscyllium ocellatum. The sequence goes on from NC_083422.1 coordinate 23,803,211, forward strand.
AGCCACAATGATGGCTGTTGTGGTCCATCTCAATGACTCTCATACTTCATCTGACCAACCTGCATTTGTGATTGCTTGGCTCTTTCAGGACAGGAAAAGTCTCCCCATATCATTTATGGACTCGTCCACACAAAATTCTGAAGTTTGGTCAGATGTCCTCCAGAGAGATTCTGTCCCAAATATGTCTCCATGGTGGAAAATCAGCTTAGAGAGTCAATGAGGTGCCTAGCATATCCCCAAGGAACTAACATAAAGCTTGATATAACCTGTCTTGGAACAGCTTAAAATCCATTTCTTAAACCACAGATGATTTCTTATGATGTACTCCAGTCTGGTAATTATGCCAGGTTTTTCAGTAATGTGAGAAAGCTTTTCAGAGTATACATAAATTCAAACTGATGGATAACTGTTGTTAATTTTAAGTGCACTTTGTATCTGGTCAACAGCCATACTGCAAAAACGTCATCTAAGGCAATATAATTTCCATTTTCATAATTCGACTATTTCTACTCCCCTACATTTGATCCATGTCTGTAAGATGATTAGTTGCACACCAACTCATCTCAAGTTGTCATGTCTATCTGATTCACTGAGTTAATGTATAATCTTAATCTCAAGTACAGAAATAAAGTTTGTAACAAATGCCAGAAATTTTAGGTCGCACCATCACTTAAAAGTCGAGAATGGAGACAGATGGGTCTACATGATACCAGCACTGGCCAATCTATTTGCTTCTCAGTCCTGTTGTTGGTACTGGACATTTTAGGTAAAAACAATGACTGCAGATGCTGGAAACCAGATTCTGGATTTGTGGTACTGGAAGAGCACAGCAGTTCAGGCAGCATCCAAGGAGCAGTAAAATTGACGTTTCGGGCAAAAGCCCTTCCTCAGGAATAAGGGCAGAGAGCCTGAAGTGTGGAGAGATAAGCTAGAGGAGGGTGGGGGTGGCAAGAAAGTAGCATAGAGTACAATGGGTGAGTGGGGGAGGGGATGAAGGTGATAGGTCAGGGAGGAGAGGGTGGAGTGGATAGGTGGAAAAGGAGATAGGCAGGTAGGACAAGTCCGGACAAGTCATGGGGACAGTGCTGAGCTGGAAGTTTGGAACTAGGGTGAAGTGGGGGAAGGGGAAATGAGGAAACTGGTGAAGTCCACATTGATGCCTTGGGGTTGAAGAGTTCCAAGGCGGAAGATGAAGCGTTCTTCCTCCAGGCGTCTGGTGGTGAGGGAGCGGCAGTGAAGGAGGCCAGGACCTCCATGTCCTTGGCAGAGTGGGAGGGGGAGTTGAAATGTTGGGCCACGGGGCGGTGTGGTTGATTGGTGCGGGTGTCCCTGAGATGTTCCCTAAAGCGCTCTGCTAGGAGACGCCCAGTCTCCCCAATGTAGAGGAGACTGCATCGGGAGCAACGGATACAGTAAATGATATTAATGGATGTGCAGGTAAAACTTTGATGGATGTGGAAGGCTCCTTTAGGGCCTTGGGTGGAAGGTGAGCACCAGGGGCATTCTGTCCTTGTTACAGTTGGAGGGGTGGGGTCTGAGGGCGGATGTGGACGAGATGCGTTGGAGGGCATCTTTAACCACGTGGGAAGGGAAATTGCGGTCTCTAAAGAAGGAGGCCATCTGTTGTCTTCTGTGGTGGAACTGGTCCTCATGGGAGCAGATATGGCGGAGGCGGAGGCGGAGGAATTGGGAATACGGGATGGCATTTTTGCAGGAGGTAGGGTGGGAAGAGGCGTAATCCAGGTAGCTGTGGGAGTCGGTGGGTTTGTAAAAAATATCAGTGTCAAGTCGGTCATCATTAATGGAGATGGAGAGGTCCAGGAAGGGGAGAGAGGTGTCAGAGATGGTCCAGGTAAATTTGAGGTCAGGGTGGAATGTGTTGGTGAAGTTGATGAATCGCTCAACCTCCTTGTGGGAGCATGAGGTGGCGCCAATGCAGTCATCAATATAGCGGAGGAAGAGGTGGGGAGTGGTGCCAGTATAATTACGGAAAATCAACTGTTCTATGTAGTCGACAAAGAGACAGGCATAGCTGGAGCCCATACATGTGCCCATGGCTACCCCTTTCGTCTGGAGAAAGTGGGAGGATTCGAAGGAGAAATTGTTAAGGGTGAGGACCAGTTCGGCCCAAGGGCGAAGGGTACTGTTGGGGACGCCTGGAGAGGAAAAATCGGAGGGCTTGGAGGCCCTAGTCATGGTGGATGGAGGTGTAGAGGGATTGGATATCCATGGTGAAGATAAGGCATTGGGGGCCGGGGAAACGGAGGTCTTGGAGGAGGTGAAGGGCTTGGGATGGTGTCTCAAGCGTATGTGGGGAACTCCTGGACTAGGGGGGATAGGACAGTGTCGAGGTGGGTAGAGATGAGTTCAGTGGGGCAGGAGCATGCTGAGACAATGGGTCGGCCAGGGTGGTCAGGCTTGTGGATCTTGGGTAGGAGGTAGAACCGGGCAGTGCGGGGTTCCCGGACTATGAGGTTGGAGGCTGTGGGCGGGATATCTCCTGAGGTGATGAGGTTCTGTATGGTCTGGGAGATGATGATTTGGTGATGGGGGGTGGGGTCATGGTTGAGGGGGCAGTAGGAAGAGGTGTCCTCGAGTTGGCGTTTGGCGCCCCTTTATCCGCTGGTTTGATGGTGAGGTTGGGATTGGAGTAGAGGGATTGGAGGGCTGCGTGTTGTGAGGGTGAGAGGTTGGAGTGGGGGAGGGGGGTAGACAGGTTGAGGCAGTTAATGTCCCGGCGGCAGTTGGAAATGAAGAGGTCGAGGGCAGGTAATAGCTGAAAATGTGTTGCTGGAAAAGCGCAGCAGGTCAGGCAGCATCCAAGCAGCAGGAGAGCCGATGTTTCGGGCATGTGCCCTTCTTCATTCCTGAAGAAGGGCTCATGCCCGAAACATTGACTCTCCTGCTGCTTGGATGCTGCCTGACCTGCTGCGCTTTTTCAGCAACACATTTTCAGCTCTGATCTCCAGCATCTGCAGTCCTCACTTTCTCCTACAGGGCAGGTAATAGGCCAGCGCGGGGTGTCCAGGTGGATGCAGTGTGTTGGAGGTGGGTGAAGGGGTCCTTGGAAGGTGGGCGGGAATCCTGATTGTGAAAGTAAGCTCGGAGGCGGAGGCGACGGAAGAATTGTTCGACGTCACGGCGTGTATTAAATCGACATTTTAGGCCACTTCAAGGCTTGGCAGTATTTAGTCAAGCTCATTTAAAATCCTGTCATAAGTAGTTAAAGGAAATTGACTAGGATTTTACAGTCATAATCTAGTTTCCTGAAGTGAAAATTGGAAGGATGGCAACTTCATTGCTTGGATGTATCACAGGCCAGAAACCCGGCATTCCTAAAGTTCAATAGGATCTCCCCACCTACCAGGATGTGAGTGTGGCCAGAGGCTGCTCTGTTGAAGATTCCCTCCTGTAACATTGTCACCCATTTGCTTTTATGTTTGACGTTTGAATATTCAATGGATGAACCATCTCTGTTCCTTATGATTTGTTAACTGCTGTTCCCCAAAGCCCTAAATCAATCAAGTTGCTACACCTCTGCTTTTCCACTCTCCTTATAGCATTTAGAAAGTTTTGTTCAAAGACTTATATCTAGATTTTTAATGGTGATCTGAGTATTGACTTAATATTGCAAGACCAATTTGACCCCAAGAAAATAATTTTACATTTGTCACAAGTTGTTAAATGTTTTCCTTGTTGTTTCAATTGCTAAATACTGTGTAAGTTGTTTAATTGCTTTTAAGTTGTTTCATTCTTGCAGTTTCTACATTCACCCCAGGTATGTATAGGTGAAGACTGCTGCTCCCAGAGGTGACAAGGTTGTTGGCAGGAAGGCCACTAAATTATTCTGGATGGAGCCATAAACAAACCTTTCCAATGCATCAAAAGTAAGTTCAGATCAAGACGGTCCAGGATTGACTTTTCTTCTTGGCCCTTTAGGTTTGAGTTAAGGTCAACCTGACACCAAGGTAAAAGCAAGGTGTATGGAGATCAAAGGCAATCAGTGCCTGATCAAGGAACTGGATATGAGACAGGGAGCTGTCTACCGAGTGCCAGCCCCTCTCTTTGCTTCTGATCCTCATGTCACCCAATGCCCCTCTCTCCACACAAATCACTTACCTTGAGCCTGAGTCCTCCTAAATCCTGGGTGTTCATCCAGCAGGACCCACAACTTCCTCCATGACACTGCTGAGTACAGTAGCTGCTCACCTCTGGTTGGCCAGCAGCTCTCACTGATTTAGGTTTCTGCCCTTGGGTCTGAACTGCAAGCAAAGGCCCAGCAGTGACTTCATCAATATCTGATTGGTGTCAGATTCATCAGAACCTCTCTGGAAGAGATAGTGCGTGTGTCTCTCACTGATTTTCCAGCCATCTGCAGAGATCTCCATGTTTCAACAAGATTCTGTCCTATATTTCACTCTCTATGAAATGTTTAAAAAGTGATTTGATTTTGTGATCTTCATATCATGATTGGCTGATGGTGGAAATTCTTAGCTGGAATGGCTATTGGTAACTCCTTTTAGAAATGTGACAATTTATTCTCAGTGAAAGAGTTATTGTCTTTGCCAGATCCGCTTGCATTATTCAATAAGGAAGAGAGTTCTGAGTCAATATTTATCCCTCAATCATCTTTGCAACAATACAATATTGGGTGTGTGGAATATTGCTGAGTAAAATGAGTTGTAGTGTTTCCATTCATTCCTAAGATTTTTGATGAAGTACCTATGGATATAGTGTGTTATAGTAATCTTCCAAGAATCCTTAGATTCTGGAAAAATGGAGACTAACAACTAGTAACTACAGGTTAGGTTTCTCACAAGCTCTCATTGGAGAAATATTGGCTATATTGGAAATATTGTAAAGGATGAAATAGTAGAGGGTTGAGAAAAACACACAATCATTCCTTTGTATCCACAAATGTGATGAGCCTGTTAAAAATAGGTTAAAAATCATAGATACAATTTTTGCCCAGGGATGTTGATTTTTGTTGATACTTAATTTTTGGAGCAGATAGACAAATTCACTATTTGTGATTTCGCAGATACAGAGGATTTACTGTAATATCATCAAGTAGAGGCAGAATGACTTCGTGGAAGGGAAATCATGCCTAACAAACCTTGAGAAGGTAACATGTATCATAGATGAAGGGAATTTAGTAGGTGTAATATATTTGGGTTTCCTAAATGTTTTCAATAAGGCGTTGCACATAAGCTACTTTGTAAGAGACCATGGTGTTAGGGGTAGAATATTAGCATGGTTGGAGGGTTGTCTGAGTTGTCAGAGACATAGCGTGGAGATGGATGGAACATTTTCATAACAGCAACCTTTAACTATGACAGAAGTGAATGTAGTATCATGAAGTTTGAGGATGACACAAAAATGAGTGAGATGGGAAGTAGTCAAGATGACATAGAGTGTCCACAAAGGTATATAGACTGGTTAAGGGAGTGGATGAAAACCTGGCAGATGGAATATAATGTGGGAATATGTGAGGTTATGCACTTTGACAAGAAATAGAAGAGCTGAAAATTGGGGGAAAGCCAGCAGAGAGCAGTAGCACTGAGGGATTTGGGGGTTTTGTGTATAAATCACAAGAAGCTAGCATTCAGATTCAGCAGATATAGGAAAGGCAAATGGACTGCTAGCTCTAATTTCAGAAGGAATAGAGTGTAAAACTAAGCAGGCCTTGTCAAATATTTACAAGGTACTAGTCAGACAATGCCTGGAATACAATGAACAGTTTTGGTTCCCTTATCTAAGGAAATATACACTGGCATTGGAGGCAGTCCAGAGTAGATTCACAAGGTTTCTGGACATGGAGGAACTTACTTAGGAGGATACATTGAGGAGGTTAGACTTGTACCCCATTGGGATTTGGAAGAAAGAGAGGAGATCTTATTGAAAACTAAACCATTCTTATGAGTCTTGACAAAGTAGGTGTGGAGAGGTTGCTTCCCTTTGTGGGACAATCCTGGACATAAACTCAGAATAAATGATTGCGCATTTAAGACAGAGATGAGAAAGAATGTTTTCTCCCAGACGGTAGTCAATCTCTAGAACTCTTTACTGCAGTCGCTTGTAGACATTGGGTAATGAAGTATATTCAAGGCTGACATTGATTTTTAATCAGTAAGGGAAGCAAGGGTTATACAGATAAAAGCATTAAGTGGAGTTGAGGATTATCAACTCAGCCTCGATCTCCTTGAATGGCCTACTTCTGCTTCTACATCTGATTTTAAAAATGAATACAGTTTAACATGATTTAACTGGAGTCAAAATGCTTTGGGCTTGAAAGACCAAGCATAAATATATGCTTTCTGTTTGTTTTCTTTCAAATACTTCTTCAAATTTTGTTTGAATTGATTACAATGCAAGTATGCTGGATTGTCATGACTCCAATATAAATTATTCAAAATTAATTCATCAAAACACTGGCATTTTAGTCATGAAGTTTATAAAGCAAAGAACAAGTGTGTTGAGGCAAGAGAAGCCAAGTCACAGCATTGGTCTACATGACATGTCACATCATAGTCTAGCATCTGACCTTGCTAACAAGTAATTATTACACTTAGGTGGGGACAATAGTGATACAGATTTGGATAATGGGAATTTAAAAGAAGCCTACCATTGTATATTTAGTTGCTAACAAAGGTATTTTTTGAAGGCAAGTTGAAATTTCTGATTTGGCATACATCGAGAAGCTAATTATTTTGATACATTTGAGATTGATCCACATTATGAACAACGGCATCAAACTGACCATTCAGTTGATATATTTTTTAAAAAGGCATGGTCCTTTATGTCATTTTGGGGCAAAGTTAATTCTAGCAACTGGGAACTCAACAAGTTTAGCTCAAATTTGGCTTAAAGCATGGACATGATCAGAGACATGACAGAATTGTTGGATCAACTGGAGTATAACTTTGTGCATGGGCACCTACACAATGTAATGGGTATCACTTTGCCCCAACAGTGCTCCAAAAATAGATTATTGCAGGCACATGTTTCTCGTCCCAGAGAGACTTAGATGTGGAGCAGTTTTACAACTATTGTGGGGCGGCATGGTGGCTCAGTGGTTAGCACTGCTGCCTCATAGTGCCAATTCCCACCTTGGGCAACTGTCTGTGTGGAGTTTGCACATTCTCCCTGTGTCTACGTGGTTTCCTCCAGGTGCTCCGGTTTCCTCCCACAATCCAAAGATGTGCAGGTTAGGTGAATTGGCCATGCTAAATTGCCCGTAGTGTTAGGTGCACTAGTTAGGGGAATGGGTCTGGGTGGGTTGTTCTTCGGAGGGTTGGTGTGGACTTGTTGGGTCGTAAGGCCTGTTTCTGCACTGTTGGTAATCTAAATCTAAATCTAGCCATTGTCCATCCAGCTACTTCATTCAGAAACAAGATTTCGTGTCTTGTCAGTTTAAAAATAAACTGGCGATGGCTCTGTTCACTGTAGCAGTAATAGGTGCCTTGTTGGGTCACTAATGCGCATCCATAAAGAATGGGAGCCAACAAATTCTGTCACCCTCCCCAATTCACTTTTGTTGTGAGCTGAGCTAAGCAGGAGGTGGCAGCAGAGGCTGAAGAATCTTCCTGTGGAGACGGAGCACAGTGTCATTTACAAGTTTCAACAATGGGTCACCTTTCGCCTGACGACAAACAACATGCCCAAGAGCACACCGGCAGAGATCTAGCCTCATTGCTGACAAAGATATAGGAAACTTAATCTTTGGGTTATGCTGGGGGAAAAAACAGAACATATGGCTCGAAAGGAAGATGGTGTTAATTAGTAAGGACATGTTTACCAGTCTGGTTTCAGCCTTTCATTTAAATATGATTAATGAAACAATATGACTGTCTATACCACTTCAAAAGGCTCTATTTCCTGTTCGTTAGCTAACTATTAAAAGGATAATGGTTGTCACATGAACAGTAATCTAAAACAAGTCGTGAAGTGCTTTGCAATTAACACAAATGTGGTTCCAGAATATAGAGTTATTTATAAAACATGCAATTGCGGTATTGTGACTGTCCTTTCCTGAATTGGTTTAATAAAAGAATATTTAAGTTAGTTTTGATTAGAACAAGTTTTTTTAGATTCTTATACAGTCCCAAAATATAATTTATCAAAAAGCAGTTGAAAACAGACTTTTAACTAGTTTGTTGAATGTTCTGTTCAATGCTAATTAATAGATGCATCTAAGCATTCATTAAATGTACTGTAATAGAAATTTCCTTCTTTATGTAATTAATGGAAAGCTGTATGAATGCACATTAAATATATTTGCACTTTTGCATTAATATGTATTTGTGTGTGTATAAATTATAGGTGCATGCCATTGTGTTCATGGAGTGTGTGCGTGTCAATGTGAACTCTTAACTGGCCTTTAAGTGCCTCATTCTATTGCTGCTGGTTTCCTGACAGGACTGCTTGGTGCAGAATGCAGACAATCTCCTCCTGCAGACAGGGATAAGGACTGAATGTTTGACACTGTTAAAGGAACTGTTAACTCTCCTACAAGTTAATCCCAAGAAGGCACAGGTCATGAGTCCTTAGGTCTCACATTGGGACCTGTGATAGCTCAGGGACAACATGAAATAGAAAGCAGGTGTATCGAGGCCAGAACCTGTTTTCTCCTCGTCAGGAATGTAAATTTGTTGTGTTCCTTTTTGAGCTCAGTGGAATACTGCTTCACCATCAAAGCCACCCACTCTCTGACTTCCTCAAATGGAATGCCTCATGGGAATGGACTGAACAGTAAATGGATGCTATTGGTGTTTTAAAACAGGCCCGGGCACATGCCCTGCACAGCTGGTATCAGACTTAGAACTTCCCTTTACCTTGGCACAGCCACAGTTGCCACATTGGCAGCAGGACGTCTCCAAGAATGTCTCAATCTACTTGGACCGATAGCTTCTGTCTCCTGGACTCTTTCACTAGTACAGCAGGGTTTCTCTACATGTGCTAGCTGTGCTCTGGGTAGTACAATGTTTCCCTTTATTACTGGCCTCAGCCGCCTAATGATTCTGATGGAGCATACCCCATTCAACTTTTGCTGGATGTCAGGATTAAAGATGGAACGGTCAGCCGAAACCGCATAGCATGCTGTACCCTACTGTTACAGTGTCGTGACATTGCAGTCAAACATACCAAAGTGCTCACGTTCATCACGAACAATCTGAGATACAGAAGAGAACCCCATAAATGTCAGGTAGTGGCAACAACTGTCCCTAAGGGACCAATCCTGCCAAAGCAAAAGGAGCAGGACAAAAAGTGAGTAGAAGAGAGACCCCACTGAGACAATACTCACAGATGGATCCTCTATGGTGGAGGATGGACACTGAAAGACATGATGTGGCATATATGGAGAGCCATGGAGACAAACCCCTAATAGAATCAGCGCTGAATCTCCTCAGTAAAATAAGCACTCAGGCTGTTGAGTGAGCAGTTATAGCCTAAGTGGTCAGTCACCCTGAAAAATTACCCCCACCAGGAGACATACATTGAAGCAGTATGTAACAGTTTAAGTGAACCTGCTACTGTGGGAAGCTAGTGGATTCATTTTGACACACGGGAAACCATTACTCATCTGTACCCCAACACAAATTTATTCTCCAAACTGCCAAGGCCATAAATACAGCATCATTATGATGAAGGGCTTATGCCCAAAATGTTGATTCTCTTCCTCCTCGGATGCTGCCTGACCTGCTGTGCTTTTCTAGCACCACACTCTCGACTCTGATACGCAGTCCTCACTTTCTTCCACTCTGAGCTAAACCAATATCAAAGATCACGTACATGCTCAAAGCAGCAACATCAAGTTAAAGCAGGTACAGAAGGGAATGATCCCTGCTTCATATAGCACGTGGGAGGACATGTTAAGTACTAAAGATGGACATGTTCTCAAAGACGGATGGTAAGTGTACCGATCCAGGACTGAAATCAAGTTAGTTAACAATGTCACAAAGTCCAGGAGCATCAAAAGATGGAAACCAAAACTGACAGAATTAGGGGATTGTGCTGGTGACTAGTAATAGGAAGTTATAAAACATTATGTTGAGAATCATATCCTTTCCCCCCAAGACAATCCAGTGAAGTTTGCCACTAAAGGAGTGCTAAGGCATACAGGCCAGTAAGAGGACTATGGACTGACCTTCAAATAAACTATGTCAGCTCCTAATATCCTGCAAAGGAGGGCATAAATATATCCTGGTCATCATGGACATTATTAGCAAATGCAGTGAGGCGTTTCCCACTTGAACAAACACCACTAAATTTGCAGCAGACATCTTCATTCAGTACATTTTCAATAGATTGAATCTTCCCTGCAATGTAGATGCAGACAAGGGAACCCATTTCACAGCCTATGTAATGCAGGCGGCAATGAATATATTTGGCATCAGCTAAAGGTCCACCACATTGCCTACCATCATTAATCCAGCAGGATTGTAGAGAAGACAAATCACACCCCTCAAAGGGATGCTGTGAAAAGTCGTCCAGCTAAATAACTCGGTCTGGAACATAGTTTTACAACTTGTTCTCATGCTCAAAAGGAACTCATTGTCCACTTCAATTGTAGTCATTTGCCCCACGTTCTACTGATGGGACACTCCATGTGCAACATTGAACCCTTAATAGAACTGGACTTGACAGAGCCTAAGGTTGAAGCTCTCTACCATGAGAAAACTGAAAATTCTATTTGGAAATGTACAAGCTGCACACAATGCAACTGCTGTCAGAATGGCAAAAAAGGGGAAAGCAGATCAAGGCGAACTTTGATGGGAATGGTCACTTACAATGTATGGCAGTGAGTGATGGTACATATTTTCCAGCCAGGAACATTCCCGTTCCCCCAGATATTCGGGTCCCAAGCTGGTGGTGCATAAGGTCAGTCTATCCATGTATGGAATTTCGCTAGATACAGGAAAGACCAGGTGGTACCACATTAATCAATTAAAGGCCTATGGAGCCCAAAAGCAATAGTCACCAACTCCATGTGGTGCAAAGGGAACTGGGGGAAGTGGATCTTAACCTGAGTCCTGATCCAAACCAAGAATCAGTCACTGATCCAAACCCAATCCATATTCTTGATCCTGATTTAGGCCAGACCCAGTCACCGATTCAGGCTAGGATCCTGGACCAGTCCTGGACTTTATCCCTCATGAGACCTCACCCTCAATCCCAACCAGAAGAGACAGTGCCTCAGCAAGCAGCAGCCCTGAAGGGTAAGGGATGGCTAGAGATAGTCTGCCTGAGAAAGTGCCGTATATGGCACAGTGGTTCCAATATTAGCACTGTTACCTCACAGTACCAGGGACCCAGTTCACTTCCAGCCTCAGGTGACTGTCTGTGTGGAGTTTGCACCTTCTTCTCATGTCTGCTTGGGTTTCCTCTGGTGTCCCAGTTTACTCCCACAGCCCAATCATGTGCAGGCTAGGTGGATTGGCCATTGGAAATGCGGGGTTACAGAGATGCAATAGTGGGGTTGGTCTGGGTGGGATGCTCTTTGGAGGATTGGTGTGGACTTGATGGGCTGAATAGCCTGTTTCCCCACTGTTGGGATTCTATGTGATGCTCTAACCCAGAGACAGAGACACACTCTTTACAAGGCTGATCATTCCAAAGCTCCCACTGAGATGTTGAAGAGAAGGCAAGTCCCAGCTCATCAAAGAATATTGTCATGAACCTCTGCTACCACTGGAACCTGAATGTGCCAGTCCATCCTGGTCTTATAGCGCTACAGTACTATGCACTATGATAGATAGCTATCATCATTTCATATACGGGCCTTTTTCATCTCATCATCTAAATCCAAACTTCGGATGATGCCATTGCACTACCACTTCTGAACACCCGCACCCCCATCCCCAAAGTTTGGAATAATAAATGTCATGATTGACAAAAGGAGACTTGGGAGAATTCAATGAAAGCAAAAATCAAAAGAGCTGCGGATGCTGGAAATTAGAAACAAAAACAGAAATTGTGGGAAAAGTTGACAGGTCTAGCAGCATCTTTGGACAGAAATCAGAGTTATCATTTCAGGTCCAATGACACTTGCTCAGAACAAATGGTAACTGGGATAACATTGGTTTTATGCAAAAGATAAGTTAAGGGGATGGGGAAAGGAGCAAATGATAGGTGGAGATGGTGCCCCAAAAAGAGAAAAGAGTTGGACAAACAAAGAAATGGATAACAGTCAGCCTTGAAGAATGAATGGCAGCTAAAGGGGACTGTAAGTAGCTAACAATGAGCAGTGTGTAATAGCAGATGATGTGATAACAAGGCCTGGTAAGTGGGGGTTGGGGTAAGGACATGGATGTGCCTCAATCCCTAAAATTATTGAACTCGATATTCAGTCCAAAAGACTGTAGCGTTCCCAAATGGAAAACGAGGTGCTGTTCTTCCGGCTTGCACTAAGCTTCATTGAAGCAATGCAGGAAGTCTGGGACAGAGATGTCGGCCAGGGAACAGGGTGGTGTGTTGAAATGGCAGACAACTGGAAGCTCAGGGTCTTTTTTGCAGACAGAACACAAATGTTCTGCGAAGCATTCACCCAGTCTATGCTTAGTTTCCTCAGTCTAGAGGGGACCATATTGTGAGCAGCAAATGCAGTCGACTAAACTGAGTGAAGTGCAGATAAAGCATTGCTTCACCTGGATGGTATGTTTGTCACCTTGGATGCTGGGAAGGGTAGAAGTAAATGGGTAAGTGTTACATCTTCTGCAGTTACAGGGTTTACATTTTTTTAAAATATTGAATGCAAGTTCTCCGAACTGTCATAATAAAATTTAAATAATATTTTGGATTATTATTCTAATACTGTAACTGATGCAATATTGTACCTCAGGAAAGAGGCTCAAAAAAGGCATTGTCCAGTTTGTTAAGATATGTAATATGAGCTACATTAGTGCAATACACAATAGACTAAAATTAACATATTTAGACCAGTTTATTAGCACTGACAATGGTCTCAGCATGAAATTTTTGAGGCCAATCTTCTGCACCTCCCACGGGAATACACAACAGAAAGGGTGGATATGACAATTTAGATTAGATTAGATTCCCTACAATGCAGAAACAAGCCCTTCGGACCAACAAGTCCACACCAACCCTCTGAAGAGTAACCCACCCAGACCCATTTCCCTCTGACTAATGCACCTAACACTATGGGTAATTTAACATGGCCAATTCACCTAACCTGCACATCTTTGGACTGTGGGAGGAAACCGGAGCTCCCAGAGGAAACCCACGCAGACATGGGGAGAATGTGCAAATTCCACACAGACAGTCATCCAAGACTGAGAATCGAACCTGAGACGCTGGTGCTGTGAGGGAGCAGTGCTATCCACTGAGCCACTGTTCCACCCTGAGTGTTCCTCCAAAAGGAGATCCATAAAGCAAGAGTACATTTGGAAATTAAATCCAACATTCCAATTCACTATGTGGATTTCTGCCAAGTAAACTTCTATACTGAGATTGCCAAATCTTAGATAAATTTCCAATTACTATCACAGGCTACGTTTAATTCTCAATCATATTTATTTCAAATTTTTATTACATTTTTGTTTTAAGTATTATTAAAGACAAATGTAAAGAAATTCAAATCATTTCACTAAATGGATAATTATTAATATTTTGCCATCTACACATTGATTTACCTGTGTTTATCAATCAAATGTGGCATTTAGGTCATGGTATTCATATAGCTCGCTGCTGTACATAACCTGTTCTTCTTGAAAGGCAGGTCTCTTCTTGATCAAGAAGTTTTCCAGAAGAAGCATTGTGCAATAATTTATCTTTAATGTTTCCTTCTTCACAGTGTTTCATTGTATTACTATTTGAATTGTCATAATTAATATTTTCATTTTTACCTCGTTCTGTTTCAGGTTGCAGCTAGTTTATTATGACCAGAAGTGTCTGTACTGAGTTAACATGACTCATGATCTGCAAAAATGAAGCCATGGTTTTAGTAGCAATATGGACTGAATCCATCAATACCTTCTTCAGGGTGACCAGGGCTAGACAATATACGAGACTATGTTGCTGGAAAAGCACAGCAGGCCAGGCAGCATTCCAGGAGCAGGAGAATTAACGTTTTGGGCCAAAGCCCCTCATCAGGAATTCTCCTGCTCCTCAGGTGCTGCCTGACCTGCTGTGCTTTTCCAGCAATACATCGTCAACTCTGATCTCCGGCATCTGCAGACCGCACTTTCTCCTTAGACAATATACGCCAGCCTATCCCTATTTGCCTACATCGCAAGGATAAATATTTTTTAAATGTTAAATCTGACTTACAAATATATATGAAAGGCATTGAATGGAATCTGTATGGTTAGATATAAGTTATTATCACTGAGTGAAAAAAAAAATTAAAAATGTAGTCCATAAGAGATGAAAGAAATAGCTTTGAATTAAATTTCTGAAGAGCTTGCGGTGTCAATAATTTCAATAATAAATACGCAGTGTCAATCAGCAATGTAAATAAAATCTTCATTTTATTGTGAAATCAATAAGTTGAAGGATACTTATTCTGCGCTTCAACATAGAGATCCAAAAACTACAAAATTGTATAATGAATAAAATATTGTATTACAAGAAAAATTGGATTTATTTTAAAAATGACTGAATATTGTGTTGTGTGTGACTGTAGGTTTTCTTGGTGAGTGAGTTTGCAATCTTCTGATCAATGCTACCTAAGTGAAATCTGTGCATCATACCGTCCCTCAGTAAAATGAGGACAATGTCAGATTACTCCCTTGCTGGAAATCCACATTAGCCTCTTGAACCACTCCTGAATTCTATTAGATCACTCCAGATCTGTACCTCACAGTGTCATAGAGTTGTATAGCACAGAAACAGACCCTTCAGTCTAGCACATCAATGCCAACCAAATATCCTAAACTGATCTAATCCCATTTCCCACTATTTCGCCTAAATCCCTCTAAACGCTTTCTATTCATCAACCCATCCAAATGATTTTTAAATATTGTAATTATCTTCACCACTTCCTTTGACAACTCCTTCCATACACACACCACTGTCTAAGTGAAAAAGTTATCCCTTAGGTCCCTGATAATTTTTTCCCCTCTTACCTTAAACCTATTTCCTCTCATTTTGGACTCGACTAGCCTGGGAAAAAGACCTTGTTTATTTACCCTGTCCATGCCCCTCATGATTTAATAAACCTCCACAAGGTCACTTGTAAGCTTCTGATAGTCCAGGAAAAAAAGTTGGAGCCTATTGAGCCTCTCTCTTTAACTCAAAGCCTCCAATCACAGCAAAATCCTTATAAACTTTTCTGGATCCTTTCAAATTTAACAACATATTTCCTGTAGTAGAGAGGTCAGGATATTTGTGGTATTCTAAAAGTGGCCTAACCAATGTTCTGTACAGCTGCAATTTGACATCCCAACTCCTGAGTTCAACTCAATTTAGCCACCTTTCCTTCAACCCCTTCATATACTTGGCTTAAACATCATTAAAAAGAAAGAGACAGTGATTCTTGTAAGGATATGGATAGTCTTGGCATGCATCAGTCTTGTATGTTCTCCCAAAATTATACTGAGCATTCCAGCTACTGTCACAGCAAACTAAGATGCATTTGGAGAAAAACAATACACGGCAATTATGTCAATAGTTCTTCTGCTGACAAGTATGCATCTTCTGGAATGCTTTACACAGTTCCTGGTTGAATTCTTTACTCCTTGATTGAGTTAACCACTCCAACATTCAAACAATTTTAAATTTAAAAAGTTTAAAAGTGGTTGATTATAATTCTAGTTCCAAATGTCGAGACAATGCAGAAGGTACATTTAATACTGAAGCATCTTCCATTTTATAGTGTACTGCCAATGTAACTTAAGTATCTTGACTCAGGCCTAATTTGCAATCTGGAGGCACAGGTTGAGGACAAGATAAAAGTTTTGGGTGTAGCATGGTTGAATTAAAGCATATAAACATTCAAGTAGTGCCAGAAGGAAATTAAACTAGATTAAATATGTTATGAAGGTGGAGCTAAAAGACAGGTTGCATTAGATATTCCAGGCATTGTAGTTTTTATTTTCATATGCTTTGCTGACAGGAATAAAGATAAGAAAGGGTAAGCATTTAATGAATGCAACTTGATTCTTTTAACCTTAAAGGGCCCGGTTGATAATTTAGGAATGAATGAAGATTTTGAAAGGGAGAGTACAGCTCTGTAGCCCTCAGACCATTTCATAAACAGAGATGCTCATAAGATTTAAACAATCCTTAGATTAGCACATGGATGATTTTGGGAGAGTGTAGGGGGACGAGCTGAGAGTAGTTCACAGGTCGGCGCAACATCGAGAGCCGAAGGGCCTGTTCAGTGCTGTATTGTTCTATGTTTTATGAACTAAGGTAGCTTACAGTCGCATCAAGCTGATCGGTTCAACCCAATGTTCTAGCAGGTGTGGAAGTTGTGGACCACAGTGAAAAGCTGCTTCACGCAAAAAATGGCGACATTCTGGAAATCTTTCTTCTCACACCATCCCCTGCCAACACCAACCCCTCTCCCCTCCCCCACCTCCTTCATCATCCCACCCCACTCCCCCAACACCCCCCTACCGCCCCACAAGAAAAAGGTACAAGTTTTGGGTATCAGAATTGTTACTGTGATGTAATTGTAATTCCTATCAGTGTCCTGGAGTTTAATTGTTATGTATGACCTTTTGATGGCGTAAAGATAAATCATCATTTTAACCTGGAACGGCTGCATTTTTTAATGTTAAGCATGTCTAACATTACCAGAATCAAACATTCTTCATTTGAAATGGCTGAATATGTAGTCATAATGCTGTAAAATCCATCAAAATGTGACAATAACAAAGTTTCTTGGAAAGAAATGGGGAGGATATGGTACTGCCCAAAAACTGTCGAGAATAAATCTTTCTTATAACTTAATTCAGGTTTTATATTTCTGTGAACATTGAGAATGTCAAGTACAATCCTTCTGCTATTTGAATTAAATTACATTCAACTTGTAATTACCTTCAAATTACATTGCTCAACTGTGTACAAAGTGAAGGTTGGTAAAATTGGTTTGATTACAAGAACAGCATTCAATCAAGCACAGTGCGCTGTTGGCACACTTTTCAGGTATCCAATGTCTCTATAAACTTGTTTTATTTATTCAACTTTGCCAAAATCTGCATTTAAACTTAGTAATAAAATGCCTGTCAGTTCAAGATTATTTGTTTGATTTTACTCTTGTATGCATCTTTATATTCACTGTTACAGGTTCTGTAGAGGCCAATAACTTGAAAAGAGAAATATGAATTCCCCAGTAGCCAACAGAAAGAATCACATGACAAGATTTCACATTTTTAGATTCCTATTATAACAAACTATAATCAGCATTGAATTCACATTACTTTAGTAGGCAACTAATGTTACAGGAAAGAGTAAACCCTCCTGCTTAATTTAAACCAGCAACATAAAACAGATTTATCCCGTGCAGTAATCTGTGAAAATCTGAGAGGCCAAGAATTATTTAAAGTAAAAATTAACAACTTTATTTCTTAAAGCATAACAGAGAATAATTAACTAACAATTATTTACAACTCCTTCCTCTAACCTATCTTTTACTTTCCCTTCTATAATATTAATCTGATAAAACCCCCAGTTAAGATTTACCAAAAATTCAAATTTTCAAAACTAGTCTGCTATTGACTCTTCACAACTTCCTTGGTCTTCTTTTCTTATTCTTAGGTGATTTCTGTTTCACAGGTCACTGATCAATAAAGGCATCCTTAAGAGAACTATTCTACAGGCAGTCTGCAGATGCTGGTGACTTGGCAGTTCTCCTCCCAACTGTTCAACTTTCCCTGGTCTTCCACCTGCAAGAGTGTCATCAGCTTTTAAGATTGTCAGTAGACTAAATTCAAACTTGATTGGAGGTTGGTATTTTTCGGGGTATAATTTAAACTGACTGCCTAATTCAAACTTGTTTTGTCATCTCCAGGCAACCAGCTAATCAAGTTGTTCAACCAAATATTACATTATACCTTGTTCAGAACACTTGGTGCTGTGTCAGGTAGTTCTGCTAGCTTTTAACTCTCTCAAAGGTACAGTACACCCACATCTTCATAACACACTGATACAGTGAATGGTAGGAAACTTCCTCTGTGTAACACAACCAAAAATCTCACTGTACATTTTGCTGTATCCTCAATAGAATGGAACTTTGCAGATACAGTTACAAACTCCTCTAACCTATCCAAAGCTTCTGTTCTCCCTGTTACGTAATGATGAGTTATTTGAAAGTTCTTCACTTGATCTTATTAAACAGCATCAAACTGATCTTGCTCCTTAAATCTCCACATGTATTAGCTCTTCAAACATTATTTTAATTGCTCCATACTTCAGGCACTAGAAAAGTACACACTGGTAGGAAAGGAGCAGTATGAGCCCCCTATGATATATTAACAATATTATTAGTTGTCTAAATTTGCATTAATGGGGCCTGATGAAGGTAAGAATAAGTCACATTTGTAAAATTGCTTCCGGATATTTCTGCACACTTACTTTGATCAGGTTTGTTATGTGATTAAACCTTTTCCAACACTATGTGAGATAGTGAAGATGGCACTGATTAGCTGATCTATTTCCCCCACTAATGCCTGAATTGCATTGGTCCATAGTGTCATAGTCAGAAATCTCTCGATACCAGGTCATAGTCCAACAGGTTTATTTGAAATCACAAATGTTTGCGTGTTTTCTGACTTTGTTTACCCCAGATAATGTAATGTCATAGAGTCAAAGAGATGTACAGCATGGAAACAGACCCTTTTGTCCAACTTGTCCATATCGACTAGATATCCTAACCTAGTCTAGTTCCATTTGCCAGCATTTTGGCCCTATTCCTCTAAATCCTTCCTATTCATATACCCACCCTTTTAAATGTTTTAATTGTACGAGTCTCCAACACTTCATCTGACAGCTCATTCCATAGATATATAGCTCTCCGAGTGAAAAAGTTGTCCGTTAGGTCTTTTCAAAATCTTTCCCTTCTCACCTTAAACCTATTCCCTCTAGCTTTGGACTCCCTCACCCCAGGGAAAAGACATTGTCTATTTACCCTATCCATGCTCCTCATGATTTTATGAACCTCCATTATGTCACCGCTCAGCCTCTGATGTTTCAGGGAAAATAACCCTAGTGTATTCAACCACTCCCTATAGCTCAAATCCTCCAACTCTGGCAACATCCTTGTAAATCTTTTCTGAACCCTTTCTGTACTCTATCCTCCATTCTTGCACAAATTCGACTACAGCTGAATCATTCAAGGCTTCTCCTCTATTGAACACATTTTAATTTTGCTTGTGTTGTATAAGCAGGGAAGATTTTCCTTCCTCTTGGTATTAGTGAATCTGTCAAGATTGGTGACAATGAACCAAATCTGCCCTGCATCACAAGCTGGGCTACCCCTCCCCCCCAGGAGAATAGAATGGAGGGGGTGGGGTTATGTGATGGTCACATGGATGGATGGAAAGCTTGTTCTACTAAACTTTCAATAGGAAGTAGAAAAGCCAGGCATCCAGGATGATGACAGTACAAGTTCAACATTGTGTTATATTACGCGGGTTTCCATGGAAATGCATTTCTCTTTATTGTTCTACTAAGCCATCTTTGGTTAAATGGCCATCATGGATAAACAGTCCCCTGGAGCGAAGATATACTTAAAGTTGATTTGAACTGAAGTTATTATTTTTGTGTCCAAGACAACCACATTTTGTGTTTCTTAAGGAGCATTTATCACAGCAAGCAAACCTGAGTGCTCAGCAAGCACCTTGTGAAAAGACAGAGATCAACACTTTCACAAAAGGTTAAACATGCCAAGGTTACTCTGGTATATAAATTGGTGATTCATCTATTAAATGGAAGCAAATAACTTTGCAGTTACATTACCAAAATACACCTAAAGATATGGAGAAGAAACATGAACCTGCAAGTAATTGTAGAATATTCCCAGGTACTGTACTGTACTGTTTAGGGTGGCACAGTGGCTCAGTGGTTAGCACTGCTGTGTCACAGTGCTAGGGACCTGGGTTCAATTCCTGTCTCGGGCAACTGCCTGTGTGGAGTTTGCCCATTCTCCCTGTGTCTGTGTGGGTTTCCTTCAGTTTTCTCCCATGGTCCAAAGATGTGCAGTTTAGGTGAATTGGCCATTTTAAATTGCCCATAGTGTTACGTGGATTTGTCAGGGAGTAAATGTAAGGGAATGGGTCTGGGTGGGTTGCTCTTCGGAGGGTCGGTGTGGACTTGTTAGGCTGAAGGGCCTGTTTCCACACTGTAGGGAACCTAAAATCTAAATCTAAACATGGGCACTGCGATATGGCCTGTGAGGTGCTTCTCAATGTAGCAAGCATGAAGTCTCTTTTCCAATCAAGTGAATGGTGAGACGAGATTCTCACCAGTGAGCAGTGAAAGGTTCATTTGCAAGTATTGGCATCACATTGTTTCTAACCTCACCCATGTTTTATGCAGTTTCCCGTTCTCCCACTCACCAGACAGAAACTAGATGGTGACGATTCCCAAAATGACTCCAGATTATTCCATCATTCCTCCATATGTGATATCAGTCACCAATACCATAGACCATGCTCAATGGGCTTACCTAAGTTCTATGAATTTACACTTCAATGTAACTTTGGAACACATCAGCATTTTTCATTGGAATGCTACTGAAAGGACATACTACACATTGGGACAGACACCTAGCTCATGGATTGGACCAGAAAGTATTTCAGGGCTGTTCGCTCTTTGTCTTAGTATTCACCCACTTTGCTCTGACAGCATTCCTGCCTTGCCTTGCCTTCCCCTCAGCCAGACCTTAAACCCATACAGTTCTTATGTACTGACATGTCATTTAACACAGACAGAAAGCCAGGCTACATGTCATAGCTGTCAGCAGTGATCGGTCAAGGGGAACAACACATTGTTGTACATGACCTTGCTGCATCAATCTCATATCTCTGGAATGTGCCAGCTGCATATGCAGCCAATGCACAGCATAGACATCAACCAAATGGCCATGTCTCAAAGTCTTTGGAAAGTAGTCCTCAGTCAATTGAAAAGATGCACCCTTCAGCCAGAGAGATCTAGCACAGTAAGTCATGGGCAGCCTCTGAGATCAGTCCATGCACTTGGGCATAGTCAGGGCCAGAGAGTCTATACATTTACAGTCCAGGGAGTGGCCATAATCCTGATGAAGGGCTTATGCCTGAAATGTCGATTCTCCTGCTCCTCGGATGCTGCCTGACCTGCTGTGCTTTTCCAGCACCACACTCTCGACTCTGATCTCCGGCATCTGCTGTCCTTATTTAATCCCAGTGACCACAATCAGACCTGCGTGTCCAGTGCAACCAGTCCAGAGTGTTATAGGAAGTCAGTCATGGTCTGCTCAGGAATTAGTCAGAGCTGCTTATCCAAACTGGTCAAGAGGTGGGCCCCAGTCAGTCTTAGGGGTCTATCCATGAAAAGTATTAGGGAGGATGGCATTATATTAGGAGGCATTGTTGTGGGAGGGAATTTGAGGAACTCAGTTGTGAGGACAGTAGGCAGCATGCTGAGATTCAGAGGAAATAACATTTGTGAATTGAATTGAATTGAAATGAACTGAATTGAATTGAAATAAACTGAATTGAATTGAAATGAATTTATTGTCACGTGTCCCGAAGCACAGAGAAAAGCTTTGTGTTTTCAAAACTCTTCCCTTCCCACGTGATTGATTATGCCCTCCACCGTATCTCCTCCACTTCAAGCACCACCGCCCTTGAACCCCCGCCTCCCAGTGCAGTAAGGACAGAACCCCCCCAGTCCTCACCTTCCACCCCACCAACCTCCGCATATAAAGCATCATCCTCTGCCACTTCCGCCACCTTCAAACGTACCCCACCACCAGAGATATATTTCCCTTCCCACCTCTATCAGTATTCTAAAAGACCTCCGTGATTCCCTCATCAGGTCTATACCCCTCACCAGCCCATACTATCACTCCTGGCACCTTTCCCTGCCACCACAGGAAATGCAAAACCTGCACCCACACCACTCCCCTCACCT
The DNA here is from genome assembly GCF_020745735.1 of Hemiscyllium ocellatum. Classification (NCBI taxonomy): domain Eukaryota; kingdom Metazoa; phylum Chordata; class Chondrichthyes; order Orectolobiformes; family Hemiscylliidae; genus Hemiscyllium; species Hemiscyllium ocellatum. The sequence continues at coordinate 23,825,288 of NC_083422.1, forward strand.
CTGTCTAAGGCCCCAAGAGATCCTTCCACATCTGTTAGAAATTTACCTGCACCTCTACCAATACCATCTACTGCATCCGTTGCACCCGGTGTGGTCTCCTCTGCCTAGGGGAGACAGGATGCTTTCTTGCGAATCGTTTCAGAGAACATCTCTGGGACACCCGCACCCACCAACCCCACTGTCCCATGGTCGAACATTTCAACCTCCCATCCCACGCTGTCAAGGATATGCAGGTCCATGGCCTCCTCCACCATCAAACCGTTACCACCCGACGCCTGGACCTGCCTTGGGACCCTGCAACCACAGGAATAAACATGGATTTCAATAGCTTCTTCATTTCCCCTCCCCCCACATTATCCCAGTCCCAAGCCTCCAACTCGGCACTGCCCTCCGGACCTGTCCATCACTGACCTATCACCTTCTCCCTCACCTTGATCCACCTATCGTTTTCACAGCTACCTTTCCCCAAATCCCACCCCCTCCTATTTATCTCTCAGTCCCGCCCCACAAACCTCATTCCTGATGAAGGGCTTATGTCCAAAACGTCGATTCTCCTGCTCCTTGGATGCTGCTTGACCTGCTGTGCTTTTCCAGCACTACTCTCTCAACTCTGATCTCCTGCATCTGCAGTCCTCACTCTCCAAGAAAGCTTGTTGTTGATGACCACTCCCAGGAACTTGACACTCTCCACTCGTTCCACCTCTGTGCTGTTAATGTGTAGGGGGCATGAGTAATATCCCATCGAAAGCCAGTAATGAGTTCCTTGGTTTTGCCGGTATTGAAAGCTAAGTTGTTCTCAGTGCATCATTTTTCCAGGTCTTCCGCCTTCTGTCTGTACTCTGTTACTTTGCCATCTGAGATTCGACTGATTATGGTGATATTATCAGCAAACTTGTAAATGGCATTAGTCTGGTATTTGGCAACACAGTCATGGGTATACAGTGAGTACAGTAGGGGGCTGAGTACACACCTCAGGGGGGCTCCAGTGTTGAGTGTTAATGATAATGAAATATTGTCCCCAATCTTCACTGATTGTGGCCTGTGGGTCAAGAAACTGAGGATCTATTTGCAGAGAGTGGGGCTTAGTCCAAGATCACCGTGTGGGCGGCACGGTGGCACAGTGGTTAGCACTGCTGCCTCACAGCGCCTGAGACCCGGGTTCAATTCCCAACTCAGGCGACTGACTGTGTGGAGTTTGCACATTCTCCCCGTGTCTGCGTGGGTTTCCTCCAGGTGCTCCGGTTTCCTCCCACAGTCCAAAGATGTGCAGGTCAGGTGAATTGGCCATGCTAAATTGCCCGTAGTGTTAGGTAAGGGGTAAATGTAGGGGTATGGGTGGGTTGCGCTTCGGCGGGTCGGTGTGGACTTGTTGGGCCGAAGGGCCTGTTTCCACATTGTAAGTAATCTAATCTAATCTAATCACTCAGTTTAGTAATCAGTCTTGAGGGGATAATAGTGTTGAAGGCTGAACTGTAATCCATGAGTAGGATCCTTCTGTGGCTGTTTTGGTGTCATGATGTTCTAGGGAGGATGAAAGGCAAATGATACGGCATCTGACATGGATCTGTTGGTCCAATAGGCAAATTGGAGTGGGTAAAGAGTAATGGGGAGGCTGGAGTTGATTTATACCATGACCAGCCTTTCAAAGAACTTCATGACCACCGAAGTTAGGGCCACTGGGTGGTAATCATTGAGACATGCTGCATGAGCCTTCTTAGGCACAGGGATGATGTTGGCCCTCTTGAAACAGGCAGGGACAGTGACCTGCTGCAGGGAGAGGCTGACGATGTTCGAGAAGATCTCTGCCAGTTGATCTGCGCATGCTCTGAGTGCACGGCCTGGTACTCCGTCTGGTCCATCACTTTCCTTGGATTCACACGAAGGAAAACTGATCTGACCTCTGTTGGGGTGACTGTTGGGTTAGGTTCGCCAGAACTTGTCGGAATAGGTGTTTCCTCCCTACAGAAATTCTGCTCAAAGCAAGCATAGAAAGTTTGAGACGATCTGGGAGGGATGTGTCATCGTCTGCTATTTTGCACCGTCTCTTTATGAGCCTGTGATGTCATTCAATCCTCGCCATAGTCGCCGGGTGTCTGTCTGGGTCTCTAGTTTGGCTCAGTATTGGTCCTTGGCTGTCTTAATGGCTCTGCAAAGGGGGTAACTCAATATATAAAGCAATGAGACAATACAGAATGGAATGGAAAGGGGTAAATTGGTGGAGAGTCATTGACAGTCAGCAACAGCAATGCTTTGCAGCATAATATATTTCCATTTCTGGCATCATGACTCAATATGCCTAGGACCCAGGAGAATCTATGATTCAATGAAATTTGCCAGTTCAGTGTCAAAGATGAGGATTTAGATAGACATGTACATTGGGAAAACAGAGAAATTCAAGGGGGAGGGCTACAAAGAAGGAAATGTGTACTTTGTGGGTTCACCAGATATAGGAGACTGAGTCTGAGACTCACTGAATGAAGAATGATCACTGTTTCCTTCCATTGTACTATATTTCCTTCAATGTCGTAGTTGCAGCTGGACAAACACACAGCTGGTGAAAAGTGGATGTATCTTTACCAATGTAAGAATGTATTCACAATGAAGTGTCACTCATGCCACCTGTGTGACTTCATAAAGTCTTCTTCCTTTTCCTCTTGCTATGTCTTGATGTAGTCCAAGGATCCACGCTGGGATGAGGAACATATTGGTCTTGAGGTTTTAATCAGGAATACCAAAGACATTTTGTCTGAAGGACCCAAGAGCGATTTTATTCTCTGATCGTAGTGCTCCACTGGGAGCTAATAGAGATCACTTGGATATTGAGATAAGCTTTGTATATCTTACTCACTTGCGTACTTAAGTTCGAAATAAAGTGGAAGAGGATCGATACTTTCCAAGTCATTTTACGCAAGATTGTCAAGCAGATCTAAAGAATGCCATAAACACTTTTGAAAAAATAGGATTCTGGGTAATCCAAGATGGAGGATGGGAACAATTTCAGGCTGTAAGAGCTGCTTCTTTTTTTTGAGGCATTTTAGATGCTGGAGGTGATTTCCTCGAATTCCAGGAGCAGCAATTACTGTTTTATATACTGTTGCATTGTTTTGGAACTTTGGAAAAAATAAGTCAAAACAACAGCAGTTTTAAAAGGGAGAAGAGCAGACAAAGGAAGTACATGGTGAGGACAGTGCAGGAGACAGAGAGTGAGAGAGAGAGAGAGAGAGAGAGAGAGAGAGAGAACCTGTACAGTTCCTGCCATTGCTGTTTTTGAATTCATGTGCTGCTGGACATCGGAGTGCATCTGGGAAAGTTAACAAACAGTGAATTTCACAACTAATCTTGGAGGAACTGGTTTGGGTGAAGTTCACAACACAGAATCAGACAAGTTAATTGTTGTTTTAAGTCTGTCCAAGAGAAAGGCTGCATTAGTGAGTGCAATGGGTTCTTTCTTGATTATATGTTTTTGGAGATAAGTCTCTTGATTAAACTTAAAATATAAGCCATAGCTCATAATTTAACCTGGTGCAGTGTTTTGTAGAGGAATAAGACAGTGTTATTTTTTGGGTCTGAAGATTGTGAAGGAGAAAAATGGCCTTTGCAGTGATTTGCACTTCTTGTCAGATGCGGGAGTTTAAAGAGAGTTTAAGGGTTACTGCGAATTATATCTGCCATAAATGATGTTGGATGCGAATCTTATCAGATCAAATGGATCGGTTGGAGAGACAGATAGAAGCGATGAGGAATTTGCAACAGCAACAGTATGTGATGGATGGCAGTTATAGGAAGGGGGGAAAGTCTCAGATACAGTCACATAGATGGGCAAACTCCAGGAAAGGTAAGAGGGATAGGCAGCTAGTGCAGGAGTCTTTTGTGGATATACCCATTTCAAAGAGGTATGCTGTTTTGGAAAATGTAGGGGGTGATGGATTCTCAGAGGAACGTAGCAGAAACAGCCAAGTTTCTGGTATTGGGACTGGCTCTAATGCAACGAGAGGTACGTCAGCTTCCAAGAGATCAATTGTGTTTGGGGATTCCATGGTTTGAGGTACAGACAGATGTTTCTGTGGCCAGCAGAGAAAAAGCAGAATGGTGTGTTGTTTCCCTGGTGCCAGGATCAAGGATGTCTCAGAGAGGGTGCAAAATGTTCTCACAGGGGAGAGGGGCCAGCAAGAGGTCATTGTCCACATTAGAACCAATGACATTGGAATGGAATAGGTTGAGATTCTGAAGGGAGATTACAGAGAGTTAGGCAGAAATTTAAAAAGGAGGTCCTCAAAGGTAGTTATATCTGGATTACTCCCAGTGCTATGAGCTAGTGAGGGCAGGAATAGGAGGATAGAGCAGATGAATGCATGGCTGAGGAGCTGATGTATGGGAAAAGGATTCACATTTTTGGATCATTGGAATCTCTTTTGGGGTAGAAAAGACCAGGACAAGAAGGACGGATTGCACCTAAATTGGAAGGGGACTAATGTACTTGCAGGGAACTTTGCTAGAACTGCTTGGGAGGATTTAAACTAATAAGGTGGGGGGATGGCGGGGGGGTGGGGGGGGGGGGGGTGGGATCCAGGGAGATAGTGAGGGAACAGATCAATCTGAGACGGGTACAGTTAGGAACAGAAGTGAGTCAAACAGTCAGGGCAGGCAGGGACAAGGTAGGACTAATAAATTAAACTACATTTATTTCAATACAAAGGGCCTAACAGGGAAGGCCGATGAATTCAGGGCACGGTTAGGAACATGGGACTGGGATATCATAGCAATTACAGAAACATGGCTCAGGGATGGGCAGGGCTGGCAGCTTAATGTTCCAGGATACAAATGTTACAGGAAAGATAAAAAGGGAGGCAAATGAGGAAGGGGAGTGGCATTTTTGATAAAGGATAGCTTTACAGCTGTGCTGAGGGAGGAGATTCCCGGAAATACATCCAGGGAAGTTATTTGGGTGGAATTGAGAAATAAGAAAGGGATGATCACCTTATTGGAATTGTATTATAGACTCCCCCAATAGTCAGAGGGAAATTGAGAAACAAACTTGTAAGGAGATCTCAGCTATCTGTAAGAATAATAGAGTAGTTATGGTAGGGGATTTAACTTTCCAAACATCGACTGGGACTGCCAAAGTGTTAAAGGTTTAGATGGAGAGGAATCTATAAGTGCATACAAGACAACTTTCTGATTCAGTATGTAAATGTGCCTCTTAGAGAAGATGCAAAACTTGACCTACATTTGGGAAATAAGGCAGGGCAGGTGACTGAGATGTCAGTGGGGGAGCACTTTTGGGCCAGCGACCATAATTCTATTCGTTTTAAAATAGTGATGGAAAAGGATAGACCAGATCTAAAAGTTGAAGTTCTAAATTGGAGAAAGGCCAATTTTGACAATATTAGGCAAGAACTTTCAAAAGTTGATTGGAGGCAGATGTTCGCAGGTAAAGGGATGGCTGGAAAATGATAAGCCTTCAGAAATGAGATAACAAGAATCCAGAGAAAGTATATTCCTGTCAGGGTGAAAGGGAAGGCTGGTAGCTATGGGGAATGCTGGATGACTAAAGAAATTGAGGGTTTAGTTAAGAAAAAGAAGGAAGCATATGTCAGGTATAGACAGGATAGATCGAGTGAATCCTTAGAAGAGTATAAAGGCAGGAGGAGTATACTTAAGAGGGAAATCAGGAGGGCAAAAAAGGGATATAAGAAAGCTTTGGCAAAAAGAATTAAGGAGAATCCAAAGGGTTTTTACAAATATATTAAGGACAAAAGGGTAACTAGGGAGAGTATAGGGCCCCTCAAAGATCAGCAAGGTGGCCTTTGTGTGGAGCCGCAGAAAATAGGGGAGATAATAAATGAATATTTGCATCAGTATTTACTGTGGGAAAGGATATGGAAGATATGGACTGTAGGAAAACAGATGTGACATCTTGCAAAATGTCTAAATTACAGAGGAGGAAGTACTGGATGTCTTGAAACAGGTAAAGGTGGATAAATCCCCAGGACCTGATCAGGTGTACCCGAGAACTCTGTGGGAAGCTAGAGAAGTGATTGCTCTGCCTCTTGCTGAGATATTTGTATCATCGATAGTCACAGGTGAGGTGTCGGAAGACTGGAGGTTGGCAAAAGTGGTGCCACTGTTTAAGAAGGGTGGTAAGGACAAGCCAGGGAACTATAGACCAGTGGGCCTGACCTCAGTGGTGGGCAAGTTGTTGGAGGGAATCCTGATGTACATGTATTTGGAAAGGCAAGGACTGATTCGGGATAGTCAACATGGCTTTGTGCGTGGGAAATCATGTCTCACAAACTTGATTGAGTTTTTTGAAGAAGAAAGAAAGATGATTGATGAGGGCAGAGCAGTAGATGTGATCTATATGGACTTCAGTAAGGCGTTCAACAAGGTTCCCCGTGGGAGACTAATTAGCAAGGTTAGATTTCGTGGAATACAGGGAGAATTAGCCATTTGGATACAGAACTGGCTCAAAGGTAGAAGACAGAGGGCGGTGGTTGCTTTTCAGACTGGAGGCTTGTGACCAGTGGAGTGTCACAAGGATCAATGCTGGATCCACTTTTGTCATTTACATAAATGATTTGGATGTGAGCATAAGAGGTACAGTTAGTAAGTTTGCAGATGACACCAAAATTGGAGGTGCAGTGGACAACGAAGAGGGTATCCTCAGATTACAACAGAATCTTGACCAGATGGGCCAATGGGCTGAGAAGTGGCAGATGGAGTTTAATTCAGATAAAAGTGAGGTGCTGCATTTTAGGAAAGCAAATCTTAGCAGGGCTTATACTTAATGGTAAGGTCCTAAGGAGTGTTGCTGAACAAAGAGACCTTGGAGTGCAGGATCATAGCTTCTTGAAAGTGGAGTCACAGGTAGATAGGATAGTGAAGAAGGCGTTTGATATGCTTTCCTTTATCGGTCAGAGTATTGAGTACAGGAGTTTGAAGGTCATGTTGCGACTATACAGGACATTGGTTAGGCCACTGTAGGAATATTGTGTGCAATTCTGTTCTCCTTCCTATCAGAAAGATGTTGTGAAACTTGAAAAGGTTCAGAAAAGGTTTACAAGGATGTTGGCAGGGTTGGAGGATTTGAGCTACAGGGAGAGGCTAAATAGGCTGGGCTGTTTTCCCTGAAGCGTCGGAGGCTGAGGGGTGATCTTATAGAGGTTTACAAAATTATGAGGGGCATGGATAGGATAAATAGGCAAAGTCTTTTCCCTGGGGTCAGGAAGTCCAGAACTAGAGGGCATAGGTTTAGGGTGAGGGGGAAAGATACAAAAGAGATCTCAGAGGCAACTTTTTCACGCAGAGGGTGGTACGTGTATGGAGTGAGCTGCCAGAGGAAGTGATAGAGGCTGGTACAAATACAACATTTAAGAGGCATTTGGATGGGTGTATGAATAGGAGGTGTTTGGAGGGATATGGACCGGGTGCTGGCAGGTGGGACTAGAATAGGTTTGGATATCTGGTCAGCATGGACAGGTTGGGCCAAAGGGTCTGTTTCATGCTGTACATCTTTATGACTCTACGACTCTATCTGGGTCACCACTTGTTGAACAACTAAATGTACAATATCATTTCAAGCGCACACTAAACTGCCTCTTATAAGACACAATTCTTGATTTGTGCTGTAATGTTTGAAGCCTCAAATTTAACACAGGGTGCTCGGAGCTGGGCTGTTGTCACACTATCATGATGTCTTCACCATGAGGCTGCTGTATAAAGTAATAGTTTTGAAAGGATTAATGATGGAAACCATCAATTTGGTGATGTCATAAGTACTTGGCTGGGAAAGGGAAGAACAGGTTAGAATCTTGAAAGGAACAAACCTGTTCTCTTACATCTTCGGTCATTTCAGTAAGTGTCTAGCTTACTAACAGAACTCGTACTGATTGCTATCATGCAATAAAGTACATCTCATTTATGACAAGAGTCACTTCTCACTAGACTATCTCATGGTTTTCCTTTCCCACTATATATCTAGTAGGCCCTGTAGACCCAGGCAGAAGAGAATGATGGCAGCAGTATGCTTGTCAGTGGTTGGCATCACACGTCCATATGAAAGAGACTTGAGTGCCTTTAGTTCCAGGCATTATTTCCATTTGACTCCTGGGCTGCCTTCTTTAATGTATCAAAAATTAGGCAGCCTAGCGATAGATCAGAGTGGTGCTGGAATAGCACAGCAAGTCAGGCAGCATCCTAGGAGCAGGAAAATCAATGTTTCGGGCAGAAGCCCTTCATCAGGACTGAAGCTGGAAGCCTCTGTGGTGGAGAGTTAAATAGGAGGGGGTGGGTCTGGGGAGAAGTTAGTTGAGAGTGCAATAGTTGGATGGAGGAAGGGATCAAGATGATAGATCGGAGAGGAGGGTGGAGCGGATAGCTGGGAAGGAAGATTGACAGGTGGGACAGGTCATGAGGATGGTGCTGAGTGAAAGTTTGGAACTGGGATAAATGGGGGAGAGGGGAAATGAGGAAGCTGGTGAAGTCCACAATAACGCCCTGGGGTTGAATGACTCTGAGGTGGAAGAACGCCTGATCTTCTAATATTGCAGACCATATATTGTTGAAACCACATGGGAGATCTTCATTACCTCTTGAATTCATCCCATGGCCGACCTTGCAGCTTCCCATCCATCAATTCTCATTGTGAAGAACAATGCCAAATGCAACCTGTTCCCTAAAAATATCCATCTGCCTATGACACCATTCCCTAAGCTTTAAGATTTTAATACACATCCTCTCCTTTGAATCCTTGCTGCATTTAATTCCTGCAAACTCCAAGTCTGTTATCTTTCTTGCTCTCCTTCCCAGAACATTCTGTTCATCTTTAGCCTCTTGTACATTTTCTTCCTTTGCCTTACCAGGCTCTCCAACTGTCTTTGCTTCACTTTCTGGAATCCCTTCTGTTAATCTTCCCATCCCTCTCTTTCAAAAAATCTGTAAAATTAACCTCAACATATAAGGTTTAGGTCAGCCCACTTAAAATCTTCTCTCCTGACTCAGCTTTAATTCTCTTCATGACAGTCTGTGAAGCACACTGGAACCTTTCTTTTAGAGTGAAATGCTGTATAAATGGAACGGTTTAAGACCATTTTGAGGCTTCATCTAGTACCACAAACATTAAGAGCAAACTATCTTTGTTTATAAATTTCAAAGACAGCATTATTTAAATGCAGTCTTAAACTCTCCACCACTGTCCTAATTAAAAGGTAAATTGCACTTGGTTCCAGTGACTCATGTTCCTATTTGATATATAATTACATTGTAGAAGATATAATGCCTTGTAGGATTGAAAAGGAAGCACTAAGCATTTGCAATCTATTTAATTTGGGGATTTACCAGAGGCAGTTCATAACATAAGATATCTGAAAGAAAATTACAGAGTAACAACCTCTCATTGAATTTGAAGGACATTATAACTCAAAGTAAAAGCAAGTACCTTATGATTAAAATGACCCAGAAAATTTTAACCTGCCTTAAGTTGGTGAGTACATGAATGCATGATGGGAATAGATGCTAACACTTTGTTCAATAAAAAATGAACCATGTATAAAAGAAAATTTGAAGTCGTGACATATTTGCCCCATTGCTCGACATGTGTGTAGCAGGGAATTATAGCCTTATTGGAGATCCAAAGAAAAGTCATTGGATTCAAAATATTAACTCTGATTTCTATATATCTGCCTTTCTCTCTCTCTCTCTCTCCATAGATGCTGCCAGATATGCTAAGTTTTTCCAGTTCTTTGCATTTTAATACAGTCTCATTGCACTGTTCTCTCTTACCACAACTAGACCTACACCTGGTGAAACAAATATCTATGATGGATTATTCGTTGAAGGATTATTTATTGAATTCGTTCCTTGATGGTCACAGTACAAATGAGGTTTAAGCCAATTGTATGGGCACTGTTTCTGTGAACTGCATTGACTATACATTACAATTTCCCCTATATTCTCATCTCCAAAAGGCTTTGTTTTGCAGAGTTTGATAGCTGTCATTAACTTAAATGGAGATGATCATGTGACTATATAATATAGAAGCAGATTATGTCATTCACTTCTCCAAGTCTGACCTGCCATTCAGTCAACACAAATGTATTTCTCAACCCCATTCTCCTGCTTTCTCCCTGTAACCCTTGATCTCCTTATTCATCAAGAACCTATCTCTGTCTTAAATACACTCAATGACTTAACCTCCACAGCCTTCTGTGGCAATGAGCTGCACAGATTAACCACCCTCTGGCTGAAGAAATTCTTCCTCGTCCCAGTTCGAAAGGGTCGTTCCTTCACTCTGAGGCTGTACTCTCAGGCTCTAGTCTCTCCTACTAGTGCAAACATCTTCTCCATATCCACTCTATCCAGGCTTCCCTGTAAGGTAAGTTCCAATCAGTTCCCCCCTCATATGTCTAATCTCCTCAACCGCTCCTTATATGACAAACCCTTCATCATCGGGATCATTCTTGGAAACCTCCTTTCTTCAAGGCTAGCACATTCCTCTTTAGATATCTTAGGGGCCCAAAACTGCTCACAATATTCCAAATGCAGTCTGACCAGAGCCTTAGAGTACATCCTGGGCCTCTTGAAATGGATGCTAACATTGTACTTGCCTTCCTAACTATGAATTGAACCTGCATGTGAACCTTAACAAAATGCTGAACTAGGACTCCAAAGTCCCATTAAGATAGAGTCATAGAGATATACAGCATGGAAACAGACCCTTCAGTCCAACCTGCCCATACTGACCAGATAGCCTACTGAAATCTAATCCTATTTGCCAGCATTTGGCCCATATCCCTCCAACTCTTACTATTCAAGTACCCAACCAGATGCCTTTTAAATGTTGCAATTGTACCAGCCTCCAATGCTTTCTCTGGCAGCATATTCCATACACTCACCCACCCTCAGCATGAACAGGCTACCACTTATGTCCTTTTTATATCTTGCCCCACTCACCTTAAAACTATACCCTCCAGTTTTGGACTTCCCCACCAAAAGGAAAAGATCCTGACTATTTATCTTATCCATGCCCCTCATGATTTTATAAACCTCTATAATGTCACCTCCACACCTCCATTCTCTGACATTCCAAGAAAAATAGCCCCAGCCTATTCAGACTCTCCTTATGGCTCAAATCCTCCAACTCTGGTAACATCATCATAAATCTTTTCTGAATCCTTTCAAGTTTCACAACATCCTTCAGGGAGACCAGAATTGCATGTAATACTCCAAAATTGGCCAAATCAATGTCCTGTACAGCCACAACATGCCTGTTCAGCCTCTCCCTATAGCTCAAATCCTCCAACCCTGGCAACATCCCTGCAAGTCTTTTCTGAATCCTTACAAGTTTCGCAACATCTTTCCGATAAAAAGGAGTCCAGAATTGCACGCAATATTCCAACAGCGGCCTAACCAATGTCCTGTACAGCCACAACGTGACCTTCCAACTCCTGTACTCAATACTCTGACCAATAAAAGAAAGCATACCAAACGTCTTCTTCACTATCCTATCTACCTGCAACTCCACTTTCAAGGAACTATGAACCTGCACACCAAGGTATCTTTGTTCAGTAACACTCCCCAGGACCTTATAATTGTGTATAAGTCCTGCCCTGATTTGCCTTTCCAAAATGCAGCACCTCACATTTGTCTAAATTTTGACTGACACCAATCAATAACTCAAGATTTATTTCAAATGTATGTAATTGACAATCTGTGAAATCTTGTCTTTTAATGTTAGGTTGTCCTCTGAAACAAGTAAGCTATCCTCAAAGAAGTATGAATGGTACCTGAGGCTGACATCTTCATTGCCGACAGCCAGCCTTATCTGAGCTAAGGAACTGAGCTGAACAGAAACAGAGATATAACAGAAGTATTTTAGGGATCAATTTTAAATTGAAGGTTAGCATCCTGATTGGATTGATGTTTTAAGAAGCATAGTATTACTGTAAATATATTGTTTTTGCAGAATACCATGTAGTTACCTTACCAATAATAAAAAATGTTCATTTATAGTTTGTTGTGCATTCTGATTTAGTGGACATTCTTCTATTTTCTGTAATTGCGACAGTCACATGGTCATATTAATATACTCCTGAAAACCAGAAAACAATAGCAAGAGTTCTCAATACATTTACAAAAACCCATTTGATTGATAGGGGATATGAGGTCCACTTATAGGTAGACTGAACCTAAAAAGGGTATCAATTGTAAAACCTCAAAAACATCACATGAATTCATCATTGAAGTCTGGATGGGACTGTAAGGAAAATACAGTTAAAACCATGCAGCGGGTCAAAAATAAAAGTGGGCTTCACTTCTCAAACAGCCTTTGAGTAGGTCTAACTACTCTCAGCAGACTGTCCCCTCGTAATTTCATAGATTAGGCACTTTGCTTGGATCATTACTACCTTACTGTAATAACAAACCAATTATTTGCAAATTATGCAAAGATTTAGGAGCAGTTTAAGGAAGAGGAAAGCCATGATGAGATATTAGACATCTATAACATCAGCAGTTGTAATGCAAATCATGTTGTGAACTGAGAGGCAAAATGGGTCAGAGTAATTCACTCACGATGAGTTTATGCCATCCACAGTGTTCATAATTCCAACATTTCTATGATACCTTTCCAAATGCCCATTAAAAATTGCAAGAATTGACCTATTATTCGAGTAATTGATTTGGTATGAACGACATAATGTGATATTTGAAGCAAATGCTTATCCTGTCTATGTGAGGCACAATTTCCTGCCCAGGTGCTATAGCTCTGTATAAAAAGCACCAGACAGAGTGAAACTGTCGCATTCTTAGTGGATCTGAGTTTAACAAAATACTTGTCCAAACTAATATTCATTTATTTATTTAACTATCTTTATCAGCACTTAGTTTCCTCATACAGGTGCCTAAGCAAATGAACACCAACATTCAGAGCAGAATAAAACAAGCCATCAACAAATGGGCTAGAATTTTCATATTGGGCTGAGCAGCTGGAGTGAGGCCTGCTTCTGCAAACCAAACCTACCACCAGGGGAAACATACTAAGTTAGAACTTTCACAGGGACACCCACTTAGTTGGCCTGAAGACCGGTTTCCTGTCTAATAAGGAATGCGGGTTTTGTTCTTAGTTATCACATCAGTAAGATGATCAGATTATGAATGATAGTTCATGTGAATTCTGCTGTGGTGTTAGTTTTACTTGATTCTGCTGCAAATATCTTATCTGGACCCATGTTAAACATATGGCACTCCTTCAAAATACTACCTGTGTAAAAATTGCCCCGATGAATCTTGGTCTAAAAAATTGGCCTTAAAATTGGACATTTACATGAATTCATTGGATAAAATTACTTCATGTTATAGAATCAAAGAGACACAGAGATGTACAGCACAGAAACAGACTCTTCGGTCCAACTCTTCCACGCTGACCAGACACCCTAAGTAAATCTAGTTCCATTTGCCAGCATTCGGTCCAAATCTCTTTGAACCCTTGTTATTCATATACCCATCCAGGCATCTTTTAAATATTATAATTATACCAGCACTTCCTCTGACAGCTCATTCCATACATGCACCACCCTCTGCATGAAAAGGTTGCCCCTTACGTCCATTTTAAATCTTCCCTCTCTCACCTCAAACCTATGCCCTCTAGTTTTGGACTTCTCTGCCCTGGAGAAAAGACCTTGACTCTTCCATGTCTCTTGTGATTTTTATAAATTTCTGTAAGACCACCCCTCAGTCTCCTCTGCTCCAGGGAAAATAGCCCCAGTCTATTCAGCCTATCACGATAGCTCAAACCCTTGAACCGATGTCAATAGCCAGAAACCATAAGCTGATATTGAAGAATGTCTTTCACAATCAGTCAGCTTCCCAGAATAAATTTTATCTTGTAGGAAATGTTGTAACTTGTTTTTAATTATATTATGTTCATTTAATTTAGAATTGGATTGTCCAGCTTCCTCAGTGCAGATGTTTTCCAACTGATGTTGTCTTGAGCCACAGGAAGAGCTCAGTTTTGTTTTTAGAAGATCATTCTCAGATAATGGGCAGCATTCATGAGGTCAATGTTCACAACCCATCATTAGTTGCTCTTGACAGGTTAGTGGTGATCCACCTTTTTGAGTCACTTCACACACTGCGTGCTGAAGGTACTCACGCAGCGTTGTCAGACAGAATATTAACCTAGCAATGATGAAAGATGGATTACATAATACCAATACAAGACTGTGTGTGACTCAGAATGGGACTTGCAAATGGTTTAGTTCTCAAGCACTGCTTACGCGTGTCCTCACAGGACATCCTATTGTACTCATGTCTGTGAATGAACTGTAGTGCAATATGGGGAAAAGTAAATGCAGTATTGTCCTTGAGCTCTAGGAGGTGTTTTGGGGTGAGAGAATTTTTTTTAACAAACCACGTTTTTGACTGCAATAGATTTTATTTCCTTCTCTCAGGGAATTACACTACATCAAATCAAAGTAAGATCAGATTGCACTCTGATATTTGTCACGAGGGTAACATTCCAAAGTACGTGAGAATCTCTTCAAGGGTCTCACTCTCGAATAGGTACTGTTGTTATAATAGACGTGAGTGACAATATCAAGTAATGTGTCAAAGGCAATGACAATAAAACAGTTATAAATGATAATATATTCAAAGCAAAAAAGAATGGACAGCTTTATTGAAAAATAAACAAGAAAGGGTGAAAGACAACTTCAAACAATAACTCCAAATTATTATGTCCCCAACAGAACCCTAAAATGGCCAAACAACCCAATGTACATGCATCACCAAATTCCTGAATATTCTTGCACAGGAGTGGATTTTTTTGGTCAGTTACTCAATCATTACCCCTTCCTCTCCCGCTGTCTCATCGGCAGTGGCAAATGCAGGGAACAGCGTCCACTTCAGATCACTTTATTGTTCCATTCAGTCTTTCAAGACCTTGTTCATAATTGCCCAAAATAAATAGTTTTATCAATTCTTTCTCACATATTTTTTCAAGGTCTGCAGACTTCACAGAACTCAGGTTGTTTATACATCCTTGATGGTGTCTCTCAAGTCATTAGGCTACTAGGTCATATTGACTATCTTTTCAACTTCATTGTCATAGTTAACCATGCTGTCTAAGGGTTCTGGTATGTTGTTCAAGCATCATCCAGATCATTTCCATAAGAGCAGTTCCTCTTTTCAAACAATGGAGATCAACTTTACTTTTCTACATTCTACTGACATATGGAAAAAAATAATTCAGTCACAACAACAACTGTGAATATGATGATTCATTTTGGCCTAATCGAAGCTCAATCAGAACGAGATTTAAATCAGTGACGACAAAGCAAGATTCAGTACAGGTTCACTTATAAATTAAAAGGAAAGCAGAGATGACATGTAAAAATAAAAGAAATATTGTGAAAGTTATTAACTGCTGTCTAATTTGTAAATGTGGGTAAGGAAACAAAAGAAAAAGTGTACCCAAATATGTTAGTGTTGTTGTTTCTCAGATTTATACTTACTGACTTGAATTTCTATGGGAGAAAGAAGAAATAGAATAAGTGAGAAAAAGGAATTAAAGAATCAAATTTAAAAGAACATGTGGTATTTTTTCACAAGCAAGTGTTGTGAGTAAAAAATAGACAGATAATGATAAAAGTGTTAAGTAATTTTTTTGCTTTGCTCTTCAAACTTTAGCCTGAAACTTTGCACAGATGAAAAAGTTGTATCTGTAAAAATTGTGACAGGGTTCCAACTTTCAAAGTCAATTGACATTTCTACGGTTACGTCCAACAGAGGAAGGGTTCAACTGCACATACAGTCATAGTGCCATACAGCTGTACAGCACGGACACAGACCGTTCGGTCCAACATGTTCATGCCGATCAGATAAATCTAGTCCCATTTGCCAGCACTTGGCCCATATCCCTCTAACCCTTCCTATTCATATACCCATCTAGATGCCTTTTAAATGCTGTAATTGTATCAGCCTCCACCACTTCCTCTGGCAGCTCATTCCATACATGCACTTCCTTTTGCATGAAAAAAGTTGCCCTTTAGGTCCCTTTTAAATCTTACCCCTCCCACCCCAACCATTTGCCCTCTAGTTCTGAACTCCCTCACCCCAGGGAAAAGACTTTGTCTATTTACCAAATCCACGCCCCTCATGATTTTATAAACTTCTATAAGGTCACCCCTTAGCCTCGGATGCTCCAAGGAAAATAGCCTCAGCCTTTTCATCCTCTTCCAATTTCTCAAATCCTCCAACCGTGGCAACATCCTTGCAAATCATTTCAAGTTTCACAACATTCTTCCTATGGTAAGGAGACCAGAATTACACACCGTATTCCAACAGTGGCCTCACCAATGTCCTTGGTACCTGAAAGGAAATTCCTGCATAAATAGGAACTGCCTCTACTCATGTTGTCAGGTAGACATCTGAAATCCAATTATAAATGGTAGTTCCTGGACACCTTTGGGTGAGGTCAGCTGCCCTTTAACAATTCACTGAATTGTTAAAAGTAGAGTTTCAAGTGAATAAAAAGTGTGTAGACTCATTAGAACAGTCAAAGCTGACAGAAAATCTTCAGGCTGATAAAGAACTGGCAAAATATGTTGTGAAAGTGTGAAAGTTATTAGAATTTAACTCTGTGTAAAAAAATGTGAGTAGAAGCTGTAGCACATCATTGCATGATTTGTGAGCATGACTGTTTTTTGCAACCTAACATTGTCACGGTGGAGTTTCTGAGAAATGAACAGTTTAACTGACAGCTCCAAGTGGCTACAGAATAGGAATGTTTATTTTCATAAGAGATTCGTTCAAGGAATCTAAATGTATTGTTTTTATTAAGCCAACCGGAATATTTTATTCAAAACAGTGGCACCATCAATAAGAATGACTCAGCATGACTCCTATCTATTCATGTTAGATATTACATCAGTTGGTATGGAGTGGTGAGGGGTGAGGGACATTGTTTGGTACTACGTTAGCTAAGGGGCTATAGAGGATCTTGAGCATAAGGGAGAATAGGGACAAGGGCTAGCATAGAAGGTGTGAGTTGTGATGGATGTGGATCAAGGGAGTTAGAGAGGCATAAAGGGTATGAAGGGCGGTGGGAGATGTAAAAGGACCTAGTTGTCATGGAGACTGTGAAGGACTACGGGAATAGGTGGAATCATGAGGTGACATAGTTTGGTATGAAAGAGGTAAGGAATGTCTGTGATTGAGGGGATTGTGGGGAAATACCTGGTGAGCTTTTATTTTGTTTGAATTATTTTTGGAATGTTTCAATGCTGTGGCAGAGGACTAAGGCACATCATGTGCTTGGCCAGCCTCTGCAACCCTACAGCTTCCATATTCATTCCAGGATTGCCCATGCCCCAACCCACAGGGCACTTCAGAATGAAAGTCCAATCATCCAGATCACATTTTCCTGCATCAGTTGTAGAGCCAGGAAATTACTGACTCTGTCCTCATGACCCCAGACTGAAAGTCTAGGCCATTTTCACTCTTTTATGTTTCAGTTCATCAGAAGAATAAAATTGCTGTATTGTGCCTGATGCAAAAGATCAATTCTTCCAATTTATCTTGGAACAAGAATATAGCATATTACCCCTGCCAGGGGAATGTAAAGGCAAGCGTGTTGACATCAAAGAACTGATAGTTTATGAGGAAGCAGAAAGGTAAATCAAGAAACTTCCTAACCCAGCACAGCTCTCTGTAAAATGCCCCCCACTTGCTTGTTTGTTGTGGTTCCATTTATTCTTATAGTTGGTCTGTTGCAAATGCTTGGCTGTTTAAAATTATCCTGAACAACATATCTTAAAAAAGCACTGGATGCATATTTTGATCGACAATTTTTAAGAGGTTATTAAAGGATTATTTGCCTTTGATGAGGTAGGTGGAATAATGTTTCCTTTTTCAACAATAAATTGACCATCCAGGAGAATTACAATATTTTTAAATGGCTTTCACAAATGAGAGGGACTTTATTTTGTCAGCATGAAGTGTGTTTGAACATGGTTGCACTATTAAATAATTAGAAGCCTGGTTTAATATCCATTTCAAAGACACAGGGAGATTGTTTCACAGTAAATACTCGGTGAGTAGAAATGGAAAATAAATGGACAAGATGGAGGAATTTGGGGTGTCTGAACAAAATGGAGGGAGCACAGAGGGGTGGGTGTGGGGATGAGTGAGTAGACAGGGAAAAATAAGTGGCATAGACACTATGCTGGAGTGCTGGCTAGATGATCCAGCGAACTAAGGCAGATCTACTGTACTCTTCTAATACTGCCTTGGGATTCTGAAAACAGGAACTCTGTCAATCCACGTCCCATGAAGACAAAAATATGGAGGGTATGGACAGAGGAGTTGGGCTCTGTTTTCTGAACTCAGTAGATGGTCCAAATTGTATTTCCTGAGCCCAACATAAAAATGCAGCCTTGCGTGTTCCTCACACTGAAAATATGTTGCTGGCAAAGCACAGCAGGTCAGGCAAAATCCAAGGCGCAGGAGAGTCGATGTTTCGGGCACGAGCCCTTCTTCAGGCTCATGCCCGAAACGTCGACTCTCCTGCTCCTTGGATGCTGCCTGACCTGCTGTGCTTTGCCAGCAACACATTTTCAGCTCTGATCTCCAGCATCTGCAGTCCTCACTTGTTCCTCACACTGCCTGTACTTAATTTTGCAGTTTGATATTGTGAGAGTGAAGGTAATTCAGTCAAAGATTTTATTATTCTTCCCCACCCTGTATACTTGCTTTGTTTCAAGATCTTAAGGAATGTTCTCACTTTTTAAAAATGAAATAGCTAAGATTCTGGTGTTATTCACACATGTAGATTTCAGATTTTTTCATAAAACAGTGCCAACACACCTCGTTTGTGAACACAACTATTTATTTTAAATTTATGGGAGAGAAGAACAGTGACACAGTGAGAAGCCCTTGTAAATCAGAATACTTATCAGCAGAAAAGAAAACAAATCCTATCATTGATTAATGTGCTAAACGAGTTTCCTTCCCTCCTGACAGTATATCTCCTCAGCACTGCTTATTTTGTTATGGATGCACTGTCAGGCATGGAAATTTACTAGAGCTCTTTCCCTCTGTCACTGAAACAAAACTGTCCTAAAACAAGTGTAAGGCATAAGAAAAGCAAAAATCACTGCAAGCCAACAAAAATGGACATGTACTGAGGTTAAAGGTTACAGGTGTAGTGCTCAATTGCTTTGCGTTTGATGGAGCGTAGGAGGTTGAGAAGTGACCTTTGGGAAGTTTATAAAATAACGAGAGGTATATATACGGCAAAGGGAAGGTGTTTTTGTTTCCCTAGGATGGGGGGATTTCATGACCAGAGGGCATAATTTTAAGCTGAGAGGAAAACGATTTTAAAAAGACACAAGGGGCAATTTCTTTTACACACAGAGAGTTGTTTGTGTGTGGAATGAACTTCCAGAGAAGTGTTTGATGTGGATACAGTTACGATGTTTAAAAAACACTTGGATAAGTACATGAGTAGAAAATGTTTGGAGGGACATGGGCCAAGTGCAGGCAGGTGGGGCTAGTTTATTTTGGGTTCATGTTTAGCATGGACTAGTTGGACCGAAGAGTCTGTTACTGTGCTGTACGATTCTATGACTCTACAACAGGAACAGTATGTAGAATTCATTGGAATACATTTATTATGAATAAATCTTGGGATTCAAATAAAAACTAGCATCATTGCTGCATAGCTCCAAGATATAAAAATACAACAACAGGGCCATGACGAGGGTTACACTGTGTCAAAACTGGAATTGTTGCTTGAAATGGCTTTGCAACATCAGATTGTGGCAGTAGGTGAGCTTTTCCCTCTACAGAGGTGGCCTGGTTTCTGATTCTACATTTTACCCAATACTTTGAAATATCGAGAAATGAAGGTCAAATAATTATTTCTTTTAAAAGAAAATCCCATTGATCACAATCAGTGCTGCACCCCCTGCATCCTGAAATGAAACATCCCCCTTCCCCAACTTGATTTCCAGGTTCTCCCAAGTATGCGTGGTCTCAGTCCAAGGCTTCCAAAAGTTCAGGTGCCAGGATGCTCACTTCAATTTGCCATACACAAGGGACGTTTCCGGCCAGAAGGCTGGAATTACATTAGCTCAGGGCAGGGATGCCCATTGCAAGGCCACCTCTATATTGTGTAAACAAATTCCTTTCTAGGAAACATCATGAGGTTTGACTTGAGCTCATCTCAAAACATAAGCTACCACAAAACTGCTCAGACATGTTATTTATTTTCATTTCTCCATATAGGGTATAGGTTTGCTCGCTGAGCTGTAGGTTTGATATCCAGACGTTTCATTACCTGGCTAGGTAACATCATCAGTGGCGACCTCAAGTGAAGCGAAGCTGTTGTCTTCTGCTTTCTATTTATATGTTTGTCCTGGATGGGGTTCCTGGGTTTGTGGTGATGTCATTTCCTGTTCGTTTTCTGAGGAGTTGATAGATGGTATCTAGATCTATGTGTTTGTTTACAGCGTTGTGGTTGGAGTGCCAGGCCTCTAGGAATTCTCTGGCATGTCTTTGCTTAGCCTGTCCCAGCCTCAACCTGAGCTACAAACCTTCACAAACCTTGCATTTCTCCATATACTTTAACCTGCTACCAGCTACAGAATACACAAAAAATAATGCAGTGAATGGCATGCAATTGCCTAGATAGGAGACCACTTTTGTTCTTATTTCTTCACTTACAGAAATAAGAATACAAAATTGGATGAGAGATAGAAAACAGAGACGAAAGTTAATGGATATTTTTCAGGCCAGAGGGTGGGTTGTGATGGGCTTCTGCAAGTTTTGAGTCTTTGTTTCTCTGATATATTAATTATCTAGATCTCGAATCACAGAATCCCTGCAGTGTGGAAACAAGTCCAACAAGTCCACATCGACCCTCCAAACAGTAACCCACCCAGACCCATTCCCCTACCCTATTATCCTAATTTTACCCCCGACTAATGCACATTATGAACAAATGTTCAGGGTACACATCCCTGAACACTATGGTCAATTTAGCATGGCCAATTCACCTCACCTGCACATCTTTGGATTGTGGGAGGAAACCGGAGCACTCGGAGGAAACTCACACAGACATGGGGAGAATGTGTAAACTCCATGCACACAGTCAACCAAGGCTGGAACTGAACCTAGTTCCATGGCGCTGCGAGGCAGCAATTTTCACGGTTGCAAATGATGCAAAACTTAGAAGCATTGTAAATTGTGAGAACAATGTAGATTCAAAATTACATAGACAAATGGAATGGGTAGTTTGGTGACAGGTGAAGTTCAATGTAGGGATGTCTGAGGTGATACATTTGGTTGAAAGAACGTAGAGATACTGTATAAATAAAGGATGTTCTACATGCCACATTTCAGGAAGGTTGTGAATGCTTTGGAGAGGATGGAGAAGAGGTTTAAGAGAACCTTTCCAAGGATGAGAAACTTCAGTTGTGAGGATAGACTGGAAAATTTGGGACTATTTCACACAGAGAGGTGAAACTAAGAGGAGATTTGATAAAAGTTTCAAAACTATGAAGGAGCTGACAGATTGGGAGAAACTGAAAGGATAAAAAATAAGTAGTCATAGATGTAAGGTAATTTGAAAAAGGAACAAATGTGATGTGATTTAACAAAATTTTTTCACTCAAGTAGTTAGTGTCTGGAACATACTTTCTCAAAATGCGAGGAAGGCAGGTTCAGTTTGGATATTAACGAAGTTACAAAATTATCATTTAAGTAAAAACAATATGGAGAAAGGCAGGAAAATGACACTGAGTCATAATGCTCATTCAAGGAGTTGGTGTAGTCACAATGGGCTGAATAGCCTGTTTCTACACTGTCAAGCTTCTGTAGTTCGGTGAAGTCTGGCTCGCTGTTAACATTCCTGTGTTCATCCTGTTGCTCTGCTGCCATCTAGTGTTGACATTCTCAGATGCTCTGATTGAAAGCTTGAGCTATAAGTCATTTATTCACTAAGGTGCATAATATTTGCAGGTCTTGGAGAATTTTAAAACTGAGCTTTGCACCTGAACATTACCTAAAATACTCAGATCCTAGATTAGTCCTAAAATTCATTATTAAATACAGAGCTTTATTGAGATGGAGTCGCATTGCTATCAATCGCCACATTTGAATAACTGCTGAAATCCTTACAAAGAAACTACAGTTTTCACTGGATGCTGCAAGTAATTCTATTTTCTTCTAGTTGATCTAAAATCAACCTCTAAAACATTGTAAAGAAAGGCACAATTGTTTACAAATAGGCAAACATCAGGACATAGTGAGAACAACGGTGCACAAGCAGGAAGCTACAAAATTGTATTATTGAATTAATGCCACACTAGATCAACCTTAAGGACAGATTTGCAACATAAAATCTAATGGGGGACTCTCTTATTCTGCTCCTTCCTCTTAATTACTTTGTTCTTCAGTGTTTTTAGATAAACGGAACTGTTCCACCAACTAAGTTCATGTCTATTCTAAACACACAGTACAATCTTATCATTTTACTGACAATTAGGCCTCACACTAAATGGTGAATTTTAATCTAGTTCCTAGTATAGAAGCCCTACAGTAAGGAAGGAGGCTATTTGGCCCATCGAGTCTGCACCAACCCATCGAAGCGAATCCCACCCCACACACACCCCGCCTCCCCCCCCCCCAACCTACCCCTGTGATTCTCTATTCCCATGGTTAATCCACCTGGCCTACACATCCCTGGATATTATGGGTATTTTAGCATGGCCAATCCACCGTCTTTGGACTGTGAGAGGAAACTGGAGCACCCAAAGGAAACCCACACAGACAGTCAAGTAAGGCTGGAATCAAACCCTGACCCCTGGCACTCCGAGGCAGCAGGATTAACCACTGAGCCACCGTGCCACAGTGTGTGGACCTAAAACCACAACACTGAACCCAAACATCAGCCCCACTCAAAACATTACCAGAGTTCATTGTTGTGGGAATTGCAAAAAGCTTAAAACTGACATATAGACTGGCTAGTTGTAGGATTTGAGACCTTTTGCACAAGGTGAACAGTTTTGATGTAAAATATGATGTACACATCTGACATGTGAAACTGTGATTGGGGGTTGTCCACAGGCAGTATTGTATGATCTCCTATCTCCAATTGCCCCACCAATTAAATAGCCTTTTCCTTTCAAAGACCATTTCCAGTTTTTTAAAAAAATTAATGGACACAACCAACGAAGGGGAGATGTCTTTTAAAGCACTGTTCTGACTTTTCTCCTTGGACTTTGCTCACAACTGCGTTTTGCAAAGGATTCTTTAATTTTTGGACTGTGCAGGGCAATCCTGGAGAGTTGGCAACTCTGTAAAAGACTGATCCTGAGAAATGTGGAAAGGAGAAGCTCTCAGTTTCTCAGGAACAACATTCCTAGCCTCAGTTGGAATGTACACTTTCCCCTGACTATCCTCCAAAATACATATCTCATTTCGCTTTTGGAAGAAGCAATTCCTGCAGCATAAACAGTGGATGATTTATTTTGTCCTCTTCAAACCAAACGTCTTTGTTACTCCGTGCTACCATAATGTTTAACAATTTCAACAAGAATGCAAATCTTTAAAAATGATGACAATGGCCAAAAAGCCACAAGAAAATTCAATCAAGCACCAGGGTTTATTTTTAGGAGGGATAGAATTGAAAGTTAGAGAAGTCATGTTAAACATTCCTTGGTTTGAGGGCACGGTATTACAGAAGCTAGATAAACTTATGAAAAGCAAGGAAATTGAAGAGGATAAGGATGGATGAAGTCACATGGGAGAAAGCTGTTTATGTGTCACACATTCTACGTAATATTACGTAACTTAATGTCGTAAATGTCCCAGGCAGGCAATGCACTGGAGCCAAAGAAGGAGATTTTAGCATTGGTAGCTAAAAGCTTTGTCAAAGATGTTCATTTTAAAGACAGTCTTAAAAGTAGGAGACAGAGATGGAAAGTTGGAATGTTTTAAAGCAGAGGTTCCCAAACCATGGGTCACCAATGTTGGATAAGGTAATGGTTATGAATGAGTTAATGTTGAAATTTGCATAGAGATACACCCACTTTGGATTATGTCACACAATCTTTGGTTGGAGAATAGTGCATGAGATCATGATGGCTGCAGAGGTGATATACCCGGTTCTTGATTGTCTTAAGTAATTATACCTAATTAGTTAATGTAATTTTTAAATATTGTTACTATGCAGTAAGCAGTCTCAGGTTTTGTAATAGACAGACAGAAGGCTGGAAAAACACATCAAGCTAGGCAGCATCAGGAGGTGGAGAAGTTGACGTTTCGGGTCAGGTTTTGCAAGAGAACTACCTCTTATTGTTAAGACTCTGCCTAGATAGACTCATTGTCTGTCCTCCACCAGCGATATTTAGACAGGCCCTTAAATTGTGGTGCAGTGGGAGTGTCCTTATCTCTGCAACAGGAGGCCCAGGTTCAAGTCAAATCTGCTTGTGAGGTGTATAATGACATCTGTGAACACTTTAATGAGGAATATATCTAGAAATGGGGATCTGTGGCAACATTATGTCTCAATCACCCAGAACCCAATTTAAAGTAACTCGCAACACGAGGGGGATCAGAGGACAAGCAATTGGGGTCATGGTGAAGATCCATTGAGAGACTCTATCATGTACAGATGCCCAGTTTTTTTCAGGCCCTAGTGCACTATGAAAAGAGAGAAGAAAATGAGCTCCGAGGCAGATGCACAACTGACTTCCCTATCTGTGTGCTTTTTTTTAAAAGGAAATAGGAACAGAAATAGGCCATTAGGCCCTTCGAGCTTGTTCTGCATTTTAATAAGATCATGGTCCATCATTCAACTCAGTACTCTGTTCCTGTTTTCACCCCAAACCTTTTAATCCCTTTAGCTCTAAAAACTCTGTCTATCTCCTTTTTCAGAAATCAAAGGTCTTGAATAGTTTGAAGACATGGATTCTGGGTAATCCAAGATGGAGGACAGAAGAAAACTGTGGCTTTAAGAGCTGCTCCTTTTTTGAGGTTTGTTTCAGTGTTGGAGCTGATTTCCTCAATGCCTTGGAGCAGAAATTATTGTTTTATAAGCTGTTGCATCATTTTGGAACTTTGGACAACTACAATACTTAAAAGGCATCTGGATGAGTATATGAATAGGTATGGTTGAGAGGAGTATGGGTCCAATGCTTGCAAATGGGACTCGATTAATTTAGGTTATCTGATTGGCTTGGACGAGGTGGACCAAAGGGTCTTTTTCTGTGCTGTATATCTCTATGACTCTATGTGTATATTAGGTTGGTAACAGTTCGTCTCCCAAAATATCCTGCATGAGTGCATGGATTTTTTATGCAATAACTCGAGGTACAGCTAGATCTTCACATAAGTTCTCTTCACAAAAGGTTAAAGAACCTGCTCTATCCCAGAACTCTCGACCTATTCATATGACACTGACAACATCGTTATATCATCATCATGTGTGCTTCAGATGTTACCTCCATAACTCTGCAGAAATGAGTACCTTCAAATGACCCTACACATAGCAAGGTCACATCAGCTAATATCAACCTGATTGGGAGGTCAGTCAGTGGGGCAGGAAGGGTCATGCTGCACTTGGAATTAGGCTGAGGGAGTGGGGCTAAGAAAAAGTACTTGAGCAGAAAGTTCTAGAACTCATCAGCACAGTGCATCCTCAATCTGGAGCTGAACAGTTAGGCTCATGTACATAAGTTAACATTTTCATGAAATAAGTTAAAATACACATTTTCAAAAGACGTGCTTTATGTATGTTTATCTTTAATGTACAAACTTTATTAATGAAAGATTGAATGCTACTATCACGCTTTTGTTAGTATCTGGAGTCATACCAATTTTGAAGCATTAAAACAGAGTTTCAGTCTGAATAAGTTTGGGGGAAATAATTCCCGAATTCAGAGCCGTTGAAGACATGGTCAACAACTGTGGAGCAAATGGAAGATGACTGGGAGGCTGAGTTGGAGAAGCATTGAGGTACTGGAAGGTTACGGAGGACAGTAAAGTGTCTGAGTAAGAGGGTGTGAACTTTAAATTCACCCTATGGACTACTATATTTGAGCAAATTTTTCCATGTACCTAAGTTGATGGATACGTAAAATGGGAGAGGGCTGGTCAGTAAAGCATTGGAATAGACAAATATGTTCATCTCTGAAGGTTACTGCAGTTGATGAGCTGAGGTAGAAGTGAACATCGGCTGCTGCTGGAGTGGAGATGATATAGAGTTGGAAGATCACTCCAGTTAAGCAATACACCAAGGTAGCTAACAGTCAGTTTGGATAATATTTACAAATGTGTACATTTTATGGAAGACTGAATAATTTCTTTTGAACATAATATTGGTAGTTGTCTCTGTCACTCCACCATTTCGCAGGTTCATACTGACCTATTAGATTTATCCCCTAACTCTGTTAAAAGAATATATCTCCATGTTTGACCTATTAATTCATATTTCCCTCCACGCAGAGGGAATTAAAATAAACCAACAGAAAAGCTCAGTGAAGCCTAGCATCGAAGTTCTGAAGTGAAGTAAAATTATCTTGAAAAATAATTTCAATAGACCATTATGTGACAATATATATTAGTTTCCCTCCCTATGTTTTCCAAGAGCACTCACATATATAGAAGAAATTTGAGTAAAGTGATTAGCTGATTAATCTGTTCAGAATGGACTCTGCATGTGTGTTTGACATCAGTTTGCTTGAAGCAATACTGAGTGTACAGACAGTGCATTGATCATTAGGAACAAGTACTGGAATGAAAGAAATTGTTTATATTTTTGAATTCTGTCCAAATGATCCAACTTCTTACATTTCATGGCTTTTACAAAGCCACATGAAAAGTCAATAAGGAAAAAAGTAACTGATGTATGATCCAAATGTGAAAATACATTTCACAATGGACGTTTGCAATGAGAGCTGTGGAAGGTCAGTCTTTGAGTTGAGAGTGTGTGTCTGGAGAAGCACAGCAGGTCAGGCAGCATCCAAAGAGCAGGATTTCCCAATGAAGGGCTTATGCTCCTTGGATGCTGCCTGTGTGCCTTTTCCAACGGCACACTCTCGACTCTGATCTCCAGCATCTGCAGTTCTCATTTTCTCCAAGATCAGTCTTTCAGCATGTTTGAGGTCGGGATTGATAGATTTCTAAGTACCTTTGGCATAAATGGCCGTGCGGGTGAGATGGGTAAAAGTTATTGAAGTGTTCACTCAACCATGAGCTTAATATGTGGCAGGGCAGACTCGACAGACAGAACGAGTAACTCCTGTCCCTAAGTCCCTATGAAGTATTGAAGTCAAGAGAATTTTCAGTGTTTGGGCAATGATGTCTTTGTCACAACCTTGTCTATGATAGCAAACTGGAAACAAATCATTATGGGTGGTCAGAATTCAAGCTTCCACTTGCTGTGATAAGCAGAGTAATCTTACACTTGGCTAGATCCAAGTGAGGGCTGTGTAACAGCAAACAGCATGACCACCACTGTGCCTCCCTCTGTTGGCAAACATCGCACCAAGGAATGGAGGTAGGTGGGTTGTGGGAATGCCAATCGACTGCGTTTCAAATCTCTGCCACAATGATGTGAAAGTGTCCGTGAATTGGCTTTGTTCGGTCGCGACACCAAGATTTGTTGTTTGCTGAAAATTGCTGAAGTTGTATCCAACGACTTAAAGGAAAAGGTAGCAGCTTTCTCCAGGGGGTCAGAGCAGGGCAATTGGGCCAATACAGGATAAATCCTGAGTCATTGCACGAAGGGTTCGGGTGTCTCAGTAAATCTAAGATTATAGCTGCAGCTCAACAGGTTGGCACGGTGGCTCAGTCGTTAGCACTGCTGCCTCACAGCAGCAGGGGCCCGGGTTCAATTCCAACCTCGGGCGACTGTCTGTGTGGGGTTTATATGTTCTTCCTGTGTCTGCATGGGTTTCCATCCGGTGCTGCAGTTTCTTCCCATTGTTCAAAATGTGCAGGTAAGGTCAATTGGTCTTGGTCATGGGGGGAGACTAGGTCAGTGCAGATTTGATGAGTCACTTTCTGCACTGTTGAGGTTCTCTCCCACTGTGACTGGGAGAGAACAACACCTCAGCTCAGCTGAGTCAAGCTGGGGAAGAATAAGTTGCTGGACTGGTATGACTGCAGCATGGGCAGAAGCTGTTATGTTGTAATGCAAGTTGAGACATTAACCACCAGACATGTGCCATGGTTTTATCCACTAGTCTGCTGAGAGAGTTGGCCACCACTTCCATTCTGGAGAGATGGGCTCCTGGCTCTGAGCAAAGTTGTAGTTGCTCCTTGATACTGGACTCATGCTTTCTGCCAAATTTCCAATGTAGCAAACATTTTAGAGTGATAGAGTCATACAGACCCTTCGGTCCAATTCGTCTGAGTTGACCAGCTATCCTAAACAGACCTCGTCCTATTTGCCAGCATTTGGCCCATCTCCCTCTAAAACCTTCCTATTCATGTAGCCATCCAGATGCCTTTTAAATGTTGTAATTGTACCAGCCTCCACCAGCTCCTCTGGCAGGTCCTTCCATACATGCACCACCCTCCATTTAAAGGTGAATTCTCTCACCTTGACCACTTATGTGAGATCATTGAACTTCTTGCAGCACTGCATCCAGATCCTTAAACTCCAGTGCATTCCTGGCACAGACTTCCAACAGTTAACTGCTCCTGGGGCTTTCTCAATGTATGTTTGATGCCCCCTTCTGAAACAAGACTTTTCTTCTCTCCACCATGGTTTCCCAGCCAGTCATCCCAGAAAGTTGAAGCCTCCTCCATTCTTCAACACTACTCATTTTACAAAGGACTCCTACAATTGTTCTTCCAAGAAGTGCAGGTTAACTATAAGCGAAACAGATGTTTTAGTTGGCACTATCTACTCATTAAATTGCCCCCTTAACTGGTGCCTAGCCAATCAACAATGTAGGGCTGAACAGTACAGTCATTTAAAGCAATAACAGCACAAATTTGGCCTGTTGCCTACATTGCGATCTACCTGCACAAGGTAACCATGTTTAATGTCAGAAGCTGTTAAATTTAGTAACTTAATTATGTCCCATCAAAATACTAAACAATGAAACAAAGGATTTGTCAGTGACTAGCAGGTAAGAAAGATTAAGTTCCATACAGGAGGAGGAAGTAGATGAAGTTCAAGTAGCAGTGTGAATATATAATCATTCTTCTCTCAAAGGTAAACATACTAATACACAATGCATCATCAAGAAGTCATCTGTGGCTATTTCCTTTCAGTAGTAGAAAATACAAAGAAGCACTCATCTTTCATCGTGTTTCAAAACACAAAGAAAGAGTTTGTTACCAGATTTGCTGCAATGCCAGGTACTGTCATTAGGAAACACTGCTTGCCAATGACAGAATGCCATTTATATTCTCTGGGTAAACATACACCCAGGAATAAAGGAGGCCCAGCAATTCCCCACAAAGACTGTAAAGTAAATCAATCTGTCTGCTGATATAAATCTGAGCTTTATTATTTTTAATCCAGTTTGGGTTGTCATGTGATTTTTAAAGCTGTAAATCACTTCCAATGCGATGAATGTTATAACTACCGCAGCAATTCAAAGTAGATCCGTAGATTATCAAAGAATATCTCAGGCTACGTCATCTTTCACTGTGGTCCAACAATCAGATTTAGATTTACAAAAGATATCTTTTGAGACAAGGCATATAAGTAAAATATATCTGGGAAGGCAGGCAAAATGTTTAACTATATCTTGTACAATACTTCTTCCTTTTCCACTGTACCAACCAGTACCCTTCCACTGACACCCTCCTTCGACTGACTGAACTGGTCCTCACCCTGAACAACTTCTCTTTCCAATCCTCCCACTTCCTCCAAACCAAAGGAGTAGCCATGGGCACCTGCATGGGCCCCAGCTATGCCTGCCTCTTTGTAGGATATGTGGAACAGTCCATCTTTCGCAGCTACACTGGCACCACCCCCCACCTTTTCCATCGCTACATCGATGACTGTATCGGCGCTGCCTCGTGCTTCCACGAGGAGATTGAACAGTTCATCCATTTTACCAACACCTTCCACCCCGACCTCAAATTTATCTGGCCGTCTCAGACTCCTCCCTCCCCTTCCTAGACCTTTCCATTTCTATCTCGGGCGACTGAATCAACATGGACATTTATTATAAACTGACCAACTCCCACAGTTACCTAGGCTATACCTCCTCCCACCCTGCCCCCTATAAAAACGCCATCCCATATTCCCAATTCCTTCGTCTCCGCCGCATCTGCTCCCAGGAGGACCAGTTCCAATATCATACAACCGAGATGGCCTCCTTCTTCAAAGACTGCAAATTCCCCCCAGGCGTGATCGACAATGCCCTCCACCGCATCTCCTCCACTTCCCGCTCCTCCGCCCTTGAGCCCCGCCCCTCCAATCGCCACCAGGACAGAACCACACTGATCCTCACCTACCACCCCACCAACCTCTGTATCATCCGTCGTCATTTCCGCCACCTCCAAACGGACCCCACCACCAGAAATATATTTCCCTCCTATCCCCTATCAGCGTTCCAAAAAGACCACTCCCTCGTGACTCCCTTGTCAGGTCCACACCCCCCACCAACCCAACCTCCACTCCCGGCACCTTCCCCTGCAACCGCAAGAAATGCAAAACTTGCGCCCACACCTCCTCCCTTACTTCCCTCCAAGGCCCCAAGGGATCCTTCCATATCCACCACAAATTCACCTGCACCTCCACACACATCTTTTACTGCATCCGCTGCACCCAATGTAGCCTTCTCTATATTGGGGAGACAGGCCGCCTACGTGCGGAACGTTTCAGGGAACACCTCTGGGACACCTGGACCAACCAACCCAACCACCCCGAGGCTCAACACTTCAACTCCCCCTCCCACTCCACCCAAGGACATGCAGGTCCTTGGACTCCTCCATCGCCAGACCATAGCAACACGATGGCTGGAGGAAGAGCACCTTATCTTCCGCCTAGGAACCCTCCAACCACAAGGGATGAACTCAGATTTCTCCAGTTTCCTCATTTCCCCTTCCCCCACCTTGTCTCTGTCAAATCCCTCGAAATCAGCACCACCTTCCTAACCTGCAATCTTCTTCCTGACCTCTCCGCCCCCCACCCCCACTCCGGCCTATCACCCTCACCTCGACCTCCTTCCACCTATCGCATTTCCAATGCCCCTCCCCCCTACCTTTTATCTTAGCCTGCTGGACATACTTTCCTCATTCCTGAAGAAGGGCTCATGCTCAAAACATCGACTCTCCTGCTCCTTGGATGCTGCCTGACCTGCTGCGCTTTTCCAGCAACACATTTTCAGCTCTTGTACAATACACCTGGTTTCAAAGTACTGGGGGTAAAGCAACCACTTTGGGATGATTAATAAACAAATAAGACTCAAGCATTTTCCACATTATGTCTTTACCCTGATTGAGTTCAGGAAAGTAGTGCTGTCTTAATCAAATACACATTGAGGCCGAATACAAGGGCCTGGGAGGACCGAAATAATGCAAGCAGGTCATCATAAAATGGAAGAGAGCTTGAGGTGAAACCAAGGTCTGCAGTAATGCCACTTTATGTAGGATCCACCCCAAATTCCATGCACATTTCCTATCTCACATTGACATGCAATTTGGGAAAGTGTACTAATGCTCTTTGCTGCCAAATGGCTGTTGTCGTGCTGCATACAACCGGCAAGGCAGTAGGTTCCTCAGCACTTTAGGGCCATCATATCCTCGAATTCCTGATGATGCAACTTCCAAAGCCACCATTTCAAATACTAAAACTACACTGGTCTCAGAGAATGTATGAGAGAGGGCATTGACATGAGGAGAGTCACCAAACATAAGCGTGCTGTAGCCACAAGTGCCAATTTGCTGGAGGGTGACATGGTACTTGCATTCTGCTGCAAGGGACTCAAATATGAACTGCAATCAGACATCTCTCAGAAGAAGGCTGATCAGTTTATACAATGGGAAGTTGGGTGTATTGGGAAGCCTGCCAGAAAGCAAGTGTACAGTGTCAAAGAGCACCAATTTGACATTGCCCTTTGCACAGAGTTTAGAGTCCATCCTTTCCAAGATGATCCACATGGTCAGCTCCACCAACACACTATGGACCCAACTGTATTGCAACATTTAATGGTTAGCTTCAATTAAAACACAAACAGATCGCAACAGTAATCAAAGCGCAGCAGGGAATCCCAATGAGTACCAGAGTTCAAAGGGGCTTGCAGATGTCACAGCAGGCCAAACGTCTCTGTTCCAGCAGATTACAAGGATGGTCGAGGTGCTACCCCATGTTAGTGCCAGTGGCTATGGCTCCTGGAGCACGAATCCCTCTGAGACAGTCATGCAGATCACTTTGCCCATGCCAAACTGATGCAATCTGCAGCTGGGGTTTCGGAGATGCTGGAAATTTTCCTACAAGGTAGCCTATATTCTCCACTGCCTCAAGTTCCCAGCTGCTACACTGCAAGACATTGGGGTAGCACTGAGATAAGCAGTCACCTGGAAGGCACGCATTGAGGGAATCCATAAGGGTGATTGGGGTAAGCCTATATCAGTATGCCTTTAATTTTCTTTATAAACTAGCTTGGAATGTGCATTTTCTTTTTGTTGGCTGTTAATTTTTTCAATGTGGACAAGAGAAAGATGTTTTGGTCAAGTGAGAGAGTGGAAGTAAGGAGCTAATATTAACCCACACTCGGAATAGTTCTTCAGGTACAACCCAGACAGAGAGGGACTGTGTAAGTAGCAGACGGTCTTTATCTTGCTTCTCTGTCTGGGTCCTATACTCCTGTTGCTCAGTTCCACTGATAGCTGGTGGCTGTACATTCCAAATCAGCAAGCAATGCAGCAAGTGACAGGTACTATCACAAATTGAGAGACTACCTTCAAGGTAGTCATCATCAAGTGGGCTTGGTAGCCCTAACATTACCCTTTGCTATGTCATAGTGTCTGAAACACAACTGGTGCAGCAAACTGCCATAGAACAAACCATGGTTGCTGCCAGCATTGACATGTACAATGTGCTGCCCATGTTTATACACTGACAGACAGCTTTGTAAACTCTGGTGCTGATGGCACATACTTTCCTCTGCAGATGTTAAGTGCATGTGAGCTACACACTGAAGACAAACTGGTGTTTGGTGCACATCACATCAGAGTTGTTGATGCATCCCATAAGCACCAAAATGCTGTTAAGACTTGACGTGGAGCAAGATTTAGCAGCCTTGAGTGGAAGGGCAACATTATAACATTACGAATAGTACCCATCATAAAGTATCATGCAAGTTAGTTTTTCTTTTGTGCTAATGTACAGAGGACAGAACACATTATACTTCATACCAAAAAGGAAGGTCTTCTACGTTAGATGGAATAAGAAATATTAACAAAATCCTTCAATTACCAACATCCTTAATTCACAGTGGAAACCCTTCCATGGTCATAGCCAGTCTTTTGTCTTATGGCAAAAATGGACTTAGAGAGCAACTATAATTCTACATTCAAGTAGTTAAGTTAGATAATGTCATCAGGCATGGTGCAATGTATTTCTGTGGAATGTTTGACTGAAGCCTCCCTTATATTTCTGAATCAGGTATTGATTTGTTCTGTGTTCCATGGTCTGTTCTGGGTTTCTGTTGTCACACACTGGACAGAACTGTTTGTTTCTGTTTGTAATAAAGGTTCGTATCAATCATACCTTACATGGATGCAGTTTGAGGTTACCCACAAGCTTTGCAGAAAATCAAAAGCAGTACTTTTCTGTATTGGATCTTCCATAAAATAGTGGAATTCTTGTGAATTCCATTTTGTTTTCCAAGATTCATCAAGATTGGAGGCCCCTTTAGTTTGAAGTCTTACACAACTTACTGTTGGTCCCAAAGGGTAAAAAGCTCAGGCGATGATTCCATGGATATAATTTCCTTCATTGATAATACCTTAGAACAAGACAGACCCAAGTTCTGCTGTTAGAGTACCATTGCATCAATCTCCAGCAATATCTACTTGAAAAATCAAATGGAACATTGCTGCTGTCAATAGGGCCAATATTTGCTTGTGAAAGGTCCACAATACAGAGCTGCTAAGAGTCTAAAAAATGGGTCAGGTGCTTTACTGTCAATTATGTGCTGCAACTTCCATAGACACCTACCAACAGATAGCCAAAACAACTGACAGGCAGTGCAGCTCTTTCCAATGTACAGTTCAGAATCCACCTGGGGAGATTGTGATGGTGTGTTGGCAATATCACAGGGCCTATTCACCCAGAGCTCAGTGTAATACTCCAGAGACTTGAGTTTAATCCCATAATAGAGTTCAAATTCAACCACAGTGAAGCTGGCAAAACTGAAATTCAATACACAAAATCTGAAATTGAAAGTTGATCTCCATAATGGGGACAGTGAAACTATCCGTTGTGGTTAAAGCTTATCAGGTTTATTGCTATCTTTTAAGTAAGGAATTCTGGCCTAAATGTGACCATACATCCACAGCACTGTGTTGACTGCTCTCGTTAATGGCTAAACAAGCCAATTAACTGGCTAGCATTTCTAGTGATACCTTCATCCTATGAGGAAAATTAAAAGATGAAATTGAAATTTAAACAGACTGCAGACAGGAGCATGCAAAGCTCAATTGTAACGCTACACTAAATAGAGTATAGAGGGTCTCTGCAGACCTGCCAGTTAAAATAAAAATTGAGGCTAAAGATAGACTAAACAGGGGCCATCATTTGACATCTGTAACTAATCAGTAAAATTCCAACGAGGTCAGGGATCAAAAATATGTGCTTCTTTTCTGGCCAATATACATTCCATGAGTTGATTGGTTACTGCCAATCCCAGTATCTCCAGATTCTGAAACAATAATTCCACAAGACAATGGTGAACTTCTATTTTCTGTCAATGTGAAGTGTTTAAAACTACAAGGATTGCACAAGATTTTTATGATAAAGGCTCAGTGTTGTCTCTCCTCTCCCACACACCTCCACATTACTCCCTCTATCAGGGTTTGAAACAGTAGGTTGGAGCATTCACAGGAGAGAGTTCGGAGTAGATTTAGAACTCATAACTGACTGAAACCAATTATATTTTTGCTTGCTGACTGCATTTGAAAGATGTGGACAGACAACTGGTTAACTGTTCCAGGCTGGTTTTACATGTTTTTTGATGGGAATGTGTGCTTACTGATTTGACAGACCTACATCCATCATATTGTATAAACATAGAGCATGTACTAATGAAAAGACCATTTTGCTGTTTGATGGGTTTGCTTGGCAGGAATTCTAAAGCTCAGTAAGGCAAATCAGTGCCATCTCTTTCAAACCGTGCCAGCTTCCATAAACTGTTCCCTGCATGTAGCTGCAAAAAATGCAGCACCAGCAAGACAGTGGTCAACAACAGGACTTGCACTAAAACACTCGGGTAAACCATTAATTTATTTTCAGTAACCTAAGACCATGTACAAGATTCAGATTATGTGGAAAAATGGCAGATGATTTAAATAAAAACATAACTTGGAGTGGAAATCAAATCCTATTGTGCTAACAAGTGTACAAAAGCCAATAAAAGTCCGTTTATTACCTTCACACAGTCCAGAGGTTACCTGAGAATTACATCTGGTTTAAATGTTGGTTTGGATAGTTTTCCACACATTCCTACAATCCATTTAAACAGGCAGAAGGGAACCCACATGTGAATGAAACACTTAAAAATTGTTTTAGTCCCATAGCAGTAATTGCTTTCCTATGCATTGGCCTGGATTCTTCTAGAGCACTTGAAAATCATGAAAAGACTTGTTAGGGTAGTTAAAGAGATGTTTCCACTTGTGGGGAAATCAGAACTACAGGTTGTACAGGCAGCATGGTGGCTCAGTGGTTAGCACAGCTGCCTCACAGTGCCAGGCACCCGGGTTTGATTCCAGCCTCAGGCACTTATCTGTGTGAAGTTTGCATATTCTCCCCGTGTCTGCCTGGGTTTCCTCCGGATGCTCCGGTTTCCTCCTATAGTCCAAAGATGTGCAGGTCAGGTGAATTGGCCATGCTAAATTGCCCGTAGTGTTCAGGGGTGTGTGGGTTAGGTGCATTAATCAGGGGTAAATGTGGGATAATAGGGTAGGGGTCTGGGTGGGTTATTCTTTGGAGGGTCAGTGTGGACTTGTTGGGCCAAATGGCCTGTTTTCACACTTTCGGGATTCTAAAAAGAAGGTAATGACTAGTTAATCCAATAGGGAATTCAGGAGGATTCAGAGAGTGGAATAAGGAATAGTTGAGATAAATCTTACGGATACAGAAGTAGAAATAGATACACACAAGGGAGAAGTGAACAGAAAGTGATGCAGCTAGATTGAAGCTGTTTGTGGAATTGAAGGAAATCCGAAAGCCCAATTTGAAGTCTTCTTCAGATTGTTGAGTCCAGACTGGGGTCAATAATGAACTTCCATTGTCTTTACTTCCTGGATGGTAATTTCATTCAAATCAATGAGAAACTACTAGTAATATTTATATGCTTCAAATGAAACTTTGTATTGGTGATCAATAAAAAAAAGTGAAAGATTCCAGCAGTTCCAGTGAGTTTCTTTCATTTGTTTCCTCACCTGAGGTAAATAGCAAAATAATATTCTATACTGGCTAAACTTGATGTTTAGAATATTCTCATTAATCAAGGTTAGTGATTTGAAAATTGCTATGCAATGTGCTGAAGTTTGATCAAAGGTGCCAGCATTCCAGGAAATTTGACTCAAAGACCATAAACTCACATTGTTTCCAGTACATCCCAATGTAGACATGGGGCCATTAATGGGCGGCACGGTGGCACAGTGGTTAGCACTGCTGCCTCACAGCGCCTGTATACCTGGGTTCAATTCCCGACTCAGGCGACTGACTGTGTGGAGTTTGCACGTTCTCCCCGTGTCTGCGTGGGTTTCCTCCGGGTGCTCCGGTTTCCTCCCACAGTCACAAAGATGTGCGGGTCAGGTGAATTGGCCAAGCTAAATTGCCCATAGTGTTAGGTAAGGGGTCAATGTAGGGGTATGGGTGGGTTGCGCTTCGGCGGGTCGGTGTGGACTTGTTGGGCCGAAGGGCCTGTTTCCACACTGTAAGTCTAATCTAATCTAATCTAGACATAGAGGAAACTGAGAGAGTGTCATAAGCAGGACACTAGACTGTAGAATATGCTGTTCTCTTGAGCAGGGACTGGAAGAGAAACCACACGGAAACTAATGTCTACCTGCCTGAAGTTGCTGGGTATCACTGACATGGCACGCGTGGTACATATAAGAATGGCACAGCTTGGACTGCACAAGATCGTGATGGCAGCTTTACGTCAATTCACATGTGGGCAGGCACAGTTAACACACATAAGAAGTCACCCCAGAGTGTATGTTTAATTTTTATCACTCTAAAAGATGTTAAATCAAATAGAAGATTTAAACTCAAAAGGTGGAATTTACAAATGGTTGATTTGCAAATTTTGAAATTCCAAATGAGAAGTTGCACTGAAACCCAGTGATTCATTTTACTCAATCCCCATTGTACATTTCAGGGATACAAAGTTCTGTCCCAGAAACACTGAATTATTTTACTTTAGACTGTAATGTAACACCAATACAATGACCTGACCCTGAACAATCTTCTCTGGCTTGACATATAAATTATGATATGGAAATGCTGGCAAACAAATGCTTGTGTTAAGTTCTTTTTTCTTCTATTTTCATGAGGTAGTGTCCTGTTTATTTTAATTGGGTTGCAATCTCTGGTTAACAAAAAGAAGAAAATATTTTCTACAAACACTAACAGTTAGCACAATGGCATTTCAAAGTCATATTGTTTCAAATGTTTGAAAATATCCATAAATGAAAATCAAACGTAGAGGTCACTTCATTTCAAGCCTGTGCTACTACACTTTATGCTGGGCATAGTGACCTTAGATTACTGTAACTGACTGGAGCACATAGCTTGAATGTCAGTGGAAACATTCCAGGACAGAAGTATTACACAACTACAAACTATATTTCTGTTTGGATAAAGTAGAAGATTACAACCATTAATTGTGCAGATATCACTCACCTCATAGTAAGTAACAACTGGAAGGCTCAACATCTGTGATAAAGTACAACCATTAATATTATATTAGTCAAAGAAAGCACCAGAATTAGAAATTATAACAGAGGGAAAATGCTACAGAAGGCTGGCAGTACATGCAAAGGAAACATATGAAAAGATTGAAATATGAGACAGTTCACAAAAAAGGAAAAAAGAACAAATAAGCTAAACATTAAATACAGAGCCTTTCAAAGTAAGTGAACATCTGAAAGTACTTTTAATGTGTAGTCATTTTTAATGTAGGAAATGAGGCAGCAAGTGTGTACACCACAAGCTCACACAAACCAAACCAAATACCGGTGTCCATCTCTATTGTAGCAAAAAAAACCCTTTTTAAAATAACATTTAATGACAAGCTACCTCCACTGAAAGTTGGAGTCCATTGTGTTTGGATCCCAGAATATGGTGATTAAACAAAGTAGAACAGTTCCCAATGGATTTCTTTTGGATAATCAGGGTAGCCCTTTGTAGTATCCCTGTGAATATGATGGTGACATCTTGCAAAATGTCCATATGACAGAGGAGGAAGTGCTGGATGTCTTGAAATGGGTAAAGGTGGATAAATCCCCAGGACCAGATCAGGTGTACCCGAGAACTCTGTGGGAAGCTAGAGAAGTGATTGCTGGGCTTCTTACTGAGATATTTGTATCATTGATACTCAAAAGTGAGGTGCCAGAAGACTGGAGGTTGGCAAACGTGGTGCCACTGTTTAAGAAGGGTGGTAAGGACAAGCTAGGGGACTATAGACCAGTGAGCCCGACATCGGTGGTGGGCAATCTGTTGGAGGGAATCCTGAGGGACAGGATGTACATGTATTTGGAAAGACAAGGACAGATTAGGGATAGTGAACATGGCTTTGTGCGTGAGAAATCATGTTTTACAAACTTGATTGAGTTTTTTGAGGAAGTAAAAAAGAGGATTGATGAGGGCAGAGGTAGATGTGATCTATATGGACTTCAGTAAGGCGTTCGACAAGGTTCCCCATGGGAGACCAATTAGCAAGGTTAGATCTCATGGAATACAGGGAGAACTAGCCATTTAGATACAGAACTGGCTCAAAGGTAGAAGACAAAGGGTGGTGGTGGAGGGTTGTTTTTCAGACTGGAAACCTGTGACTAACGGAGTGCCACAAGGATCAGTGCTGGGTCCTCTACTTTCTGTCATTTACATAAATGATTTGGTTGAGAGCATAAGAGGTACAGTTAGTAAGTTTGCAGATGACACCAAAATTGGAGGTGTAGTGGACAGCAAAGAGGGTTACCTCAGATTACAATAGGATCTGGACCAGATGGTTCAATGGGCAAATGGGCCAATGGGCCAAGAAGTGGCAGATGGAGTTTAATTCAGATAAATGCGAGGTGCTGTGTTTTGGGAAAGCAAATCTTAGCAGGACTTATACACTTAATGGTAAGGTCCTAGGGAGTGTTGCTGAACAAAGAGACCTTGGAGTGCAGGTTCATAGCTCCTTGAAAGTGGAGCTGCAGGTAGATAGGATAGTGAAGAAGGCGTTTGGTATGCTTTCTTTTATTGGTCAGAGTATTGAGTACAGGAGTTGGAAGGTCGCGTTGTGGCTGTACAGGACATTGGTTAGGCCGCTGTTGGAATATTGCATGCAATTCTGGACTCCTTTTTATCGGAAAGATGTTGCGAAACTTGAAAGGGTTCAGAAAAGACGTACAGGGATGTTGCCAGGGAGGATTTGAGCTATAGTGAAAGGCTGAACAGGCTGGGGCTGTTTTCCCTGGAACGTCAGATGCTGAGGGGTGATATTATCGAGGTTTGCAAAATTATGAGGGGCATGTATAGGGTAAATAGGCAAAGTTTTTTCCATGGGGTCAAGGAGTCCAGAACTAGAGGGCATAAATTTAGGGTGAGAGGGGAAAGATCTAAAAGATACCTACAGAGCAAGTGTTTCAAACAGAGGGTGGCACATGTATGTAATGAGCTGCCACAGGAAATAGTGGAGGCTGGTACAATTGCAACATTTAAGAGGCATTTGGATGGGTATATGAATAGGAAGGGTTTGGAGGGATATAGTTTGGGTGCTGGCAGGTGGGACTAGATCGGGTTGTGATATCTGGTCGGCATGAATGGTTTGGACCGAAGGGTCTGTTTCCATTCTGTATATCTCTATGACTCTATAAATATGGTTCCATAACACTTTGGGGTGAGGGTCAGGGATCCTTTTGGTGTAAAGGGGGGGAACAGTCAGAAGCCCTTTCAGACTGATAACTGCGGAGATGATGATGCATGAAAAACGGGATAGTTCCTACACTGTCCAAATTGTTGAAACCTGCCCAGTAGTGTTAAAAATGTTTTTATGATTTTATGGATGTGTCTGTTTCATGATTGAGGGTGCATTTTTCAATAACATGTAGACTGCATTATAGATATTAATGTAATAGGACTATATTGTTTTCCCCTATATGTATGGGTAGTTGTGGATATTTAATAGGTTGATACGGTAGGTGAAAGGGGAAGTGTGGTGTTGGAAATAGGCATTAAGTTGACATGGAGAATATATCAGGAGAAAGTGAGGACTGCAGATGCTGGAGATCAGAGTCGAGACTGTGGTGCTGGAAAAACACAGCACGTCAGGCAGCATCCAAGGAGCAGGAGAATCAACATTTTGGGCATAAGCCCTTCATCAGGAAGAGCTCAAAACATTGACTCTCTTGCTGCTCAGATGCTGCCTGGCCTGCTGGGGTTTTCCAGCAGCACACTCTTGATGGAGAATATGTCAAGCTATTGGGGATGACAGAGGGCATCAGATTATATGGTAGTAAGTTGGCACGGAGACTTTAAAGGATGATCTGGGGCATATAGGGTGACATATGGGGTATAAGGCCCTAAAAGATTTGGGCAGAAGGACATAATTTGGCACGAATGGGAGATGGGCATTGTGAGGATGAGAGAAGGAGGAATGCTTTGTATTTTAATCTCATATTTTATAAAAAAAAGTTTGGAACAATACTGGAACCTCTGGGTAGGCCTTCCAACTAGTTCACCCTGGGAAGGTGCAGTTTCCTCCAATTGCCTGATCTAACTCCCAGTCCAGCTCAGCCGTGGAAACAAAATGGAAAGTGTGCACAGCCTTTTTAAAATGTCACATTCACGGTGCCAGAATAAAATTGAATTTATTGTCATGGGTACCGAGGCACAGTGAAAAGCTTTGTCTTGCAAGCAATACAGGCAGATCACGGAGTTAAGTAGCATAGATAAGTAAATAATAGGTAAACTGCAGCAAAAACAAAAACATATGTACAGGCAAATGTTAAGTGTTTGTGAGTCCATTCGGTATTCTAATAACAATAGGATAGAACTGTTTCAAAACCGGCTGATGCGTGAGTGCAGGCTTCTGTACCTTCTCCCCAATGGTAGAGGTTGTAGAAAAGCATTGCCAGGGTGGAATGGATCTTTGAGAATGCTAGTGGCCTTTCATTGACAGCAGGCCTGGTAGATGGATTCTATAGATGGGAGGTTGGCCTTTGTGGTTGGCCGAGTTCACCACTCTCTGCAACCGTCTCCAATCTTGAATGGTGTAGTTGCCATACCAGGTAGTGATACATCCAGACAGAATGCTCTCGATGGCAAACCTATAAATGTTGCCAAGGGTATTTGCCGCCATGCCAATTTCCTCAGCTGCCTGAGGAAGAAGAGATGGTGTTGGGCCTTTGTAACCAGTGCATCCACATGAAGAGTCCAAGAAAGCCTGTTGTGGATGATCACTCCCAGGAGCTTGACACTCTTCCCTCGTTCCATCTCTGTGCTGTTAATGTGTAGGTAGGCATAAGTAACATCCCAGTGAAAGTCAACAATGAGTTCCTTGGTTTTGCCGGCATTGAGAGCGAGATTGTTTTCAGTGCACCATTTTTCCAGATCTTCCACCTCCCATCTGTAGTATGTTTGTCGCCATCTGAGATTCGACTGATTATGGTGGTGTAAATGGCATTAGTAATTTCCCCTGCCTCTACATACCTGACCCAGGAACTGAAAGGTGGGGCTAATGTGTTTGCATGTAGTTGAGTGAAGAGTATACACTGACCAGTACATGAAGGATGACTCCCCTGTTTCTTTTCAAAATAACGCCAAGCGATCTTCTGCTTCCAGCTGAGAGGTCTCATCTGAAATATGGTACCTTTAGGAGTGAGTACAGTACTCTTTCAACACCACACTGAAATGTCAGCCCAAATTTTTGTGCTCATGTCATGGAGTGGGACTTGAACCCACAGCCTTCTAACTAAGAGGGAGTGAACTGCCTAGACTTCTGAACAGATTTATTTTTTTGCTCAAGTCTCTGCTCAAAAGCATTTACATATTACCGAATGTAATATTTTCCATGAACCAGCAACATTTTAGACTTTTAAGATCTCATCAGTTTACAATATATTTAAGAGCTGACAACCTGATGCAGCTGAAAATGGTTTTATCCCTAAAGCATTTTAATTAATGTCTTGGCCATTGGCTGATCTTAAATAACTGAAAATGACTTATGAAACCATCTGGAACCATTTACTAGATTTCTTTGGCATACTGGAGCCAATTTCTTTAAAGTTTTAATTCTGAAAATAAATTACTAAAAATGTACAAATTAAATTGTTCCTTAAGAGCTAAGCTTAGCTCTAGTGACCTCTTCAAAGGCCTGTATATGGCTACAATTGACCAAACTCACTTGTTGATTAATTTGATCTGGAGGGTGTGACCACTTCTGTGAGCATGATGTTTTATATAGTAACTGAATAGTTATTTATACAGCTTTATAAAGTTGTGTTGGATGCAATCTTGTGTTCAAACTGCCTTGATCTTACACACTGGTTTGGCTCATATCAGGAGAATTACGCTGGAGAAAAACAGCACAATGAAGCAGAAATACTATCCCTGGGTAAATCAATGATGTTTCCCGCAGAGAGACTGTGCTTATTTAAATACTTTGTATTGACAATTTAAAACCACCCTGCTGGGTCTTCTTATAAGAATTCACCCATTGATGTCACCACTGTTTGTAAAACAACCAACAATTCCAAAATCTGTCTGACAGGAATCAAAAAATCAGGATCAAAAAGTTCTTTCACAATGTTAGGCCTTAGATCACATGCCAGACATTATTGATGCCTCAATGCTAATTCCAGTTAGCAAAATTTTAGCATCGTGGTGCTAGAAAAATATTTTGTATCGTGGGGCACTGTGAAATTATACAC
Source organism: Hemiscyllium ocellatum (assembly GCF_020745735.1). Classification (NCBI taxonomy): domain Eukaryota; kingdom Metazoa; phylum Chordata; class Chondrichthyes; order Orectolobiformes; family Hemiscylliidae; genus Hemiscyllium; species Hemiscyllium ocellatum. Next base: position 23,868,626 of record NC_083422.1, read on the forward strand.
CTCCATCTGAATATTTAAATACGTAGCTGGTTGCACCTTGCTATTAAATGTGGCAACTCTGAAGCTGCCCTATAAAACTCCAATATTTCCAACTAATCCATCCCCTCATATCCACATTTTTAAAACAAAATGTTAAAATATCAAATCATGGTCTTTAGCGGCAATGAAATTCATAGCATCAATTGGTTTTGTTAATATGGAAACTTAACTTCATTTTGGACATTTGAGTTCAAAGATATTCTGTTCTTTTTAAAATGGAGGACTGTAAAAAAAGGGTATCATACAAACCACCATCCAGATAGAATCATAGAGATGTACAGCATGGAAACAGACCCTTCGGTCCAACCTGTCCATGCTGACTAGATATCCCAACCCAATCTAGTCCCACCTGCTAGCACCCGGCCCATATCCCTCCAAACCCTTCCTATTCAGATACCCATCCAAATGCCTTTTAAATGTTGCAATTGTACCAGCCTCCACCACTTCCTCTTGCAGCTCATTCCATACATGTACCATCCTCTGCGTGAAAAAGTTGCCCCTTAGGTCCCTTTTACATCTTTGCCCTCTCACCCGAAATCTATGCCCTCTAATGCTGGATTCCCCGATCCCAGGGAAAAGACTTTGTCTATTTAACCTATCCATGCCCCTCATGATTTTGTAAACCTCTATAAGGTCATCCCTCAACCTCTGACGCTCCAAGGAAAACAGCCCCAGCCTGTTCAGCCTCTCCCTGTAGCTCAGATCCTCCAACCCTGGCAACATCCTTGTAAATCTTTTCTGAATCCTTTCAAGTTTCACATCTTTTCGATGGGAAGGAGTTCAGAATTGCAAGCAATATTCCAACAGTGGCCTAACCAATATCCTGTACAGCCGCAACATGACCTCCCAACTCCTGTACTCAATATTCTGACCAATAAAAGAAAGCACACTAAACGCCCTTTTCACTATCCTATCAACCTGCAACTCCACTTTCAAGGAGCTATGAACTTGCACTCCAAGGACTCTTTGTTCAGCAACACTCTCTAGGACCTGACCATTAGGTGTATAAGTCCTGCTAAGATTTGCTTTCCCAAAATGCAGCACCTCACATTTATCTGAATTAAACTCAGTCTGCCACTTCTCAGCCCATTGGCCCATCTGATCAAGATCCTGTGGTAATCTACGGTAACCTTCTTCGCTGTCCACTACACCTCCAATTTTGGTGTCATCTGCAAACTTTCTAACTATACCTCTTATGGTTGCATCCAAATCATTTATATAAATGACAAAAAGTAGAGGACCCAGCACTGATCCTTGTGGCACTCCACTGGTTACAGTCCTCCAATCTGAAAAACAACCCTCCACCACCACCCTCTGTCTTCTATCTTTGAACCAGTTCTGTATCCAAATCACGAGTTCTCATGTATTCCGTGAGATCTAACGTTGCTAACTAGTCTCCCATGGGGAACCTTGTCGAACGCCTTACTGAAGTCCATATAGATCACATCTACTGCTCTGCCCTCATCAATCCTCTTTGTTACTTCTTCAAAAAAGTCAATCAAGTTTATGAGACATGATTTCCCTCGCATAAAGCCATGCTGACTATCCCTAGTCAGTCCTTGCCTTTCCAAATACATGTACATTCTGTCCTTCAGGATTCCCTCCAACTTGCCTACCATCAAGGTCAGGCTCACTGGCCTCTAGTTCCCTGGCTTGTCCTTACCACCCTTCTTAAACAGTGGCACCACCTTAGTCAACCCCCACTCTTCCGGTACCTCACCTGTGACTATCGATGATACAAATATCTCAGCAAGAGGCCCAGCAATCACTTCACTAGCTTCCCATAGAGTTCTCAGGTACACCTGATCAGGTCCTATGGATTTATCTACCTTTATGCATTTCAAAACATCCAGCACTTCCTCCTCTGTAATATGGACATTTTGCAAGGTGTCACCATCTATATCCCTACAGTCTATATCTTCCATATACTTTTCCACAAAAAAATATGATGCAAAATACTCGTTTAGTCTCTCCCCCATTTTCTGCGGCTCCACACAAAGGCCGCCTTGCTGATTTTTGAGGGGCCCTAATGTCTCCCTAGTTACCCTTTTGTCCTTAATATATTTGTAAAACCCCTTTGGATTCTCCTTAATTCTATTTGCAAAAGCTATCTCATGTCTCCTTATTGCCCTCCTGATTTCCCTCTTAAGTATACTCCTACTGCCATTATACTCTTCTAAGGATTCACTCAATCTATCCTGCCTATACCTTACATATGCTTCCTTCTTTTTCTTAACCAAACCCTCAATTTCTTTAGTCATCCAGCATTTCCCATACTTACCAGTCTTTCCTTTCACCCTAACAGGAATATACTTTCTCTGGACTCTCGTTTCCTCATTTCTGAAGGCTTCCCATTTACCTGCGAATATCTGCCCCCAATCAGCTTTTGAAAGTTATTGCCTAATACTGTCAAAATTGGCCTCTCTCCAATTTAGAACTTCAACTTTTAGATTCAGTCTATCTTTTTCCATCACTATTTTAAATCTAATGGAATTATGGTCGCTGGCCCCAAAGTGCTCCCCCACTGACATCTCAGTCACCTGCCCTGCCTTATTTCCCAAGAGTAGGTCAAGTTTTGCCCCTTCTCTAGTAGGTACATCCACATACTGAATTAGAAAATTTTCTTGAACACACTTAACAAATTCCTCTCCATCTAAATCCTTAACACTGTACAGTCCCAGTCTATATTTGGAAATTTAAAATCCCCTACCACAACCACCCTATTATTCTTGCAGGTAAATGAGATCTCCTTATAAGTTTGTTTATCAATTTCCCTCTATTGGGGGATCTATAATACAGTCCCAATAAGGTGATCATCCCTTTCTTATTTCTCAGTTCTAGCCAAATAACTTCCCTGGATGTATTTCCAGGAATATACTCCCTCAGCACAGCTGTAATGCTATCCCTTATCAAAAACGTCACTCCCCCTCCTCTCTTGCCTCCCTTTCTATCCTTCCTGTAACATTTGTATCCTGGAACATTAAGCTGCCAGTCCTGCCCATCCCTGAGCCATGTTTCTGTAAATGCTATGATATCCCAGTCCCATGTTCCTAACCGTGCCCTGAGTTCATTGGCCTTCCCTGTTAGCCCTTTGCATTGAAACAAATGCAGTTTAATTTATTAGTCCTACCTTGTCCCTGCCTGCCCTGTTTGACTCGGTGCTGTTCTCAACTGTACCAGTCTCAGATTGATCTCTTTCCACCTCCCCCCGCCCTCCCCCACCCAAACAACCTTATTAGTTTAAATCCTCCCGAGCAGCTCTAGCAAATCTCCCTGCCAGTATATTAGTCTCCTTCCAATTTAGGTACAATTTGTCCTTCTTGTACAGGTCACTTCTACCCCAAAAGAGATTCCAATGATCCAAAAATGTAAATCTTTCTCCCATAAACCAGCTCCTCAGCCATGCAATCATCTGCTCTATCCTCCTATTTCTGCCCTCACTAGCTCGTAGCACTGGGAGTAATCCAGATATTACTACTCTCAAGGACCTCCTTTTTAAATTCTTGCCTAACTCTCTGTAATCTCCCTTCAGAATCTCAACCTTTTCCCTTCCTATATCGTTGGTTCCAATGTGGACAATGACCTCTTGCTGGCCTCTCTCCCCCTTGACAACATTCTGCACCCTCTCTGAGATATCCTTGATCCTGGCACCAGGAAAGCAACATACCATTCTGATTTTTCACTGCTGGCCCCAGAAACATCTGTCTGTACCTTGGACTGGAGAGTCCCCTAACACAATTGATCTCTTGGAAGCCGACGTACCCCTCGTTGCATTAGAGCCAGTCTCAATACCAGAAACTTGGCTGTTTGTGCTATGTTCCCCTGAGAATCCATCACCCCCTACATTTTCCAAAACAGCATACTTGTTTGAAATGGGTATAGCCACAGAAGGCTCCTGCACTAGCTGCCTACCTCTCTTACATTTCCTGGAATTAACCCATCTATGCGACTGTATCTGAGACTTCCCCCCTTCCTATAACTGCCACCCATCACATACTGTTGCAAATTCTTCATTGCTTCTATCTGTCTCTCCAACCGATCTATTCGATCTGATAAGATTCGCAACTAACAGCATTTATTGCAGATATAATCCGCAGTAACCCTTAAATTCTCTTTAATCTCCCACATCTGACAAGAAGCGCATATCACTCTATTAAAGGCCATTTTTGCTCCATCACAATCTACGGACCCAGAAAATAACATTGACTTATTCCTCTACAAAACACTGCCCCAGGTGGGCGGCACGGTGGCACAGTGGGTGGGCGGCACGGTGGCACAGTGGTTAGCACTGCTGTCTCACAGCGCCTGAGACCCGGGCTCAATTCCCAACTCAGGCGACTGACTGTGTGGAGTTTGCACGTCCTCCCCGTGTCTGCGTGGGTTTCCTTCGGGTGCTCCGGTTTCCTCCCACAGTCACAAAGATGTGCGGGTCACGTGAATTGGCCATGCTAAATTGCCCGTAGTGTTAGGTAAGGGGTAAATGTAGGGGTATGTGTGGGTTGCGCTTCGGCGGATCAGTGTGGACTTGTTGGGCCGAAGGGCCTGTTTCCACACTGTAAGTAATCTAATCTAATCTAAAAAAAAGGTTAAATGTCAAATGGTAGGGAAGTGATCTGTTAGGTACAGGAATGGTACAGAATGTTTAAAATAAAATGTTGACTTGACTGCTTCTGAGAACTGAGCTGCAGAGGCAGACTATTTATTTTCAAAATTTACTTATTACCCCTTTTAAAAATGGTTTTGATTCCCAGGTTCTTTCCCCCATTTCGGTTGTTGACTCGAGAATAGACCATTTGGATGGAGAGTCAAGGTCACAATTTTAAATCTCAAAAACAAAAGAGGTACTTAAATAAGATACAAATACTGCAGTTTATTATGATTATTGTCCAAAAGTGATGATTAAAAAGTTTATATATAGTATTCTGTGAATCGCCAACTGGGGTTATTGAATTCAGGCCTATAAAACACATAGAATTGTGACATACAATTAACCTGTACACAGTGATTGTTGTATCATACAGGCAGCACATCAACCCCCTGCTGCCTACTCATTCCACTGATGTCAAAGCACCAACAAACATCAGAGCAGAGTCAATATTATGACTGGCTACAGTTTTTAAAAGAGAGATGCATGTTGGCTGGAGTCTTTGCTGAAAGTTGTACAGTCATGCAGAGAGGGATTCTGACTTGTGAGACATTGAATAATGACACAATGTGGTACGGATCAGGCTTCAAAGGTTTTCAGATGCAGTACAGGAGTCCATGCTGGAAGAGGCAAGAAAACAGAAAGATGTCCTGCCAGCCCTCTAGCTACATGTCTTGAAGGTAGGAAGAACAGAAACCAGTGGAGGACAATGCCAGTGGCTGCATTGTCCAATTCCTTATTGCACCAATTACACTCAGTTGGTAACAAACTCTATCAATTAAGACTCAGGCACAAACATTCACATGATTCACATGGCAAAGGCACATGGTAGACAAACAGAGTGAATGCACAAGGGCAAATAATTGACTTTAGCAGAATATGACACAATTTCATTTTGAAGTTTGGTTTGGAATGTTTGGTTTGTGCTTGCTTTACACTTTGCATTATGGTGATGTGACTCAGCAAGTGAGGGAAGACGAAGGGAACACTGAGGGGTGAGGAAATCAGCTCTGCAAAATCATACCATTGACCTGAAACCAATATATGCTGACTGACACCACAATCTGCCTGCTTTGCACATATCCAGTGGCTGTTCATGCAGTTGAAAAGTGTGGTGCTGGAAAAACACAGCAGGCCAGGCAGCATCTGAGGAGCAGGAGAATCGACATTTCAGGCATAAGCCCTTCTTCAGGAATGAGGCTGGTGTGCCGAGTGAGCTGAGATAAAAGGTAGGGGGGAGTGAATTTGGGGGAGGGGCGCTAGGAATACGATAGGTGGAAGGAGGTGAGGGTGAGGGTGATAGGCCGGAGAGAGGGTGGGGCGGAGAGTTCGGGAAGAAGATTGCAGGTCAAGAAGGCGGTGCTGAATCCGGGGGTTGGGACTGAGATAAGGTGGGGGGAGGGGAAATGTGGAAGCTGGAGAAATCTACATTCATCCCTTGTGGTTGGAGGGTTCCTAGGTGGAAAATGAGGCTGTTCATGGAGTGTGGTGCTCATTAACCCATTAATGTTATGTCCAACTTAACTGTCTAGAAAGTGTCCATGTACATCACAATGCTAAAAGGTGCTGAAGTGGCAGCCATAGTAGCCAATCATAAAGATTATCAATCCCAATTTCACAGCAATGATGCTTACGCTCAGCACTTGGGTGTTAATGTTATAAAAATACAGGCATTGACAGAAACCTTGCAAAAGAAAATGTTACATTCTGTGGTAATTTGATACATTGTGATGCAAAAAGAAGAATCCCTGCCTTTGATCTCGAAGCTCCAGGGTCAAGTCACTAAGGACTTGATAGCCAAGAAAGGTATATTGATAAACAGGTTGAGCATCAATGTGCAAATCCTTCCAACATTTTCTTTGATTCATTATTTATGACCAGACCAGTATTTGTTACCCATCCCTAATTGTAGGGTAGCTGTGGGAGAAGAGAAAGGAGAAAGGGACAGTTTTATATTCATGCAGGGGTACAGTGTATGGAATATTAACCAAGATGAATTTGAGGGTTAGAAATCGGATCAGTTTTACTCTCTCTTCTAGCCACTTGTCCAGGCAATTGAGGAGGGAAAAGGACAGGAAACTAAATTTTCTGCTATTTCCAAACCAGATAGGCACCTGTGCCACAGATATTTCAATGTGTTTTTGCTGGAGGACTCTGTAATGTGGTAGAGGGATGATTGTCTTGGACATCTGATTAATATGTGTTGATAGGATACTTTAGCTAAGTAAATTAATTCTAGACTTTGACAGAAAAGCAAAAATATTCAGAATGTTTAAAATGAATTCACAGCCAATTAAATATTTGTGAAGTGTGCTCATTACTGTAATGTGGGAAAATGAGGTATTCCCTCAGTACCATGCCACACTGGAGTGTCAGCCTCAATTACCTCTCAAGTGGAGCTCAAACAGAATCAAGGGTTGATAAATAACGAAGGTCAACAGAGAAAGCTTCTTTTCCATCAGACAAACTGAAATTTATTCGTCAGAACCATCTGGACCGCAAGACAATTTATGCATATTCAATGCTCAATATTCAATGCCCCATAGGTTGGAGTAAACTGAAATCTTTCTCTAATGCTAAAGTAAGGATTGGATTAATGGATAGCCATAAATCTACAGGATCATCGTAGGAATCTTGAATTGTTAGCTGCTTTCCATAATCAGAAACCATAAAAATGAATACCAACCTTCTTAGAAATAAACACTGATCAATCTCCTTCCACTCACTCACTTCAAAACACCACAAAACATCGCAGCTTAAAAAGTAGGTGAGGTTGCTGTCAAAATAGACCTGCAGAACAAATGTAGCCCAATTAGAAAACACATTGGTTTAGAAACAATTAGAAAACAAGCAGGCTTCTTAGTACCATTCCATCATTGAACAAGATGATATAAACTTGCATGTAAGAAGTGACTTTTCATTGCCTTTTAAATTTGGAGCATCTGCCAAAATAAGACATGATTCCTAGTGACTTACCAGCAAGTCAGCCATAATCCCTGCTAAAGAATGGCATGTTAACTATTGCTGCCACTGAAACGTAGAATTCCTACAGTGTGGAAGTAGGCCATTCAGCCCATCAAGTCGACACCTATTCTCTGACGATCATACCAACCAGACCCAGCCCCCTACTTTACTCCTGTAACGCTCATTTACCATGGTTCTTCTGCACATCTTTGGACTGTGGTAGGAAATCTGCACAGAAATGGGAAGATTGTGCAAACTCCACACAGACAGTCACCCAAGGGGAGAATCGAATCTAGGTCCCTAGCACTGTGAGACAACAGGACGAACCACTCAGCTACCATGTCACACCATGGAACACTAATTCATCAAGACCAAACATTAGCTATGTTGAGAATGTGAATGAAAGAGTGTAGGGTCTTTTATCACAAGGTTTGATGTCAAACAATGAGGTTGGTTTCTTTAGAGACTCTTCAAAAAGAAGACAAGGTCAAGAACCATCTTCAGACTTAGACTTCAAAGTAACACTATTTGTAATACATTAATACTAAATGCTGCAATACAGAGTATTTATAGATGTACTAGGTTCTGATTTATAGCTTAGTCCTTACATAATGTAAATATCACCTTTATGTATTCAGATCATTGTGAACTTAGTGTTCCTTCCATAGTTTGTTCTAGTATGTTCTAATTCCACCTACACCGTCAATTTATGCTTAGTGATGTGTAGCTCCATGACAACATCGCAAGGTTGCTCTGGGGTCCTGATGCTCTTACCTAATGCATGGTACACCCCAAACCTTCAGCAGGTGATCCAGTGCTGGGTACACTTCTAGAATTTCTGTGAGAAACTAAATCTATCAGTAACAACCTTCTGTCTATGTTTAAAGCTATTATATGTTACTGGATCAGTAAACCAGAGACGTGGGGGCCATGAGATCAAATCCCACTACAGTAGTTGGTGGATTTTAAATTCAACCAATAAATCTGGAATATGAACTGTAGTCTCAGTAATGGTGACCAAAAAATTACCAATGATTTGTAAAAATCACTCAGATCCACGAATTTTCTTCACAGGAGAAATCCTGTCATCATTACCTGGTCTGGCTTACATATGTCTCCAGACCCTTACAAATGTGGTTGACTCTTATGTGCCCTCCAAAGCAAGCCATTCATCAGAAGGGCAATTAGGGATGGCTAACAAACGTGAACCTCACCAATAACATTTACATCCCCATGACAGAAAAAAAATCATAGTTTTAAAGAGACACAGAAGAATAACTTCAATTACCAAGAATGTGTAACTTGTAAAAATAAAACAGAATGTTATGGATCCTGTCTTTGTGTTCACTGAATACGAATTTGAAAAGGTCACAGATAAGCCTGAAGATAAATAAGAATGAACAAGAAATTTCATGCTTTCATAATATAACTCAAAATATTTTCCAGAAATTCTCATTAGCTAAAATCCACTGCTTAGGTGTGCAGAGATAAATAATAAAGCAGAATTTGGTATGCTTCCAAGACAAAATCATTTCCATCAAAAAGGGACTGCTTATCTACAAAAACAACTTTACACAATAGGTAAATCTTCCCTGTTGAAAAGGTTTATTATTCAAAAGGATTCCATTTGTTGACTGTTGCTGGCATTTTGATCTGCCCAAAGAAAATCTTTATCAAGAATCTTGCATTTCAGTTAAAGTTTAAGCAGGAAAAATATCTTTAAAGAGTTTATTCAAAATTAGAAACAGGTTTCTCCCCAGTGGCTAAATGCAGTGTGTGTGTGTTTGTGGAGACAATTGGCCTCAGTGATCCTGAAAACAGCGGGGGAAGAAAGCTGATTAAAAGTTAAAAAATACACAGTGGCAGGATTTGAATAAATAAATCTGATTCAATTCCAAATGGCATACTGGCTTCTCAGCTCCTGGGAGCAGGAAATGGAACAAGTTTTGTTTTGTCTGATCTCTTGCTGGCACAATGAGTTTATGCAGAGTGAAACTTAAAGCTAGTGACAGAACTGAAGTGAATGGACAAATTGTGAAGTGATTCAATTCATTCACTTTTTTTTGAGGAAAGCAAAAGCATTGGTCATTTATTATTAACAAAGACTCTCATTCCATGGCAAATTGAAATTCAATTGGACACATAAGCAGCCAAATTGATTTTAGGTGTCTATCAGTTATCCAAAAGTCCTTATAATTCTGGACCAATTGTTTCTCAATCCATTTTTAAATTGGTTGTTTATTTGATAACTAATATTAGTTCTTAGCTGTTATTCTTAAAGCTTCACACACATAAAGATGGTTAAGTGGCTGTACTTAATTATAGTTGAAAAGTATGGCACTGGAAAAGCACAGCAGGTCAGGCAGCATCCGAGGAGCAGGAGAATTGAAGTTTTGGGCGTAAGCCCTTTCATCAGAAATTCCGTTGATGCTCCTGATCCTTCGATGCTGCCTGATCTGCTGTGTTTTTCAGAGTCGCACTTTTTGACTCTGATCTCCAGCATCTGCAGTCCTTTCTCCTCTACTTTATTCCAACAAGGTTCAATTTTCAAAAGTGCTTGGGTTTAGCTGTTAATAAGGATGGTTTGAAAGCAGGGGAAAGTGAAGGGCAGGAAAAATAATTTGAGCAGAACATTATAGGGGTCTCAGCGACAAAGGCTATGATGAGATGTGTGGCAGAATTGGATGAGAAGTCTGGCATGGCCCATCTTGATGTTAAGATCATCACGTTCCATCTTTCATGCTTCTTGCAAGCAGCATGGTGAGATTCTCACTGGGCAATGGCAAGATTGCTAATTGGTAAGGATTAATGTTTATAAACGCCCTGTTGATGGTACAAATCATCTCAGTAATATTCAGCCTTAGCAAAATCAGCAAACAAGCTGGACAATAGTTTCTTTGTCAAGTTTGCCCCGTGTGTGACCTGACAAATTCAGTTTGCTACCTTCTATGAATGATCTCCATGTAACCTGTAATCAAACCGCTACACAAGGCATTATCAATGGGCACACAGCAGAGGCAATGGCCTAGTGGTATTATCACTGGACTATTAATCCAGAAACCCAGCTAATGTTCTGGGGAACCAGGTTCAAATCTCACCATAGTGGAATTTGAATTCAATAATTAAAATGAAATCTGGAAATAAGAGTTTAATGTGACTCCAAATGCACTCTGGGTAATTAGGAATGGGCAATAAATACCAGCCTGGCTAGAATTGCCCTCATTCTATGAGTGAATGAAGAAAATTGAAAAGAGCATATGTATCCTTTCTCCATAGGTATTGGCATTTTGTATCTATTACCTTCTCATGACAAACTGGCAATTGTAATATGCATGAGCAGTGTGCTCGAGAAGCACAGACTTGCATTGCAGGGTGCACCAGCAACTAGCATTGAAAGGCTACAGCAGAGTCACTTTGTGCACCAAGTGGCACTTATCCAGATCACAAACTGAATCAGGCTGCGCCATGGTGATGCTTGCTCACTTAGCACCCAACTGCATGCATACAGCATTCTTGTCCTGCCTTGCTGTGCTAATTAGTGCAGTCACAGAAACAGGTAGCTGGCCTGGTTGGTCAGCAGTCCCAGGTCTCGAGGGCACACATCTTGGATGGCAGTGTATTACCTCGCTCCGTGTGCCAGCTGCTTACACCGCAAACACAGCACACGCAGCACGCAAGCAGCCATGTGACCAACTCCGAGGCAGCAGTACACATGGAAGTCTGTGGAGGGTCAGGTTAATGCAGTCGGAGAGTTGTATTGCCCATGTCTGTACAGTCATGTCAGCTGAGGGGGTGAGTAACAGTGCATTTGTCACAGCAACAAAAGTGGAAGGGGGAGTGAGGCAAGTGCAGCAATATTTTCTGGACTGATCCTCAGCAAGTTAATGATGGAGATCTGGAACCTCTGGACAATAGCGTTGGAAAGATCAACAGCAAGATTTGCATTGAGTTGTACAATAAAGCATGGCTGGGAAGGGTACAATGTGGGAAAGGGGGTCATCCCATTGGGTGCACCATGGCTTCAAGAGGAATGGTTGCGAATGACAACACCAGGCATGGGCACTTCTAGTGTCAGATGGGAAATATGGACAGGATTAGCTACATATGAATGGGGTCAGGACTTGGGAAAGTGTAAAGTCTGTGGGGTTTACTGGATGGGTTACTAGGAAAAGGTTCTGGATATCTGGGAGCTTACCAGCATATCCAGGCTGTGGTTGGAAGCCACTGGAAGAGGACCACTCACCTTCATCTTCCATCGTGTTGCAAATCAAAAGCCTGCAGTGGGGAAAAATTGGCTGTGAGTACACTTGGAGTAGGCAGGGTAAGTGAGCTGAACTGTGAAGGGGGGGGGGGGGGGGCGGCAGCAAATGCTAATTTTTAAAAGCATTGTCACAGACCCATGCAAAGTACAGCATGCAGGCTGCTCCCTCTCTGACCATTGTCCCTCTGTATGGTGCACCTTGCTGGAACAAGCACGGATGAACTAAACTTTGAAATGTACACCTTTATACACAGAGGGAACCAAACATTAGAGATGTCGAATAAGGAGGCCAAAGCTGTTATCATGACCCTATGCCTTGTGTGGGCTTGTTCCAGATGGTACAGCAGGCTCTCGGAGCAGACCATCCAGCCTTGTCTCTGGCCATGAAGTGCTGCGACATGCTGTGAAAATGCATGTCACGCCTCCACAGAGAGACTCACAACCACAAGTAAGTTAACATCCAGAATGTGTGTGCAGAAACTGAGAGTGACATACAAGCCTTTCTTTCTTAAAGCAAATGAGCACCAAACTTCCCTCAACACGTTTTCTCCTTTCTCTCCTTCTAAACCATTTTAACTTAGTGTACTCCCTGCTTCCACACCTGGGTGGTGCCCATTGATCCTAGTAGTGGGGTTACCCAGTTGTTTTTTTTAGGGGAGGAGGGAGGGGAATGGGAATAAGACACTCTCGAGGGTCATTGATCTGTGGAAATTTCTTCCCCAGGCAACAGTGGAGACAGGTCCTTGAATATTCAGGGCTGAGTTATTAGATTCTTGACTAACAAGGAATCAAAAGGCTAAAGGAGGTAGAGAGGAAATTAGAGTTGAATTCACAATGAAAAGCATCTTATAAAATTGCAGAGAAGGCAAAGGGGCTTCTGCTGCTGATATGTATTTTTGCACGTTTATATGCAAATCATCCCACAACTTTAGGAGAATGAAATGCATCAGGACAATATTTGTGACATTTAATGAGTCAATAGTTTGAATTATTTCTTGTTGCAAGAGGAGATCATAAATCAAATCAATGCTTTTTCATATATTGTTGATAAATGCAAGTTTTATACAGATTTGACATTATTTTGTGGCTCATCACTCTCTCTCTCTCTCTCTCTCTCTCTCCCCCTCGGTGTTCCCTAATCAGTAATTTTAGATATTTTTAAATCAACCTGCTGAAGTGATTTATGACATGCCTCTGGAGTAAGAGTCTTGAAAATGGGGCTTCCTTGCCCAGAGGGAGGGACATTACCACTGTGCTGCAAGAGTTCAAGATTAACTTAGACAACAATGAGGTTGAATTACAGATTACGAGTGAATTAACAATAAAACAATAAATTCATGAGGTCAATTATTTTCTAACATTTGTGCAATCCCCACCACCTAATGAGAAACTAATTTTAAAAACATGCTCAAAATTAGTCACTTTCCAAGTTAGTTTTAGACAATTGTGCAAATGTCTCTCCATAGTTTGTTATCAATTTATAAATATTTTCTAATCAAGCTGTTCAGTGATGTACAGCACACCTTTGGAGGGCCCTCTTGTGGTACAGCAGTAGTCATAGAATCCCTACAGTGTAGAAACAGACCATTTAGCCAAACAGGTCCCTCCAAAGAGTAACCCACACAGACCCTTTCCCGTACCCTACACTTCCCCCGACTAATGCGCCTAACCTACATACCCCTGACCACAATGGGCAATTTAGTATGGCCAATCTACCTAATCTACATATCTTTGGACTTGGGAGGAAACTGGAGCACCTGGAGAAAATCCACGCAGACACAAGGAGAGCGTGCAATCTCCACACAGACAGTTGCCTGAGGCTGGAATCGAATCCCTGGGTCCCTGACGCTGTGAGGCAGCAGTGCTAACCACTGAGCCACCGTGCCACCCAGCTTCCCTACCCCTGAACTGAGGTCCAGGTTCAATGCCCACGCACTCCAGTGTTGTTAAAAAACAGACTGATTTTTTTTAAAAACACACACCTCTGGAGCAAGTGGGATTTGAACCTAGGCCTCCTGGTCCAAAGGTAGGGACATATTTACATTTATACAATACCTGGGATAATTTGTTTCATTAAAAGTTCCCATTATAAATGCAAATGTTAATGTTGTTGGTGAGAAATGAAAAGAACTGCATTGCGACAGATGTTGTTCTCAGATTGAGTTGAAAGCTGATAGCTGACCAACATGGAATTTCCTCACTCAATTTCTAACTCATATTGTAACTCTTCAGTGACTCATATCGTCAATGCCAAAAATTAAGAAAAATTTGGCTCGATTTGTGGTTGTTCTATTAGAGGACCTATCATTATTTATCAGCAATTACACAGTAAGACTGATAACCAACTTCTGGCAGGTTCATGTGCAGGAAAACGTGGAAATCCAGCAGATCCTGTCAGTGATACAGCTCCCCATGCAGAGTGAGTGCATGCTGAAATCCTTACAGATGTGAATCTCAAAAATCACTTGAATTGTCAGGATGTTTCATTCCAAAGCTATTACAGTATCACTGTAAAACCCCTTGCAAAGGGGTCACACCTTATTAATTGAAATGTAACAGAATTTGTAACGTTATGATAAAATTACAATTGTTCTTGAATATCCTCACAAGCTCAGAAAAACTAATCCCAAGTTTCTCCATTCCGTGCTGAAACTTCCTTCGATGTCTATAATAACATACCTTTTCAATTTTTTTTGATATTTCAATTCTATTAATCCCAGGCATATGTCTCAATATTAATTTTGCTATCTACAAAATCATTATAATATGAATAATAATAAATAGATGCATTTTATTTCCTGGTTAGCTTGCTGTAATAATTGTTTGATGTGATTAGCTGCTTGATTTGCCTGATAAATTGACTGTTGTTGAATGCGCGAGATCTCCTACAACTGGCACCAGAATGACTTTAATGTTCACTTGAGAGAGCACAAGAGAGTGTGTGACACTTAAAGAGAGAGGGTTAGATTACTGGATCTTGGGAGCACCTCTCTTAAAAGTTGATCATGAATACTGCTAGTTCACCACTGAGTGGACATTCTAGGCTGTTGTTTCACAACACTGAATCAGATTTCAATAAGAGGAGAAAAATACGAAAATTAAAGAGATACAAAGAAAGAAATTTTTTAGATTAGATTACTTACAGTGTGGAAACAGGCCCTTCGGCCCAACAAGTCCACACCAACCCGCCAAAGCGCAACCCACCCATACCCCTACATTTACCCCTTACCTAACACTACGGGCAATTTAGCATGGCCAATTCACCTGACCCACACATCTTTGGACTGTGGGAGGAAACCGGAGCACCCGGAGGAAATCCACGCAGACACGGGGAGAACGTGCAAACTCCACACAGTCAGTCGCCTGAGGTGGGAATTGAACCCAGGTCTCTGGCACTGTGAGGCAGCAGTGCTAACCACTGTGCCGCCAAATAATTAATTGGTGCATAGTTCTGTGATTCCAAACATCAGGAGTATTGTACGAGAACTTGAACATTCAAATAAATCTAACTAATCGTTGCCTTCACACTAGCGAACTATGCTTCATGAACCTATCTTGATAAAAGGTTTATAAATTTTATTTATTCTACTTATTTATCATGGAGATATATTTAGTATTTAATGTGCCTGCCTTGATTGGGAATGGGAATGAAATGTATATGGAAATGACACTGTCCGGTGTTATACTATGTTGATCAATATTAGCAGATACATTGTAATGTTATCCTTGTGACATTCTCAGCAATGTGACACTCTGAGTAACTCATTGGAGAATTTATTGAGCCAATTCTTGAAGTGTATTAAACTGCTTAAAAATAGCTGAAATTCAGACTTTGGTTTCACTTTCACATAAGCAAATATCTCTGCATAAAACAAATGCTATACTTGGCAGAGTTGACACCAATGGCACAATAAGCTCAGACAAGTACAAATTCAGAGTCACTTTGGCTTCACTTGAAGTTAATAGAAGCTAAAACAAAATCAGTGATGTCCATTTTCTATCACCTGCTTTACACAACACAAAGTCAAATTACTCAAGGGAATTCGTTTTAGAACAATTTTGCCGGAATCGGAGTATAAAAATGTTATTCAGGTAAAAATGTCAAAGAGCTGTGGATGCTGGAAACAAAAGCAGAAAATGCTGGAAAATCTCAGCAAGTCGAGCAGCATCTGCGAGAGAAATCAGAGTTAACATTTCAGGTCCAGTGACCTTTCTTCAGAACCATTGATTGCTCGGAAAAAGTTGATTTTTGCGGAGAAGAGAGGGTGGAGGAAGGGGATAAGGAGTAATCGATATTTGAAGATAGAGCCCAAAGAGAGAGATGAACAGTTGGACAGACAAAGGCATGGAGAATGCTCAGCCTTGGAGAATGTATGGCTGCAAATGGGAACTATTAGTGGCAAACAATGAGTAATGTGTAATAGCAGACCATGTGGTAACAAAGCCAGGTATATGGGGGTTGGGGTAAGGACATGGGAGATGATGCCTCAAGCTCTAAAATTGTTGAACTCAATATTGAGTCCAGAAGGCTGAAGAGTTCCCAAGCGGAAATTAAGGTGCTGTTCTTTCAGCTTGCTGTGAGCCTGAGACAGAGATGTTGGCCAGGTAACAGGGTGGTGTGTTTAAGCGGCAAGCAACTGGAAGCTCAAGGTCTTTTTTGCAGACAGAGCGTAGATGATCTGTGCAGCAATCACCCAGCCTACGCTTTGTCTCCCCAACATAGAGAGGACCACATTGTGAGCAGCAAATGCAGTAGACTAGATTGAGTGAAGTGCAGATAAAGCATTGCTTCACCCGGAAGGTGTGTTTGGACCCTTTGAAATGGAGGTGGGAGCAAGTAAATAGGCAGGTTTTACACCTTCTGCAATGCCGTGGGGCTATGGGCAGGCTGGGTGGGGGAGGGGGAGTTAGGAGTGAAAGAAGAATGGATCAGAGTGTCCTGGATGCAATAGAGTCATAGAGTCATAGAGATATACAGAATGGAAACAGACCCTTCGGTCCAACCCATCCATGCCGACCAGATATCCCAAGCCAATCTAGTCCCATCTGCCAGCACCCAGCCCATATCCCTCCAAACCCTTCCTATGCATATACCCATCCAAATGCCTCTTAAATGTCGCAATTGTACCAGCCTCCACCACATCCTCTGGCAGCTCATTCCATACACGTACCACCCTCTGCATGAAAAAGTTGCCCCTTAGGTCTCTTTTATATCTTTCCCCTCTCATCCTAAACCTATGCCCTCTAGTTCTGGACTCCCCGACCCCAGAGAAAATACTTTGCCTATTTATCCTATCCATGCCCCTCATAATTTTGTAAACCTCTATAAGGTCACCCTTCAGCCTCCGACGCTCCAAGGAAAACAGCCCCAGCCTGTTCAGCCTCTCCCTGTAGCTCAGATCCTCCAACCCTGGCAACATCCTTGTAAATCTTTTCTGAATGCTTTCAAGTTTCACAACATCTTTCCGATAGGAAGGAGACCAGAATTGCACGCAATAATCCAACAGTGGTGTAACCAATGTCCTGTAAAGCCGCAACATGACCTCCCAACTCCTGTACTCAATACCCTGACCAATAAAGGAAATCATACCAAATGCCTTCTTCACTATCCTACCTACCTGCGATTCCACTTTCAAGGAGCTATGAACCTGCACTCCAAGGTCTCTTTGTTCAGCAACACTCACAAGGACCTTATCATTCAGTGTATAAGTCCTTCTAAGATTTGCTTTCCCAAAATGCAGCAACTTGCATTTATCTGAATTAAACTCTATCTGCCACTTCTCAGCCCATTGGCCCATCTGGTCCAGATCCTATTGTAATCTGAGGTAACCCCCTTCGCTGTCCACTACACCTCCAATTTTGGTGTCATCTGCAAACTTGCTAACTGTACCTCTTATGCTCGCATCCAAATCATTTATGTAAATGACAAAAAGTAGAGGCCCAGCACCGATCCTTGTGGCACTCCACTGGTCACAGGCCTCCAGTCTGAAAAACAACCCTCCACCACCACCCTCTGTCTGCTACCTTTGAACCAGTTCTGTATCCAAATGGCTAGTTCTCCCTGTATTCCATGAGATCTAACCTTGCTAATCAGTCTCCCATGGGGAACCTTGTCGAACACCTTACTGAAGTCCATGTAGTTCCTTGAGGATTGCTAACAAGGAAGTGGAAGGGAATATCTGTCTGGTAGGGGCATCCTGTTAGAGGTGGTAGAAATGGTGGCTCATGATTCTCTGGATGTGAATGCTGGTGGGTGGTTGGTGAGACAAGAGGGACCTTATCATTGTTGTAGGGGAGGGGTGGGGGGTGCAACAGAGGGGGTGAGGGATTTAGTGTGGGAGATGGGTTGGATCCGGCAGGAGACCCTGACAGCTACAGTGCTGAGGAATCCTCATTTGAGGAAGAAGATGGACACAGCTTCATTGCTCACACCTTTGAGTACTGGATTTGGAATGTTATGTTGAGGACATTGGTGAGGCCTCTTCTAGAATGCTGTGTCCAGGACTGGTTGCCCAGTTATTGCAAGGATATCATTAAGCTGGAGAGGGTTCAGAAGAGATTTGCTAAGATGTTGCTGGGTTTGGAAGGTTTGAATTATAAAGAAAGACTGGATAGGCTGGGCCTTCTTTCATTGGAGCATAGGAGGTTGAGAAGTGACCTGATAGAAGTTTATAAAATAATGAGAGGTATAGATGGGATTGATGGAAGTTGTCTTTTCCCTAACATGGGGAATTTCAAGGTTGGGGGCACATTTTAAGGTGAGAGGAGAGAGGTTTTAAAAATGACACATAAGAGCAAATTTTTTACACAAAGGGTGATTCGCATGTGGAATGAATTTCCTGAGGAAGTGGTGGATGTGGGTTCAATGGCAACATTTTGAAGACCTTTGGATGGATACATGAATAGGAAAGGTTTGGAGAGATAAGGGCCAGGAGCAGGCAGGTGGGACGGGTTTAGTTTGAGATTATGTTCGTCATGGACTGGTTGGGCCAAAGTGTCTTTCTCCATGCTGTATGACTCTATGACTCTATATTGGAGACTCGCTTGTCAAAGTTGGCATCATCAGAATAGATGCAACAACAACAGAAGAACTGAGGGAATGGAGTAGAGTCTTTATAGGAAGTAGGGTGCAAGGGTGTATAGTCAAAGCAGCTTTGGGAGTCAGTTGGTTTGTAGTGGATATTGGTGGCCACCCTGTCCCCAGAAGTAGAAAGAGAGATTTTGAGGAAGAGAAGGGAGGTGTCAGGGATGGGCTAGGTGAAGCTGAGAGTGGGGTGGAAGTTGGAAGCAGAATTGATAAATGTTTCCAATACTGGGTGACTCAGGGAAGCAACACCAATGATAATCATCGATGTACCATCGCAAAAGTTGCGGGTGGGGGCCGGAATAGGACTGGAACAAGGAATGTTCCATGTACCCCACAAAGAGATAGGCATAACTGGGGGCCATGCCACTCCTTTGACCTGAAAAAAGTGAGAGGAATTAAAAGAGAAGTTGTTCAGAGTGAGGACCAACTTGGCCTGGCAGGCGTAGGCAGAAACATTAGGTCCTGTTTGTGGATTTGGGGATTGTGTTCAGCTAATCTTTACTGCTATCATCTAAGACAGAGTGTTGCTTATTCTCGCCACTAGAGGGTAGTGTGGTGCTCTTGAGCAACATTTGGTTGTGAAATGTGCTTTCCTGTGGTTAATCTAAATGGACGCCATAGCAATGGCATCATTTAACAGTCATGTCACAGTAAACTATCAGCATTTAACCAAACTGAGCACAGACAGGCTTAGAAGAAATATCAAATAGGTAAAGTGAATAAATGACAAGTGCTAGATTCCCGTTAGAGTGAGAACGAGGTCAATACAATTGCCTGAACCATTTATAGAGAAATAAATCCATCGGCAGTAAAATACCTTTTACCTGATCTTTCTACCGTAAGTGAATTGCTCCCCAGAGATAGGTATAATTATGTATTACAGCTTTTGAACTTGCAAAATAGTATCAAGCAATTCCTCTTTCTCATCCCAATCCTCAGAACAACATTATTCTTACTCCTTAAAGGACACAGACTGGAATATGTATTGTTGAGGCATTCACCTGGTTCCATTCTCATCTAATGATGGCCAGACTGACACTCAATGTTGTCTTTTTGGATTTTGCAATCCTTGCCCTTTCCTATTTTTCAACCACATGTTACATCTTGGGAATATAATCGACAAACACTACTAATTTCCAAATGGATGTTATACATCATCACCTGTTCTCTCTACCCCTCTAATGTATTTTGACATTCAGCTTTGAGTTAATAATAACATTCACACCACACCAGTGTGAGTCAATGACCATTTTAACAAAAGAGAATCTAACTGTTTCCAACAAATTGAGACTGTTATGCTCTTTAGTTCTGTGCATCCTTGGTTTTTATCACTATAACTTTGGTAAGTGTGCTGTCATCTCTAAAGGCCCTTAGGTTTGGAATTCAATTCCTTGATTTTTTTTTGGTTCATTCTCCTCCATTAATAATATCACCTTGTGCGCCTGTGTGCCAAATGTTGATCAGTAATGGTTCTGCAGAGCACCATGAGACATATTTCTTTGAAAGGTGGTATATAAGTGCTATTTATTAGGGGTTACTGTTGTTGCCATTGCCTTTAAGATTGGATGCAAGCTAATGACTGAGTATCATTGCTTGTGACAGTCCCAACAAGATTTTGGGGAGTAATTCCTTCTAGGCTCTCCTGTCAGCTCAGTGAGTTTTATTAGTTTATAGTTGAGCCAACCAAATCACAAGTTTCAGGTTCAACCCCAAATCCGATCTGAAAGGTATTAGATTAGATTACTTACAGTGTGGAAACAGGCCCTTCGGCCCAACAAGTCCACACCGACCCGCCACCCACCCATACCCCTACATTTACCCCTTACCTAACACTATGGGCAATTTAGCATGGCCAATTCACCTGACCCGCACATCTTTGGACTGTGGGAGGAAACCAGAGCACCCGGAGGAAACCCACGCAGACACGGGGAGAACGTGCAAACTCTACACAGTCAGTCGCCTGAGTCGGGAATTGAACCCGGATCTCAGGCGCTGTGAGGCAGCAGTGATAACCACTGTGCCACCGTGCCGCCCACGTATTCTTGAGCAGCTCAGTAATGATGAGAATGGGGTTGTCTCCACTGCTAGGTTTGTGTACCTGGCAGCTATCCTGCAACCTTTCCCAGGGGATAATTCTGAGGACAGAATCCTGAATGAGCTATAATGTTGAAAGGATGCATGAAAATCCGTCCAGTTGGAGCAGGAGCCTGGGAGGAGAACAAGAACAGACTGTATCAACTGTTGTGTTTCTCCAAGGGTTGGTTTGCAATTTTATCTCCCTCTTTATTTTTTATTTAGTTGCCTTTTGTTGGCTTTTAAAAGTTCCTCAAACTTCTGGCTAAAAATTAACCTATGCACTTAACTTTGGAGAAGATAAAAGGTGATTAGATAGAGGGATTCAAGTGTGGTCACAGTAAATTGACAGGAGTAGTTCCCACACATGAAGAGGTTGAAAATAATTGCCAAAAGAAGTAAAAATTTGATTTTAAAAAGTTTTTTTTCGCGTGGACAGTGAATGAGGTATTCAAAAGGAAATTAGACTATAATTTGAATACAAAGAATGTGAGTTATGGAGACGTGGTGGAGTATAGCATTGAAAGACACAATGGGCCATATTACTTTTCTCTCTGCTGTGAAAATTCTAGCATTCTGTAGTCTAAGCCTGGTCCAGTAGAACAAAGTGTATACATCTTATTGACTGAAAATAGTAAATTGTTTGAAAAAAATTTACATATACTCACTACCTTTTATATTGTATCTATACCTCCAACTATGGCTAGTAAACAAATTTTCTCACCTCGCCTTTTGTTAATATTCAGAAAAATTAAGCACCATTCCTCAAGCATGATTGGTCATTCTCAGGGTAATATTGTTTCTTTCAGGTTCGTAGTGCTGCTTTACAAAACAATGTTGGTAAGTGTCAATAATTCCTTGCAACTTTATGGGATGCAAGATAACAGGCACATAACGCAATGTCAAGCAATTAACAGCTATACCCACAGAAGATAATGTACCCATAATTCACAAATGAAGAGTGATCACTTCCAAAACACAGTAGCTGGTTGCCCTTTGACCTGTGGAGGACGTTTTCTCACATGCATCTACAATATTCTGAGGAGTTTCAGCATAGAAAGAGGACTTTAATGTACTTAACTCCTCCCATCAGTGCCTCAATTTGCACATTGTAGACCAGAATTGACAAATCTAATATAATTTCTGGTCTTCATGTGCCTTCAATGAAAGCAAACAGGTAATTTTATGCTTTTAATGCAATCTTTCAGGTTGTCTGCTCCACTGCACTCCACTTCCCATTATTAAATCTGTGCGTGTAAATGCCAGTGGCCTAATGAAAGCAAGAGAGGATAAAAAGGATCGTTGATTTAAAGTAAACCTCAATTTCCTGTCACAGATACTCCACTGTTTCAGAGGTTATTACATAATAAGTTAAGGATCATGTAGAAATTTGATCATTATTGGACATTTTGGGTCAGAATCATGTGACAGATCGCAGATCAACAAAGTCTGCCTCAAAACCCGAAAGCAAAACAGCAGACACAATAAAATCCAAACTATTCTGAAAATTACACAGTATTCCAAGCTCTATTTTACCATATTGTTGTACTTATAAACTGATAAAAAGGGTTTTTTTAAAAAAATGCAGCTAGAGAGGTATCATTGAGACATAGAGATGTACGGCATGGAAACAGAAGCTTTGATCCAACTCATCTATGCCAACCACAGGTCCAAAACAGATCCAGTCCCATTTGCCAGAATTTAGCCCATACCTCTCTCAACCCTTCCTATCCATGAACCCATCCAGATGCCTTTTAAATGCTATAATTGTACCAGCCTCTAGCACAACGTCTGGCAGCTCATTTCATCCACACATCACCCTCTGCATGAAAAAGTTGCCTCTCTCACCTTAAACTTCTGCCCTCTAGTTTTGGATTCCCATACCCTGGAGAAAAGACCTTGTTTCTTCACCCTATCCATTCCCCTCATGATTTTATAAACCTCCATAAAGGTCAACCTCCAGCCTCCAATGCTCCAGGGAAAAAAGCCCCAGCCTATTCAGCCTCTCCCTATAGTTAGACAGCAACCTTATAAAGCTTTACTGAACCCTTTTAAGTTTCACAACATCCTTCTTATAGCAGGGACCAGAATTGCACGCAATGTTTGAACAGTGGTCTAACCAAGGTCCTGTACAGCTGCACAAATGAACTCACAAATGCTGTACTCAATGTATTGACCAATGAAGGCAAGCATGCCAAATGCCTTCTTCCCCACTCTGTTTACCTGCAACTCCATTTTCAAGGAATTGCTTTAACAATAGAACAATGGTCTTAACAAATTGGAAAAATCAAATTCCCCTTGGGTAGACAGAAGGCATTGTGATGGCAAAAAAAAATGCAAACTGCAGTTTTTTTTGCATTATTTGCTGCTCTGATTGCTTGTATCTGTTGACCATTCTTTGTACTGTGAGTGTGTTGTTAGAGAAACAGAAACAATGTAAACTGGAAATTTGTGCTGTAGACCATTTAAGTATGCTGTAAATAAAGTTCTTTGCTTCAAAATTGAAACAGGTATCACATTCAAGCCATAACAGACCACGTTCACCAATCTGTTGAAGCTTTACATTTTACACTCACTCACCAGAATGGAATCACAAGAATCTTAAAGGGAACACTAATTTATACAGCATGAGAAAATGATGCTGACTGGTTGCAAAGTGAACTCTGATTGGTAGAGATGTTACCATGGAGAGTACACCAGTTAACTGCTGAGCTTTTGTTTAAATTTAAACCAAGCAAGTTAAATCTGATCGATCAAGGCATTGACATTGGAAATGCCCCAGGAATGGATTTCTCCCCAGCTAAAAAGGACACCATGCATAGACATGTTCTGTTTTTTGAAAACAAGGCCCTGCAAGTATATGTATATAGCACATGCATGTGAGCCACAACACCCAACTAATAATCATAAAATGGTTGATCATGTAATTCTTAGCACAATTGAGATTGTTTAAATGTTTAAATTATATCGAATGTTAGATACTATGTCCTGAGTTTTGCAAGTATAGACCAATTGCATTTCATCAGTGCTCTTCCACCAGTTGTAAACCCATTTACATATGTAAACCCATTTACCATTACGGAATGTCTTGGTAGGTACTTGAAATATATGATACCAAAAGTATTCGCTGGGATGTCTTGCTAAATGTCCATACATCAGACACAACATGCCCCATGCCATATCCATATTAAATGGGTACAGTGACTCAGTGGTTAGCATTGCTGCCTCACTGTGCCAGGGACCCAGGTTTGATTCCAGCCTCAGATGACTGTCTGTGTGGAGTTTGCACATTCTCTCCAATCTGGTGGGTTTCCTCCAGGTGCTCCTACAGTCAAAACATGTGCAGGTCAGGTGAACTGGCCATGCTAAATTGCCCGTAGTGTTAGGTGCATTAGTCAGAGGGGAATGGGTCTGGGTGGGTTGTCCTTTGGAAGGTTGGTGTAGACTTGTGGGGCGAAGGGCTTGTTTCCACACTGTAAGGGAATCTAATCTAAATACTAGTTTATGAATATTTGCACAATTCCACAATTTTCTCCTGCTGGAAATGATCTGTTACAGTCAGATAGAAAATATTGCAACCATGTAAGGGAGACTTCAAACAAGACAAAAAAAGTTGAAAGTTGTTGTCGAAGATGATGAAACTAACTGATTCAGTGATAGACGAGGGATTGAGATGAATAACAATTACCTTGCTCACAGTGACTGAGAAAAAGGTAATTTCTGACTTTGGCTGGGGTCACTTTATTGTTGTGATGGGGCTGATGAATGGATTGACATGATTCAAGCAGAGAATTATTTACTGAAAGATCATTGTTCAAAATCCAGAATATCAGTTGGATCCACATCTTCGGTATTCAACCCCAACTTGCTGTTACCAGTTCAAAATTGTCCCCCTTCTTGTCCCAATAGCATGAGTATAAATTCCTTGTTTTATCCAAACGGATAAATATGGATTTCAGAAAGATAGACTGTAGATTGAAAAAAAAACCTCATGAAAACTCTTCGATACAGCAAGATGCATTATTATTGGGTAAATCTTTTCAGTGATGCACTGACTCTCTGAAACCTTAAAATCTTGGATTAAGCTGAAGAATTCGGGAAAAGTGACAATCTGGAATAAAAGCTGCTTAGAAAGGAAAAGTACATGATTGGAATTTTGAAGGAAATTAAATTGTCAATCCAACAATTTCTTATCGTAAGTTATCTTGCAACTAATCCCAACAGGAAATCTTTTTGATGTGTCTACAGACTAGGGCTTATTTTAAGAATTTAATTGGCAGCTTTCACTGGCAGAGGTTTCAATTATTGATATAAAAACTTTCTTCACATTGAGCCATACCTGTTCTGCTTTGATTATTCACACCTTCCTGGCTCCAGGTCAAACCATCCAGTGTGGTGGGAGGTGATGGGGAAAGAGCGAACACGGAGTTGTCTCTGTATTTTTAATTGCTATCATTAAGATTAATTTTGACAACTTAACCACGGTTTTCCTGTTCGTGTGCAAGAATGCAGAGATTCTGTATGATGTTTTGAGTCAAAACACTTGAGCTTAGTATTAAACAATTGCAGTGAATTGCTCTATTGAATGACTCTGTTTGCAATTCAATGCTGAATATTAAGTGAAGATTGTGAAACTAATCCTGCTGTCAGTTAGTAAACAGCAACTGTCTCTAAATGTCCACCAGCTCAACCACGACGCTGTTCCTCCAAAGCTTTTTGTCTCGGAAGAAAGACCTTCCATGTTCTATTGTCCCTCATTTAGATTTACCAACACGTGCAGGTTTCCAATGGGATAGCTGGTTTTCACTGAGATAGGAAAACACAACTGTCAGGGGAATGTGAATACACGAACCAGCTCGCTACTTTGTGTAATAAATAATGTTTACTCTCTGGGTTCACAGGTGTCCATCCTTGATGCCAAGAGTTTTCTCAGAGTTTACAACACTCATACTGGCAATGTCTCAAAAATTGACTCCATTCACAACACAATTAAAAAAAAGTGCACAGCTCCTACGAGGGGATCATTCAGTCACAATTGCTGTAAAATTCCACTGTCCCCACCCCACTGGCCAAATAAGGAGGAGCAGGATCTTTCATGCACTCCCCACCAAGGACACTGTTTAAGATGGAACCTTGAAGGCCAGGTCATTGTGATATTCCTTATACCTGTGCAGCCCACAGAGATGGCCAATCAAATGGCGCACAGCCATATCAGAGCTGCACGCTAGCTGCATGGGCAGGAAAAGGCCCATTTTGTTCCAAATGGATACCAGGCCTCCAAAAGTGACCATTCTCTTCTGAAATGGGTTATGTCAATGAGAAAGCATTTTGGAGACTGTAGCAATGAGCATACAAGTATTCTTGAGCTGCTACTGTCCAACATGGGTGCGGAATGACAATTGGTGTGGCAGTGAGTTCCTTTTGCTGTTTTCGCCTGGCTTCCAGGTTTTCCCAATAGCAAGTCTTGAGAACACCAGATGGTGTGCCAGACACATTGCTGGGTGAATACACTCTCACCTTCCCAAAACGTCAGGCTTGAATTAGAATATAAGAGAGCAGAAAGACAGCACATATGCTTCCTGCGCCATTGACCTTCTATCCACCTCAGTAACTGAATCATACCTTACAGTACCTATCTAGGAGAGAAAGAATAATGACCTCAACACTGAAACTTTAAGTAAATCAGCAGCAATAATCTCTGAGTGAATATGTATCAATGTCTTTACTATTGAGTAAATAAAGAATTCAGACTCTAGAATCTTTCTCTGTGTTCTGTTGGTAATCTTCCTTCCACAGGGCAGATGAATGAATAAGGGTACACGGATTAAGTTTTGTTTCTTCTCGGGTAGGAAACGAGTTTGGGTGTTGTCATTCCGCACCTATGTTGGACAGTAGCAGCTCAAGAATACTTGTATCCAGTAGCAGTGCTAAGCTGTCATTTGGAAGAGACATCAGACAGAGGGTCTTCTGGCCACTCAGAATCATAAAAGGTCTCATGACAATATTTGAAAAAGAGCAGAGGTTTCCCCAGGTTTCTGAATCAATATTCTTTAAACAGCCTACTTCAATCAGATACAAATTAGTGCAGATGCTAGAAATCTCAGCTTTCAAAAGAGAAAAGGCTGGAATTTGGAGGTCGAAGGACATTAGAACATTAGAACTAGGAGCAGGAGTAGACCATCTGGCCCGCCGAGTCTGCTCTGCCGTTCAATAAGGTCATGGCTGATCTTTTCATGGACTCAACGCCACTTACCTGCCCTCTCCCCATAACCCTTAATTCCTTTACTGTTCAAAAATCCTTCCTTACCTCAAAAACATTCAATGAGGTAGTCTCAACTGCTTCACTGGGCAAGGAATTCCAGATTCACAACTCTCTGGGTGGAGGAGAAAGATCATCAGCCTGAAATTTTGGGAGGGATCATATAGAGAACTGAGCATGATGTGTTATGTTGAGATGTGTGGCCAAATCAGATGAGAAGTCTGAAAAGGCCCATCCCGTGCCATATTTTATGCTTTTTACAAGCGGTAAGGTAAGTTTTCACTAGCAGCAGAGAGTTGCTGACTGCAGGATGCATCAGCAGGTCATTAATGAACACTGGGTCATTAATGTCCTTTTGGGAAGGAAACTGTCACCCTCACCAAGTCTGGCCTACATGTGACTCTAGACCCAACGCAGTGTGGTTGAGTCTTAACC
Source organism: Hemiscyllium ocellatum (assembly GCF_020745735.1). Lineage (NCBI taxonomy): Eukaryota > Metazoa > Chordata > Chondrichthyes > Orectolobiformes > Hemiscylliidae > Hemiscyllium > Hemiscyllium ocellatum. Next base: position 23,896,389 of record NC_083422.1, read on the forward strand.
ACATAGGCAATAAGGGATGGGCAATAAATGCTGACGTAGCCAGCAATGCCTTCACCTCATGAATGAATAAAAAAAAACAAATGGCCATGTCAGAAACTGATGCAAGTTAATGCTGTGGCTCAGGGGTTCCGGTTGTGGTGGTGTGTGTGTGTGTGCGTGTGGGGGTGGGGTGGGGGGAGGGGTGGTGTGCAGCTATGATTGTGAGGCCTTAGAGAGGGTTTTTAGATGCCATGTAGCTAAAGATTGGGAAAACTGTTGTCTGATGGTTAATGTACAACATGGGGGAACAGATGGGGTCACCATGTATTGAAAAGAATGTCATCCCCCATCCCCTGCACAATAAGCAGTGCAGCTTTGTGGCTGCTGTGCCATAGTTGTTAGTGAGGAACAACACCGGATTGCCAATGCTGTTCTCAATGCACAGTGGCATTTCAAAGATGGAGGCGTTACTATTTATTAGTAACGCCTCCACAAACTTCCACTTCCTCTACCACCGATGCTCAGTGCCTTTAGGGTCTGCCTACAGAACACTTCAGTGGTTCAAGAAGGCAGATCACCATCACCTTCTCAAGGGCAACTAGGGATGGACAATAAATGCTTGTCCCGCCAGTTACACCCGACTCAGGCGACTGACTGTGTGGAGTTTGCACGTTCTCCCCGTGTCTGCGTGGGTTTCCTCCGGGTCCTCCGGTTTCCTCCCACACTCCAAAGATGTGCGGGTCAGGTGAATTGGCCATGCTAAATTGCCCGTAGTGTTAGGTAAGGGGTAAATGTAGGGGTATGGGTGGGTTTCGCTTCGGCGGGTCGGTGTGGACTTGTTGGGCTGAAGGGCCTGTTTCCACACTGTAAGTCTAATCTAATCTAATATCCCATGAGTGAGTGATTGAATACTTTTAAAAATGCACTGAGTGGCAGGTTGTTCTGGAAACAGAATGTGGTAAGACAGGATAGATTTTAAAAAAAGAGATGCCATAGGGACTGGAGAGTTAGTTAATGAAATGGGTTTTGAAAGATATGGTAAGATATCTCATGAGACTTCATGACAAAAAACCCTCCAAAAAACTTCTACTTGGACTGAACCAAAAAATCATATGTTTTTGCCTTTTGTTTCTATCTCCATAAATGATGCTAAAGCTGCTCAGTTTTCCAGGCTTTTTAAAAAAATCATTAAAACAGAACACATCATGTGTCTCGTGAAGTTTGTGGGTTAATTAAATGTCACATTTCTTTACATTACAGCCTTGTCTACATTTCAAAGTGCTTCGTTACCAGTAACGTAGTTTGGCATGTCCTGAAAAGCTATTTCTGAAGTCCACTTTGCATTTTCTCAATATAAAACCAAGAATCATATCCAAAAAAAGTTGTGTAGCTAGTTTTTTTTTAAAGAAAATCTGCCCTTGGGTTGTGAGTATTTAATACCAATCCCCAGGTGTGTTCAGGAAAGTAGCAATGAACTGTCTTGCTGAACTACTGTGGTTCATGGGAATATTGGTAACTCACAATAGTGTGACAGTAATAGTGGAGGAGTAGTGATATAGTTCCAGGTCAGGATAGTGCATGGTTTGTGGTGGTCCCACTCATCTGCTGCTCATGTCCTTCGAAGTGATAGAGGTCATGGCTCAAAAACGGAGGTGTAATGGTTAATAAGGAAAGCAATTTGAATTTTTGTCATTTATTGCTAAACAAATGAAGTATAACAGTTTGGATGTGTTACTGAAATTGTACAAGGCAATAGTGAGGCCTCATCTAGAGTACTGCATACTGTTTTAGTCCCTTTACTTGAGGAAGGATGTAATTGCATTGGAGGAAGATCAGACAAGGTTCATTAGATTAATTTCAGAGATGAAAGGCTTGTCGTATAAAGAGAGATTGAAAAGTTTGATTCTATAGTCACTGGAGTTTAGCAGTATGAGGGGAAATCTAATTCAGGTACATAAGAATCTAAAGGGTATTGAAAAAGTAGACATAGACAAAATAGATGATTCCTCTTGTGGACTATTCCAAAATGAGAGGTTTTGGGCAAAGGGGTGACAGATTGTAACCAGATATGAGAAGGAATTACTTCTCTCAGAGTCGTGAATCGATAGATTTCAGTATCACAAAGTCCAGAGGATGCTGGGGCACAATTAATAATAAAGGAAGAAAAAGACAGATTATCAAATTTGCAATGCGTTAAAAAGGTTATGGGAGAGCGAACAGAAAAGTGAAGCCCAAGATGAGATCCGCTATGTTTGTATTAAATAGCAGAATAATCGTAAATAGCTGAATTGTCTGCTCTGCTCCCAGCTCTTATGTTCTTTGGTGATGTAGAAACTATGAAGCCATTAACATTTGAGCAAATACAGATAATCAGAGTGAGCAACCAGATAGTCTTCTAAAAACCGCCAGCTGTATTCTGTGGTCAGCGAACTATAAATTAATGTAGCTTGTTTAACCTCTTAGTATTTGTATAATTCAAGTAGGCCAGTAGTCAGGCTGTTTGTTTCAGAGGCTAAAGAACAGTCCATGACAAAGTTATTACTGAAGCTTATTTAAGGATAAAGAGATTAAGTTATTAAAGAGAAATCATAAATGAAGATTAGAATAAGTACAGACAAGACAAAAGAATACTGAAGAACAAAACCCCACCAGCTCTGTCGTACACTCTTATGGCTCTTTGTTCTAATTTTTTGTTGCTGAAGCAAAGAGATTAACATGTGAAGTCAGATCCCAAAACTGACTGTGGCTTCTGCAGTTAAAGGATGTAGGTTAGTTTCATTGAGGGAACGGCTGGTTCGTGATACAGAACAACACCAACAGAGCAGGTTAATTTCAGCTCCAGCTGAGGTTACCGTGGAAGTCTGACCTTCTCAACCTTGTTCCTTGCATGAGGTGTGGTGACCCTCAGGCTAAGCTTATCACCAATTGCCTCTCTATGGGACTATGATGACTTTATCTTTATTGAGTTGAATGGCTCTTATTACCTCCATATTTGGTCCACCAGCAGGTCAGCAGATTGTGAGAGTGAGAACGAGAGAGATTCCTTTGGAGAAGAAGACCTCTTCTAACTGCTTTGAGAGCTCTCCCTTTCTCTCTCCCTCTCTCTCTCCTTCCTCCTCCCACCAGCACCCCTTCCTCCATCCTCTCTACCTGGAGAGGTCTTTCTTCCGAATGGTTCAAGATGGAATCTCTTTTTCTCAGCAGGTGGCATTCTTTGAATCAATCCTTCTTAGCTTCTTCGTCAAGGTGAATAATATAATTAAGTGACCTATACAAAATATTGAATCATGTTCCATATAAAGAATTGACATTCCAGAGATGGGTCTTCTCCCACCTGTGGCTTTAAGCATTGACCTGAACAAAAGTTAATTACATTCTCACAATGAGTTGTATTATCTCCTGAACAAGAGTCTGTACATGTCTGGGCAAATACAAATTAAACTTACTGCTGCATAGTCAGGTGATAAGCAAAAGCCACCTTTTACTTTCTTGTGTCCTGTTACAATCAGATTAACTTGCCAAAAATTACCAGATCATAACTGTATTGTCATGAAATTCTTAATTTGAAGGTTGCATAATTGTTAAAACAATTTTTTTTAGCATACAGCTGTATCGGATTGTGGCATTTGATTCCTATGGCAATTCCAAGGTGGCTGGTGTAAAATGGTACAAAACACTCTGACCTGTAGCAGCTTGTTTAAATCCTGTGATGCGTGAGAAAGTTGGCAAAGAAAACTAGATTTTATCAGTTTGAAGTTTTGTTCCCAACAACAGCTGTTTAAAAAAATAATTTTGTCTACATTTCTTTTCCCACCCTCCAATTACACTGGGCCAGTTATTTCCTCTTCATGCTATCTGTGTAATTATGAAACCTTGTAAGGTGCCAAATAATTATCCAAGTGTATTTCTTCTGTTCATTGTCACATGGCACATTTGTTTTGAGGCTGCCATTGATTGTAAAGGCAGCAAGCATTCCAGAAACTAAGAGAAAGTGAGAGCTGCAGATGCTGGAGATCAGAGTTGAGAGTGGTGTACTGGAAAAGCACAGCAGGTCAGGCAGCATCCGAGGTCCGGGAGAATCGAGCAGGCCCTCATTCCTGACGAAGGGCTCTTGCCCGATAGATCAATTCTCCTGCTCCTTGGATGCTGTTTGATCTCCTGTGCTTTTCCAACACCCCACTCTCACTTTCAGAAACTAAAACCCATCTTTAAATGGAATGGTACTACAAAATCAATATATTCCTCAACTCTGGTCGTAAAGCCCTCCTTTAGTCACAGCTCATTCTAAGTGTCATACCTGTAATGGGAAAAAGTGGTCTTTGGACTTAACAATTCCCAGATTTCTCCACCAGATGGTTTTTTTTTAGCCTTTTCTAGAAGCATGTAATTTCTTTTTAAAATTCTTTCAAAAAGTGGGAGATTCACTGACTGGCCTGGATATTTTACCCATCCCTATTTGCCCTCAAGACCACAGCAGAGAATGCCTTTGTGAACTATTGCAATCCATTGTTGCAATGGTACTCACAATGATGTTAGGGAGGGAGTTTCAGGATTCAGATCTAGTGACATTGGAGGAATGATGATTTAGTTCAAGTCAGGATGGTGATGGGAACCTGTAGGCAGTATTATTCCCATATATTTGCTGCCCTTGTCCTTCTAAATGGTCGCGGTCATGGGTTTGGAAGGTGTTGTTTAAGAAAACTTGGTGAATTTCTGCAGTGCATTAAGTTGTAGTTGGTCCACGCTGCTGCTACTGAGCGTTGGTGGTGGAGGGAGTGAACGTTTGTGGATGTGATGCCAATCAAGTGGTTGCTTTTGACCTGGAATGGTGTCCAGCTTCTTAACTGTTATTGGATCTTCATCTATCCAAGCAAGTGGGGAGAACTGCATCACACCTCTGAAATATACCTTATAAATGGTGGTGTAGTGCTGGAAAAGCACAGCAGGTCAGGCACCATCCGAGGAGCAGGAGAATCAACGTTTCTGGCATAAGCCCTTCATCAGCCCTTATGCCCGAAATGTCAATTCTTCTCCTCCTCAGATGTTGCCTGACCTGCTGTGCTTTTCCAGCACCACACTCTTGAGTCTGATCTCCAGCATCTGCAGTCCTCACTTTCTCCTTACAGATAGTGGGCAGACACTGGGGAGACAGGAGGTGAATTACTTGCTACAGAGTTCCTAGCATCTGATCTGCACTTGTAGTCACAATACTTATTTGATAATCCAGTTCAGTTTCTGGTCAAATGGTAAACTAAGAGGATGTTAATAGCAGAGTATTCAGTGACATTAATATCATTGAATGTCTAATGGTTAGGAAAATAGTTAGTTCTGCTTTTGTCAGAGATGATCAATGCCACTTGTGTCTTGCAAATGTTAGTTCCACCTGCTAATACAAGTCCAGGTCTAGCTTCATTTGGACAGGAACAGTTTCAGTATCAGAGGTGTCGTGAATAGTTTTGAATATTGGGCAATCATCAGTGGATATCCCTACTTCTGAACTTATAAATAGAAGTAAGCTCATTGGTAAAGCAGCTGAAGATAGTTAGAACTAGAAAAAAAACCCTAAGCTGATGTCCTGGTGCTGAATTAAATGAGCCCAAGTAACCTCAACATTTGTGCTAACTATAATTCCAAATAAAATTGAACGTTCCCTCCTGATTCTCATTGACTCCAGTATTGCTGGGGTACGTGGATGGGACTCTTGGTCAAATGTAACTTTGATGTCAAGTGCGATCACTCTCAGCTCTTTTAGTTTTTCATGACATAAGGCGAACTGAAGAGAGTTGATAGCCGAGGCAATAGTTTACACACTCAGAATCATTGCCTTTGTTCTCATGGTAACCAAATAAGATAATAAAATGCCTCACAGAAATCTTAGTAAAGAAGGAGTAAAAAAAATAGACACGGAGACATTTCTGATAAGGGAAGGTCGTATGGAAGCCTTTTTGCAAACAAATTTAAAGTTTGCTATTTACAATGGAATAGAATAGGAAAACTTGATCCACCTCAGTTCAGACCCCTTAGATCATTATAATTAATTTATGTGCACACACATATATTTGTACAATAACAAAGTAGCTTCAGTTTTAGTGTATTGGATATGGAGAATCTAATTAGATTCCTAGAGACAGCTCCAGGCACAGAAACAGTCTTCATAAGGAGTACCCTTGAAAAACCTAGATAACAGGCAGCATGGGAGCAACTAGTCCAAATATGTAAATAAAGTGCAGAAGGAAAAGTCTGATCCCACCATAATCAAGGCATTTTATGCAGTTGCCATGGGATATTAAATAAACCTGTATGGGTATGTTGAAACTATAAACGCAACTAACAAACTAACTTCAGGGGACTTAACTGAATTCCTATGGACAGGCACCTTTAGACAGTAGGCAGAAACCCCCATCTCGATAGCAGGGAGGATTGAATAATTAGGGCAAATTTGAGTATTGGAATATTGTTGAGTAAGATGCATTGTGAAAGCCCAAGGATAGGTGTTGAGGATGTCTGGTAAACATCACGAGATCATGAGAAGACCCAGTGTTGTCCAAAGAGTTGTCTATTATTGACCATGCTGTGCATGTCAGAGGGGACGTGGCAAGCTCTGAGGTCAATGTTGCATGTAATCAATATCCCGTATCCGACTGGGAGAGTCAGTGTTTTGGAGACTATCTCCCATGCTGCATTAGAATGGAGCTCCAAATAAAGATCAATTTGTGATGCTGAACACTGGACTCAAGACTCTTTGAAATCTCTCCACAACAGTGGAGTAAGTTCTGTAGCACAAGTCACCAGGACAATTAACAGAATCATATAAGGGACAAAAGCTTTTGTAGTATCCATTGCCAACAATTGTTTTGTTATCACATGGAGTGAGTCAAATTGCCACTGACTAACAATAGAGATCAATTGCTTGGTTAAATAAAGAATTTCATAATTGCCAAGGTTACAGAAGACAAGTTAGATAAATCTTGATCTTTCTGCGTTCAACAATCTCTATGTTGCAAGCACATATTGACAAAAAGGTAGACAGAAAGAAGGAAATCCAAGTATTTAGTGTGAGTGATGCACTTGTGCCTTGTTGTGTCTTTAAACTGCTGTTGGAAGACTTAGTTAGCACTCCACTAAAAACTCCCATATATATGCATATTCAAAACAATTATACTGGGGTTTTCTAAACATGCAGGCTCAGACATAATAATTCAAAACCTCTCCCTAGTCAAATCTTTTCTAAATGTTCACTCACTTTTGAACCAAGATCAAACAAATGCACTTTCCAACTTTTCCACCTCTTCATCAGACAAGTGGTTACAATTTCTGGATGAGATTAAAAACATTAGTTTTCAAAACAAAAATGCAATAGGCAATGAGCCGGAGGAAATAAATTTGTCTTAATACTGGTGTTTTGCTTGAGGACAGAATTCAATTATTATGTAAAATAAAGAGATTTCTGTCTGAAGAAAAGCTCCTTAAGGTGGTTTTGAACACTTATGAAACATTTCAACTTATTTTGTCATTATCTGGCAAAACCAGCATAAATTGGTAGCCAAAATCTTAATAGCTATTGTTGGAATTGTTCGTATATGTTCAATCAACATTTAAGAACTGGAAGCAAGCTGTTCAATCTTAACCAGTATTTTTTTCTATTTCACATGGGTTGTAAACAATATAGAGAAAGCAAAAAGGTCAATTGTTTCTCTTGTTCAAAAATATCTGGTGGTAGACTGAAATAAATAATTTATACAGAGAAAAATAATTCAACTATTTGGATTGTAGTGTTCAAGAAATAGAATGACAAATAGCTTCCAAAAATAAAGCTAGTTGAACAAGGATATATGTATTGTCAGAACAATCGCTGCAGGTAACAGATCTACAATGGGATCTAATTCAAAGTGTAATAATAGCTCAGTTAGCTAGATGGCTGGTTCATGATACAAATTGATGTTGACAGTGTGAGGTCAATTCTTGCACTGGTTAAGGTTACCTTGAAGGACTCTCCTTCTGAACCTTGTCCCACACCTGAGGCATGGTGTCATTGGTCATTTCTCTCTCTTTTTAACAGGTGAGCAGTCCTCTGGTCTGACAAGACTATGGTAACTTTACTTTTTATAATTCTAGTAAAAATGGTTTATCATTTTTTTACATCAGCCATTTGATTGTAATACATGAGACATGGCATAGATTAAGATAATATTTAAAAAGGAAGAAAATGGTGAAGTGTCTACCTGACCACAGACTTAAATAAGCTTTAGAACATAGAACATAGAAAGATACAGCGCAGTACAGGCCCTTCGGCCCTCGATGTTGCGCCGACCGAATCCTACCTAACCTACACTAGCCCAATAACTTCCAAATGCCTATCCAATGCCCGCTTAAATGACCATAAAGAAGGAGAGTTCACCACTGCTACTGGCAGGGCATTCCATGAACTCACAACCCGCTGTGTAAAGAATTTACCCCTAACATCTGTCCTATACCTACCACCCCTTAATTTAAAGCTGTGTCCCCTAGTAACATCTGACTCCATTAGCGGTAAAAGGTTCTCAGTGTCGACCCTATCTAAACCCCTAATCATCTTATACACCTCTATCAAATCTCCCCTAAACCTTCTCTTCTCCAATGAGAACAGCCCCAAGTGCCTCAGCCTTTCCTCATAAGATTTTCCTACCATTCCAGGCAACATCCTGGTAAACCTCCTCTGCACTCGTTCCAATGCCTCCACATCCTTCCTATAGTATGGCGACCAAAACTGCACACAATACTCCAGATGAGGCCGCACCAGAGTCTTATACAACTGCAACATGACCTCAGGACTCCGGAACTCAATTCCTCTACCAATAAAGCCCAGTACACCATATGCCTTCCTCACAGCACTATTTACCTGGGTGGCAACTTTCAGAGATCTGTGTACATGGACACCAAGATCCCTCTGCTCATCCACACTACCAAGTAGCCTACCATTAGCCCAGTAATCCATCTTCTTGTTCCTCCTACCAAAGTGAATGACTTCACACTTAGCTACATTGAATTCCATTTGCCACATTTCTGCCCAGCTCTGCAACTTATCTATATCCCGCTGTAACCTACCACTTCCTTCCTCACTATCCACAACTCCACCGACTTTTGTGTCATCCGCAAACTTGCTTACCCAGCTTTCAAGCCCTTCCTCTAGATCATTTATAAAGATAACAAAAAGCAATGGTCCCAAAACAGATCCTTGTGGTACACCGCTAGTAACTGCACTCCAAGATGAACATAGTCCATCAACTACTACCCTCTGTCTCCTTCCAGCCAGCCAATTCCTAATCCAAACCTCTAATGTATCCTCAATGCCATACCTCCGTAGTTTTAGCATTAGCCTACCATGGGGAACCTTATCGAACGCCTTACTAAAATCCATATACACAACATCTACTGCTTTACCCTCGTCCACTTCCTTAGTCACCTTCTCAAAGAACTCAATAAGGTTTGTGAGGCACGACCTGCCCTTCACAAAACCATGCTGGCTATCCTTGATCACGTTATTCCTATCCAGATGTTCATAAATCTTATCCCTTACCATTCTCTCTAAGACTTTGCCCACCACTGAAGTCAGACTCACTGGCCTATAGTTACTAGGGCTATCCCTACTCCCTTTCTTGAACAAGGGGACCACATTCGCTATCCTCCAGTCCTCTGGTACTATTCCCGTTGACAATGACGACATAAAAATCCAGGCCAATGGCTCTGCTATCTCCTCCCTAGCTTCCCATAGGATCCTAGGGTAAATGCCATCAGGCCCAGGAGACTTATCTATTTTCATCCTTTCCAATACTCCCAGAACCGCTTCCCTGCATATTTCCAGGCCATCCATTCTAATCATTTGTGACTCCATATTCACATCAGCAACAGTGTCCTGTTCCTGAGTGAATACTGATGAAAAGTATTGATTTAGTGTCTCTCCAATCTCCTGTGCCTCCACACACAACTTCCCACTACTATCCTTGACTGGACCGATACCTACCCTAGTCATCCTTTTATTCCTGATATACCTATAGAAAGCCTTTGGGTTTTCCCTAATCCTACCAGCTAAAGACTTTTCATGTCCCCTTCTCGCTTCTCTTAGCTCTCTCTTTAGATCCTTCCTGGCTACCTTATAACTCTCTATCACCCCAACTGAACCTTCACGCCTCATCTTTACATATGCCGCCTTCTTCCCTTTCACAAGGGATTCCAATTCCTTACTAAACCACGGCTGCCTCACAAGGCCCTTTACACCATGCCTGACTGGTACATACTTATCGAGGACACGTAGTAGCTGCTCCTTGAACAATCCCCACATCTCATTAGTGTTCTTCTCTTGAAGCCTGTTTTTCCAATCCACACATCCTAAGTCATGCTTCACTGCATCATAATTTCCCTGCCCCCAGCTATAACTCTTGCCCTGCGGCGCACACTTATCCCTCTCCATCACTAAAGTAAAAGTCACCGAGTTGTGGTCACTGTCCCCGAAGTGCTCACCTACCTCCAAGTCTAACACCTGGCCTGGTTCATTACCTAGAACCAAATCCAGTATAGCCTCACCTCTTGTTGGCCTGTCTACATATTGTGTCAGGAAACCCTCCTGCACACATTGGACAAACAGCGACCCATCTAATGAACTCGAGCTATAGCTCTCCCAGTCAATATCTGGGAAGTTAAAGTCCCCCATAACAACCACCCTGCTACCTTCACTCTTTTCCTGAATCATCCTCGCAATATTATCCTCTACTTCTCTAGGACTATTAGGAGGCCTGTAGAAAACACCTAACAGGGTGACCTCACCTTTCCTATTTCTAACCTCAGCCCAAACTACCTCAGATGGCAAGTCCTCTTCCATCGTCCATTCCACTGCTGTAATACTATCTTTGACAAGTAATGCCACACCTCCCCCTTTTTTACCCCCATGTCTGATCCTACTAAAACATTTAAACCCTGGAACCTGCAACAGCCATTCTTGTCCCTGTTCCACCCACGTCTCTGTAATGGCCACAACATCGAAGTCCCAGGTACCAACCCACGCTGCAAGTTCACCTACCTTATTTCTTATACTTCTGGCATTGAAGTATACACACTTCAATCCACCCTTCTGTTTACAGGCACCCTCCTTCGAGATCGCTGCATTATTCATAACCTCCCTACACTCAAGGTCCTGTACCCTAAAGCTACAGTCCAGGTTCCCATGCCCCGGCGGAGTTAGTTTAAACCCTCCCAAAGAGCACTAGCAAACCTCCCCCCAAGGATACTGGTGCCCCTCAGGTTCAGGTGTAGACCATCCTTTTTATAGAGGTCCCACCTTCCCCAGAAAGAACCCCAGTTGTCCAGAAACCGGAATCCCTCCCTCCTGCACCATCCCTGTAGCCACGCATTTAACTGCTCTCTCTCCCTATTCCTCGACTCTCTATCACGTGGCACGGTAACAAACCAGAGACTACAACTCTGTTTCTTCTAACTCTGAGCTTCCAACCTAGCTCCCTGAAAGCCTGTCTGACATCCTCACCCCTCTTCCTACCTATATCGTTGGTGCCAACGTGGACCACGATCTGGGGCTGCTCCCCCTCCCCCTTAAGGACCCGGAAAACACGATCAGCGACATCACGTACCCTTTGTTAGATCCATAGCAATAATCAAATCCATCAATATTGAAATTTCTAATTTCTTTCTGAAAACATTGAAACCTGGCAATTGAGTCAGTTTTTAGAAATCTGTAGCTCCTGTTTTAACTCACTTGCACAATAATTTCCCATACTGTGAATCTGAATATGTTCCATATGGTGAACAGACAGCCGTTAAACCAACTTGTAAAGGCTGCAGAGCTAGACTCTGGAATATATAGTGAATGATATTTCAATAGCTGCTTTTGAGCAGCAGAACAGAGAAATGGAAAATGGATTTGTAAGCAAGAACTGGAACACACACTTTGTCTGCCCCTACTTCTCTCTCATCGTCTTGGAATACAGTACTTGCTGAAATGGGAAATTGTGAAAAGAACCATTCATTGAATACTCAGAAAGAAAACTACAGATTTTGCCACTGAAGATATGTACCAATAATAAAAAAAAACGTGTTCTCCATTTAAAAGAAAAACAAACAATTCTAGAACTCAATTTTAAACTGCATAGCCTTCATTTTTCCTGTTTGTACCAGGTACTCTCTCTTTAAAACATGTTACCGGTATTAGTTGTTACGTTTTCATTATTTTTCTCAGAATTAGTGGGTAACAAAATTATTTTCTTTCATTTAAAGGAAACATTATAATTGGCTGCTTCATTTTAATCGGGCAAAGAATATTTTGTAATTGGCACGTGATATAACTGCATGCTTAAAAATAAATAACCACTGACTGAAAGTGGTTTAAAAAGAGGGGAGTTAGCTCCTTCTCCTCACTTGGACAGTCTTGATCCTGTGGCCAGTAGTACCTGTTATCCAACTCTCAAGAAATCACAGTAAACAAGATAGTAACTTGAAAAATAGGCTGTTGACATATAAGAGTAGCTGAACACTGTGACAGTATGTATTTGTAGCATATCATGAGTCCTAACATATTACCAGGTTATACATAGCTCATGAAATTAATTCTGGGAAATATACATGCAATGGACTAAACAGAGCCTTTCAACTAGAACTCGCTCTGCCAATCATTCATGATGCAGCAGTCTAACATCATTGTTGGTGTCTCCTTTAAATACATTCTAGAATGGTTACAAAAAACATAACTTGCTTTAGGTATGGCAGCATCCATGGAGAGAAAATAGCACTAACATTTTAAATCCGGTGACTCTGTTCTGAAGAGTCACCGGACTTTCAGCATTACCTTCATTTTCTCTCTGCAGACGCTGAGGTTCTCCATAATTCTCTGTACTAGTTTCAGATCTCCAGCACCTGCTGTTCTTTGTCTTATTCTCGAACTGTTCTTCAGCCTCAATGCTTTGTGTTCTGCCACACTTTCTTGTCAACTTCTTCCGCCTGCCCTAATGCAGTGTTTCAAGCAACACTTGAGTAGGAGACAATTAGGGTCGAAAGAAGGCAATGGTTTCATTCTACCAGATGCATACAAGACAATAGCTCGAGACAGATTGCTTATCGAACAAAGGTTTCTTTATGTTCTTATATACTTTCCAGTATAACATTTGTCACATGACCACAAATGGTATGGGACAATGACAGTATCAATGTCTCAATAAAATGCTCAATCAGTTCCCAGTTGCCTTCCATTGTAGGTTAATCAAGCTCTAGCTGGGCTTATGTCCAGTGACCATGAAATGTCCAGTGAAAATGAAAACAAATTCTCACTGACAGCAATTATCTGTAAGGTTAATGAGTTTCTACTTTTTTCAACATTATCATTATATCTCTTGGTGTAGCTGAAAGTTCTGAATTAAGCTTACGTTCAATGTGTTTTAGTTTAATCCTTAAAACCCCAAAGTTGGCCTACACCACCCTCACGGTCTATTTTAAACTCTTCTTTAAATCTCATTGCACAATTAATTTCAGTTAAGAGAAAGTGTGGTCTGCAGATGCTGGAGATTAGAGCTGAAAAATGTGTTGCTGGAAAAGCACAGCAGGTCAGGCAGCATCCAAGGAGCAGGAGATTCCTGAAGAAGGGCTTATGCCCGAAACATCGATCCTCCTGCTCCTTGGATGCTGCCTGACATGCTGCGTTTTTCCAGCAACACGTTTTTCAGCTCAATTAATTTCAGTACATAATGAGCATCTGCAGATCCCCCGATCTCTCCAGTTGCATTAAGTTCTCTTCAAGTTCATTTTCACAATCATTCATGGTCCGGCACCCAGGGCTCTTTGTGAATGATCTTATCTCTGTACTAAAAAAAGTCTCTTTCTCTCTGGCATTCAGAACATTTTGGGTTTTCTTATCAGTACTCCATCTCTGCAACTCTGCCCCTCTTCACCCACTGATTGCAATCATTCTCTATCTCTCATTCAAAATGCTTTTTTGAATTTCCTTTTAGCTATGAGCTAGTGAGGGTAGGAATAGAAGGATAGAATAGATGAATGCATGGCTGAGGAGCTGGTGTATGGGAGAAGGATTCTCATTTTTGGATCATTGGAATCTCTTTTGGGGTAGAAGTGACCTGTACAAGAAGGATGGATTGCACCTGAATTGGAAGGAGACTAAGGTACTGGCAGGGAGAGTTACTCCAGCTGCTTGGGAGGATTTAAACTTGTAAGGGTTGGGTGGGGTGGGTAGCGGTGGGATCCAGGGAGACAGTGAGGAAAGAGATCAATCTGAGACTGGTACAGTTGGGAAAGGGAACGAGTCAAACAGTCAGGGCAGGCAGGAACAAAGCAAAGAACAAAATAGGACTGATAAATTAAACTACATTTATTTCAATGCAACATTCAATGCAAGGGGCCTAACAGGGAAGGCAGATGAACTCAGGGAATGGTTAGGAATGTGGGATTGGGATATCATAGCAATTACAGAGGCATGGCTCAGGGATGGACAGGACTGGCAGCTTAATGTTCCAGGATACAAATGCTATAGGAAGGATAGAAAGGGAGGCAAGGGGGTGCTAGCATCTTTGACAAGGGATAGCATTACAGCTGTACTTAGGAAGGATATTCCTGGGAAAGCTTTTTGGGTGGAACTGAGCAATAGGAAAGGGATGATTGTGTTATTGGGATTGCATTGTAGACACCCCCAGCAGTCAGCGGGAAACTGAGAAACAATTTTGTAAGGAAATCTCAGTTATCTGTTAGAATGATAGCATGGTTATGGTAGGGAATTTTAACTTTCCAAACATAGATGGGGACTGCCATAGTGTTAAGGGTTTAGGTGGAGAGGAATTTGTCAAGTGCGTACAAGAAAGTTTTCTGATTCAGAATGTGGATGTACCTACTAGAGAAGGTGCAAAACTTGACCTACTCTTGGGAAATAAGGCAGGGCAAGGTGACTGAGGTGTCAGTGGTGGAGCACTTTGGGGCCAGCAACCATAATTCTATTAGTTATAAAGAAGTGATGGAAAAGGATAGACTGGATCTAACAGTTGAAGTTCTAAATTAGAGAAGGCCAATTTTGAGGGTATTAGGCAAGAACTTTCAGCAATTGTTCTCAAGCTATTGTGTGGGAGCAGATGTCCAAAGGTAAAGGCTTGACTAGAAAATGGGAAGCCTTCAAAAATGAGATAATGAAGTCCAGAGACAATATATTCCTATTAGGTGAAAGGAAAGGCTCGTAGATGTAAACAATGGTGGATGACTACGGAAATTGATGTTTTGGTAAAGAAAAAGAAGGAAGCATGTGTCAGATATAGACAGGAGAGATTGAATGAATCCTTAGAAGTGTATAAAGGCAATAAGAGTATACTTAAGAAGGAAATCAGAAGGGCAAAAGGGGGACATGAGATAGCTTTGGCATGTAAGGTTAAGGAGAATCCGACGGCATTCGATAAATACATTAAGGACAAAAGGATAACTAGGGAGAGAATAGGACCCCTCAAAGATCAGCAATGTAGCCTATGTGTGGAACTGTAAGAGATGGAGAGATTCTAAATGTGTGCTTTGCATCAGTGTTTGCTGTAGAGAAGGACATGTAAGATATAGAATGTGGGGAAATAGATGGTGACATCTTGAAAAATGTCCATATTATAGATCAAGAAGTGCTGGTTGTCTTAAAATGCATTAAGGTGGATAAATCCCCAGGACCTGATCAGGCATATCCTAGAACTCTGTGCAAAGCTAGAGAAGTGATTGCTGGGCCTCTTACTGAGATAGTTGTGTCATCGATTGTCACAGGTGAGAAGCCAGAAGGTTGGCTAACGTGGTGATACTATTTAAGAAAGGTGGTTAGGAAAAGTCAGGGAACTACAGACCAGTGAGCCGACATCAGTGGTGGGCAAGTTGTTGAAGGGAATATTGAGGGAAAGGATTTACATGTATTTGGAAGGGCAAGGACTGATTAGAAATTGTCAACCTGGCTTTGTGCAAAGGAAATCACGTCTCACAAACTTGACTGAGGTTTTTGAAGAAGTAATGAAGAGGATTGATGAGTGCAGAGCGGTGGATATGTTCTACATGGACTTCAGTAAAGTGTTCGACAAGATTCCTCATGCTAGGCTGGTTAGCAAGGTTAGATCTCGTGGAATACAGGGAGAACTAACCATTTGGATACAAGACCAATCAGGTCATGTGACAGTACCAATTTAATGCCACAAATTATCAAAGACACAAAATAAAAATACGCAACTTAATATGACTTGAAAAGATAAATAAATAAATCATATTCTAATATTTGTATTCCACTTCAAAAACTAACTTGATGTTTGTTGCTGTTGTTACAATTTTGTCTTCCCCACCGACAGAGTGTTTGCTGAATATTCTTCCATTCCCACCTTAAAATATTGTTTGTTACTTACATGACTGTGAAAAAGAGTTTTGATAAAAGTTGTCACTCTTGTTAACCATGCAAGTTGTCATCATTCCAATTTGTCCTATTGATGGATTATAAGAGGACGGTGCCATATGATCAAAATACTATAATAAAAGCAAAATAACTGTACTGCAGATGCTGTAAATCTGAAACAGAACACTGGAGAAGCTCAGCAGACCTGGCAGCACCTGTGGAGAAACAAAAGCAGAGAGTTTCTGAAGAAGAGCCACACCAGACTTGAAACATTTGTTTTCCTCCACAGATTTCCACCACATCTTATCCCACGCCATACCTGGAACAACTCGCCCCTCAGTAGGGATCTGCTGGAATACCAGCATCCCTTGCAACTTTAAAAAGCTGTTGTACACCAGGCGAGCACCAAAGCTGACCTGCAAAGTTCCTGACATTTACCCTGGGCATGGCACACTGGGGAAATTAGCACCCCACCTTGTTGGCAGGCTCTCAGAGCACCATGGGAATGAGCCAATGCAGGAGTTCCTCCAGCAATAGAAGTCACAGCACAAGACAATGCCAGCCTTTTCCAAGGTTACCACCAGAGTTAAAACAATCTCAGCTGTTTGGAGGAAAGGACAATACTGCAGCAAAGTCAAAATCTTTCTCCACTCCACCATGATGCATGCCACCACCTTTTCTCCAATACTTAAACCTCCCTCTCTCTCTGCACCACCGTATTCACCTTCCACCAAGGCTCTTACTCTTATCACCCTCACCATTGTGTGCAACATCTTCCCCCTTCTCTGTTACTCTCCCCAAACCCAAAGAGGAGTAATCCTGCAAGTCTTCTCTGTTATCTCCTCCCTCACTTGGGACACCTCTCCACCTTAACCAATTGCTGTGCCATCCATTTTCATCTTCCATAATACCTGACACTGTCTCTTATTCCAGGAGGAAACCAGCCCATGATAGAGCAGAAAAGTCAGGATGGGTGATGAGCTGCCAACAATTCACCCCTTATGGAGGGAGAGAGTCCTGACCTTGACTGCGTAGGGTAGGGCCTGAATTGATATTGGTGTTTGGTCTTGACCTACTGCGCCAGACCCTCAGGTGAAGGACATCACCGTTGATTTGATTAGAGTATGCCGACAATATGACAAGTTTCCTGGTTTCATGCCTGCGTTAAACCTCTCAACAAGACATGCGAGCCTGGTATCACTAACTAAGAATGCAAACTGCACAAAGGCAAGACAAGGTAATAACAGGCAGAGATGCTGCAAACATCCAAGTAGGCTCAGAGTGAACCAGCACAATGATAGCAAACAAAGAGCCCAGAGTTACAGCTTGATTCAGTCCATGAGAGCAAAGAGTCCTTGTTGTGGCTTTCCAACAATAACTGTTGGTGCAGTCTGCAATACAGCGTTGAAGTGCAGAAGTGCAGAGGTGCATCGTAAACGGGATAAGTCAGTCATTCCCAGCAAGTGGCAAAAAAAACCTCAGTCTCCTTGGTGAACTTCCCAATGTCTGGTTTGTTTGGTGGGATGGTGCTATATAAATTCCACCATTGCATATGTCATTTTTAAGGAAAGTTGCTGTAAGCTTGGATTTCTCATAGAAACATAGAATCCCCACAATGTGGAAACAGGCTCTTCAGCCCTATAAGTCCACACCGACCCTCCAAACAGTAACCCACCCAGACCCATTCCACTACATTATGCATCTAACCTAAACATCCCTAAACACTCTGAACAACTTTCGTATGGCCAATTCACCTATTCTGCATTCTTTGGACTGTGGGAGAAAACCAGAGCACCCAAACGAAACCCACTGAGACACAGGGAGACTGTCTGTGTGGAGGTGCACAGTCTCCCAAAGCTGGAATCAAACCTGGGTCCCTGGTGCTGTGAGGCAGCAGTGCTAACCACTGAGCCACTGTGGCACCACCTTCTTATCTTTCTAAACCCTGACACAGTTCACTCTGAAAGATAGCATTGACTGAAACCATTGAACATTTCTGCCTTTCAGGGTTGGAAAGACAAGGTTCTTTTGAAAATATTACATGGGCATTGGTAGCCCGTCCTTCCCAGCTGCCCCCAGTCAAGCTTTCCACACCAGGGGTGGTAGAGACAGCACCAGTATTCAGTGTATTTAAAGAGGTAATCCAGTTAGAGCTACTGTGGTCTAACTGGATTAAAATGACACTGAAAATATGACATGAAAATGTTCTCCCTCGACCCCACCCAATGTTGCCCTCTGCGTGTGTGACTTACTACAGAACTGAAACAAGATTTCACACGATTATCTGGAGCTAGCAACTAATTGGTTTTTCAGTGTCTGAAGTTAATAATTAACTTGCAAGTAGTTTTGTAACCATGGCAATTTCTTTTAAGTGAAAAAAGTTGTTGAAGAATAGATGTTGGCTCAGTGCTTTTGTACCCGAATGGAATTTTGTTCATTGTAGAGAGGGTTTGCAATCCAGCATGGTGAATAATGGAGTCTCAGAAAGGTTTGTTAGAAATCTGTTTTGTTTTAAGTTTAAAGGGAAACACTTATAGCTGAGAGAAAGACCTTTTGGTTTAACATTTAAATTTGGGGGTGGAACAGGATGGCTCTATAGGGAAGTGCTCTCGAGAAGAGGACATGTAGTGAATTCGGTCCTTAAGGTAGGGGGTCAATGTTAGTTCCAGACCAGTTAAAACCCAGAAGTAGCTATTTAATCTGATCATGTTGAAGCTTAAATCTGTGGCATTTCGAGCAGGAAAACACTATTTGCAATTCCAGTTTAAAAGTTGAAGTCATAAGTGATTTAAACCTATCAAAGGTGTTAGATACAGTGATTCTGTGGTTTTATGAGTACTGTTTTGGGTACTGTACCAGGACTGGTGTTTTCGGGGCTATACTAAAGTGTTCCTGGTATTTTTACTCCCTCAAATTGGCCTGCAAGGGCCAGTCACTCCTTCTCACCATCTTCGTATTTAAGTGTTAGGACAGAAAGTCTATGGATTGTCTACTTGACTTACCAATTAAGACCCTGCAGTGGAAAGTTAATGGCAACTTAAGAACCTCAATCTCTCACCGCCAGTAAGCAAGAAAAGTCACTAATATTCCAACTGGGAAACTCTGGCAACCTGCCTCCAAGGTGGGAGCAGGCCTCCAAGTGTCCCAATCTGAGGAAAATCAGAGGCACAGACGTCTTCTGAAAGCCACCCCTTGCCTCAAAACACCTTCCCCTCCCAACTTAATCTACCCTGCATGAAGGAAACATGACATACTGGGTCCCTCAATGAGAAGCTCCTTGACCGGCAGTTTTGAGGACCCAGAAACTGCCTATCTCCGATTGGCCGGTAGCTTCTGACAACCCTGGTCACTAATGTCAAGGTCTGTGATAGGGCAAGGCACTCACCCTCACTCTGAATGAGCTCATCGGCAGGCAATCGGGTGAGGACTCTCAACAGAGGGAGTTATCACAGCCTTGGTGGGATTAGTGAACTGAAAAATCAAGTCGCATGATTTCACCAGTCATTTAATGTGTAAGATATGAATTATTCAAATCTCGCGGACAGTTAATTCCTGACATTGATACGAAGAACTAGAAGCTGCACCAGGTTTCAATGAACATAAAAGCAAAGAAAAGAAAACTATAACAAACTTATCCTTTAGCATTTGGCAAAACAAATAATTAGCAATACGCAATCTTAAATTATATTCCCTTTAAATCCAAAGATACCCACATTGATTCATATATAGGCTGATAGCACTGATGAAATAGGCAGTCTTTATTTTAAAGAATATGGTGGGTAAAATATAAAGGGAAAAAAAAACCACAAACGTCTGTAGTTCAAAACCAAAAGGGGTGGAATGAGATGACTTCCTCAGTTTCAATTTTGGCAGTTACATCATGTTGTTGCACAGGAAGAGGCAGAAAGAATCCACTCTACACCCCCCCCCCCCCCCCGACAAAATCTAAGGGAAAGCTTTGCCAATGTTTTTGGCTATGTTAGAAAACTATTAACATATCAATCACAACACTACTATTAATATATCAATCACAAGACTACCATAAATACACTTTATTTGCTTATAAGAACACAATAATTGCATCAAATGAGGGGAAACAACATTACGGTGTCTTGGTAGCTTGAACTAGAGAATGCTCATATGGTAGTTTGACTTCAATTAAAATGTGGAATTTAAAAGCCTACATGAAACTGTTATGAAATTACAATTTGCTCACGTATTTATGTTTGAAAAGGAAAGAAACCTGCCATCTTTACCTAATCTGTCCTACACCAAAACAAAAACAGAAATTGCTGGATAATCTGAGCAGGTCTGGCAGCATCTGTGGAAAGGAAGTAAAGAATTCAGACTTTGACTCCAGTGATTTCGACTTCTTCAGAGGTTTATCGCACTTCCCTTCCACAGGTGCTGCCAGACCTGCTCAGTTTCTCCTGCAATCTGTGTATTTGTTTCAAATCTTTTATTTTACTGCCCCACCCTAGATGTCCCACACCTCTCAGGTGTAGAAATGCAGTCGGGGATGGGCAATAGCTACAATGTTGGGAGTAAGGCGAATTCAAAAAAAAGTTGAAGAACTGAGAGACTCCACTTTGAGTCCCCGAGAGAAGCAGTCAAGGCAAACATCAAAGGTTCAGAAGTGGGGTGGGGAGGAGAGACAGAGATAATGACAATGACAGAAACAGAGACAGAGATAGAGAAATTATTGTATTCTGGAGAATCTGGACGATTCACTGATGCTAGAGTTCCCAAAAAGCAATGGCTTACCAGATAAGTTACATTTTAATCTGATACCGGATTGAGCCAGACCTGCTAAACATGCACGAGCAGCATGTCAGACATTTTTCACTGCTTAACGTGGATCAGAAAATTCAGTCCAAGATAGTTAATTGGGTCAAGTCTGCATTGGTGTCCTACACTGATCAGATTTGTACTATACTTGGCATAAAGATCTTGCTTAGCCATGCAGTACTCAGGATGATGCCTACATACTATACAAGGGAGTAGAAAGCTGCCTCATTAAGTTGAGCGTGAGAAGCTAATTGACAGAATATCTCACACATACACAATGGATGTGCCCATATAATGGAGTTAGAGCAAAAAGTCTGCATTGATGTTCAGCACAAACATTACTAGCCCAGATTCAATTCAATAAGTAGGATTCAAAAAAAAATTCTGATCAACTTTGGAATCAGGCAGGATTGTCCTCTCCTCCCCAGCTTGTTCATGTGCTGTTTCAAACTTTAAAAAATAAAAAAAAGTAAAGCTCCCTTTATTCTTTTAAATTGAAAAGCCAGGTTTCATTGATGCTGTCCCCATCAAATACTCCCAGGACAAGGACAGCACAGGGTTTGATACAGAGTAAAGCTCTTTCTACTCTTTTAAACTAAAAGTAACTAAATTACAGACCAGTGAGCCTTATGTCTGTTGTAGGATAAGTTTTGGAAATAATTAAAAGAGATAGGATTTATAATCATCTAGTAAGCAACAATTTGATTGGAGATAGTCAACATAGTTTTGTCAAGGGCAGGTTATGTCTCACAAACCTCATGCATTTTTTGAGAAGGTGATCAAGCATGTGCATGAGGTAGGGCAGTTGACGTGGTGTCCATGGACTTCAGTAAAGCCTTTGATAAGGTTCTGCATGATAGGCTTGTGGAGAAAATGCGGAGGCATGAGATTGAGTGTGATTTAGCAGCTTGGATTAGAAACTGGCTTTCTGTAAGAAGGCAGTGATTGGTGGTTGATGGAAAATATTGTGCCTGGAGTCCAGTTACTAGTGGTGTGCCACTGATCTGTTTTGGGATTACTGCTGTTTATCATTTTTATAAATGACTTGGACACAGGTGTAGATGGATAGCTTAGTAACTTTACAGATGCCACTAAAGTTGGTGGAGTAGTGGACAATGTGGAAGGATGTCGCAGGTTGCAGGGGGACTTGGATAAACTACAGAATTGGGCTGAGAGTTGGCAGAGTTCAATGCAGATAAATGTGAGGTGCTCCACTTTGGGAAGAATAACAGGAAGGCAGAATACTGGGTCAATGGAAAGATTCTTGGTAGCGTGGATGTGCAGAGGGATCTTGGTGTCCATGTACATAGATCCCTGAAAGTTGCCACCCAGGTTGATAGTGCTGTTAAGAAGGCATTGAGTGTGTTTGGTTTTATTGGTAGAGGGATTGAGTTCCGGAGTCGTGATGTCATGCTTCAACTGTACAAAATGCTAGTGCAGCCACACTTCGAATATTGTGTGTATTTCTGGTTGCCCCATTACAGGAAGGATGTGGAAGATTGGAAAAGGTGCAGAGGAGATTTACTAAAATGTTGCCTGGTATGGAGCATTGGTCTTATGAAGAAAGGCTGAGGGATTTGGTCTGTTCTCATTGGTGAGAAGAAGGATAAGACGGGATTTAATAGAGACACACAAGATGATCAGAGGATTAGATAGGGTGGACAGTGAGAGTCTTTTTCCTAGGATGGTGACGTCTGCTTGTATGAGGGGCCATAGCGGCAAATTGAGAGGTAATTGATTTAAGACAGATGTCAGAGGCAGGTTCTTTACTCAGAAAGTGGTAATAACTTGGAATGTCCTGCCTGCCAGTGTAGTTAAATCAGCCACATTAGCGGCTTTTAACAGTCCCTGGATAAGCATTGGATGATAGAATAGTGTAGGGGGGACGGGCTTAGATTAGTTCAGAGGTCAGCACAACATCGAAGGCTGAAGGGCTTGTTCTGCACTGTATTGTTCTATGTTCTATGTCTATGTTCTAATATAAATGGTTAAACAGCCCCTGATGAGTCTCTGTAACTAAAATACAAACTAACAGTGAACAAAAACTCATTTAAGGAAATGGCACCTACTAAAATCAACATTACACCATCTGAGGTGACAACGCACTCCAGCCCATGTAGTACCCATCACTTGCAAAAGGTCTGTTGTTTTGAACTTTTTAAACAGAGTCCATCTGGAGTGATGTAGGTTTAAGTAATGGAGGTACACAGGTCAAAGCCTCCTTTTACATTGACAATGTAGATTTTTTAAAAATTACTTACAGTGTGGAAACAGGCCCTTCGGCCCAACAGATCCACACCGACCCACCGAAGCGCAACCCACCCACACCCCTAACCTAACACTACGGGCAATTTAGCATGGCCAATTCACCTGACCTGCACATCTTTGGACTGTGGGAGGAAGCTGGAGCACCTGGAGGAAACCCATGCAGACACAGGAAGAACATGCAAACTCCACACAGTCAGTCACCTGAGGTGGGAATTGAACCCGGGTCTCTGGCGCTGTGAGGCAGCAGTGCTAACCACTGTGCCACCGTGCCGCCCACTGTAACTGTGTTTTATTTTGATTCACAATCAGTGAACAGCCTAATAAGCATGCATGACCTTGGAAGCCAAAATATTTGTGCCAAGAGTGAGATCACATTCTTTAGGAACTCAGCTGATCAATCCTGTGGC
The DNA here is from genome assembly GCF_020745735.1 of Hemiscyllium ocellatum. NCBI lineage: Eukaryota > Metazoa > Chordata > Chondrichthyes > Orectolobiformes > Hemiscylliidae > Hemiscyllium > Hemiscyllium ocellatum. Next base: position 23,920,209 of record NC_083422.1, read on the forward strand.
CCTTCCACTATCAAAAGTAGAAGGGACTAGTAACAAATAAGAGAATGAGTATGCCAGCATGTAAAAAAATCAGCAACTCAGCATCTGGGAGCAATGATCTCACTCCAATGCATGCAGGAACCTGGTCTTCAGGTATGAGGCACCCTCAGTGTTGCCATCTGTCCCATACTCTGTCACAACACCGAAACAATCACCCAAGCAATCTCCCATTTCGTCTGTTGATCAAAAGTGAACAGTGCCATTTATGGGCACATTATTTAGATTGTGAGATTAGCAGGAAAGAAAATGTACCCAACATCATAGTGTCCTGATGGTGACTTATGCCTGCGCTGGGATCAAGCTGTGCATGGACCCTTGGTACACAAAACCAATTTTCACTAGAGTGTTGCTGGTGAGGTGAAAATGCCGGAATTTGCCAGAAATGCAAGTCCTCCTCCTGACTCTGGGTGTTGGCATGGAGTGGGACTGGGACAAGACAGGGTTCATGCATGGTTCCCAGAGGGAGCTGGCCATTTTAAACAATGAACTGCCTTCAAAAAAGTTATATGTTGGAATCACCAGTGTCTTGAACTAGGATTGTGAAGATTATAGCAGGTTAAGCAGGCCTATTCTCAGTTCATTTCACTGAGATAGCTAGTTGATCCTTTGGAGAGCTAAGATACCCTAACAAATATGATGTCAGGACATCTTAGGGGTTGGTATTGAAGGATCCTTTGATTGGATGGTCTGTGCGAAATGTACCTATGGAGATAATGAAACATGGAGAACATTATGTGTAATTGCTGCATAAATCCATGGAACTGTCCACCTTGTAAAGTGTATGCATCTCAAAACGTGGGTGTTACCATTGCCCAGAAACTGAATTAGACCAACCATATACACACATGGCTACAAGTCAGAGGCTAGGAAGTCTGTGGAGTGTACCTCATTGACACTTGAAAATCAGTCCACCAGGTACAGGACAAATAATTGAATATTATCCACTTGCCTGCAAGTCCATTAGCACTCAAGAAGTTCAACAACCATTTATGACAAAGCAGCCTGCTTAATGGCAGCCCTACACCTTAAATAATCATTCCCTCCACCACTAGTGTCAGCAATGCGTATCATGACCAAAGGTTCTTTATAGACAAAAAAATCCAAATCCCTGATCAGACAAGCAGATACGTGAGACCTATATTGCCATAACTTCACTGTCACTAAAGCAAAATTCAGAAACATTCCTTCCCAAGAACACTGTGTATACCCACACATGAACTACATAGGGAACGTATGAATATTGGAATTAGGAGAGGGAGTTGGTAATGCAGCCCTTCAAGTCCACTCTGCCATTTAACAAGGTCATGACTGATCTTATGCTGGTCTCACCTCCACTTTCCTGCTTGCTCCCTTCAGCTCACTTTTCATCAGAACCACAGAACTGTTCAAGCAGTTCACCTTCTGAAGAGCCATTAAGGATCTGCTATAAATAGCCCAGACACTGACACCCTGTAACTGAATAAAAGAAATTATGAATGATAATTTTTTTTGTCAATAGTGTAGCTTGCAATACAGAAAATTTAATAAATAGGTCTTTTTTTTCTCATGTGTGCATGGGTACTTGTAGATCTTTTTTGCTAATTCGTAGGACTTGGGCAGCTATAGTATGTAAAGTGACTGGAAATTAAAGCTTCCTCAGTCTATCTATTCAACAATGAGCATTGCAAATTTTGTCTGCAACTGTAAACATAGGGACTACAGTATTTTAAAAAAACGGATTGGTTTTGCACTTAATATAAACTCAATTTTGAACAGTCATACAATTCACTTTTACAAATTTTACAAATAAAAATATATTTTTGGAAAATAAACTTGGTCAGCAACACCCACATCCTATGAATACGTTAAAAAAATACAATATTTCACTGTTCAGCCAGTTTTGAGGTCAGTTTGCGCTTTGTGTTGCAGTGGTAATTTTCTTGAGCTATAATTCCTGACAGAGTCTGAACATTCACACATGTGCAAATCACTATCAATGTTGGTGGCATCAAACAAAAGGTTCCTGATATTGTTTGTACAGGATCATGTATTTTATATTTCCCAGCTTCCTTCCCCACTCTACTGCCTAAGCATTTCCTTAATGCCACATCTCTTCTCAAATTGTGTATTCCTTAGTTAATTTCTCTTTAAAAAAACAACAAAAAACAACTCCCAGCTCACTAGCAGTGAAAATTAGCAGTCTTTGCATGACTCATACACCAAAGGGTGGACCCTCCTAACCTTCAGTGGGTACTATTGCACTGATTACAGAGCTAAGAAAAGGAAATTCATTGTGTGAGGACTCACAGGAATAGGACAATTAGTTGGCTCTTTTCTAGAAATCTGTAATATATATTGTCACTTGCACACTTTTCTTTTACCTTTCCAAGCAAATGGAATGTTGGCAATTTACACCTTTATATGTATCCTTTCCAGCTGTTAGATTACATTAGAGTCCCTACAGTGTAGAAACAGACCATTTTTCCCAATCAGTCCACACCGACCCTCCGAAGAGTAACCTACCCAGACCCATTCCTGTCTGAGCAATGCATCCGACACTATGGGCAATTTAGCATGGCTAAACCACTTGACCTGCACATCTTAGGACTGTGGGAGGAAACGGAGCACCTGGAGGAACCCACACAGACGTGGGGAGAACGTGCGAACTCTACACAGACAGTCACCCAAGGCTAGAATCGAACCCGGGTCTGTGGTGTGGAGAAACTGTAGTGCTAACCACTGAGCCGCTGTGCTGCCCCGATAAGTTAAATAAGCAGAAACTCTCATCTCACTTCAGGTTTCCCTGCAAATTTTGCAACTGAGCCATCTGACACCATGGCAAAAATAATCTGCAGTATTCTCGATTCTCGTCTATATTTCACGATTTTCTGATGTGCAATTCTGCATATTTCATGCTCTAAAACAAAGTGTCCATGCTAAATGTGTTTGTTTTGTCAACGTTGTGCTGCATTCCATCAAATCATTACTGAAGATCGTAGGTGGATCTTATTGAAGCATTGAAGGTGTCATGTCTAGCGAGAGAACCAGCAAGAGATCTGCACTGCCTTGTACAAGGAAGGTCTATCAAACCACACACTAATCAGGCAAAAGCGAAGCCGCTGCTGGGTCGTCCCCCAGAATCAAGGCTCCAGGGGCTGAAGTCATGCCCAGCAGAACTTGTGACCATTCAGAGCTCAGTAGCTCCTCTGCTCAATTGTAGAAAAGGTCTTGGCTGCTAGCACCCAGGAGTTCCAGGGTCATGGAAATCTGAGGAATTGTGTCCAGGGCAGGCTGGATAAGTTCTCGGGTGGGATTGGAGGGGAGTGGTGCCAAGAGTTTGGCTTCAATAGGGTGGTCTACCATGTTTATGTTGTTACCTCCAATAAAAAAAAGTGTGGATATTGGAGTATTGAAGATTCCAACAGATACTTATTACAATTGTTTACTATGTACCAACATTGTACTCCCTCAAGCAGGCAAGCATCTGGGCTAACATTAAATAACTATGTTACAAAACAGGTGCATGCTTCCAGGAAAGGGCCATGCATTACATGATTGGAGGTAAGGTGGAGTACAAGATCCTAATAGCCTCAGGTCACGTGCCAGGGACAATATCACGGACATCTTGTTACAGGGACAATATCATGAGCATCCCTCTTAAAAGCTAGATTGACATCCTGACCACGAGACATTATATCATGAGCCCCAGATGAAGGGCTTATGCCCGAAATGTCGAATTTCCTGTTGGATGAAGGGCTTATGCCCGAAACGTCGAATTTCCTGTTCCTTGGATGCTGCCTGACCTGCTGTGCTTTAACCAGCAACACATTTTCAGCACGAGACATTATACAATGGAAAGATTGGAAGCGAGGGCTAGAGGAATGGCTCCTAACAGGTAAACTTCCCCCATGCCTGATTTCCAGTCTGTAGTTCAGACACTGACTGCCTTTGACTGTTGCAAGCTCTTCTCCTCTGGGGTGACTAATTGCCTACAGAATAGCACGATTAGGAATGCTGCATGGACCAGACCTCCCTGCAAGGGAGTTAAAATGTTTCTTCTTTTTGAAACAGCGCTGTTTAGATATATAATGATACACCTCTCTGGCCATCATATCCTGAGGTGGCTTTTGAATCCAGAGCTAAGCCCACTGCTGCTGTGCCACAAGACCTTAGTCCCAGTAGTGGCAGGCTGAAGATGTCATGTTCACTGGCCACTTAAGGACCTCGATTTGGCAGTGGGGCAGGAAATCGAAGAGTGTGGTGCTGGAAAAGCACAGCCAGTCGGGCAGCATCTGAGGAGCAGGAGAGTTGATGTTTCGAGCAGAGGGTGTTCATCAGGAAGAGCCTGACCGGCTGTGCTTTTCCAGCACCACACGCTTCAACTCTGATCTCCAAAATCTGCAGTCTTCACTTTCTCCTAATGGGGCAGGAAGAACAAGAATAGAAATTGTTGAAGAAACCTAGCAGGTTTGGCAGGATCTGTGGAGAGAGAAAGCAGAGTTAATGTTTTGGGTCCAGTGACTCTTCTTCAGAACTGCAAGCAGGAGAGTCCTCCCTATATACCCATGCAGGACATATTTTTGGTGCAATTTGTGAATGCTACCAGCCTGTTTAATTAGGTGCCCTTCTTGCTTCCAACCTTGCTAGTTTAGAGTAGAACCCTAGTAGGCCATTCAGCCCCTCATTCTGATTATCCCAGCCTATTGCAGCAGTTAATTCCAGTCTCTACCATTTCTGTACAATAAAGTACTTCCTGATTCCAATCCTAAATAGTGCAATCCTAAATTTTCAGAACGTGTCCCTTCATTCTGGAGTAACATGGCAGAGAATTTGGCTTTCCTGCCTGTATCTGTCAAGTTTGTTTGATTTTTCAAACACCCCGATCGGATCAGCTTTTAATTTTCCATGAAATAAAAATAAAATGGAAGAAAACCCCAATCCACAAAATGAGGTTGACCTTCACAAGTGCTTAAGAAAAAGCAAAAATTGTGATTTGCAGTAACAAAATTTTCAAAAGATCTTTCTTCCCCTACTGCTTTGCCCATTTGCAGCAAATGGTCGTAATAAAGGAGATGTGCAAATTAACAGCAACGTAAAAACACTGATAATGTATACTCATGAGCAATTAAATGCAGCAACCAGACTCTGTTTTCCTTGGGAACCCAAGAATGGGAACTTAATTATGTCTTCTTGGAGTTAGTTAATTGATCAGGGAGTAAATGGCTCACCACGCACTAAAGGTGTTACTGTGGGATACTAGTCATCTACATCAGGGAGGCACCAGCTCAGTCCTGATTTAACCCAAGGTATCACTGGTATTGTGGACACTTAAGTTGGCCTCAAAATCTAGTATGGGGAAGTGTTCAGACATTGACATTGGATCAGAAAACCAGGTGAAGCTTGCTTGCAATGTGCCATGCAATCGTCCATCCAGAAGGTAACTTCCTGATTGAACGCTACAAATATAAATAATGTTTATGCATTTTCTCTTGATCAAAAGCTCACTATTTCCACAATCCTATCCAACCAATGAATATGTCAGAACATCCAAATCAAACATAAATAATACAATGGCTGTCACATCATTTGATTCAAATACACAGACTACTTTCCATCAAATATATATATATATCCTTTGTTGAATTCTCAAGCCTGAATATGAGTATAGGGCAGTTCTGTGTCTCAAATCCATGAACTAGAATACCTGTATCTTGCTAACATTTATCAAGTTGAGCTGCAGATATAGTTGGAGAAAGTGAGGGGTGCAAATGCTGGAGATCAGAGCTGAAAATGTGTTGCTGGAAAAGCGCAGCAGGTCAGGCAGCATCCAAGGAGCAGGTGAATCGACGTTTCGGGCATAAGCCCTTCTTCAAGAATGAGGAGAGTGTGCCAAGCAGGCTAAGATAAAAGGTAGGAAGGAGGGGCATTGGAAATGCGATAGGTGGAAGGAGGTTAAGGTGAGGATGAAAGGCCAGAGTCGGGGTGGGGGTGGAGAAGTCAGGAAGAAGATTGCAGGTTAGGAAGGTGGTGCTGAGTTCGAGGGTTGGGACTGAGACAAAGTGGGGGGAGGGGAAATGAGGAAACTGGAGAAATCTGAGTTCATCCCTTGTGGTTGGAGGATTCCTAGGCGGAAGATGAGGCGCTCTTCCTCCAGCCATCGTATTGCTATGGTCTACATCGCCAGACCATAGCAACACGACAGCTGGAGGAAGAGCGCCTCATCTTCCGCCTAGGAACTCTCCAACCACAAGGGATGAACTCAGATTTCTCCAGTTTCCTCATTTCCCCTCCCTCTACCTTGTGTCAGTCCCAACCCTTGAACTCAGCACCACCTTCCTAACCTGCAATCTTCTTCCTGACCTCTCCAGCCCACCCCCACTCCGGCCTATCACCCTCACCTTAACCTCCTTCCACCTATCGCATTTCCAACGCCCCTCCCCCAAGTCCCTCCTCCCTACCTTTTATCTTAACCTGCTTGGCACACTCTCCTCATTCCTAAAGAAGGGCTCATGCCTGAAACATCGATTCTCCTGCTCCTTGGATGCTGCCTGACCTGCTGCGCTTTTCCAGCAACACATTTTCAGCCCTGCAAATATAGTTGGGCAGCACAAATTAACATCAGTTTGCATGATTATTTCACCATTTGATTGTACACATATATATGTGAGAAAGAAAAATCTCTGTGAACAGAACAGCAGGAAGAATACAAGAGGGCTGACAGACTGTACTGTTCCATCGCTACCTCCACTACTTGTGTGTGTCTAAAGGCATTTTATGTTGATGTTCTGGGCAAACTGCAAAGAGGAACTGTTATTACAATTAAGATTTCAGACAAATATGCAGATCCTGGTGTGTTAAATACTGAATCTAAAACACATGCCTGAATTAATCTGATACTTTTCTCAGATTGGTGTATTTTCTTTAGTCTTTGCTTTAAATTAATACTGCAATCTACATTTTGAGATATAGATTTGGATTATCTTGGGCTATGGGTGTCTGCATATGCACTCTCCCAGAGGCTGCTTGTTCCTTCTCTAAGTCAAGGTTTCAACCCCATGTGTACTGGTGTACTTATTTACATCTGTGCATAGGAGGTTCTCAATTACAGCTCTCCAGTGCAGTGTGCATGTTCTCTTACTGGTGTCGCAGGTCACATCATCAATGACACCATAGTTTACAAGAATGTCATTATAAGACATAAATCATTTTTGACCTGTAGGTTTTTAAAAAATCCATCCCACTAAAAATATATACTGCACATTCAACACAAGTTTTGTCCAAGCAAACCCTGTGCACTGTCAGGTTGGCATTGGTCTATAGATGGGACTGAAGGTATATATTAACTTTCTTTTTGCTCCAGACAGCAGTGACTGAGTTTCACAAAAACCAGATGCCCTCCTGTGATGTGACTCGCACCTGAGCCGAGTCAATAAATAATAGTTAGTGAATCAACCACAGAGAATCAGAATCAAGCTCAATACTGCAATTTAATTGTTCACAGATGCATTCCAACAATGACAATCAGAACTGTCAACACTGACTTTAAGCCCAAACTAGCCTAGAGTCCTGAGAATTGTCACACCCTCGCTGTCAGCCTGATTAAGATCAAAGTCAAGAACAAGCGAGGATCGAATCTGAGAAGTTCCTGATCTATATTATTCCATTAAACTAGACAGAGCTGTGCACAGTATGTATTCTACTTGCATATTCTTAATTGAACATTAGTGGGCTCCCTAATGGCAGTTACAATGTTGGAGCAATTGCACCCTAGGGATTCCTCTTTTTAGATTTAACAAACATTTCTAAGAGAAACTTTCACATTGGAACTCAATTCTGTTACCAATTTTTTTTTATCCCCGGGAGTCATCAGGATTGCCTCTACTTCAGGAGAGTCTGATCACAATAGAAAACCAGCAAAACTAGCATTTATATACAACTTGCTATGCAAATTGTCTCCTGAGAAACAGGACAACAATAGAATAAAACTTACAACTATTGTTTAGTCAAATTTTCTTTGCAGAATCTAGCGAACATCAAAGGTTAATGCATCACTTTTACAATTACTAATTCAAAGTGGCAAATAATATTTGTGTGGTTCAGGCTACATTTGTTAAATTGCATTGTGTTTTCCTTCCTCCCTCTTCCAAAAAACATGAACCTTGAAATTGACTTTGTAAGAAGGAAGGATATTATGCTTCCTAACAAACATTGTCATTTTTAACATTTGCAATTTTTGCATTTTATGTCTTTCCAAACATAAGTAGCTTTTTTATTTATTGTAATCCCAAGACAATCTATTGGTGAGGGTGAGCTATATTAGTATCTTTCACAGCCTCAGAATATTTCAAAGTGCTATACTCAGTGAAAACTGCCAGCATTATCTGATGTTTATTTGTTGAAGGCTTCTGCATTCTGAGGATGTGCAGTTAAACAAGAGGCACTTAAAAAATCAGCAATGCTCAATATAGAAAGAGTCACCCTGTCCAGATGGGATCTAACTGAGGTTGCTGAGGAAAGCCAAAATGGAAATTGCACACATCCTTGCCACAAGCTTCTCCTGCTTCCTAAATAGGGAATGGTGTCAGAGGACTGGAGGATTACAAACACTTCTCTGGAGATAAAAGGAGAGATGGTAAACCTGGAAACTAGAGACCAGCATGTTGGTGGTGTGGACATATTTAGAGATCCAAATATGGGACATTAATTGACATTTGGTAAATATGAGTGTCAATAAATGCTGTCCAGCGTGGATTAAAAACTATATTGTATCTGGCAACTCATTTGAGGTATTCCTTGATTTTATAGATTTCTATGAGATCCCTCGCATTCTGAAAAATTCCAGGGAATACAATTCTAACTGATTCCATCTCTCCTCATAAATCAGTCCAACTATCCCAGAACTCAACTTGATAAACCTTGCTGCACTCTCTCTATGGCAAGAACATCCTTCCTCAGATAAGGAGATCAAAATGAACACAATATTCTAAGTGTGGTCTCACCACTGCCCTGTCTCAATTGTAGCAAGGCATTCTTGTTTGTCTACTCAAATCCTTTTGCTATGAAGGCCAACATACAGTTTGCAGCACCTGCACACTTACTTTCAACAACTGGTGCACGAGGGCACCCAGTTGTTGTTGAATATTTCCCTCTATCAATTTACAACCAAATAATATGTCTGCTTATTTTTGCTACCAAAGTGGTGTCCACTTCATTCTGCACCTGCCATGCATTTGACCACGCACTCAGCCTGTCCAAATCACTTTGCGACATCTCTGCATCCTCCTCACAGCTCACCATTCCATCAACTTTATGTCATCTGCAAATTTGGAAATGTTAAAATTAGCTCCCTCGTCTAAATCATTAACATATACTGTGAATAGTTGGGGTCCTAGTACCAAAGCCTGCAGAACCCTTCTAGTCACTGCCTGCCATTCAGAAAAGACTCATTTATTTTTACTTTTCTAACCATTCAATGGTGGTGAATTCCTTGTGCAAAATGTTGGGACCAGGGCTCTTTGTGATAAACATTTTGTGATTGAACTTGTCTTGGATGTACAGGAACATAGATTACAAAATTTCAAATCAAATCAAGAACAAAGAAAACAATAACAAACACCAGAAGAACATAGATAGGTTGCTGAAATGGATAAGTGAAAGAGACAAAATTTAAGCAGGAAAGTGTGAAGTCACACACTTTGGTGGGAAGAACGAACAAAGATAAAAACTACATAACACCATTATAAAGTAGGTTCAGAACAGTGATCTGGAAGCACAAGCATACAAATCTTTGAAGCTCGCAGGACTCATTAAGAGGTGTAATAAAAAGGGGTACATGATTGTTGGCCTTAAGCACAGTTATAAAGGGGAAAACATGGAGGTTATGATAAAATATTCACTTGCTAGGCTCTATTGTGGCCAATTCTGGACATCACACTGTTGAAGGATGGCAAGGTCTTTGCAACAATGCAAATGGAGACTTAGTCAATCTGTGCCTCAGATGAAAGGCTTCAGTGAAGAGACTGGATGGGGAAGGAAGGGCTTTATATTTTGAGCAGAGAAGTTTAAAAGTGGAAATTTGGCAGGGTTCAAAATCAAGAAGAGAGAGTCTTCATATAATAAGTAAGGTGAAACTTTACCCAACAGTGAAACGGATGGGTCCAGGAGGCATAGATAGAAAAGGGATTGAAGTATGAGTTAGCATGAGGAAAATATGATTCAATAAGTTACAACCTTGAAGGTACTGTTTGGAAAGATTACCATTGCCAAGAAAAAAGGGTTTTGCAGATAATTGCATTTCCTTAAAAAAAAACGAGAGGATACCATAGAACCAAGGCTTGGATTGGTGCAGTACAAGCTTCCTCTGCAACTCTCCCTTCTCTACTAAAGAGTGGGTTGTGAGTTTTTGTCAGAGGAAATGCCTCCAGGCTAAGGAGAATATCAAAACGGCAGGGGATTGATCATTTCAACATATCTACCCAGAATTGGTTAGAGATCATTACTAGAGGAGATTGGAGTAGTGAATCTCAGCATGGAGGATTGTAAATATATACTTGGTACAAGGTAAATAGCAGCAGGAAAATGGATGGCAAGGTAAGTATCAAAATGGAATATGTTCAGGCAATCTCTGCACGATCAGCAGTTATTTTTCTATCTGTCCTAAAATGCTTATTGACACTTGGCTTCTGTGTAAATTTTTCCCCTGTATGAACAGTCAGCAATCAGCAAGTGGTCCAACTTGGAGCAAACCTAGTCTTTATCCAGCTGGAAGCTGAACATTGCACAACACGTACACTGGATGCTGAATGTTATTTAAAAATTAGTATTGGCAGTTCTTTTTTTTTCCCTTGGGTATATTGCGAACATTCTTGACTTTGACTTGCATTAGTGAATTATATAGTACTCTTTGGAAATGGGTCAAACCTCACAACAGTATTAATTATCTTGAATTCCTAAAGTAACTATAAAAGCTACAATGTTCAGTTGATTTACTGTTTAAAAGGTATTTCTGTTGCAGAATATGTGTTATTTACCTTTGCTACAACCAGGAAGAAAACATTTCTTAAAATTGGATGGATAGATATCGCGAAGGACAGAGGTAATGTTGTGCCGAGGGCTTTGCTGGAAGCATATCCATCTCTGAAACAGAAGGTGGCAGCTTTTAAGTTCACTCCAGGACATGAAGTACAAAACATTTAGCCTGACATCAATACAGCATCAAAAAAGATTGGTGCAGCACCAGAGGATTCAACTTTCAAATGAGACAGTGGACCAATGTCTTGTCTGCCCTCGCAGCTCAAGAGGAGTGAGGGAGTGTCCTAGCTAAAATTCAATCTATCAATATCACAAAAGCAGATCATATGGTCATTATGTTTGTGGGAGCTTGCTGTATGCAAACTGGCTGTCTGCTTGTTTCCTACATAAATACTTGACCGGCTGCAAAGTACTTTGAAATGCCTGATAGGCATGAAAAGATACCATAGAGTTGCATTTATCTTTCTAACCATTTATTTTGACAAAAGTAACAATAAACATAGGAGTAAAATTCCTCTAGGCGGCAGTACAGATCACACAGAGTACGCAGATGCACCGTACATAGTCCATATCTGGGTGGCACTGTGTGAGCAAGAGATGAATTCCATCCAATTTAGAACAGTTCTTTCCCAAATACATCCAAATGTCCACCAAATTAAGCAAACTGGAGCAAGTGCTTGTCCTATTACAATGTTGCGTTTCACATTAACAACAGTAGGGCTCAGCTTTCAACAAGTCCAATCAGTGAAAATGTGAAGAACCAACTGTGGGCACTGGATCACTGCCTGCCTACCAATGCACTCTGTTTTCTAAGAGAAAGTGAGGACTGCAGATGCTGGAGATCAGAGCTGAAAATGTGTTGCTGGAAAAGCGCAGCTGGTCAGGCAGCATCCAAGAAGCAGGAGAATCAACGTTTCGGGCATCGACGTTTCGGGAATCAATGTTTCCTGAAGAAGGGCTCATGCCCGAAATGTCAATTCTCCTGCTCCTTGGATGCTGCCTGACCTGCTTTGCTTTTCCAGCAACACATTTTCAACTCTGCTTTCTAAGTCAAGAAGACAAACTGTGATTGAAAGAAACATTGGTATATCTGCCTTCATATAAGTTAACAATTTTTGCTTCTAAATATAATTCATTTGTGTCAATGAGTGTATATGGATTTTTATTCCACCATAATTCAAGTGCAATTACAAACCAAAATGGCCTCCATGTTGTAATATACAGAACTCCAGTAGATGGCATTTACTTTAAAGACTCTTGTGCCAAATTCATGACCTGTTCAATTAATTTCTTGTTACTCCAGTCAGCAAGTTAAACTCACAATCAGTCCAACTAAAACAGGTTCTTGGATGATGTTTTTCACAATGTGACGACAATCTTGGCATAATATGACATTTTCAGTCAGGCCACCCAAAAAGGAAAATTATATTTCCACTATGTTCTGGGCCATTGTCCACAAGTTTCTGTTTAATTTTAACACCAACGCTTCATTCTGAAGTACTCAGCCTTCAATAACATTTGCTGACAGATTTACATCCATATTTTCTCTGATGCAGCTTCCTCAAGAATTTTGTTCTTTCATCATTTCCTTCCCTTAACCCATCCAAAACTCACCACAGTTTGAAATGAAGGTGCCAGTTCTATCAGTAAATGTTTTCTTCTGTTGCTAAAATGGATGGATTTACCTGACTGGCACTGACTAATAAGTTCACCACACAGCTATCTGAATTGCTGACACTGGGACTCCTGTGTGCTGCTAGACTGGCCACAGAAACACTCCCAAATTCCTCACTTGCACACACATTCTTAGTGCTGACCCCAGAAGGCTGTTTGCAAAATGGAGAACTTTCCTACGTTTGACAAATGGAGGTCTGTGACCCTGATGAGAAACAGCACACAATCAAAGCTCAAGGCATAATTACATGGCACATGTGAACAGGCTCTCTCTTTTAATCACTGTAATGTGGAAGCGAAGATAAGATCTAAATGCATCTCAAGTGCAAATTCTCTGGATTAACTGTAATTATTCAGTCCATTTTCCTTTACGCTCTCTTTAGGAGGCAAAAGTATTTATTTGCAGTGATCAATCTAATCCAATGGTCCTAAACAAAATATTCCCTAGATACGATAGGCCTCTACAATCAACTAATCCTGTCATTTTATTCCTAGGAATTACACCTCTGTTTAAAGACAACATGTACATCTTTGACTGGCCCTCAACCAGGAGCTACTACCTTATACAAAAGATAATATTTAAATTCACTTCTAACATATTATCCCCAAGACTTAAATGATGTATGACCACTTATTACGAATAGTCATAATGTATTGAATATTTTTTAAATGATGTAGCTCAATTCAGATTAGATATCTGAGAGTTTTTGGTAATCATGCTGTATAGATTGTTATAAATAAAACAGTATAATTGTAACGCATAAAAATAGATGACAGAGAATAGTGACAATTGGAAATCATACTTTAGTAATGACAAATTACTCAAAGCCTTATTACTCTTCAGGGTCAGAGTCCTTCAATCTCATTATGGGCTTATTCTCCAGCAATACCTAACTCAAGACCAACCCATTAGATACGAAGCAAACTAACATACAACCAGTTGGAGGAGTGAATTGGGTCCCCTCTTTTCAATCTGCTCAGTTAACCACAAAGACTTAAAATGATCTTCTTAGTATGCAGCTATATACCATTCCAATAAAAATGTTGTTAACCAGAGCTACTGTAAGGTTCTCTTGAGTGAAAAAAAGAACGAACAAGATGATTACCTACCTGAAAAATGTAATGAAAAAATGCAACACTAAAAAATACAAAGTTTAAAAAGAAATATCTTATAATAAAAAAGGGATATACGATTTCAAATCCTGAGGATGTTCTTGCAGTCTAATGTTTTAACCTGAGCCCATGGTTGATTAGGGATGTCCTGAATTAAATGCAACTGTGAATATTGTAGATTTGAGTATTCAATGACCACATGGTTTCTTGCAAGTTTGAGTTGTCATTGTGTACATTGTGCTTCAAAAGGCTGAGAGAAAGCAAGGAGACAGATAATTCTTCAATTGCAATCCCAAACCATCTTAATTCCCCACAAAATCAAAAACTGCTCCATGAAACACATCTGATTTGTGTATTCCAATGTCTGATGTTTTTAAGCTGATTAAACATGGCAGATTTTCATATCTCCAACATAAACTTTCCATAAATGCAATAGGAGATACAAATCAGATTTTTTTATTTTAATTTCTTTGCTAATGTCAATTGCCATTCTGAGTGGCTCCTGGTTATGCACTTCATGAAGCCTGCCTCAACCTGCAGTCAGGTGATCACTGCAGCCATTTTGAAGTCAATGTTCTTTGTTTTCTGAAGCTCTTTCAGGCCATGAGAATCAAAGGGAATCAAATCAGATGATGAAAGTCAAAAATTGCTAATCCATATTGTGATTATGCTGTCACTTTAAAAAGGTTATTTTGTCCTGGGTATTTTTGAAGAAGGGTTGTAAAGGTAAAGGTACCAAAGTGTCTACTGGAGCCACCACCATTATTTAATACTCACGGTTGCTACTACTGTCTCCAAATTTATCAAAGATCCTTAGACAGCACCTTCTAAAGCCATGACCACTTTCATCTAGAATAACAAGGACAACAGATACATGGGAATACTATCACCTGCAAATTCTCCTCCATGCCACTTATGATCCTGACTTGGAAATATCTGACCATTCCTTCATTGTTGCTGAGTCAAAATCCTGGAATTCCCTCCCTCAGGGTGTTATGAGACAACCTACATTGCATGGTTCAACAAGACAACTCACAACCACCTTCTCAAGGACTGCCAGAATGGGCAATAAATGCTAGCCCAGCTGGAAACACCCACATTCATAAGTGGAGAAGACAAAAATATAGTTAATGTAATCTGAGGAAATCCTGATTTTGCGAGAACAATTTTCCTATATTTAAAGCATGTAAAAGATAGTTCTGTAATAGTCAATTCATCCCAGGAAAATATTCTGTGAACCATTTTCAGTACCAAATTTCTGCTGAAATCAGCAATAAAGCTCGATGTCAGTCACAAGTATGTACTTTCATTTTATGAAGCTGGATACTTCCACTATTACTTATTTCACACAGTATCCCATAGCTGTGGAGACTGAAGCTGATTAATGTAAGCAAAATAATCTCAACACAAAAAAGGTGATAAAAGCACACCATTAACTACTGTTGTCTTTAATGGCAACAGAATCAAACTTGTTTCTTGAAATACTGGAATTCTGTACAACTAAACATGCATATGCATGAAGGCATGTCATCCTTCAATGCAACGTCCAATGTATCGACCTGATTTTTCAATACAAACTTGGGGGACTGTACAATGCATTGTATCAACACTGGAAACATCACTTTAACTCACAAGGCTGTTTAATTCTCCAACTCTCCGATCAAATAGTTTCATGCCAACTTTGCATCAGCTCTCATGAATAAGTCTTGTTCAGAAATATTAACTTTATTTCGCTCAGATGTTGTCAATCTTTGATTATTGTCAGCATCTACACTATCATGCCTATTCATTTCATGTCAATTTGCCTGCTAGTTGTTTTTCTGGAACAACATTGTTGACATTTTACTGCAATCGACATATTTAAATGGAATAGTTACTTTAAAAAAAACATTGTACCACTTTTTCAGTTGGTTTACTAAATGCACTTTGTTAGTTTAAATTGCGAAAACATATTGTTGCATGGCCTGCAATCATAGAAATTTTGCTGAATTCTTCTGGCATCTCTCCTTCCTATACATTTGCCAAACACTTTACGAAAACAATGTCTCTTTATTAAAGAAAACAGCAAAGAGCAATGATACGATCTCAAAAGGTTCTACACAGCAATTTTTCACTGAAGTCCTTGCAAGGCTTATATAAGAAACAATATTTTTGAAAACTTGACAAGGTTACATTATATTGAATACTTTCCAAGTTAGGCTGCTTTGGAATTCTAAAGCCAGCTCAAACAGATCAATGAAAATGGTTCCAACTCATTGAGTATAGCATCTCAAGCAGCTTATACCAAAAGCATTTAACCAGAAAGTCTTTTACTTATAGTTCTGTCAGTACCAGCTGAGCTTTTATTATTTGGATAGCTGTGGCTGTTTCAAGGCTGACTAATAAGTTGCAAAACAGATTCTGGAGAGAGTCCCAAACTCACAAGAGCTGTCACCAATTAAACAATTATATATAAAATAACAAGCATATGCATGGGGTTTACAATACTGCCATCTGATCTTGGAGTTCAGGTAACACCGTGAACTGCCAGAAAAGAGCATTTAACTCATTGCTTTTCCAGACCACACATAATTTGCCTTGCAGCAAAATCTAACTCATTTATTTAATCTCCCCAGAGAAGTAAATATATATACAAAAGAAACTCCCAAGAAATTAAAGCTCAGATTTGTCCTGATGATTCCACCCACCCCTCCCCTCCTCCAAAGTAATCTTCTAATACTCCAGGATATTGATCTGGCACCAGAATAGACAGTCTATTCAATTCCAACTGGTTGCATTCCGCAAATGTTTCGAGGGTCCTAACCGTAAACAAGCCTTTATGTTCCACAGGGTACTTGACTCTCAATCTATGTGTGTTTATCCTTCCAGCCTCTGATTCTGTCTTAACTAGGTGTTTATACAACATTCTTTGTAAAGGAGTTAATTGACAGACCATTAATTTCATTATTGCTCTCAATTACTCACAGAAAACAAATCCATCGCCTAACTTGAATCAATCAAATTTCACAATAATTTTCAAATTTCAGTGGTTGATGTGAAGCTATATTTTCTGTTTTAAAGACCAAAATATGTCACCACCTGACCTGAGTTTGTTCCAAGTAAAATGAACTGAACTCTGTAAACTTTGTTTCTACTAAGTCAAAGTCTTTGATTCTTTCTTGTTGAGTTTCTCTAAACAGTTTCCAAGGTACTCCAACCTTTTGAAGATGGTGTTCTATATTTATGAAATGGCTACAAATAATAATAAAGGCCTCACCTATTTCCTCACCCATTTTCTTCAGAATTGCAGGCTGTGTCATGTCCGTTCCTGTCCTGCAAACAATGAATTCTTCAAGTTTATTCATTGCCATGTTTACCAACTTCTACATATATTATGGACTCCTGAAACAATTCAATCTCCCAGTTGTTTCAGGTTGCTGTCTGTGAAAGTTGACATGAAAATTAATTCAACATATTTGCCCTTTTGGGATTTTCTTAATTTTATATCCATCATGTCTTTTAAAAGGACTGAGCTAGTTTTATATATTTTAACCAGTTTTTTTTAATTTAATAAGGTTTGGATACATCTTGTTGTTCATGCTTTAACCCTGTATTCCAACTAATGTGGAGAAAGTGAGGACTGCAGATGCTGGAGACCAGAGTTGAAAACACCACATTTTTCAACTTCCAATTAATGCCTATTGTAGTCCTCATATGATTTATATTATTCAGCAAATTCTCCCTACCCAAAGGCAGCAAACTCCATACTGGGTACAGCTTCTGAAATTTATAATCCATCTAAGTGACTGTTATTCATATTTTAGCCTTCGACTGAGGTTATCCAACCTAATTGTAATCCTTATATGCATTACTGAAAACAAACATTGCCAGAGAAACTCAGCTGATCTGATAGTATTTGTGCAGAGAAAGCATTTTGAGTCCAGTGATCCTTCTTCAGAACTGGTTCTGAAGTTGGTACCAATATGTTCCATGATCTCTGTCTGTCAACTCTGAAGAAGGGTCATTGAACTTGAAACTTTAACTTTGCTTTCTCTTCACAAATGCTGTCAGATCGCAGAATCTTGACAGTGTGGTAGCAGGCCATTCAGCCCATTGATTCCACACCACCCCTTCAAAAAGCGTATCACCCAGATCCACCCCCTTATCCTATTCCTGAAACCCTGCATTTCACATGGCTAATCCATCTAACCTGCACAACCCTAGACACTGTGGAGTAATTTAGCATGACCAATCCACCTAACCTGCACATCTTTGAACTGTGGGTGGCATGGTGTCACAGTGGTTAACACTGCTGCCTCACAGCGTCAGAGACCCGGGTTCGATTCCCGAATCCGGCGACTGACTGTGTGGAGTTTGCACATTCTCCCCGTGTCTGCGTGGGTTTCTTCCGGGTACTCCGGTTTCCTCCCACAGTCCAAAGATGTGCGGGTCAGGTGAATTGGCCGTGCTAAATTGCCCGTAGTGTTAAATAAGGAGTAAATGTGGGAGTATGGGTGGGTTGCACTTCAGCGAGTGGGTGTGGACTTGTTGGGCTGAAGAGCTTGCTTTCACACTGTAAGTAATCTAAATCAGAGCACCTGAAGGAACTGTGAGGCAGCAGTGCTAACCACGGAGCCACCTTGCCGAAATAGATAAAATCGTAGCATTGCTACAGTGCAGAAAGAGGCCATTAGACCCATTGAGTCTGCACTGACCATCTGAACAGGTGACCAATCCACTTAATCTGCACATCGTTAGGCACTTCGGGACAATTTAGCATGGTCAATCCACCTAACCTGCCCCTGCACTGCCAAGGTCTGCTAAGTTTCTGATGAAGGGCTTTTGTCCAAAATGTTGATCCTCTGGCTCCTCAGATGCTGCCTGACCTGCTGCGCTTTTCCAGCAACACACTCTTGACTCTGCATCTGCAGTCCCCACTTTTGCCTAAGTTTCTCCAGCAATTTTTATTTTTGTTTCAGTCTTCCAGCATTTGTAATTCATTGTTTTACCCTATATACTTTAGACTGGTTTACAAAGTGAGAGAGTATTTTTTCCACTCAGTTCATGAACTGAATTTCAGTCCACTTTTCAGCCTTTAGCCCTTTTTATTGTTACGGTGATCGAAAGCAGAAAGTGCTTTTCCCTTTCTAACAGAGATATCATTTTGAATACTGACAGGAGAGATGCACAGGAGAAAGAGGGAAGAAAGAAGAACAGCAGGGTCCAGGGTGTGCTAGCTAGATGAATCGAGAACTGGCTGGACAGCAGGAGCCAGAAAGTTGTAGTGGATGGGAGTTTCTCAAAATGGAGAACTGTGACCCGTGGTGTTCCACAGGGATCCGTGTTGGGACCACTGTTGTTTGTGATATACATAAATGATCTGGAGGAAGGTACAGGTGGTTTGATTAGCAAGTATGCAGATGACACTAAAATAGGTGGAATAGCAGATAGTGAAGGGGACTGTCAGAGAATGCAGCAGAACAGAGATAGATTGGATAGTTGGGTGAAGTTCAAGCCAGGCAAATGTGAGGTGATGCATTTTGGAACATCCAAGTCAAGAGTGAACTAAATGGTAAATGGAAAAGTCCTGGAGAAAATTGATGTTGAGTGAGATTTTGGGTTTTCAAGTCCATTGTAACCTGAAGGTGGCATCGCAGGTCGATAGAGTGGTCAAGAAGGCATATGGCATGCTTTCCTTCATCGGACAGGGCACTGAGCACAAGAATTGACGGGTCATGTTACAGTTGTGTAAGACTTTGATTTGGCCACATTTGGAATACTGCGTACAGTTCTGGTCGCTGCATTTCCAGAAGGATATGGATGTTTTGGAGAGGGTGCAGAGGAGGTTGAATAGATTTGAATTATTTTCATTAGAAAGACTGAAGCTGAGGGGGGGACCTGATTGAGTTCTACAAAATCATGAGTGGTATAGAGAGGGTGGACAGCAAGAAGCTTCTTCCCAGAGTCAGGGCCTCAATTACTAGGGGTCATGAGTTCAAGGTGAGAGGGGAAAAGCTTAAGGTAAATCTGTGTGGAAAGTTCTTTACGCAGAGGGTGGTGGGTGTCTGGAACGTGTTGCCAGCAGAGGTGGTAGGGACGGGCATAATAGCATCATTTAAGATGTATCTAGACAGATACATGAATGGGCAGGGAGCAGAGGGATACAGATCCTTGGAAAATAGGCGACGGGTTGAGATAGAGGATCTGGATCAGCACAGGCTTGGAGAGCCAAAGGACCTGTTCATGTGCTGTAATTGTCTTTGTTCTATGGTGATAGGGGATTTAATTTTAAGGGGAACAGACAGGACTTTCTGCAGTCACAGAAGAGACTTCAGGATAGTATATTGCCTCCCTGGTGCCAGGGTCAGGGATGTCACTGAATGATACTGGGCATGCTGAAGAAGAGGGCAAACCAACAGAGATCGTGGTACATATTGCTACCAATGAAATGGGTAGAAAATGGGATTAGGTCCTGCGAACAGAATTTTGGGAACTGGGAAACAGATTAAAGAACAGGACTCCAGAGGCAATAGTGCTAATGATATAAAAATAGGACGTCAGTGTAGATGGAAAGTGTGGCTGGAGAGGTGGTGCAGGAGGGAAGGCTTTATATTTCTGGGATATTGGGATTGTTTTTGGGAGTAATAGGACAAGTTGGACCTGAAATGAAATGGAACCAACATCCTTTCCGGGAGCTTTGCTAGTGCAGTTAGAGAGGGTTTAAACCAACTTGGCAGCTGGTGTGAGATTCAGACAGAATATTCAGCCACAAGGAATGAATGACCAAAAAGAGAAATTACAGACCAGTTAAGGCACAAGGAAGTTTGGCAAGATCAGACGGTATTTATTTTAATGCAAGGAGTCAGATAAACAAGGCAGATGAGGGCACAAACTAACACATATGATGTCATTGATGTTACTGAGACACAGTTGAGAGAGAGGCAGGACTGATAGCTCCATATTCCAAGATGCAGGGACTTTGGGTACGAGAAGGAAGGACGTAAAGGAGGAGGAGTTGTCACAGTATTGATCAGGGTATCAATTACAGTAGTAAGGAGGGATGATATCTTAGAAGGCTCCTTAAATGAAGCCATATGGACAGAACATAAAAATCAAAGAAGAACAATAACATTGTGGGGAATGTACTATAGATCTCTAATAGTTCTAGAACACTAGAAGAGCAGATGAGTGTGTAAACTTTAGAGAGGTGCAAAAGTAATGAGATAAGGACTGTAGGGAAGTTCAATTTCCCCAACATTAACAGGGATTGTCAGTTCTTCCCACAGATGCTGCCAGAGATGCTGAGTTTCACTAGCAATTTTTGATTTTGCTATGGGAAATTTGAAAATGCATCCAAGAGAGCTTTTTAAGCCAGTACACAGAAGGTCCTACAAGTGACAGGGCGGTCCTGACCTTAATTTTAGGTGATAAAGCCAGGCAAGTGGTGCAGTATCAATGGGGCAGCAGCTTGCAAATAGCGATCCCATTAGATTCTCCATTAGATTCAACACGATTTTGAAAAAGGACAAGGATGGGCCTGAAGTCAAAGTTCTAAATTGGATGAGACTGATTTTAATAAAATCAGGAAGGATCTGGCCACAGTGGACTGGGAGAAGACGTGTTAAGGTAAATCTGTGTCAGAACAATGGAATGCAATCAAGATGGAATCAGGGTGAGTACAGGGCCAGGTAAAGGGTGGGACCAACAAATCCAGTGAACCCTGGACATTGTGAGATATACAGGATTAGATGAAGAGAAAAATGGAAGCTTCTGGCAGATATTGGGGGAACAAAACAGCTGAAGCCCACAAGGAGTACAGAAGTGCAAGGACAAACTTAGAAAGGAAATTAGGAAAGCAGAGAAAGAGCATGAAAGTATAACGGTAGGTAAAAGATAGGAAAATCCTAATTTATTTTGTAAGTACTTTCAATGTGGAAGGATAGTAAGGGAACGATTAGGACTCATTAAAGACCACAGTGGTAATTTGTGCATGGAGAACCCCAATAGGATTCTAAATGAATACTTTGTATCAGTGTTCACTAGTGAGCAGGACAATTTGGGTATAGAAATCAGAGAAAAAGGCTTTGATGTAATTTAAGAAATTATCATGGAGAGGAGGGGGCACGCTTATAAGTAGATAGTCTCCAAGACTGGAGGAAGTATATCCCAGGCTGTTATGTGAGGTAAGGGAGGAAATAGCAGGGATTTTAGATTACTTACAGTGTGGAAACAGGCCCTTCGGCCCAACAAGTCTACACCGACCCACCGAAGCTGAACCCACCCAGATCCATTCCTCTACACCAAACACTATGGGTAATTTAGCATGGCCAATTCACCTAACCTGCACATTTTTGGACTGTGGGAGGAAACCGGAGCACCCGGAGGAAACCCAAGCAGACACGGAGAGAATGTGCAAACTCCACACAGTCAGGGAATGCTAGGACTAATTTTTAATTCCTCTGTGACCACAGGAGAGGCATCAGGGATTTGGAGAACAATGAATGTGGCACTGTTATTCAAGAAGGGAGCAAGGGATAAACCTGGAAGCTACAGGCCAGTCAGAATAACCTCAATGGAGGGAAAAACATTGGAAGCACTTGGAAAGGCACAGATTTATCAAGGACAGTCAGCATGGTTTTATTGAGGAAAGGTCATGTCTGACCAATGATTGAATTCTTCAAAGAGGTGACCCCAATGCATTCAACATAGCCTACTCGAACTGCAATAAGGCTTTTGAAAAGGTCCTGAGTGAGACTATTAGCAAGGTAAGAACCCATGGGATCCCAGGAAATTTGACTAATTGGATGCAGAATTGGCTGAGTGGCAGAAAGCAGAGGGTGATGGTCTGGGGCTCTTTTGTTTTGTGACTGGAGGCCTGTATCCAGTGGGGCTGGATACCTGGAGGCCTGTATCCATAGGGATCAGAGTTGTGCCTTTGCTGTTTGTGGTGTATATATATAATTTAGAATTGAATGTAGGAGGGTTGATCAGTAAATTCGCAGATGGTATGAAAATTGATGAGCGTAAATAATGGGGAGGATAGCCTTGCACTACAGGAGGACATAGACAGCTTGGTTAGATGAGCTGTGAGTGGAACCTCATTACTGGAGATTGACAGGTTTTAAATTAGTAGTGTAGTGGGGCTGCTGGATTCCAACTGTACAATTGATCAGAATGCTCAGCTGAGGAGGCAAACCCCATGTGGCTGCATTTTCTGACAGTCTATTCCAATGGGGTAAAAACAGATGTCTAAAGGTGTTTTTCTAGTGCTTGATTCTGAAAATAAAGTCTGGCCACTTTCAGGTTAGAATATGTAGGAATTAATTTTACCTCCTTCTGAAGAACATTTAGATCCATTTTTTGATTGTCGAGAAATCCGTGTAGATGGGATCAGATCTTCAGCTTTGCTGAGAGCAGATTTTAACTCGACTGAAAATGTAAGTGAAATCCTGATAAATCCTAACCGTGTCCACCGCCTGAAATCGAGAACGCACATTGTTAAAATTTGGTCACTGAATGAAAGCTGATTAACTACTTTTTTTTCTCTCCAGTGAATGTTTAACCTTGCTGTGTCATTACAGCAACCAAGTCAAACCTATAATCTTTTTGGGCAGCTATCCGTTTATAATCCAGTCAGGCAATTTGAAAGAGGCAATGAGCAGAGTTCAAAATCTTCCACAGTGAAAGGGAAGGGTTTTGTAATAGGCAGCTCACTGTAGTGGCCTGGGAAGAGAATTGCATCCACTCACTCTTACAGCCAAGAATTAGACATTAATATGAAACTGCCCAAAGAGGACTGAAAATAACATGGAAAACTGGGGAGTTGAAGGATCTTTTAATGAGCAGGAAATGAAACAATCAATCAAATTCTTATTGATACAATGACAATGCTCTACAGACAGCTAATCCGGTCATTTTAATTCAGTTCTACATAAAAATGTCAATGTTAATGCTGCAATAACAGCACAAATGATGACAATTATTTCATTATTAGCTGTGCAACTGACATATGAGATGCTGGAAAATCTAATTTGAGTGAATCGTGGTTTGTTCAGTTTGACGTCAATGTAAAATTACAAAGAATACAACGAGCAAGCATTTAACTAGCGAGCAGCATTGTTTTTATGCTAGGTTCTGGTCCTCACTGATGCTATTTATCTTTAAAACAGCTGGTTACTAAACTAATCAATACGCACAGTTCTCAAACTTAGCCTTTGTTCCGATTTGAGCCAGGGCTATGTAAGAGCTGGTTCAAAATCGTGATTATTCTATCCACATGAAAAGTTCTTCATTCCATGCTCTCTCTCACAATGTGATGGTTGCTATCATGAGAGTTAAGTAAAAGAAATCTTTTCATGTACAGACTGAGAGGAGGAACATGTGTTATTTTCTCCATCATGATATTCAATGTGGGGATTATGGTGACTTAATACCTTGTAACTGAACTCAATGTATCATATCCTTGTATTAAAAAATGGCTGGTCAAATATTCCTTCAATAAAACAGCTCTTTTTAGTCCATTTCTATCTTTACATTTTAGTGATTCTATTTCTGGCCTAGCCTGGTGGAACTGGCTGAGCACATACAGTATGTCTTAATATGTGTTCCTCTCTCAACAGGAAATAACAAAGCCAGAGTAAATAATCATTGCCTTACCAAAATCTGCCACAGAAGACAAAAGGACTTGCATTTAAATAAGAACAGAAAATTCTGGAAATATTTGGCAGATCAGACAAAATCTGTTGACAGAGAAAGATAGTTAGTAATTTAGATCAATGACCAGAACTGGAAAACTTAGAGGCGTGACATCTTTTTAAGGACATTTAGAAGTAGTGTAAAAAGGGGCTGGTAGGCCCATCTTTTTGAACAACAATTGCCGGTAATGATTGTACTTTTCTCAATTACGGCCCCTCGTGGAATCATTTGTTACTTCAGTCCCAACTGTCCCAGTGCAATCTTTGATTTGCCTTACAGCATCAGCTCCTTTGTCACTTAATCTCCCCTATTTTCTATTCCTTATTACAGACCTTTCCCTTATCTTCCTTCCCCTCTCCTCACTCTCCTGACACTTTTTAATTACAATTTGTACATCTCTACCACCATCCAGGTCTGATGAAAACTCAGCAACATTGGCCAGAATTTTTCCAGTGAGAAACAGAGGTGGATGTGGGGGTGAGCTTGGTGGAAAGGTATTTGCAATATTCCATATAATAACGTCAAGTCAAAAGCCCCTCCCCCGCTGCCTCTCTGATTGATGCCAGGACACCTGAATGCCATTTTACAATTTGGCAGTCAGCCAATCTCCTTTATCAAGAGGACAGCTTGCCCTCACCTCCCCCCATCCATGCAACCTTCTGGCCACTAATTGGCCAAGCTGTATTTGGGCATCACGATCAGCATGGAGTTTGAAGTGGGTGGTACTCAGTTCCTGAGAACCCCTGCGTTATGTTTAATTCCAGCTGTCACCACTGCTGCTCTCTCCACACACAGCCAGACCTACGGACCATTTCCCACAATTTTTCGTGTTCGCTTCAGGGTCCCATTAGTAGTCATAGAGTTGTACAGCATGGAAACAGACCCTTTGGTATAACTCATCCATACCAACCAGATATCCTAAATTAATCAAGCCCCATTTGCCAGCAGTTGGTCATATCCCTCTAAATGCTTCCTATTCATATACTTATCCAGATACCTTTTAAGTTGCATGATTGTACCAGCCTCAACCACTTCCTCTGGCAGCTCATTCTGTACTCCCATCACCTTCTGTGTGAAAAGGTTGCCCCTTCAGTCCCCTTTTAAATCTTTCCTCTCTTACATTAAACATATGCCCACTAGTTTTTAAATAAATCTTTTTCTTTATTTCCTCAAGGTGTCTCAATTTACAAGTAGTTACTTGTTAACATATGGTCACTGCTGTAATTCAGGCAAATACAGCTGTGATTTTGCAGGAACACAGCCTCACTCCTTTAATAAAATGAAATAATCTCCCATTTTCTGATTTTCAGTTGAGGCTGAGTCACTAGGAGATCTCTCCACTCTTCTTTGAATGAGATAGTTAAATGCACATGATCAGTGGCCCCAATTTATACCTAAGAGGTAGACATCCTATACTGACTTCCACCAGTATATACTTATGTCCCAGCTAGGGCGGCACGGTGGCACAGTGGTTAGCACTGCTGCCTCACAGCGCCAGGGACCTGGGTTCAATTCCCGCCTCAGGCGACTGACTGTGTGGAGTTTGCACGTTCTCCCCATGTCTGCGTGGGTTTCCTCCGGGTGCTCCGGTTTCCTCCCACAGTCAAAAGATGTGCGGGTCAGGTGAATTGGCCGTGCTAAATTGCCTGTAGTGTTAGGTAAGGGGTAAGTGTGGGGGTATGGATGGGTTGCGCTTCGGCGTGTCGGTGTGGACTTGTTGGGCCGAAGGGCCTGTTTCCACACTGTAAGTAATCTAATCTAATCTACACTCGCATCCTAAGTATGAATAAACAAACATTTGTAACGATAAGTTGCTTGAATGTGCTGATATCCACACTCCTGGTGACCTGGTGTCCACTTTAGCAAAATAATCACTGAACAAGAGGGACAAAGATGAAACACATGCTCTGAGACACTGAAGTCCAACAGTGAGTGTGGCTGTTTTGGAGGCAACAAGGAATGTTTATTTACCATCTGAACAGAAAATCTAATCAAGAGTTGCTTCACTGTAGTCTAACTAAAACTGTTTAACCAAAATTAGAAGGTCTAAGTTTCATAATACTCCTGCCAAATTTAAGAGGAGGCTCTGGTACCCATGTTTGAATTGTGTTTCCCAGCCACAGAAGCCAGATAGTGAGGTTAGCTGGCTGCTGCACAGATAGACCATTGGTACCAGACCTCAATGAAGAGGACAGAGACATCAGAGTCGGGGGTGGGGGGAGGGGCAAAATCTATAGAAGATCCTGGGGAGGAGTTGGAAGGAGGGGCTAACAGTGAACCTAAAGCACTTAACTCGTCAAGTGTCCGTCAATCAACCATATTTCCCAAGGTTTGGCAATTCCCAAGATTCAAATGGAGAAAAAAAATGCCTGAGGTTGCTCATTAATGTACTTAATGAGCAGCATATTTCCTCATCCGACCTCAAGTAAAACCTGGAGTGGGCAGGTTCACATTTGAATATTGTTAAGACCTTTGCTTTCCAAATGACCCAAACCCTTCTTAGTGGGAAGCAAATGGCTGTAGCAAAGGATAGATAATGATCACTTAAACAAAATTATGCTACCACAGTGTGCCAGCTGAAACTTGAAACTAATCCTAGTTTGAATTCATAAATGATAGGATGACTTTGCTTAATTCAAAGTGTTAAAAATGTTGGGAAGGCTCCT
Organism: Hemiscyllium ocellatum; assembly: GCF_020745735.1. Lineage (NCBI taxonomy): Eukaryota > Metazoa > Chordata > Chondrichthyes > Orectolobiformes > Hemiscylliidae > Hemiscyllium > Hemiscyllium ocellatum. The sequence goes on from NC_083422.1 coordinate 23,947,385, forward strand.
ACATTCTTGAAAACCAGGGCAACCTTCATTGGACTTAAATTTTGTTTTACTATTTTTACTTTGCAGACCAATGCCCACAATACCCAGTATAGGTCTGTTCACAGTACATACTGCTATTTAGTTAAGGCGTTGGGAAGACAGCCAGCTCCTGGCCCACTGCCAAAATAGCGCTTGAAGCATCTGACAGGAGGTATGTGAGAGGATTGCACTTGCATACTACCACACTGTGCTGCTTACCACAGGCATGCATTTCAAACGTCTGGTTTGAATTTTGTGAAATGTTAATTGAGGTGAAGTTATTTTAAATTAATAACATTTTAAACTAGAATTCAATGATGAGTATAGGACTAACAATTTGATATTCTGTAATATTGATTGCTCAGGGGATGTGAATAATGTAAACCATGCCCCATTTATTGCTTACGTTTAGTGAGAGAAGACAATGGTGAACTTCTTCTTTAACTGCTACAATCCTTGTGCAGATGGGTCTTCCATGATACTTTTAGAGACTAGAGAAGGTGCAAAACACGACCTACTCTTGGGAAATAAGGCAGGGCAGGTGACTGAGGTGTCAGTGGGGGAGCACTTTGGGGCCAGTGACCATAATTCTAGTAGTTTTAAAATAGTGATAGAGTAGGATAGCCCAGATCTAAAAGTTGAAGTTCTAAATTGGAGAAAGGCCAATTTTGACGGTTTGAGGCAAGAATTTTTGAAAGCTGATTGGGCGCATATGTTCGCAGGTAAAGGGATGGCAGGAAAATGGGAAGCCTTCAGAAATGAGATAATGAGAGTCCAGAGAAAGTATATTCCTGTCAGGGTGAAAGGAAATTGACTAAAGAAATTGACGGTTTGATTAAGAAGAAGAAAGAAGCTTATGTCAGGTATAGACAGGATAGGTCGAGTGAATCCTTAGAAGAGTACAAAGGCAGTAGGAGTATATTTAAGAAGGAAATCAGGAGGGCAAAGAGGGGACATGAGACAGCTTTGGCAAGTAGGGTTAAGGAGAATCCAAAGGGTTTTTACAAATACACTCAGGATGAAAGGGTAACGAGGGAGAGAATAGGGTGCCTCAAAGATAGTAAGGCGGCCTTTGTGTGGAGCCACAGGAGATGGGGGAGAAAAGAAACGAGTATCTATTTACTGTGGAAAAGGACGTCAAAGGTATAGAAGGTAGGGAAATAGATGGTGACATCTTGAAAAATGTCCATATTACAGAGGAGTGGGTAAATCCCGGGACCTGATCGGGCGTACCCTAGAACTCTGCGGAAGCTAGGGAAGTGATTGCTGGGCTTCTTACTGAGATATTTGTATCATCGATAGTCACAGGTGAGGTGTCGGAAGGCCAGAGGTTGGCTAACATGGTGCCACTGTTTAAGAAAGGTTGGAAGGAAAAGCCAGGGAACTATGGACCAGTGAGCCTAGTGGGCAAGTTAGATTAGATTACATACAGTGTGGAAACAGGCCCTTCGGCCCAACAAGTCCACACCGACCCGCCGAAGCGCAACCCACCCATACCCCTACATATACCCCTTACCTAACACTAGGGGCAATTTAGCATGGCCAATTGACCTGACCCGCACATCTTTTGACTGTGGGAGGAAACCGGAGCACCCGGAGGAAACCCACGCAGACACGGGGAGAATGTGCAAACTCCACACAGTCAGTCGCCTGAGGCGGGAATTGAACCCAGGTCCCTGCCGCTGTGAGGCAGCAGTGCTAACCACTGTGCCACCGTGCCACCGTTGTTGGAGGGAATCCTGAGGGACAGGATGTCCATGTATTTGGAAAGGCAAAGACTGATTAGGGATAGTCAACATGGCTTTGTGTGTAGGAAATCATGTCTTACAAACCTGATTGAGTTCCTTGAAGAAGTAACAAAGAGAATTGATGAGGGCAGAGCAGTAGATGTGATTTGTATGGGCTTCAGTAAGGCATTCAACAAGTCCCCCATGGGAGACTGGTTAGCAAGGTTAGATCTCATAGAATACAGGGAGAACTAGCGATTTGGATACAGAACTGGCTCAAAGGTAGCAGAGAGAGGGTGGTGGTGGAGGTTTGTTTTTCAGACTGGAGGCCTGTGACCAGTGGAGTACCACAAGGATTGATGCTGGGTCCACTACTTTTCATCATTTATATAAATGATTTGGATGTGAGCATAAGATGTATAGTTAGTAAACTTGCAGATGACATTAAAATTGGAGGTGTAGTGGACAGCGAAGAAGGTTACCTCAGATTACAAAGGGATCTTGATCAGATGGGCCAATGGGCTAAGAAGTGGCAGATGGAGTTTACTTCAGATAAATGTGAGGTGCTGCATTTTGGGAAGGCAAATCTAAGCAGGACTTATACACTTAATGGTAAGGTACTAGAGAGTGTTGCTGAACAAAGAGACCTTGGAGTACAAGTTCACAGCTCCTTGAAAGTCGAGTCACAGGTATCTAGGATAGTGAAGGAGGCATTTGGTATGTTTTCCTTTGTTGGTCAGAGTATTGAGTACAGGAGTTGGGAGGGCATGTTGCCACTGTGCAAGACATTGGTTAGGCCACTGTTAGAATACTGCGTGCAATTCTAGTCTTTTTATCGGAAAGATGTTGCGAAACTTGAAAGGGTTCAGAAAAGATTTACAAGGATATTGCCAGGTTGGAGGATTTGAGCTATAGGGGAGGGGCTGAACAGGCTGGGGCTATTTTCCCTGGAATGTCAGAGGCTGAGGGGTGACCTTATAGAGGTTTACAAAATTATGAGGGGCATGGATAGGATAAATAGACAAAGTCTTTTCCCTGGAGTGGGGGAATCCAGAACTAGAGGGCATAGGTTTAGAGTGAGAGGGAATGATATAAGAGAGACCTAAGGGACAACGTTTTCACGTAAAGGGTGGTACGTGTATGGAATGAACTGCCAGAGGAAGTGGTGGAGGCTGGTACGATTGCAACATTTAAATGGCATCTGGATGAGTACATAAATAGGAAGGGTTTGGTGGGATATGGGCCAGATGCTGGCAGGTGGGACTAGATTGGGTTGAGATACCTAGCTGGCATGGACGAGTTGGACCAAAGGGTCTGTTTGCTGTACATCTCTGTAACTCTATGACTTCAGGATATCCCAAAGCACTTACAGCCTATAGGCCACCTTTGAAATTTGGTCATCATTGTAGTGTAGGAAAGCCAGCAACCAATTAGCGCACAGCGAGGTAATACTCACCATTTGATAATGACCTGCACTCCTGCATCAGTAATTTATATATTGAGACATGTTTCCTGATATTTGTTGAGAACCATTCTTGCTTTCAATTTATGTAATTAACTTTGTTGTTTAGCTGAATCTTTTGCATTCCCCTACAAAGTCGCTCAGATTTGACGAATTTCAAGATGGACGTGTCAAATTTTACTAACTTGACTCAACCCAAAGCACTCAGTGCAAGATTTAGGGATTAGACAGAGGACAGGATTGGAGAGTGGGTGAGATGTCAAGTGGGGGCATCCTCTGTGAGCTCCCCCATTTACCCCCAATTCCAGGAAGCACCCACAAATCACTTAACTAACACCGTGGTCGTCTGCAATCCTGAGTGTCCCGGAAGCAGCATGGCCTTGCCCATGCAGCTGCAAATGTGTTGCTGATGAAGGGCTTATGCTCGAAACGTCGAATTCTCTATTCCTGAGATGCTGCCTGGCCTGCTGTGCTTTGACCAGCAACACATTTGCGGCTGTGATCTCCAGCATCTGCAGACCTCATTTTTTACTTGCCCATGCAGCTGCCCAGTGCAAGAACTGCTGGCCTCAAATTGATTGGCAGCTCTCATAAGCAAAACTTTTACCCTTAACCATCTGCCCCAACCACCGAGGACTTAATTCCAGCCAAAGGCCTACCAGTGGCTTCAACAATGCCTGCTCCATGTTTGGTGGATTTTGCCTTAAAGGGTCGGTGCAGATCTGTCTTGTTTTTTCATTGGCTGACAAGTTGCTCGCTGCGATGTCTGAAAAGGAGAAAATGTGACCAACAGGTCTCTGAAGAAAAACATCTGATGTATAAAGTTGGAAACCCATTAGAATGGACAGGCTTAATAAAATCAAAATACCACAGAGTGCTGGAAATCTGAAACAGAAACAGACAGTGCAGGAGAACCTAAGTAGGAGAGAGAAACACAGCAATGCCTCAAGTTCAATCTGACTCTTCTTCAGAATGGACAGACTTATTGGGTTTTCAGGCTTTTTCTCTTTGTTTTAAAGGTTTTTTGTTCTTACAATGATGCTAATGAAAATTTCTAAACAGCCGAAACAGATAACATCTCAAAACAATTTTCGAAAGGTAGAGTTCTGAAACAGATCACAGCATTGATTTTTTTGTTGCATTTCATTATTAAAGTCATGTGTAGCTTAATGTCTGACACTACCTTGCTGGAACACTGGATTCCTGATTCAGTCTCTATTGGTGTTCAGACATATGGAAAAAGATTTAATGCCATAAGACATAGATCATTCAGCCCATCAAGTCTGCTCTGGTATTCCATGAGATAACGGCTGACCTGATAATCCTCAAATCCACATTCTTGCCTTTCTCCATTACCCCATGATTCCCTTATTGATTGAAAATCCTCCTGTCAAATCTTCCTGCCTGAGTCTTAAATGAGATATCCAGTATCCTGTCAAATAGCGTCATAGTCACAGAGATGTATAGCACAGAAACAGACCCTTCGATCCAATTCGTCTGTGCCGACCAGATATCCCAAGCCAATCTAATCCCCCCACCTGCCAGCACCCAGCACATATCCCTTCAAACCCTTCCTATTCATATACCCATCCAGACGCCTTTTAAATGTTGCAATTGTACCAGCCTCCACCACTTCCTCTGCCAGCTCATTCCATACATGTACCACCCTCTATGTGAAAAAGTTGCCCCTTAGGTCTCTTTTATATCTTTCCCCTCTCACCCTAAACCTATGCCCTCTAGTTCTGGACTCCCCAAACCCAGGGAAGAGACTTTGTATATTTATCCTATCCTTGCCCATCAACAATTTTGTAAATCTCCATAAGGTGAACCCTCAGCCTCCGATGCTTCAGGGAAACAGCATTAGCCTATTCAACCTCTCCCTTTAGCTCAAATTCTCCAACCCTGGAACATCCTTGTAAATCTTTTCTGAACCCTTTCAAGTTTCATAACATCCTTCAATATTCCAAAAGTGGCCTAACCAATGCCCTATACAGCCGCAACATGACCTCCCAATCCCTGTACTCAATACTCTGACCAATAAAGGAAAGCATACCAAACGCCTTCTTCACTACTCTATCTACCTGTGACTCCACTTTTATGGAGCTATGAACCTGCACTCCAATATCTCGTTGTCCAGCATCAGAAATAGCTCCCAAACCACACTCTTAGCTGGGTCAGTTCTGAGGGATTATGGGACTGAAATGTTCTTGCAGAGAATCAGGAGTACTGGAGGATCTAATGTGGTGATTTCACAGTTTTGCCTGGTCCATAGACAAACCAGCAGTTGCCGTGCCAACACTGAAGAGGACGAGGATCATGCAAAACTGGTTGTCCCTTGTAAAACCAGCACAATCAGGCACAGATTGGCCAGCAGGAGCACAAACATTGGTGCGTATGAAAGGAAAAGATATTTGGAAGTCTATTGATGCCCAGCAGCAGCAATCTCTAGATTTCCTGTGGATCCAGCAAAGGCACTCCTGTTCTCTTGGGCCTCATTTTCAGGAGAGAAATTTAATGTTTTGCTCACTTATTATTCACCACAGAAAACTGACTGCACCATATATGGTGGTAATCAGTTTTTATTCAGACACATTATGTATATTGCCAGTGCAGATCAAGGGCATTACATTATTTGAGGCAAAATCTGACAACTACATCAACCAACACTATGAATGGGGAAATCTGCTGTAGAATGAGCACGTGTTATAAGAAGCGATTGACAGAAAAAATGTAGTACTACTGATCTTTTTGTCTGATGTTAATAATCAAGATAATGCTAGAATGTAGATATTTTCCAATCAATCTGTTTAGAAATGTTATGACATATCTCTGGAGCAGGCGGGACTTGGACCCAGGCCTTCTGACTTACACTGCCATAGCACCATCAGAACCCCTTTTAGAATATATTGTAAAGAATGTGATTACTGGATATTTAAAAATTATTATTCGATCACACATGTATATTTATGAAGGGGATGTCATTTGGACAAACATAACAGTTTTTTGAGTCTCAAAATAAAAGGCAAGTCTGTGAAGAGAAGGATGCTTTTCACTCAGATGGTAATGAATCTTTGGAATTCTCCACCACAGAGAGTGCGGAAGCTCAATCATTCAAGTAAGTTCAAGAACAAGATTGACAGATTTCTAATAAGTGATGGCATCAAGGCATATGAGGGTAAGGTCAACCTTAATCTAGAATGGCAGAACAGCCTCAAGAGGCTGAATGGTCTACTCCTGCTCCTATATTATATGACCTGGTTTCTAGATTCTGCCTCTTACCAGACAGTGCTCAGTCTGCATCCAGCATGTATTCTGGTCACAGGACATGGGAGAGATTTGTGAGCTCCTGAATTGAAAGAAATGGACTATAGGCTGCACTCTCATTAGGCAGATTCAACAGGTGATGAGTTAAGCGAAGGGTTACTGTGACTCAGGCGAGGCATAATGTTGAGAAGGCAGGGCCTTCATAGTAATCTCAAAGAATTATTCCATTCTTAGCAGGAGGAAGACTTTTATTGGAGTTTTGTGCTTGAAATGGTTAGCCTGCCACCTTCTCAGGATTTGGAGATGCCAGTGTTGGACTGGTGTGTACAAAATTAAAAATCACATAACACCAAGTTATAGTCCAACCTGATTTCAGCAACCTGAGCTTGAATATCTGGGTGCGTCTACTTTTCAATCAGTTCTGACGCTATGCTTTCACAAATTCTCATGATTCATGCAAAAGGTGTATGATGGTAGAAGATTGAGGAAAGATGGGCAGAGCAAAAGTGGCAAGATTTTGAGATACATTTTATTGGAGATGATTGGGTGTCTACACCCATCTAAAATGGCAACATAGGAAAATGGATCAATGCTTGGTAGCTGAGGTGGACATTGTTTGTTCTGGTGCTGACAAAGGTAGGATGCATTTTTAACTGGGAAGTTCATATCCTTGTGCCATCAGAAAGGAAGTACAGTCATTGGGAGTGAACACACACTGTATGAGTAAGGCTGTTGTCAGCATCAGATCCACAGATTACTGAATGCAATTTCCTGGCAGATTCTGTGTAACTGCTGAGTCACTGACTAACAAGGCTTTCTTTTACAAAGTTGGGCAACAATAGTGCTGTCTAAATCATACAACTATGTTATCAGCTCACTTGTGATTTACAGAGTTACATGCAGAGAACTTTCCACGTGGTAATAGCCAATTTAGATTAACCAGTTCTGTTTTGATGTTTATTCTCCATGTGGCCTCCAGTCAGCAGGCCCCACCTCAGGGGCCTGTATTACTTTTATTCGTCCATCCTTTCAGTTGCCCATCTCACTCATTCTTAAGTGTTGACATAATTTCTGCTTCAATTACTAATTCTAGTTGTCCAGTAGTCTGACAACTCACTTGGGAAAGTGTTTTTCCTGGTACCTGTTGCAAATCTTTTATATTTAATCTTTTCTCTGTATTTGCCCTCATTCTAAAATGGGAGGCGTTCTTCAACTTTGTCTTTTCAACAGTTTTTGATAAATTATATACAGAGTATAAATACAGAGTATAAACCATTACATTTTGATTTTTAATCTTGCATCCAGGCTTGGCAGTTAACCCACTATTTAATTATTTCTTCTTTATGGTTATATCTACTTCACACGTAGCATTTAATGCCTGGCGAACTTAAAACCCAATTCTCTTTGTTCTTCTCAGCCAATCTTTTTGAATTCAAAATAAAATTCTCACCATCTCATGTGTACTGACATGAGATTACAATTGTCAAATTTTTCTGCCTTTTACCAGTTTATCAATATTCACTTGCAGCTTCCTTTGGGTCCTGAGGGTGACAGATAATTCCTTCTACTTTAAGATAATCTATAAAATCGATATTTTTATTGCTGTGACATCAATGCTTTTAACGCTCTTTGATCATCCTCTCACTATTTGAGTGTTGAATCATGCATACATGATTCAGACATTTTTGTTTGTATTTCAAGGGGCAACGTTTTCATGCAGAGGGTGGTACATGTATGGAATGAGCTGCCAGAGAATGTGATGGAGGCTGGTACAATTGCATCATTTAAGAGGCATTTGGATGGGTAAATGAATAGGAAGGGTTTGGAGGGATATGGGCTGGGTGCTGGCAAGTGGGACTAGATTGGATTGGGATATCTCGTCGGCATGGACAGGTTGGACCGAATGGTCTGTTTCCATGCTGTACAACTCTATGACTCTATCTTTGCACTTATGTTTTTCTCCACGTCAATCTCCAACCTGGACTTTATACTCCCTGCCTACAGGTTTCAAGACAAGAGGGACATGTAATATCCAATGGGGGGGCTTCCTGCTCTATAATCACTTAATGCCCAATTAATTGTCCCATGCCATCCTCACTTCAATTAGGGAGAAGTTATGCCAAGCACGTGACCTTGTGTGAGGTCAAAGTGGGTGACCTCCATAATTTATGGACCCAATGCACAGCCCAACCAACATACTAGCAAGCTCCCCAGGTTCCTCACCCTACACACCTCATCAGGGCATGCCAGCCAAGATGTCCAAACATTTTGCCATTCCCAATCCAGTTCTGGGCATCACCACACCCTCCCCCCACCAACCCACCCTGCACACCTGGCACCTTCCCTTACCACCAGAAGAGATGTAAACCCTGCACCCACACCTCCCTCCTCACCTCTGATCAAGGCCCCAAAAAGATCTTTTCACATCTGGCAGAGATTTTCCTGCACATCCAAACACCTTATCTGGCGTATCCATTGCTCTTGATGTGGTCTCCTCTATGTCGGGGAGAGAGAACACCAACTCTCGGAACGTTTCAGAGAACATCTCTGGGACACACGCATCAAACAACCTCACTGCTCTGTGGCCAACTACTTCAACTTCACCACATCTCCCACTCCAACAAGGACATGGAAGTCCTGGGCCTCCTCCACTGCCAAATCCTAGCCATCCGAAGCCTGGAGGAAGAACACCTCATCTTCCACCTTGGGATTTTCCAACCACACAGCATCAATGTTGATTTTCCCAGTTTCCACATTTCCCCTTCCCTCACATCTTATCCCAGATCCAACCCTTCAACTCAGCATTGCCCTCTTGAACTGTCCCAATCTATCCACCTTCCTTCCCATCTAATGGCTCCACCTGCCACTCTGAATTATCACAACCACCCCCCCCACCTGCATCTACTATCGCCTTCCCAGGTACCTCCCTCCAGCTCCACCCCTCATATTTATCTTTCAGCCCGGCCGCTGCCACTTACCCCGGGCACATTCCCGATGAAGGGCTTATGCCCGAAACGTCAACTCTCCTGCTCTGCAGATGCTGCATGACCTGCAGTGCTTTTCCAGTGCCACACCTTTTGACTTGAAACCTGAATGTAGTGTCAACAGTGGCTACCCTCAGATGAAGCAAACACACAGACACTGCACTAGCTTCTGTTCCTTCAAGGTAACATTGGTGAATCTACATCATTATAAAGGAGGAGAGGGAAGTCGAGTTAACCAGTTGTAAGTAGGGAAAATAATTGGAAATAAAGGAATGGATTTTATGACAATAAAGCTGTTGGTTGGAGAGACAGGGAGCTTGCTCAGCAGAAGAATAGTTGTCCCGCTGCCATTTACCAGCTGAGACTGGAGGCAGGAGATTCCCTCCCTCAAGGACAGGAACCCTGCCTCAGATACCTTCTGGCCAACCAGCTGCCTCTTAGTATTGGCAATGCCCCCACTATGTCAGCTCCTTTATCTAGATTTCTTTATTGGCTTGCCTGCACTCTAACATAGAACATAGAAGGATACAGCGCAGTACAGGCCCTTCGGCCCTCGATGTTGCACCGACCGAATCCTACCTAACCTATACTAGCCCAATAACTTCCAAATGCCTATCCAATGCCCGCTTAAATGACCATAAAGAAGGAGAGTTCACCACTGATACGGGCAGGGCATTCCATGAACTCACAACCCGCTGTGTGAAGAATCTACCCCTAACATCTGTCCTATACCTACCACCCCTTAATTTAAAGCTATGTCCCCTAGTAACACCTGACTCCATTAGCGGTAAAAGGTTCTTAGTATCTACCCTATCTAAACCCCTAATCATCTTATACACTTCTATCAGATCTCCCCTAAACCTTCTCTTCTCCAATGAGAACAGCCCCAAGTGCCTCAGCCTTTCCTCATAAGATTTTCCTACCATTCCAGGCAACATCCTGGTAAACCTCCTCTGCACTCGTTCTAAAGCTTCCACATCCTTCCTATAGTATGGCGACCAAAACTGCACACAATACTCCAGATGAGGCCGCACCAGAGTCTTATACAACTGCAACATGACCTCAGGACTCCGGAACTCAATTCCTCTGCCAATAAAGCCCAGTACACCATATGCCTTCCTCACAGCACTATTTACCTGGGTGGCAACTTTCAGAGATCTGTGTACATGGACACCAAGATCCCTCTGCTCATCCACACTACCAAGTAGCCTACCATTAGCCCAGTAATCCATCATCTTGTTATTCCTACCAAAGTGAACGACTTCGCACTTAGCTACATTGAATTCCATTTGCCACATTTCCGCCCAGCTCTGCAACTTATCTATATCCCGCTGTAACCTACCACTTCCTTCCTCACTATCCACAACTCCACCGACTTTTGTGTCATCCGCAAACTTGCTTACCCAGCTTTCAAGTCCTTCCTCTAGATCATTTATAAAGATAACAAAAAGCAATGGTCCCAAAACAGATCCTTGTGGTACACCGCTAGTAACTGCGCTCCAAGATGAACATAATCCATCAACTACTACCCTCTGTCTCCTTCCAGCCAGCCAATTCCTAATCCAAACCTCTAATGTATCCTCAATGCCATACCTCCGAAGTTTTAGCATTAGCCTACCATGGGGAACCTTATCGAACGCCTTACTAAAATCCATATACACAACATCTACTGCTTTACCCTCATCCACTTCCTTGGTCACCTTCTCAAAGAACTCAATAAGGTTTGTGAGGCACGACCTGCCCTTCACAAAACCATGCTGGCTATCCCTGATCACGTTATTCCTACCCAGATGTTCATAAATCTTATCCCTTACCATTCTCTCTAAGACTTTGCCCACCACTGAAGTCAGACTCACTGGCCTATAGTTGCTAGGGCTATCCCTACTCCCTTTCTTGAACAATGGGACCACATTCGCTATCCTCCAGTCCTCTGGTACTATTCCTGTTGACAACGACGACATAAAAATCCAGGCCAATGGCTCTGCTATCTCCTCCCTAGCTTCCCATAGGATCCTGGGGTAAATGCCATCAGGCCCAGGAGACTTATCTATATTCATCCTTTCCAATATTCCCAAAACCTCTTCCCTGCATATTTCCAGGGCATCATCAGTGGACTCATCAACTTCTGCTGAGTTCTGACAGTTCTGTGTCCTTTTTACAGACTTTCAACCAGATTCAGTTTCCAATTCAGTTTTAGATTTGGTCTCTTTGGATGCTGGCAGAGTCAGTTTCCTTCCTCAGTTTTCTTTTCAGTTTCTCTTCTCAATTAGCTTAGTCTCAAAGCTTTGAAATGACACATTCCATCAGACGTATTTAAGTGAGTATATGGCAATGAATCAATTGCACTTATGTACGGAATCATAGAACTGTTACAGAGAGAAGCAGGCTATTCAGTCTATCATGCCCATTGCCAGCCCTTAGCAAGTTATATTCCCTGACCTTTTCCACCTACTTTAGACAATTGGTTTCTCTCTAAATTATTGCCCAGTTCCCCTTTGAAAACCACAATTGAATCAACTTCCAACATATTTTCAGGCGGTGCATTCCCGATCTAAAACACTACAAAATAAAGATGTCCATGGGGTCTTTTTGTTCTTTTGTCAATCACCATAAACTAGTGTCCTCTGCTTCATGTCAATGGGAAGAATTTCTCTCTCTCTACTCTGGCCTGGCCCCTCATGACTTCGAGCACCCAAGTCTCTTAATCACTTGGTCTCTGAAAAGGACCAACACCATGTTTCCTAACCTATTCTCATAATTTCTTCTTCTTCAGACAAGGGACAGATGATTAAAGAAGTCCGCCTTTGCTCCAACTCCCAACTGACTTGAGACAGATGTATTTTAATGAGAAATTGTATTGGAATCTCTGAGTCCAGCAACTCTGAAGAACCGACAAAAATCAAGCTCAGTTGTAAACTTATTTAAAAAGGTGGATGCAGTATTTACTTTTCAAAGGGACCAAATTGTCATTTGCAACTAATGTCCTGTCCAGATATCTAAGCTAGCTGTAAAAAATGAGGTCTGCAGATGCTGGAGATCACAGTTGAAAATGTGTTGCTGGTTAAAGCACAGCAGGTCAGGCAGCATCCAAGGAATAGGAAATTCAACGTTTCGGGCATAATTCCTGATGAAGGGCTTATGCCCGAAACGTCGAATTTCCTATTCCTTGGATGCTGCCTGACCTGCTGTGCTTTAACCAGCAACACATTTTCAACTGTCTAAGCTCGCTACCAGCCTTGGGTAATTCCATGTACATTGGTGGGAAAGAAGAAAGAATGTCAATGACATCTTGGTTCTAGTTTATTTCACAGCAGAGTATCCATTCTCCCTTTTTGTTTCATATCCATTTTCCATAAATCTACGATTATAACTGTGCAAGCTTGAAAGCTTTTTCTGTACCCTTTCCTATTCCTTCAAGTCATTTATACATTGTAGTCACTGTAATTGAACATAATACTTCAGCTGAGACTAAACCAGTGTAAAAAAAGGAGGTTCATATTAATTTATTGCTTTTGAACTCCATGCTTCTATTTACAAAACATAGCCTTTGTTAATGGGAATTATGGGATTAGTTTCTCCGTTGAAATTATGCCAAATTTGTCGTTACTGCAGGCAAATCATCTTAGCCTAATACTTTGCAGGAGGACTTCCCAGGACAGTGACCATATGACCATAACACCATGAGAGGAGCAGAACTAAGCAAATTGGCCAATTGAGTCTACACTGCCATTCGATCTTGGATGATATGTTTCTCAACCCCATTCTCCTGTCTTTTCCCAATAACCCTTGATCCCCTTGCTAATCAAGAACCTATCTATCTCTGTCTTAAATACACACAATGACTTGGCCTCCACAGTTTTCTGCAGGAATGAGTTCCATAGATTAAGCATACTCTGGCTGAAGAAGTTCCTACTCATTTAAGTTCTAAAGGGTTATCCCTTCACTCTGAAGTTGTGCCTTTGGATTCTGATCTCTTCCACTAGTGGAATCATCTTCTCCATGTCTACTCTAGCCAGGCCTTTCAGTATTCTGTAAACTTCAGTGAGATCCCCCTCATCCTTGTAAACTCCATTGAGTACAGACCCAGAGTACTCAACCACTCCTTATATGAAAATCCATGCAATCCCTGGATCATTTTTGTAAACCTTCTCTGGACTCCCTCCAAAACCAATATATCGTTCCTTATATACAGTGCCCAATTGTATCTCAAACTGCAAGGTGAATTCTATCATATTATGGTCACTGGCCCCTGGAGGTTTCTTTATCTTAAGCTCTCTAATCATATTTGCCTCATTAGACATTACCAAATCCAGGAATGCCTGTTCCCTAGTGGGTTCTACCACAAGCTCCTCCAAAAAACATCTCATAGACATGCCATGAATTCCTTTTCTTGGGATCCTCTACCAATTTGATTTTCTCAGTCCAATTGTATATTGAAATCCCCATGATTATTGTAATTGTGCCTTTCTTACATGTCTTTTCAATCTCCTGATTTATTTTCTGCCCCACATCCCAATGTGGGTTTCCTCCGGGTGCTCCAGTTTCCTCCCACAGTCTAAAAAATGTGCAGGTTAGGTGAATTGGCCATGCTAAATTGCCTATAGTGTTTGGTGAAGGGGCAAATGTAGGGGAATGGGTCTGGGTGGGTTGCGCTTCGACGGGTTGGTGTGGACTTGTTGGGCCGAAGGGCCTGTTCCCACATTGTAAGTAATCTAATCTAATCTAATCTATTGTCAGGAGGCCTATACACAATTCCAATCAGGGTAATGTTTTCCTTGTGGTTCCTCAACTCTACCCACATAGATTTTGTGCTTCTGAGCCTATATCACCTCTTACTATCAATTTTATTTCATTTCTTGCTAATAAGGCAACTCCACTCCCTTAGCCCATCTGCCTGTCCTTTTAATTGGTTGGAAATCCTTTGGTATTTAGTTCCCACTGTTGATCTCCTTGCAGCCACGTCTCTGTGACACCCACAACATTATACATTTCAATTTCCATCTGCACCACAACCCATTTACCTTGTTTTGTATGCTGTGTGCATTAGAGTACAACATCCTCACTCCTGCGGTAACTGCCCCCGCTTCTCACACTTGTTTCCTCATCTGCTGCACAAGAAGTTAGATTCCTGACCCTTTCCATATTCTCTGACCTCTTACTTGTTCTGGAAACTTTAATAATCTCTCAGGAGCCCTCATTCATACATTCCCTCCACCATTAACGCTGCAGCAATTAACATTATATATAAGATGCATTGCAGAAATTCACCAAACCTCCTTTGACCTTTCAAACCCATAACACCCACCACCTAAAAAGGACAAGGACAGCAGACGCTTTGGAATCTCACCACCTGAAAGTTCCTTTCCAAGCCACAGACCATCCTGACTTGAAACTATATCATCATTCCTTCAGTGTCACTGTGCCATACCTTTTGAGCTCCCTTGGTAACATCATTATAATCATACATACATCAGATATGGTGGCATCCATTAGTCTTGCAAGACCATGGATCTGTGCCTGATAAGTCTTGCTTCACTCTTTGTTGGTAGAGCAGCGTTTGTTGTAGCTGTAGAGGCCTACATGGGAGTGGCATTCTCGGCTGCAGCGTCTGTACTGGAAGGTGCTATCCTCTGGTGTTGTCTAGGTGCTGTTTTTTCAGTGGATGCGCTTTTCTCCAGCTGCAGGCCTCTTCTCCTCTTTTTAGACCTCTGTGTAATTCCAGCTTCCAGCGAGAGCGATCGTTTGCAATGTCCTCTCACCTCTCGATGTTCATGCTCAGTGACTTCATGTCTCTCTTGCAGACATCTTTGAAACTAAGATGGGCCCACCCTTGTGCTCTTCGCCGGAGGCCAGTTCCCCATCTGACATGCGGTGTCTGTGGCCCAGCCAGGGGACATGGTGTTGTTAGAGTAGGGTGAAGAGGCTGGATATCTAGGCGTGGGTCAGGACCACATTGTTGATGTCCAAGATGTGTCCCAGGCTGCGAAGGTGGAAGATGTTGAGAAGCTGCTCTTGTCTGGAGTAGAGGCTCCGGTCCTTGCGCCGTAAAGCAGTGTGCTGAGGAAACAAGCCCTGTAGACTGCACCTTGGTGTGTGTTGTTTGCTTTCTGTTCTCCCAGACTCCCTTTGTCTTTGATGAATGTTGAGGCTGCTCATCTGATCCATCTGTTGATCTTGGAGTGTAGGGAGGTACTGTCCATGATGGCGGAACCGAGGGATGTAAACTCACGGGCTATCTCCAGCTTGTAGTTGTTGATGGTAATGGCATGGGGGGGGTGCTCAATGCCTTGACACAACATGTTGGTTTTTTCAGGCTGATGGTCAAGCTGAAGTCCTGGCAAGCTGTCCATGAGGCTTTACAGTTGCTCTTCCGCTTCTGTTGCCAGTGCCGCATCGTCTGCAAACAACATGTCCCTGATGAGTATTTCATGAACCTTGGTTTTCGCCCTCAGCTGAACAGACTGGACAACTTCCTGTCAGATCTGGTGTGGAACATTAGTTGATGTTCCAAAGTTGATGTATTTCAGCATGACTGAAAAGAAGATACTGAATAAGGTGGGGGCTAGCACACAGCCCAGCTTCACACCGCTGCGAATGTTGAAGGCCTCTGAAGAAGAGCTGTCAACTGAATGATGCCTTCATGTCTATGTGGAATGACTGAACTATCCTGAGGAGCCTCGGGGGGGTTAACCGATCCGGGTGAGGATTTTGAACAGGCCATCTCTGCTCGTAAGGTTGAAGGCTTCGGTGAGGTCAATGAAGGTGACGTAGAGTAGTTGTTTTTGCTCTCTGCATTTCACTTGTAGCTGTCGAAGAGAGAAGGTCATGTCGATTGTGGAGTGTTCTGACCTTAGACTCGGGATATATACTTTCGGCGATTTTCTACAGTCTGTTCAGGACCACAGGAGTGAAGACCTTTCCAACAATGCTCAGTAAAGAGATTCCCCCCTATATTGTTACAATTGCTCTTGTCCCTTTTGTTCTTATACAGAGGAACCTCGATTATCCAAGTGAGATGGAGGGCACTATTTCGTTCCGATAATTGATTATTCGATTAATTGAATCAATGCCTTTCCTCTGGGACTTGGGAGTTTTCTGTTAGGTCTGCGCCCTGTTCAGAGAGAAGGCAGCAGCACACATCACGTGAGCCCCAGGCCCCATAGCCTACCCCCCCAACCCTGTCCAACACCGACCCCCCTGCCCGCCCCCATCCCCGCCCCCTCCCCAAACCCATCCAAGGCCACCCCCTACCCACTCCCCAACCCCATCCAACAATGCCCCCCCGCCTGCCCATGACACCCATCCAACACCACCCCCCGTCAACCCCACTCCTGCCCCTGTGCACACCACCCGCACGCGCGCGCGCGCGCACACACACACACACAACTTTTGACTGCCACTTTTTGACAGGTACCATCTTGGCCTTGTACAGGACAATGTTGGAGAGATTATCTGGGGAAGGCGGGGGTGCGGTTTAGGGTACACCACTGTGTAGGACTCCATGGAAAGTGTGGGGAGAGGGAGAGGGCGGGAGATCAGTCATTTGGAGATGGTGCCTGGGGGTCGCATCGATGTCCAGGACTATTCTTAGCAGCATTTCCATAAGCCAAGTTCAATTTTGATCACTGTAAACAAAAGACGCGATCAGTGTTGGAAACACGTCATTGATGTAATGTTTAGAGTCATACAGATATACAGCACGGAAACAGACCCTTCAATCCAACCTGTCCATGCCGACCAGATATCCAAATACAATCTAGTCCTACCTGCCAGCACCTGGCCCATATCCCTCCAAACCCCTCCTATTCATATACCCATCCAGATGCCTTTTAAATGCTGCAATTGTACTAGCCTCTACCACTTCCTCTGGCAGCTCATTCCATACACGTACCACCCTGTGAGTTAAAAGGTTGCCCCTGAGGTCTCTTTTATATCTTTCTCCTCTCACCCCAAACCTATACCCTCTAGTTCTGGACCCCACCCACCCCAGGGAAAATACTTTTTCTTTTTATCCTATCCATGCCCCTCATGATTTTATAAACCTCTACAAGGTCGCCCCTCAGCCTCCGATGCTCCAGGGAAAACAGACCCAGCCTGTTCAGCCTCTCCCTATAGCTCACATCATCCAACCCTGGCAACATCCTTGCAAAGCTTTTCTGAACCATTTCAAGGTTTACAACATTTTTCCGATAAGAAGGAGACCAGAATTGCACACAATATTCCAACAGTGGCCTAACCAATGTCCGGTACACTGCAACATGACCTCCAAACTCCTGTATTCAATAGTCTGACCAATAAAGGAAAGCATACCAAACGCCTTCTTCACTATCCTAGATACCTCTGACTCGACTTTCAAAGAGCTATGAACTTGCACTCCAAGGTCTCTTTATTCAGCAACACTCCCTAGGACCTTACCATTAAGTGTGTAAGCCCTGCTAAGATTTGCCATCCCAAAATACAGCACCTCACATTTATCTGAATTAAACTCCATCTGCCACTTCTCAGCCCATTGGCCCATCTGATCAAGATCCCGTTATAATCTGAGGTAACTTTCTTCGCTGTCTACTACACCTCCAATTTTGGTGTCATCTGTAAACTTACTAACTTTACCTCTTATGCTCACATCCAAATCATTTATATAAATGATGAAAAGTAGTGGACCCAGCACCGATCCTTGTAGCACTCCACTGGTCACAGTCCTCCAGTCTGAAAAACAACCCTCCACCATCACCCTCTGTTTTCTCCCTTTGAACCAGTTCTGTATCCAAATGGCTAGTTCTCCCTATATTCCGTTAGATCTAACCTTGCTAATCAGTCTCCCATGTGGAACTTTGTCGAGCGCCTTATTGAAATCCATATAGATCACATCTACAGCTCTTATGGAACAAATCCACCGCTCTGCCCTCATCAATCCTCTTTGTTACTTCTTCAAAAACCTCAATCACGTTTGTGCGACATGATTTCCCACGCACAAAGCCATGTTGACTATCCATAATCAGTCTTTGCCTTTCCAAATACATGTACATCCTGTCCCTCAGGATTCCCTCCAACAACTTGCCCACCATCGACATCAGGCTCACTGGTTTATAGTTCCCTGGCTTGTCCTTACCACTTTTCTTAAACAGTGGCACCACGTTTGCCAACCTCCAGTCTTCCGGCACCTCACCTGTGACCATCGATGATACAAATATCTCAGCAAGAGGCCCAGCAATCACTTCTCTAGCTTTCCACAGAGTTCTTGGGTACACCTGATCAGGTCCTGGGGATTTATCCACCTTTATGCATTTCAAGATATCAGCACTTCCACCTCTGTAATATGGACATTCTTCAAGATGTCACCATCTATTTCTACATTCTATATCTTTGATGTCCTTTTCCACAGTAAATACTGATGTAAAATACTCATTTCTTATCTCTCCCATCTCCTGCAGCTCCACACAAAGGCCACCTTCCAGATCTTTGAGGGGCCCTATTCTCTCCCTAGTTACTCTTTTGCCCTCCTGATTTCCCTCTTAAGAATATACTTACTGCCTTAATACTCTTCTAAGGATTTGCTCGATCTATCCTGTCTGTACCTGACATATACTTCCTTCTTTTTCTGAACCAAACCCTCAATTTCTTTAGTCATCCAGCATTCCCTATACCTACCAGCCTTTCCTTTCACCCTGACAGGAATATACTTTCTCTGGATTCTCGTTATCTCATTTCTGAAGGCTTCCCATTTTCCAGCCTTCCCGTTACCTGCGAACATCTGCTCCCTGTCAGCTTTGAACGTTCTTGCTTAATATCATCAAAATTGGCCTTCCTCCAATTTAGAAGTTCAACTTTTAGATCTGGTCTATCCTCTTCCATCACTATTTTAAAATGAATAGAATTATGGTCGCTGGCCCCAAAGTTCTCCCCCACTGACACCTCAGTCATGTGCCCTGTCTTATTTCCCAAGAGTAGATCAAGGTTTGCACCTTCTCTAGTAGGTACATCCACATACTGAATCAGAATATTTTCTTGTACATACTTAACAAATTCCTCTCCACCTAAACCCTTAACACTATGGTAGTCTCAGTCGATGTTTGGAAAGTTAAAATCCCCTACCATAACCACCCTGTTATGCATACAGATAACTGAGATCTCCTTACAAAGTTGTTTCACTCTGACTATTGGGGGGTCTAGAATACAATCCCAATAAGGTGATCATCCCTTTCATATTTGTCAGTTCCACCCAAATAACTTACCTGGATGTATTTCTGGGAATATCCTCCCTCAATACAGCTGCAATGTTAACCCTTATCAAAAACACCACTCTCCTCCTCTCTTGCCTCCCTTTCTGTCCTTCCCGTAGCATTTATATCCTGGAACATTAAGCTGCCAGTCCTGTGACCTCTGAGCCACGTTTCTGCTATATCCCATGTTCCTAACCATGCTCTGAGTTCATCTGCTGTACCAGTCTCAATTTCCTCACTATCTCCCTGGGTCTCACCCACCCAATTTCCTCGCTATCTCCCTGGGTCCCACCCACCATCCACCTTACTCATTTAAATCCTCCCGAGCGGCTCTAGCAAATCTCCCTGCCAGTATATTCATCCCCTTCCAATTTAGGTGCAATCCGTCCTTCTTGTACGGGTCACTTCTACCCCAAAACAGCTTCCAATGACACAAAAATGTGAATCCTCTCCTGTGCACCAGCTCCTCAGCTATGCATTCATCTGCGCTATCCTCCTATTTCTCCCCTCACTAGCTCATAGCACTAGGAGTAATCCAGATATTAGTGGACATCCTTTTTAAATTCCTACCTAACTCTCTGTAGTCTCCCTTCAGAATCTCAATCTTTTCCCTTCCTATGTCGTTGGTTCCAATGTGTACAATGTCCTCCTGCTGGCCCTTCTCCCACTTGAGAACATTCTGCACCCTCTCTGAGACATCCTTGATCCTGGCACCAGGGAAGCAACACACCATTCTGATTTTTTACTGCTGGCCACAGAAATGTCTGTCTGTACCTCGGACTAGAGAGTCCCCTAACACAATCAATCGCTTGGAACCCAATGTACCTCTCATTACATTAGAGCCAGTCTCAATACCAGAAACTTGGCTGTTTAGGCTACATTCTCCTGAGAATCCATCACCCCTACATTTTCCAAATCAGCATACCTGTTTGAAATGGGGATAGCCACAGAAGACACTTGTACTACCTGCCTACCTCTCTTACCTGGAGTTAACCCATCTATGTGACTGTATCTGAGACTTACCCCCTTCCTATAACTGCCATCCATCTTGTAGATTCCTCATTGCCTCTAACTGCCTCACCAACCGATCCATTCGATCTGATAGGATTTGCAACCAATTGCATTTATTGCAGATATAATCCTCAGCAACCCGTAAACTCTCCCTAAACTCCCACATCCGACGAGAAGAACACATCGTTCTACTGAGGGCCATTTTTGCTTCTTTCAATCTACAGACCCAGAAAACAGCGCAGTCTTATTCATCTACAAATACTGCTCCAGGTTAAATTAATATTTATGGCTTATATTTTAAGTTTAATCAAGAGACATAGCTCAATAAAACATACAATCAAGAAAGAACCCACTCTACTCACCACTGCGACTTATTTTAAGGCTGCGCTTAAAATCCACTTATCTGCTTCTGTGCTGTGACCACTCCCAGACAGATTCCTCCAAGAGCAGTCGTGAAGTTCACTGTTTTTTAATTTTCCCAGACGCACACCAATGTCCAGTGATACATGAATTCAACAGCAAAGGCAGTAACTGCTTGCTCTGTCAGTTAGCAATGTGGGTTTCTTTCTCTCTCTCTCTTTCCTGCACTGACCTCACCATGTGCTTCCTTTGCCTGTTCTTCTCCCTTTTAAAACTGTTGTTGTTTTGACTTTTCTTTCTTCAAAATTCTAAAACAATGCAACAGCATATAAACAATAATTGCTGCTCCTAGAATTTGAGGAAATCACCTCCAAAACCTAAAACACCACAAAAAAGGAGCAGCTGTTACAGTCAGAAATGTTTCCCATCCTCCATCTTGGATTACCCAGAATCCCCCGGGACCTTGAGATTTTATTCAGATAATTGATATTCGGATAATCGAAGATCCTCTGTATAGGGTGACAATGTTGCTGCCTCTCATATCTTGCGACACTGCTCCCTCTTTCCAACACTGGAACAGTAGTTCATGTAGGCAGTTTAGCAGGATGCTCTTTGTGTACTTGATAGCCTCTGGTGGAATGCCATCCAATCCGGGTGCCTTCCCAGCAGGCTGGCTGTCGATTGTGTTACTCAGCTCTTCGGCAGTCGGCGATGCATCCAGTTCCTCCATGACGGGCAGGCATTCCATGGTGTCTAGTGCGCTGTCTGAGATGCTGTTTTTTCTGAAGTAGAGTTTGGAGTAATGCTCCACCCAACTCTCCCTCTGCTTGCCTTTGACTTTAATGATCTCACCTATTATTTTTTTCAGTTGTGCTCTCTTCCTCTGGGTTGGACCGATGGTTTTCTTGATCCCCTCATACACTTCATGGATGTTGCTTGTGTCAAACGATGACTAAATACTTTTGTATAGTTGTAGCCAGTAATCATTTGTGCAGTACCTGGCTGTTTTCTGGGCCTTGCCTCTTGCTGTCCTTTGCACTTGCAGTGTGCCTTGTTGGGGTCGCATTTGTGCTCTAGTAGTGCAACATGCTTTGCCTCAATGACAGTGGTGAGCTTACTTGAGCTCACTTCAAACCAATCCTATGCCTTGCCCTGTTTCTTCCCGAAGGCCTTGAGTGCAGTGCTATGGATGGTGTCCCTGAGAGAGTCTCATTTCTGCTGAGCATCTCCTTCTGGTGGGTCTGCAAGGAGCACATCTTCCAGCGATTTGATCTATTCTGCCACTTTGCCTGGGTGTTGGGTCTTACTGGCATCGATGTGCCGCTTGCCTGGAGGCTTGGCGCAGTGCATCTTATTTGGCCGAAGTCTGATCTTGCAGCAAACCAGAGAGTGATCCAGGTCACAGTTGGCATTCTGAAAGGAGAGAGTCATGAGCACATTTCTCAGATGGCAGCATCAGGTGATTACCAGCTCTATCTGGTGCCAGTGTTTGGAGTAGGGATGTTACCAACATACTTTGTGCTGAGATTTGGTCTGGAGGTAGGTGTTGGTGAAACGCAATTCATGGAGCGTGCAATGCTTTAGCAGTCATTGCCCGTTGTCAGTTATACTGCCAATCCCCATACTGCCCCAGGCAGCTTGGCCAGGAGTTGTGGTCAGCACCCACTCTGGCGCTGAAGTTGTCAAGTAGCAGCAACTGTTCTTGACTTGGAATCCCCTGTATTATCATTGAGAGCTGGTCATAGAACTCCTTTGCATCTTGTGTAAAAGCTTGGGGCATAGATGCTGACAAGGTTGACTGGCCCATTGGATGTGTGGAGTCGAAGTGAGAAAATCCGCTCCGTCCCATTCTCGCTAGGCACTACCATCTTCAGCATTGAGTTCTTCATGGTAAAACTCTCTGGCCTTGTCTGAGCCCTTCCCCTGAAAGAAGAAGTATAGTCTTTCTCACGTAGGATTTCCCATTCTGCGAGGCGTGTCTCTTGGAGAGTTGCGATATCCACTTGGAGTCTCAGCAGCTCATTGTTGATCACTGCTGTCTTGCCTGTATCGCTGATCTCCTGAAGTTCATCTGATAAACCATTGTCATAATCCATATAATCCAGCATCCTAGTCTGAGTGCTGGCTTCTTTCTTTGTCTTCTTGCTGTGCTTGGTGCACTGTTTACAGTCTGCAGTTCAGGCTACTTATAATCCCTAAGCCCCACACACCCAATGGAGAGGGCAGACGTGGCAGGACAGCTCCTAATTGACCGGGGCCTGCCCAGCTTGAGGCGGAGGTAGCTGTCCAGTGAGGCGCGATGGCCTCTCCCTCTGTCGAAAACAACCTCTGGCAGCTTGCTCTACAAGGTGCCCACACCTCCTCCCTCACCTCCATTCCAAGGCCCTCAAGGAGCCTTCCATATCCATCAAAGTTTTACCTGTACATCTGCCAATATCATTTATTGTATCCGCTGCTCCCGGTGCGGTCACCTCTACATTGGGGAGACTGCACGCCTCCTCGCGGAGCGCTTTAGGGAACATCTCTGGGACACTCGCACCAATCAACCACACTGCCCTCTGGCCCAACATTTCAACTTCCCCTCCCACTCTGTCAAGGACATGGAGGTCCTGGGCCCTCTTCACCACCGCTCCCTCACCACCCGATGCCTGGAGGAAGAATGCCTCATCTTCCGCCTCAGAACACTTCAACCCCAGGGCATCAATGTGGACTTCAACAGTTTTCTCATTTCCCCTTCCCCCACCTCACCCTAGTTCCAAACTTCCAGCTCAGCACTGTCCCCATGACTTGTCCAACCTGCCTAGCTCCTTTTCTACCTATCCACTCCACCCTCCCCCGCCCCTGACCTATCACCTTCATCCCCTCCCCCACTCACCTATTGTACTCTATGCTACTTTCTCCCCACCCCCACCCTCCTCTAGCTTATCTCTCCACCCTTCAGGCACTTTGCCTGTATTCCTGATGAAGGACTTTTGCCCGAAACGTCGATTTTACTGTTCCTCGGATGCTGCCTGAACTGCCGTGCTTTTTCAGAACCTCTAATCCAGAATCTGGTTTCCAGCATCTGTAGTCATTGTTTTTACCTTGCTCTACACCAATCAAGTGCAGGCTTATAACCAGTAGGCTGCTGCTTATGTGTTATGCCATCGTAGTGAGACGATGCTTAAGTATCCTCTCCAGAGCGCAGGACTGGGGAAGGTTGTATAGAATACCAGCAGTTGCCCATGCAGCAGGTCTCCCCTCTCTATGCCACTGATGTTATCCAGGGGAAGGGCAAGGGCCGACACAGCTTGGCATCAGTGTCGTCACAGGAGTTGCCAGAATGAGGTTGAAGACAACATTGGACTGCCTTAGGGACTGCAGCTCTGAATTTGTCCTCAGGGTTCACTCCCGAAGCCATTCTCATGAGTGGGTATGGCTGCAAGGCAGCATACTTCCTCACCACCCCGCCAGTAAAAACATCTCCCTCCCTCACCACCCCCACCAAGTGAAAACATCCCCCTCCCTCCCTCACCCCCCCACCAAGTGAAAACATCCCCCTCCCTCCCTCACCCCCCCCCAGTAAAAACATCCCCGTCCCTCATCACTGTCCCAGTAAAAACATCCCCCCTCACAACACCTTCCGGTAAAAACAATCCCCTCCTTCACCACACCCCCAGTAAAAAACATAACCCTCCCTCATCATCCCCCCAAGTAAAAACATCCCCCTCCCTCACCACCCCTACAGTAAAAACATCCCCCTCCCTCACCACACCTCCAGTAAAAACATCTCCCTCCCTTACCACCGCCCCAGTAAAACCATCCTCCCCTCACAACCCCTCCCAGTAAAAACAATCCCCTCCCTCACCATATCCCCAGTAAGAATATACCCCTCCCACACCATCCCTCCAGGAAAACACATAACTCTTCCTCACCACGCCCCAAATAAAAACATCCCTATCCATCACTACCCCCCAGTAAAACCATACCCCTCCTTCACCACTCCCTCTCAGTAAAAACATGCCTCTCCCTCACCACCCCCCCAGTAAAAACAGCCCCCTCCCTCACCACCCCCCCAGTAAAAACATCCCCTCCCTCACCACACCCCCAGTAAAAACATCTCCCTCCCTCACCATCCCAACCAAGTAAAAACAGCCCCCTCCCTCACCACCCCCTCACCACCCCCTCAGTAAAAACATATCCTCCCTCACCACCCCCACCAAGTGAAAGCATCCTCCTCCCTCACCATCCTCCCAAGTAAAAACAATCCCGTCCCTCACCACCCCCCCAAATAAAAGCATCCTTATACATCACCACTCCCCAGTAACAACACACCCCTCCTTCACCACTCCCTCTCAGTAAAAACATACCCCTCACCCACCCCACCCCCACCCCAGTAAAAACATGCTCTGGGGGATATGGAACCCATCTCCAGACTTTTTTATTGATTTCAAATCCATCATCTGCCATGGTGGGATTCAAACTGGTGCCAGAATACTATCTGGATCTTTGGGGGCAACACGGTGGCTCAGTGGTTAGCACTGCTGCCTCACAGCACCAGCGTCCCAGATTCAATTCCAGCCTCGGGCGACTGTCTGTGTGGAGTTTGCTCATTCTCCTCCTGTCTGCGTGGATTTCCTCCGGGTGCTCCTGTTTCCTCCCATAATCCAAAGATGTGCTGGTTAGGTGGATTGGCCATGCTAAATTGCCCATAGTGTCAGGCGCATTAGTCAGAGGGGAAATGGGTCTGGGTGGGTTACTCTTCGGAGGGTCGGTGTGGACTAGTTGGGCCGAAGGGCCTGTTTTCACACTGTAGGGAATCTAATCTAATCTAACCCTACACCACCACCTGCCCCTCGCTCGCCCCCCACCTCGCTGCCCCAGCCTCTGACACAGATAGACTGGGACAATTCAATAAAGTGGTTCACTTCTTCTGCTACCATCTTAAGTATAATTAAATACTGGCCTTGCTGGTCATACTCACATACCCTGAAAGCTTTCTCAACCTGCTTAACTTCAACAATTACTACACATCAAACACCAAGTGCCTCTTCACTGCAGGGCCCCTTTTGAATTAAATCCTTTATTTTATCTTGTCTTCCTTCTTATCAAAATCTGTCACTTCACATTACTCTGCATTAAATTCTATTTGTTCCACTTCTGCCCAATTACTGGAAGATAGTTGGAAGATGGGTTGTAAGGACCATGTCTTTTTATTTTTGTGTTTTTAAAAAACAGGGACTGAAATGTGAAAGAACTATTTTAAAAGTTGTGTTTCCAAGGGTGCTATATGTTTTGAAAAGCAAGTAACCTGACATGGCAAGCATCAGAAATAGCTCTTTGAAAAAGCTTTAATAGAGTATGCAGTTTGGTTGCAGATGATTTGGAGCCAAGATTGTGTGTTCATGCAGCTTTAGTTCTGACAAGAAGTTGCTTATTCGATGGATGAGTGACCAGTTATCAATGACAGAGACCTCTCTGCCTGCCAACAACTGTGTGATTAGTTCTCATGTAACTGAACAGCTTGGAGGAGGGAATAAGTGACAGTGACACAGAAGTATTCAGTTCTTCCCTAACTCAAGATCAATCTCTCTGTTTTCTGAAGTCAAACTCACTGTAAGCCTGAAAAAACACAGTTTCTCTTTCATGCAACAATTGTTGTGAGCAGTGACTTTTAACTGATTCAACACGAGAATTTTTATAAGTAAACTAGGCTACTTGTATATCTCAACAATAGTAGCTGGGAACAAAGACTACCATACTGTTATTCCAGTTCTGTCTATAACTTATTTGACCCTCTCTATTTATCTGTCTGTGTTTTCAAAAGGGGGAGTTAAGAAGGGGATTAGACTTTTAATTAGTAGTATTGTATGTTGATGATTTATAACTATTTTAATTGCTAGAGGATATTTACTTGTAATAAAGAGTCATTCTTGATCAATGCAGAAACTGGTTCATGTTTTCTCTCAATCTGGGTGTGGAAGTCAGAGAAATTGAAAAATTTGCATACTTTTTAAAAGCCTTAACTTTTGTGATGATTCCAGGACATGAAGGGCTTGATTTTCAGTGGAGTACACCAGTGAGTTGTACCAGGTTAATAATAACCTTTATCAGTTATTGGCTGATTCTTCTTACTGATTGAATGGATGAAGCTGTTGCAATGAAGAACTATACAATATGTTGGCTGCTAGCAAGAAACTTACTCATGAGAGGGCATTTTTGAGTTTGAATTTTCCATGAGACTTCTTTGGTCTCATTCCTTGATATTAACAGGTCCTGACCTGATTGTGTTCTTGCTGGACAACACGAGTAGGCACAATGTCAGCGGGGGACTCTCGACTGAGATTAAAATTGTTTCTCACCTTACACTTGGTCACTTGCTGAGCCTCATTATAGCCTTGGTTAAAATTAGACAATTCAACACAGATCTCCCATCTTTTGGATTTTGGCTTTTGCAAATGAGTAACACTACTGTTCGTGCAATAACGTCTACATGTTTATGGTTTATGCATATTTCTCTGATTGTCCCTTTGCCCCTCCATTCCCAGACATTAGATATATCCACACCAGATGGCCTCTGAAAAATAAGCATGCACTTCTCTCATACTTTCTAAACAGTTCTACTAATTGTAAAATAGTCATGGACAGGGACAAAGCTGGCCCACAGGTTCAGGTTCTAAGCTGGGGTAAGGCAAATTTTGATGGAATTAGAGAGGGAGCTTGAAGGGATTGATTGGAGTAGTTTGTTTGCAGGCAAAGGGACCTCTGGCAAGTGGTAGGCCTTTCAAAGTGAGATAGCTGGAGTTCAAGGTCTATATGTTCCTAAGGTGATGAAGGGCAAGGTTGGCAGGTATAGCGAATCCTAGGTGACACGAGATATTGAGACTTTGACCAGAAAAAAGAAGGACACATGGCTCACATACAGGCAGCTTGGATCAGGGGAATCCCTGGAGGTATACATGGAGTACAGGAGTTTACTGAGGAAAGAAATCAGGAGGACAAAAAGGGGGCATGAATAACCTTGGTTGAGAAGATTAGGGTGAACCCAAAGAGGTATTTTAAGTATATTAAAGGAAAATAAATAACTAGAGAGATAATAGGGCCCCTCAAGGACCAAAGTAGACATGTATGTGTAGAACCACAGGAGATGGGTGAGGTTCTCAATGAATATTTATCCTCTGTGTTTACTATGAAGAAAGACATGAAGACTTGGGAACTTAGGAAGATAGTGTTGATATCTTGGGGACAGTCCATATCACAGGAGAGGAGGTGTTGGATGTATTAGAATGTATGCAGGTGGATAAATCTCCTGGTCCTGGAAAATATATCCAAGAACTCTGCAAGAGACTAGGGAATAAATTGCAGGGGCCCTGGCTGATATTTTTGCATCATGGTTAGCCATAGGTGAGGTCCTGGCAGACTGGAGGGGAGCGAATGTTGTGCCCTTCTTCAAGAAGGGCTACAAAGAAAAGCCTGGGAACTATAGACCAGTAAGTGTTACATCTCTGATATTTAAGTTAATTGAGAAGATTCTGAGGGATAGGATATATGCATTTGGTAAGACAGGGTTTAGTGAGGAGTAGTCAGCATGGCTTTATGAGTGGGAGATCATGCCTTACAAATTTGTTAAAACTCTTTGATGAAGTAACCAGGAAGGTTGACAAGGGCAGGGCAGTAGACATAGTCTAAATGGATTTCAGTAAGGTCTTTGATAAGGTTCCACATGATAGACTGCTCTGGATCGTATGCAATCCAGGTAGAGTTGGAAAATTGGATTAAAGATTAGCTTGATAGTAAGAAGCAGAGGGTAATAGTGGAAGGATGCTTGTCAGACCGGAGGCCTGTGACTAGTGGAGTGCCTCAGGGGTTGGTGCTGGGCCCGTTACTGTTTGTCATCTATATCAATGAATTGGATGAGAATGTACAAGGCATGATTGGTAAGCTTGCTGATGACACTAAAATAGATGGTATCATGGACAGAGAGGAAGGTTGTCAGAAGTTGCAGCAGGACCTTGATCAGCTGGAGAACTGGGCCAAGAAACGGGAAAAATAATTTAATATAGATCAATGTGAGGTATTGCATTTTGGAAAGTCAAATCAAGGTAGGAGTTTCATGGGGAATGGTTGGGCCTTAAGGCTTGTAGTGGAACAGAGGAATCTTGGATGTCAGGTTCACAGTTCTCTGAAATGGAGTCACAGGTAGATAGAGCAGTGAAGAAGGCTTTTCACACACTGACCTTCATCAGTCAGGGCATTGAGTATAGAAGTTAGGAAGTTATGTTGCAGTTCTATGGGATGTTGATGAGGCTGCACTTGGAGTATTGTGTTCAGTTTTGGTCACCTTGTTATAGGAAGGATATTATTAAACTTGAAAGCGTGCAGAAGAAATTTATAAGGATGTTGCCTGGACTCAATGGTCTGAGAGGTTGGACAAGCTAAGACTTTTTTCTTTAGAGTGTAGGAGACTGAAGGGGACCTTATAGAGGCATATAAAATCATGACAGGCACGGATAGGGTGAATGCACTCAGTCTTTTTATAAGGGGTGGGGAATCGAGGATTAGAGGGTATCAGTTTAAGGTTAGAGGGGAGAAAATAAAAGGGAACCTGAGGGGCAAATTTTTTACAGAGAGGGTGGTACGCATATAGAAGGAGCTGCCAGCAGAAGTGGCTGAGGTGGTTGCATTACCAACATTTAAAATGCATTTGGACAAATACATGGATAGGAAAGGATTAGAAAGATATGGGCCAAGTGCAGGGAAATGGGGTTAAAGTGGGTGGACATTTTGGTCAGCATGGGCAAGTTTGGGCCAAAGGGTCTGCCTCCATGCTATAGGACTCTATGACTCTGTGACTTAAATAGATACAACCTAGCTTCCTGTATCATAGCAATTCCCCAGTTGCACACTAACACCAAACCAGTCAAGATTAGATGTTCATCTATTACAAAGTCTCATGATAATTCATGCTTGCTTATTTTCCATATGGCACATTAGCACAAGCCACCAACGTACTGCTAAGAATTACAGCTGAACTCAGTAACCAGATAGGCAGGGATCAGTCTACCTGAAATCTGGAATTTAGAAAGAAATCTTCAAAAGCAGAACATAAATCTGATATGTTAATATGTTAAGTGGTAGCACAAGAAGTTTATAATACTTTTCAGTGGGAAAGGCACCCAAATCCAAACTTGTCAGACATTGGTCAAGTTCCCATTTTCATGAATTAATTTTGAAGAGCGTAGATAGGAGAAGGCTGTTTCTGTAATGTTTAGTCTATGCCATCCTGTACTTGAAGTGGTCCACTTTGATTTGGAGATCCACTAACTCCTGATGAAGGAGCGACACTCCGAAAGCTAGTGTGCTTCCAATTAAGCCTGTTGGACTATAACCTGGTGTTGTGTGATTTTTAACTTGGTCCACTTTGGGTTACTTTGAAAATTTGATTCAATGCCTGTCCCTACTACTCAGTCTGTATTTAAATCTGATGCAATATTGAGGAGTGCTATACCACCAACAATGGCAACTACAGAATGAGATATCCCTAGGTTGTGAAAAACACTGCATAAATATAAGTCTTCCTTTAAACATCTATTGATATGCGCTTGGTATTATGCGTATATTCAAATGGTTGCTCCCGTAAAGTTAGAGAATTCAATCAACTCAGTTTGTTAGGTTACGAATTAATTCAATATGCAAAGATTGTTTTCACGTTCATTAAGGTAAGCAGTACCGTGCACAGACATACTGTAAACAAATCTCATGTAACAGATTGGCTCCCTATGAAGTCCAGCGTTGTACAAGTTTCCATATGCTGTACAATTTGTTCTCATCAGCACAATCTCCCAGGAATCTATCAGATCGTCTCACAATATATTCTTGTTGCAACTCTGCAGCTACTGATTTTACTTCTACAGCTTGGTACACAGAAATGTCAAAGAAAATTGTTTCTTCTGAAGCCACCGATCTCTTGACAAACATATTCAGCTGAGAATCAATAATAAACTGTGAGGAAAAGCCAATACAGTATTCTACAGCAACCTGAAAAAGGCACACAGAAATTGCATGCCATCTGGTGCCAACCTGCACTCACACATAGGCAGATGGCATTTTCATCTCATAACCCTGGAAATGCAACATCCTTTTATAGATTTACAGCCGCAGGAACTCCTTAGTATTGTCAAAATGTTGTCAAATGACCATTGATGCAGAGAGCAAACTACTGCAGATATACGAAACCTGAAATGAAAACAGAAAGCACTGGGAACATTCAGTGGGATAGGAGGCATCAGTCAAAAGAAAAAAACAAATGGACATTTTGGAGGTGAGTCCTTCTCCTTGCCCTCCAATATGGTGGTATTCATTATAAGAGATGCCTGAAGTTGGCACTTGGTTCTACTAGGATTTCCTTTGGATAGATCCACTGCCAGCTTTCTGCCAATTTTCTTACCTGGCAGCAGCTTCTGGAACCGGAAGTCAATGCCACAATCAGCACATCGATGCCAATCACCATATGCAGAATATAAGATTGGATAGGACAGACAGACGGATGGACAGACCCCACACTTTAGAGGGAACATTGCTAGCTGCCAACAAACTTACAATAATAGTCTTTTCAAACCTATTAATGTTAAGTGGTGAAAGTTTGACTGCTAATAGTTCTTCAGCAGAAGAGGCACATACTTGGGCAACAAGAAATCATTGATTGCATATTAATTTATGCAACAGGTTATTTTAGCTTAATAAACGTTAACTACATTACACTG
This sequence comes from Hemiscyllium ocellatum, assembly GCF_020745735.1. Lineage (NCBI taxonomy): Eukaryota > Metazoa > Chordata > Chondrichthyes > Orectolobiformes > Hemiscylliidae > Hemiscyllium > Hemiscyllium ocellatum. Next base: position 23,979,173 of record NC_083422.1, read on the forward strand.
ATAGAACATGTATTTCCTAAGAGATACTAGGTTAATCCAAGTTACATGGTTGCTAACAACATAAGACTAACAGATAATTGGACACAAACAACACACTGACTACTTCCTCACAGAGACTGGCCTCTTTATCTCAGTTGGTGGAGCTGTACAAAAGCTTCCTATTAACTCTGTCACACCAACTGCCTTAAACAACAGCATTCCTGCAGAATGTTTTCCACATGCAGTGCCAGGATTGCTCAACATTGGATAATTCTTAGATTTAGGCCATTCCTTAGTTCAAATATTTAAGAGATAGTGGATTAGCACAGAATGATGTCATCGTACGGGATAGGTGGGTTTGGAGGCAAATGGGCCGGGTGCTGGCAGTTGGGACTAGATTAGTTTGGGATAACTGGTCGGCATGGACGGGTTGGACTGAAGGGTGCGTTTCCGTGCGTACATTTCTAGGACTCTTATGACTCATAGCTTAATAATAAGATAATGGGAATTTACCATGATGCAGTGCTGCGTCTAGCTGCTCAACCAACAAAGTCCTTCTTCCTCAGCTTCTAACCCCAACCCACACTTTCCCTCCCTCACTAACCTGCCAAACTCACAAGGACTAAATTCAAGTGATAAATGGAAAACCATATCTGAAAATGATTGCAGTCATGAAACCACTGGCTCAAAATGAGTCAGTGACATGAGAACTTGGAACAAGAACCTGAAAAAAAGCTTAAAAGGCATTAGTAGTCACATGCAAAACACACGCACACAAGGTCCTTTTGGTCACTATTTCAACAGAGGCATTAACCAGTTTACAAAGGACAAGTTAGAAATATTAAAACAGCAGGCAAAGTGTTAACAAAATCTGCTTAGTGCTCATCCACTAATTTTAAGGCTCATATTTTTATCTGGAACTGAAAGTATTTTCTACTTTGGAGTTGTTTTTGTACCAAAAGATCATAGTTCAGGTTCAATCTCAGCATGTTCTTGCAGCAGTGACATTGATCTCTGACTCTATTCTGTTCATTAAATTACATGCTGCATTTTGTTTGCATTTCTAATCCATGCGAGGGCCTCAGGAGATTTACATTCAGCACTCAGCAGTCTAATATACATTTCGTTATATTCAGCAGATTAAAAATCTGGTACAGGGAGGAAGAATTTCAACAACATTTCAAATTTAGTTGATATCTCAAACAAGTGCAAAACATGCAATTGTCAGGGGTGTTAATGATAAGGTAAAGACTGTTCCTTTTTATTTTTCTGCATTTCGATTCTGGACTGAAATGGGAAGGCAGACTAATTTAAAAACCAAGAATTATTGAAGGATTGCCGAATTTGTTTTAAAAAACAAGTTACCTGCCACTGTTTACAACTCTGTTGGTTTAAGCAGTGGATACAGCTTAGTTATAGACGAGGTGGAGCCGGTTGGGGGTGGGGGGAGGTGGGGAGGGAAGGTGTACCAGTGGTGATTGCCTGCAACAAGTAGCTGATTGGTCTGTGAAATGGGTGAACAATTATTGGTGACAAAGTTCTCCTTCCTCCTATCATCTGGTGATTGGTTTCCAAGAGGTTAAACAGCTTGGGGGTGTTAATGTTTGGGATAGAAATATTCAGACCTTCGGATGAGAAGAAGCTGTTTTTACTCTGCAGTAAAAAGTATCTCAAGGCTGAAGATGGCTGTGCTTTTTTCCTTATCAGTTACTGTAAGCAATGACCTTTCATCCATAAATCAGAGACTGTGAACTGGTCACCCTGTACCTCCTGCAAGTGGAGAAGGAAGATCAGAAAGTAGCAATCAAATTAGCGAAAGGATCATTTCAGAAATTCTTTGTAAGGAACCACTGAGTTGCCTTCCCAGTCTTTCCCTTTGCCCAAAACACTCTTTTTCTGCATCTATTTGTATCTGTGTGTGCATGGAGAGAGAGAATTCTACAAGTAGGCTAGAGGTTTACTCGTACTGTAGTATGTCAATGGATTATAGTTGCTTATCTGGAGTTAGAATCATTTATTTGAAATAAATAGTAATTCCTTTAAGTACAGAAATGCGGTCTGTGTTTTCTGTCAATCTGGGTCTAAAAGGTAGGTAAATTTGGAACTCTGCAACTTTTATAAGATCTTTAAATGTTGTGATAACTCTGGCCTGATACTACCTCAGTGAGGTGTAACAGAACTATGGGGTGGTGCACAGTCTTTCCATCTCTTTGACCTGGGCATGAATCCAGTCGGACTGATGAGTTGAAAACCTTCTCCCTCTGTTAAATATATAATTTTATATGAAGTGAGTTAATTAGAACACCTCAAATCTGTCTTTTTTTTTGTGTAGATGTCAACTGACACAACAAAACTGCTTTCACTTTAACAATCACTCAAAATTCCTGATGTCAGAAGTCATGCCTTTTGGTGCTTACTTTAAAATGCATGGCACATCGAAATGAACCTTAATGAGCATTATACCTGGAATGGAAGTATTTGCAGTTTACACAAGGGGCCATTCCACAAGATTATATCTCTGGTATTGTTCATTATAAACATTCATCACTAAATTCTATTGTTCAGAAAATCTCTCCAATATAGAGCAGAAACTCCTGAGGTTATTTTAACTTGTGTGTTTATCATGTGGATGTGTGTTATTGTTGTACCTTGAAATGACCAAGATGGAAGAAGAGGCACAAGATGGTCCTTAGTTCTTTATCATTTGGAGATTCATACCTCACTATGGATGGTTGTTTGCAAAATTTCATAGTTAAATCTCCTCAAATTACTTGTTTCCAAAAAAAAAGGATAGGCTTGTTTTATTCCCCCTAAGACACTTGAATCTAAATGTAGGCTTCTATATGAAGGCTGCAAATGTGTTGCTGGTCAAAGCACAGCAGGCCAGGCAGCATCTCAGGAATAGAGAATTCGACGTTTCGAGCATAAGCCCTTCATCAGGAATAAGAGAGAGAGAGAGCCAAGCAGGCTAAGATAAAGGGTAGGGAGGAGGGACTAGGGGGAGGGGCGATGGAGGTGGGATAGGTGGAAGGAGGTCAAGGTGAGGGTGATAGGCCGGAGTGGGGTGGGGGCGGAGAGGTCAGGAAGAGGATTGCAGGTTAGGAGGGCGGTGCTGAGTTGAGGGAACCGACTGAGACAAGGTGGGGGGAGGGGAAATGAGGAAACTGGAGAAATCTGAATTCATACCTTGTGGTTGGAGGGTTCCCAGGTGGAAGATGAGGCGCTCCTCCTCCAGCCGTCGTGTTGTTGTGTTCTGCCGGTGGAGGAGTCCAAGGACCTGCATGTCCTCGGTGGAGTGGGAGGGAGAGTTAAAGTGTTGAGCCACGGGGTGATTGGGTTGGTTGGTTCGGGCGGCCCGGAGGTGTTCTCTGAAGCGTTCCGCAAGTAGGCGGCCTGTTTCACCAATATAGAGGAGGCCACATCGGGTGCAGCGGATGCAATAGATGATGTGTGTGGAGGTACAGGTGAACTTGTGGCAGATATGGAAGGATCCCTTGGGGCCTTGGAGGGAAGTGAGTGTGGAGGTGTGGACGCAAGTTTTACATTTCCTGCGGTTGCAGGGGAAGGTGCCGGGGGTGGAGGTTGGGTTGGTGGGGGTTGTGGATCTGACGAGGGAGTCACGAAGGGAGTGGTCCTTGCGGAACGCTGATAGGGGAGGGGAGGGAAATATATCCTTGGTGGTGGGGTCCGTTTGGAGGTGGCGGAAATGGCGGCGGATGATACGTTGTATGCAGAGGTTGGTGGGGTGGTAGGTGAGAACCAGTGGGGTTCTGTCTTGGTGGCGGTTGGAGGAGTGGGGCTCAAGGGCGGAGGAGCGGGAAGTGGAGGAGATGCAGTGGAGGGCATCGTCGATCATGTCTGGGGGGAATCTGCGGTCCTTGAAGAAGGAGGCCATCTGGGCTGTGCGGTGTTGGAATTGGTCCTCCTGGGAGCGGCGGAGACGAAGGAATTGGGAATATGGGATGGCATTTTTACAGGGGGCAGGGTGGGAGGAGGTGTAGTCCAGGTAGCTGTGGGAGTCAGTCGGTTTATAATAGATGTCTGTGTTGAGTCGGTCACCCGAGATAGAAATGGAGAGGTCTAGGAAGGGGAGGGAGGAGTCTGAGATGGTCCAGGTGAATTTCAGGTCGGGATGGAAGGTGTTAGTAAAGTTGATGAACAGTTCAACCTCTTCGTGGGAGCACGAGGCAGCGCCGATACAGTCATCGATGTAGCGGAGGAAAAGGTGGGGGGTGGTGCCAGTGTAGTTGCGGAAGATGGACTGTTCCACATATCCTACGAAGAGGCAGGCATAGCTGGGGCCCATGCGGGTGCCCATGGCAACTCCTTTAGTTTGGAGGAAGTGGGAGGATTGAAAAGAGAAGTTATTCAGGGTGAGGACCAGTTCAGTCAGTCGAAGGAGGGTGTCAGTGGAAGGGTACTGGTTGGTGCGGCGGGAAAGGAAGAAGCGGAGGGCTTTGAGTCCTTCGTGATGGGGGATGGAGGTGTACAGGGACTGGATGTCCATAGTGAAAATAAGGCGTTGGGGACCGGGGAAGCGAAAATCCTGGAGGAGGTGGAGGGCGTGGGTGGTGTCCCGAACGTAGGTGGGGAGTCCAAGAACTCCCAGGAGGACCAATTCCAACACCGCACAGCCCAGATGGCCTCCTTCTTCAAGGACCGCAGATTCCCCCCAGACGTGATCGACGATGCCCTCCACTGCATCTCCTCCACTTCCCGCTCCTTCGCCCTTGAGCCCCGCTCCTCCAACCGCCACCAAGACAGAACCCCAGTGGTTCTCACCTACCACCCCACCAACCTCCGCATACAACGTATCATCCGCCGCCATTTCCGCCACCTCCAAACGGACCCCACCACCAAGGATATATCTCCCTCCCCTCCCCTATCAGCGTTCCGCAAGGACCACTCCCTTCGTGACTCCCTCGTCAGATCCACAACCCCCACCAACCCAACCTCCACCCCCGGCACCTTCCCCTGCAACCGCAGGAAATGTAAAACTTGCGCCCACACCTCCACACTCACTTCCCTCCAAGGCCCCAAGGGATCCTTCCATATCTGCCACAAGTTCACCTGTACCTCCACACACATCATCTATTGCATCCGCTGCACCCGATGTGGCCTCCTCTATATTGGTGAAACAGGCCGCTTACTTGCGGAACGCTTCAGAGAACACCTCCGGGCCGCCCGAACCAACCAACCCAATCACCCCGTGGCTCAACACTTTAACTCTCCCTCCCACTCCACCGAGGACATGCAGGTCCTTGGACTCCTCCACCGGCAGAACACAACAACACGACGGCTGGAGGAGGAGCGCCTCATCTTCCGCCTGGGAACCCTCCAACCACAAGGTATGAATTCAGATTTCTCCAGTTTCCTCATTTCCCCTCCCCCCACCTTGTCTCAGTCGGTTCCCTCAACTCAGCACCGCCCTCCTAACCTGCAATCCTCTTCCTGACCTCTCCGCCCCCACCCCACTCCGGCCTATCACCCTCACCTTGACCTCCTTCCACCTATCCCACCTCCATCGCCCCTCCCCCTAGTCCCTCCTCCCTACCCTTTATCTTAGCCTGCTTGGCTCTCTCTCTCTCTTATTCCTGATGAAGGGCTTATGCTCGAAACGTCGAATTCTCTATTCCTGAGATGCTGCCTGGCCTGCTGTGCTTTGACCAGCAACACATTTGCAGCTGTGATCTCCAGCATCTGCAGACCTCATTTTTTACTTCTATATGAAGGCTCCCTGCCATCAATCTCTCGTGCAAAATACTTAGCGCTCTCTCAACATTAGGGATTATGAGACTGATTTTGCAAGTAGACGTGAGGTGTATGAGATTATTTTTCTGATGCCAACACTCATCTATCCGCCTCTGGATCAGTTCTAAGAGGAGGTTGGTTAAGGTCACAGATACTCGCTTGCAATATATTAATAGGCCTGTTCAGACCAATGAGCAGAGGCTGACTGTAATCATTGCCTGAGTCATCACGGCAGATACCTGAAAGCAACAAGCTAGGGGAACAGTCTGGGGGACTCAGTTGAGGCCCACTCCAACAGCGTTGCCAAACTAAAACAGCCACAGCTGAGCCTCACTGAGAAGACCATTGCTCTCCACAATAGTGGCCCAGCAACTGTGGCTATTTTTGAAGAAGGTTTTTAAAATGTACTGAGGTGTGTCCCATCTTGATATCCCTTGTTTTACCTTGTATGGGCCAACAGACTGCTGCTCATTCAGTGCTGCAGAGTGTCCTGTTGGCCCCCAACTCCTGTCCTGCATCCTAGATTGGATGGCAAATGTGATTTCTGTCCATTAATTGCCCTTTCAATTAAAAATTGGGATGTGTGTGTCATGTCTATGCCACAGGTTCTGGTTTCAACACAAAATTTAAAGTCCAGCTCTATTAGTGAGAACTCCACAAATTTGTACTCTTAACAAATATCCAACCGAGAATGTCAGATTTTCAATGAGATACATTGAGCTATTTTCGAACTAACCACTAGGAGCCCACTGAAGAACAATGGGAAACATTCAACCTCACCTATTGTCAGTCTATCCCCTCCTCCCTACCACACCTTCACCTCCCCGCAAAACATCCCAGATTAGCTCCACAGAAAGGTTTCCAGCTGATGAGATTGCTGTCAGTATTTCTCTTGACTCTGGCAAGTTGCTAATTTCATTTTAATGAGAGTTGATCATCAAAGTTATTTGGGCCTCTCATTCATTACATGGGAGGCCAATGCAATAACCCTGCCATCTGATTTGATCAAGATGGAAATTATTTTGGTCTCAAAAGGACTCATCTTTAATACACATAAATTATTTAACAAGATGTTCTCTCTTTCCTAGTTGTGATTCGTCCCAGGCCAATTCACAGCTCAACCGACCGTGTTTAGAAGTGGCTATTAGGAGATAAATCTACATTATGCTTTCTCTCTCTGATACTCCATTGCTTGGCATTTTAGAAATATCACGGTTTAGATCAATAATGCACTGAATGGGGGAACTGCATATGTCTTGCTATTCATTGTTCTGACCTCAGATATTGCTGTTACATTAAAAGAACTTCACTGCTTACATTTTCCATACAGAAAACGGCCAACACCCAATATTTCAAAGTGAAGTAGCACCAAAATAGGTACAGTTTCTACATGAAGCAATTTTAGCCCCCATATTTATAATAAACTGCTAATTGAAACTGCAAAGAATATCAGCCAACACTTTTGATCAGAAAGCAATGCAGATTCTCAAAATGAAAATCTGCTGCAGCCATAAAGTCTGCAAGGCTATACATAGGATTTATACTGAAGCAAGTCACAGAACAAATAAAATAAACATCAACACTGTAAAATTCGAAGCAGCTTCAAAAAAGCTCCAGATAGTTCAATTTCATAACCAAAACTAGGTGCAGTTAGTTTTTTGCCTGTTTCTTATCTCATCAAACAAAATAATCTGGTTGTTGACACATGTCCACAGTTGTTATGACAAACTGACAATTATAGAGTTGTTTGCCTTAAATACATTCAGTTTATTTATAAATGTTTGTGTTTAAATGAATATTCTTAACAGCAACACTCTCTGAATTAGTTTACAATGGGAGCTTTATTTCATGAAATGTCATTATTTGTGCAACAAGTCAGGATAAATAAAATTTGCCTTTGCAAGTTGAGCCTGCAAATTAGCAATGACTGTACTGTCATAGTACCATGTTTGTTCATATCTTGCCTCTGATAGGAAGTCAACAACATCGTGTTAGAATTTTTTTTAAGCGTCTTAGTAAATGTATTGAGTGTACGAAGGGATATGCTGTTTTATGCACTATCATTGTTCACATAAAACACCCATTCAAGTCACACGTTCACAATGGACCTTCCTAGAGGGATACTATCCTGGGAAAGCCCTTGAAATCCAAGGATGGAGTGAAATGGAATGCATCTTCATTTTCCTGAGTTTTATATCAGGTGGTTAAATGTTCAAAATGGATGGAGTGGAGGGCAGGGATTGTGAAAGGGTATGTGAGGTTCTATTGGAGGTGGAGGTTGGGCAGCTGTTGGGAATAATGATCAGTACATGACCTCTGAAAATCATGTCAATTTACAACATTTAGTGACTGTAATAAGTGGTTATACTTCAATGGTGTTCCTGTTCCTCCTCAATGAGTTAAACCAATCAGTGCCTTCTCATTACTGCACTGTTTCTAATACTTAACATCACTACCTGCGATAACGGAAGACAGAAAAATTAACAAAACTGGATTCAGAGTCAGCAAAGCTCCTTTTTCTCAAACTTTATTCTGTTAAGTAAGTTGAAGCACAGACAGGAGGATGCCATGTTCTTGAGAATCTAAATATCGTAGGTTGTATTCCAGAAGTTACGTAAGCAAGATGTTTTGCGGTCCAAAATCTAACATAAACCGACTATCGATAAATAATTGATTGTTTTAAAAATTAATGCAACTCAAAAATATAACCTTGTCAAAATTCTCACTTCTCAGCTATAACCATCACCAGACCTGCCTAGAAGTCCATTGAGTAGAGGGTTGCAAGGTCATGTTGCGGCTGTACTGGACATTGGTTAGGCCACTTTTGGAATATTGTGTGCAGTTTTGGTCTCCTTCGCATCGGTAGGATGTTGTGAAACTTGAAAGGGTTCAGAAAAGATTTACAAGGATGTTGCCAGGGTTAGAGGATTTGAGCTATAGGGAGAGGTTGAATAGGCTGGGGCTGCTTTCCCTGGAGCATCAAAGGCTAAAGGGTGACCTCATAAAATCGTGAAGGGCATGGATAGGATAAATTGACAAAGTCTGTTCTCTGGGGTAGGGGAGTCCAGAACTAGAGGGCATAGGTTTCGAATGAGAGGGGAAAGATATAAAATGGACCTAAGGGGCAAATTTTTCATGCAGAGAAAAATTTCGTGTATGGAATGAGCTGCCAAAGGAACTGGTAGAGACTGATACAATGATAACATTGAAAAGGCATTGGATGGGTATATGAATAGGAAGGGTTTAGAGGGATATGAGTCAAGTGCTGGGAAATGGCACTAGATTAAGTTGGAATATCTGGTTGGCATGGACTAGTTGGACTGAAGGGTCTGTTTCCGTGCTGTACGTCTCTATGACTCTATGACTTTAGTGAGCCATAAGTTTCCTACCAATCTTGACTAAACTATTTTCCAAACTAGTTGAATATATGAATATCAAACTTAGCGATTGTATCACAAAGCCCTTGTTCCATATGACAGCTATTGAATCATTACACACACCGTACGTTGTAGGGTATTGTGAAACAGCAGTAGTGTCCATACTCGGAGGCCAAAAGATCACGATTTAGTTCTCACTGAGCAGACATTGATTACTACAACTACACGTCATAGTACAGCTTTGAGGAGAACTGTCTTCCTCAGAATAGCAAGAAATAACAACACAAATTACTGATTCCATAAAACATAACTTCAATTCCTTTGATCAACGATTCAAAATAAGGGGTCGTCACTTTTAAAGTGCAAGCATCTGTTAGTTTTTGTTAGTCATTTGTGGGATGTGACTGTTGCTGGCTGGCCAGCATTTATTGCCAGTTCCTAGTTGCCCTTGAGAAGGTGGTGGTGAGCTGCCTTCTTGAACCGCTGCAGTCCATCTGCTGTCGAATGATCCACAATGCCATTAGCGAGACAATGCCAGGATTTTGATCTAGTGACAGTGAAGGAATGGAGATATATTTCCAAATCAGGATGGTGAGTGGCTTAGAGAGGAACTCAAAGCCAGTGTTGTTCCCATATATATGCTGCCCTTGCACTTCTCGATGGAAGTGGTCGTAAGTTTAGCCGGTATTAAGATTTTTTGGTTATTTTCTACTGTGCATGTTGTAGGTAGTACACACTGCTGCTGACTGAGTGTTGGTGCTGGAGGGAGTGGATGCATGTGGATGGAGTGCAATCAAGTGAGCTGATTCATCCTGGATGGTGTCAAGCTTCTTGAGTGTTATTGGATCTGCACTCATCCAGGCAAGTGGGGAGTATTCCATCACACTCCTGACTTGTGCCTTGTAGATTGTAGACAGGCTGTGGGGTCTCAGGAGGTGAATTACTCCTGCAGTATTCCTAGTCTCTGACCTGCTGTTGTAGCTACTGTGTTTATGTAGTGAGTCCAGGTGAGTTTCTGGTCAATTATAACCCCCAGGATGTTGATAGTCGGGGTTTCAGTGACGGCAACACCATTGAAAGTCAAGTGGCAGTGGTTAGATTGTCTCTTATTGGTGATAGTTATAGCCTGTCATTTGTGTGGCAGAAATATTACTTGCTACCTGTCAGCCCAGGCCTGGATATTGTACAAATCTTGTCACGTTTGAACACATGGACTGCTTCAGTATCTGAGAGGTTGCATATGTTGCTAAACATTGTGCAAAATTGGCAAATATCCCCATTTCTGACCTTAAGATGGAGAGAAGATCAGTGATGAAGCAGCTGAAGATGGTTGGGCCTAGAACACTACCCTGAGGAACTCCTGCAGAGATGTCTTGGAGTTGACGTGATTGACGTCAAACCACCATGACTATCTTCCTACGTGTCAGGTATGATTCTAATCAATGGAGATTGTACCCCCAATACCCGTTGATTCAGTTTTGTTAGGGTTCCTTCATGTCACACTTGGTCGAATGCAGCCTTGATGTCAAGGGCTGTCACTCTCACCTCAACTCTTAAATTCAGCTCTTTTGGCCACGTTTGAACCAAGGCTGTAATGAGGTCAGGAGTTGAGTGGCTCTGGTGGAACCCTAACTAGGCATCAGTGAGCCGGTTATTGCTGAGCAGGTGCTGTTTGATAGCACCATTGATGGTAAGTTCCATCACTTTATTGATGATCGGTGGTAGACTGATGGAGCTGTAATTGGCTGGGTTGGATTTGTCCTGCTTTTTATATACAGGACATATGGGGGAAATTTTCCACATTGTCGTGTGTGTAATAGCTTGGCTAGGGAAGTGTTCAATTCTGGAGCACAGGCCTTCAGTACTATTGCTGGAATGTTATCAGGGCTCGTAGCATTTGCAGTATCCAGTGTTTTCAACCATTTCCTGGTATCATGTGGAGTGAATCAACCTGGCTGAAGACTGGTATCTGTGATGTTGGGGATCTCTGGAGGAGGGCGAGGTGGATCATCCACACTACACTTCTGTCTGAAAACAGCCTTATCTTTTGCACTGATGTGCTGGGCTCATTCATCATTGAGGATAGGGATATTATTGCAGCCTCTTCCTCGTCCTCCTCCAATGAGTTGTTTAATTGCCTACTACCATTCACAACTGGATGTGGAAGCACTGCAGAGCATAGGTCTGATCTGTTGGTTGTGGGATCACTTAGCTGCCTATCACGTGCTGCTTATGCTGTTTGGCATGCAAGTAGTCCTGTTTGGTAGCTTCACCAGGTTGGTACCTCATCTTCAGGTATGCCTGGTGCTGCTTTTAGCATGTCCTCCTGCACTCTTCATTGAACCAGGGTTGATTCCTTGTCTTAATGGTAATGGTTGAGTGGGGGATATGCTGGGCCATGAGGATACAGATTGTGCTGGAGTACAATTCTGTTGCTGTGTATGGCCCACAGTGCCTCACGGATACCCAGTTTTAAGTTCTTAGATCTGTTCGCTGTCTGTCCCATTTAACAAAGTGATAGTGCCACACAACACAATGGAAGTTATTCGCAATAGTCTTTTTCTCCACAAGGACTGGACAGTGGTCACTCTTACTGATACTGTCATGGACAGATGCATCTACAGCTAGCAGATTGGTAAAGATGAGGTCAAGTATGTTTTCCCTCTTTTTGGTTCCCTCACCACCTGCCGCAAACCCTGACTGGTAGCTATTCCCTTCAGGTCCCAATCTGTCCAATCAGTAGTACTGCTGTCGAGCCACTCAGAGGTGTACATCGAAATCCCCCACCCAGAGTAGATTTTGTGCTCCTGCCATCCTCAGTGTTTCCTGTAAGTACTGTAAGCAGAGGGAGGATGGTAAATGGTCATCAGCAGGTGGTTTCCTTGCCCATATTTAATCTGAAGCTATGAGATTTCATGAGGTCCAGCGTCAACACTGAGGACTCCTAGGGCAACTCTCTCCCAAATGTATACCACTGTGCCACCACGTCAGCTGGGTCTGTCCTGCTGGTGGCAAAGGACACGTCCAGGTCATTGTTTGTAAGGTATGATTCCATGAGTATGGCTATGTCAGGCTATTGCTTGACTAGTCTGTGAGTCAGCTCTCTCAACTTTGGCGTAAACACCCAGACCTTAGTAAGGAGGACTTTGCAGGGTCAACAGAGCAATCTCTGCCATTGTCTTTTCCAGTTTCTAAGTCATCGCCAGGTGATCTGTCCAGTTTCATTTCTTTGCGCCTTTGTAGTGATTGGTACAATTGAATGGTTTGCATGGCCACTGCAGAGGGTAATTTAAAGTCAACCACAGGGCTGTGAATATGGAATAATATGTAGGTGAAACCAGGTGAGGATGGCAGATTTCATTCTCTGAAGGACATGAGAGAACCAGACGTGTTTACCTGACAATTGGTAATGATTTCATGTCATCAGTAGATTCTTACTTCCAGGTTGTTTAAAATTCAGATTCCACCATCTGTTTGTAGCAGGATTTGAACCTAGGTCCCCAGGATATTAGCTGAGTTTCTAGATTAATAGTCTAGCAATAATACCATTGCCTCCCCTTACATGAAACTTCTTCCTATCAGATCACAAATCACTTGTAGGTACCTGAACCTACTAGTTTCCTAACATGTGGGTTCAGTTAAAATTATTCTCTTTGTATCTAGAAGAGAAAGAGACTGCTCTTTCTCAATTTAAAATCATGAGATGGGAGCTTTGGCTCACCAAGCTCAAGCTAAGTTGCAATCATGAAATAATGCCAGTTTTTGATGTGTGAGCAGTGGACTTCCAAATGTCTACCTTAGTGAAGTCCCAAGCTATGTATATGAAATGGGACAAAACATGGTCCCTCCAGATATTGCAAAGTGTCTTCTGCTCAGATTAAACTAAAATATTTGAGGTTTGTATAGTGATTCCCTCACACACTTCGATTGGTTAATTATCAGTTTGATTCATCAACAGAAATATTGACTTTATATTGTGAAACCTGCTTAATTCAACCTTTTTGAAACGTTTTATACTATAAAATCTGAGCTCAAGCAACATCAAATTATTGCAACCATGTAAAAAGACTGTGATGAAATTCACAATCACAATTATATAGATTACGGATATTTTTTTTGATTTATAAGTGAACCTTAAACACACTTTTGTAAAAAGACACACTATACAACTTCTAAAAAATTGTGCAGTATTCAATGCCATATTTTTGTGACATTTTTCAATAATTTGGAACAATGAAAAAGTACCTCAGCTTTCAAATGGCAATCTTTCACTTGGTTTTAATGTAAATAGTCTGAGCACCATCTGGGTTGTAATGCTTGGCTAGTTATGGTTCCCACTCATATAGTATTAAGCACCTGCTATCCTGTAAAATTCACACATTGTCCATGCATAATATTTCATAATGGACACAAGGAAATAAATGTTTAGTTACCATTGAATCTGTGAGCAACATTATTTTTTTGATTTATTTTGAAATGTCTATCTCCTGAATTGAAAATCAACACAGCAATTCTATTTATATTGTGACTGTACTCTGCGTGTAATTGTATTTTTCTTCATAACTATTAACCCCTGGCTGAGTGTCCCCAGTTTATGATCCCAACTGAGGAGGGAGGAACTGGCTCCCTTTCTTTATTCAAAGTGCCCCTCTGTGGGTCACAACACGATTAATGTAGAACAGAGGGTCCCTTTCTGTCATGGACACCATTCCCAATTCTAATGTATTTATGTTGTAAAAGGGGACAATTAAACCAGGCTTCCTTAAGTTAAAGAAACAGTTAATTTAGCAGTTACTAAAATATGAGAAAAATAAAATATAACACACAGATTAGAAAATGAAAAATGTGAAAAATATAGCAGTTAAAAAGATGTACAAATTGGTCTTTGGTTTGTCCTCATGGAGTAGATGATGAAACGTTGCAACCGTTAAACTGAGTGTTTCTCGTGGCATTGATGTTGGCAGTTAAGCCGTTGGTTAGGAGATTCTGGGTTCTGCAGATTCATTGGTTTCCTGTTTGACTGTGGCTTTTGACGGGTGCCTTACTTCCAGAAATTAGAAAGACAGAAAGCGAGTGAGAGAGAGAGTGAGAGAGAGAGAGAGAGAGAGAGAGATTTTCCATCCTTTTCCATTTTATTGCAAGTGCAAGGCTATCTCATAGATGGTCTTTAGCTGTAACCTTCACAGTACTCTCTAGCCCAGCATCATAGAACACCAAACCAGCACTTACACAAACCAGAGACAATTGGTTTTTAATGATTTATCTTGTGTATTCCTAACAGGGAAGAATACAGACATGTCTTTTGCCCCAAACTGCTTTGGTTTACCTCCCTTTATGCCCAGAGCCTGGGGATGAGATTGAATGGAAGTGGCTCATGATTTTGCACTGCCTCTCTTCCTTTAAAGCGTTTTTCTGAAATTTCTTGACACCCTTCCAAGTGTGATATTCCTTGGTCTCTTCATTGCAATGACTTCTTGCAGCTAAATTTCTGTCTTGTTCTGCTAAAAGCAACTGGGATATTGTGCAAAAACATATAATGTGTACTTGTGCATTGTCTTAACACCAGAACACTCAATATTATCTATTCTTAATTTATGTAATTATCCTTCTGTATTACAAAAAAAATCAATTTAAGCTGCCACATACTCATTTAAACTGTAATTTATTTAAGAAAAACACAAATAATTTATTTGCAACTCAATAGAAGCACACATTCTCTTTCACAGGAAGCCTGGTAGCTCAGTGGTTAGTACTGTTGCTTCACAGCGCTAGGGGCCCGGGTTCAATTCCACCCTCAGACGACTGTCTGTGTGTGGAGTTTGCATGCTCTCCCCATGTCTGTGTGAATTTCCTCCCATTGCCCAAAAATGTATAGGTTAGGTAGATTGGCCTTACTATAGTGCTGAGGGATGGGATAGCTGTGGGAAATGCAGAGTTGGCCGGGATACTCTTCAGAGGGTCAGTATGGCCTGCTTCCACACTGTAGGGATTGCATGATTCATCTCAGGTCTAACCTCTGAATAAGACAAGTTGAGTCCTTTTTGGATGTGTGCCCAAATTAAACTGTTGAAAAGAAAATGATGTCTTTAATTTGTTTGAATTAACATTAGGAGGCTCCTTATGTGATTAACTGAACATTTTATTCGGCTCAATTACACCACTGAATTGTAAAGCTCCTGGTTGTTTCTGCTAGACTTGATTTCTTTCTGTGCATTCCCCAGTTTTTCCAGCTGCATGTTATGTATGCTTAAGCTGCGCAGTGATTCCTCTCACTTCTTCCAGTTTAACGATCACATCTGATCTTCCAGAAATGCCATCTTCTGTAGCTGTTGCTAGTTTCTAACATTTCCAACTGTAAATTTTGTATTTTATGAATACATTTCGGATCGACTGGTTATCCAGAAATACCTCACTTAGAAGTTAATACCATTTTAATAAAGCTGATACCAAGAAGCTTGTTTATGAGGAGCAAAGATTTGTGATCTTTAAGCTGTTGCACATCCAATTTGCACAATTTCTTGCCAAAATAGACACATCATGCACAGCACTTTAAATAACAAGAGTAAACAGACTGAAGACTGAATTACACCAAAATACACTGAAGCTACTGTGAGCACATGTCGATCAATGATATACTGGCTGATACACAGCAATTTAAACAAACTGCATACACAGCATGACATTGAAAATTGAAGTACTGTGGACAAAACCTTAAAAAGCCCTATAAGCCAATGAAAGAATATGATGATTAATTGAAACAATGGTTCATTTAAAGTGGAGTTGCACCTTTAACAGTGTGGACGTGTTTGTTGTAAAAATGATCTCAATATAAGAAGACAGCTGACTAAGTGATACTGGCAGTTTGATAAACCACAGAAAGCAGCAGGGCAGGTTCCTCTATTGCAATTAAGTTTTAATTCTAAGAATTATTTCACCCTTATAAGTTCAGTATGCCTCTCCAGTCCTTTAGGCATCCAGCTTGCTTTTAAAGTCAACTTTGGTTTCTGCAGGAACCTGCATGTTTTAGTTAGATTCCAGCCCATGACCAAATGAGGCCAAAGCAATTGTAACTATTTCCTCATTTACACAGTCCTGGGCAGGAAGTAGTCAAGAAGGCTGGCCAATCCTATGATTTGTGTTGGGATGAGGGTTGCAGAGATAGGTTGAGGGTGGGGGATGGGGAAGGTTTTAAGATGCAGCAGAGACAAGGGTCTGAAATTTAAGAAAGGGGCCCAATGCTGCATACAATAATCTCTCTTTAAAATGGAAATTTCCAGGCCAAATTAAATCAATTAAATGAACTGTTATATCAGTAATTGGTTTGATTAGACGATTATTTAATGCAGCATTATAAATTTGAATTATATATCAAAAGTAGAAACACCTCTGAAAATATTTTTGATTTTTTTGTCAACAACCTTTTCAAAAATGACGGCTAATATTTGTTTCCTTTCAAGTGGTCAGACTCACATTAAAGCAAACCCACACAGTGGACAAAGTACTTCTGTGACAATCAGTCCTTATTAGGAAATGGAACAAGAGAGAAATGAAAATACAGGGCTTAGTAAGCAGTTTAGTACTTAAGTATGTGATTTGTTAGTGTTGACTCCAATCCTTACGGCTCTCCCTAAATTTTTTTTTAGTTGTTCATAGATCACTCAGACACAAAACATTTCACAAGGTCAGTGCAAGCAGGTTACTGTGCAGATTAAATGTCAGAATGCCAGAGAATACTCTCCACACCACAACTTTTTCTCTTGCAATTTCTCAAATGAGACATCCCCAGTACAGTAGTTAAAGCTAGATTTTAAATCATTGCTTAAGTATTATATTAATTATGTTTCAACATAAAACATAGACTTTATAGAGGGTTATAAAATCATAAGGGGTATGGATAGGGTGAATAGTTTTTTTTCCCAGGGTGGGAGAGTCCAAAACTAGAGGGCATAAGTTTGAGGTGACAAGGGAAAGATTTAAAAGGGACCTAAAGGGCAACTTTTGCACACAGACGGTGCTGCATGGATGGAATGAGCTGCCAGAGGAAGTAGTGGAGGTTGGTCCAATTACAACATTTAAATGGCACCTGGATGGGTATATGAATAGGAAGGGTTCAGAGGGAAATGGACCAAGTGCTGGCAAATGGGACTAGATTAATTTATGATATCTGGTCGGTATGGATGAGTTGGACCGAAGGGTGTGTTTCCAAACTATACATCTCTATGACTCCATTTTGCCTAGAAATGATATAATATTTAAGTGACTTAAAATACGGCTGAAAAAATTTGATTTAAACTTGACTTTTAAATGCACCTACAGTACTTAATTAACAAATCACTGGTTTGGGAGTTTTTCATAAAATAATGGACAAAATGACAGAGGTTGAAAATTGGTCTGGACCAGTTTTTGGACCCAGGCTGAATAAATGAAGTAACATTACCACTAACTAAGAGCCCTAAGGTTGGCATGAGCTTAGACTTCAGCCCTAATTAACTCTGGAGTCGAGGCAAGTGTGCAATGTTGGATTGCTTGCTTTGTGGGCGTGGAGCTTGGGAGTCGTGCGGCATTTCTGCAGCTATTCTGTCCTCTTGCTAGAGTTGTCAGTGTTAAGCCATTACATGTCAGCAACAAGAGAACTAAACAAGTATTAGCTTCTACTCCATGATCGCAAAAACATGGACAAAAACAGTAATGGAGGCAGAATGGGATGTTGCCCTAACTACTCCCAGAGTCTAAAAATAAGCAATTTTTAATTACCATTAGACTGTTTCATAGTTCACTAATTGTACAACATCCAAGGCAGTAAGTCATCCACAGGTGCATAACTTCATTAGCATACTGCAGTTACAAACTGCCTCTTGACAGCATGTTACTTGCCTGACAAACAACCTACCCTAGTTAAACTGGAAGTTTGAGGTAGGTTGTGATTCAGATTTCAAGTTTTTAAGAAGCTAATCCCACTACCCCACTCCCACCATTCAAAATTCACCTCCAAATGCACCTCATTAAATAACAGGAAATTGAAAAAATTTGCTTGTTAACGGAAAATGACAGAAGTATCTCATAAATGATGCCACTTCACTGGAACAAAGTGAGGACTGCAGATGCTGGAGATCAGAGTTGAAAGTGTGTGGTGCTGGAAAAGCACACCAGGTCATACTCCATCCGAGGTGCAGGAGAATCGACGTTACGGGCAGGAGCCCTTCATCAGGACCTATCCATCACATACTGTGGTGATAATGGAAATCAGAAATGTTAAAAGAAAATCAGTTTGCTGCCTTGAGTGCAGCAGTGCAGCTTGGATTGGCACAGTCACTGTTGAGTCAGATCAAATGAATAAGGATAAGGAAGGAGTTAAAATAGCTGTTTCTGCATCAAAGTAAGTAGCAGCAAAGAATTGACAGGTATCTGCAGCCTGTTTGAGGATGGCAAATCTGTATCCTCTTTGAATTCAGGAAATACCCGTAGACATACTCTCTGAGAGTCAGGAACCAATGTTCAGGACAGAAGCCCAGGTGGTTTCTTTGCCCCTCCTGAATTCAGAGGCATCAGCTGCAGTTGAACAAGAGCAATCCTGTCTAAGAACAACAACTCAGCTCAGACTACTCTGCATAGCATGTTGTCAGTACCTTTAAGCTACCGAAACATCAGACCTACAAAAAGGTTTTAGGGGACAGTGCAAAAATATATAAAAATATAATTGAACTTGCACATACTTTCAATGAATTTGCACATATTTGTGTAATGTTTTACATTAAAATGATGCACAGGAAAAGTCCTTACATTTCTACATTTCGCTTCACGACCATTTGGAACAGAAAGAGCTAGAATTAAGGTGGGGAAATGTCCATTCAATTGCCAGAGGACAGCCTTACTGGTAAAGGCTGTAAAACATCCCTTTGAGTTAGTAATGCCATCTAACCTGTTAGGGTTACCTGATAGTTTGGTCAAGAATAAAAATAATGGATGGAATCTTATCAGGGTCTGAGTGATGTGGGCTAAGGTAAGATATATGGCAGCAGCAAAACAAGTGCACTAAGGTTTAACTTAATGCCAAGATCATCTCACTCTGGCAGCACGATGGCTCAGTAGTTAGCACTGCTGCCTCACAGCACCAGGGACGCAGGTTTGATTCCAATCTCGGTGACTGTCTGTGTGGAGTTTGCACATCCTCCCCGTGTCTGCGTGCATTTCCTTTGGG
The DNA here is from genome assembly GCF_020745735.1 of Hemiscyllium ocellatum. Taxonomy (NCBI): domain Eukaryota; kingdom Metazoa; phylum Chordata; class Chondrichthyes; order Orectolobiformes; family Hemiscylliidae; genus Hemiscyllium; species Hemiscyllium ocellatum. The sequence goes on from NC_083422.1 coordinate 23,998,478, forward strand.
TTCTCTGATTTCCTCCCACAGTCCAAAGATGTGCAAGTTAGGTGAATTGGCCATGCTAAATTGCCTGTAGTGTTTAGAGATGTGTAGATCAGATGCATTAGCCCGGGGTAAATTTAGAGTAATAGGGAATGGGTTTGGGTGGGATATTCTTTGGAGGGTTGGTGTAGACTTGTTGGGCCGAAGGGCCTATTTCCACATTGTAGGGATTCTATTCTTTACACTCTATTTTTTCTGCTTTCTGCAAAAGAAACTTGCTAGGCAATAGCAAGATGCCAACTGACAAGGAACACAGTTGTGAAATGTCTTGATAATGCCACTACTCACCTCATTAATAAGTAGACTCCCATCTTACCAAACTGTGTAAAATGTTGGTTCGACCACAGCTAACGTATAGAATGCAGTTTGGAGTCAGCATTATTGGAGGAATGGGACAGCACAGGAGATCTGCCAGGTGGGTGTCTGGGCTGGAGAGTTTCAGTTGTGGAGAAAGATTCTTTCCTCAGTTTTCTTTCCCTTGGTGCAGAGCAGACTGAGGGGGGACATGATTGAGATTCCCACAATGATGTAAGAAAGAGATAGGGTAGACAGGAACAGATTTTTCCACTTGATGGAGAGATCAATGATCAGAGGGCATCGAATTAAGGTAAGGGCAGAACATTTAGAGAGATGCAATGAACATCTTTTACACCCAGAGGGAATCTGGAACTCACTGACTGTATGGGTGGGAGAGACAAAAACCCTCTTAACATTTAAGAAGTATGTAGACATGCCACACATGATGTCAAGGCATACAAGACTAAGAGGCAAGTGCTGGAAAATGGGATTATAGAGTCATACGGAAACAGACCCTTCAGTCCCACTCGTCCATGTTTGCCAAACTAAACTAGTCTCACTTGCCTGCATTTGGTCCATATCCCTCCAAAAACCTTCCTATTCATGTATCTGTCCAAATGTTTTTTAAACATTGTAACTGTACTTGCATCCATCATTTCCTCTGGCAGTCATTCCACATACGAACCACCCTCTGTTTGAAAACATTGCCCCTCAGGTCCCTTTTAAATCTTTCTCCTCTTGACCTTAAAAATGTGCCCTGTAGTTTTGAGTTCCCCTACCTTCCAGAAAAGATCTTTGTTATTCACCTTATCTATATCCCTCATGATTTTATTCAGTTCTATAAGGTCATCCCTCAACCTATCCAGCCTATCCAGTCTCTCCTTCGAACTCAAAATCTCCAGAGCAGGCAACATCCTGGTAAATCTTTTCTGCACCCTCTCTAATTTAATCATATCCTTCCTATAGTAGGGCAACCAGAATTGTATGCAGTTCTCCAAAAGTCCTGTACAACACAACATGACGTCCCAACTCCCATCCTTCATGGCCTGAGCAATGAAGACAGGCATGCTAAATGACTTCCTAACCACCTGTCTACCTGTGACACAACTTTCAATTAACTATGTACCTGAACCCCTAGGTCTCTCTGTTTGACAACATGACCCAGGGTCCTAACATTAAGTGTATAAATCCTGTCCTTGTTCATCTTAGCAAAATGCAATACCTCACATTTATCCGAATTAAACTCCAAGTACCACTTCTCAGCCCATTGGCCCAATTAATCAAGGTCCCATTGTAATGTTAGATAACCTTCTTCATTCATTCCTGATGAAGGGTTTTTGACTGACATGTTGATTTTTCTGCTCCACGGATGCTGCCTGGCCTGCTGTGCTTTTCTAGCACCACTCGAATGTAGACTCCCACTTTCTTCACCGTAAACAATGCCATCAATTTTGTATCATCTACTAACTTATTAATCATGCATCCCAAATTTGCTTCCAAATTGTTTATATAAATGACAAACAAAAGCTGACCCAGCACTGACCCTGCACAGGCCTCTAGTCCGAAAAACAACCCTCCACCACCACCTCCATCTCCTACCTTCAAGTCAATTTTACATCTAATTGGTAAGCTGCCCCTGAATCCCATGTGATCTAACTTTACTAACCAATTGACCATGCTGAACCTTGTCAAAGCCTTTCCTAAAATCCATGTAAACAATGTCTATCACTATGCCTGTATCTATCCTTTTGGTCATGCCCTTAGAAATGTCAATTAAGGTTGTGAGACACAGTCTCCCATGCACAAAGCTATGCTGACTATCCCTAATCAGTCCTTGCCTCTCCAAATGCATTTAAATCCTGTCTCTCAGAAACCCCTCCAACAAATTACCCACAACTGATGTCAGATGCACCGGTCTGTAGTTCCCAGGCTTCTCCTTACATCCTTTCCTAAATAAAAGCACTACAATAGCCATACTCTAGTTCTTCAGCACCTCACCTGTAGCTGTAGATGATACAAATATCTCTGCTTAGCCTCCCACAACATCCTGGGGTAGTGTTTGTTTTTGACCAGTGTGGATATGATAGGCTATAGGACCTTTCTCCGTGTTGTAGACATCTCTGATCCAATGATTGGTCAAGCAAGTAGACGTCAGGAACCCTCAAGAAGAAAAGCAAAGAGGCAGATTGACCTTGCCACTTGCTTCAAATGACCTCCATGCTGTACACTGGGCTACAATATCTCGGGTCAACATTCACAGGCACCAGCCATATATCACCCCTTCTCCATGGGTCGCTGGCATTGGCCAATCATCCTGGCAGTTCTATAATCCACTGGCAATGCACTCTGAAAGTACCGACCTGCATTGGATGGGGCACCACCAACTAACATTGAAAGCTTGCAGTAGGGCTATTTTGTGCAAAGGGACTGTATCCAATTCACAGACCAAGCCAGGCTGCAACTCATGGCTGTGTGCTTGCTCTCTGAGCACCCACTCACTCAGCATGCTTATAGCATCCCTTATCATGCCAATCACTGCTGCCATAGAAACACTGTCACCTTACTGCTAAGCGAGCTCCAACCTAAGGGCCTCATGTCTTGCTGTATGGCAGAACGCTACATTAATCTCACACCTGCTTCATTTGACAATAGTTTATACAGGGAACACATGGCATGTGCAGCAAGTAGGCAGCTATCTGTCCATCTTTTAGGGGAGTAATCCTCAATGAAGCCCATGGGGACAGCCATCAGTCCAAGAGTTGTTGTGGGAAAGACATGTGGTGAAATGGGTCGGAAATTGAACTCAGAGTTGCCAAGGTGTGGGTTAATGATTTGTGCAGAGTATCTGGCATGATATGACAAGAAGACTTGCTCGACTTTGTGGTGAGAAACACGACAAAAAACTTAATGGAATGTGGATTCAGCCAAGAAGATATAAGATTCAGCCCAGTGAGTGTGGATAGGTACAGTATGTGCTGTAGCACTATTCATATTGTGAGATTCCAGGGCTCCTAGATCAACAATTTGGACATTGAAATGGCCTTTTGTACAGGCAAGTTTCTGTAAGATCAGTAACATTGTGTTATAAAATGATGTAAATATCTCACTACATTTTGTTGATAACAGATTTAGATTTATAATGTTGGTAGCGGGAAAGTTGTCCCTGATACTATGTGAATAATGTCAAGGTACACATATCAGCTTCCTTAATAGCCTCCTCAGTAACAGTCCACATATCGTGGCTCAGGAACTAACAACTGCCTGGTGCATATAATGCAGCATTGCGATACTGTGATATCGCCAACTTATGTAGAGCAAAGGAATCCCATTAATAGGTTGATATCTTCCTGAAAGTATTTGGTGAACCAATGGCTGGAGAAAACTCATATAATAAGCTTTTGAGCAGCTAGCACCTATACCCTAATTCTATAGGTTTGTGGATGTAGGCTTCCTTGCTGAGCTGGAAGGTTTGTTTTCAGACATTTCATCACCATACTAGGTAACATCTTCAGTGAGCCTCCGGATGAAGCACTAGTGGTGTAGCCACTTTCTATTTGTACTTTTGGGTTTCCTTGAGTTGATGATGTCATTTGCTGTGGTGATGTCGTTCCTTTGGTGATGTCATTTCCTGTTCTTTTTCTCAGGGAGTGGTAAATGGGATCCAAGTTGATGCATTTGTTGATAGAGTTCTGGTTGGAATGCCATGCTTCTAGGAATTCCCATGCATATCTCTGTTTGGCTTATCCTAGGACAGCTCTGCTGTCCCAGTTGTAGTGATGTCCTTCCTTATCTATATGTAAGGATACAGTAAGAGTGGGTCATGTCTTTTTGTGGCTAGATGATGTTCATGTATCCTGGGGGCTAATTTTCTGCCTATGGGTCCAAATCTTCTCAGAACTCGCTAAAATCTATAGGCTTCTAAGCAACCTGAAAACAAGTCCATCTGCAGTGGCAGCCTTGCATTCATATCCATTGGTGCTTGAAGTTTTATTACCTCTAGGGACACCCATGGAAACCAATTTGGTTGTTATTGTTGTGCAAAGCTATCAAAGGCAGCCACATAACCTCATTTAGATATTGTTAGCAATAGTGCATTAAAGTAAACAAAATGAAGCAGAGGGTGCTGTATGTCTGATCATATAAATTCATTGAAATGTCATTAATTAAGATCCATTAGACAACAAGATCACAGACAGCAGGATTCAGTTGATGATGAAGGTGTACAGGAGAAATTAAAATACTCTGATGACAAGCCTGGAGATGTGAAATAAGAACATTTCAATTATATGTTCAAAACCATAAGATAAGAAACCCTTTTCCTGAGAAACACTGAAAAAAGAAAATCTTCTCCATGGGTGAAAAGTATTTTCACTCATCCTAGTACAGAAATACAAATCTATCAACTAAATCAATCTAAGCATCACATTGGGTTAGCCAATTGGCACAGAAGAGGAAACTGAAAGATATTTAGAAATGAAAGAATAATGAAGGCAGGCTTGAAAGATCCCTGACAATTTGTTAATGTGGATTGTTGTCTATAAGCTGTTGCAAGTAGACAGGGGCAGATGGATAAGTACATGGATGTACAAACAGCATACGGTGCAGGGAGATTACGATTTCTCATTAATTCAGCTCAGGGATGCCATTGCCATAACTACAGAGCAAGGGGATGCTTATGAGATTTCATTCTAACCTCATGTTCTGCTAGAAAATTGCAGAAAGGTTGCGATTGTGTAATCTTTCTTAAATTCCCTTGTTGTTGGGTGCTGCCTTCAGAAAAGGGATTGTGCACACCTTTGTGTTAGCTTTCAGAAAAAAAACAGCCATAGCTTAGTTTTGCCACAATGATAGCAATGGTGATGCAATTTTGCACATTAATTAATTAATGCCACTCATTATGTTGTCTATTATTTTACCTTTTTTTCCAAACCAAATAGGGGATATTTGTTCTCCATCCTGTTCCCTTATCTTGAACAATTCCTTCTTTAATCAATTACTAAATGATTTGACTCAGGCAAACTTATCCTCTCATTTCCAGTAAGGAACATCTCCATACCATTTTCTTGTTTGAATCAGTTTAGATTAGAAACTGGATGAGGTGGGGTCAGAGATGGTTTGAAGTAGAACATTGCGGCATTGGTTATCAATCCTCAACTGCTTAATGTTATTATGGCTACATCACGTCATGTCTTTCTCAAAAAAGAAGCAAGGTGTTCTACACATTTTCTCCTGAGAATTGTACAAGTAGAGGTTGGCCACATTGATCGCATCAACACCATTTTAGCAAAACACATTTGCAATATCGAAGGTGTATTAATGAGGGCACTCAAGGGCTAACAAAAGAGAAATTCAACATTTATCCATAATTCATAATTATCATTGCTGACCCTGGTTCATGTTGAGAGCTAAGACCAAATCTCTCGATTAAAAAACAATCCCATTATATTTTCTTAATCAAAGAATGAGGATAAACATAACAGTGCAGATGAAAGCTATCCAAGCAGGTAAGTGAAAGCGTGGGATATGTCATTGAAGATGGTCTGACCTCTTAATCTTGTAGGCCCTTGGGACTTGGTAAATATATTACTGTGGCACATAAAGACCTATTTGATCCTCCAACCCTGACTCATTCCTTTTTTTCTCTCTGACTTCATGTTCTTAATCCCTTATTTGGATAATTACAACTTGTGTGAGGAGCTGTATCTATAAGTACTGTCAATTTTCTGCAACCCCGTTAAGGTGCTCATGTTTTTACATTTGGATCAATCAAGCATCACTGAGTATCAAAGCAGAGTCCGATCCTATTCTTGTTTATTATCTGGCATCATGTGGGTAGCAAACAGGAGCTGGGACCTTTTCAATTTTCCCAATCCTTAACACAGGCACAATAGGGGCAACTGAACGTCCATAACATTTCTTAAGCTGCGACTGAAAAACTCAGCCCAGATTTAGAGACAACTCTCCCTGATTTGTATGGATGACCAGCTCACCAGGAGATGCAGTAATTGATTGAACCTTTGAGGGAGCTGGGTTTTCTCATTGTTAAAAGACAAAGTTATTGGCATGAAAAGTATATCAATAAAAACACAATTGTTATCTAGTTATTTCAGAGGATCCCCCAACAGAACAATAGTGCCAATTTGTATGGTACTCTAGCCTGACTTGTTTATCAATGCACGTTTTAAAAGAGTGTGTGAGCAGTACAAGGACATTGTGCAAAGTCGAATGAATCAGTATTCATTTAGTGCTCTTGCTGAATCTTGGTGTTGAAATCGCGAAATGAATGCTCAGTTGGCTGAGCAAGTTACTGATGGTAAGAAAGAAAACAGTGGAGTAATTAGGTACATGTTCTGCTTTTACTTCATAAAATACCACTTACACTTCATGCTTCATTTCACCAGTGCCATGAGCCATCCACTTCTACATACAAGAAATAAAAGGACTAATCAGATCAGGAAATCAACACAAAAGATGCTTTGGCTACAGTTCTTTTCAGAATAGATTTGATGCTTCAAATGGATCTGGCTAAATTGGCACAGTTATATAAAAGCTGAGTTAACTATAATTTTCTTGGTGAGCGTTCTCCTATTTGGATAATAGAAGGAAAAAAATAGAGTATAAAATTGCAAATACCAGCTCACCAAAAAAACAATGAATTGACTCAAAAGACTAATTTGTCTTTTCTCTTTACAGATGCTGACTGAGCAACTGTGTCTTTCCAGCAATCTCTCTATTTTATGCCCTGAATGGATTTGAAGTACATTTTTGATAATGACCTTTTTGAAATATAGGTCCCTTCAGCTGTCTGTGTTGCAAGATTATCCAAGTAATGCTGCTTTCTGTGATTTATCCTTAATTAAAGACTGGGTGACTGGCTGATATATGTCTCCTAGATGCCTTTACATTATTGAATCAAAAGGAAACCAGAACTTCCTTCAATCTCGCACGATCAATCTAACTTGACTGAACGATTTCATATTGTGTCTGTGGAAAGGAAAACAAGTCTGGTCATGACAGGACTGAAGGGAGTTAGTGGAGATGCGTGGGGAGTGTAGGCACAGTGTAGCAACTGTACCCATCTAATGAAATCATTTCATAGGGTCATTGAACAGTACAACACAGAAGGAGGCCACTTGACTCATCGTGGCTGTGCCACCTCTTTGAAAAAGAATTCAATTATAGTTCCACTCTCCTGGTTATTCCTGTAACCTTGCAAATGTTGAAGTTTAAGTATTTACCCAACTTTCTTTTGAAAATTGCAATTGACAACACTTCACCCATCCTGTCTATTAATTGTTTAAATCCCAAGAATAGTTAATGATCAACAGGTGGAGAGCATTTATATTTTGAGCACATATACGGAGACACCTGGGTAGTGCGTAGATTAGGGATTTATATACGGGGAATGTTTCATTCTGTGAAAAAATCTGAACTGAGTAAAGATTGACTTCTGGCCTACTCTTTCACCACATGGCTGTTAGATGCTTAAGACTTCCAATCACAACTTTGAAAAGAAAAGCTTCCTCATGTCACACCTGGTTCTTTTGCTAATTACCTTAAACCAGTGTCTTCCGCTTACAATCTTCTTTGCCAGTGGAAGCAGGTTTTTCCTTATTTATACTATCAAAATGCTTCATTGTATTGACACCTCTATTAAATCTCCCATTAGCGTTCTCTACCTGCAGATGAACAACATCAGCTTCTCTAACCTCTCCAACACCTCAGGTGCCAGTCTGGTAATCTGCCCTGCACCCTCTCTGAGGTCTTGGCATATTTAGTAAAGTGTCGTTGAAGAATTTGGAAAATTCCAGTTAGTACCTAAAAGGTGATTTATAAAGATTTAGCACGACTTCTTCATGATTGTACAATAGGCTTCTATTCATAAAAACCCAATGATTACATATGCATTTTTAGCAGATTTTTTCAATTAGTTTTTTTCACATTCAAAGATTTGTACTTATATCCTCTTACATCGCTGTCCCTGCACCCCTGTAAAAATGTTTACTGCTATTATTTCCTAGCAAATCCTTCGAATATAAAGGTGAGGGATAGATGGTGGATCAGGTTCTAATGAAACAAACTGGAGACAACAACTCTATGATATCTATGCTGTGCAAGGATTTTCTAGTTTTGTAATAAGCTTCATTACAATGTAAAACAGGGTCACAAATGCTCTAAACCAGTGCACTTAACCACATTTACTTGTCACTGGTTAATTGCATCCAGAAGTTGAAGAAATTCTTTTCTTCCAACTTGCTCTTTACCTCTTCTTTCTTGAAGATATTGATTCCATTTTGAGTATGGACTCAAGACTGCACCCTCTCTCTCCCCCAGACCCAAGAGCAACCAAAGTGCAAATTATTTGCATGTGAATTTGTTACTCAGCTATTCAACCATTGTACTATCCCCATAGTGCTGATCTTTTCCTCATCTGCCCACACACACTCACATTCATAGATTCAGCAAGGCTTACTTCATAATAACCAAGGTACAGATCCATGGATGTTTTCCCACACTCTAACATGAGCCTTGCCAGTGTCTTAACTACATTTTGCTACTTAATGAACACATTCACTAGTTTATCAGAGAAGAACTTACTAATGACAGTCATGTGAACCATTGCTTTATCAACAATGCTTTCTCCCTAATGTTGCCGGCTGGCACTTTGACACCAGAATATTAAGTTACAGGTATTTACATTGTGGCCTCTTGCAACAGACAATAGTTTAACACCCACTCTCAAAAATAAATTAATTAACCACAAAATGTTCACGTTGCATGTTGAAAACTGCATTTAGGTTCTGTTTCCACATAAGCAATAACGAAGCTAAGCATTGTTCAACATCTCACAGCTCACCATGCAACTTGATTTAATGATGTGAAAGTTTTTGATACTTGTCAAACTTTGGCATCCAGAAAAAAAATCCTCTGACGTTTATTAAAAAAAAAGATAAATTCAACTTTAAAACATACTTTAGTACCCTGGCTTTGGTCCTGATGACAAAACATCTGGTGTATCAAAAAGTGGTCATAAGTTCTAAACAATGAAATTATGGATGAGTACCTCCACCCTCAAACCCCACCCCTCCAATCATAACAAGGACAGAACCCCCCGGTGCTCACCTTCCCCCCCTACCAACCTTTGCATAAACCGCATCATCCACCGACATTTCATCCACCGACATTTCCGCCACCTCCAAATGGACCCCACCACCAGGGATATATTTTCCTCCCCACCCCTTTCCGCTTCCCTCCTTGACTACCTGGTCAGGTCCACGCCACCCAATAACCCACCCTCCTGTCCTGGCACCTTCCCCTGCCACCGCAGGAATTGCAAAACCTACGCCCACACCTTCATTCAAAGTCCCAAAGGGGCCTTCCACATCCATCAAAGTTTCACCTGCACATCCACCAATGTCATTTATTGTATCCATTGCTCCCAATGCAATCTCCTCTACATTGGAGAGACTGGACGCCTTCTCGCAGAGTGCTTTAGGGAACATCTCTGGGACACCTGCACCAATCAGCCCCACTGCCCGTGGCCCAACATTTCAACTCCCCCTCCCACTCTGCCAAGGACATGCAGGTCCTGGGCCTCCTTCACCGCTACTTCCTCACCATCTGATGCCTGGAGGAAGAACGCCTCATCTTCCGCCTCGGAACACTTTAACCTCAGGGCATCAATGTGGACTTCACCAGTTTCCTCATTTCCCTTTCCCCCACCTTACCCCAGTTCCAGCCTTCCAGCTCAACACATTCCTCATGACCTATCCTACCTGCCAATCTTCTTTCCCACCTATCCAATGCACCCCCCTCTCTGACCTATCACCTTCATCCCCACCCCCATCCACCAACTGTACTCTTTGCTACCTTCTCCCCAGCCCTATCCCCCCTCCATTGATCACTCCACCCTTGAGGCTCTGAGCCTCATTCCTGATGAAGGGCTTTTGTCTGAAACTTCGATTTTCTTGCTCCTCGGATGCTGCCTGACCTGTTGTGCTTTTCTAGCACCACTCTAATTTAGATTTTGAGTTCCAGCATCTGCAGTCCTCACTTTTGCCTAGCATTATTTTGAAACATATTGCAATTCCCTGTATTTAATTTTGCATATATTATTTCTATTCCTGTGTCCTTTTGCTATCAGATTCTTTGGTCACATGTTTCATCAACTTTGTTTCCTTGGCCTTTTGCACTCTTTACCACCTCTTGCTTACTTCCAGTTCCCTTTTTTGACATAGTGTTTTTCAAATTCAACCTTTTTGTACACCTCTAATCCTCACATTTTAATTAGATATCCTTCAGTTACATTGAGCAATTTTTAGGAATCCGAGGACTGGTATATCAAGGTTTTGTCTGTTGTAGAAGGACTATTTTCCCTTGTTAAGTCTTGATATCCACTTTAATTGTTCCCTACCTTGACGAGAGAAGTTGAACGTCTCTTCTGAGGAAGTTCCTGTTGGTGGATGGATCAAGAACCAGAAGTTACTGGTATAAAGGCAAAACAAGCAAAGATGGCATGAGGGGAAAAAATAATTTTTATACAGAGTAGATTGATCGATTGATTTATCGTTGTCACATGTACCAAGATCCAGTGAAATGTGCTGTTTTGCATACAATACTGACAGATCATACTGTACAAAGTGTACCAGTGTAGCAGAACAGAGTGTACAATACAGTTACAGCTGCAGAGAAGGTTTAGAGAGAGAGAGATCAGAGTTAATATTTGAGAGGTCCATTCATAAGTCTGATAACAGCGGGGATGAAGCTGCTCTTGTACCTATTTGTATGTGTATTCAAATGTTCATATCTTCTGCCCAATGGAAGAAGTGAAAGAAAATATAAGTGGGGTCGGAGGGGTCTTTGATTATATTTAGAAGATCAAAAGTGAAAATATAGGAGCAGTTGGTTGCTTTTCTGAGGCAACAATAAGTGTGGATGAAGTCAACAGATAGAATGCTGGTGTGAATGACAAACTGGGTTTCTCTGTAGTTCCTTGCAGTCTTGAGAAGAGCAGTCGCCAACCACACTGCGCTGCATCCAGATAGGAGATGTGTGCAGGTCGAATCTAGAATGCATTACTAAAGAATGTGGTGGAAACAGATTAAATCATGCCTTCCAGATGAAATCAAACAATTACCTAAGAAAAGGACATGCAAGGCTAGAGAGAAAATTCCTGAAGAAACCTGGCAGGGGCACAAGAATTAAATAGTTTCCTGCGCTGTCACAATGCTATGACTTAATAACTTACTGTATTATGCACCACAACTATAACATCATTTTCCAAATTATTTGATGGTTTAACGTCTTTTCAACACACTTAGGATGTGGTCAGTGTAGTATTGCATTCTGGTAAATACCGTCTCTTTGTCTAAACTATGGCACAACATTAGCAATTAGTGTTTTACCAGTAAATGTACAGCAACATTAAAACTCATCTTAAAGGCAATAAATTTGTATCACTCAAACAGAAGACAATTTTTAATCAGAAGTCGATTTGAGGTATAATGCTTTCAGGGACATGATTTGGAAAGATTTCACCTGAAAAGTCTCTCATTCGGTAAGAGGGAGGTCTTGAAGATTGTACTGAGAATATATGCCATGATCTCCAGAATTAACTGGCTTCCATCCTATTGTGGAATTAAGCATACAGTAATGGTTTAAATGGTGAGCATACAGTAATTATTTAAATGATGACTTTGAGGTGATGTTATTAGGCACAGACAACTGCAACAGGTGCTGTTTGTATATGTGTGGGCATTGGTGTTAGTATGGAACTTTCTCACTGTGCCGTTCTATTCAAACTAACAAAGGTCACTATATCACATTGAACTGGGAGGTCAGGCAATTGCCTGTTCTCAGCAATTTCACCATACTGTTGTCATTTGTAAAGAAAGTACTCAGAGAACGATTTCACCACCCTCCCCTCCACCTCCACCCCACCACTGTATGAGGTTAATCATAAAGGACACACACATTTTAAAAAAAGATACTAATTAGAAAGAATATAATTCAAACACTGCTGCCAGAATGAACTTGCAGTGTTCAAAGAATAACAGTACAGGAGAAATATTTCCTTCAAGCCAAAAGGCTTTCAGTCTCTAATTTCAGTCTAGAGGAAAATGCTAAATTGTCAGGATTGTTTTATTATTAAGATAATTTTTCATGACTCATACTACTTTTCCTCGCAAAAACATCCTACAATGTAACTCCACAACAGCAAACAGCACTCAAAAATCTCAAAGCATAAGTGCTTACTCAGAGAGATAAAGATAGCTGTTTGACATTGGGACAGTGGAATGAAATCACAGCCAAACCATGACTTCAAATGACTTCCATACATAACTGCTCCCCAAGAATATATGTTAGCCATAAAATTAATAAAAGTACATTCCAAAACATTTCAAACTAATTACAGAAAATGTAATACAATTCAACTTTTCTCCAGAAAGGACTCTGAGGAGCCTCAATACAATTGCAATACTCTTGACATTCATAACATGCACTGTATTTCAAGCATACAACCTGAGGGGTTCCAGGAAGCTGCTGACTTCTCTATTCTGGGCCCTCAGTGCATTATAACTGAAAGACATAAGCTGGTCTTTCCCTATGGAGGCATTATGGCAGCTGCCTCAAGCTTTACTGCATCCCCTAGCACATAGTCCTGGATTGTGGAATGTGCCAGTCTGCAACACTTGGTTGTGGACAACTCTGTACACTGGGATCACTGGAAAGAGCCCAGAATGCATCAAGTCCTGCATCACAGAGCTACTAAGGATGAACCTTAGCAAAACCCACTGCATCTCAAGTACTTTTCCAACAGGAATCAGCTTATAGTATGCTTGAATTTTGCTCCTCCAGAGTCCATGCCCATGGGAGCTCATATACTATTGAGGTCAGCTAACTCAACATACCTCAGAAATCAAAATGAGACACTTAGTAAGATCCAGTGCCACATTAAACAAAACATCCACAGAATGAATTATATGGAGAAGGAGAGAGATAGCTCATGATTCGCATTTGGAGAAGATTATTTGGGAAAGCTAACAAAATCTCAATTTTTAGGAGTGGGTGAGATGGCAATTGCAGTGAATACTATCCTTCATTTTAGAAGCGAGGGTCAGAGGTTAGGAATGCTGCAGTGAGTAAGTCACCATGTGACTCCCAAAAGCCTGTTTATCACCTACAAGGCACAATTCAGGATTGTTTTGGAATCTTCCGCACTTGCCAACAAAGCTCAAGAAGCTTTACATCTTCCAGCATTAAGTCCACTTGACTGGTACCACATCCACAAACATTCACACCCTATATCACTGACACACAATAGCAGCAGTGAATATTAACGGATGCAGCAGTGTGTATTAATAACAAAATGTACTGCAGAAATTGACCAAAACTCCTGAAACAGTGTCTTCCAAATCCATGGCCCCTTCCATCTAGAAGGACAAGAGCAGCAGATACAATGGGAAAACCACTGCCTGTATCTTCCCATCCAAACCAGTCTCCATCCTGAACTGGAAATATGTCACTATTTCTTCACTGTCGCTCGGTCACAGTCCTGGAATTCCCTCCCTAAGGGTATTGAGGGTCTACCCAAGTAAGTGGACTGCAGCGGTTCAAGAAGGTAGTTCTCTACCACCTTCATAAGGGCGACTAGACACGGGCAATAAATGCTGCCACTGCCAGCAATGTCCACATCTCATGACCGAATTAAAAATAAGTAATGCGCTGTTCAATGTTGGTTTTAATGTGCCTCATTGCCTCATCGTGCCAAGCCAAACTTACAACAGAGACTTGAAGTTATTTTGCATATGTAAGTTGTCCAACACTTGATTCAGATATGGCTAAATAATTCCTCTAGTTCCTGCTCGATATGCAGGTAATGTACTTCCTAGTGTAACTGTATCACACCCTAGTCTGCTTTTGAGGCCTTAGGAAGGCAAGAACACATTAAAAATGTTACTGTCACTAATGTTTGAAATGGAGGCCTGTCAGCCATCACTGTGGGACAGCACTAATACTGGCCTTATCAACACTGATACTGACCTGTAACAGTAACTCCATTTCATTCTCTCTAGATGTTTTCAGAACTGTTGAGTATTTTCAGTATTTTAAGTTTTACTCTGGCCATCATATTAACTCTTCCTGATTAGACATTAATATAGAAAGCTCAGTCACTGGGTCACAAAGAGAGCTACCGTAGAACTTACCTTTTGAGCTTACACTGGTGGAGAATGTGATTCCCCTTTGAGGTTAAGAAAGGAAGTAGGCCATTTTATTCCAGTAGAAATACTGTAGTAACCTGAAGGTACTTGATATCGACATTGAAAACATGAAGTAACATCTACTGTTTTACTGCACAATGAAATGCTAGTGATACACATATGAAAATTGTTGATGTTAGTTTCAAGATATCAAACAACCAGTTGAATCTCAGATTATATCAGCAACACTAGGCAGCCCTTAGAATAATTGTCATACACTGCATTCCCTTTGTTTATTGATGGTTGCTTTCTTTCGTCTAGAACAAGTTAGTCACATCCACATACTGTACTTTGTGTTGAAGGTATTTGTCATTGAGACTGCTTACCTGACTGGTAAACAGGGCGCACAATTTCAGTGCAGCTCCTTTTACCAGGTTTTATTTCCACAAGATGGACAGCATCATTTCTCAGTGCTTCTGTTGCAGCAAAGGATTGAGTGAGTTAGAGTGACAGGCGATCCTGAGGGTCAAACTCATCAGTGCAGTAAATGAACAGCACCTCTACTCAGATGTCTGGGTGATTCTGTCAATGTTTCATAGATTTGAACTGTTCAGACAAGCCCGTGTAGGTAATAATAATACTGGGAGTAGTTTTATTAGTGTTTGGTATAAAGTATCTGCTTCATTCTAGCTATTGTGTATATAACCTTACCTGCCAGCATTGGTGAGACATGGTCTACATATTGCAGCATGGCACAGTCTCTGTCTTAAGTGTACATTTGATAATACATCATAAAAGCACTACATCATTGTACTTTGATTGATTTGGATGCACAGCAGAGTTTTAAGTGGTTACTGGAACCAGCAAAAACATCCAGCAATTTTCTAAGCACTGTGCTTACAGTGGAACATTATAGCATCTTTTGTGGCCTTCTTCCTAAATACAACAATGTCATTTTAACAAACTAATTACATGTTTTTGGCCAAAGTCAATGACCTCCCCATGACATTTACTCATCAATCCATAACTGTTCTTACTCCAAATAATTAAATGTTCTGGACAATGAATATCTCCATAACCTATGTCAGCCCTTTAAAGATTGGTAACTCAGCATGGGGCAAGTTAAATTTGTTGTTGTATGGTACGCTGGAACACTGAGGCACTGTGCCACAGAGTGACCTTGGCATTGCTTTTGTTTTCCACATTCAAGAAAAAGGTTAAAGTAATGTCAAATCACTTGGCTTTATTATTTCGAGATTAGAGAGTATGTCCTTCAGGAAACAGAACTATGTAAACAAAACATTGCACTAGAACATTCAAGAGGAAAGCAGGGTAGCATAATATACAGCAATGACCATAAAACCACATATTTTCCCAGATCAAATCCACTTGAACACTTCTATTTTATTCCTTAATTCAAAAAATTCAATAGATGATACAGAGATGTAAAACATTAAAATAAAATGTCCTATGGCACAATAGGAAGCCAAAAGGAACATGGATCACATTAAAACATTGCAGATGGCTGATAAAAGTATATATTCTTTATGGCCTATCCTTAGGGTAAGAAGTAGTAGGCCTTCTTGAGATGCATAGTTCATGTGGTGAAGGTTCTCCATCAATTTTGTAGGGGGGAGTGACATGGTCTCTATCCAGTAACAATGAAGAAAAAATAATACTTGTCCAAATAGAATGAAAGGTGACTTGGAGATAATGGTGTTTCCTTATATCCATTAGTCCTGTCTTAGGTGATGAAAACTGCAGATTTGGAAGGTGTTGTTGGAGAAATCTTGGCCACTTGTTGCAATACATCCTGCAAACAGAATGTAATGCAGCCACTGTAGTCCTGGAGTAGAGAGGATTGTTGTTTAAGTTAGGAAGGTCAGTTTGTTGGCGCATATTGTGCAAGAAAATGGAATCAATTGGCCAGGAAGGAGAGAAACAATCAGTGCACAGAAAAAGGTGTTTCCTGTAAGATGTTTTTGAAGTAATATTTCTAAAAGTCTGATTTGCTTTCATTGAGCAGAAATTAAGTACCAAATTTCCATAAGATCAATTAAGGGACTGAAAGCAGGCATGAACCATTTGGGTTCCTATGCCATAAAAAGTTCGGATCATTGATCACCTAGTATATAATTGGTGTGGCTTTGTAATGACCAGACATTGGGTGAGTGTTTTTATGATTGTAAATGAAATATCCCGAAATGCATGTGCCCCAAGGTGAGGAGAGATGAACTGATTTTGTCTTCTTTACACAACAAGCTTAACTTTAACTAAAGATCCTTTACGTTGTGGATAGCTACTCCTAATTCAAATATATTTATGTTTTAAAAGAAGTCTATTTAATCTTGAGTAAAAGCAAGTAAACGCATTAGCTTCTAAAATATGACACACAAACACAGGTTAGAAATGAGAGGAAACGCCAGAAAATAAAAGATTAAAAAAATCAGTCTTTAGCTTATTCATGAGGAATAGGTTGTCCTAATCATCATGAATAGGGAAGAAGTCCTAGTCAAGAAATACCAGGGACACGTAAAGATTACCAAGTGGAGAGCCGGAGTTTGGGTATTGGTATAGTGGCCAAGGATCTCAAACATGAGTGAGAATCCTGTGCTATCTGTGAAACAGTACCATTCACGGGGTTGAACAGACAGAGCCATTGATCTCCACCACTTACCCAATATGACTATGCAAACAAGGGGAATAGACCTACTTATATTTGACAGAAGGTCTTACCTTATTGCTAGGAGAAAGTGAGGACTGCAGAAGTTGGAGAGTCAGAGTCAGAAAGTGTGGTGCAGGTCAGGCAGCATCTAAGGAACAGGTGAATTGATGTTCTGGACATTCCTGATGAGCGGCTTATGCCCGAAATGTCGACTCTCCTGCTCCTCGGATGCTGCCTGACCTGTACTGTTCCAGCACCACATTTCTTTGACTTTTACCTTATTGCTGTTGACTACTTTTTACAGAGGAGTGGAAAAATCTATTTACTACTGCAACAGGAGCAGTGGTCAGATCTTGATGAAACGTTCAATACATATGGGATCTGTGATGTGATGACAATAGACCACAGTTTACAGCTGAGTCTTTCAGCCAGTTTTAAGCCACTTCTGAAATCAAACATATAATAAAATCACTAAAGTACCCATTGCTGAACAGAGAACCAGAGGCATGAGGTCAAGATAGTCAAATCCCTTTTAAAGAAAATCTCAGCCTATCATAGATCTCTGGAGTTCATCTCATTCCAGCGTGTCATTATTGCCATCAGAATTGTTGATGGGGAGAAAATGCAAGATTGAATTCCTTATCATACCAAAAACGTGAATGCCACAGTCAAATCCACAAAACTGTAAGGTGTTTGTCACAGGTCTTAGTTAAAAATCACACAACACCAGGTTATAGTCGAACAGGTTTATTTGGAAGCATTAGATTTCGGAGCGCTGCTCCTTCATTAGGTGGCTGTTGTAAGTCATACGTCTGGTTAGAAATAGCAGGTTATTCATTATCATAGTTACCACTGTGCACAATGGAAGCCTTAAGTAAGTTCACCATCACTTTCTCAAGGGCAACTAGGGATGGGCAATAAATGCTGGCCCCATCAGCAACACCCACATCCCATGACTGAATTAAAATAAAGAACTGATTGGCTTGTAAGGCCATTTCAGAGATCAGTCAAGTGTCAGGCACATTGCTGTGGGTACAACCAGATGAGCTTTTACAACAATGGTCAACACCAGACTAACTTTTAATTCCAAATTTTCCTTGATTCAAGTTTCACCATCGGCCATGGTAAGATTCAAACCCATGATCCTAGAGCAAGGGGCTAGCTCTTGGGATGACCAGATCTAGTGATAATACCACTGTAACATTGCTTCTCTTGTGTCAAACTAACCATTGCTATCATGCACAATCAAACAGACCAAACAAGTGCTTCTTCTCACTGAGCCTCACTCGTGGCTCATCCTCTACACTGTTACCAAAATAGGTGTTTGGTCTCAGGTTAGAAAAGCAGCATCATCATCAGCATCCCTGATAACAATGTTTTGATTTAATTTTGAAAAGCTACTGCTGCAGTTCTGTACATTTCCATTGGCCTGAGTTTTGTTTTTGTTACTGTGCCCCATCAGAGGATGTCTAACTTCTTTAAAAGAGTTATTTTAAAAGAGTAGAAAGTAAGATTATTGGTAGCACTGTACTCCAACCATTAGTTGATTGTGATTGATAATGCAGCACATACAATGGTTGCTAGTGGGCACTGTACAATTGCTTGCAGAAAATCTCTCAATATTTCAAAACTGATTTTTACTTCTAGAATCATGAAGTAATCTACAACAGAGAAACAGAGATCATTAAGCCCAATGAGTTCATCAAGAGTTTGTTTTTTTACAGAGCCCCAGAAGTTTATTTCCTTCAAGTTCCCATCCAATTTCATTTTGAAATCATTGAACACTTCTACTTCCAGCAATGTTTTTTTTTCCTGCACACTATGTCATTAAATCTGTCCAACTGTGTCATTACACCTGTATTGCTTCTCCCTATCTCTGCCACCCACAAGCATTACCTTCTATTTTTCTGTGTTACATTCCATCAGTCATTTCTCTGCCTATTTTTCTAGTCTACCTGTTGGTAGACAATTGGAAACATCCCCACTGTTTGCCACTCTTCAAAGTTTGGCACCACTGGCAAATTTAAAAATCTTTTAATATCCAAATATCTAAATATTTTAATATTCAAATCATTTACAAATGTCAAAGAAGCAGTCGGTCCAGCACTGACTGTTGGAAAATGGTCAGTCTATTATCCTCCGATTGTCTGGAAGATAATCAGCTTGCAGTTTTCAATCCTTAAGCTTTTTTTAAAATCCAAATTGGCACTGCCTCCCCATTCCGTGAGCCACCACTTTGTTCAGCAGGCGTTATGACCACAACTACGGCCATATTTTGACATCTTCCTATCCGTTGAACACTTCATATTTGTTAAATATATCGGAGGGAGACCCTTCACCAGCACATCTCAATGTATTGAAATTAGTGGATGATAAGATTGTGGAGAGGAGTGCACATTCAGGCAATGTTTACTATTACGTTTAGTTTCCATTTGGAGTAAAAGACCCACTTTTTGATGCAGCAATTCATTTATGACATTGAATAAAGCTTTTTGCTAAACAAAATAACCAGATTTCTTGCGCATTGTCGTTGGTATTTTCAATTCCTTTAACAGAGTTGTGGGGATATTTTGAACATTACAAAAGATGAGTAAATCATCCACTGATATTTTCCCTCAACATTCTTCACTCAATTTATTTTGCTTTAAGACTAGTGAACACTGCAATGCTAACTCTACAGGCTTTAAACATCGTTAATAAAATTCTCAGACAGTGACTATGGTGACGGTGGTTTGATACAAGTATTGAAATCTAATTTATGAAGGCTGTTAGGCAAAAATGTATGTCTGCAACCTTTTATTGTCCATAAAAGATTAAGATCAGTTCTTGCAGTTGTCTTCGGCAAACTGAGTTACGGTATGACAAATATTCTCACCTAAGAGCAAGGCACCTCTGGAGATCCTTTGTATGGAAGACTTTATTGTGATCACTACACATAAGAGGACCAGTCTGGCAAGTTATTCCAAACATCTGACACGGATCAGTGAAGCTATTCACGTCATTCATTTCCGAACCGCCCAACATGATTGATATCCTGGAGCCTGAAGATACTGACTCCTGATTGACAACTATGTCTAGGGTGAAGACACAGAGCAAGACCAATAATTATTTGCAATCAGTTTGATGGACATTGCTGTAAGGGGTGCTCTACATTGGGCTTCCTGTGCTTCACACATCAATCCATAGTCTGCAGCCTGCAGAGAGGCTAGACAGTGATTCGACACATAAGAAATGAACTTTTTTTTAGTTCGAGTAGCTTAGTTGAGGACATTTAATTACTTTGATATATTACAAATAATGCTAATGTTCATGTATTATGTCACACTGAATTCTGTCCAATGTTAGATTACTTGTTGCGTTACAGCCTTTGCTCTTAGTCAGATGATCTACTGTATATATTCCAACTGTATCATGTATATTTTCAATAATTCCAGTAAGATGGTAAACCATTGCTGATTATCATTTGTACAGATATTTGGCAGATAAAGACATGCTGGGTTTTAAAAAAAGACCTGCCGACAAAAATAGTGACATCTAATCCAAGTAGAATAACTGCCATACAAATGTAACTTGTAGCATGTTGTATCAGCCATTTTTTTTTGCTGATATAACACTATTTGCTCTCTT
The DNA here is from genome assembly GCF_020745735.1 of Hemiscyllium ocellatum. NCBI lineage: Eukaryota > Metazoa > Chordata > Chondrichthyes > Orectolobiformes > Hemiscylliidae > Hemiscyllium > Hemiscyllium ocellatum. The sequence goes on from NC_083422.1 coordinate 24,019,304, forward strand.
CACATAATTGCTGCTGTCAAAACCAGCACCTATCAGCCAGAGTCGAGTGTGTGGTGCTGGAAAAGCACAGCAGGTCAGGCAGCAGCCGAGGAGCAGGAGAATCAACATTTTGGGCAAAAGTCCCAATGAAAGGCTTTTGCCCAAAACATGGATTCTCCTGCTCCTCTGATGTAGCCTGACCTGCTGTGCTTTTCCAGCACCATACACTCGACTCTGGCTGATAGGTGACCACAGCCAGATGTCCGCAGTACAATAAATCCCGAAGCCTGATAAGTATGAGGAATCTGGCCCCAGGTTACATCTCCTGATCTCTCTGTGTGATACCTTCCAGAAGCTTGTGTACACAACTGTCGGATGAGAACAGCTTTGGGCTCAGTTGCGATGGATTGCACAGTGGAACACAGTCTGACACGTAAATAATGACCATATATAATGGATATTTGAGCAAGCTAACAAAGGACATTCATACCACTGGAATTGTATCCATTCCAGTAAAAAGATCAGTGCCTTCAGTAGCAACTGGGAAGGGGAAGGGAAATTAGTAACTTACTAGAAGCAAAGTAAATGAAGAAAATATTATGTTGTTTTGACAAATGTTTTAATATTTCACATGAAAAGGGCAGCATTAACTATTATTTTGACTTGCTGCATCTCTACGTCTTTGACATGCAATACTTTCTTCACACTTTCCTGTTGTTGGCCACTATTGAAGTTCTACTTTCTCTAGAATTCTTAGTAATTTTTCTCAATGTACATCTCCACAATTAAAACATTTGGAAGTCAGCAGGCATACTGTACATTTTAATTTTCTTTTTCTTGCTGTCTTCACTTGTGGGCTGCTTGCTAAATACATCATATGTAGAACATTTTATATAATGCTGACAAATGTCTGCAGAGAGCATACAGCCTCACTAGAGTACAGTGATCTATGAAGCCATTAAATAATATTAATTATAATAATTATATTATTAATCATTGTTGTATCAATCATAGTAAAATCATACCTATTAAGAATAAAATCCTCAATCTACCATTGTTTAAGTTATAACCTTTATGCTCCAATTTTTTTTACCATTAACAAGAAAGCATTGATGCATGTTGAATCAAGAAGCCTAGTGGGTCAGTATTAATACGAACTCTGATCGACGGCTTCATTTAAGATGACATTGGGAGATAGCTTTGGTCAAAATATCTTTAGCAAGTGTTCTTAAACAACCTATGTGTACATATAGCTAACTTAAATAAATGAATAAAAATAAGTGGGCAGCACAGTAGTACAATGGTTAGCACTGCTGCCTCACAGTGCCAGAGACCCGGGTTCAAGTCCCACCTCAGGCAACTGTCTGTGTGGAGTTCGCACATTCTTCCCGTGTGTGCGTGGGTTTCCTCCCACAATCCAAAAATGTGCAGGTTAGGTGAATTGGCCATGCTAAATTGCCTGTAGTGTTAGGTGAAGGGGTAAATGTAGGGGATGGGTCTGGGTGGGTTGCTCTTCAGAGGGTTGGTGTGGACTTGTTGGGCCGAAGGGCCTGCTTCCACACTGTAAGTAATCTAATCAGAACTATTGCCAAAGAGATCGTTGGGCAAATCTATTGCAAAGTATGCAAGGTCATTATTACTAATATGTCCAACCAAAGAGACAAGGAAGGTTTTGAGCTTGATCCTTTCATCCTTTTGGAGTTAGCTGGAATGAGGGAGGAGATACTGGAGGAAGAGAAGATAATTTCTGCTCCTGATTAGCCCTGGAAAGTGAATGTAAATGGACATTTAGATACAAAAAGGTCAAGCTTGAACAGGATATTTTCCACATGCCACATGCCTGCCTATTTTCATTGTTGAAATTCACAAGAAATTGGCAACTTGGTTGAGATTCTGAAGGCTAGCATGAGTCAGTGCCCCATGCAGTGAGTAGGAAAATTTGAGAGAGGGAAGAATTAGAAAAGTTGAATGGTATAAAAAGGCAACTAGGCACACTGAAATCCTAGACTAACTTTCAGAAACCTAAGCATACCATTACAGAAATATGTTTTCTATGTCAGTTAAGAAATTTAGCAATCTATACTGCATTAGTGACAGAGTCACTGCTTTATGAGAAAACATTGGTCGGGTTACTTTGTGGAGGGACAGGTCAATATGTTTGAAAATAAGTATTTATCACATTGCTACACATAATGATCAGGCCTTTAATATCCCCAAAGCATTAAACATGTCATTGTCACACAAAACTCTCAAAATGGACTGAGAAGTAGCCTTTTATTGCATAACTTATTGTTCCCACTAGGTTGGTGCAAATTTAGTTCAAAAATAGTTTATTGCATTGTTTTATCATCTGCTTTGGTTTTTAATGAGCTGCTCTCAGACTGCAAGAAGCTGCAGAAGCTTCGAACAAAGCTCAGCACATCTCACAAAATATCACACTTTGCATTCTCAAAGGACTACTTAATGACTTGAAATGAAAATGTTAAATTGCATCCATGAAATAGATGTGCCTGAAATATAATTAGCAACTTACAGGGAAACTAAAGAACAAACCAACACACACACACAAATACTCTACTGAAACACAAACACTAAGGTTTCAAAAGACTTCAAAACAACTGCTAATCAATATGGAATAATTAATTCCAGCAGTGGGAATAGTTGTCCATCTGTCGATCGTGGCTTAACATGTTAGCAGTGAGCAGCTGTTAGGTTTTAATTGATCTTTTAGAGCTTGGAACTCGCATGTTTGAGCAGCCCTTTGGTAAAATGACTCAAAGTCAACCAGTAAATTTCTCTTAGTATAACTGCCCAATTAATCTACTGACATACTGGAAAACCTATAAAGCTGGAATTTCAATCTAATTAGAAAGTCTAATGAAGGGTACAAAAGGTGTGCACGCTTTATGGTCTTAGGCAAGACTATATGTTCCTTAAATAGAATGTACAATGTAACATACCCATGTTGCAGTGAAGTTTCTAGGTATGTTGGTATCTTGTCTGAGCAATTTAGGGCTGAAGTTAAGAACAGTTTGTATTGTCAATTGCCATAAATTCTGAAAGTTTGAATGTTATCCAAATGTTTTACACTGGTGTTAATGCTTGCAGGAGAAAGTGAGGAGTGCAGATGCTGGAGATCAGAGTCGAAAAATGTGGCGCTGGAAAAGCACAACCGGACAGGCAGCATTAGAGGAGCAGGAGAGTTGACATTTCAGGCATAAGCCCTTCATCACATTCCTGATGAAGGCTTATACCTGAAACGTTGACTCTCCTGCACTTTAAATTCTGCAGGCAGAGAGGAGTACCATCCTTCAGTATAACCTTAATTTAAATTATCACTACAGTTTATTGAATTCATTAACAATTGTCATCACAGATAATGCCGTTGATAATTATTTCACATTGTGCACTGATTCCTGTTAAAAACTGCAGTTAAGCTGCCATATGAATGTATAAGAACACATATGGTCTGTGTCATGAGTTCAGCATTTTTGTAAGTATAACATTTATAAAATAGGATTTACTTCAACCAACTGTAACACTTTTAAGACTGAAGAATTTCTTTCTCTTTAACATCCCAATACTCAATCTTACCATCTGTTTGAAGATATTGACATGCAGTGGGATATGGGTATGTAGTTAATAGCTCTTCATGTGAGAACTGAGGAGATGAATATTAACTAATTATCCAACCATAGCAGATCACAGCTAAACATTTCTTGCTCCATTGTATACATCTGTCTGAACCCTCTTGCACCCATATATGTCTGGTAATCCAGATTTCTGATGATTTTGCATTCTGCACAGGATTAGGATCTTAACGTTAAGGCACAGCGACATTATTTTCCAGTTAATTTAATTCCCTGAATATCACAGTATGAATTAATAATATTAAGGAAATTTCTGCATTTTTCACTCAACCAATTTAGTTCCTGAAATGAGTTCCTCAACTAATTCTGCACTGTTGTAGAAATGAGCACTGGTCTAGAAAGGTCAGACTGCACCAGAGATATCATGTGCCAACCTGTGGGTTTGCATTACACCCTGCTCAGCAAGCAGAGGTGCATAAGCCTCACTTTGACAGAGAATTGATGCGTACAAAGGCTCCAATTCCCAAGAGAGGCAGTGGCTGACCTGCCAGCATAAATTAGCCAAAGGCATGCCTGACTAACAACAATGCCAGATGATCCTTCAGAAATCCAACATACACATTGCAGACTCAGTAGATGATCATGAAAGGAGGATTGATCTTGCTTTTCTATCTACCTATCCTTCCATATATTCCAATTCACCTTCCTTTAATTCTTCAAATCCCTTCACATTTCATCAATACAATTTTCTGTTTCCAATGTTATGTTGTCTTCTTGCACACATTAAATCTGTATTTTAAGTAATTATGGTTAAATGGTCGATCTGGGAGATTAAATGCTTTTACCAAATTGTTCTAGCAAATTGCTCCAGATTTGAAACACTTCTTTCTTGCAGGGATCTTTGGATGGTGATGGGAAACAGGAGCTAGATTTTCCTTATTAGGGCCCCTTGTCATCTTTAAAACCATCATCTATCTCTATCCATCCCATATTGGGCAAATGCAGGAAATAGGTCTTATTTCTGCACTATCAAGACTAAATGCACATAATTATGCATCAAATGTTTTGTTTTGTGTTTATATAAGTTTTCTCCCTTGCATTCCTGGAAGTACCAGCATGGCTGGAATAAAGATATTAATTAGAAATTCTCAAAGATGTGCTTAAATCCAACACCTAAATATAGTCAGCAAACTGGTCAACATTAGATTAGACTAGATTACTTACAGTGTGGAAACAGGCCCTTCGGTCCAACAAGTCCACATCGACCCGCCGAAGCGTATACCACCCAGACCCATAATCCTACATTTACCCTTTCACCTAACACTACGGGCAATTTAGCATGGCCAGTTCACCTAACCTGCACATTTTTGGATTGTGGGAGAAAACGGAGCATTGTTGAGCTCCATCCCTCCCTCAGCTATTCTGCACCAGAACCATGTGATTTCTCACCTTCAAATTTGGACATACCAATGCTCTTCTTCTGGTCAACTTGTCATTGTTCATAAACTCTACTTTCAGCTCATCTTCTATCCCATACCAAGTCCCATGCACCCATAATGAGTTTTTTCAACAAATTCTCTGGGAGACACCGACATGGTATTTGTGTACATAAAGCAATCCAAAGGCAATTGTGTGGCTAGAATTGCATCGATCTTCACCAGGAATCTCAAAACATCTGCCTTTACATGGTCTGCCTACTTACGATATTTAATATTATATGGGTCACCGAAATCAATAGCGATCTCAGAAACCAAACTGCTGCTGGTGATCATACTGCCTTCTTTGAACCAAATATGATCATGATGACTTGGTGTTCAGATAACAAAATGAACTTCCTCCCTAACAAGGTATTTGTAAAACTTAATGACACTATTTAGGATCGCTTATGCCTTTTTCCCAACTTCTAATTTTGCTCTGACTTCATTAACAGACATGAAACGCAAGTTACAGCTCTGTACACCATCTTCCATTCTGTGAGATATACGATACCCAACCCCTATGGTGAGGATTGGACAGAAATACAATTTAGTTTGGTTAAAATAGGTTAAAACAGCATCAATAGTCAGTGTTTTCTTCTGTACTTCAAGTGCTTTTTGAGACTTCACAGATCACTCCCAAGTTCTGCCATCTTTGACCAGTTGATACAATGGGAGTGAATGTATTGGCTAAGTAAGGTGTGAACTTGGAATTTTAAAAAATCTCTTTGAATGTTCTGATTTCTTCTTGGTCTCTTTGCTTTCAAAATCCTTACCACCTTCTTCTGTGACGGGTGAATACCTTCACCATCTATTTTGGAAGGAGAAAGTGAGGTCTGCAGATGCTGGAGATCAGAGCTGAAAATGCGTTGCTGGAAAAGTGCAGCAGGTCAGGCAGCATCCAAGGAACAGGAGATTCGACGTTTCGGGCATAAGCCCTTCTTCAGGAATTCTTGAAATGTCAAATCTCCTGTTCCTTGGATGCTGCCTGACCTGCTGCGCTTTTCCAGCAACACATTTTCATCTATTTTGGAACCCAGGTATGATACACTTGACACCATAATACTTTGTATGCTTTTCAACTTTAATGTCACATATCTGAAGCTAATGTAGGACTTTGTTCAACTTTACAATGAGCTCTCTTCGTTTTCCACTTGTGTGTCATTTAAGTAGCAGCACACTCCTGTCAAACCATTGGCATGTTTGAATGGTAAACAGTTCCTAGCTCTTGTCAGTAATTCTGATTGCCAATATAAATTTGACAAGTTTATCTTACCTTCTTTCCACTGGCTAAATCATAAAATAAATTTTAACGGTAGGAACCAGTGAGTAAGGAACATTCTTGATCAGCTTAATGATCGTTTGTTTGGAATCTCCACATATCCAAATAGTGTCATTTACTTTTAAAGCTACTACAAAGGGTGCAGCAAATTCTGTCTGATCTATCTAGCTGTTTATGTACTGCTACTAACTGTGCATAAAGCATTCACATATTCTTGCAACATGTTGACTGCACATTGTCCTTTATCTTGACTTTAGCTTTTAAATCCAAATTTTATCATTTGATCATCATTGCTCAAAGGACCACATTATGCTCTCTTAGCACTTTCTCACAGCAGATGTACTCATACTGATCCTGAGAGGAAATAACTTAGCTCAGTTTAACTGTATTTTCCAAAGCCAATTATTTCCATCATGAGAGGCTGACTACTTCACCAGTTTCCTCATTTCCCCTACCCCCACCTCACCCCAGCTCCAAACCTCCAGCTCAGCACTGTCCCCATGACTTGTCCTATCTGCATATCTTCCTTTCCACCTATCCACTCCACCCTCCTCTCTGACCTATTACCTTCATCCCACCCCCATTCACCCATTGTACTCTTTGCTACCTTCCCCCACCCTCCTCCTTGACCTATCACCTTCATCCCTAACCCCACTCACTTATTGTACTCTATGCTACTTTCTCCCCACCCCCACCCTCCTCTCATTTATCTCTCCACCCTTCAGGCACTCTGCCTCTTTCCTGATGAAGGGCTTTTGCCCAAAACGTCGATTTCCCTGCTCCTTGGATGCTGCCTGACCTGCTGTGCTTTTCTAGCACCACTCTAATCCAGAATCTGGTTTCCAGCATCTGCAGTCATTGTTTTTACACTAATGGCAAGTCATGAGGCGCATCAGTGTATTACCACTTCATGCAAACTTCAGCTACCTTTAGGGTACTGTTATTCAAATATTGAGTCAGTCTCACTCCAGTTTTATGTAGGAGAGTATGATTGAGCTAATTTGTGAACTTTTCAAGATAACAGGCATAGTCACAGCTGCTCCAATGACAGTTATGAACCTTTGACTTTCATTACCACTGTGGATACTGGCATTTTATTTTCAGCCCTATAACATCTCATTTTTTACTGTATTTCTTGCTCTTTGATTCAGACAACTGTTGGTCTTCCTGCTCAATAACATTAAATTCTGTTTCCACATCTAGCATGTGCAAATTAGAGCACTTACAGACTAATAAATTAGCTTTGGATCCATCCTGATGTTAACCTGGCGTATGGTTGTGACCTGATGCTTTCTGATGATGGCGTTTCCTCTATTCATGTATGTCGTCCAGATATGAACTACTTTTCCATAGGGATAGCACTTTTACTAGGAACAGAGGCATTTAAGTGGTTGGTGGCTATCATGACAACAATAGCATCCAAAGTTCTGAGGCAGTGAACTCAGCAGTTGTAGCATGGATCCCTCTGAAATCTGGTGAACTCCCCACCAGCTCAGGAAAAGAATTCCCTTAAAATTTGCAACTATCTCTTGTATCTTCTCAACCATAACCTCATTCAAGGCCTCCCTCCATGTCACCTTGTTGCCTTTACAGGTGATGTGCAGGTGCCAGTATTGGACTGGTTGGGACAAAGCCAAAAATCACAAGACAGCAGGTGATGGCCCAATGGGTTTACATGAAAACACCAGCTTTCGGAGCATTGCTCCCTCATCACTAACACCCGATGAAGGAGCAGTGCTCCAAAAGCTAGTGTTTCCAAATAAACCGTTGGACTTATAACCTGCTGTCATGTGATTTTCGACCTTGTCTTTACAGAAGCATCGCTTGGAATTTACTGTTGTTCACACCTCCTATGTGTTTGTCTCTAAGGCTAGCTTCAAAGTTTGCCTTGTACCTGTATACAGAGAAACCTCGAATATTTGAACAACGCAAGTGGGAGTATTTTGTCTGGATAACCGAATGTTCGGATAACCAAATGCCGGATAATCGAGGTTCCTCTGTAATTTCTTTAAGAATGTAACCTGCTACCTTCTTGCTTGGCCTCCTTTCATGGAATGTACTTCCATTCCTAGTCTTGCCATAATCTTAGCCCAAATTCGCCTTATATCAGAATAGTTCATAGTACTGGGGTCTCAAAGTTAACATTGGTTAGATACCACCTCAGAAGAAGCTTGCCCCATCAGGAGGAAAAGATTTAATATAATCTTCATCACTATTTCATTTTCTTCCAGACAAATATGTAACACTTGTTTGTAAATAAGCAAGTCATTCTTTGTTAGGAGTGAATTCCCACACTGTTTCCAAATATGTCTCAGCTGCTAGTACTGCATTGTACTATGTTCCTGCGAACCTGAACAAAACCTGCCCACAGACCAATCTTTCAAACTGCTCAGACTTTCTCAATATTCATGATAAAAGTAACAAAAAGTGCTTCACAATTTTCTTCAGTCCTTAATTTTCAAATGAAGTGTAAAACAACTTCCACCCGGTGCTCATTGCCAGAGTTAAGTAAGACTAACATATTCAATGTCATTAGATATTATTAAACAACTATATTTACACCACTACAATGGGCGTGACAATGAAAGGTAGCCGTAATGGGCTAAAATCACACTTGTCCTTTCTGTCGTCCCTTGCTTCCCACTACTCCAACACCTCAAGTTAAAAATTCCTATCTTCAAGTTTAAGTAGCATCAGTGGTTTCTCCCTTACTGTACCTTCCATCTTCCTCAAATTTTCCAACAGCCCCAAACTTTGCTTTCCTCTAACTGTATTTATGTGCAGACTGCACACACTTCCTCCTATCTTCAATCTATGATTTCCTTCTTCTTCTTTTGAACCCTCCCCACATTTCATCAGGTTTTTGTTAACTCCCTTCTTATATCTTCTTTGGTTCAGTCCTTTTTTTCATGCCACTGTGGTGTGTTTCGAGTCAAATTTCCACATTAAAAGTGCTATATAGTTACAAGTTGTTGTTATGTCTCTCAATGCATTAATTGATGAGCACCTTTGGCCCACTGCTTTTGAGTGCCCCTAAGGTGGTTTCCTTCTCGATTAACAGAAGTAAATGAGTGAGAAGAATTCATTCCCACTTCATTATCTTATTTGGACATTGCAGGTATAACTAACTTGTCACATTAACCTCCCTACTTACCCCGCCCAGGAAACCCTGGAAATATCAAAGCAGCACAAAGGAAGTGGATTTTTCTGGACCAGCTCAGTTCAGTACAGTTGGAAGGTGAAGTGCCCTGGTTTGTTAATGAGGTGAATTTATGTAATAAAGCAGCCTATCAACAGCTCCTCATCTAATGCACTAAGATTTTAATGTGGCTGGGGAGTTCTCGTGGCATGGTGGTAGTGTCCCTACATTTGGTCAAGAACATCTGGTTTCAAGTCCCACCTATTCCAGATGTGTGTCATAATATGTCCACTGAAGCTGACTGGTTGATGGAATGGAATGTTAAAATTATTCACAGATGACAGCAAAGACAGAACATGTCTTGCCTCCATTTCTGTTTATCTGTTAAGTAATTAACTAGCAGACATGCCCCACTTTCAATTAGACTTCTGCCTTGGCAAAAATGCTAATAGTTCCTTGTTCATGACCAGGGTGGGGCTTATAATTGGAAATTTAATCAACGTCCTGCTTCCTGCCTCCTCATTGAAAATGCATCTGCAAAAACATTACAAATCTGCCCTACTCACCAGGAAACTGAAAATTCCTCAGGGCTTTGGCTGAGAAGACCAAGTTGAAGAAATCACTCTGTTACAGCCTTAAAGAGGTCCCATCATAAAAGTGAAAAGAAAGTGTGGATGTTGGAAATCTGAAATGAAAATAGAAATTGCCAGAGAAATGCAGCAGATCTGGCAATATCTCAAAAGAAAGCAGAGTTAACATTTCAAGTCCAGTGACCTTTCATAAAAGTAGTGGGTGATGAACTTGCACTTAAAGATAAATATTGCCGCACATTACTGTTTATAATAATGAACCATTACTTGTCACAACACAACTAAGGTGCTTTAAATAGTCATGGACAAAACATCACCAATAAAAAGACTTACCTTAAGCACCGTATGGGCAACAATTATCCTTGTATCATTTGGTATTAAAATATTTGAATTATAAACAAAAGACATAAAGCTGAAAATATAATTTTCTGTCGCTTTCTATGTGCATGTGTATATGGGCATAAATCTAACATTATATCATTATAATACTGAAAAAAGTATAAATAATGTATCCGAAACGGAATCAAATTTGTATCTGATGTTGTTTTCTGAAAGAAAACTAACATAGATTCTACCAATAAAGAAAGATTTAATACATTTATTGCTGAAGAGCTACCATCTCGCTCACCCTCATTAATATGGAGCACATATTATAAAGTAAATAAATGCAGTAATGACCGATTCTTCTCTTAATTAAGAAAACAATGAAGTAATTTCAAAGTGATGTTCTTAAAATATTACAGTGAAGTGTCAATTGTTTGACAGTCACTCACCTTGAACCAATATTATTATATTTCCTGAATACATGACCATATTTTTTCAGTCACTAAATGCATAACTAGAACTTACCATCTGCATTTCCTCATCTCGGTTATCTAATTCCTCACTGGTCAATAATTTAGTTGATGCTGCTCTTTTATCATCTGTTCAGTGTAAATCTATCTTATGGCCAGTAAAAAAACACTTTTCTGCAGCACCCTGTCAACATCACCAATTTACCATGTCTCTTCATGATAGTGATGGTCTGTTTGCAATCACAGGATTTGCAAGTTGAGCCTTGGTTGAACCTCCACCAAAGAAAACAATCAGTTTCTACATTGTATAATCATGAACCCACTTTGATTTTTATAGGCCTCTAAGACAAAAGAAATTAAACTGTATGTTGATATGCAACAGCCTTCTTACTGTTTTAACTATTTGAAGTTTTTTTTTAAACTTCAGCATGTTAAACACATTAACTTACAATCAAAATTTTCTGTATTTTAAATGAACACAGGACAAGTAAATATTGCTGGCCATGCTACTGCATCATCAAAAATATTTGATGCTGCTTAAAATGGAGAGTTATTTCATAACTCTCAACAAAGATATATGCTGTTGAGAAAGATAGACTCAGAAGGTGTCGTGTATTTAGATCTCCAAAAGGCATTCAGTAAGATGCCACATAAAAGGATGGAATATAAAAAGCTCATAGCTCATAGAAAAAGTGCCAGGGTAATATTTTAGAATGTATAGGGGATTGCTTAAAACAGGAAGTTAGAGCTAGCAGAAATGAATCATGTTTAGTTGGCAAACTGTATCTAGTTGAGATGATCAGTGCTGGGTTCTTAACTATTTACGATCTACATTAACAGAGGCACAAAATGCATTATAGCCAAGTTTGCTGAAGATACAAAGATAAAGATGGGAAGTGAAGGCTGGCTTTTCCGGTGATGCCCACATCCTATGACAGAATAAAAATAGATTGAAAGGTGAGGAGGATACAAAGAATGCAAAATGAGATATAAATGGCTTAAATTTGGCAAATTGGGGATAATGTAAGAAAATGTGAAGATGTCCATTTTGGCAGGAAGACAACAAAAAAAAAGCAAATCTATTTAAATAGCGAGAGAGAGAGATTCAGAATGCTGCAGTACAGAGGGATCTGGGTGTCCTTGCATGGGAATCACAAAACGTTATTCTGCAGAATAAGTTAAAGAAAATAGTTAAAGACAAATGAAATATCATTCTTTATTGCAGGGAGTATGGAATATAAAAGCAGGTAAATTTTGCTACCACCATACCATTCATTGGTGGAGCATTGGAGTACTGCATACAGTTTTGATCCCTTTATTTAATGAGGGATATACTTGGATTCATGGAAGTTCAGAGAAGTTGGCTAGGCTGATTCCTGGGAATGAGAAAAGTTTTAGCAGGTTGTGCCTGGACTTATTAGAATTCAAAAAAAATTAGGCAATCTCATTGAAGAATATAACATTCCAGTGAAAATGTAAGGGGCTTTACAGGGTGAGTGGTTGGAGGTTATTTCCCACTTGCTGGGAAATCTACAATTAGAAGTCTCCATTGTATATACAGAGCAGGAGGAATTTACTCTCTGAAGGCTATTAGTTTTAGGAATTCAAGGCTGAATTAAGACAGAATTTTAATCTATAAACTTTATGAAATGCATGCAACATTAAAAATCTGTCTATCTCAGCACAATCTCATCGAATGTTAGAACATGTTCATGGGATCAAATGGCCTACTCCTGCACCTACATCTTATCGCTCAGTGGTGGTACTCTTGCCTTTGTGTAGGAACGTTATCAGTTCAATGTCCCATCCCAGATACTTGAGCTGATAATCAAGGCTGACAATTAATAACTACTGGTAAAAATCTAAACTGAGTAAGTGCCATCAGGGGAGACAATAAAGCCCTCTTGATTGGATCAATAAAGTCATCGCTTACTACTCTGAAGAAAAAGGAAGCTTTCTCTCATGTCCAGTCCCACACTTATCTCTCATCCAACATCACAAATCCAGATTATTTGGACTATCACATTCCCATCTCCGTTGTGCAGAAATTTGTCTGTACGGATCCTTCAATACAGAAGTATCTATGTTTCAAAATGGGGGCCTTGGTTAGCTCAGTTGGTGGGACAGCTGGTTTGCAGTGCAGAGTGAAACCAATAGTGGTTAGCACTGCTGCCTCACAGCGCCAGAGACCCGGGTTCAATTCCCGCCTCAGGCAACTGACTGTGTGGAGTTTGCACGTACTCCCCGTGTCTGCGTGGGTTTCCTCCGGGCGCTCCGGTTTCCTCCCACAGTCCAAAGATGTGCGGATCAGGTGAATTGGCCATGCTAAATTGTCTGTAGTGTTAGGTAAGGGGTAAATGTAGGGTTGTGGGTGGGTGGCAGGTTGGTGTGGACTTGTTGGGCCGAAGGGCCTGTTTCCACACTGTAAGTAATCTAATCAATAGTGTGGGTTCAATTCCTATGAAGGACTTTCCTTCCCAACTTCTCCCCTCACCTGAGGCATGGTGACCCTCAGGTTTAAACCAACACCAGTCATCTCTGTCTGACGACTGAGCAGTCATATGCAACTATGGCAGCTTTACTTCTTTTTAACTTCAAAAGTACTTAATTTGCTTTGAAGGTGGGGTGGCACAGTGGCTCAGTGGTTAGCATTGCTGCCTCAAAGTGCCAGGGACCCGGGTTTGATTCCAGCCTCGGGCGACTGTCTGTGTGGAGTTTGCACATTCTCCCCGTGTCTGCATGGGTTTCATCAAGATGCTTTGATTTCCTCCCACAGTCCAAAGATTGTGAATAGGCCATGCTAAATTGCCCATTGTGTTCTGGAGTGTGTAGGTTAGGTGTATTAATCTGTGGTAAATATAGGATAATAGGGTAGAAAATGGTTCTCGTGGGTTACTCTTTGGAGGGACAATGTAGATTTGTTGGGCTGAAGGCCCTGTTGCCACAATGCAGGGATTCTAAGGACTTTGGGGTGCCCTGGGGCTCTGAAAAACGCTATATAAATACTTGTGCGTTCTTTATTCTTTGTGTATCTTTGAGCGATGCTAGTACTGGTGCTGGAGATGCCAACAAGAAAAGCAAAGTTGCATTGTCATTGAGCTATGCGTGCACTCTATGTGTGTACCATGACCTAGAATACCAACAAACTGCTGACCGTCTCCACCAGTCATTCCAATGTGATTCTGGTAACAACCCAAGCAGTCAGTCCAATACACTGAGCAACAGCTGGCTCACAAGAAGCATTTTCTCTTTACAAGGTTGGACCTTTAAAGGCTATACCTCTGTCCTTTCTGGTCACCCAGCAACGCTTTTTCTGGCTGTTTTTCCTACCGCCTACTGGGTGAATGCTGGCCGGTGTGCAATCTGCCTTAGTGCTTGAACAGGTCTGAATGACTGACAGTGCATCCTCAGAATACCTGCAGGACTCACACTGGCAAAAGAACCTAAAATAAGGAGCAGAAGAAAAACAGTCAGTATGGCATGGAAATGGAAAGCTGTAGCAGAGAAGAGGCAGCTCAAGGTTACTATGCCGAGAGGATGGATTGAATAAAAACACAAAAATCTCAGTCAACTCTTCACCCATTCTGAAAAGGCGTATTTGCACAGTAGACTGAGTCTTCACATTAATCAAAATAAACTGTACATCTAACATATCAGCAATAAAGCAGATGCACTTGCCACAATATCAAGACCTGTGTGCCAGATTCATGAGTTTGAATCCCACGTAGCAGTTGAGATATTTATGTTCAGTCAATTAAACGCATTTGGAATAAAAAGGTAGTATCAGCAATAGTGACCTTGAACCTACTGTTGTTAATCCTACTGTTTCAGGAATGTTCCTTATGGAAGGCAATATTACCCTTATTTTCTCTATCTTACATGAACTTCAGAATGCAACAATTAGATTGATCTTTAATTGTAAGACTATAAGATACAGGAGCAGAAATAGATCATTCAGCGCATCCAGTCTGCTCCAGAAATCAATCAAATCATTGCTAATCCAATAACTCTTTACTCCAATTTCCTTCCTTTCCCCATAACATTTGATTCCCTGACTGACTGAAAATCCGTCCATTTCAGCCTTGAATATACCTAATGATACAGCCTATGAAGCCTTTTTTCGGTGAACAATTCCACAGATACACTATCCTTCCAAGAGAATAAATTCCCCATATCTCTGTGGAGACCCCTAATTCTGAGATTATGCCCTCTGGTCCTGGACTCTCCCACAATACAAAATAATTTTTCAAATCCCCTAAAAATCTTTTCTGTTGTTGTGGTTCTGTTCGCCGAGCTGGAAGTTTTTGTTGCAAACGTTTCGTCCCCTGGCTAGGCAACATCATCAGTGCTCTGGAGCCTCCTGCGAAGCGCTTCTTTGATGTTTCTTCCGGTATTTATAGTGGTCTGTCCTTGCCGCTTCCGGGTGTCAGTTTCAGCTGTCCGCTGTAGTGGTTGGTATATTGGGTCCAGGTCGACGTGTTTGTTGATGGAGTTTGTGGATGAATGCCATGCCTCTAGGAATTCCCTGGCTGTTCTCTGTCTGGCTTGCCCTATGATAGTAGTGTTTTCCCAGTCGAATTCATGTTGCTTGTTGTCTGCGTGTGTGGCTGCTAGGGATAGCTGGTCGTGTCGTTTCGTGGCTAGTTGATGTTCATGTATACGGATTGTTAGCTGTCTTCCTGTTTGTCCTATATAGTATTTTGTGCAGTCCTTGCATGGTATTTTGTAAACTACATTAGTTTTGCTCATGTTGGGTATCGGGTCCTTTGTTCTAGTGAGTTGTTGTCTGAGCGTGGCTGTTGGTTTGTGTGCCGTTATGAGTCCTAAGGGTCGCAGTAGTCTGGCTGTCAGTTCTGAAACGCTCCTGATGTATGGTAGTGTGGCTAGTCCTTTTGGTTGTGGCATGTCCTCGTTCCGTGGTCTGTCTCTTAGGCATCCGTTGATAAAGTTGCACGGGTATCCGTTTTTGGCGAATACCTTGTATAGGTATTCCTCTTTTTGCAGTTCTGGTGTACTGCAGTGTGTTGTGGCCCTTTTGAATAGTGTCCTGATGCAGCTTCGTTTGTGTGTGTTGGGATGGTTACTTTCATAGTTTAGGACTTGGTCTGTGTGTGTTGTTTTCCTGTGTACCCTTGTGGTGAATTCTCCGTTCGGTGTTCTCTGTACTATCACGTCTAGGAATGGGAGTTGGCTATCCTTTTCTTCTTCTCTCATGAATTCACGAGAGAAGAAGAAAAGGATAGCCAACTCCCATTCCTAGACGTGATAGTACAGAGAACACCGAACGGAGAATTCACCACAAGGGTACACAGGAAAACAACACACACAGACCAAGTCCTAAACTATGAAAGTAACCATCCCAACACACACAAACGAAGCTGCATCAGGACACTATTCAAAAGGGCCACAACACACTGCAGTACACCAGAACTGCAAAAAGAGGAATACCTATACAAGGTATTCGCCAAAAACGGATACCCGCGCGACTTTATCAACGGATGCCTAAGAGACAGACCACGGAACGAGGACATGCCACAACCAAAAGGACTAGCCACACTACCATACATCAGGAGTGTTTCAGAACTGACAGCCAGACTACTGCGACCCTTAGGACTCATAACGGCACACAAACCAACAGCCACGCTCAGACAACAACTCACTAGAACAAAGGACCCGATACCCAACATGAGCAAAACTAATGTAGTTTACAAAATACCATGCAAGGACTGCACAAAATACTATATAGGACAAACAGGAAGACAGCTAACAATCCGTATACATGAACATCAACTAGCCACGAAACGACACGACCAGCTATCCCTAGCAGCCACACACGCAGACAACAAGCAACATGAATTCGACTGGGAAAACACTACTATCATAGGGCAAGCCAGACAGAGAACAGCCAGGGAATTCCTAGAGGCATGGCATTCATCCACAAACTCCATCAACAAACACGTCGACCTGGACCCAATATACCAACCACTACAGCGGACAGCTGAAACTGACACCCGGAAGCGGCAAGGACAGACCACTATAAATACCGGAAGAAACATCAAAGAAGCGCTTCGCAGGAGGCTCCAGAGCACTGATGATGTTGCCTAGCCAGGGGACGAAACGTTTGCAACAAAAACTTCCAGCTCGGCGAACAGAACCACAACAACGAGCACCCGAGCTACAAATCTTCGCACAAACCTTGAAATCTTTTCTGTTTCAGGAGTTGTTTTTCTCACTTTTCTAAATTCTATGAGGTACAGGCCCAACCTTCTCAACCTCTCCTAACAAGACAGTCCCTCTGTTCCTGGGATTAGCCTAGTGAAGCTTCTCTTGATTTCCTCCAATGCCAGTATATCTTTCCTCAGATAAGGAGGCCAAAACTGTTCACAGTATTCTAGCTGTGGTCTGACTAGTAGCTTGTATAGTTTTAGAAAGACACCCCTATTTTTATATTCCATTCCTGTTGAAATATAGGCTAACATTCCATTTGCCGCACCTATTACCTGCTGAACTTGTATGCTAGCTTTTGGTGATTTATACAGAAGGACTCCCAAATCACTCCGTGCTGTAGCTTTCTGCAGTCTTCCTCCATTTAAATAAGATTCAGCTCCTGTATTCTTCCTGCCAAAGTGCATAACTACACAGTTTCCCACAATATATTCAAATTGGTTTAGTCTGTCTACATCCCTCTGCAGACTCTTTGTGTCATCCACAAAACATGCCTTCCAATCTATTTTTGTATCATCCTATCTGCACTTTAAACAACCTAGTCAGCATTTCAGTTGCTTCAGACAACGACAAGAAATAAAAGTAAAGCCAACAGAATCCTTAACATCATCTAGACACCAGATTTGGATATGAGGAAAGTACATGCAATCCTGCAGAGTTCTTCCTCATTAGGGCCAAATGGTTTCTGCCAAAATTGGGAGTACCTTCCCACAGATGAGTCAAACAACTGCATGGCATAATCATTCTCAGAGTTATAGTTATCAAGTAATGTTCCAGATATCCCAATCACCATCCCTATCTATACCTTATCCCACCAGAAGAATACAAGCACCAGATAGAATCAGAGAGCTATAAAGTCATACAGCATGGAAACAGACCCTTCAGTCCAATTTGTCCATGCTGACCAAGTTTCCGAAACTAAACTAGTCCCATTTGCCTGCATTTGGCCCATATCCTTTAAACCTTTCCTATTCATATACCTGGCCAAATGACTTTTAAATGTTGTATCTACCATTTCCTCTGGCAATTCATTCCATATATGAACCACCCTTTTGTGAAAAAGTTGTCCCTCAGGTCCCTTTTAAATCTTTCTCTTCTCACCTTAAAATTATGCTTTCTAGTTTTAAACTCCCCAGCCAAAGGGGAAAGACTTTTGCTATTCAACTTATCTATGCTCTTCATGATTTCATAAACCTCTATATGGTCACCCTTCAATTTCCTATGCTCCAGTGAAAAAATGTCCCCGTTTTTCCAGCCTCTCTTTATAACTCATATCCTCCAGTCCTGATAGCATCTTTGTAAATTTTCTTTGTATCTTCTCTAATTTAATAATATCCTTCCTGTAGCAGGGTGTCCATATCTGTACACAGTGTTCCAAAAATGACCTCACCAACATCCTGTACAACTATAGGATGATGTCCCAACTCCTAAACTCAGTGGTCCGAGCAATTAAGGCAAATGAGCTAAACGCCTTCTTTACCATCCTGTCTAACTATGACGCAACTTTCAATGAACTAAGTAACTGAACTCCTAGGTCTCTCTGTTCTACAACACTCCCCAGAGCCCTTGTGTATGTTCTGCCCTTATTCATCTTACCAAAATGCAACACCTTGCATTATCTAAATTAAATACCAAGTGCAAACCTTCAGCTCATTGGCCCTATCTTTGTAATCTTTGATAACACTCCTCACTAATTTTGCTGTCATCTGCAAACTTACTGACTATACTATAGTCTCATTCAAATCATTTATATAAATGACAAACAATAGCAGACCCAATACTAATCCCTGTGGAAGAATCTCAATATTGACTCTAGACACGATAAACCATATCAAACACGGGCAAGGATACTTCTTGTTGATTGCCAACTACTGTCCTCCCTCAGCTGATGAATCAGCATTCCTCAATGTTGAAGTAGCATTGTAGGTAGCATTGGCACAGAATGTCATCACTAAGGGTGTCTCAGAATGATGGTTAACTGAGTAATCTGATTCATGCAGGGCATATCTGCTGGATTAGACCTGCAGCACCATCAGAAGGGAAAAACCTACCTGACCTCATACTCTCTAATCTACCTGCTGCAGACAGACTTAACCATGGAATATTGGAATGAGTAACTAACAGTGAAGACCAAGCCTGATCTTCACACTCTGGATAACTACCGTCACATTGTGTGGCAGTATCTCTGTACTAAATGAGATAGATTCAGAACAGATCTAGCAGGTCCAAACTGGGCAGTCAAAAGATACTGTGGGCCATCAGCAGCAGAATTATATTCCACCACAATCAGTAGTGTCATGGCTCGTTCTAACCCCATTCTCATCAGGTCAGGGAATCAAGGTAGATAAAAGGAACAGTGCCAGCACACGTTAAAAGAGAGTTGCCAACCTGACTAAGCTACAATAAAACATTACAATGATGCTAAACAGCAGAAGCAACATATCAGAAACAGTTAAAAAAGTCCACAAACAACTGTTCAATTCCAAGTTCTGCAGTTCTCTCAGACACTGTCATGAAAGGTGTAGGACAATCGAACAACCAATTGAAGGATGTAATTCCAAAAATATTTCTATCCCAATTATGTTGGAGCTGGCACACAAATGCAATGGATAAGACTGAAATGATTACAACCACTTTCACTCAGAACAGTCAAAGCAAGAAGTCAATCTGTGCTTCCTCCTACATCACCATCTGCAGCCAATTCAATCAACTCTTTGTGATGCCAAGAAACTGCTGAGGAAACTGGACACTGAAAAGTCTCTGAATGATAACATCACAGTGTAGTACTGAAGATTTGTACTCCAGAACCAGCAGTACTCTTAGCCAAACCAGTGCAGCCAAAATACAGCCCAGTAAAGTGAAACATTTCCAGCTTTGTCTTGTCAACCAAAACCAAGTCAAATCCACTCCAGCTAATTAACTTCCCATCAATCAACTCTCATTCATCAGCAAAGAGACAGGAAGGTGTTACTGACTGTGGTATCAAGTGACACTTACTCATCTGCTCATCAAAACTCAGTTTGGGTTTTGCCAGGACCACTTTGCTTCTGAGCTCATTACAAATTTAATCCAAAAGATCTGAATCGAAGAGGTGAGGTGAAGGTAATTGCCCTTGATGTCAAGGTAGCATTCGACTGAATGTGGTATCAAGGAGTCCACAAGCAATTGTAGTCAGTAGGAATTAGACAAAATTCTCCACTCAGTAAAGACCTTCATAACATAAAAGAAGATGGTTGTGTTTGTTCTAATCATCTCAGCTGCAGGAATCTGCTGCAGGCCCTCAGGCTTGTGTGCTAACTCCAACTATCTTCAACTGCTTGATTGCTGACCATCCCTCCATCTTAAAATCTGAGAGGGGAGGCTCAGTGTTGATTGCAGTGATCAATTTTGATAATGATTCATCAAATATTGAAAAATCTATGCCCACATGCAACCAGATATAGATAACGTTCAGGCTTGGCCACTAAGTGATAAGTAGCACTTGCTGTCACAAGCACCACCTCCAACAAGAGAGAGTCTAACCTTATTGCCTTGACATTCAGTGGCATTGTTATTCCTGAAAATCTCAATGTTAATGTTCTGGAGTTACCATTGGCTAGTAATTTAACTATATAACTATTATGGCTACAACAGCAGGTCAGAGATTAGGAATTAAGTTTCATTGTAAGAAAAGGAGTATTTACATTATGATGTGGATCCAATGAGTTAACACTGTAATCAACTCTACAAGGCACAAGATGTCTGAAATTAGTGAATATTAAATGTCCTTATCCATTTCCCAATGTCCCAATTAGATTTCAGGGATAGTGCTTGTGCAGGATGACATTTTCATTAATACCAGGTTTGTAGCAGAGTAGAACCAGGTGCATTCTGCAATGAGACTCTTTGGGCATACAAAACTGCTGATAGCACACAACCAATATTTCCAATCTTAGAAATTAATTTAAAAGATAATTAGCTGTACTTTTATTCTTAATTTTAGAAGTTTATTAAAGTCTGTTAAGCAGAACTCTGTCCCTCTGCTGTGAATCAGGCTCTGCTTTTCTCAACTCAGTTTTGTGAAGTGGAAAGTATATTCACAACTGTTCACTCATTCTACTCTCAGACCTCCTACTGCTACAGCATGATGGTAACAATAACAATTCCAGAATACCTTTTTCCTAAGAGTACCACGGTGTAGAAAGCTAGGTTCCTTATGAAGATAAGCTGAGTTTTAAGTTCAATCTTCTGCACAACACAATAGAAAACATTAAGCACAAAGATATATTTTGGGGGAAGTGTGTCAAAGTATTTAATCTAAACATTAGAACATTTTAACATTCTAAATATTTGCTTACAAAATAGATTTTGAAATGACTAAGTCATGATGGAGCATATTTAAAGTAAAAAAAAACAACTTTAAATGACACCCATCTGAAAACAAAAATGTATTTTCAAAGATGAAATTTAATAAATATGCTTATTATGAGTTCATTTTTCATTCATTTGGGATCCAGATTCAAGGGGACGCAATAAATATAGGAAGAAATTACTTATGTTTCCTTCCTGTCTGTCAACATAACATCACGTGCGTGGTTATATAGAAAATTGAATTAACGGGCCTCTGAATAGAGTGAAATTGTCAGTATCCGTTTTGCAACATTAAATCTTTAAGTACAGCACAATTAAAACCTCTTCAACTCATCAATCAGAACTATAAAAGGAAATGACATCTTAGTAATCACTTAGGTTATTTAGATGGAGAGAGCAAAACTTGTGGCCATATTCAAAGAGTCTCCATTTTTGCCCCACGTCTGGAGCAAGAGTGATTGGTTGACAAAGCTACTAAAGCAAAACTGCACATATTAATTCAAATATCATTGCCCTCAATAGATTATTAAGTTTACATAATGTAACATATATATTTTTCATTATTGCTTCATGCATGGTGGTATTAAATGTATTGGAACCCATGAAAGGTGCTGCATAGGTGTGATTCATAGCTTTCAAAATTTGGTGGCTGGTACCTAGCATTCAATGCCAGATGCCAGAGTGAAATATTGCACACATATCTCTATAGTCTCCAGTCATGTGTTTCAAAAGAAGTCATTGAGCAGATACTGTATAAAATCAACCGAATATTGAAATAGCTGCTTTTAATTTTCCTTTTTAAGTCTGAGTTGCTGTGTTCATAGTGGAGGGAGCAGGGACATTGCTTCTGGGCACATCTTGGGATCCAATCTATACTGAATGCTATAGCTGACTGTTAAAATGGGACACTGGTGTAATTATGCATTCAAACTAAAGCTTCCTTTCAAATTGCTGTCTGCAAATATATTCCATCAAATTTCCCTTATCCTTACTTTTTGACTGCCTCCCTCTTTTGCCTAGACCCAGCTGAAATGAATCTGCAGATTAGGGACTTGCTTCTAAGACCATAAGCCTCCTGCCCCCACTCATATCACTATCCAGTCCTCAACAGACCCCCACCACACACCCGCTCGCGCACACATATCCCCCTCTCCCTTTCTCCAGCATGCAAGTCACTTCTTCAATCAGTCTCAGCAGCCTTCAGTACTGAGTTCAGATTGTAAGATCTGCACCTGAATTATATTTTGTCATAAACACTCAAAGGTGAATTCCCCCAAAAGATGGAAGTCCAGTTTTCCACTTGTTCAGGCCATCCACATTGTGCTATCACTGCAATGTGGCCTTATTTTGAAACCGACTGATTTTTCCTTGAGAGAGTAGGAAGCATCCACACCCAGTTCCTAATAAAGTCCAGCCCTTGGTGTCACAATAGATTAAGAGGTGAGATCCTGAACACATATCAATTAGTAAATTAACTTATTTCCACCTTTAAAACACCATTCATTGTCATTCCTGTCTCAGCTAATATCCTGGTGAAATGTACATCCTTGCTTTTCCTGCATCTAGACTTGACTATTCTAATACAGGCCAGACTCCTGTGCCCTATTCTCCATAAACTGGAAACCAACCAGAACTCTGACATCCATGTTCTAGCAATACCAAGTCCCATTCAACCACTATGCCTTGATTTTAACATTATAAATTCTCTGACTTCAAATTCCCCATGGTTTGGTCACTGTTTATGTCCGTTATCTCTTCCAGCCCATACCCTACTTTGGGTATCTTCGATTTTAATTCCGTCTTCAGATTTTGGAATTTTCTCTCTAAAACATTTCTCTTCAACCTTGTTTTCCTCCTTTGAGACATTCTTTAAAATCTAACTTTTTGATCAAACTTGTTGTCATCTGTCCTAATATTTCCTTATGTAGCTTGATATCAGATTTTATTTGATAGTATGCCCGCCAAGTGCTTTGGGACTTTTTTTATTCACTCATGGGACATGGCTGTTGCTGGCTGTCTAGCATTTATTGTCCGTCCCTAGGTGCCTTTGAGAAGTTGGTAGGGAGCTGTCTTCCTGAACTGCTGCAGTCCATGTGATGTCAGTAGACCCACAATGCCATTAGGGAGAGGACTCTGGGATTTTGATCCAGTGACATGATATATTTCCAAGTCAGGATGATGAGTGGCTTAGTGGGGAATCTTCAAATCATAGTCCCCCTATGTATCTGCTTCTCTGAACTTGTTTTATTATATTAAAGGAGCTTTATCATTAATATGTTGTTGGTGTTTCATAAGCATAATGACGTTTGCAACAGACATAGAAGTGAAGCGACCAGCACTTATTACTATTATGGAGTAAATTGGACAGAACCTTCAGGTACCAGCATAGTTACAGTAACATATGGACCTCAAAAGGTTGCTGTTTGATTTACTTTGTTTCTTCACAAGTATCACTGCACTGAAAGTTGTCAATAGAATGGTCATTAAAATTGATACAAGATAAGAAGTTGTTACACATACTCAACAGTTTCCCACCAGAGAAGGTTAGGGTTGGTGCATTAAGACTTAAGTGAATTTTTGATGGCATGATTCATCTTCATTATTGACTCTTTCCCGTAAGATAATTCTACAAGTATGGAGTCTATAAAAATGTAACTATTGTTGGCAACCACCACAGCAATCATCAACCTATACATTGAGACAGCCTAACGCTCTCATATCAAGAGGCAAAAGTGACAACCAAAAAAGAAACAAGAGGAGGCCAACTGACCCTTCCAGCCTGCTCCACTATTGAATTAGATCGTGGCTTATTTGATTTTAACTTCAATATATATTCCTGCATATCCATGATAATCTGTCTTCCTCTTGGTAATCAGAAATCTCATGAACTAATGAATTCTAGAATTAAAACCTCGCCTGAAGTTGGCTTGATTGGCCAAATAGCCTACTCTGTTTTTATATTCTATGTTTGTGAGTCTATCTACCTCTGCCTTAAAAATATTCAAAGATTCTGCATCCATTGCCTTTTGAGGAAGAGAATTTCAAAGACTCACAACCCGCTGAAAGAAGCAAAGTGTTTTCTCTTCTGTTTTAAGAGGACATCCCCCTATTTTAAGAGTACTCAGTTCTCCCACAAGAGGAAGCACCCTTTTAACATTCACCCAGTCAGGACTCCTCAGGATCTTTGATGTCTCAACTGGTCCCAACCAATCAGTAGTACTCTTACGTTAAGACCTAAAGGTAGATTGTCAGTTGAATTCCTACCTCAAAAACCTCAGGTAAAATTCCAGTGCAGGGAGTGTCAGACTGTTGAAGGTGCTGTCTTTTGAATGGAACATTAAACCAAGGTCCAGTTTCAACCTAGAGATGAAAATGCTTGGAACAGAGCAGACCCTATAACTGATGAGAGAAAATAATTTATGCCTTGAATAAATGTCATCTGGCAGTACCTCAGCATATGTCTCAGCTCATCAGTACTTTATATAAAACATTTTTTTCCATGGGATTCGAGGTTGCCTGTATAAGTTAATCAAACTGGACAGTGGAACTTTAGACTGTCAGAGGCAATGAACTATACAATAATTTCTCCCACTCTTTCTCCCAAAGGAACTAAAATATCTTTCAACTCAAATGATGACTGCTGGGAGGAGCAATTACAGGTGTATACAATAATGCATACCTCTAAAATGTGACCAAACTAATAAGTCATCAAATGCAGCTAAAAAGAACAGATTTTCTCAAATAAATGTCCTGAAATAAGCTGGTGTGTTTTGCATGAAAGTTCATTTGTTTTCAGACCAGCTGCTGATACTTTTCCTGAGATAAGGAAGTTGTTTCTGCTGTGAATATTAGTTGGCTTTATTTCAGCATTCCTGCAATCAGACATTGCAGAGTTGCCAGGATTTGGGGAAAAAAGAGAAGTGAATTAGAACACCGATTGGCTTTATTTACAAAGAGAGCAGAGATCAGCAATCCAGTGCCCGAGTTCCAGGAGCCAGTTACACTTTGTGATTTTGAAAACATTTCTCAAATTTGTTTATGTGTTCATAATAGAATTGCTCTGTTACCAAAGAGAAAGCTGGCAATATTTCTATGAAAGTAGTCATGATAGGAAATGTGATTAAAGGCATTAAAAATCAATAAGAATGTAATAGATTGCGCACCCCACCCTGCAGACTGTCAGGTGAATTTTGCCCTTTCATGTATTTAAGACCCTGCTTGTGCAAACAAGATTTTTGGTGCAATTTTAGTACGATTGCAGGATACTTTTTGTTGCATAATAACTAGTTTGACAAGCAGAAGAACAACATGGGCTAGAAAATTACTGCTGGTAACAACAACAGATGCTGATATAACACAGTTGATCGACTTACCTCTGGTAGCTATTTTAAAGGAAAGGATTAACCCATTTCTTTTAAGGACAGTAATCATGTTGTTTAATAGGCAACACGTGTGTGCCTTATGCATATGCCTAACTTCAGTAATAATAATGTTTCATTCGAAATATCCAACTGCAACATTGAAAAATTGAACAAAAAAGCTGAATGTGAGCATAGGATCATCATTTGACAGTTCCACAGTTTTGTTTCAATGACTCACCTTTATCCCTTCTGAAGCTACTTATGAATCCTCGATCTAAAATAATTTAAATCAAGATACCCTCAATCCCGGGACAGTTGCTCAGCTGACTTACAGGTTGTTATTATAACAGTGAGACAGTTTGCATCTTGGATGTGAGCAAGTTATACTGCAGTATCTATAGTTACTGTATTTATAGCTAAAATATCTTAAAATACTCTTTCAAAAGGATATATTTACACTTTCAGAGGCTGAGCTTCACAATGTTAACATTTACAATGTAAGTGATCAAATATTCTAAAAGGAATCTAATGTATTCAGCTCTCAAGTCTCCTTTTAGTATATGCTAAGACACTTTCAAATGTGATGAAATGTGGGTCCAGTTTAAGTTATAACACACCCAAGTCTCACTGAAGTTTCATTCTGAGCTTTATTTTTATATATCATAAGACTATGATTTAGGGTTGCATTTGGTCTGGCTTTTATGGACCCCAACATCATTTTTTAAAGGTAATTGCTTGCTTTTTCCAGTTTTTTAAATTTGGGATGTGAAGCGTTTTGGCTCAGATTGACATTATTAAATGGATAAGGGATGTTCATATAGACATACTAAATAGGAACAGAAGTCAACCATTTGGCCCCTCATGCCTGCTCCTCCATTCAATAAGATCTGGCTGATCTGTTCGTGAAATGACTCCAGAAGCCAATATCCCTTGCCAAGTCACCCTTTATTTACATATGGGCAATCCTTGACACTGATCCAGCTTCCTCAGAACCAGGTCTCAGAGTGAACAGAACCTCTGACACTCCTGTTTATATCTATCAGCCAGGGCTCCCTGATGCTACTAGATTAACAGCCCCAATCAGGGATCACATATTCTATGAGGTCCACCTGGCTGACCTTGTTACAATCACGATAGTTTGTGTTTCAAATACCTTGCTCTTATCCTATTTCATTCCCGATAACCCTTGATTTGCTGACCTAACAATATTCTGTCCAACAATGTCTTAAAAATATTCTGTACCACCATACCTTCTGAGGTGGAGTTCCAAAGTTGCACAACATCGGAGAGAAAAAAAAAGTTTCCTCAATTCTATCCTGAAAGGATGACCCTTAAATAGTAAACAGTATCCCCAAGTTCTTAACCCTGCTTAGACTCATATGTGCACTCTGTCTTCTTTTGGCCAGCCGATCTTTAATCCATACTAACATGTCACGTTACTACATCACAAACATCAATTTTCCTCAAATCTTTGATGCAGGAACCTATTAAATGCCTTCAGGGGAGATCCAATAGGTCAGAGTCTGCAGAGCTCTGCCCAAGACTCGGGCAACGTACGGCACCCACCCTTACCATACTTGCTAAATTACCTACAATAGTTTTTGCCTAGCACTCTTGACCATTTTACATCAAACTTTAACAGTTTGGCACTTTTTAAAATCGCCAAGGGCAAAGGCTCTCGCAGTTCGCAACAGACAGGAACCCAAAGAGAAAATTGATGTGTCCATCGAGGAGACCCAGTCCAGGTGGGAATCAATCTCTGTCATGCTGCAGAAGCATGACTGAGAGATTGAGAAACTCGGGCAGTGTGTTGGATGGGTGGAGCAACAGGCCGCGCCCTTGGAGACTGCTGCTGAGTCATCTATGGGCCATGTCCGGGTTCTGGTGTGGTGAGTCCGGATCCTAGAGGAACATATCGACGACCTCGAAAATTGAGATCATCCGAAAAATATTCAGTTGCTGTGCCTTCCCGAACGGGAGGAGGAAGGCCAGCTTGTTGATTTTGTGGAACAATGGCTCCCACAAATGCTGAAATTGGAGTTGGAGACGACCCACTGGGTTGCTGTGCACAGGCCCGGGTCAGACTAGCGCCCCTGCCCAGTCCTAGTTCGACTTCAGCACTACAGGGAAAAACAGATGCTGCTGGAGGCCTCCAGAATCTTGGGGAAGGATCCCCATGCCATGATGTACAAGAGCTCCAAGATAATGTTTCAGGGCTTCTCTCCGTTTGTGGTCTGCAAGAGGAGGACATTTGACGAGACGAAGAAGCATCTGAGGGACTTAAATATTCAATATTTCATATGACATCCAGCAACACTGCACTTCAGTCATGGAGAATCTGTATATAACTTTGGGTCACTGGAAAGAGTAAAAGAATTCCTGGATGCTCTCAAATAGATTGTGGGACTTGAACTGTATAATGGATAATGACTTTATTTTGCCCCCATTTGTCTTTCCCTCTTCCTTTCTTTCTCTTCTCCATCTTTCCTTGGTTGGGCAGTGATTGGGGGGGGGGGGGGGGGGGGAAGGGGTTGGTTCCTTATACTTTCTTTAGACTCTTATCTGCAGCTCGTACGATTTATTTGATTATTGGGGGATGTTTCTGAGTGTTTTTTGTTTCTTATTTGGTTGTTTAATACTTGCTGGGATTGGAATTTTGTAATCTTATATATTTTTATCTTGTGCTGTTTTGCTAAGTGTTTCTGGGTGATGGTGTGGGGGTGAGTGGGTCGCCCACTTTTAACTCCTGTTTTATAAGATAATGAAATTTTTTTTTTTGTAATGCCTGGGCCAAGGGCCTGGCTCTAGCTGGGAGAGATTATGGCGGGGTTATTGGAAGGTCCTGTGAGGAAAGTCTCCTTTTAAATATACCTTATGTTATTTTTATTTAGGTGTAGTTCTTAGCTGTTTTGATTTAGCTGCTTTAAAGACTGTTTTTACACGTGAAATGTTTTTGGTTTTTATTCAGTCGTTTGGGTGGGGTTCTTCATCCTGAGGGGTCTCGGGCTTGCTTGGACGATCATGGCTTAGCCATTTGTTTAGGTGGTAGACCTGGAATGTGAAGGGGAGCAATTCACCAATCAAAAGGAAAAGATATTATCAAGTCTCAAAAAAGAAAGGGTTGATGTGGCCCTTCTACGGGAGACACATCTACTTGACAAGGAGCATTCAAAGCTGCAACAGGGTGGGGTTGGCCATGTGCCCTTTTCATCTTTCAGCTCAAAAAGTAGGGGAGTAGCTATTCTTATTTGGAAGAATCTTCCCTTCCAAATGCTAAGCCAGGTAAAAGATGAGTCTGGATGGTATATATTAATTAAAGCCCGAATTTATATGGAGAGGAATACGGGATGTTGAATCCTTATTGCCCTCCGGCACACCCTTTTAAATTTGTAATGGAAGCGTACTCCAAATTGATGGCTCTCGGCGTGCGCCAAATAATTATAGGGGGAGATTTTAATTGTATCATTGACCCGGAGGCGGACAGGGTACCTAGGAGCTCTGCGGGCATATCTTTGAGATCTAGGCAGCTGGCGGATCTGAATAGGAAGTTGGGGCTGGGAGATGTGTGGAGGTGTCTTCATCCTGAGGGTAGA
Source organism: Hemiscyllium ocellatum (assembly GCF_020745735.1). Taxonomy (NCBI): domain Eukaryota; kingdom Metazoa; phylum Chordata; class Chondrichthyes; order Orectolobiformes; family Hemiscylliidae; genus Hemiscyllium; species Hemiscyllium ocellatum. Next base: position 24,048,682 of record NC_083422.1, read on the forward strand.
GACTTCACTTTCTATTCTAACCCACACACAAGTGCCACACGAGAATTGATATGTTTTTTGTCCCCTTGACCCTTTTGAACTCGATATTGTCTTGTAAAATAGGCAATATAACTATTTCTGACTATGCTGCAGCATATATGGAGAGTAAGACAAGTGATAATGGGATAGGTTCCCGACATTGGTGTATGGACTCTTTTCTATTGAAGGATAGTAAGTTCATAAAATATTTTTCACAGTAATTTAAAACCTTCTGGATATCAACTCAGGCATGGCCAGTAACCCTTTGACGATGTGGGAGACTGCTAAGGCATACATGCGCGGCTTGGTTATCTCATATTCTATGACTTGGAAAAGACAGAAGGGAGAGCAACAGCATTTGCTTGACGCTCGCTTGAAGGCGGCTGAGACAGTGTATGCTGATAGGCCCTCCATTACTAAACTACAACGGACCACAGCCCTTAGGGAAACATTGAATACCGCACTGGCTCAAACAGTAAAGAGGGAGATATTATTTGCGAAGCAGAGGCTATTCGAATACGGTGACAAGGCTGGCAGGTATCTAGCATACTTTGCCAGAAAGAAAAAGGCTCCCCAAGCCATCACGTCTATTAGAGAAAATGCTGGTACCCTGACTTGTGATCGTAAAAAGATCACTGCAGCCTTTAGAAAGTTCTATTTCAAATTGTATAAGTCGCAGGACTATGAGGATAGAACGAGGAAGATGAAGTCTTTCTTTAAAAATCTGGCCCTCCCAGGCCTAGCCTCAGAGCAGGTGCTGTTCTTGAATGTCCCCCTGGCAACCCAGGAAGTACAGGAAGTACAGGAAGGGGTGAAGCAGCTTCAGAATGGACCAGATGGATTCCAGGCTGAGTTCTATAAAGAATTTATAGGGGAACTAGTCGGGCCACTTATAAATACGTGTAATTATTCACATAGTCAGGGCTGCCTCCCGCCTTCTCTGAGAGAAGCAAATATTTCTCTCATTCTGAAGAAGGAAAACACCCCAGATGGCTGCTCTTCATATAGACCCATATCCATGTTAAATGTAGATTTCAAAATTCTCTCAAAAATGTTAGCATTAAGACTGGAGAGGGTTTTGCCATTCGTTATAAAAGAGGACCAGATGGGGTTTATAAAGGGTCACAGATCAACAAATAACATTAGAAGAGTCTTAAATATGGTACAAGCCTGCCAGCAGGGAGCAATACCGGGATTAGTTGTCTCCCTAGATGCAGAGAAGACAATCAATCGGGTAGAATGGCCACATCTCTTTTATATGCTGGAACGGTTTGGTGTTGGAGAGGTCTTCGTTAAATGGGCTACAGTATTATATAATGATCCCAAAGCAGCGGTGATCACCAACGGTTTAAGTTCGGATAGCTTTAGCATTAGCAGAGGCTGTCATCAGGGATGTCGTCTCTCACCAATATATTTAGGCTAGTGATTGAGCCGCTGGCAGAAGCTATACAAACTGACCCTAATATAACAGCTCCGGAGGTTGGATTGGGCAAGCACAAAATTACTCTCCATGTGGATAATGTCCTCCTTTTCTTCAACGATCTTTTGACATCTGTGCTCCGCTTACTTCAAGTGGTTAACTTATTTGGTATGTTCTCAGGTTAGAAAATCAATGTTATGAAATTGGAGGCCATGCCGCCGGGAGGCCTTGCCAGTATATCCAATTTTCCGGATGGATCCTGTTTCCCCTTTCGGTGGTCACTAGGAGGTTTTCTGTACTTAGAGATTTTTATTACTCTGGCATTTGGTCAGCTATATAAAGCTAATTATATACACTTATTACAGAAGATAAGACAGGACCTTCAATGCTGGGAGGATCTCCCAGTATCCTGGCTAGGTTGAATAACTTTAGTTAAGATGAATATTCTACCTTGCCTATTGTACCTATGAGAATGCTCCCCTTGATGCTGCCAAGACAGATGTTGCATAAGCTTTATGGTTGGCTCGGCTCCTTTATTTGGAATCATAGATGGCCCCTTATCAAATTAGAAAAACTGCAGCTTCCACAAGTAAGGGGAGGGCTGGACTTTCCGGATTTTAGGAGGGACCAATTGAGCTCCCTGTTATCTTATGTAGCTGATTGGGTTTCTTGTGACCCACAATCAATCTGGTTAGATATTGAGGCCTCCCAAGTAAAATGTCCTCTCATCAATCTACTATTTATGGACAAGATTACAGATTATTGTAAAACCCCTATTATATTAAATACAATCAAAGCCTGGAGGATAATGCAACAGGATGAGGGTAACCTGCAAAATACCTCCCCTTATACCCATATAGTGGGAACATTAGGATTCCAGCCAGGGCTGACCGATGCTGTATTCAAAATCTGGGAGTCCAGAGGTATCTCCTGTTTGGGAGATCTGTTCAATGGGGTAGGTCATGATGTCCTTCGAGCAGCTGCGTCAGAAGTTTGGGCTGCCTCGCAAGGCCCTCTTTCGGTATTTTCAAATATGAGACTTTATACAAAAGAAGACCGCACTGATAATCAATCCTTATAAATCGGATAGGGAAAGGAGAGTGCTTTGGCCGAAGGGTCCGCCCTCGGTCAGTACTCTCTACCACTTACTATGTAATAAGGAATGGAAGGCAATGGAATGGTTATATAAAACCTGGAGTCAAGAATTGGGGATGGAAATCTCCTTCGAGATGTGGCAGGATGTCTGGGAAAATTCCAAGAAGATCTCGATCTGTAACTGAACTCAGGCTACTCAATTGAAGATACTTCACAGGGTTCACATGACACCTGAATGACTTGCAAAGTTCAAGGCAGGAGCACCTCCAATGTGTCCTAAATGCAAAATCGAAGTTGGTACTCTCACGCATTGTCTGTGGACATGCAACAAGATCCGCAGGTACTGGGACAGAGTAGCAAATGCTTTGACAAAGATTTTGGGTATGGGATTGGGTTGGACCCAGTGTCTTTAATCTTGGGGTCCCCAAATTTCCCCTCTTTGGATGTATACAGGAGGAAATTATTCACTATCCTTTCCATTTGTGTGAGGAAAGATATTTTAGTGAATTGGGTATCCGAAGGTCCCCCCAGGACTTTCAAATTGGCATAGGATAGTCATGGAGTATATCCCCCTTGACTTCCTTACGAATATGGTGCACCAATAAACAGAATTATTTTATAGAACTTGGCAGCCCTTTTTGAACTACATTGACACCCCACAGACATTTCGGCCATATTGTTCAGGGTCTTTGCTTAGCCATGGTAATGGTTCTGGCTGGTTTGGGGGCCCCGGGGAGGAAGAATCCTGTATAAATACAGATTTTTTAATGACTTGATATAAATCTATTTTGAATATGTACTTTAGTTACTTTCCACTTTTGTTTTCTCTTCTCCTTTGTTTATTGTTAGTAATGTATGATATCCTATTTTATGTTTTGGTTGTTTGTAGAATAGATTAGTTCGCTTTTTAAAAATCTTATATTGGTGTTGTTATTATATTATAAAGTGGAATACACTAGTTTGTATTATTTTTGTAATTTTGTAAAAAATCTCAAAAATCTTTTTCAATAAAAATATCTGTATAAAAAAAAAGCCTTCAGGAAATTCAAGTATAGTACATTTGCAGGCTTCCCTTTATCCAAGGCATGTTGCACTCCTTCAAAGAATTCTAATAACTTAGTTCAAGATGACTTCTCTTTGACAAAGTTAAGCTGACTCTTCCTAAGTAGCTTGGTTTTGTAAACATACAGCTATAATCTCTTTCATGACCGATTCTAACAAATTTGCCATGACACAGAGCCTATAGTTTATTGTTTATTGCCTCATTTCCTTCTTCGATAGAGAGGTTATATTTGCTACTTTAAAATCCAGTAGAATCATTCCTGAATCTAGGAAACTTTGGAAAATGTGTCTATTACTGATAAACAACCTCATTTAAGACCTTAATGGACAGCAGTATAACTTAAACCACCGACTTCTGCATTATAGGAGAAGGCATATTTTGAATAAAACTTCTTCCAAATGCAAATTCTGCTCCTAAGAACTATTGCAATATGACTAAGACATAGCAGGTAGAATTTCATGATCACAACAGTAGCTCCATTCACTGGCAGGAGAGCCATTGGTAACACCCCCACATCTATTTCTGGGAGACACAACAGGATTACATTCCAATCTGCCGACTACCGTTGGTGTCCCAAGTACTGGGAATCTCACAGTCAGTAGTCTTCTGTTACTGGCAGTACCATGGATTGTAATATCCACAGCCAGGACTGCTTTAGGCCCAAGGAGGAATATTACTGTTGAAATCCCAGAATACAGATACATGAGGTGAGATTGCTGAGGCCACTCAGGGAGGTCCAAGTAAGGTATGAGCAGTCAGAGAGTGAGAGGCCCTCCAGTGGGTTTGTCCTCTTGCCAGATCTCTCCATTAAACCACAAGACGCCCAAGAAAGAGTGACACTTCACAGGGTCACAGACATGCTCCACCCACACTGGTTGAATAAGTGACAACTTAAATGATTCATCCAAGCTCAGGATGAGAAGGCCATTCTTTACCATTCCCACTCTGATTTACTTGAGGGAGGAGCTGCAACATTCCCATCCCATATATACCAAATCCCCTCATTGCCACCACTATCTCAAACCCAATTCAACACCGCTCGCCTCCCCTCCCATCTTTCAGCATGTTAAACTTGAGAGGGTGCAGAAAAGATTTACGAGAATAGTGCCAGGGTTGGAGGGTTTGATCTACAGGGAGAGGTTGAATAGACTGGGGCTATTTTTCCTGGAGCATCGGATGCTGAGGGGTGACCTTGCAGAAGTTAATAAAATCATGAGGGGAATGGATAGGGTGAATGGTCAAGGTTTTTTTTTCCCCAGCGAGGGGACTGCAAAACTAGAGGGCATAGGTTTAGGGTGAGACAGGAAAGATTTAAAAGGCACTTGACGGGCAACATTTTTGTGCTTAGGGTGGTGAGAGTGTGGAATGAGCTGCCACAGGAAGTGATGGAGGCTGGTCCAATTAACATTTAAAACAAATCTAGATGGGTATATGAATAAGAATGGTTTAGAGGGTCATGAGCCAAATGCTGGCAAATGGGGCTAGATTTATTTAACATATACATGCATTTGGAAAGACAGAGTTTGATAAGGAATAGTCAGCATGATTTTGTGCGTGGAAGATCATGCCTCATAAATTTGTTAGAATTCTTCGATGAAGTGACTAGGAAGGTTGATGAAGGCAGGGTGGTGGATGTAGTCCATTTGGATTTCAGTAAGGCTTTTGATAAGGTTCCACATGGTAGGCTGCTTTGGAAGGTTAGATCACATAAATCCAGGGGGTGCTGGCAAATTGGATACACAATTGCTGAAAATGTGTTGCTGGTTAAAATGCAGCAGGTCAGGCAGCATCCAAGGAACAGGAAATTCGACATTTCGGGCAAAAGCCCTTCATCAGGAATGAGGAAAATGTGTCCAGCAGGCTAAGATAAAAGGTAGGGAGGAGGGACTTGGGGGAGGGTCGATGGAGATGTGATAGGTGGAAGGAGGTCAAGGTGAGGGTGATAGGCCGAAGTGGGGTGGGGGCGGAGAGGTCAGGAAGAAAATTGCAGGTTAGGAGGGCAGTGCTGAGTTCAAGGGAATCGACTGAGACAAGGTGGGGGGAGGGGAAATGATGAAACTGGAGAAATCTGAGTTCATCCCTTGTGGTTGGAGGGTTCCCAGACGGAAGATGAGGCGCTCTTCCTCCAACCGTCGTGTTGTTATGTTCTGGCGATGAAGAACAACCCTCCACAACCACCCTCTGTCTTCTACCTTTGAGAAAGTTCTGTATCCAAATGGCTAGTTCTCCCTACCTTGCTAACCTTGTTGAATGCCTTACTGAAGTCCATGTAAATCACATATACTGCTCTGCCCTCATCAATTTTCTTTGTCACTTCTTCAGAAAACTCAATCAAGTTTGTGAGACATGATTTCCCATGCACAAAGCCATGCTAACTATCCTGAATCAGTCCTTGCCTTTCCAAATACATATATATCCTGTCCCTCAAGATTCTCTCCAACAATTTGCCCACCACCGACATCAGGCTCACTGGTCTATAGTTCCCTGACTTGTCTTTACAACCCTTCTTAAACAGTGGCACCACGTTTGCCAACCTCCAGTCTTCCGGCACCTCACCTGTGATTACCGATGACACAAATATCTCAGTAAGAGGCCCAGCAATCACTTCTCTAGCTTTCCACAGCGTTCTCGGGTACACCTGATCAGGTCCTGGGGATTTATCCACTTTTAACCATTTCAAGACATCCAGCACTTCCTCCTCTGTAATCTGGACATTTTGCAAGATGTCACCATCTATTTCCCTACAGTCTATATCTTCCATATCCTTTTCCACAGTAAATACTGATGCAAAAATATTCCTTTTGTATCTCCCTCATTTTCTGCGGCTCCACACAAAGGCCACCTTTGAGGGGCCCTATTCTCTCCCTAGTTACCCTTTTGTCCTTAATATATTTGTAAAAACCCTTTGGACTCTCCTTAATTCTATTTGCCAAAGCTATCTCATATCCCCGCTTTGCCCTCCTGATTTCCCTCTTATGTATACTCCTACTTTCTTTATACTCTTCTAAGGATTCACTCGATCTATCTTGTCTATACCTGACATAAGCTTCCTTCTTTTTCTTAACAAACCCTCAATTCCTTTAGTCATCCAGCATTCCCTACACCTACCAGCCTCCCCTTTCACCCTGACAAGATTATACTTTCTCTGGATTCTTGTTATCTCATTTCTGAAGGCTTCCCTTTTTCCAGCCATCCCTTTACCTGCGAACATCTGCCTCCAATCAGCTTTCAAAACTTCTTGCCCAATACCGTCAAAATTGGCCTTTCTCCAATTTAGAACTTCAACTTTTAGATCTGGTCTATCCTTTTCCATCACTATTTTAAAACAAATAGAATTATGGTTGCTGGCCCCAAAATGCTCCCCCACTGACAGTCACATGCCCTGCCTTATTTCCCAAGAGTAGGTCAAGTTTTGCACCTTCCCTAGTAGGTACATCCACATACTGAATCAGAAAATTGCCTTGTACACACTTAACGAACTCCTCTCCATCTAAACCTTTAACACTATGGCAGTCCCAGTCGATGTTTGGAAAGTTAAAATCCCCTACCATAACCACCCTATTATTCTTACAGATAGCTGAGATCTCCTGACAAGTTTGTTTCTCAATTTTCCTCTGACTATTCAGGGGTATATAATACAATCCCAATAAGGTGATCATCCCTTTCTTATTTCTCAGTTCCATCCAAATAACTTCCCTGGATGTATTTCCGGGAATCTCCTCCCTCAGCACAGCTGTAATGCTATCCCTTATCAAAGATGCTACTCCCCCTCCTCTCTTGCCTCCCTTTCTATCCTTCCTGTAGCATTTGTATCTGGAACATTAAGCTGCCAGTCCTGCCCATCTCTGAGCCATGTTTCCGTAATTGCTATGATATCCCAGTCCATGTTCCTAACCATGCCCTGCATTCATCTGCCTTCCCTGTTAGGCCCCTTGGATTGAAATAAATGCATTGTATTTTGCAAAGTTAAATCAAGGTAGGAGTTTCTGATGAATGGAAGGGCCTTAAGGAGTGTAGTGGAACAGAAGGACATTGGAGTTCAGGTGCACAATTCTCTGAAAGTGGAGTCACAGGTAGACAGGGCAGTGAAGAATGCTTTTGGCACACCGACCTTCATCAGTCAGGGCACTGAATACAGAAGGTGGGAAGTTATGATTCAGTTGTACAGGACATTGGTGAGGTCGTACTTGGAGTATTGTGTCCAGCTTTGGTCACCTTACTGTAGGACGGATATCATTTAACTGGAAAGCGTGCAGAAGAAATTCACAAGGATATTGCCAGGACTCAACAGTCTGAGTTGTAGGGAGAGGTTGGACGAGCTAGGACACTTTTCTTTGGAGCAGAGGCAACCAAGGAGGGGATCTTATTGAATTGTATAAGATCATGAGAGGTATGAACAGGGGTGAATGCACTCAATCTTTCTTCCAGGGCTGGGAAATCGAGGACGAGAGTGCATCAGTTTAAGGTTAGAGGGGAAAGAGTAAAAGGGAACCAGACGGGCAATTTTTTTTTTACAGAGAAGGTTGTATGCATATAGAATGAGCTGCCAGCAGAAGTGTTCATCATATGTGAACATCTTTGTGAAGATTGTGGTGTTGTACAAATGCGAGGTCATTCTCTTCCACTTACGATAAGGGAGTTCTGCTAAAGTGGGAATGCCATTAGAGCAGTAATCCCATGGGGCTTCACATGGGACATGGATTTGAATGCCACCATGGCAGATTTGAAATTTGAAGTCAATATAATGCATTGGCTATTGGTGACCATGTAGCCATTGTCTTTAAAACCCATCTGGTTCACTAATGTGTTTTAAGGAAGGAAATCTTCTTTTTCCTATCTGGTCTGGTCTACATTTGCTTCCATTTCCAGGGCAATGTAACTGACTTTAACTATCCTTCAGGCAATAAACAATAAGAGACATCTACATCCAATGATCTTTTCTTTTACAAAAGCACATTAATCTCTCAACCACATGCAATGTTGCGGATTTATAATTACTATAAACAGTGTTATATAATATTTATCAAATAGTGATACTGCTGCTTTAGCCAGGAAGACCAAGACGTGTGCATACATATGTGAGAGACAGAGAGATATTTTTGTGAGAATGCCCAGATGTGCTTTATGGGGAGACTGCTTTACCATGACTGAGAAATACTGGTGAATAGGCGAAGGCGAGGACTGCAGGTGCTGAGATCAGAGTCAAGATTAGAGTGGTGCCGGAAAAGCACAGCAGGTCAGGCAGCATCTCAGGAGCAGGAAAATCGATGTTTCGGGCAAAAGCCCTTCATCAGGAATGAGGCAGGGAGCCTCCAGTGTGGAGAGATAAATGGGAGGGGGGCGCGGGTGGGGCTGGGGAAGAAGGTAGCTGAGAGTACAATAGGTGGATGGAGATGGGGATGAAGGTGACAGGTCGGAGAGGAGCGTGGAGTGGATAGGTGGGAAGGAAGATTGGCAGGTAGGAGAGTTCATGAGGATAGTGCTGAGCTGGCAGGTTGGAACGGGGGTAAGGTGGGGGGGGGGGGGGGGGGGGGGGGAAGAGGGGAAATGAGAAAACTGGTGAAGTCCACATTGATGCACTGGTGAATCATCATCGTGTGCTACCATTTGATTATCAGTTTTGTCCCTCCAGTATTTTACTCAACTGTTTAGCTGATATGTATGACCCAGACAAATCATGGTTTTAAGTGGTAACTAATGTTATCCAGTGACCACTGACAGTGGCTGATATTGTTACAACATCGCTGGAACCAACATAAGTTGGGCCTTGTACTTGGAGAACATTGAGCTTCATTTTCTTTCCAAATTTGACTCTGGAAAACAGATGGTATCTGAAAATCTTTAGTGATTAGGAGAAAAAAAACTTTTGCTCTGGTCGTTGCTGCTCATGAAAAGTAGATTAAATGTTAGCACTGAAGAAGCACAATTTTGCCTTGTAACTCTCTCATGTAACACCTCAGAAATACTTCATCCTCAATCCAAATCATCCAGGATGAGACGGCCTTTTGCACTTGATGTATCCATTTCCAAGACCGCATAAAGCAAGTTTGGCAGATGAACTCAATATCCAGCTGTGTATTTTGCATACCATATTTATGATGCATAAATGGTTCATGCAGAAACAACAATATGAACAATGTGCTCTGCACACAAATTTCTGAGCTGCCAGACTTGGAAATTGACTACATCAGCATTGATGAACAAGGTTAAAAAAAATGACTGTGCTCCTCAGTGCAGTATCTTAGCTGTCCACACTTTCCATTCCTCAGCCTCATTAGGCCTGTGCTTACACATATTAAAGGATGATAAAACAGAGCACACTTGCTGCATACTTAAATACACTATAATGATAGTTGGCTGTCTTGCAGTCCCCTGAATGAGGATTAGCCCCAGAATAAAAGAGGGAGCGATAGAAGGAAACAAGGAAGAGAGAGAGTGTGGGTGATTGAGGTGAAGTCAGTGAGAGGTAAAGGAGGTGGAAAAGGACAAGCAAAAGGCTAACAAAATCCAACTCTGCACTTGAAGGCAGACATTAGTCAGTCTATTGGTCAGCCTGTGGTCAATGAGGGACTGTGTCTCTTCTTGAGCTTTTTTTTCTTGCTCGACATCTTTGGTCTTTATCATCTGCCTTGCTTCAAAGTCAGTTCCACTTTGCTGAAGCAGGGATCACTATGATGGATGGTCCAGTGTACACTCTTCCCCAGCTGATGAGGTCAATGCCAATCTTTTATTCAAGGCTAGCCGAATTGGCTTATTGTGTAGGACATAAATCAAAAACAATGCGCACTTATTTATTTCCTTTAGTGCCGTAAAGCTTTGACAGGCACGCCATGGGAGCATTATCCAACAAAATTTGACATCAAGTTAAATAAAGGGATATCAAGGCAGAAAAACAAAAGCTTACTTAAATTTGCCAATTCTGAACAGCACCTTTTGGATGAAGCAAAGGGAGAGCAGTTAAGAAGGTTCAGGGAGGGAGTCACAAAATTTACATTTCAGGCAGCAAGAAAGGTAGGTCCACCAATGCTGGTGTGGGCAGCACAGCGACTCAGCAGTTAGCATAGCTGCCTCATAGCGCTGGGCACTTGGGTTCAATTCTAGCCATGGGTGACTGTGTGGAGTTTGCACTTTCTCTGTGTCTGCGTAGGTTTCCTCTGGGTGCTCCATCTTCCTCCCACAGTCCAAAGATGTGCTGGTTTCGTGGATTCACCATATGAAATTGGAATGAGTAGGCCAGGTGGATTACCTGCGGGATGTGCAGCGTTACAGGGACATGGTTGGGGGGGGGGGGGGGGGGTTGGTGATGATGGGCTGAATGGCCCATTTCCACACTGTAGGAATTCTATGATTCAAAAGGTCAACTCTTAAAATCAGGGACCGCAGAGGCTACAATGAGAGAAGCATCGGTATCCCAGTCTGTTGCAGATCAGCATGCAGTGTCAGTAGGGAAATGGGACATGGTAAATGCTTCAGATGAAGTCACCAGAGAAAGACAAGAAATAAAGACCGAGGCTATACTCTTAGGGGATGGTGAAGTTAACACAGGAAGAGTAAGAAGAAAAGCCTTTGAAAATGGAATTAAAATTACAGTCAGACCAGCCATGATCTTACCGCACGTGACAGACCTGAGAAGCAAATAGTTGGCTTCTGTTCTTTCTCCATGTAAAGTGTATTCTGTGTTCTTGAAACCAGCTGGATAATGGAGCATGTTATGTTTTCAGAGTGCTTAAACATACTTACCTTGACTAAGCTTTACACTCTCACTTGGAAATTTCCCCTCTGTTGATATCACCAATTGAAAAATATTAGCACAAAGAATATTCCCAGGCTCCCAGCAAAAATGGTGCCAAATTAACTTTTCCATCAGAACTTTGGTGCCGCACATTTGCCGGGTAGGCAGCAACCAGTGACTTGCTGCAAAGTCGCATCTTTCCCCTCATACAGGATAAAAGGCGATCAAGTTGAAATTCACACTTACAAAGCATGTTTAGGTTAAATTCACACTTCATAAATAATGGAAGACTTGGGCAGAATGCACTCAATCAAATATCCAGCTATTTGCCTATAAATAGAATGCAAGTACTGACTCCCAGCTTATAATCGACGATTAAAGACCTGAGCTCGAAGGCCCTCCACCTACACCACACTAAGAATGAGGAAAGTTACACAGCACCGTCCCGAGAGAGGTAGGAGGTGTGCATGCTATTGAGAAACACTGAGTGGCAAATAGTTCTGATCAGCCAGAAGGCAGGTTAACTAGTGAGAGCTAGTGAGAAACTGCAGCCTGTAATTGAGATGATTCACAAGGATGGAGAGGTCCTGGGAAGGGGAAGCACCAACAGGTAAATCAATTCAAACTGAATAATTTTAAACAATATTCAACCTTCAGCAGGATGAAGGAAATAAAACCAAGATAGCTAAACATCAAGTATTTTTAAAACATATTCAAGGCAAATTAGATTTAAACTTTAAATTGATTAAAAAAGCTTAGTGCTGAAAATATGTTGCTGGTTAAAGCGCAGCAGGTCAGGCAGCATCCAAGGAGCAGGAAATTCGATGTTTCGGGCGTAAGCCCTTCATCAGGAATGAGGAAAGTGTGTCCAGCAGGCTAAGATAAAAGGTAGGGAGGAGGGACTTGGGGGAGGGGCGATGGAGATGTGATAGGTGGAAGGAGGTCAAGGTGAGGGTGATAGGCCGGAGTGGGGTGGGGGCGGAGAGGTCAGGAAGAAAATTGCAGGTTAGGAGGGCGGTGCTGAGTTCGAGGGAATTGACTGAGACAAGGTGGGGGGAGGGGAAATGAGGAAATACCCGAAACGTCGAATTTCCTGCTCCTTGGATGCTGTCTGACCTGCTGCGCTTTAACCAGCAACATATTTTCAGCTCTGATCTCCAGCATCTGCAGACCTCACTTTTTACTAAAAAAAGCTTCGTGGCAACTATAGAAACAGACTGTGACATATATCTTAGTGGATAATTGAAAGGTCTAAGGTGGTAAATTGAGAAACACACACATTTTAGAGTTTAAAAGCAATTAGGTGTTACACCTTGATGTATGACAGATGTGACAGAATTTTCCTTCCAGAAATAATTCATGAGAAACGAGATGTGAGCATTCGACACAAGATGCAGCAACAATTGCCCATCGTTGATGAAAGTGCATTGCTTTCCCCAACCCCCCACAACTGGATCTAGTAAGGCATTTGTTATGATAGATGAGACAGTGTACTTCATCTGTCTTTTCTTCTGTTCTCATTCTGAGGGTTGGGTTAGGGACTTCCATTGGCTTAGTCCATCCCATAATGCAATAATTTACCCTTGCCTCCCACCTTTTGTTCCTGCTTATATGAGGTTTATTCAACAGGCTATTTGATCAGATGTAACAGTGCCTGATGCAACAACACTTATTTTATACATAAAATCTTCAGTTCTGAAGAAAAATCATTTTGGACTCAAAACAGGCCTGCTGAATTTCTTCAACATTTTCTCTTTTTTTTATTATAGAGTCCAGGTATCCACAATATTCTGCTTTTATTTGAATGCCTATTTTATCTTTCACTTGCCATCTGGCCTATTGGAAGGATTAACTGGCTGACTAGCCACACTACAAAGGCATTCCATAGCTCCAATTCAGAGTGTGGGACTCAAAGGTTCTGTCTCAGAGGTAGGGATGCAACAACTGTGCCATTGCTTTGTAGGAACAAGGAATTTGATCCAAAGGCTTTTGGAAAGGCAGATTCAATTAATTGGATTGTAGAAAGCCATGGCTATTTGTAAGGATTTTGTTTCAAAGTGAAAAACTGGTGTTCAGGGGTTAAAAAAGTGAAAGCTGGTGAACAATAAGTAAATGGCTTCCTCCTGGGGATTTTGACAGACATTTGAATGAGCTAAACAGGATATGTGTAGAAGATGAGGTAGGCTGGAGTTTGTTAAAGGTGGAGGATGAAAAAGATGATTGTTAGAATGCTTAGACTAGATTTCTCACCCCTTGATGATAAGTCACCAAATGCAAAACTCCTAATTTCTATCGCAAAATAAACTGAAAAATATTGACCAGGTAGCTCCAGACACACCAATCTGCAGGAAAGATCAAATAGTGTCATGCAAACAAACACAAACCGTCTTTATTGGCAGTTGTAATAAACATATCACACTGCACAGAAAAGTCAGCAGAGGAACTTCCCTTCTGTTAACCAAATACTACTCTTCACATCTGGTTCAGGTGCATATTAATACCATGTATGCAGTGTAATTGTCAATGCAGATGGGCAGAATCCATACATGAAAAATAAAACACTTACAAGAACATTCCGAACCTTTTGCAACTCCTTTAAAACTATATTATCTGTATAATGATAGTTACACAAATATACCTACATTAATGCTGTGCTTTTAGGCCCCTTCAAGAATGCTCTCAACTACACTGGGTTGAGGGAGGATTGTTAGTTGAAAAGAGTGGTTAAGTTTATCCCGCTTTATTAACTAGCTAAAATTAGGATGTCTAGGCCAGAACACATTTATACTTTGTAAGTGTGCACACAGTGATATTTTATTTTCAACGTTTATGAATGAAGTCCTCCATTTGTTCAACCACACATTTAGTTTCCTTTCCTACATCAAATCTTCGATTTCTGAATGATCGCTATTCTTATCCTCTGTTGACATCAAAATCCTACTTCAGCCATGACACGATTGCTTTGAAATTTAATAGATTTTTCTGATAGCCAGATACCTGCTACTGTAGCAACGGTGACTGTTGCTTATAGAGACTCCAGATTTCAAGGGAACTGCCTGGGAATATGAAGATTCCAATGAGAAATTCCCTTGTTCTTTCTTTGGAGTGTGTCCCTAAAGTTAAGTAAAGTGTTTAAACAGATACTGAGGTAAAGTGAGATTGAAAAATACCGAGGAGAAAGTGAGGACTGCAGATGCTGGAGATCAGGGTCAAAAAGTAACTTAGACTGTAGGATGGAGTCGAAGGATAGAATCCCCCTGGTCCTCACCTTCCACCCCACCAATCTCCAGATACCACACAAAATCCTCTGCCATTTCCGCGACATACAGTCAGACCTCACCACCAGAAATATATTTCCTTCCCCATCTCTATCAGCATTCAGCAGAGACTATTCCCTCTGCAACTCCCTGATTAGGTCCACATGCCCACCATGTCCACATTAGGTCCCAGCACCTCCCCTTGCCACTGCAAGAGGTGTAATACCTGCGCCCACACCTCCCCCCCACCCCCCCTCACCTCCATCTAAGGTCCTAAAAGGTTCCTTCAACATCTGACAGATTTTCCTGCACATCCAAACACTGCATCTTCTGTGTCCATTGCTCTCAATGTGGTCTCCTGAACATCTCCAGGACACAAGTGCCAAACAATCCTATTGCCCTTCGTCCGACCACTTCAAATCCCCCTCCCACTCCAAGGACATGCAAGTCCTGGGCCTCCACCACCACCAAATCCTAGACACCAGAAGGAAGAACATTTCATCTTCTGCCTAGGAACCTTCCAATTACACGGCATCAACCTCCATTTCACCAGTTTCCACATCTCTCTTCCCCTTACCTTATCCCAGGTCCAACCCTCCAACTCAACACCTCCCTCTTGAACTTCTCCCACTTGTCCATCTTCCTTGCCATCTATCCACTCCATTCTCCACTCCAACTTATCACAATCACCCCCCACCTGCATCCACCTATCACCTTCCAAACTACCTTACCCCCAGCCCCAACCCCCTCCTATTTATCGCTCAGCCCCCTTGGGCTCCTGCCACATTCCTGATGAAGGGCTAATGCAAAACATCAACTCTCCTGCTCCTTGGATGCTGCCTGACCTGCTGTGTTTTACCAGTGCCACACTTTTTGACTCTGTAAAATACCTATTCCATCTCTTGAGTAACTATAAAACTAACTGACCTCACACACTCTTAACTGCAAACCCTTTACAAACCCTACCCCAGAACCTGACACAAAAAAAACCCTTTTCTCAGACCTGAACCCCACCTCACCCTCTCCCCTGCTGCCAGAACTATGATCTTTGTCTACCCATGAGACTCATTACCCTCACCAATTGATCCAAACTTTCCCACCTGCTGGAGACCTGTCATTCCCTCTACTCTCAGGAATCAACACTTCAGAAACCCCAGGATCTGAATCCCTCACCTTCACTGCAGGACCTGAACTGCTTTCTGCCATCACCAGAGCAGACACCCCCTATGCCCTGGCACCCACCCTTACTTCCCCACCATTGGACCCAACACACCTCACCACCCACCTCACAATTGAACATGTCACCATCGCATCACCAACCCGATATTCCCCCCCGTCTCTGACACCCCACATTACCGAGGGCCCAATATCCCCTGGCCACTCTAATATACTCTAATCACTTTCTCACTTATCAGCCCCCTTTGCTACTTTGCGTCCTATCCAACTAGAACCCTACTTACATGGCAACCTAACCACCTGGCACCATTCTCCTTAGCATGTTACCCATCTGCACCCCAACTATCCAATGCCCTACCCTCCTGTCACCATAATGTCACACTTAAGTTTTTATCCTTTCACAAAAGCTGACAAAGTGTCTGTGAGACAGAATCTTTAAATCACAAAATACTCCAATTGACTATTGAGGAAAGGGAGCATAACTTGCTTACCCTTGACTGCCTGGCACTATGATGGACCTGTCAGAACGAAAGCATGGCTCCCCATTCCCGCACGACCAACATTCAGAAGTTCCAGTCAAAAATGGCAACCTTGTTTGTTATAAAAGTGAAGAAGCTATTTGCATTTGGTTGACACTCCTTGGAAAATCTGGCCCAATCTCAACATTTCCTTCCATCGTGCTTAGCTTGCTCCTACAAAAGCTTCCAAATCATATAGTGCCATTGTTGCCTGTGAAATATTCTGTACAGACATTGACTCAGTTATTACTCAAAATGTATTTCCCCAGGTGCACTTACTGTATCAGACAAACAAAGGACTGTGGCTCAAACTTAGTTGTACTAAACACTCAAGTTAAAGAAACAACTGTTATACAGTAAATTAAGATGGCTTTTCCCCAAACTAGGCTCACTGCCTGAAAAACGACACTCCCACTCTGGTGAACTTGATTCGTCTGCTCGACTTATTTCACTGAATTCTGTCATTAGGTGAATTGAGGGTCCTTGGTATGAAGGTGGGTCTCACATGGAGTCTTTGCTCGCCAATTCCCCAGTGAGGAATGGCTGTCAGGTGCCCCTTCTCATCTGCTCTTTCTGACCCATTCTAGAAGTGTCGGACTTCAGCCAATGGGGCCACAGGGCATGGGTCACTGCACCCAATGAGGTTAGGCCAGATCATCCTAGGTGTACCCACTCCCTTTCCAAGATATGATTACTCCATACAACCAAGGGATTTGGCCAAAACTAGGCAATAAACAAACGTAACTTCTCTCTGTATTGTTCTGGTTGAGTACCTCTTAATGAATTTTGAGCTCTCCTGTTCAATATGCTGGACAGATCTGAGCTGGTCCTTGTTTGCTTTTGATCTGTGGTAAACTTGGCCTTTCTGCATTTCATCAGATCTTGCTTGCATAAACTGTTTAGCTGATGTTTTCTTGGGTCTCATTGTTTAGGTCGTTGGCCACTTGCCAACACTATGGACTCTTCTAGAGTCACAGAATCCCTACATCATGGAAGCAGACCATTCAGCCCATCAAGTCCATACTGACCCTCTGAAGTGCATTCCACCCAGACCCACCATCTCCCCTATCCCTGTAACCCTGCATTTCCCTCTTAGCCTTCTTTGGATGCTGGGAGGAAACCAAAGCACCCGGAGGAAATCTAAACAGACATGGAAATAATGTGCAAACTCCACATAGACAGTCGCCTGAGGCTGGAATTGAACCTTGTTCCTTGGAACTTAATAGTTTAACTTGTGTTAATCTGCAAAAGCCTCCACATTCCCTATCAACTCCATATTTGCTAAATTTCATGAACTCTCTATGTTGCAACAAATTGACCTGGAACATCCCTTCCTTCAAATCAATGCAAAGTCTCTTGCTGTCAGCAAGTGCAGCCAATCTGCTGATTCCAGCTTCCTCCCCATCTCTTTAAAGCCAAAACTGTCACCCTTAAATTCCTCATAAACCACACTGTTTCCTCAAAAAACCTTCCTTTGCATTCAAGACCTCCCTAAGTCTTTGTCCTGCAGGTCTCATGTTTGTTCTGCCTGCCACGCACTTAAGCATCTTCCTCAAATGAAAAGCACAATACAACTGTGAGCTGTCACTCATTCAGCGTCAGTGGGACCAATGTTCCTGAGCTATCGGAGAAAGTCTGAACAGATCTGTTGAAATGCGGCTTCAATATTAGCCAGCAACAACTGTGACTGTTGGTTGTTGTGACACTGCTTTTCTGCGTATAACTGAAAGCAAAATAAATGGCTGAGGGAAAGTTTTGCAAGTCATCAACCCTCATTGCAAAACAGCATTTAAAACGCAAGGACCATGCCATAATTTAGGTGTCTCTGATGAGACAGAAAAATAATCATCTTTCCATCACATGCACATAAAAAAAGTATTTTAGTCAGCATAAATCCCATTGTAAAATAATTTTTGAGAACACAAAAAAATTAACCTGTTCAATAACTTTATTTATCCAGTATATTATAATTTGAAAATGAATACTTTTCATACAAAGAACTATTGTTTAGTTGGACTCTGTGAAGTTTAAATTCACCTGTCTTTGGTTACAAACCAGTCTTAGCTTCCTGTTAAGTCAATAAATTGTGAAGAAAAACAAAATCATATTTTAAAATTCATTCACATTTTACTAAGATGTTGTAGGTGCAATAACCTGAAAAAAAAACCTTTTCTTGTCCTCACTTTTTAAACCACATTTATATCATTGAATGTTGTGTGGTAAAATGAAAAAAATGCACAAAATGAAAGCACATTTCTTAAATTACCACATTTCAGAATTCAGATGAAAACATTAGATCTAGTTTGGGTTTTATTTGAAGAATGTGACAATCTGTGACCTTTCCATCCAACATCCAGATTACTTCAATACTCATACCTTAAAAATGATGGAGTCCCAACTCCAAGGTTCGACATCTGGGTAAGTGATCTGTAGAAGATCTGTTTGTTACGTTTGTTCTTAGAATTTTGTCAATTTCACCAAAGCATCAGACATTCAGGTTTAATTTTAAAGTTAAAGCTATTAAGTTAATAGGAGGTTAAAAAAAGTCATATTGTCATTCTATATTTGCTGTTGATATCCTTTTACTGAATTCCATTCATTGAAATCTAGGATAAAGCCATTCATAAGGCTTCATGATGCAAAACTGTGATTGAACAACACTTGAACTTTCAAACCATGTAGACTTTAAATAAATAACAACAGATTAAAAATAGTCATTGTAGATGAATTTCTTGCTATGGGAAACCTTTAAAGTTGCACCCTTGCCTTTGAAGTCCACAGACAACCCGTGAGTACACATCCTGTGAGGAAAGATATGGTCAAAAAATTACTGTTTTCCTTCAAATCTCTCTCTTTAATGTTTAAAGTTTTGTGAATTCATCTATTCCATAGTTTGTTGGCCTAGTTGACTTAGATAGTTCTAATCATGAAACTTTGATTCAGTTTTTAAACAAGGTATTAGACAAACAAGTTAAATTGATCCTTGTTTTAAAAAAATTTTGCATTTCCATGAGCTTATTCATAACCAGTTACTTAAAATTGCTCATCTCTCCACAGAGTCACTGAGGGTTAAATTGGTTCGCCTCCAAGTTAGACATGAGTATTGTGAATTGATGATTAAAACATCCCCATTCTGTAGGAGGCCAGCATGCTAACTTAATGCGACTGACTCATTATATTGATTTCCGTTTACAGCCAGTGGCCCTCACATTGCACCTGCAGGTAGCTCGATTTCTTAGGTGCCTGACACTATTTAAACATGGCCAGCTCCTCTTGAAAAGGCAAGTAATCTATAGCTGGTACGGGGGCGGACATCAGTGTGGAACTGGTGCTACGTAAAAAACACTGACTGACTAAAGGAAAGTACAGACAGAGTTGTAC
Source organism: Hemiscyllium ocellatum (assembly GCF_020745735.1). Lineage (NCBI taxonomy): Eukaryota > Metazoa > Chordata > Chondrichthyes > Orectolobiformes > Hemiscylliidae > Hemiscyllium > Hemiscyllium ocellatum. The sequence goes on from NC_083422.1 coordinate 24,068,342, forward strand.
TGGGGCAATGTACTGACAAGGTGGAACAGAGGAGGAATATCCTGTGTCCTCAATAGGCCAGGAGGTCATTTTTGTGTACTTGCTGAGGGTGTATAGCCATGGAAATCAATTCCAGCATGGTCAGGGTCAATGAATGCATCTTCAAATTCTATACACTACCAACTGCGACATTAACATCAGATATTGCTCATTTTATTGTATTCTCATCTATATAGTGGGCGGCACGGTGGCACAGTGGTTAGCACTGCTGCCTCACAGCGCCTGTAGACCCGGGTTCAATTCCCGACTCAGGCGACTGACTGTGTGGAGTTTGCACGTTCTCCCCGTGTCTGCGTGGGTTTCCTCCGGGTGCTCCGGTTTCCTCCCACAGTCCAAAGATGTGCGGGTTAGGTGAATTGGCCAAGCTAAATTGCCCGTAGTGTTAGGTAAGGGGTAAATGTAGGGGTATGGGTGGGTTGCGCTTCGGCGGGTCGGTGTGGACTTGTTGGGCCGAAGGGCCTGTTTCCACACTGTAAGTCTAGTCTAGTCTAATCTAATCTAATCATCTAAGATCTCTATCAGATCCTACTTCCTAGAAGGACAAGGCCATTAAATATACAGGTACACCACGACCTGCAATGCCCCTCCAAGCCACTCACTTCACAGTCACTGGGTCAGAATCCGGGAACTCCTAACCCATCTGTTCTGTGGGGTAAAAAGTGAGGTCTGCAGATGCTGGAGATCAGAGCTGAAAATGTGTTGCTGGTTAAAGCGCAGCAGGTCAGGCAGCATCCAAGGAACAGGAATTTCGACATTTCGGGCAAAAGCCCTTCATCAGGAATGAGGAAAATGTGTCCAGCAGGCTAAGATAAAAGGTAGGGAGACTCTGTGGGGTACCTACAATACATCAGTTCAAGAATGCAGTTCACTACCACCTTCTCAAGGACAACCAGTATGGGTAATAAATTCTGGACAAGCCAGAGATGCCCCCTGAATATATAGTTTCAAAATTCACTTATCAATGCTAACATTCACACACACAGCACTGCTGCAAATCTCAAACCAACAGCTCATGGCTTGTACATACTAGCAGCCACCACACCTCATCAGAATGTACAACTCTTACTGACACAGCTTCCTCTTTCTTTAGGTGAACATGATGAACAAGCAGAGGCAGTAGGATCTGGGAGGTGAGATGTATCTGCATACCCTGACCCTCATGCAGCAAAGGATGCTGGCCATTAGGATGAGAATTGCCTAGGTCATGGTTTTTGTCAGGTCTGCAGCCATGATAAATGTGTAATCCTGGTGGTCACGATGTACTTTCCTCGATCTCTTGATTTACAAGCTGTAGATCATTGAGAGGAAGCAGTTCCTGCTTTTTCCATTCTCCTCTCAGTAAGTTTACTCTTGACTCTTTCTGTTCAGATAGCCAAGAGCTGCAACCTGACCAGACAATGCTAAAAGATCCACAAGACAGTGATGATAAAGAAAAATACATTTCTTTTAATGCAGCATTGTGTCCAAGTAAACCCCATAATGATTAGTAATAGAAAAAAAGTCAAGGTCCATAGGACTGTTGGTGAATGAGGATTTGGAGCTCATATTATTAGCACTAAATTAGATCTTCAATACTGCCTGGGCCACAAAGGGCTGTATACATTGTAACTTTCCTTCTTCCTCAGCTTCTTGACTGTAGATGAATTTAAGGCTTTTTATCCTGATAATGAGGTTGCCCAGCAGGCAGACAATCATCACAAATTCTCACCCATTGAACAGGGGACTGCAGAGATCCTCTAGAGTGGTCCATCCAGTAGAATGTATTATTTCAACACACCATGTGATTGGTTTATCAGATGTCCTGTAGCAGTAGGACATGGTACATCTTCCATAGAGATGATTGTGTGTTGTTGTCAAGTCACACTTTAGTTTGCTGTGGTGGCTATAATACAACTGTCACAAGCTGACAAAAAAAAATGCATGATGACTGTTGTCAGGATGACCTGCTTCATTGCTGCCCACATTCATGGACAAGTTGCACAGTAAGAGTGGAATCTCTTTCATGTCAGGTACATGGCAGAGTTGATAGCAGGAACATGCATACCAACATGTTATCAACTCAACTGTATCCTGCAGCATGGGCAATACTGGAGTCCCTTACTTATTCTAATGTATCTTCTACCTGCTTTTCTGGCATGAGGAAATTAAATGAAGTGGTCTCTTTTTTTCCATTCAGAGTCTCAAAAGCCTCCCCTAACCATCACTGTAACACAAACTGAGAGCTGTGTTTTATATTTGCAGCAGCAGTTTGAAAGGAACCAGGCAAAGCCTTTCAAAGTCACAGTTACCTTGACAGTTACTGATAATACATCTTTGACAGGCTCTGAAGTTAGAGTTGTGGTTGCAGAAGACGGCAAATTTGAGCAACAACCTCCTTGGTAAAGCTAAAGTTCAGGTAGGAGATCCCTATACATGTGGCCTTCCTCTTCTAGCAGCTTGTCCTGTTCTATGTGACATCACCCTGTACTCCCAGTCCTGGAAAATCTAGAGTCAGTGGAAAAAAAAATAATTGAGAAACCTTCCTGTTTCGCTATGAATGCCACAATTGACCAATTCTATTTAGTAAGCAGGAGTTAAGAGACTTTAATAAAAAAAAGTTAATGTAACCATTTTTGAGTTAAACCAATTTCTTATGCATCCCAAAACATGATCAGTTGACACAGTATTTTTTTAAATGCTAAACTTGCAAATTAAATAAGTCAGTTTCCTTGCAATAGTACTGTGTACTTTTATTCCTTTTCTAGTTCAATGTGGAAATAATGCATCATTCTAAAGGTGACTCAGATTTGGACAAATGCAACCTGAAGCCTGATCCCCATGATATAGTATGAGACTTTTAAAAATATACACTATATGCAAAAAGCAGTGACCTCCAAATGTGGAAAGAACTTGCCTTTTATTATATTAATTCAACATCTTGTTTTTTTTGAGCAAAGAAAGAACTTTCATTTATATAGTGCCTTTAATGTCTGCAGAATGTTCTAAAATGCTCAATAGCTAGTAAATCAGGACGTTTTTCACAGCAGTACTGTCTACTATTATTGGACTCAATTTTGCAAGTGACTTGGCTCTGCTCTGTGACATTGAAACTTCAATTCTCTGGAAAGCAGGTCACAGAAACAGCACTCAGCCAAAATGGCACCCAGTATTCATGGCTGTCATCCAAAAACTGTGTAATAATACTCCAATTTGTTTCCAAAGCAGTTAACATTGCCTAAAGAACAAATAAATTACAATCCCAATGTTTAAATTTCTTTCTACCCAATTCTCATAAATGTACGCTCATTCACCCATGCGATGTGAGTGTTGCTGACTGAGCCTGCATTTATTGCCCATCCCAGTTAAGAATCAACCAGATTGCTTTAGGTTTAGGTCAGACCACGTAAGGGCAGCAATTTCCTTTCCTAAAGGACATTAGTAAACCAGACGAGTTTCTGTTATGATAATCAACAATGATAATCATTAGGATCTTAATTTCAGATTTTTATTGAACTCTAAATCCACCAACCACAGTGAGTGGAATTGAATCCAGAACTTTGCAAGGGTCCCTGGATTTCTAGTCTAGTAACAATACCACTATGTCATTGCTTCCCAGGCAGTACAACAACACAATTCTTCTTGCAAGAGGCAGGGCAGAGACTGAAGTGAGAGAAGGATTAAAGAGAGGGGGAAGAAATAGTGAGAATGAAGAGAAAGAGAGGTGGGCAAGTGTGAGGTGAAAAAATTGACATCAAGAAATTTTCTGCAACTTCTGGGGCTGGAAAGATGGTTCACAGCAATTACGTCTTTGTCATGTTGTTAAAAAACATAACGACTCACTCATTCAGGCATAACTTTGAGGCTTTCAAATGGAAGACCTTCAACAATGGAAAAGCAGAACAATTTAAAACAATTTCACAATGCAGGCTGACAGACCATGAAGTAGCTTAACAGTCATGATTTGGAGATGCCGGTGTTGGACTGGGGTGTACAAAGTTAAAAATCACACACCACCAGGTTATAGTCCAACAGGTTTAATTGGAAGCACACTAGCTTTTGGAGCTTTCAGTGTGACGTAACTGCAAATTTTTGTTATAAATTCTGTGTTACGATCGAGCCCTCCACAATCACCTGATGAAGGAGCGTCGCTTCGAAAACTAGTGTGCTTCCAATTAAACCTGCTAGACTATAACCTGGTGTTGTGTGATTTTTAATTTAGCTTAACAGTGTAATGGTAGCCTGAAAGGAGAGCATATCAAAATAGTCAGAGATATATTCAGCCCTGGTCTATTAAGCCCAGTTTCTCAAAGCAGATAGTGCAGGCAGTACTTCCCAAGACTGCAGATCACTGATTTAACACTTAAATCAGAACAACTGCAAAAGCTATGGTCAAGGGAAAAAAAAATCAAAATGCAGCTCTTAAGGGAGCTTAAATGTGACAAAGGTTAATTCTTCTGTATCATAGAGCCTGACTTACAAAACAATTTGTCACGGATTTTCTTTTTCACAACTTCAATTGGTAAATAATCACTAACAACTTGGGGAAAAGGGAATAGTTATCGGATTTGAACTAAAATAATCAGACCTGCAAAATTGCTGCATCCAAGATATTTAATCAACCCAATGACTGGAGACTTACTAATTTAGACAATTTTCATTTCCATAGTTTTCCTTGTAGATAGGAACCATGATAAAGAGCAAAATAGAGATGGGCTGTGGCGAAGAATCAAATACAGAAAAAAGTTATATCATTGCAGGAATAGATGGAACTAGATGCAAGGTTGATAATGGAAGGTACAGAAGAGATTTTTCTTAAAATGAAATAAAAAGAGCAGAGCGAAAGTATGAGAATAAACTCAGAACAGAAAAACTCAGCAAATGAAGCAGCATCAGCAAGGAGTGAAACAAAGCAGTTCATAATCCTCAGATCCAACACTGAGGTCAGCAACTTCAGATTGTAACCTCTGCTCCCAATTTGGCTGGCAGCAGACTCTGTTAATCCCATTTATTCCACCTCTAAAGCCATCCTTTGTTTTGTTACTTGTGCTGTTATGGAATAATTTTGTGATACACGATTATCCTTCTTGGAAGGAAAGAATTACCTGACTGGCAGTAACTGTGTTTGTTATGTGGAATTCAGATAGGTGTCAAACTTGCTCATTCAATCAACAATTATTAATTGCAGTGATACCACTGAATTGAACAGAACAATCTAAATAGAGCTGTTAAATTACAGCAAAGTAGTTGACATTAGATTGATTGAAACCAGACATGTTCACTGAGGGAGCAGGAAGTAGTCCTTGCCTGGTTAAGCCAATGGAAGGCAATTTAGGAATGGGCTAATCAAACAACAGTCAATCATGCATTTAACAAATCAAACAAGTCCCACACACATGCTAACGTTAGAACACAGATAATCCAAGGTTGCCAAGAAGCAGCTCACTTCTAAGTGACATAGAATCAGCCCAGATGAATGACGTGGGAAAACTGTATGATTTAATTTTAAACTCTTTTTTGTTTAAAATTCACAATTAATGTTTTCATTTCATGCGAGATTGATAACTATGATTGACAGTCTCTGAATTTAAAGAAGAGGTATAAACAAAAACACTTTTTTCGTTCGATCTCTCCGGTCTTCCTCCTATCACAGGCATTCACTTTCATTCTTCCCCCAACCCTGGTCATTGAGATGATGCAGAACCAGCCACATTTCTACATTTCCCATTATTGATGAAACAGTATCGAATCAAAACTTTAACTTTGGCTGGGATTTTATATGGAGGCAGTAGCTCTGCCCACCAACTGGAAATTCAAGATTAGCTCTGGAACCTATGATTGAATTTTATGTTGTTCAGGCATTTAATTGCCATAAGTCATGACCTCAGCACCTTTAAGGCAGGATGTCCTGCCTCCAACCAAACAATCAACAACTGTTCAGTCCCAATAGTGCCACTGGGGTAATGCAGCAGTTCCTGGAATATGAATTGGAGCCATGGTACACCATGACCAATAATAGTGAACCATTGGCAAGGTTGTGGGGAATTGGTCTTATTAGTAGAAACATGCTTTTGAGTAGGAGTTGCAAATGCTGATGGCAATCAGAATCCCACATTCCTTGAATTCTTTTATGGAGCAGGACTTGGGCGGGGTGTCAAGTTTTACCAGTTTAAGTGGCAAAGTGCTCATCTATTGCGGTAAAATACCAGTGGCAGTAGAGAGAGGCCCTTAAGTGATGGAATACCAGACTGTACAGCTTGTCCAAGTTTCTCTCTCTAGTGATGCTACGTTACCTGCTGTACTTGCTGCATTTTCAGTTATTAATTCAAATATCCAGCATTTGCACTATTCTGTTTTTAAATGAGAATAGTTTAGTGGCAAACATAAAACAGGAACACAAACATCGTTTATAAATATTTAAATAGCAAGAGGAAAGTCAAAAAAGAATGGCATTGTTTCAGGATCAAAGAAATATTTTTGTTTAAAAGGAAAATGGTAAGGATTGAATGCATACTTTGCATTTCTTCACTCAAGAAGATGCTGCTGCCATGGTTATACTAAAACAGGAGGTAACGGAAATATTGGATAGAATCAAATTCACAAGGTTGGCAGCCCTCAATGCATAAAGGTCAGACAGTCCATGTGAACACATCTTAGATTATTGATCAAAATAAGGATGAAAATTGCAGAAGTTCAAGTCACAATCTCTCAAACTTCCTTATTATCAGGGTGGCATCAGAGAACTGGATGATTGTAAACATTTTGTCCCTCCTATAAAAAGGGAGAGTGATCCAGCCAGCAATTACAAGTCAATCAGCACAAATTCATTCACTGGGATATCTTGATAGAAAATACTCTTGGGCAAAATTAAATACTTTTGCTGTTTTACCTACCTGTCCTGCCACTTTCACTACTTGTAGACATATACTATGAAGATCTTTTGCTATACCTACTCCTCTCAATCGCCTCCTACTTTTTCTGTATTCTCTTGCTTGGTTTGCCTTCGCCAAATGTATAACCTTGTATTTCTCTGGAATAAATTCCATTTGCCAATATCAGCCCACTCAATCAAAACATTTCTATTTTCCTATGGTCCACAGCCATCCTCCTCACTATCAATGACCTGGATAAGTGTGGTCTGCAAGCTTCTAAGCCGTTGAGCCTACTCTGCCATTCAATTAGGTCATGGCTGATCATTTCCTCAAAGCTACTTTCCCACAATATCTCTATATTACTCGACATCATTGATCAGGTTCTGGAGACTAATCTCAAATCCCTCAATGCTTGAGCTTCTGCAAAGTCCCCAAAACCTACCAACTTCTAAGTAAGGAAATCCTTGATCACCTCAGTATCAGGTGACCTACTTACCATGGGACACAATCTCAGTGTAATATGTAGATATACTAATCATTGAAAACACTAGACAAGCTGTGAAAGATGTTATGAAAACATATTACAAAAGCATCATATATTGAGGCTGGTCATGCAAAAGCGAGAAAGTTATATTACCTCTTCATAAAGCAGAGGTTAGATCCTCATTGTGTAGATTTCTGGGCACTACTTCAATCTTAGAGAGGGTGCAGGATATTTTTATGAGAATGATACCAGAGATGGAGAATGTCAATTCTGTGGCGAGATCTGACTCATTCTCTTTTGAAATAGTGCTCAAGATTCTGACTAGCTTCCTCATCTTCCACCTTGGGACCCTCCAACCCCATGGCATCAATGTGGATTTGACTACTTTCCTCATTTCCCCTCCCCCCCCCGCCTTACCCCAGTTCTAACCTTCCAGCTCAGCACCCTCATGACCTGCCCCATCTGACCATCTTCCTTCTCACATGCCTACACCACCCTCCCCTCCGACTTATCAGCTTTAGCCTCACCTCTATCCACTTATTGCACTCTGAACTACCTTCGCCAACCTCACTCCCCCTCCCATTTTTTTCTCCACCCTGAGGCTCCCAGCCTCATTCTGAAGAAGGGCTTTCGCCCGAAACATCAATTCTCCTGCTCCTCAAATGCTGCCTGACCTACTGTGCTTTTCCAGCACCACACTCCTGACTCAATATAAAGTGGTTTACATTGAGAAAAAAGTCAGTAGCCAGAGATAATAGATTTAAGCTGAGATGCAATAGAGTCAGACATGGCACTAGGAAACATTACTCATTGAATTGTGATCTGTAAGGGTGGTAGAAACAGATTCAATAGACTAATTTAAAATACAATTGGATAAATATCTGAAAAGCAAAGAGGTTTAGAGAAATTTCAGGGGAGTGAAATTAACAGATAACTGGAATGTAATGAGCCATAAAGTGACAATAACAACATGTTTATGTAACACTGTTCAACTTAAAAAGAATGTCCTGATTTAACAGTTAAAAATCACACAACACCAGGTTATAGTCCAACAGGTTTAATTGGAAGCACACGAGCTTTTGGAGCATCGCTCCTTCATCAGGTCGTAGTGGAGGGCTCAATCCCAACACACAATTTATAGCAAAAATTTAGTGTGATGTAACTGAAATTATACATTGAAAAATTGATTGTCTGTTAAGCCTTTCATCGTGATAGTTTCACTTCTTTCATGTGTAAATCACAAAACCTTTTTTTAAAAAGTTGCATTCTTGGGTTAGCTGTTAACAATAGTGATAGCTTGACAATATGTTGAAGGTGTTGGCCCCTGTGTTCACAGTATCACAGTATTCTAACAGATGAAAGGCTTAATAGACAATCAATTTTTCAATGTATAATTTCAGTTACATCACACTATAAATTTTTGCTATGAATTCTGGTGGTTAGGATTGAGCCCTCCACTACCACCTGATGAAGGATCGACGCTCTGAAAGCTAGCATGCTTCCAATTAAACCTATTGGACTATAACCTGGTGTTGTGTGATTTTTAAACTTTGTACACCCCAGTCCAACACCAGCATCTCCAGATCCTGATTTAACAGGATTGGTTTACGTTTGATATCAGGAGAAAGTTGAGAAGTACAGGTCGACGATGTCGCAAAGGTGCAAAAATGTAATCTTGATGGGTATTGCTGTTGGAGAAGTAAAGCTGAGCTCAGGACCAAGCAATACGCCACAGATCATCACCATCAGTCCCTCAAAATAAGAATGATGTCTGACAGGCTTCATGTTTAGTGTATCCGCCAGTGACCCAAAAGGCCAATCTTGGAGCCACATATGTTTAGGCAGGAAGGTCAAAAGTGTGCTTGGGATGGGGAATTATGAAGCTACAGTTCTGCTCTATTCCCTTCCACTTTAGTCTTTTCTTCAAAGGAGGGCACAGTTAATTCTATGCTAGACTTACACTTCAATAGTGAGCTTTTGAGAAAATATGTCTCCCCATTAATAACAATAGCTGGAGATGTAGGTGCTTTTCCAAGAGAAGATTGGAAGAGGATATTGGTTTTGTTGATGGTCAGTGAGAGGACTATCGTAATGTGAAGAATTCGAAAGGTTGAAGGACGTCTGAATATGGTTTGTGATGTGAGCCACAATGATAGAGTTGTTAGCATACTGTAAATTGTGGAGATGCTGGTGGGTCTCTTTAGTCTTGGTGCTTAGTGTCTTGAGGTTCCCAATGAGTTGAAATTCAATCATTACTTGTGTGGAAATTGGTCAGGAATATGTTCATGACTAGACTGAAGTAAACATTGAAGAGAACTTGTGTTGGTGCCCAGGTTTGTTTAATGATTAACTGCAAATAAAAAGGCACTTTTCTTTTATTTGAGAGACGTGGGCATCGCTGGCTGGCCAGCATTAATAGCCCATCACTATCAGCCCTTGAGAATGGGATCTCTCCAGTCAATTGTAAAGGATTGTTGCTCTCATACTGTTGCTCAAGAATTGAAAGGCGTCTTGAGTTTGAGGAGGACTTTCCAAGGGGGCTTGTAGTTAATGGACTCAAAATCTATCACAAATCAATGGACACCATGGACTATCCAAGACACATTTACTGGATTTGCAGAAAAACAGATCATATCTGCAATTCCCCAGGAAACCACATTTGGCCTTGAATTACATCTGAACAAATGGAGGTGGTTCAGGAGAATTTATGTGAAAATCTTCTCCAAAGTGCACCAAATGCCTCTACATTTCACAAAAACTGATTAATCACCCTTCTTAGAAATTGAGACAATGATGGCACTGAGAGAGTTGTTACATGGCACCTCTTCTTCCTAGTTTTGTTAAAGTATCTCAAAGTTTGAGCAACAGTCTACAATCATCAGCTTTACAGTTTGCTGCAGGAATTGTCTGGACCAAGTCATGTTATGTTTCATCTATTAGCTGCCTTTTGTGTCTCAATGAGCGATAGCAGCGGACCCAAATAGTCTCAAGGAGCTGAGGGATTGCTTCGATGGCTTTATCAGATACTGTTAATTCCTAAAACTTGATTGAGAATTCTAACAGACCTAGCATTAACAAACTTTTGAGGCGAAAGAATTCCAAATCTTCAGTACCTTTTTGCCTGGAAAATATGATTCCCAAGTTCATTCTCAATTTTATGATACTCTCCTGCTCTGATCTCAGTTTTACTGACTGTAAGAAACATACCACTCAGTTAAACAGAATACAGCATCAATATAAATCAATGAATTCAACCATTGATAAAGGTCACATGATAAATCAAATTATTCTGTTGTACATCTCAATGCAGGATCCTTACTATTTACGTAATAACTTGCGTGTGGATCAGTTAATTACATCCATTACTTCCCAATGGAGAAGTCCATACACATGCTCAGATAAATCATGAATGTGATTTATTTGATTCCTGCATTGCTGATCTTTTTATTAAAACAATGAGGACAAACACCATCAGTTCTATCACTATAGAAAGCTGCTACAGGTCAAATAAATCAGTAAAAAGCAAGTTTTACTCTACTTACAGTGTTATATCATATCAATAAAATTGAAATATACCGACAGTATTAGGGTCACAGGAGAATGCTGGTAAATTCTCACTATATATTTGAACCCAGAAGTTATGGGGTTCGGAATTAGTGAAGCAGATCCTCCTCACCTCTGCATTTGCATCTATTTTTTTTCAACTACCTGGCCAGTTAGATCTGCCAATTCTAATCTTCAGCTGAATGCTTAGTTATCAATTTTCCAAAAAATTAATACAGTGGCAGGGACTAAGATTCAATTCTGTCTGTATGGAGTTTGCACATTCTCTGCATCTCTGTAGGTTTCCTCTAGGTTCTCTGGATCCCTCCCCAGTCCAAAGATGTGCAGGTTAGATCAGGTGGTCATGCTAAATTGCCCATTATGTCCAGAGAGATGCAGGCTAGGTGTATTAGCCATGGGACTAGCAGGGTAACAGAGATAGAGTAAGGCACTGGATCTGGGTGGGCTGCTCTTCATAGGGTCAGTGTGGACTTGGTGCTCCAAATAGCCTGCTTCCACACTGGAGGGAGTCTATAATGATTCTATGATACTGGACAGACTGACTGCTGAAAATATTTCATATACAAGAACAAACAAATTTAAGACTCTTGATAGGTCTTTTATGTTTGTATACTGACCTGAACCATGATTAGTGTGACATTTTATTAGAGGTTACTTTATTGACAATAGGTAGTGCAGTAATGACCAATGGGTGGCATGTTACACAAAAGGTGAAATAAAATCCATGGTCAAAGGACTTACGAGCCCAGTTAATATTATGGATCGTATCCACTTTTAAAATACAACTAGGACTGGGCAATAAACAGAGGCCGCATCAGTGATATCCACCTCACAGAAAGAACTTCTCTTACATGTCAATTAATTTATCAATTCCACAGTCATTGTTTTGTAATGCAGCCCACATTGTTTGTGTATGTGTCGGAGTGTGAGCGCGTGAAGGCTTTAATAACTGATTTTTGATTTTCTTTATGAACAGTCAGTTTCTAGTCTCCAGTTTCACCTCGTACTCCCTCATGACTGACATGGAGCATGGAAGTTGTGATGTTAAAATTCAAATTTTGATCAGTTAAGATAATCTTCTTATCCTTTTCCTAACTGGTTGTCTTAAGGATTTACATTTGCATAACCTTACTCTGCCTATCTTCACTTCTCATTTGAATACATATCTCAAGGCCAGATTAATCTGCTCAAAATCACCTTGTTTTTTTTTATATAAAAGGTGTGCCTTTTGCCTGCTTTAGAATTTAACTGTAGGTAGTACGGAGTTGGGCTGCTTGACACAATGTAGGGTTACTTGCCAAAACACTTGCAAGACTTTAACCCACTAAGCTAACTAGACAACTGAGGGACCATTCCTTGGATCTTGAATCCATTTGCTTGTTCTCGATTTTCACATCTAGAACAGATGTTTTGCTCTAAGGTGAATATCCTAATTTCAAAACTTAAATATGGAAACTTGTATCTCAATAAGTTAATATTCCTTAAAAAAAATCAGGTTAATAGAAGTTTTTCACTCTTTCATGTCAAGTAAAACATTTATATAATTTACAATTTAGTGTTATTAAACATCAAGTAATATGGACACTATTAGATGCAAGTGATCTCTCTCTAACATTTAAGTATATCACACATTTTTGGCCTATTCCAGTGATTTAACATCCAGAATAGTGATGCAAAACAGAGTAAGGAAACAGCAAAAATAAAACACAAGGTGACTACTTTCATTTACAAGCAATCCAAATGATATACCGTTACAATGAATTGTTTTGTCATTGTGCAATACTAGTCCCAGGAGCTGGCACAGCAAAAAATGCTTCTTGGAGAAAGTGAGGACTGCAGATACTGGAGATCAAAACTGAAAATGTGTTGCTGGAAAGGCGCAGCAGGTCAGCCAGCATCCAAGGAGCAGGAGAATCGACGTTTCTGGCACGAGCCCTTCTTCAGGAATGAGGATAGTGCGCCAAGCAGGCCAAGATAAAAGGTAGAGGGAGGAAGCGAGCTTCTTCAAGGAAGACATCCTTGCAAGAGGATTCACAGTAGGTTAAAATCTTCTAGGAGAAAGTGAGGACTGCAGATGCTGGAGATCTGCAGCCTGACCTGCTGCGCCTTTCCAGCTGCTGCCTGACCTGCTGTGCTTTTCCAGCAACACATTTTCAGCTTGGATCTCCAGTATCTGCAGACCTCACTTTCTCCTAGAAGATTTTAACCTACTGCGATTCATCTTGCAAGGATGTCTTCCTCCCTCTACCTTTTATTTTAGCCTGCTTGGCACACTCTCTTCATTCCTGAAGAAGGGCTCATGCCCGAAACGTTGATTCTCCTGCTCCTTGGATGCTGCCTGACCTGCTGCACCTTTCCAGCAACACATTTTCAACAAATGCTTCATACTCTGCAGGACCTTAGTGTTTTGCTTCAATTTTTATTTTAATCCATTTTCAGTATGAAAATCTTCCAACTATATATTCTGTACTTTGACACAAGTTGAACATACATTCATGAAAACAAGAATTAGTAGCAAGAGTATGCCATTCAACCCTTTGTGCGCATTCTGTCATTTGATAAGGTCACAGCTGATTTGAATGTGACCTGAACTCCACTGGTCTTTCTGCCCTCTCTCAAGCCTGGACTCCCTTGATCATCAGAAATCAATCTAACTCAGCTGTGAACAGATGTGCCCAAGCCTTTTAGGGGTTGGGGAGGTGGGGAATTCCATAGATTAAATTACTCGGAGAGAAAAAAAAAGGTGTTGAAAACTATTCAAGATAGAGGAGTCTCCAAGGCCTGATACCAGGAGACTGATGCAGGCCAGGGAGGAGATTGCTGGGGCCTTGACAGAGATTCTTCTAGGTAAAAACAATGACTGCAGATGCTGGAAACCAGATTTTGGATTAGTGGTGCTGTAAGAGCACAGCAGTTCAGGCAGCATCCGATTCTATCCTCTTTAACAACAGAAGAGGTCCCAGAAGACTGAAAAATAGCCAATGTTGTTTCTTTAAGCAGTGATAATCCAGAAAAATTAGAGGCTGGTGACCCTGACATCAGTAGTATGGTAATTATTGGAGAAGAAACTTACGTACATATTTATTCACATTTGGAAAAGAATAGTTAACAGTTGATTCTGCTATAATGCGTTTCTTCAACCCAGACTGGATTTAATGCAATTGAACAATTTAGACTGTTGTTATTTGCAGAACTTTCCTACCTTTATCAGTTATAATGCCATTCCAGTCCCAATAGTTTAAATGGTGCAGCTATTGTACACTTTTCTTATAACATGAGATTGCATGAGAACTGGACAATTTCATTATATCAGAACCAACTGCACCGCTCCCCAGCCCAAAAATGACGATCATGCAGAGTCTCAATGTCTTCTTCGCTAACCAACTGTCTATCCACACCAACACAATCCTTTATACCTCAAGCTCTTATTTTGCAATATGACAGCTCATGAAAAGCTTTTGGAAATCCAAGTTCACCAATTCTAGATTCTCCTTCATTTACCCTCTGTGTTACTCCATCGAAAAATTATTTGTCAAAGAGCACTTCCCTTTCATAAAACTATATTGACTCTGCCTGATTGTATTCCAATTACCTGACCTCTATTGCCTCTTCCATAATAGTTTCCAGCATTTCCCGATGTCAGGCTAATTGATCTATCATCTTCTGTATTGTCTCCCTCATTTCTAGCATTTATGATTTTGCAATTCATTGGAACATTTACAAAAATCTAGGTAAGTTGAGAAGATCATAGCTTACTTTACAGATACCATTTCTGAAGCCATTTCTTTCAAGGCAATGGTCATCAGGTCCAGGGCTTTTGTCAATTATTAACTAGAACAGCCCCCAAGAAAACTAAAATGTAAAAGGAGATAAAAACAATTTTAAAACAGCTAACAAGCTGAATGGAAATACTTAACCTACTTTAGAAATTATTTTGAAATTTCAGAACAATTATTAATTAAGGTTAACTAAAAAAAAATTACAGCACAGGAATAGGCCCTTTGGCCCTCCAAGCCTGCACCAATAAAATAAACAATGACTTGTGAATTGATAATAAAAAACAAGGTATGTAAAATGTCTGTCTTTACTGGAGAAGACAAAAAAATCCCAATAACATGTGAAAATCAGAAGAGTGAGGAACCATCATAGTTACTTTTCTCCGAGATCAGTTTTACAGTAAATACATAAAAGAGAACATTTAAGAAACAAAATATGACCTTTGAGAAAAAGAGGAACAGAAAGTCACATCTTCTTGAGCATACAACAAAGACAGCTTGTATACTAAACACTGCCATTATGTTCCACTGGTTAAAATACTTTATGCACAGCAGAGAACTGGAAAAATCATGATAGTTAATTTTCTTTTACTCCATCAAAGTGTAATGTTGGATCATCAAATCAAAGTGTTTTGTTAGGTAACCTCTGGTTTCCTTCTCCTCACCTTCCCCTCCCATTAAAATCTCAAACAGCATAAAATATGAAGTCTTTATACATAAATGGATAAGCTATTTCAAACATTCAAACTATTTTGTTGGAGCTATAACAATCCACATGCACAGCCAATGTCCTAAAGAAAATGAATGAAATGCAAAGAGTTTCAATAGACTTTATTGCTGATTAACTTTTTATCTTGTTGCTACTCCCAATACATCAGCAGTTTGTACGGTGGAAGTGCACTAGTAAATACACAATGTCAATCTGTTGTAAAGCAAGTCATACAAAGACTGAATACAATTCACTAGCGTTTACAAGTACAGCAGAGCACATTTTAAAATTCATTGCTACAATCACTTTAAAAAAATCTCCTGTAGAGTATATAATCTATTATCATTCACTGCAGTTTACAACCCAGGAAATCAAATCCAATTGAGGCTGACATTTTCAGTGCAGGGTCATTGAAGTTGAGGTTCTATGCTGTCCCTCACATGCCACAGCTTGTAAGTGACTCCAAGGGGTCTTCTAATTCTGCATTTTACCTAAATCCAGTTGGTTTGCTCTGCTGTCCAAATGGAGCAGTTGCAATTTTATCTAGAACCATTGAGAGCCATACACACAAGATAATTGCCTGCAGCAGCCTTTTACCATCTTGTTATCAGAGTAAATTCTAACACAGTGGAACTCTCCAGTGTTTAGGTAAACAAAACTGTCAATAAGCAAGGCAGAGCTTTACCTCAGCATTCAATTTTCCTAAGAAAATGAAATTAAATCAAATGACAGCAGATTGGTCTTTTGAATCTAAAATGTGTTGTTCAACATAACAATGGGTCTTATGGCTTCACAAGTGTACACAGGAGTCCAATCTTCTGTCTCCACACCACCATAAAGCAGAGTCGTCGCTAAAAATGATTATAATTGGCAGCAGCCACTGGTTGAAGTTGTCCCTGTATAAGTAGGAAGGCACCTATCATCTGCATCAACTCTTGTAAACAATTTGGTAAACTGATGGATGAAAGCTATTGTACATGCAGGATTTAATTTTTATCTCTCTTCCCCACGCCCCATCCAAATATAAGCTCATAAGGCTTCACTATTAGCACAAGGAAGAATTATTCCACTCAAGGAAGCAGCAGCCATGTTTTTACTGCTAAAACCACTTTGCACGCTAAAAAGTGATTTCACCAGAAGTACGAAAACAAGCATGTGATTTTTGAAACTGGGGTTATAAATTAGATAAACGCAGTTCTTTTGCAACTATACTACAATAAGAGATTGTTAAACATTCCTTCTCAGAAGGTACTGGAAACAATTAAGATGAAAAAAAGATGAAAACAAGTTTTTGCAGGAACAGGTTGACAAACTGTACAGAAAATAAGTCCGTTACACTGAAGATCTGCAAATCTAATATATCTGCTCTCATTCAGGTTTCTTTGAACACCCCAAAACAGAATTTTGAGACAAGAATTGGCTTACTAGGGGAAATGCTGGTAGCACCTTTGGACAGGTCTCTGGTTCCCTAGATATATATACCTGAAATTAGCAAAAAAAAAAGAATTATTCCATACTTTTCAAAGTTGTCTGCTCAGTTCTTCTAAATGCTCGTAATGAATACAGATGGACATTGTCTGGAATGCACCTACATGCAACATGATGCGCTGCTCCAACAAAATAACAGTAGAGAACAACTGATCCATTAACTCCATGCATGCATACAAAATAATTGCTTTGATAAACATTTCCATTCCATTTCTTGGATTCACCTTTGCCCTTCTGAAGGCATCAGCTCATGCTTCAATGCAGTTCCACAAAGGTTCAGCCACCTCTAGAACTGTAAACGTCCTTCTGTACATGTTCTAGTCTGAACCTAATTTGTTTGATGTTAGCACACAAGCATTTTGCAAAAGGATCAAATTTTCACTCCTACCTGTCAGGCTGCCAATTTCAATTATATAGTTGCAAACACCACACTTGACCAAAAACTGAAAAAGTATAGTGCTGGATTTATGTGGATCCATATTGCAAAGGTACACTTACCAACTGATAGTATTTAAGTGCTCTAAAGGGCTGTTTTGCAGCATAGACAAGGTAAAGACACCAGTATTCTTGCAGGTATTGTCTTTTCAGTAATGATGGAATAAATCACTGCTTCTTTAAAGAAACTTGGGCTCAATCATCGTGAATTTCACTGTAAAAGTTCATAACATATTGGAGACACCCTTCAAAAAGATAAAAGCAATGCATTCCTCAAAGTTGTTAATCCTTTCACCAAGTCAGATATTATGCAAACAATCTTCACATGGCCTGATTTTCTTTGAACTGCATTTTCCTCCCCGTTAAATTAATTTTGGCTTATTTCTATGGAAGCACTTCAGTTTTTGGTAAACTTCATGCATATAATAGGACTGGAAGTGAAAATGCAATGGTGGAACAAACAATAGAACAGTTCTACTAATCTACAGTGGCCTGGATTACAATTGCATCTTCTAACACAACTTGTTATGTAATGTCCAGTGCTGTTAATAGCACATTTAAATTTAATATCATGGCTTGCTCAATTACTTCAACTTCAGTGTTCAAAATACCTTAAAGAAAGCCACTAAAGTTAGTTTGAATTGATACACTGAAAGATGACATGATTAGAGATACAGGTTAATGCTATCCATGATATTGCTTGAGAGCAAATGGAAGGGCCAACATGTTAGTCTATGGATTCTTCTTAGTAATGGTTCATTTTAAGTAACTTTTCCCTATGGCAAATTTGTGTTACAACTTCATGATTTACTATACCATTGAACTGCTTTAAATTATTTCATAATTAACAATAAGTTATTGTTCAGCATTACTTGTTCATTGGGTACAGGTCCAGTGAATGCTGGAGAAGAGGTAACATTAGCATTTTGCAAGCCTTGCATCTAGTGCACTGATAATGATATGCTGCTAAATGCCAATGAAGTTACAAAAAAAACACCCAAAATGTCTCGTAACCATTGAGACAAATAGTCATTTGCAGTATTTAAAGACATGTTATGTTCGCTGCCTTAAAACTACTGCACTATATAATTTTAAAAAATCATTTGAATCAAAATAAAAAAGGCTCTAGTCTTTGTCGATTATTCACCCTGGAATTTTTTTGCAGTAATTTATTCAATTGAAACCAATCTCAGACAATGAAAACAGTGACTTAAATAGTTACATTCCAAATTATAACATTCACTGTCCACCCATAAGAATATGGGCTACGTCATAGCCATTAACAGTCCAAAAGAAAAGTCAGACTTCCTTCTGCTTGATCCTTTCTCTTGCTTGTCACAGCTCAAGCTCAGTCCTTCAAGATTACTTGGTAGAATTCACCAGGATCCAACAGCCATGTAATTGCCATACAAAATGGAATATTAGTTGAAGCTCAGAGACAGTTAAAACATGGGAAGGATATCCACTCATCTTTCCCCTGATCTTCAGCTATCTTCAAGAAAAAAAGAAAGGAAAGTTACTGCATCAATGGCTGATTTAAGAAAGCTGTAATAACAAGTATTGGCACTGATCAAACATTTCCAGTATTGCACATTATCTTTTCATAATAAACAATAAATCATACTATACAAATGTGCACAGTAAGTTCTTCTGCAACAGCAATGCATTATATCCTATGCTGGATTTAAAGTTGCTCTGCAAATCTATGCTTTTACTTAAAAAAAAACTAAAAAAGCACCATGGAATTTGCAGTTAGCCCATGGGCTCTTCTTAGTAACAGTTCATTTTAAGTAACTTTTCACCATGGTAAATTTATGTTACAACTTCACGATTTACTATACTACTGAACTACTTTAAATTATTTTATAATTAACAATAAGTTATTGTTCAGCATTACTTGTTCATTGGGTACAGGTCCAGTGAATGTTGGAGAAGAGGTACATTAACATTTTGCAAGCCTTGCATCTAGTGCACTGATAATGATATGCTGCTAAATGCCAATGAATTTGCAAAAATAATCACCCAAAATTTTTGAGGACTGAGGATCCAAGAGATCTTAATTTCGTCAAAAAATGCCTTGGGTCCAAACCTCCACCCAATAAAAGTTCTTTGGGGTTAACGTCTCATTTAAAAAAGGATCAAGTGCCTGCTTCAGAGAAGTTTCAAATGTGTCACCCAACCACTTTTTTGTGACCAGTTTAATGAAGAGGAAGAAGAGATACTGTAGAGGATTTTCATGCCAAATAAGATTTTTCAAAATGTTTGGGAAACTACACGAAAACAATAGATGAGTATTGTCCCATTAGGTGGAGGAGAAACTTTTGCACCAAAATAGGTAAAATGAAACTTGTTCCTGGAAACAAACTGCCATTACAAAAAAAGGGGGCCTCCAAAATGCATGGGATTATAAAAAAAAGGATATCATGAGTTAAATCTCATTTTTAAAATATTTTAATGTATAGTAAGTGAAGTTCGCAGATAGATATCAAACAGAAAGAACAAAATTAGGAACCAAGCAAACTGATCAAAAGGATCTAGGTCTTTCGGACCATCGGCCAATTTGTGACATATCTGCTTCAAAACAGATTAAAGTCAAAAGGAGTCAGTTGTGACAAGAAAAGCTCAGAGACTGTTAGTAAAAGGGGTCTTGAGGTTACAACAACAGATCATTTGATCAGAAAAGGTACCTAGACATTGAAAAAAGTAAATCAGAAGAAATCTTTAATTATATATTTGCTATATAAAACACAGCACAAACATGTGTTGCAGTCAGTCATTCCAGTTACCTACTTTAAGCTTATTAATGTCTTTCGATCGGTGTCGCTTCTAAACCCTATTTATCAACAATTGGAAAGACCTGTGTTCAGTTACATTTGCAAAAAAAACTTCAAAACAAGTGTGAAGATAATTAGCAACTCATCAGTAAACATTCACAATTTATCGCACCATAGTTTGAAGGAAAGTGTAGGAGTAAAATTTTACTGTGACTGAGACATCGTCAATGAAGCAAAATATTTTAGTTTAACCACATTAATTTTCTATGGCAAAATGCACATAAATCCCTTTGGAAACAGACCATTCAACCTGGCTAGACAGTAATGTCTGTCTGAATCACCACCAAATGAATAATTTACTTAAAGCCCTCCGTAAACAGTCAGGAGTGAAAATTAAATATAAGGCTCTAAATGAAAATGTTATATAGAATACCCAGGAAAATAACCTTTAAAATTAAATTCTAAAACTAAAAGTGGATGTCATTTTAAAAAATGTTGGCTCATCAACACACGAAATATTGTACCCAATGCTGACTGAACATTTAGATCTAACTGAACTCACTATGGTAAATGTCAATTAATCCACATACAACGTATTATGTACTGAGAAAATTCTTTGACTGGAAGGTTACAGCAGAGTAACTCTACTGGTTAACAGAAAGCTTAATAATAGCAGTTTATCCATTCCCTTGCTTCAAAGTACAAAACAAGTTCAAAGAACTATCTGGAAATCCAAGCTTCAGTAACAATGATGTGGAAACCTGCAGTAGACTCACTTGCAGGTTCTTAAGAATAGTAACAGCAGCACATTAACACCAATTATAGAAATTTTTTTAACAAAGTTAGGGAAAGGGCACCATCTTCAAAGTGTACAAGGCCAAATACACAATGCTGTGAAAACTTTTCATTCTGTACAAAAGAAGGGCATTCTCTCAAGTACAAGTAGTAAAAGAACCTTTGCATACAATGTGAAATAAAAACAGAATGTGTATGAAATGCTTAGTGCATTTAATGAACATCAGTAAAAAGATTGAACATTGATTAGAAAAGGATTGAAGGCTGATAAATCCCCAGGGCTTGACAATCTACATCCCAGATTACTTAAAGGAAATGCCCCAAGAAATAACAAATGCATTGGTGGTCATTTTCCAACATCCTTTAGACTCTGGAACAATTCCTATAGATTGGAGGATAGCTAACATAACACTACAATTTAAAAAGGGAGGGAAAACCATAGAAAGCTGTGAGGAGGATACAGAGATATAGCAATGTGATTTGGGAAGGCTGAGCGAGTGAGCAAATGCATGGCAGCATTATGCAGATAAACGTGAGGTAATCCACTTTGGTAGCAAGGTGGATTATTATTTAAATAGCTGTAAATTGAGAGAGTGGTATGTTCAAAAAGACATAGATATCCTTGTGCACCAGTCGCTGAAAACAAGCATGCAAGTGCAGTACACAGTGAAGGCGACCAATTGCCTTTTGGCCTTTGTTGCGAGAAGATTCAAGGACATGAAAAAGGATTTCTTGCAGCAATTGTACAGGATATTGGTGAGGTCACACCTGGAGTATTGTGTGCAGTCTTTGTCTTATCTGACAAAAGGATGTTCATGTCACATAGGGAGTGCAGCAAAGATTCACCAAATTGATTCCTGGGATGGCAGAACCGATGTATGAGGACAGACTGAGGCAGTTAGGATTGTATTCATTGAAATTTAGAAGAATGAGGGGGGATGTCAGAAACCTAAAGAATTTTTACAGAGTTTGAAAGGTTAAATGCAGGATGTTCTGGATGCTGGGGGAGAGAAGACCTGGGGTCATAGTTTAAGGATGTGAGGTAAACCTTTGAGGACTGTTACGTTGAAATTTCTTCATTCAGAGTGGTAAGCCTGTAAAATTCACTAGCAGAGAAAAAAAAAGGGTTTCAGACCAAAACGTTTGATATAGATCATGTGGTAAAGGGATCAAGGGATACTCGGCAAGGGCGGGATGAGGTAATTGAACTCAAAGATCAGCCATTATTATAGTGAATCAGAGAGTATTCCCAAGGGGTCAAATGGCCTACTCCTGTTTCTATGCTAGGAGTTGGATAATGGAGGAGGATAGAAATTGGATAGATATAATGCCAAGTTAAAAAGGAAAACAATACAGAAATGCTAAGAGATGTGGCTGAAGGCTAGTCACATACCTGTGACAGAGGTCGAATGGAAGGGCCAGTTGAATGTCAAGTATTCATAAAGAGACAGCATAAAGAAAAAGTGACAAGACCTTGTTTTTTGTGGACATACATAGAGTACAACTCTTAAAAGACAGCACACAAACATGGACAGATTAGCTAAGTTAGGAGGGTCAAGTTTACCACCAACTTTTCTTTGAAGGTGGAGACAAAACTACTCAAAAGAAATTATACTTGATTGCAAGTACAGCTTTCTTTAAATCACTACTTTACATTTTTTAATTATCTAAAAGAATTTTTAAGGTGGATTTGAACATTGTATAAATTTCAAGCAGATAGTTATAACTGACTCACTCCACAGCTACAGCTCATGAAGGGAATACAACACTGAATATTTGCTTTGCTCAAAACAGTAACTATCTGGACAAGTGATTGCTGTTAAATATTAGATAACAATGGGTATGTGGCAGAGAATACAATGTAATTTAGAACTGAACATTACAATAAATATTCACATGCAATTGTAAAAATGCTGCAGTCTCATTTTTAAATTCTCAAGATGACAGGTAGATAACAATATCCTAGAATCTTGGTTTAGAAGATATTGGTAAATTTAAAAAGTTGTTTCTGCCAGAAAACATGCCTGTTAATAATACTTACGATTTTGCAAACCATAGGGGAGGTGGTAGAAAGAGAAAGGGAGGGAGAGAGGACATTTCATAACATTTCACATCCTTTAGGGTTGGAAGCTGCCAACCTTACTCATGTGACTCCAGACCCATAGAAATGCTGTCGGCTCTCAACTGCCCTGTGAGCAATAAATGCTGGCCGTGGAAGCTTTGTTTGTAATAAATGTTAATGTGATGTCAGCATCTCTGGCTATAAACAGCATTTATTGCTCATTTCTGATTGATCCCATGGTGGTAGTGATGAGCTATTTTTAAACACTGCTGTCCTAGATGGTGTCAGGCTTCAAGTGATGTTAGAGCTGCATTCATCCAGGCAAATAGAGAGTATCCCACCATATTCCTGACTTGGGCCTGGTGGATGGTGGCGAGGAAGTGAGGAAACAGCTGTTGGTTGATCCTGCACCGCCAGTTCTCTTACCAAATGTGGCCTACTGGTCACTCGTATTCCAGAATTCCTAGCTTCTGACCTGATGCTGAAGGTACTGTATTTATATATCGATGACCCAGTTCAATTTCTGGTCAATAGTAACTTGTGATGGTACATCTAATGATGGTAATGGCAAAGAATATCAAGAGCAGACGGTTAATACTCGCTTCCTAGAGATAGTCATTGCCTGGCACTTGCAGATCAGTACAACATCTGATTCTATAACTGGCAAGTGCTAGGTAGCATTCAGATCATGCTTGTGTTCACAATATTCTTCAATGTCCGAGTAGTGGTGAATAGTGCTGAATGTTGCACACTCAGCAATGAAAACCTCCATTCTGGTCTATTGGAGGAAATAAAAGAGCACAGATGAAGCAATGAAAAATGGTTGGGCCTGGCACAGTACAAAGAAGAACAATACTGCACAGGCCCTTCGGTCCTCCAAGCCTGTGCTGGCACATTTTGCCATGTGATAATGGTTTTTTTTAAAAAAATGAGTTTGTATACATAAAAATCCAGAAACAAACTTAAAAAAAATGAATCAGCATTTGAAAACTTCAGCCCAAATACAGATGCACTGCCCAACATTCCTCATGCTGCAGTGAATTAATCAGAAAACAAGCACAAGACACTCGTGGCTAAACTTGACAAACATAAATAGTAATCAAATCCTAGATTCAAAAGGATAGGAGATGAGTGTCCAGCATATTGTGCCTGCTCTTTGAACAAACTAGACAAGTAATCCCACTGTCCTGATATTTTTAGATACCTTTGCAATTTTTTCTCCTTAACTTTTTTTTAGCTAATTCTTTTTCAGAAGTTGTTTGCCTGCATTACTCCTTGAAGCAGTGAATTCTAAACCCAAACTGTTCAGAACACAGAATTAAATGAAAAGAATATTACCAGGAACTCAAGATGGCAATCAACCCAGTACAATGAAGGGTACCCTATCACCCTCTGGTAAAATTCTTCAACCAACTATCTTCTCGTTACCATTTCTCGCCTTGTCAAAACCCGTAATTTTTGAACAATGCAGTACAAATAATAATGCTAAAGAAACAACTGATTTTACTAAACTGATTCAATATGCTTGTGACCCTGAAATACTACATTCTGCCATAATGAAAGCAAATCAAGGAGAAACACAAAACATTGTTACTAGAGGCTGTTTTGCCAAGTTTTGCAAAATGAAAATAAATGCAAGGATAACTAATTATAGTGACATTAAAATCTTAAGTTTGGTAATATTAGATAAATAAATGCAATCACGTTTAAGTGTGGGTTCTGTTTAATGTCTCTTTTTAAATAAAAAAACATCCTTCCCTTGGTTTCAAACGGAGGGCAAAAAATTGGGTGGAATGAAATTGTTACTGGAATAACAGCTATTACACAGGCAAAATGTCCCAGATCATATACTGGTAACAAGTCAAACTGTCAGCATTTATCATCATTACTCCAATGAAACTGACAGCAACTTATGGCATCTGCACATGTGGAGAATTATAGAAATGCAGAATGTAGAGAGTTATTTAACACTTCTCCAGCAAGCGTACTTTTGACAATTCCCATCCTTCTCCCAGAACCTTCCAGGCAGAAATCATGGAGAAAAATAGAATGGACTAAATATTTCACTTGTAAGCAATTAATCTTAGAAAGAACATTACTTTGTCAATGTAGAATTGGGTTGTTAGCAACACATTAACTTCATAGTCACTGCCACACCTGCCTGAAAAGCTCCTTTTAAATGATCAAAAAAATTAGAAAAATCATTTCCCTTTTCAAAACTCGCTTCATTTTAGCACCTGTCTTAATCTAGTCGTTTTAATAAGTCTTCAGATAGCAAATTAAAAGGAGAGGTGTTTTCAATTCTTGGCAGTGTGTTTGCCCATGTGCAGGCTGACATGTTAGCTGGTGGACATCAAATCAGCTGTATTTTTGCTTAACACCAGTGCTGGGTGGCACAGTGTCCACACACGTTTGGAAATACAAATCTGCAGTTGAAAGCCCAAACATCAGTTCACTAAAGTTAAACCTTATAGTATAGCAGAAATGACTTGGCAGCGTGTGGATTGATTAAGCTTGCACAACATTTTGCAGTTTTTTTAAATTAACCTGTTCAGAGATGCTATTGCACACCTTTTGAAGTGTAGTAGAAATTACAGAACCAGAAAACAAAATAAAAAGTCAAAGCTTGAGGCTCTTATCGGAATGCATTCAGCAATTGCAACAACAGAGGAGTTGACAAAGAAAAAATAATGAATATGACTAGACATGGAGACACAGTTACAGAATGACCAAGACTGGAAATTCAACATTTCAGAAGAATAGCCAAAAAAGCAAACGTTGGAGTGAGATGGGATTTAATATTATTAATAAAGGCTAATATCAGCTCTAATAATGTTGGTGCAATGCACATCATGATATACTCAATTTGGATCAAAATAAGGAATAGCAAAGGAAAGAAGTTGTGGGTGAAAGTTATGTACAGGTCTCCCACACTGCATCCAAAAGACGAAGAGCACTGTGGAAGATCCCAGTGACCCCTCACTCAAACTCTTCTCCCTCCTACCATCTGACAGAAGATACCAGAGCATTCGGTGTCTCACGGACAGACTGTGCCAACAGTTTCTTCCCCCAAACCATCAGACTCCTTAAAGTGTTATCAGATTCTTTTCCTTCTGAAATTCTTTGCACAACTTCAAATTGCTGCTAGGACAATGCCTATTAATTATAGTCTTCTATTACATTGTAATTTGCATTGTTTCGCTGGAAGATGATATGAAGGCATCCTCTTCAGGGTCCGGTGCATGGCAGCAGCTGATGAGCCTGGGAAACAGGACCCTAATCGATGACTGAGGGGTGGCTGAGGAGCACAGAGCAGGACTCTGGAATTGACATTGAGGCAGCAGTTGGCAGAGGGGCAAGCACAGGGACCCGATGTCAGCTGCTACATTAGCACAGGCTTCAGCATTGGAGATGGCTTCAGTCCGTCATTTGGTGGCCCGAGAATCCTTTGGGTGGCCTTTGCAACATCTTCATTCTTGCGATCAATGAGAATGGCCCTTGGGGCAACTTCTGTGGAATCTTCCGGCCCAGTATTCCAGCGGCACTGTGCACCAGTACTAAATTGCAGCAATCCAGGAGCCAGGAATTGAACTAAGATGGACTTTGTCTTAATTTGTTTTTAAAAATCTATCCGTTATTAACATGGGTGCCATGGTTTAGCAACAAACACTTTTCACTGTATTTTTCTTTACAAAATGGTAAATGTGACAATAAATGGCTATTCTATTCTCATTTAAAACTGAGATGCAAAGGAATTGCTTTACTCAGTAATAATTGTCTGCAATTCTCTACCCAAGAGAGATGTGCAGACCAGACCACTGAAAGCAGTTAGAGAATGCAGATAGATTTTTGAGATTTTTGAAATATCAGGGAGATGGCAGTCACGTTTGAACTGACATGAAAGAAAGGAGGCCTGGGACAGATCAGCCATGATCTTGTTAAATGGTTTAGTAGGTCCGAAAGACTGTACGACCTGCTTTTGGCCCTATATTACCATGACAAAAGTGCTGTTTAGATGGATTACTTCAGCATTGCAGTGACCTTCTCCCAGGTCCCAACAGATGTTCCCATCATTCTCAAGCAACTTCTCTTACCTCCCCAATATGTAGCTTCCTAAAAAAAAAGAAAAAAAGATAAAAACACCCCTTCTGAAATCAAACAGAACCTAATACTGCACTACATAAGGAGATTTCAGGATAAAAGGTCTAAAAAAGCTTGGTGGAGAAGGGGAGGGATGGAGGAAGAGCCAAAAAGGAGGGTCACAGAGAGGTTTGGGAAAGGAACTCCAGACTTGGTCAAGACACATGAGCAATAATGAAGCAAAGAAAATCAGGATGCACAACAACATGCCACAACTGGAGGAGCGTAAAAATAAGAGTGTGATTTAACTATGAAGGTTAGTTGTGGTAGGGAAGGCTATAGAAGACAAATTAGATTCTAATTATCAACTAGTTCAAATCAGCCTGAACATTCCAGATTACTGGATATTCTTAAAACTCAAATCATATTCCTTGAAGTCATTATCACAATTTTCTATAGATTTAATGTGTATACAAATACTGATACATTCATAACAGATAGTTCCTCATTCCAGAATCTAGATATTTTATGAAGAAAGCATATAGCTATGAAAAAAAACATTGCTATACATATAACTAGACTTCAGTAACTAAAGAGAAGCATGTAGAAGCATAAAAACTAAGGGTACAGCATTCAGTCATTTGAGCCTTTTGGTTGATCCTTCAACTCAACAACCTTTTAAGTAATGTCCTGTTGCTTATTGCTGAAGTGGTAGCAGTCACAGATTTGGAAGGTATGATTGAGGAGGTTTGATGAGTTGCTGCATCTTGGAAATGGTACACACTCAACCACTATACGTTGGTGCTTAGGTTAGTGGAAGGAGTGCCAATCAAGTAGACAGCTTTGCAGTGGATGTTGCTGTTGGAGTTGGATTCATTTACGCAAGTGTGGAATATTTATCTACACCCCTGGCTTGTATCCTGTCATGGGTGGACAGACTTTAGGAAGGCAGAAGGGGGTTACTTCTACCACTTAATGTCTAACCAGCTCATGTAGCCTCGGGGAGGTAATGGTCTAGTGGTATTAATCATTAGGCTATTCAGGTTCTGAGGACCTGGGTTCAAATCCTGCCATAGACTCAGCTGAACAGTATGGAAACAGACCATCTATCCTAAATAAATCTAGTCCCACTTGCCACCATTTGGCCCATATTCCTTTAAACCCTTCCTATTCATATAACCATCCAGATGCCCTTTAAATGTTGGAATTGTACCCACCTCCACCATTTCCTCTGACAAGTCATCCCATACACACACTACCCCGTGTGAAAAAGTTGCTCCTAAGGTCCCTTTTATATCTTTCACCTCTCAAATTAAACCTATGCCCTCTAGTTTTGAACTCCCCAACTCCAATGAAAAGACCTGGTCTATTCACCCTATCCATGCCCCTCATGGTTTTACAAACTTCTGTAAGGTCACCCCTCAATCTACGATCTGCAGGAAAAATGGCCCCAGTCTGTTTAGCCTCTCCCTGTAGCCCAAAACCTTCAATTCTGGTAACATTTTTGTACACCTTTCCTGAACCCTTTCAAGTTTCACAACATCAGAACTGCACGCAGTATTCCAAAAGTGACTTAACCAATGTCCTATACAGCCACAACATGACCTCTCAACTCCTATACTCAATGCACTGACCAATAAACGCAAGCATTGCAAATGTCTTCTTCACTATCTTGTTTAACTATGATTCCACTTTGAAGGAACTATGGACCTGCATGCCTTGTTCAGCAACTCTCCCCAGGACCTTACCATTAAGTGTTTAAGTCCGAGGTTGATTTGCCGTTCCAAAATGCAGCACCTCACATTTATCTAAATTAAACTCGATCTGCCACTCCTCGGTTCCTGGGCCCATCTGATCAAAATTCCTTTGTACTCTGAGGTACCCTCTTCGCTGTCTGCTACACCTCCAATTTTGGTGTTATCTACAAACTTACTAACCATATCTCCTATGTTCACATCTACTCAATAGCCACTCAATAAAAATCTGGAATTAAGAGACAACAAGACGACTGTGAATTGCCAGGAAAAGCCCAGGTCAGGGTGAAGGTTTCTGGGTAGTGTGTGACTTGGGTGAATTGAACTTTGAACTAACATAACAGATCTCAAAACATACACTATTGTGGGCAGCTGTACCAGCAATTTCAGAACAGTGCCTGCTTTTCCAGCCTAATTGGCCCAGATTGCATCCAGAATACCAGGTAGATGAATGGATACTCAACTCTTAGCTAGATATTCCCATTATTGTAGTCCACTTTCATGGACACCAAAGTACTATTTACATTCACAGCTTATACTCCAACAGGATTCAATTTGCAGCTGATCAACTTTGAAACGTTTTGTTTCTTTCCACAGTTTGAGGCAACTATTAGACATAATGACCTTGATTTTATAGTTAGCAGTGAAGTAAATGATGCTCACTGCTGACATTAAAGAAAGTTACCCATAAAGATAAAGTGATCTCTAGATATAGTTTTCATCTTTCCCAACATTAACGTAACTTTGCTGTTGGGTCTAGGAGATCCTCAGACATCCAGCAACAGTAACAATCAACCAAGGCAAATGCCCAACAACAACGAAGTATTCTCAAGCCGCAAATCAAGAAATCAAATGCAACAATTATCCTTGACGACCAAATAAATCGTAGAGACAGAAATTTTAAAAGTCGGATCAAAGTTTCTATCTTAAGCTTAGTATTCCACATGCAGAATTTAAAAATGTCAAACTAAATGAACAAAGATTGCATTCCACAAGAGGAGCTAATGCCAATGTTTAATATTAATTATGAATTGGTAAGGCTTCAAAAGTTTAATTGCAACTCATTCACAAGGTATACAACATGTTGGGATTTTTCTTTAAAATAGGTGACGTTAGAGTAAACAAGGGGAAATTGCCATCTATTTCAATTGTTTACATGTGGGAACCAAATATAATATTTCCAAGTGTACTCATGACACAAAACTGGGGGTGGAAATGCAAGTGGTGAAGAGGCTTCAAAGGGTTTTAAATACGCTCGATGAGAGACATGGCAGATGGAATACAAATTTGCAAAACTGTGAAGTTATCCACTTCGGCAGGAAAATAAGAAATGCAAAGTACTTCTTACATGAAGACACTCAGGGAAACACTAAAGGACATAGTTCTTGAGTCAGTGATGGCTATCATGTAGGGTGCAGCAAGCAATTAGGAAATCGAATGCTATGTTGGCCTCAACAATTCAGTATAGGAATAAAGAAAGTATTCCTAATTTCAAACTCACTATTGATTTGAAAATCTGTCTTCAACAGGTGTTTTAATGTCTATAATCCAACTTGGATCAGAGATTCTCATTTAAAGTAAAACAATTATGAACTTCCTGTAGCAGTACTTATGGTAAGTCAAAACAGAAGTAATATTCCGACACAGCTTAAAGACAGCCCCAGGATCAGGCTGCCATTTGATCAATCTCAGGTTTTTTGAAGTGGGGGTGGGGGGGGCCTCAACAATGGATTGTGCTTAGCAGTTTCACCTTCACTTGGATTGCAACCAAGTAGCTCATGAGCATAGAGTCTGGGTGAAGGCCAAAGTATAAAATTCAAATTGCATTTTACTGCAGGTCCATCTGCAAGTATGTAGTTGGCCCTGCACAATTAAGTTTCACAGCACAATTTTCCCATTCTGCTACAAATCAATCAGTATAATATGCAATCCAGTATAAGATCTGCCAGAGGGGTTCCTGTGGTGCAGTAGAGTCCCTATATCAAAGCCAACAGGTGTGGTTCAAGTCTCACCTGCTTCAGATACCTGCACCATCTCGATAGGCCTATGGTAAAATATGAGAGATCTGCCAGTCACATGGTCCGGGTTCAAGTTCCATTTGCCCTAGACATGTGTTATGTGTTGATTGAAAGCAAAATTAAAATCTGCCAGTTAGGGCTTTTGTAGTGACCCTCTCTAGTGCAGAAGACCTAAATTTAAAACCAACCTGTTCCAGAGGTGTGTCAATAATATATCGGAAAAAGATTGATTAAATACATTGAAGACCTGCAGTTTTATAGGAATATAAAATGTCTAATCCTTTCTGAAAACAATGCTTGTAAGGCCCACAGCAGAGGCTTCTTTATCAATACTTTTAGTTTGCTTCCCTGGAGTGCGAATCCAAATTGTAATCGAAAAAATAACTGGCTTCAAAAATTGGGCTAGGATTTGCCCAGGTTAAGACAAATACAAAACATGCTCGAGTTTACTAAAAAGCTGTCAAGATGAAGCCAAAAAGCCTGTAAATGTATATGCTGAAAAAATCTCTTCAGAAAACATTTATGCATCAAACAACAAATCATTGTTTACTGGGAAATTATTTATGGGAATTCCCACAGATAAACCACTGATACAAAAGCATTACTGGAAACTCCAACAAGTAGTAAAATTTGGGGACATGAGTCGTTTATTTCAAGAATCCTATTAAAGCCAAAATATCTTTACTCAGGACAAAGCTCCATTCTATCTACTTATGCTTAGCCTTTGGCTCTCAACCGATTTTTTCTTGCTGCACCACTCTTAGTCACCTTCAACTTCATGCATTTGACCCTCATCAGCACCTTCAAATCCACAGCCAAATCCACATTATGGGATTCCGCTCTTTTCAATAGAGCATATCACCAGTCAAATGAACAAACTGAATAAGTTGTCACAACTGGTTTATCCCCAATAACTATACTGAGTTGAATAACATCAAGTGCCATTACAATCATGTTGCCCTGCCAATACAATCCTCGAAATAAATCCACTTCTCCACTGTCTTACCTTTCAAAAATGCTTTCTAATGAAAGAACAGCTTCAACTGTTTTGGCTACTCCTTTCATAATCATGAATCCCAATTCCCCAATCCCATCTTGTAGTTTCTCTACCATTTCCCAAGGCCCACTGCTGACCGCATTCTCACCAAATTGAAGGTCATCTATCCTTTTTAGCCCCTTGCTAGCGAATACTGGAAATGGCTCCTGTCCCTTGGGTACTGTCCTAAAACCATTATCACCCAATGAAACTGTTTCAATGGACCCCCACTGCCTTCTTACAAAGTGTTGCATTTTCTTAGTCTACTTCAACATGCCATCTCCCAAAAACCGTGCCTCCCTGTCACAAAATTTAATGTTTGTATCTCTAGAATCAGATATCAGCTGCTCCACAACAGTCATAAGTAGTTGCAATCGACACAAGGCATGATTTATTCTCGACAAGTGCCCAGTTTCACGAAATCATTTTTCAATTTGACACTTGTTCATTAAAATATCCACAGCAACAGCTTGGAGGTTTGCCCATCCTACCCCTAATCCCCTCTTCATGGCCATGCTCCTTTTGGTGACAGATATGAAGCGAGCTCCTATTTCGGTGGGATGGGGCAAGATTGCTGACAGAAACATAAACTGAAAAGCTTGGGGAAACAAAACCTAATGAAAGCAAAGTTCAAGTTACTAATAGTGTCAAAAGCAATAAATAAAACCTCAAATTGACAAAATAACTCAAAATTACAAGTGACAAAACATGAATAAAGAATTTGACAAGCTTTGATAGACGCTGAAAACAACATCAGCACAAGAGAACTACCGCATTGATTGCTAAATTCAATTTTCTGCATTGATACGTACAGCATAGACCAAGTGAATTAGCAAAGCTCAAGTCAGCTTCAAAAAAAGGCACAAAGTAGCTATCACCAAAACCTGGATGCAAAACGACATAATTGGGAGATTAATATGTCAAGTTAAGTTGTCTTTAGAAAGAACATGAAAATAGTCATAATTTCTGCACCTTGTCCCAAGGGATACAGTTGTGACATTAGAAAAGACGTCAGTAAGAAGGAGTAGGTTTAGAAACTCCAGGTTGGATGGAACAGAATAGGATGTAAAACTTGTTGGGAGCTGTTTATGAACCTCTGCGTGGGTTTCCTCCAGGTGCTCCGGTTTCCTCCCACATTCCAAAGATGTGCAGGTTAGGTGAATTGGCCATGCTAAATTGCCTGTAGTGTTAGGTGAAGGGATAAACGTAGGGGAATGGGTCTGGGTGGGTTGCTCTTCGGATGGTCGGTGTGGACTTCTTGGGCTGAAGAGCTTGTTCCACACTAAGTAAGTAATCTAATCTAAACCTCTAGGTAACTTGAAAATCAGAGAAGCTTACTGCAAAATTATATACAGCTATGGACTTCATTTTTTCATTTACAGAAGATGTGAGAAGCTAAACATCTAGAGGCAAAAGGTAGTAATTGACTATTCTTTTCAACACCATTACTAAAACTGCCCACACCTTGGCTCATATGTTTCTGAAAATCTCACCCATGTATTTGTTATCTCGGCATCCTTGGCTGATTTCTCACGTTTTACCCTCCATAAACATAATGTCATTCAAAACTTTACTCTGCATGTTATAACTTGCAGCAAATCGCCTGTGGCCATCATCCCTATGCCCACTGACCTACATCTTGATATTAAGCACCACATCCATTTTAAAATCTCATTCTAGCACAATTTCACTCAGCCCTCATTCTCCAATATATCTACTCCTCAGATTCTATCCACTTGAGCACCTCCAACTTTAAATTTGTCATCATTGGTGGCTATATCATTCGTCACCAAGTCCCACAAAGCTCTGGAATTCTCTTTAAACTTTCTCTCTTTTTCTGCCTTTAAGACACTTAAACCCGAATTCCTTCATCAAGCTTTTGTCCATTTTCCCAATACTCCAGTCGTTCAGTGCTCCTGTGAAACATCCTGGGATGCTGTGTGCTAAATGCACCACAATAACAACAACATTGTGTTTTCTGAAAGAATGGTATGCTTGAACCGAACCAGGGAGATTCCAACCAATTAGTAAGATAACAGTAACAATAATCAAATAGAATTCTTAAATTCAAAAGGGGGAAATGCAGGTCATGAACGAGACTTTGAGAATCAGTTGAACATCTGGAAATAATAGATACAAATTCAGTCTTTGAGAAGATGTGGCCAAAATATCAGAAAAATAGTGAACACTAAACAATTAAATGAAGTACAAGGATAATTCAAATAAACAAAATGTAATCAAGAAGCTGATAAAAGTAAAAGGTAGCAAAATTTCCAGACCAAGACTTAATAGCTTCCATCTCAAGACATTATGAGAAACATGGCAACAACTTCTTCACCGATGGTAAGTCATTGCTTTCCAAAGCATTTATGATCCAGGTATTGTCCCTTATCAAAAATGATTAGATCATTCAGGGATAGAATCAGACATAGTACTTTCCCCACACAGCAGTCAAAATCTGGAAGTAGCTTGTCAAAAAGATACTGAGATTATGTTTTGAAATGTTTGTTTGACAGAGTTGCTGGACAAAACTATTAAAAGTTACAAACTCAAAAGAAGTTGCACTGTAGATGCTAAGATATAGATCAATCATGATCTAAACAAGTGGTGGCACTGGCCCAAAAATGATGGATAATTTACTCCAGTGACTAACTACTCAAACACTGAAAACTATTCCACAGCCACCATTCTGTCTTCCAAACTTGCAAGCTCTTAAATTCACAAGGAGAAGGGCAGTGGATGCATGGAAACACCATCACCTACATATTCCATCATCAAGCAACAAACCATTCTAATTTGGTATTCTAAATACTGCTCCAGAGTCACTGGGACAAAAGCCTGATACTTCCATGTTAAAAGCCATTGATATTAATCTAAAATTTGCTGGGTTGCCAAAATAGAGTCAATTGAAAGTACATCAAATGGGAAGGAGAAGACATATAAGAGGAGAAATCATAACAGCTGGGAACAGGTTGAGGCAATTCAGTCTCTTGAGCTTGCATCACTATTTAATACGATTGTGGCTAATCCCATCTCAGCTTCAACTCCGTTTTCCTGCCCACTCCCCATAACCCTGTAACCCATTACCAATTAAAAACATCCATCTCCTCCTTAAATGTCCCAGCATCTACTGCACTCTGGGGTAGTGATTTCCACAGACACTCAATCTTTTCAGAGAAATCGTAATTTCTTATCTGATTCAAATCTACTACCCCTTATTTTAAACTATGGCCTCTTACTCAAGATTTCCTACATGAGGGAACAGTGGAGGGGAAAAAAAAAGTGCTGCTGGAAAAGCACAGCAGTTCAGCAGCATCCAAGGCAAGAGAGTCTATGCTTCGGACATAAAAAGGAGGGTGAGGGGAAAGGTATCCAGGAAAGCGACTGGTTGATTCTGGTTGAGGGGAGATTTGGTGATAGTGGTAGTTTGGAGGTGAGGGTGGAGCAGATAGATGGGAAGGTAGATAGACAGGTGGGAGAAGTTAGAGTGGGCTGTGCTCAGTTCAAAGATTGAAACTGGTCGCGTTGACGTTAATGCCGTGTGGTTGGAGGGCCCCAAGGTGGAAGATGAGGCATTCTTCCTCTAGACGTCAGGTGGCTTAGCTTTGGCAGCAGAGGCAGCCCAGAACTTGCATGTCATTGGCGGGGTGGGAGGGGGGAGTTGAAGTGGCCAGCCACACAGGACAGCGGGGTTGTTTGATGCGTGTGTTTCAGACCTGTTTCTGGAAACATTCTGCAAGTTGGCGTCCTGTCTCCCCAATGCAGAGGAGACCACATCAAAAGCAACAGACATAGTCGATGAGGTGTTTGGATATGTAGGAAAATCTCTGCTGGATGTGGAAGGATTCTTTGGGGCCTTAGATAGAGGCGAGGGGACAAGGTGTGAACATAGGTTTTGTATCTTTTCACAGAGGCAAGGGAAAGTGCCTGGAGTGGAGGGTGGGTTGGCTTTGGTGGAGGACCCAACGAGGGAGTCAGGCAGCATCCATGGAACAGGACATTCGACGTTTCGGGCATAAGCCCTTCTTCAGGGCTTATGCCTGAAACGTCGAATCTCCTGTTCCCTGGATGCTGCCTGACCTGCTGCGCTTTTTCAGCAACACATTTTCAGCTGATCTCCAGCATCTGCAGACCTCACTTTCTCCCCAACGAGGGAGTCGCAGAGGGAATGGTCTCTGCAGAATGCAGATTGGAGTGGTCAGGGAAATATATCTCTGGCGGTGGGGTCTGATTGTAGATGGTGGAAACTGCAAAGGATAATGCGCTGTATCTGGAGATTAGTGGGGTGGAAGGTGAGGAACAGGGTGTTCTATCCTTGTTGCGGTTGGAGGGGTGGGATTCAAGGGCAGAGGTACAGTAAGTTGAGGAGATCACATAGATCATGAAATTGCGGTCCTTGAAATAGGAGGCCATCAGGGATGTCCTGGAGCGGAATTGTTCCTCCTGGGAGCAGATATGGCACAGGCTGAGAAATTGGGAGTAAGGGATAGCGAGGTGGGGGGAGGGTGGGTGTGTTGGATGCAGGTTTACTTCAGCTCACTGTGGAAGACGGTGTGTTTGAAATAGATGTCCGTATTGACTTGGTCGCTGGAAATGGAGATGGAGAGGAGCAGGAAGGGGAGGGAGATATCGAGATGGTCCAGGTGAACTGGAGGTCAGGGTAGAAGGTATTAGTGAAGTTGATGAACTGGTCAACCCCCTCATGGGAGCACGAGGTGACACAGATACAGTCAATGTAATGGAGGTACAAGTAGTGCCAGTGTAACTGCGGAAAATGGACAGTTCCATGTATTCAACAAAAAGGCAAGCATAGCTGGAGCCCACGGCTATCCCTTTGGTGTGAAGGAAGTGGAATACTTAAAGGAGAAGTTGTTGAGGGTGAGGACGAGTTTCACCAATCAAAAAAAAAAGTGTCAATGGAGGGGTACTGGTTGGGTAGGCAGGAAAGAAAAAAAAACGGAGGGCTCGGAGGCTTTCCCCATGGCAGATGGGTATGCTCCCATCATGATGGGGTGTCAGCGTCCGGGGAAATGAAAGTTATGGAGGGTATGGGTGGTGTCCCGAATGTATGTGAGGAGTTCCTGGACCAAGGGGGAGCAGGACAGTGTCAACATAACAAGGATGTTCTCTCATATGTCCACTTTGTTAATTCCCTTTAGAAGAATGGGAGATGAATCTAATGGAGGTGTATAAGATGCTAAACTCCAGACAGTACAGGCCCAAACTGGTCGGTCAATCTGTCTTCATAAGGCAAACCCCTAATCTCTGGAATCAAATCCAGAGAACCTCATCTGAACTGCATCCAACACTACCTCATTCTCTACCTTCCTTCACCCACCCCCTTAAGAATGTAAACCAAAATTGTATGCAATACTCCAGGTACCATCTCACTAATGTGGTGTACAGTTACAGCAACATTTTCCTCCCCTCATACCTCTATTCCTTTAATAATAAATGCCAAAATTTTATTTGCCTTTATTACTTGCTGTACCTGCAAACTGTACATGCATAAGGACATGCAGGGATCACTCTGCACCAAAGCACTCTGACGCCCTCAAAGTTAATTCATGTTAAACTATGGCAAATTTTGGCACATTCACCTAACGTATCCATATCTACTTGAAAATTAGTTATTTCTTCATTGCAACTAAGTTTCCTATCTACTTTGATGCCATCTGCAAATTTGGCTATGGTACTTCCTATTCTCACAAGGTCATTAATATCTAGAAGTTGAAACAGAGCAGGCTGACTACTTGCTCTGATCTTTAGATAAATCCACATCAAT
This sequence comes from Hemiscyllium ocellatum, assembly GCF_020745735.1. Lineage (NCBI taxonomy): Eukaryota > Metazoa > Chordata > Chondrichthyes > Orectolobiformes > Hemiscylliidae > Hemiscyllium > Hemiscyllium ocellatum. The sequence goes on from NC_083422.1 coordinate 24,105,989, forward strand.
AAATTCCTGTGTGATTGTAAGCATTGTATGGGTAGGATTCTTGCAGTCTTTTTTTTAAAGTGTGATTAAAACTAATCCAAGACTGATTTTGAAGCTATTCTATCTGCTCACAATAAGAATTCCCAGATTTAAATGGGAACCATTGGTTTGTGCCATTCAGTTTTAATAAGGCACACATTCATTTTGTAGCAGCTGCATCTTGCATTTCCCACACAAATGGAAGACTGAGGTAACTGACATTTTGTCCCTGCTATCTGTGGTAGACACCAGTGAGATTATTGTATTTTAATGGTTACCTGGTAGATAAGCAGAGAAGAAAAAATGGATTTATAACAAGAGGTCTAAGTCTCACTCTCTCTACCCTCTCAGTTTTTCAAGTCTCTCAGAATGCAAAACCTGGGCAGAAAAGCAAGTTGGGGAAAGAACCACTCATCAATACCTTAAAAGATTTTTATAAACTTTGTCAACATCAATAATTGAACAATTGCAACATCAGTTAAAAATCTAAAATTTCAAGGGGTTCAGAAAAGATTTACAAGGATGTTGTGAGGGCTTGAACTACAAGAAAATGCTGGATAGGCTGCAGCTGTTTTCCCTGGTGCATTGGAGGTAAAGGGGTGACCTTCTCGAGGTTTATAAAATCATGAAGGACATGGACCGGATAAATAGACAAGGTCCTTTCCCTGAGGTGGGGAAATGTTTAGTACAAGAAGAAAAAGGTTTAAAAGGGACCCAAGGGGCAACGTTTTCATGCAGTGGGTGGTGTGTGCGCAGAATGAGCTGCAAAAGAAAATAGTGGAGGGTGGTACAATTACAACATTTAAAAGGCATCTGATTAGATATATGAATAGGGAGGGTTTAGGGGATATGGGCCAAGTGCTAGCAAATGGGACTAGATGAGCTTAGGATATCTGGTCGGCATGGATGAGTTGCACTGAAGGGTCTGTTTCCATGCTGTACATCTCTGTGATTGAACACCCGTTTAAAACTTCTATCTTGCATTTGATGTCACATCTTTAACATGTTCTCCCTTTTTGAGATTAGAAAGCAATAAAAATCTCCTTTCTTTCACTCAACAAAACCTTGTAATTGCTCAATTTTAGTTAGTCCTATGTTATAATTGAAGCTTGATAGCCACATGCTTTAAAAAAAATTGATGCAATGGGAGGGCGTTTAGAAAGGTCACTAATTCACCGTTTCTCATCTCATCATAACAACCTGACCACTATTCAACTCCTCTAACGTCACATTCCATCTTTCATGCTTCAAATCATCTAAAACTGCTTACGTTTATCCCACATTTCATCTACCTTGCCAATCCTGTATCCTAGTTCATAAAATTTAAAAAACAGTATTCCTCCAGTATGTAAAACCACCTTGTGAATGTTAACCTTCAGACTCTGTGCAACTTTCTACTATCTTAAATTTCTCCATTCCAAAAATGACTGAGATCAACCTTCTCTTTGCAATCCCTTGTCTTTCCCCCATCTTCGGAGGTTGTATCTTTAGCATTCTTCACCCTACATTAGTTCCCATCAATTCCACTGCTTATCAATATTTAAGGATACTATTTAAAAATAAACTCTATGCTTTTAGTCACCGCTAATGTCTTCTGTACCATACTATCTACTTTTGATTATGCCACTAAATCACAATGCTGTTTCCAGTATTAAATATCAGCATTTGCCACGAAGGACTTTCAGCATAGAGTCATTTATATACAGCATGAAAACAGACCTTCAGTCCCGCTCATCCCTGCGGATCAGATATCCTAAATAAATCTAGTACCACTTGCCAGCATTTGGCCCCTATCCCTTTAAACCCTTCCTATTCATGCCTTTTAAAATGTTGTAATTGTACCAGCCTCTACCAATTTCCTGACAGCTTGTTCCATATATGCACCAGCCACTGTACTAAAAAATTGCCCCTTAGGTCCCTTTTACATCTTTTCCCTCTCACCTTAAACCTATGCCCTTTAGTTTTGGACTCCCCCCATCTCAGGGAAAATACCTTACCTATTTATATTGTCCACGCACCTCAATTTTATAAACCTCTAAGATCACTCCTCAGCCTCTGATGCTCCAGGGAAATTATCAGTCTCTCTATAGCTCAAACCCTCCAATCCAAGCAACATCCTTGTACATCTTTCTGAACTCTTTCAAGTTTCACAACATTTTTCCTATAGCCAGGAGAACAGAATTGCATGCAGTATTCCAAAAGTGACCTAACCAATGTCCTGTACAGCTCAACATAACCTCCCAACTCCTATATTCAATGCACTGACGAATAAAAGGAAAGCATGCCAAACGTTTTCTCCACTATCCTATCTATCGGAGTCCACTTTCAAGGAACTATAAACCTCTTGGTTCAGCAACACTACCCAGACCTCACTATTAAATTCATAAATCCTGCCCAGATTTGCTTTTCCAAAATGAAGCACCTTGCTTTTATTTTAATTAAACTCCACCTGCTACTCCTTGGCCACTGGCCCATTTCATCAAGATCTGGTTGTACTTGGAGGTAACCTCCTTCGCTGTCCACTACACGTCCAATTTTGATGTCACCTGAAAACTTACACAGCTAAATCATTTATATAATCTCAAAGCAGTGAACCCAGCACCAATCTTTGTGGCACAGCACGGGTCAGTCTGTCTTCTACCTTCCAGCAGGTCCTGCATCCAGACGACTAGTTCGCCTCTATTCCATGTGATCTAACTTTGCTAACCAGTCTACTATAAGGAACCTTGTTGAATACCTTACTGAAGTCCTTATGGATAACACCCACCGCTCTGCCTTCATCAATCCACTGTTAGCTCTTCAAAAGATTCAATCAAGTTCGAGAGACATGATTTCCCACACACAAAGCCATGCTGACTATTCCAAACTAGTCTTTGCCTTTCTAAATTCATGTAAATCCTGTCCCTCAGGATTTCTTCCAACAACACAACACGCTCACCACTGATATCAGGCTCACCAGTCTATAGTGCCCTGGCTTTTCTTGCCACCTTTCTTAAATAATAGGAACACATTAGCCAACCTCCAGTCTTCTGGCACCTCACCTGTGGCTATTGATGATACAAATATCTCAGCAAGGGGCCCAGCAATCGTTTCCCATAGAGTTCAAGGATACAACTGATCAGGTCCTGGGGTTTTATCCATTTTTATGGATTTTAAGATGCCCAACAACACCTTTTCTGTCATATGGACATTTTTCAAGAGGTTACTATTTGTTTCCCATGTTATCGGTCTTCCATATCCTTCTCCACTGTAAACACTGAGACAAGTTACTCATTTAGCATGTCCCATCTCCCGTGGTTCCACACATAGGTGGTCTTGCCGATCTCCCTAGCTACCCTTTTGGCCTTAATGTATTTGCAGAACCCTTTGGATTCTCTTTAACTCTATTTGCCAAAGCGATCTCATGTCCCTTTTTTGACTTCCTGATTTCCGTCTCAAGTGTATTCCTATTGCCTTTATACTGTTCTTAGGAATCATTCAATTTCTGCTGTCTGTACCTGACATATGCTTCCTTCTTATTTTGACCAAAATCTCAATATCTCTAGTTATCCAGTCTTCCCTATAGCTATCATCCTTGCCCTTCACCCTAACAGGAATATAGTGTCTCTGGACTCTCGTTATCTTATTTTTGAAGGCTTTCCATTTTCCAACTGTACCTTTACCCGAGAACATCCACATCAAAATTCTTGCCTAATACTGTCAAAAGTCTCTTTCTTCCAATTTAGAACTTCAACTTTTAGATGTTGTCTACCCTTTTCCATCAATATCTTAAAACTAATAGACTTATGGTTGCTGGGTCCAAAGTGCTCCCTCACTGCCAACTCAGTCACCTGCCCTACCTCATTTCCCAAGAGGTGGTCAAGTTTTGCACTCTCTCTAATAGGTACATCCACATATTGAATCATAAAATTTTCTTGTACACATTTAACAAATTCCTCTCCTTCCAAGCCCTTAACACTGTAGCAGTCCCAGTCTTCAGAAACTTAAAATCCTCTACCATAACCACCCTAGCATTCTTACTGATAACAGAGATCTCCTTATAAATTTGTTTGTCAATTTCCCGCTGACTATTCAGGGGTCTCTGTGGAGAGCACTGAATGTAATTCACAAAAATGACTTGAATGAAGAAATCATTTGAAAGAAACATTTTGAATATTTCATAGTCTAACTAATCACATTTTGATCCCCACGAGATCAAAACTCCTTAAAGAAAACCCTTCAAAATGCAGTTATTTTCTAATCCTTAAAAACTAAATGGCAAAAATTAAATTTTTGACAGTTCATTCAAATGCCAATGCAATACTTTGCCTGCAATGAAGCACTTCAGAGATGGCCACTGCCAAGAAAGCTCTTCAGGCACATTGTAGGGGAAAACAAATCTTCAGCAGATTTCTTATGTTCTTCGAAATCTGTTCATTCTGCTGCAACTAGAGATACATTAACACTTTTGCACTGAAATACGATGCTTCATTAAGATTCTGCACTACAGATTAGTCTAAACGATCAGAAAATGAAGTCAGTCTGAGATTAAAACAGCTTCTACATTTATTGTTAAAGGCACCTTCAGTCAAATAGCCATACAACTATTTCAGCGATCTTCCTAAAATGTTTTAAATAGGTGTTCTTTCTAAGAAAAAAAACTCTTAACCAGTCATATTATTCCCATAAATAATCTTAACTTCATCCTTTGGTTCTCCAGACTGCTACTAAATGTATCCCTTAAATTTATCTCACACCTAGGATCCTTGGGCTTTTAAAACCCAAAGCTTGATATTCACCACCATTACTTTTGGGCGGCACAATGGCACAGTGGTTAGCACTGCTGCCTCACAGCGCCTGAGACCTGAGTTCAATTCCTGCCTCAGGCAACTGTCTGTGTGGAGTTTGCATGTTCTTCCCGTGTCTGCGTGGCTTTCCTCCAGGTGCTCCGGTTTCCTCCCACAGTCCAAAGATGTGCGGGTCAGGTGGATTGGCCATGCTAAATTGCCCGTAGTGTTAGGTTAGGGGTATGGGTGGGTTGCACTTCGGCGGGTTGGTGTGGACTTGTTGGGCCGAAGGGCCTGCTTCCACACTGTAAATAATCTAATTACTTCTCATTTATTTTCACAAACATTATAAAATAATAATTTTAGTCCAAGACTTTTAAATTTCTATCCCCAAATTATTGTACTTGAATGCATCCAGTTATCAAAAAAAAATACACAAACAGAAAAGCACAGGTCAGGTGAAGTCATACTAAAGTGATAACAGTGTTCAAATCAGAGCCATCTTCGTACTATGCCCAAATAGAGAAATGATTCATAGCAGTATCAGTGATAAACTTAATCCTAAATGCTTGGATGTTTTTTAATGTAAGGAAGTGCTCAGTTTAAACAATGACAGAAAACTGGAGTAAATGAATTAAGCCCTTACAGTTGGAATAAAGTAGTTATTTATTTTGATAGATCACTACTAATATAAAGTACAAAAAGGCTCAAGATCAAAATAAAAGTTCAGTAAGGCAACAGATTGTCAGCAATAGCAAACATTCATTTAAATTTCATACCAAGGGGACTTCAATAATTGATGTTGTAACATTTATTCAATCATCCATCGCATATAATCAAAATGACCTACTTTATGTCCAACATATAAAATCTAGTTCTCATGTGTTTAAATATGGCTAGTGTAAATACTTCAACAGAAAACAAAAGGAACATTTAATTATTTTTCCTTCCAAGCCAACATCAGAAAATTAAAAACCGAGTTAGCAGGGGTCAATCACACCATTCTCAATAAGTTCTCACATCAGCTCTTCTCAACAGATATAAACTTGTCTAATCGAGACAGAAGTCTATAATGCTACCTCCAGGGGAAAATTATTATAAACCATCACTTCCCACAAACACGTGAACAGTCACGGTCTTTTAAAAGACCTGCTCAGGATGTTCCAAGCACCATTGTTAGAAAAATGCTACAGCCAAATTAGCCCCAGTGTTTGCATATGGAGGGAAACTGAGGATTATTTATATTATATATAAAAAATCATGTAAACTGATTACTCAGAAATAAAATTACTTTCAGAAAAAATGGTGAAACCAGCATGTGACAAACATCAAATCAGATGAACTGCTGCTTAATCCGTATTTGATCTATTGAAATGAAGATTGGAAGTTGACCATAAAACCAGAAGAACTCCCTGTCCCATGGAAAATCCTGTCCAGCAAAATAGGAAGATCAGGGCTAACTTTAAACACTTAAGCCACAAGCCCAAATTTGACAATGCAGCACACTCTCACTATTACACTAGCTATTTTAAATTTTAAAATTCCAGCTGGTAGAGATGCTGTAAAATAATGAAAGGAGAGGACAATTCAACCCCTTCAAACCAATTCCTACATTTATTTAGGTCACCCCTCTTCAGTCCATCAAAATGAGCCAGCCTTCCTGATTGGAGTCCTCAGGTGATTCAGCAAGCTCCATCCTGGAGCCACAGCTCTTTGTACAGAGGTGTAACAGTTTCCCCAAGGAGGAAGGTTCACCCTCTCTCATTCTGCCTGTCATTTTTGGCAGAGTTTGTGAGGTAGTGTTCCTGACTGTGCTATTGCTTGTTGGATGATGAGCTACTAAAGTGAATGGTTTGTGGCGTATTCCTTGTCTCTGTCAACTTGTCAACGAGGCCCTCAAACATATCTTTAAAATGTTTTTTTTGTTCTCAAGATCAGGTGCAAACCTTAACTTTCTGGAATCAGAATGTGCTTTGGAGGCCAAGTACTAGCATGGGGATACAGTGCCCAGACCAGTGGAGCCAACTTTAAATGATCTGGGTGGTACCATGGTAGAGTTAACTTCAATAAGGATGCTGGAGTTTGTTGGTATGGCTAACCTTCCATGGGACTTGGTGCATCCTAAGAGACACCACTGGAATGAGTTCTCCAGAGTAGTGTTGATAGATACCCCAAAACAACTCAATCAGATCATAACTGATTCGGACCTCAATTTATTTTTTGAAAACCCAAGCTCCTAACTTCTCCAGAGGCACTGTTACCTAACTAAAGGCTCAAATTGACCCAACATCCACAGATTTTTGTAGGTGATATACCTTTCCTGGGTATCCCTAAACAAAAAAAAAGTTTGCATATTGACTGAAGTGTCAGCCTTGACTGTCAGACACACACACTCCAAGTCATACACCATCTTAACTTAGAACTAGCTCATTGATTCTTCATTGTCGCTGAGTCAAATTCTCTTCCTAATGACACTGTAGAAGTACCTACACAAGATGGACTGCAGTGGCTCAAAGCTCACCATTACTTTCTCAAGGACAATTAAGCATGAGCAAAAAGAAATGCTGATCTTGCCAGCCATGCTCCCGTGCATAAAAATACTTTTAGAAAAAATAAATAAGATTGTTCAAAAATTGTACAAATACAAGAGACTTGAATGTCTCAACAAAGCTGTTGCCAAACTACATTGATCCAGAAATAAACAAACATTCAGCAAGAGACAATTTTAAAAAGGGAGACTGGAAGACACTTTCATCTTCAAGTTATGAACTGCAAAGGCTTTAGGTATCTAAACCAGTCATTACCTGTAAACTGAATTGTTAATAAATTCAATCCAAACCAAGTAGCTTTTGGTAATTTCATAAACTCCACACCCTCTTCAACAAGATTGACAAGCGAGTAGTTCAAATCAGGAAACCCCACTTACTCAAGGTTCATATTTTCCCTTGCAACTACAGTTTTGCTTTCTTAAAAAGTCAGTTGATCAAACTCGTTCCATGCAAACTTTCAGTCATTTCAAATTAAAAACTGAATTAAAGAGTCAGTCTTATGATCGTTGCCTATCAGATACAATTATATGTTTCGCCGCTTCTTTCTTCTACCCATTCTTCTATTCTATCGATACAGCAGATCTTCTGTAAAAGAGGTGAGGCAGGTTGGCACAGATTATAAGATTAAATTTAACAATTATTAGGATTTTGTAATCTTGGAAATATTTGGAAAAAATTGAAAAAAGTAACATTAGGATTGTTGACAGTTGAATGCTGCAATTGGACAGAAGACGCAGAGAAAGCTGTCCACAAAGCTATAATATTTAAAGTATATGCACCCCAATGGTAACCTTCGTACCCTCCCACCCACTTGAACCATAAATGTCTTTCTCCTAAAGTCTTATACTAGGAGATTCTACAGCCAATTGCAATGCTCCTTGCACTACCTAAAATCATCCAAGGATTTAATAGTTATCCCTGGTCTGCACAAACAGAAAGGAGACAGGTAATGCATGACCAAGGTTTCCAGTCTACTTCTCCAGCAAAAAAGTAGAAACTTGATGATTAACAATAATATCAAAACAAAAAAAAAATTAAAAATATAGTTCGAAAGTTTCCAGCTAGAATAAAATTTGATCTCACTGCAGACATTAACCAAGAGTTATTTAGTTGTGCAAAACAGTTTACTCTGTAGTCAATCACGTGTGATATGCAGAAACAGTGACCATATTTAATTTGCCAAACCAAAATTCACAAAAAGGTAGAGAATTTGCTTATACTTCATGAAACAGACATTTTCAAGAGGATACACTATATTTATCAGAGGTACCTTTTCAAATGATCAAAATATTGGCCGAAGTGTTGGGAATGAGTAGAGAGAGCTGGGGCTGAAGCATTCAACCTTGCAATACCCACCATTATAGTCCCTCCCTGCCACTCAGGAAACGATATATTTATTCCCATTCTGATTCTTGTCGGTCAACCAATTCTCGTTTTGTGCCAATATATTGTTCCTATTGTCTGTAGGAACTGTTCCAGGATGACCACCAATGCATTCAATATTTCAATGGCCATTTCCTTTAGTATTCTGGGATGTATGTTATCAGGCTCTGGTGAATAGTCAGGCTTTAACCCCATTCATTGCCTCAGAACCATTTTCTTACTAACACCAATTTCCTTCAATTAGGCTCTCTCTCTAGATCCCTGGTTTTCTAACATTCCTGGAAAATTATTTGTGCAACCTTTTGTAAGGACAGAACAGAAAGTTTGCATTCAATTCTTTTGCCATTTCTCTATGCCCCCTTATAATTTCACCAGTTTCTGACTGCAAGGGATCTACATTCACTAATCTTTATCATTTCACATATTTATGGAAACTGACAGTAAAAGTCTCTATGTTCCCTGCAATTTCACTCATTCTATGTTCCCCCTTGTGATCAAACTTGTGTTCTCTTCTGCAGAAGAGAACAAAAACCCAATTTTTTTTTCTGGCAGTTTTATATGTTGCCTCCATGGATCTCATACAATCCCTAATTTATTTGATAAGCCATGGTTGCGCCACTCGCCTGTTAATTCCTGTGTTGTGCAAAAGTGAGGCAAAAGCCTGTTCAGATGCTGTTTGGTTATGAAAGTTTAAAAAGGGATACACAAAAAAACTTCCTCCACTATATCAATTCCCTAAAGGATCTTTCCAGAACTAAAGTTTTCCATTATTGCTAGTCACATGGATTTACTTTATGATTTGCATGATAAAACTGCACAGAATACTTGAACTGTAGCTAAATGAAATTTTGTATAACTGTTCAATAACATTACATATAAAAATAAAGACAGCCTGTCAATCTGAACTCACTTTCAGGGAAATGTGAACCATAATTCTTTATCCACCTCACAGTCAACATTTTTCCCTTGAGGGTTAGCTCATTTTTTTTCAAGCTACGAATATCATATCATATATCCCACACATGAAAATATACATTCTACTGCTCCACCCAACTGACTTGTCAAGTCTTCCTGAATTTCCGGCTGTGTGAAATTTTAAGATGTCATCTTCACACTAATTCAAATGAACCACTGAATTTCAAAGAAAAGTAGATCTCAGTAATGACTCTCAAACCAAGTATATCCATCAATCCTTGCCTCTTCAAATGTTTACAACACTAAATTGATCGACACCCCAGGTCAGCAAAATGTAAGTTTACATATGGAGAAAAGCTTCAGTAAAATGTAGTTGCTCCAGAAATGAATAATATATCTTTGCAAAATCCAGACATCCCCAAGTAAACAGGATGTAGAAAGTGATTTTAATGAATTGTTGACAAAGTCAGACACAAGGCAAAGCCAATTGTACAGCTGGTCAGCTATCTTGCATGAAAATGTGGCAGCTAGCCACACAGAGTTAAGAATGTCAAAAATGAAAGATATGTGGCATTAGTGCTTAATGCCTCCAGTCGGCAGTACACTCATTTACATGGTTAGCACAAAAAAAAGGAGCTATCTTTCCAAGTTTAACTTTAAAAATTCTAGTATAATGGCTTACCTAACACAATATATGATAGAAACATCTTAGAACAAAGCAGGACAGACTCCATACCAACATTATTATTGGTCAGTGAACACAATTAATTTAAGAGTAACAAATAGGAAAGAATAAGAAATGAGGAAACATTAATATGGTGAAATATATTGGGATTTACAAGTGTCCTGACTCCAGACATCAAAATACTGAACCGATGAGGTCCACATCAAATAATCAAAATCTATTTAGAGACAATGCTCTAAAAATAGGCAAGAGCAGACTTTTAAATCCCTAAAGATTGTATCCTTCCCAAAACGTGGAATTGATCACTGCATTGTCACTACAAAGCACAAATATTAGCTCTCTTACTAAAGAGCCTAACTATTTCAAGTTACTTCAGCTTAAAAGTCAAATTCGTGGATTTATATGGACCAAAACCAAATTCTATGAAAGCAAAGATAAAAATACGGAAAATATTTAGCTCAGGCAGCACCTAAGGAAATAAGTGAGCATCTACTTCTCTCTACAGATACCGCCTGTTTAGTTTTTTTTAATTGATTCACTACTTCAGCTTTCTAGTCTGCTTTATATTAAAGAAACATAAAGGATGAGTTACAGGAACCCAAAGTGCAAAAACAAGAAACAAAACCCTCCACAAGTTCTGTTGCAATCCCCTGACTTCGTACCATATAACCACATTGCTAATTAATCTCTCTTTTCCTTCACGACCGCATAAACCTCTGGTCTTTTTTCCCTACTTTTTGCACTTTCATTTGTTCAGTTTATTATATTTCTAACTTGTCTTTGTTCTGAGGAAATGTCACACTTAAATATTATATTTATGGCAGCCATAAAGTTTTAAAAACATCTAAAATACAATGTTATTAATCAAAATATAATGATTTGTAGAATTACATATTTTGATACAAAGCCATTAATATTTGGCTACATAAATTACGTATGTCAACTAGAGAATTGCTGATGCTAAATAACACAGTTAAATAATATACTACTTTGTAGCTGTATAAACATCTGGAGAGAAACCTTTTTTCAATGCATTCATCTATTCCATACTGGATCGAAGTGAACTAGTCCAAAAGGGGTTAAATCACAGCATAACTTAAATGCACATGAAACGGCATGAAACAGGAATCCTCAGTATGGCAAATTAATTTTAAACTGTACAGTGCTAAAAGTTAGAATCCTCATTGCAAATCAATTTCATACAAGTATTCCAACTGTTGTGGCCCATCAAATAAAAACAAGAGAATTAAAATTCACTTGAACTCTAATGCTGCATCGCACAGCCAATATTAATGCCCTGTACATTCCACAACGTTAAGTGTGCATTGGTATCACACTTCTCAAGACTGAACCAAATTGGGCAAAACCAAAAGTGCAATGTGCATTGGTCATCAAATCGAGGAGATCTGGCTTGGCACAATTAGGTAACTTGTCATCAGATGCACAAAATATTATTTGAAAGCTAATTTTATAGAAGTAGCTGACAATTTGGAATCAGACTGGGCAAGACTATGCAGAAATTTAATGCTAAGCACAAACAAGTCAGTTTTAAAAACTACACTAACCAAAATGCTATTATTAAGAGTTTTAAAAGGAAAAGACATGGACGTAAAATTACAATAGAGACTTGAAAATATTTTTGTTGATGCGTAAATGTTAATAAAGATTGTTTCCGGTTATTTTTCTATGTTTTCAATAAACAAAGAGAGAGCGAGCGAGTAAGCGACCAGAACAAGTTGCTGATTGGTCTGGAGAATTTGGTCACCAGTTATTGGCACCAAAGGCTTTCTGTTTGCCAACAACTGTATGATTGGCTCCCAGTTAGTGCATCAACATATGGGTGTAAATGCTTTGGTGTACTGCGATTGGATCTCCAGAAAGGAAGGAACTGGTCTCCTATCTGCAGGAAAATCTCCTGCTCATAACCAATTAGTTAGAGACTTCAAAATGTGAACCAGTGATTCTGTGCCTCTGTCAAGCTAGCAGAAGTACCCGAGAAGGAAGATCAAGGAACATGACATCTCAGTGAACCCCAGCGCACAGACCATGAAACTGCTTTCTCGGTCGGTCTCTCTGACTATAAAAATCGTTTTTTAGAAAAAGGGTACGGTGTGTACACAAGGGGGTTTATGATTTTAACTAGTAGAATTACATGTAGATGGTTTGCCTGATGCTAGAATCTATTTGTAATTTATTTGCGCAGAATCTTGCTATGTGCTGTGTCAACCTTGGTCCAAACAACAGATAAATTGGGCAATTCTGCATACTTTTAGAAAATCTTGAAATGTGTGATGACTCTGGAAATAGCACCGTTTTATTTCCAGTGTGCTACCCTATTGAGGCATAAGAACAAGAATAGAATTCACTGTGTAATCAAATACCATGTGCAAATAAGAGAAATGAGAGCAGCTAAGAGGACATTAAGAAAGAACGTGAACAATAATAGTGGGTATGGTAAAGCACTTGCAGCTTAAATAGTCAGAGGATTCTTAAAGAATGTACAGGACTGATTCAAAGATCTTTCAAAAAGGAGAGACTAAAATGGACTCAAGGTATGGAAATTGTTTTAAATTATTACCCTTCTATCAATCCTCACTCCAGAAATGTTGCTCTATAGCGAGCTATATTGTTGCATAGTAGGAGATTAAATGTAATTGGAATTTATAAGCATCTTACCAGCCTTGCGTGGTGGAAAACAAAATTTAAATATTCATTGTCTGCCAATTTGCAGACCATTCCAGTACAAGCATTCGAACTACCTTAGATGAGGCGTTTTTTAAAAAAAAGAAGGATCATTTATCTTGGTAAGGGTACCGCTGATCATTAGTATCCTGAGCAGATCCACAGCCATTAATAACTTCCTGATGGGAAAGCAGCCAATAGTTGATCCATTTTAAATTTCAGCTGATTTCTGGAAGTTTCCGTCTGGTAGAATACGGTGATGAAGTACTAAGTTCTGATGTTCCTGCCTTGCAACCTTACTAACTACTTTTACATTTTAAAACAAAACCCAATTAATATAGGATTGGGTCTTTTTCTATCTGACTGAAGGAATCATGAGGCACTCTAAAATAAGTAATTATGTGACCCAGGTTAAACATTCAATTAATGGGCCTACAATGCCCTGCATCTCACCTAATTTGGTCATTCTTCCTAAAATTCAAACTTCAGTGGCCTGTAAAAAGCTGTGTGCAAGGAGTTGTATTGTGCATGTCCCATTTATTTCCATCACACTTCTGGGTTGCTGGTAAGATGCTTATAAATTCCAATTACATTTAATCTCCTACTATGCAACAATATAGCTCGCTATAGAGCGACATTTCTGGAGTGAGGATTGATAGAAGGGTAATAATTTAAAACAATTTCCATACCTTGAGTCCATTTTAGTCTCTCCTTTTTGAAAGATCTTTGAATCAGTCCTGTACATTCTTTAAGAATCCTCTGACTATTTAAGCTGCAAGTGCTTTACCATACCCACTATTATTGTTCACGTTCTTTCTTAATGTCCTCTTCCCAGAAGTGTGATGGAAATATATGGGACATGCACGATACAACTCCTTGCACACAGCTTTTTACAGGCCACTGAAGTTTGAATTTTAGGAAGAATGACCAAATTAGGTGAGATGCAGGGCATTGTAGGCCCATTAATTGAATGTTTAACCTGGGTCACATAATTACTTATTTTAGAGTGCCTCATGATTCCTTCAGTCAGATAGAAAAAGACCCAATCCTATATTAATTGGGTTTTGTTTTAAAATGTAAAAGTAGTTAGTAAGGTTGCAAGGCAGGAACATCAGAACTTAGTACTTCATCACCGTATTCTACCAGACGGAAACTTCCAGAAATCAGCTGAAATTTAAAATGGATCAACTATTGGCTGCTTTCCCATCAGGAAGTTATTAATGGCTGTGGATCTGCTCAGGATACTAATGATCAGCGGTACCCTTACCAAGATAAATGATCCTTCTTTTTTTTAAAAAACGCCTCATCTAAGGTAGTTCGAATGCTTGTACTGGAATGGTCTGCAAATTGGCAGACAATGAATATTTAAATTTTGTTTTCCACCACGCAAGGCTGTACTATCTTTAAATAGATCAAGGCCTGAATATACCAAAGTGCATAAAATTGCATTTAATTGGAGATGAAGTGTAGAATTATGTATTTGGGCTCCAAGTACACCTAAATCCCTCATGCAAAACATAATCAGTTAAAATAAACATCTTGGAGTTTAAGTTCATCCTTAATAAAAAAAGGCCATGACCAATACCACAGAGCTATATCCAAAATGATAGTTGTATTAATCGACCTATTCAAATACAAAATGAAGCATACCATTTGTCTCAAACAAGACCTTCATTCAAATATATTCTGAATACTGCACCCAGTTTTGGCCCTCTTGTTTGTTGACTGAGGGGCTTTGGAAAAAGAGCCAAAACCACAAGAATGATTCCCAGCTTAAATAACTTAATTATTTTTAAAACAAAGGCTATCACGTTATAGATGCATGACTTTGGGGTTATTAACATAGGATCATTCACACAGGTTACTCCATGGAGGGCCAGTTAAGAGGCCCCATCCCCCCGCCACCTGCAAACCATGTACTGATGGTAGCCATAGAACAAAGGGCCCATTCTTGTATTTAAAGCAAAAAGTCTTCACTTGAGACCTGTAATCAATTCCCAAGAAATCATACAACTGTTGGGATGTAGGCAGCACCCAATCATGACATGATTATATGGTTATATGGCAAGGGCTTGATAGACCAAAGGGTATTTTGTTATTGCTAGAGACTGGATGTTCTTTGCCAGAAAGGTATTGCACAATACTTTTCAGTCTGCAGACTTGAGTCAGTTGATACATCAGATTCACAGGGAGCAATTTCCCATAATATTGGAGTGAACAGTTTTGCTTAATTTTAAAGCGTGTAAACAATTACTCAGAAGTCCACATTATTAAATTCAATAAAAAAATTGTTTGTCACTCACCTGTTGCTGCTGCTCAGTTAAGTTTCATATTGTGAAAGAAGAGATCGAATTTCAGGTGTCAGGTGATCAGCTGCCTTTGCAGCTTCAGTAATCGCCCTGCGGTACACTCCTTTTTTCTTTTTGTTAAACCTCAATTTAAAATATTCCAAAAATGGGGAGATTTTTGATACAGAAAGTAGCGATGTTGTAGGTGATCCAAACCAAGACACTCTGGCTTCCTGCCATTGTGGAGCCCCATTTTCCTTCTTGTTAATACTAATGCTGAGAACACGGGCAGGCCACCAGGGGAAGCCATGAATTTTCCCCCATACTATATCTCCAACAGATATAGTCCTGCCTTCAGCTGTTACACATTTCATTACAGTTTTGGTGTGAAGTCTCACAGTTAAAGGAGGCACTGTCTTTTCTTCTTTGGAAGACGACGACACAGAAGCATCATCTCCAGGTGCAAAATCACATACTTCTGGCGAAGTCATCTCTGAACTAGAAGACTTCGATTCATCTAAACTATCATTACTACAGACCGATAAACTAGACGAATCTGCTCTTTTTTTCCTATAACTTAAATACACAGTCAGATCATCTTGATCTTTGCTTCGACGACTCCTCTTGTACCGCCATTGGTCCTCCTCCCCAGAACTCCCTGACGTCTCTACTGAACTCTTTCCTGTAGATTCTTCAGAATGAAGTGTACCATTATCTGATCTCCTTTTAGGCTGTGCATTGCTATTTACATTATCTACAAGCTCAGCCTTATAAATTGCAACACTGTCCCCATTACTGAGTCGATGAGGTTTTAACCTAATTCTAGGTGGTGGGATGTCTGCGCTGGAATGCAACGGTCTAGTCAGTTTTAGCTTTGGAATGGTTCCAGGTGGACTAGAGAATGACTTTTCTGGAAGAACCTCCATTTCCTCACAATTTGCATTCTTGTCCTGGTCCACACTTTCATTTTGCAGTAATCTTTTAGGACAAAAGGGCTCAACTGAACCATGTACCCGTGAGGGAATTTTTACAACTTTTCCCTTACCTTGAGGAGTGCTATATGATATTTTTATCACAGGACTTCGATGTACCAGCTCACCAGAAAATTTATCATCTTTCTTTTCCTTTTTTATTTTCCTATTTTCACAGCACATTACCTCAGGTTTTCTCTTTTCATTTTCCTCCATGCTAGATTTTTTCTCATTCTTACTGTTGTGTCTATCTTTGTCATCATCGTCCTCCTCCTGATTTAGTGTGTTTTTGCACTTTTCACAAAGTACCTGCCTTGGTCGCAGTCTGATGGTGCTCATTATAAGCTTACCAGGATCGCGATTCCTTGACAGGCGTCTTTTTGTACGCTTGATTGTCCGAGGTGGTGGCTGGGGAACCCATTGATTGTAAGTCTGTCTCAATACTAATGGCTGTGGTAGAGGTACACCTTCACAATAAGGTGGAAAGCAAGGCACAGTTTCTGGTAATGGCTGAATAGGTGAAATTTGATCTCTGCCTAATGTGTTGGAAACTTGCATGTTGCAGAGCTGCGACTCAGTTTGACGCACTGCCTGTTCTTTTCCATCAAGGAAGTCACTGGCACACGAACTGGCAGCAAACTCCTCTTGCTTGGCAAACTGGCTTGGGAGAACACCATACAAACCAGACCTGGCAAATAAAAATAATTTAGGGAAAAAAAAACACAAAATGAATAGCCACTCTGACTCTGATCAGAATTCATGCAGTTTTGCAAAGTGTAGTGCACAACTTGTAAGATCATAGCTTTTAATACTGGAACTTAAATCTAATCATCACAATCAAAAAGATGAAAATTTGGCTGAACATATTTGACCACTGAAGCTAGCTATGTCATATTTTCAGTATCCAATGGTCTTGAATGTCTAGCATAAAAGGTTCCTTTGTGGAGTTAACAAAAGGGCAGAGTCAGAAAATAGTTGCAGTTCAGAAATTTGAAACCAATGATATGATGGCATGCAGAACTATGTAGATACTTATCACATGATTAAAGTGTCTACAAAAAAGGCATTTTATTTAAAAGCAGGGTCAGTCTATTACAAGGACCAACAAAGTGATAAAAGTTTTAAAAAAGCAACAGAATGCAATGGTGTTTTTAAACTTCGACAATGCTCTATTTCCTGCAAACGACAGGGAGGAAGCTGATCTAAACATACATCAGATCGCATTTGCAAGTAAAAGCACCATGTTCAAAATATCAACTGTGAACAAGTCTGTAATATTTTCTTAGGACAATGATGTCAGCGTACAATTCAAAAGATTGATCAGAATGTTTCTTTACTGATTTACACACCTAAACTTTTTTAAATCGGAGAAATGATAAATATCTTAAGAGTTATCAAGTCAAGGGGATTACGAGGGTGGGTGGGGGAAAGAGATTTGAAGTGATACTAAGTTAAATTTACATTTTGAAAAAAGGAACTTGAGAAATTAGACTTATCTCATCCTCAAATTTATGCATGATCACTAAAAAGTCACATTCAGAACATCTTACAAAATTGAATAGCAAGCTTCTTCCTGCATGCCAAAATTAACAGGGAAGGTTGGGGGAGGGGACACATTCCATGACCCATCCAAGTGGCCATTATGCATCTACAAATCTTGGACGACTGTATTAAAGTCAAAATAAATATCATTGAGCATCTCCAGTAGCTATAAATGTTTGAATATTGAATCCTCAATAATATTGATGAGTGAAACTCATTCTAAATACCTAACAGTTCATTTTCTTATTGTAACTCAAGCCAACATCAGCCCTACACAAATTGAGACTGAACTCAGGGCATGCATTTTATTTTAATTGAGTAGACTCACCAGGGAAAAGGACTGCAACTGCACAGCAGCTGCTCCACTATAATGAACATTTTAAGTTTGAGTTTGTTGCAGATTTTTTTCATGTCCTGAATTTATTATTTTAAAGAGGGAGACTGTGAAGGGGAACAAGAGGCCCAAAACGATATAACCATTCCCAATGTTGCAAAGAATGTAGAAGACAATTCCTGCTGACTCACACCAACCTGACAAAAGGGTTAAAAATGGTAGGGCACACATATAGTGAATATTCAACGCCAGTAGTACTCCAAGCACAATTTGAACTGAATCAAATTGTATAATTTAAACAGTGAAGAACCATGTATACCTTTCAGGGAAATCAAAAATAATAAAGTTAAACTCTTACTTTTTTTAAAAATAAAAAGCTTGCTGTCTCTGAACTATAGAGGCAGAGGTCACTACAGCTATCTAAAGCTTCTCAGTTTGAGGTATCATTTTTTTTTGCTGTTGCAACTTTTAAAAGAATGCACTGATCTAGCCAACAAATTATTCTTACCACAATGGAAAGAGCAACAGGATATCAGAACATCTTGTGTGCATCACGTCTAGTTATCCTTAAACAAGTACTAATGTATAGCATCAGCCAGTGTAAAACAGCTCCAATTTTTTTTGCCACAATAAAACAAACTTTACAAATGCAGTACATTAGTTTATGATTTAGGTTAGGGATAGTATGTGAAAGACATAAATTGATATGACATTTATTCAACCAAAGGGGATAAAATAAAATGTGATGTCTGTGTTTACAATATATTACACTAATTAATCAAGTAAATGCCTGGTTAAGATGCACATTACATATGGATCTTTACCTTACTGCATATAAATGAAAGATGGGTCCATGTACTGACCAGTAAGTGGTAATGCAAATTATTGCAATTTAAACTAAACCATTTGTTAAAAAAAAGTTGCTGAAAAATCAAAGATAATGGCGTCAATCAACAAACAAACAAGTAGATCATACAGTAAAAAGTGAGGTCTGCAGATGCTGGAGATCAGAGCTGAAAATGTGTTGCTGGTTAAAGCGCAGCAGGCCAGGCAGCATCCAAGGAACAGGAAATCCGACGTTTCGGGCAAAAAGCCCTTCATCAGGGCTTTTGCCCGAAACGTCGAATTTCCTGTTCCTTGGATGCTGCCTGACCTGCTGCGCTTTAAACAGCAACACATTTACAGCAAGAAGATCATACAGCCAACACAACAGTTTACTGTACATTAATTTTCCTAAATAATATTTTGATAATTTATGTTGGTGAAAGAGCACTTAATTACAAAACCTGTATAGAACAAAAACCAACTTTGATATTCTCCTAGGTGAAATTTCCAAAATATAGGAAAGGCAGTAGGGAAGTAAAAATATGGGAATTCCATTAAGTGTGTGCCAATAATACAAATGGTCAGGCAGAATGGTGGTACTGGACATAAAATAGTTCCACGTTGTTATAAAGTAGGTTACATTAAGTATTACTTTCTAAAGAAAAAAAACCCCTTATTTTATGAGGAGGGTCAAATCTGAGTGTGTATTTTAATTTGATGTTAGTTACTCATTGCCCCTGGTGTTGTTGAAGGCCTGGTGCTCACAGTCTAATCTAGGTGACTCCCAGCTCAGGCTGTGTGGAGGGGGGGGGGGGGGGGGGGGTGGGATTGGGGGCAGAAGAGGACTTACTTCTTGGCCATATCTATCAGGATCCCGGTGAAGCTGCTTCCTCCGAAGTTGGTGGACACCACCAAGGTGCCGCTGACGACGTGTTCCACCGTGACCGAGAGCTGGGCGCCCGCTCGGAGCCGCCCCGCTGCGGGCTCCGGGCTGAGCGCCGCCATGTTCGCTGGCGGGGTAACGCCGAGGTGCGGGCCCTGGACCAGGGGGATGGGGGGAGGGGTGGGGAGACGCTGCGGGAGCGGCGGCGGGAGCGAGCGCCGACACGTGCCCGCGCCTCGTCCTTCAACCTGTCAATCAAAGGCCAGCTCAGTCACAGGGCCCGGAGCGAAGCGGCAGGCGCATGCGCCCCATCCCCGGAGCTCGAGGCAGCGGTGCAGCAGAAGCTTGGAGTGCAGGCTGTGCTGCTGGAGAACAGCTCCTGTCGGGAGGGGGTGGGGGGAGAAGAGAAAAACACACACAAATTCACTATTTCACATAAAATAACATAAACAAAAACACCTTTCATCCCGCCCCCAACGTCTGATCCACTTCCTCAAGCTCTCTATGCAATTTACACAACAAAACTATAATCCTCATCCAAGCAGAAATGTTTAGGGAAAATTGAGAGCCATACTTAATTAGGATGTAGCTGTGTTCATTCTTTTCATAATGGAAACACATATCACACTTCTAAACAGCTGCTGGCGTTCGACTCTTTATGTAGATAGCTTTCAATTATGGAATATAACCAATTAGTGTTCCAAGATCTTTAATAAATACGGTAAGGTATCTATAGACGTCAGCTCAAATCTGGTTCTTGTGTTGGTCACAGGCCTATTGAACACAGCAAGCAGGGTTAGATCACTGTGTAGTCAACTACCAACATCTTAAAGGACCCATGCAATCATTTTAAAAGATAATTGTGCTGCAAGTATAGTGCTTAAATATGTACTCTTCTACTTCGTCCTGTAAGATTAGGCTTAAATTACTTCGTAACGTCTGTTTTAAAACAATAAGTAAATACATCCAAGTCTGTACTGTACAATTAACAAGAAACTTTAAACTGGTCATTCTAAAACCGAGATATATGTACCTTCAACAAATCAGGAAGAGATTAAATAGATGTTTACTTTGAGAGAAACGCCTCAGATCGCATTTAAAAGCTAAAAAAAAGACGCCATCGTGTAAAAAGAGCAATAAATAATACCTGAGAATGCACCGACTGAACACTACACGTAGACGATTTCCTGAAGGTACACCATTTGAAGTCTTTAAAGCTGCCAGCACCAAACGCCCCACAGTGGCCTAATGAGCAAGATGACTAATAAGGCGATACAAACGATGTCTTGCGGAAGCACCAGATAGCGTCCTCTTGTGGCTCCATTATATGTCACTTATTATTGTTAGTTATGATGCCACCAACACATTTTGCTCACTTGCGAGCGAATTAATTCACCTTTGCCCGTGTTGCTGTTTGACAACTCATTGCCAACATAAATATTCTTAAACTTCTGAAAACTCCAAGGAGATAAATCAAAGCCAAAATGAGATCATTCATATTCGTGCAATAGTTTGTCCTCAACCATTTAAAAACAACAGACTAGGATGTGGCCCAAATAAATGTGTGAAAGTTATTTACAAATACGCCCCAATTTAAAAACTACGAAACAAAACAAGTCAGCAGATGGCTTCTCAATCAGGAACCCTGCACTATCATAATTTTAATGTTCGTATTGGACAACCAGTTCGCAAGTTTGCTATGTATTTGTTCAATCCAGTGTCACATTTTGAAAGATAATTGGATTGATGACGTAATGGATGAATCTCTTCGTCAGTCCCTGAGGATCCCGGGTGACTGATTCCACTGAGATTTAATGGGTTCTGAAATGGTTGAACTGTCCAAAGTTCAATCTGCAGAGTTTGTCACATAGGGGTAGATGCTGCTTGTGGAATCAAAGGATAAGCAGTTGAAAGATTTGCAGACTTTCAACAATACCCTGATTTTGCCTCTATATGTTCTTGACAAGTCTTCGTCATGTGTTCCGTGGCTTTCAGTGGGCTCCCTCCTTCACAAACAAGCTCTTCCATTTGCTATGAAGTTGTATGCTAGCCTGTCAGAAGAACAACTGCAGACCATGGGACTGTTAAAAAGAAAGCAATCCTCAATGCTTATGAGTTTGTCCCTGGAGCTTAATAATCAAGTAAATACAAGAAGTAAGCCTCATCAGACATTTGTAAAATTTGCTGGAGCAAAAGTAAATGCTATGTTGATCACTGAAGACAGAGATTTAAAAAATTATGAATTTAAGAGAAATTATGATAATGAAAGTATTAAATAGTATTCCAGCAAATCATAAGACTTATTTAGGTAAGTCTCAAGTATCAAAGATCCAAGAAGCAGCCATTCTGGCAGAGTTTAGTGATACCTTGTGTAAAGAATTGCATGTGGAGAGATGGCCATATGGGCATACACCAGGAAACTGGAGGAATAAAATTCTGCACATGCAAGAGGTACTAGTTTTATGGAACAAACAGAAGCATGCCAAAATAATAAAGGAGAAAAGTTATAATCTAAAGGTGAATCAAGAAAGTAACATCATTCTATTGCAATAAGAATGAACATGCCAAAGCCAATGGGTGAAAATTAAATGAAAGACTGATTGTGGTGTTGGAATGCCTAAGAAATGCTCAGAACAGAACGCATCAGAAAAGGAGATGTATATTAAAACTGTGGCTGTAGTACAAAGGAGACCTGTTTCCTTAGCATCTACCAAGAAGATACTGATGACATAGGATAATCAAGAATTTTTTTCCTTAAGTATTGTAAAGAGAACTGGACCACTGGTGTTCTGAATATTTTGTCTTGAAGGGAGAGCTATCTTCTTATTCATTAAATCAAGGAGAAAACCATGAACAACATTTAGAGACATGGTAGCAAGTCAGTTGCTAATGCTGGCTGACGATACAAATTTTCCACCAGATAAGTAAATGAAGGAGAAAATATTGTTTGGAAATATATATTTGATTTAATTTGATTTGATTTATTGCAATCACATGTACCTAAGCGCAGTGAAAAGTTTTGTTATTGAGCAGAACAGGCAGATCATAGTAAGCAAGGACATTCAGATCATTGGATCATAGATCATAGTATCTCTACAGTGTAGAAACAAGTCCTTCAGCCCAACAAGTCCACACAGACCCTTTGAAGTGTATCCCACCCAAACTCAATCCCCTATCCTATTGCTCTACATTTACCCCTTTAGACAGAATGAAGCAGACAGATTATACAGCACAGGAGGTTGTGAAGCAAGATCAACAATATTTGACCTTTGACAGTCTAATCATTCATCTAATAATGGCAAGGAAGAAGCCGTTCTTGAACCTATTGGTATATGTTCAAGTTTCTGTAACTTCTACTTGATGGAAGAGTTTGTAGGAGAGCATTACTGGGGTGAGATGATGATGTTGGCAGTCTTTCCGCAGCAGCGAGAAGTGTAAATGGAGTCCATGGGTGGAAGGTTGGCTTCCATGATGGTCTGGGCTATGCACACTACCTTCTGTAGTTTCTTACAGTTCTGGACAAAGTGGTTGCCATTCCAGGCCATTATGCACCCAGATAGAATGCTTCCTATGGTGCATCTATATAACTTGGTGAGGGTCTTTACTGACATGCTGAATTTCCTAAGCTACCTGAGGAAGAAGAGGCATTGTTGTGCTTTCTTCACCCATTCTACATGGGAAGTCCAGGACAGTTTGCCAGTTATCATCACTCCTGGGAATGTGACTCTCTCAACCCTCTCAACCTCTGCTCCTTTGAGGTAGATGGGTACATGTTCTCTTCATTTCTTTCTGAAGTAGATGATCAGTTCTTTTGTTTTGCAGATGTTGTGAGAGAAGTTGTTACCCCATTGCACCACACCACCAACCCCTCCATTTCCTTTCTTTATTCTGACTCGTTGTTGTTTGATACCCATCCTACCATGGTTGTAACATCAACAAACCTGTAGATGGCATTTGTTTGGAATTTGGCTACACAGTCATGGGTGTACAGGGAGTACAGTAGGGGAGTAAGAAAGCATCCTTTGGGGGCTGCAGTGTTGAGTGTTATTGTGGAAGAGGTGCAGTTGTTTACCTTCACTGATTCTGATTTATGGGTCAGGAAGCTGAGGATCCAGTTGCAGAGAGTGGAGCAAGACCTAGGTGTCAGAGTTTTCAGATAGGTCTTGAGGGGTTTATGGTGTTGAAAGTGGAGCTGTCGTCAATGAGTGGGAATCTGATGTAGATGTCCTTGTTGCACAGATGTTCCAGGAATGAGTGCAGGACTAGGGAAATGGTGTCCACTATAGACCTGTTACGTCATTAGATAAATTGCAGGGGAATAAGGCAGGCTTGGAGGCTAGAGTTGATGTGAGCCATGACCAGCCTGTCAAAGCTCTTCATGGTCATGGAGGTCAGAGCCACTGGGTGGTAGTCATTAAGGCACGCTGCATTTGCTTTCTTTGGTATTGGGATGACTGTGATCTTCTTGAAGTAGATGGGGACTTCAGCTTGTAGGAGGGAGAGATTGAAGATATCAGTGAGTCCCTCCAGTATGACGATTACAATCCAACATTATTTTGCAGAGTTGGATCGAAGAGTGACCTAGTAAAGTGAAACTTTATAGTTGAAGTTGTGCAACTAATTCCTGTGGAATGACTTTATTTTATCTTGGGGAATGACTTAGCTGTTGGAATCGAACCTGGGCCCCTGGCCCTCTGAGGCAACAGTGCTAACCACTGAGCCACTGTCCCACCCTGGGTCCTATTTTCTCTCTAGTTATTCTTTTTCTTTTAATATACTGAAAGAACGTTTTTGAATTCACCTTAATTTTCTTAACCAAAGCTATTCCATGTCCCCTTTTCATCCTCCTGACTTCCTTCTTCAATAAATTCTGGATTGCCTTTACATTTCCAGGATTCCCTTGATCCCAGCTGTCTATACCTGAGCCACACCTCCTCCTTTTCACTTGGAGTAATTTTCAAAAATTTGCTGCCCTCTGGGGCAGATAGGAAAATAGCAAATATGACGGCACTATTTTGAAAAGGAGGTAGACAAAATCCTTTCCCTCATACGG
Organism: Hemiscyllium ocellatum; assembly: GCF_020745735.1. NCBI lineage: Eukaryota > Metazoa > Chordata > Chondrichthyes > Orectolobiformes > Hemiscylliidae > Hemiscyllium > Hemiscyllium ocellatum. The sequence continues at coordinate 24,130,883 of NC_083422.1, forward strand.
AGCAGGTGAATGCTGTCTCCCCAGTGTGACTGCACTGAATGGAGTTTGCATATTCTCCCCATGTCTGCGTTGGGTTCCTCTGAGTTCTCTGGTTTCCTCCCATAATCCAAAGATGGTGGAGCAAAATTGCCCATAGTTTTCAGGGATGTGTTGGTGAGGTGCAATCATCATGGGTAAATATAGAATACAGGCTGGAGGAATGGGCCTGGGTGGGTTAATCTTTGGAGGGTCTGTGTGGACTTGGTGGGCCGAAGGGCCTATTTCCACACTTTAGGGATTCTATGATTCTATTCTATGGTTCAAAGATATTGGCCTCACTGAGGCTGGTGGGGCAACAAACAATGATAAAATAAGCTGAAATGTTATGAGAGGAACATTGTGGATTGTTTCTTATTTGGAAACGGAATCAAAACAATGGCAAAGGATTATTTGAAAGAGAAAGCACTACTGAGGAAATGGAGGTCCCTTGAATATCAGGCAATGAAGAATAGATAGTAGTCCAGCAGGTAGCAGTTCCATCTGAGTAGCATACTTCTTTTTATGATTTCTCATGAAATTCCAAGGGTGAATAATTAAGATATTAGGAAAACACAAGGTAAAATATTAATACTTTTTTTTTGACCAACATTGCATTTTGTGATTGAATTTTTCAAGACACACCATACATTTCTTGTAATGGAGCTGAAAATGTGTTGCTGGAAAAGCGCAGCAGGTCAGGCAGCATCCAAGGAACAGGAAATTCGATGTTTCGGGCATAAGCCCTTCATCAGGAATGAGGAAAGTGTGTCCAGCAGGCTAAGATAAAAGGTAAGGAGGAGGGACTTGGGGGAGGGGCGATGGAGATGTGATAGGTGGAAGGAGGTCAAGGTGAGGGTGATAGGCCGGAGTGGGTGGGGGCGGAGAGGTCAGGAAGAAGATTGCAGGTTAGGAAGGCGGTGCTGAGCTCGAGGGATTCGACTGAGACAAGGTGGGGGGAGGGGAAATGAGGAAACTGGAGAAATCTGAGTTCATCCCTTGTGATTGGAGGGTTCCCAGGTGGAAGATGAGGCGCTCTTCCTCCAATCATCGTGTTGTTATGGTCTGGCGATGGGGGAGTCCCAGGACCTGCATGTCCTTGGTGGAGTGGGAGGGGGAGTTAAAGTGTTGAGCCATGGGGTGGTTGGGTTGGTTGGTCCGGGTGTCCCAGAGGTGTTCTCTCAAACGTTCCGCAAGTAGGCGGCCTGTCTCCCCAATATAGAGGAGGCCATATCGGGTGCAGCGGATGCAATAGATGATGTGTGTGGAGGTGCAGGTGAATTTGTGGAGGATATGGAAGGATCCCTTGGGGCCTTGGAGAGAAGTAAGGGAGGAGGTGTGGGCGCAAGTTTTGCATTTCTTGCGGTTGCAGGGGAAGGTGCCGGGAGTGGAGGTTGGGTTGGTGGGGGGTGTGGACCTGACGAGGAAGTCACGGAGGGAGTGGTCTTTTCGGAACGCTGATAGGGGAGGGGAGGGAAATATATCCCTGGTGGTGGAGTCCGTTTGGAGGTGGCGGATGATATGCTGTATATGGAGGTGGTGGGGTGGTAGGTGAGAACGAGTGGGGTTCTGTCCTGGTGGCGGTTGGAGGGGCGGGGCTCAAGGGCGGAGGAGCGGGAAGTGGAGGAGATGCGGTGGAGGGCATCGTCGATCACGTCTGGGGGGAATCTGCGGTCCTTGAAGAAGGAGGCCATCTGGGCTGTACGGTATTGGAACTGGTCCTCCTGGGAGCAGATGCGGCGGAGACGAAGGAACTGGGAATATGGGATGGCATTTTTACAGGGGGCAGGATGGGAGGAGGTGTAGTCTAGGTAGCTGTGGGAGTCAGTCGGTTTATAGTAGACGTCCGTGTTGATCCGGTCGCCCGAGATAGAAATGGAAAGGTCTAGGAAGGGCAGGGAGGAGTCTGAGACAGTCCAGGTGAATTTGAGTTTGGGGTGGAAGGTGTTGGTAAAGTGGATGAACTGTTCAACCTCCTCGTGGGAGCATGAGGCAGCGCCGATACAGTCACCGATGTAGCGGAGGAAAAGGTGGGGGGTGGTGCCAGTGAACCTAAACCTGCACTTTTAATTCTAATGCAAGCTTTTGAAGAATTGTTTGCGAGGGCCTTAATATGCTGTGTAGGACCCTAACCTAAAACTGGGAGTGAGAATCAGTATTTTTTAACAATTATAAATGAGTTGACAGGATTTTCAAGAGCAGTGCCTTTTGTAAAAAATATAAACTGACAGATGACAAGTGAGTTCAATTTTTTTTTACAAGATATGAATTACCCAAAGAAATGCAATCATTACAAAGTTCAAATGTTATGTCTCAAATATCCAAGAAAATAATAAACTTTGGGAATTGAAACAATTTGGAGAAAGTGAGGACTGCAGATGCTAGAGATCAAAGAGTGTGGTGCTGGAAAAGCTCAGCCAGTCAGGCAGCATCCAAGGAGCAGGAGAGTCAACATTTCGGGCATAAGCCCTTCATCAGGAATTAAAACAACTTACATCATCATCTTGCCACCCAAAATTTCAAGGAACATTAGAAAGATGGTATCAAATTTGGAAGCCCCTGAATAGAGCTATTGTCCGAAACAGTCTCTTGAATGGAGTAAAAGAATTCACTTATGATTATTTGCTATTTGGGATGCTGAAATAAATCAACATGATTCAGTCCTTTAGAACTGATATATGGACGTAAGTTTTGAGAACCTCTTAAAATGACTAAAGAAGAAAAAAATAAATCAGAGCTCTGGGACCTTTGATTCCAGTCTCAGGTGACTGTCTGTGTGGAACTTTTATGTTCTCCCCATCTCTTCATGGGTTTCCATTGGATGCTCCAGTTTCCTGCCACAATCCAATGTCCAAAGATGTGCGGTCTGGGTGAATTGGTCATGCAAAAACTGGCTTGCAATGCCGAGGGATATGCAGGTTACATGAATTAGCCCTGATAAATGCAGGGCCATGGAGATGGTCTGGGATGGTCTTTGGAGGGTTGGTGCAGACCTAAGGGCTGAATGGCCTCTTTCCATACTGTAGGGAGTCTATGAATCTATGACTATGTTTTCAGCCCAAGTATTTGAAAAGTGTTCAACAATCAATGAAAACTGGAGCAGAAAAAAATCTAGGATTGGAAATTTTGCTACTGGAGACAATGTATTAGCATTATTACCTGTCTCTAGAGACCCGTTAAAGTCAAGGTTCACTGGACCTTATCATATCATAAAGCATTATGTGAATTATGTAAAGAATACTTGCAAATAGGAGGAAAGTTCACCTAAAGTGTTATGTTAATAACTTAAAGAGATATTATCAAAGACAGGATAGCTAAGATAAAATCCACCTTCCAGACCTGAGTGATCCTCCCACCACTGGGCCCATAACATCCCATTCCCTACACTTACCTTCCCCACCTCTATGTAGAGCCCCATTTCTCCTGCCTGTTCTGACCTACCTTAACATGTGTTCCCATGCATCTTTTACATTAACACCTTATCCCTACCCCAGCTGGTAACCTATCAAATTGATACCTCTATTTAACTGGCACCACAATATCCTACCTGCTTGACACTTGATTTACCTGGCATCCTTTTGACACCCGATCCTCCAAGCACCTTAACCACCTACCTCAGGTACTTAACTTTTGTCAGCAGATGTTATAAAGTGTCTGTCAGACCTTTAAGTTTCAAAATACGGCAGCTGACTGTTGTCGGCTCTATGTGAGATCCATCAGCCTTTCTGAGGGACCATAAGGTATAGGAGCAGAATTTTGCCCATTGAGCCCATGCTGCCATTCGATCGTGGCAAATATGTTTCTCAATCCCATTCTTCTGTCTTCTCCCCATGACCCTTGATCTCCTTACTAATCAAGAACCTATCCATCTCTGTCTTAAACACATGGTATGGTGGCTTAGTGGAGGGCAGCATGGTGGCTCAGTGGTTAGCACTGCTGCCTCATAGCACCAGGGATCTGGCTTCGATTCCAACCTCAGGCGACTGTCTGAGTGGAGTTTGTACATTCTCCCCATTTCTGCGTGGGCTTCCTCTGGGTACTCAGGTTTCCTCCCACAGTCCAAAGATGTGCAGGTTAGGTGAATTGGCAGTGCTAAATTTTACATAGTGTTCAGGGATGTGTAGGCTAGGTGCATTGATCAGGGTAAATGTAGAGTAATAGGAGAATGGGTCTGGATGTGTTAGTCTTCGGAGGGTTGGTGTGAACTCCACACTATCAAGGTTCTATCTCTACACTCAATGACTTGGTCTCCAGAGCCTTCTGTAGCATTAGTGTACATAGTCGCCACCACATGGCTGAAGAAATTCCTCCTCATCTCAGTTCTAAAGGGTCATCCCTTCACTTTGAGGAAATGCTCTTGGATCCTAGTTTCTCCTACTAATAGAAACATCCACACTATCCAAGTCTCTATGTATTCTGCAAGTTTCAAAAAGAATGCTTTCTCATCTTCCTAACTCCTTCGACTACAGAGGACCCAGAATCCTCAATTGCTCCTCATATGACAAGCCCTTCATTTCCAGAATCATTTTTGTAAACCTCTTTTGATCCTGTACAATGTCAGCACATCCACCTTTAGCTATGGTGCCAACTCTGTTCACAATATTCCAAATGTGGTCTGACCAGAACCTTATAAAGCTTCAGAAATACATCTCTTCTCTTGTATTTTAGTGTTCTTGAAATGAATGCTAACATTGCATTTGCCTTCCTAACTGCCTCAAGAGAATTGTGAACCAGGATTCCCAAGTCCCTTTGTGCTTCATATTTTCATAGCCTTTCCCCATTTAGAAAATAATCTATGCCCCATCCTTCCTGTCAAAGTGCGTAACCTCACAATTTCCCACTCTCCTAGCCTGTTCACATCTTTCTGCAGATTCTTTGCTTCCTCAACGTTACCTGTTCCTCCACTTCTCTTTGTCATCTGCAAACTTAGCAACAAGCTCTCAGTTCCATCATCCAGATCGCTAACGTAAAACGTGAATAATTGTAGTTCTAACACTGACCCCTGCAAACTCCATTTGTCACCAGCTGCCAGCCAGAAAAAATATTTTTCCAGTCAGCCGATCCTCAATCCAAACTAATATTTTACCCCGAACACCATGGGCTTTTATCTTATTTAGCAGTGTCATGTGCAGCACCTTGTCAAAGGCCTTCTGGAAATCCAAATAGATCAAGTCCGCTGACTCACCTTCATCTATCTTGCTTTTTACTTCCTCAAAAAATTCTAACAGATTTGTCAGGCATGATGTCTCCTTGATGAAACTGTGCTGACTCAGCCCTGTGTTACCATGCACTTCCGAATACTCCAAAAACTCAACCCTGAGCAGCATTTCCTGTCAGAAATCTGAGGCTTCCTTCTTTCATGAAAAAAGAAGAGCAGGAGTGGCAACTGTATGAGATTGCCACTAATATATGGACATGAGATGAGAGAACCCCTTAAAATGATTAAAGAAAGAAAACTATAAAGTAAGCTCAGCGACTATGTTTGCAGCCTAAGCTTTGAGTTTCAATGAAAAACTAAATATAGCATATGAGTTGGTCAAAAATATTTGAACAGTGTTCAATAATCAATGAAACATAGAGCAGAAAAATGGCTGGGATTTGGAATTTTGCTACTGAATGCAACTTGTTATTGACAACTGACACTCCCCAGAAAATCTGGAACAATATCCAATAATAGCTGGGCAGTGCTTGTGCCTGAGGTCTCTGCATTCCACAGTGCTGACATCGACTGTTAGTATCTGATGTTCACCTTACTCTCTGAACTGGTATCTCATGTTCCTCTTTTTGGGTTTATGTCTTAAGAACTAAATAACTTTCTCTCGAGTCAAATCTTCTTTTTGACTACTAAATCTGGCAAAGACTCTGCCAGACTGATTTGATCCCACTGTCTGTGGCTTGAATAAGTGATTCAATCCAACTTTCCATCTCAGTAGTTGCACAGCTGAACTGAAAGTGCATGCCTACAGATTGGTAAACTTAATCTATGCCAACATATTCACTTCCAGTTTCTCCAGCCACTGCAGTATATAGACCATGGAGGTCTGAACTGCAACTGGATAAATTAGAAGAAAGGTAGATTGAATCCTTTTGTCTCAATAGCTTTACTGAATCCTGTTTTCTGAAGCTTGATAAGATGAATCCCATTCAGGTACCAGCTTTTCTTAGATGACTCCAATTGTTTGTAGTCGTTATTCAATAAACCCTGTTGCTTCACATTTTTCCTGTGTCCCGCTGTGTGCAGTTTAAGTATGTGCTTACAGCGTTTACCACAGTTTAAGCAATGGATCTCCTACTTTTTCTGGTGTCTTAGTATTCTCCTAACATTTTTTCTCTTAAAGTGTGTCTGCTTAGGCTTTTAGTTTGACTATTTATCACTTTAATTTATGCTAAGTAGTGTTTCTGTGTCTGTGATCCAGTCTTAAATTGTTTCTGTGGCCCTTGATTTCCCTTACTGTAGCTGTGCTGTGTGGTGTCTATTTGCTATAATAGCTAAACTCGATCTGAGCTGTAAATACTTCTTTTACTTTTCAATTTCTCAGCCTATAAATCATGCAGCTTTTTAAAGCTTTCTGCATGCCCACAAGGGATTTCCATTAAACTCACAGAGCCTCCAGTGTTCATTCAATCTTCAACTGAACCCCAACTTGGGCCTGTTCTTCCAGACCATCGGCTCCCAATGCAATTTGTAATTGCCTTTGATGATGAATACACTAGGTTGAGAGTGTTCCAAGCAGTCTTCTGATCTTCTGATTCCAGCATTGACTATAATTTCTGCCTTGTTTGATCTTGCCATGAGTTTCTCTTCTGTATTGTATACAAATGTTCAGCTCTCCCAGCTGCTGTCTGCACGAGCAACTTTCTTAAAGCTGTGTCTGAAGAGATTTTCACATATCCCAGACTGCCGGCATTGTGCATAATGCCACTAAATGGAGTGTCCAGCACTGGCAATCATGTTGTTCAGAGGACCCTGTCTGCAGGGACAGTGGAGATGATATTTTGCTCATCAGAACATTACTTCTCAGTCAATCAAGAGACATTCACTTGCTTGTAGGAGGCACTGGTTCCAGCTCACAAAGGTCTTTGACTTATCAATTTAAAGTCACAGTTTACAGCAACTGGAAAGGGGAATTACATTAATTACCTTTAACACTGAATTTGAATTCAAGTAAAATTTCAAATAAAACGCTACCCAAATGGTAACCATTGTCAATTGTCATAAAAACCCTGATTTGCTAATGTTCTTCAAGGAAGGAAATCTGCCATTCTTGGCTTAAATGCAACTCCAGACCTCCAGCAATATTGTTGACTCTTAACTGCACCTGGGCAATTAGGGGATGAGCAATAAGTGTTGGGTCTAACCGATGACACTTCCATCAAATGACCTAATTAAAAACATTGCTCCACTGCCTCCTGAAGTTCAATAGCTTCTGCCCTGAACATTCACAACCCCAACCTGTTGAGCTACTGGGAAGCCAATGGCCTTGTAGTTGTTAGGAGAGATGCCTTTATCATTGATAATTGGTCACTCGTCCACAGATCAATCAGTTACTTGTTGTCAGTTGTTGCTTCAGTTTGTCTGCGAAAGCGGTTTCCATGACTGTTTAAACAAACAGCTGTGTAACCAGGACTTACAATGAATGTCAGGTTTCTTCCTTCATTTAAAAAAATTTCTTTTTCCTCTTTGGTCCACAATCAAAAAGACCATAAAATAAGAAAACAAAGTCATTTGGAATATTGGCAAATAGTCCATCAAGCGGTGTCATATTTTGTGTCCAAATGCATCAATGTTGAGGGACAGCAGTGCCATAGAAGGAAAGAAAAATAAGCAAATCCTGCACGACCTCATGTGGTCATGCTATATTTGGCCAACATTTTGAGAGTGACCCATTTGTCACTTAATGACCAACAGTAGAAACTTTTGAGCATGAATAGGTGTCATTTTTGAATTGAATTAAAGGTCAGCCAGTGAATGACAGCTGAATGTTGGGGGTGGGGGGATGGGTGTGGTGTGGGAGCGGAGGGTGGTGAGTGGGGGGAGTGGGGTGCTAGCTTTCGAATGAGACATTAAACCAAGGATTTGTCTTCTTACTGGACCAATGTAAAGGTCCAACTTTGAAGTAAAGGGGAGTTATCTCTTGCGTCCAAAATTATTTTTCAATCAACATTACAAAAAGATGTAACTATTCATTATCACAATTCTTCTTGTGGGACTTTTCCAAGTGCATATTTGCTGCTGTGTTTCTTACATTACAAAAGTGATTACATTTCAAACTGGACATGATTGACTAAAAGACACTTTGAGACATCTGGAGGTCATGAGAAAACTTACATAAAGAGGCACATCTTTCATTCTTTAATATCTTCAGCAGCTAATCTCCGATTTATAACTATGAGTTATTGATAGATTTACTGTAACATGTGGGACAGATTTCCATATGTTTGCTACCTTTTGCACAAAGAAGTGTTTTCTATCTCCTTTCTGAATGACTTTACTTTGATTTTAACATTAGGTTCCCTTGACCTAGGATTCTCCACCAAAAAGTGTTCTCTATTACCCAACTTGTTCTTTTCAGAACCCTAAAATCCTCAAGCAAATCATCCTCAACATTTTGTTTTCATGCTGCATCTCCAGGTCAATCATAGTCCATCCAATCAGCAACCTCTTCTCATACAGCGTAAGTTGGTGTTCCTTGTCTAAGTTTGATTTCTTGCTTCCTCGTCCTGAAAAGTGCAAGAGAAATAGCTTCAGGTTCATTTTTCTTTAGCAATGTGTACATTTTTATATTTACAGAGCATCAATGTTAAAATTATTGTATGGGTCACATATTAATTGTGTGAAAGTAAGGACTTGGAGATTAAAGTCAAGGGCATTCCTGATGAAGGGCTTATGCCTGAAACGTCGATTCTCCTGCTCCTTGGATGCTGCCTGCCTTGCTGTGCTTTTCCAGCACTGCACTCTCGACTCACATATTAATTGTAACCTGTAATGTAATAACCAGCTGTATCTCTCCTTGGCACCAAAAGGTGACAGTTTAAAAGTAATTTCCTGCCTTAATTTGAAAATTTACCATCAATTCCCATCTGTCACATTATCAAGGAGTATTTTATCTCTTGAGGTTTCTCATACTGAGATCCCTCTCTGAATTTGCCAGCATGGAAACATTTTGCCTTTACCTTTGTGTGCGTGGTCCCAACATTATTTGAATAACTGAATAAAATTAATCTCTTAATGCGATTGGAGGTGTTTTTCCCACTGTTTTTTGAAGTGCCTTCAGAACAAATTCTACCTGCATGTTTTATTTTATCTGCTTGCTCTGATGAAATTCTTCTCCTAATTAAAAATGTTTCTAATTCTTACTATACCAAAGTTTTTTTTCTGTCCTCACTCTGTCTTCCAAAAATCACTTCTCCTTCTGTATCCACATTGACTCCTTCATGTGATGCTCTTTCCACAAATTCTTGTGCCTATTTGGGCACAAGTATTTCTTTGTTTCTGTTGCATTTTTCGTACAATTTGCTGTGTTAGAATTGTTGTCCAAGTTATTTCTCAAGTAGGAATGCATCAGTCTAGACATGCTGTCTGCTTTGTTGCCTTGTTTATCTACATGCTTCAATTAAACTGAGGATAATAGATAAGATCAGGATTAATAGACATGTTCATTTACAGATCTCTTAGTTTATGCATTAGTTCTACTTGGTTTTGATAAATAGCCATTGTTTTTACCTTGCGTCCTGCTGCAACACTCTGCTAATGCACTGTCCCCTTTCCTCGCAGCTGCCAGGAGATGAGTCAGACTGGAGCTCTGGCATTCTAGTTGACTCTGAATTGAGATTCTGGCCCTCTGTCTCACAAAGAGCGAGTACTTTCTCTTTCCATGGTACAGTTCAGCTGCATTGCCTTAGCCCATATGCTGTTGTACTTCTCACTTGCAGTTCTGTATTTAATGCAGTAAAATGTACAAAGCTGCTTCATAGAACAAAAATTACATCTGTCCAGAAAGTGATATTTCGTTGATGATCAAATGCTTGGTCAAATGTTGTACTTGGTACATCTGCAAACAAGCCTTTTGCAATTCATACAGGAGGATACCAAGACCTTCTCAGAGGTCTGCAATCTCTCACCACTTAGATAACATGATGTTTTTATTCTTCCTGCCAAAATGAACAATTGCCAGATTTTTACCCTCTCACTACATCCCCTTTGTATCTCCTCCCATTATCTTGACAATTGCAGATGACACTAAAATTAGAGGTGTAATGGACAGCGAAGAAGGTTACCTCAGAGTACAATGGGATCTTGATTAGATGGGCCAATGGGCTGAGAAGTGGCAGATGGAGTTTAATTTAGGTAAATACAAGGTGCTACATTTTGGGAAAGCAAATCTTAGCAGGACTTATACACTTAATGGTAAGTTCCTAGGGAGTGCTGCTGAACAAAGAGACCTTGGAGTGCAGGTTCATAGCTCCTTGAAAATGGAGTCACAGGTAGATAGGATAGTGAAGAAGGCGTTTGGTATGCTTTCCTTTATTGGTCAGTGTATTGAGCACAGGAGTTGGGAGGTCATGTTGTGGCTGTATAGGACATTAGTCAGGCCACAGTTGGAATATTGCGTGCAATTCTGGTCCTCCTTCCTATTGGAAAGATGTTGCAAAACTTAAAAGGGTTCAGAAAAGATTGACAAGGATGTTGCCATGGTTGGAGGATTTGAGCTATGGGGAGAGATTGAATAGTCTGGGGCTGTTTTCCCTGGATCATCAGTTTATAAAATCATGTGGGACATGGATAGGATAGACAAAGTCTTTTCCCTGGGGTGGGGCAGTCCAGAACTAGAGAGCATAGGTTTGGGGTGAGAGGGGAAATATATAAAAGGGACCTAAGGGACAACCTTTTCACACAGAGGGTGGTACGTATATGGAATGAGCTGCCAGAGGAAGTGATGGAGGCTAGTACAATTGCAACATTTAAAAAAGCATCTGGATGGGTATATGAATAGGAAGGGTTTGAAAGTATATTGGCTGGATGCTGGCAGGTGGGATTAGATTGGGTTGGGTTGGGACAAGTTGGACTGAATGATCTGTTTCTGTGTTGTATATCTCTATGATTCTATGACTCTATAACCTATTTTCCACTTATTTTTGTATCATCAGCAAATTTAAACATATCCTCAGTCTCTTCATCCAAGTCATTGATAAAAATTGTAAATAATTGAGGTCCCATTTCTGATCCCCGTGGCTCTTGACAAGTAGATAATGACCCACTTATGCCCACTCTTTGTTTTCTGCTTGCGAGCCAAAGTTCTATCCATGCCGGTATGTTACCAACTACACAATGCGCTGCTATTTCCACAAAAATAACCTTTAAAGTGGTACCTTATCAACTTATTTCTGGAAACCATCCCCTTTACCCACAGCACTAGTTATTTTTCAAACAACCATTAAATGAGGTGAACATAATTTCCCTTTCACAACACAGTTTTCACAGTTGGTTTTCAGACTGGAGGCCTATGACCAGTGGAGTGCCACAAGGGTCGGTGCTGGGTCTTCTACTTTTTGTCATTTACATAAATGATTTGGATGCAAGTATAAGAGATACAGTTAGTAAGTTTGCAGATTGCACCAAAATTGGAGGGGTAATGGACAGCGAAGAGGGTTATCTCAGATTACAACAGAATCTGGACCAGATGGGCCAATGGGCTGAGAAGTGGCAGATGGAGTTTAATTCAGATAAATGCCAGGTGCTGCATTTTGGGAAAGCAAATCTTAGCAGGACTTATATACTTAATGGTAAGGTCCTAGGGAGTGTTGCTGAACAAAGAGACCTTGGAATGCAGGTTCATAGCTCCTTGAAAGTGGAGTCGCAGGTAGATAGAATAGTGAAGGCAGCATTTGGTATGCTTTCCTTTATTGGTCAGAGTATTGAGTGCAGGAGTTGGGAGGTCATGTTGCGGCTGTATAGGACATTGGTTAGGCCACTGTTGGAATATTGCGTGCAATTCTGGACTCCTTCCTATCGGAGAGATGTTGTGAAGCTTGAAAGGGTTCAGAAAAGTTTCACAAGGATGTTGCCAGGGTTGAGGATTTGAGCTATAGGGAGAGGCTGAACAGGCTGGGGCTGTTTTCCCTGGAGCTTCGGAGGCTGAGGGGTGACCTTATAGAGGTTTACAAAATTATGAGGGGCATGGATAGGATAAATAGGCAAAGTATTTTCCCTGGGATCGGGGAGTCCATAACTAGAGGCCATAGGTTTAGGGTGAGAGGGGAAAAATATAAAAGAGACCTCAGGGGCAATATTTTCACGCAGAGAGTGGTACATGTCTGGAATGAGCTGCCAGAGGATGTGGTAGAGGTTGGTACAATTGCAACATTTAAGAGGCATTTGGACTGGTATAAGATTGGGAAGGGTTTGGAGAGATATGGGCCGGGTGCTGGCAGGTGGGACTAGATTGGGTTGGTATATCTGGTCGGCGTGGACGGGTTGGACCGAAGAGTCCATTTCCATGCTATACATCTCTATGACTCTATGACTCTATAACACAGTTTTGACTCTGACTAACTGATTTTTCTAAATGCTCTGCTATAATTTATTTAATCATGGCTTCTCTCATCATCCTTATGATGGATATTAAGCCAACTGGCTTCCCTGATATTCGTTTCCTTTCTTTTTGCATACAAGAGTTACATATGCTATTTTCCAATTTAATGAAACCTTCCTCAAATCTCGGGATTTCTGGATGTTTAAAAACAATATATTAACTATCTCACTGGACATTTCTTTCAAGATACTAGGATGACATCCATTAGGACCTGGAGACTTGTTAGCCCCCAATTGCAGTCATTTGCTCAGTACCACTTCCTTAGTGATTGTAATTTTCTTGAATTCCTCCCTCCTTGATTTGCAGCTATTCTGGGATATTACTAGTATCCTCCATATGTATACTGATGCAAATCATCCATTTGATTCATCTGCCATCTTGTTATTTCCATTACTAATTCCCCAGACACATTTCTACAGGACAACACTATCTTTGTTAGTGATTTTCTTTTTATGAGTACCTATAATTTCTAGACATAAAAACTTACTGTATGTTGTTATGTTTTTAGCTTTTTTAGCTTTCTTGCCTTCTCCACTTTCCCTTTCTATTAATTGTTTAGAATTTCTTTCAAATTCATTCGAATCGTATGGCCTGCCACTTATCTTTGCACAATTATATGATATCACTTCGGGTTTGATACTGTCTTTAACTTTTTAAGGTAACCATGGATGGTGGCTCCACCAATTGGAATTTTTCTTTATTTTTAATTTAATTATTTTACATTTTCTGAAATATCTTTTTAAACATATGTCACTGCCTCTCTAATTATCTATCCTTTAATCTAATTTAGTTTAGTCAGCTCTGACTACATGTCCTTATAATTACTCCTATTCAGTTTAATCAACTAGTCTTTGACCCATTCTTCTCTCCTACAAACTGAACATAATAATTCAATTCTATTATGGTTGTTGATACACAGTGGTGCCTTCATGAAAAGGTCATTAATTAATCATATCTCATTGAACAATTTGAGATCCAGTGTCGCCTAGCGCTGACATAGATAAGAAGTAGTCTAGATTAGAGTGGTGCTGGAAAAGCACAGCAGGTCAGGCAGCATCTGAGAAGCAGGAAAATCGACGTTTTGGGCAAAAGCCCTTCATGAGAAATGAAACCTGATGAAGGGCTTTTGCCCGAAACATCAATTTTCCTGCTCCTCGGATGCTGCCTGACGTGCTGTGCTTTTACAGCACCATTCTAATCTAGACTCTGATCTCCAGCATCTGCAGTCCTCACTTTTGCCATTGATAAGAACTAAGTAACTTGAACATCTAAGGCTTGTTTATTCCAGTATGTGTATTTTTCAATGGTAGGAAGTTTTCATTGTGCTAAACATGAGCTATGGCTATGAGAATAATCATTAATACATACGTAATCTTACTGATTTGTAGAATCATCATTTGCACACCAGATCTTTATAATATTAGATTACTTAGAGTGTGGAAACAGGCCCTTCGGCCCAACAAGTCCGCACCAACCTGCCGAAGCACAACCCACCCAGACCCATTCCCCTAACACAACAGGCAATTTAGCATGGCCAATTCACCTAACTGGCATTTTTGGACCGTGGAAGGAAACCAGGGCAAACCCGCACAGACATGGGGAAAATGTGCAAACTCCACGCAGACAGTTGCCTGAGGGGGGAATTGAACCTGGGTCTCTGGCACTGTGAAGCAGCAGTGCTAACCACTGTGCCAATGTGCCACCCACATTAATTCTCCATGAGCAGCAGATGCAGCATTAGCAGATTTTAAAGATCTTCAAACTTTACTATGCACAAAGTTTACCTTAAAGCAGAGGACATAACAAGATAAAGTTTCAACTTTGGCCACAATTGGTATTCTGGTTATAAATACTGAAAAGTGAGGTTTTCTACTGAATTTTCATTTCAAACTCATTTATATTTAATTAAATACAAATATTTCCATAAACCAAGACAATTTGGAAACCTTTTAGAATGTTAAAAACATCCATTGGATTAGTTAAGAGTGAAACTTGTAACAGCTTTACTAATTGAGCTGAAAATACTTTTATCATAACAGAAAATGATTTAAATAAAGTCTGTCTTCTCCTTTATCTGTGTGTTAACTGATTTTTAAATTACTGGAAATGACTTTATAAAAGGATGTAAAACCATTTTGTATGTTGTATTGTGTCCCGATACAATGCTTCTCAAACTGGAACAAATAATTAAAGTTTTGTGGTCTTTTAGTTTGGCTGCTTTCAGTCAATTTGTTCTAGGAGAAATAGTGAAACCAAATGGAATATCCAGGCAGTTTTCATTCTTTTGTTGAGTGAATTCCAGCACACTCAATTTCTGCCAGATATGCACTCCTTTGCTGTAGTCATGGTGATCAGCATCAATAACAAGGGAAGGGGAGACAAAAGACTTCATCCTCACTCCAGGTAGCCTTCCTCTCAGGAAGAGCAGATGGTGCCAGCAATCACTCGTGAGGAGGAACACCACACACATGGCCATGAATCTTATTTCCAGGGCACTCTGGAGATAACTAGTGCCTCCACCTCCTTGCTGCCAATAATGCAAAAGCTTGCAGTAGGAAAGTGAGCCCTCTAGCCTTAAGTTCCACAGGGATTACTGCCCAACCCTTCCAGGCCAACAGGGCCACCTGCAAAGCAGGCTTCCACCATCCCAGTTATATATGTTGGGACTGCACTTCAATGTAGTGAGACGGACAGTAAAAGGAAAACAGAAGAAGTGCAAATAGACTGACACATAATTGTAAATAGCCTTGTTCTTTTATGTTATTACTTGCATTCTTAAAATATCTGTTCTAGTATTATTTTTCATATTGGATCTGATTAAGCTGGAGATGCATGAGAGATGATCAGCCTCTCCATAATCCCAAGATGAAAGATATTGTAATGACCAAGCATTGCTCATCTCTCACATGAAACCAACTCTTGACTGCGATAACCTGAGGCATCAAGGATCCTTGAACTGCGACACCCAAGACTGCAACCAGAATGTTGCACATTGATGTGGAATAAATTGAGGCTAATTACAGTGTGCAGAGATTATCACAGAGTCATTGTGTCATAGAATTTTACAGCCAGGAAAGTGACCCTTCAGACGATTTTGTCCACGCCAATTATGTAACATTTATCTATTCCAATCCCTTTTTCAAGCACTATGGTGATAGCCGTGTATTATATGGCATTTCAAGTGCTCATATTAATAGTTCTTTAATATCTTGAGGATTCCTGCCTTTATTATCCTTTTAGTCAGTAAGTTCCACAGATTCACTACTTTTCCTAAATGTCCTCTAAACCTCCCACTCCTTTACTGAATATTGTAACTGTGTTATTGACCCCTCTATTATGGGGAGAGGTTTCTCTCTATCTACCTTATCCCATGCCCTTAATAACTTTATACACCTACATCAGGTGCCCCTCAGCCTTCTCTGCACTATGAAAAATAACTCCAGCTTATCCAGCCATTCTTCATAGGTGAATTGCTCCAGCCCAAACAATATCCTGGTGTATGCTGTATCTCCCTTGCAAACCCCTCCAGAAGAATCACATCCTTCCTATTGTGTGGCAACCAGAACTGCACACATTAGTCCAACTGTGGAGTAACTAACATAATATACAGCTTCACAATAACCTTTCTGCTCTTGTATTTAGTGCTTTGATTAATAAATACAAGTATCCCATATGTCTTCTTAATCACATTATCTACCTCTCCTGCTGCCTTCAAAATTTAATGGACATGCAGAACAAGATCTCTCTGATCCTCTGTACTTCTGGCGGGCCGACCAATCAATGTGTACTCCCTTGCTTTGTTAGCTCTCACAAAATGCATCACCTCACAGTTTTCAGGATTAAATTTCATTTGCCACGGACCTGCTAATCTGACCAGCTCATCTATATCATCTTGTGGTCGAGTTTGCTCCTCGCTATTTACCGCATCACCAATTTTTACGTCATTTGTGAATTCAGTGGTCACACCTGGTCCATTCACATCTAGATCATTTACTTACACACAAAACAGCAAGGGATTCAAGATCAAATCCTGTAGCATACCATTGGAGACAGGCTTGCAGTCACAACAACATGCTTCGACTATCAGTTGCTGCTTCCTGCCACTGAGTCAACAATGGATTCAATTTGCTAAAGTGCTCTGGATCCCACAGGCCTTAGCTCTTTAGTGCATCTGCAATGCAAAACCTCATCAAACACGTTACTGAAGTTCATGTAGACTACATCATTCCTACCCTAAGGGCATTGTGTGTTTATCTACAGCACATATATGTAGTGATAACTCACCACCACCTTCTCAAAGGCAACTTGGGTGATAAATGCCAGCCACCCAGTGATGCCCACATCCCCTGAGTAAATAAACAAAATAAAACTGCACTATCGTCATCCATACATCTATTCACCTCAAAACATTAACCATGATCTACCCCCAACAAAATCATGCTGACATTAATCCTTGTCTCTTAAGCTTCTGTCCCACAAATTGTTTTCCAATAGTTTCCCTTCCATTGATGTTAGATTGTGCTAGGACTTGGACTGCATGTACCATTCCACACATACATACATTTACGAGTGAGAGTATGGAATCAGTGAAGATTCCACACATCCTCAGAAAGAAAGGATCATTCCACCTTTCAAGGGAGGGTGTTGCCTTTCAAACTGGGCGATATACAATGGGAAGCTTACATTACTATGTTCATTCATAGTATTGTGGTTTGCAGAGAAAATTGGCCTCATCACAGCCTCTCATATATTCAATACAGTCCTGCAGGATGTTCACATATTTCAGGGTAACTTTTCAGTCTGTGTGCATTTTGGAAGATTGAAGGCTAACCAATGACAGAGGTGTCAAAAAGAGATTTCTCTCAAAATGTTAGCTATCATGAGAACATTCATTGCACAACACTTAAATATGGTATCCTAATGGCAGCCTTAAAACCAAATTTCCTACCTAATGCTGTTTCCTAAGTGGTCAGTAAGACATATAAAACTGGGATCACCTGAAGATATCAATTGTACAATCAAATGGATAGCAAACTTTTTATTCAGTGACAGAAAAGTTCAAATGATACAAAAATGACACGGTTCCCGTGTCCTTTTCAGTAGACAGGGACTATTTGTCATATAACCAGTAGAAACTTTAGCAGCTATTGAAAGTTCAAACTAATTTATTTATCCTGGAAGAAGACTTCAATGAATGTATCCCTGGATTCTTGAGTTCTTTGATGCATTGTTCTAACATGCTGTCTTGGAAGGATCTCCTTAACAATATCCTTATCCTCATCCTCAGAAACTTGCTGTCAATCCCCCATTTCCTTTAGATTCAAGACCTATCTCCTTTTTCAGTTCTAGCTGTGAAGGGCACAGTGTGCCATGGTGATATAGTCATATCTTTTTGGTCCATACTTAAAAGCCCCACTAGAGCAGTCCAGACATCAAAACCACATTCTACTGAGGCATAAAGTCTGTACCATTATGGAACTGATGGAAGAGGGAGCAGTGCTGTGCCTGCATTCTGCACCAATGTGAGGGTTTTGTTACTGTATCAGCAGCCATGTAGGGAGAGGGTAACCCTTGTACCCCAGTTGTCATGCCTCATTGGCCTAGTGCACTGGAAAGCAAGCCCAGCTATTCCCAGATGATCACAAAAGTTAAAGACTTTATAAAAATATTCAAAATTTCTCAATTTATCAATCTTTCAGGCTTGGGTTGACAGAAGGCCTGGACCAAGTTTCTGTAGTGTACTTAAGAATGATTACTATTTATTGCAAATAATTAGATTCTAGCTACAATAACAAATAATGAACCATCGACGTATAACTCCTTATAAACATCCTCCTGTATGCATAGAATGACAGGCACAAAAAAATTTGCGTGATATGGGCAGAGGGAAAGACTGGGAATGCAGTTCAATGGTCCCTGTCCACTGAGGTCACTGAGATGATCTTTTTGGCTTGTCAGGACTTGCAGCTCCTTCATTTTCTTCCTCCAAGTATGTTCTCTTGCTTGCAAGAAGCACAAAGTGACTGGTTCACATATTAAGTCTCTCACTTATTAATTAAGCTCCAGAGCTTACAGTAACTGATAAGGGGAAATAAGTTAGCTTCTGTCAGATTTGAGGTATTTTTCACTGCAGAGCGGACAGCTCCTTCCTTGCTAGACGTCAGACTCAAACATTCATATATACAAGCTGTTCTTCTACCTTAGAGCCAATATAAAGACAGCTAGCAAAAGTTTCTAGAAATATACAAAATGAAAAAGAATGGCTAAAGTAAACATTCGTCCTTTAGAGAATGAGAAGGGGGATTTAGTAATGGGATATGAGGAAATGGCTGAGGCACTGAAAGGGTATTTTGTGTCTGTCTTCACAATGGAAGATAAGAATAACATGCCAGTAAATGACAAAGAGATGAAGGTAGGTGAGAACCTGGAAACAATAGTTATCATGAAAGTGGTAGTGTTGGGCAAACTAATTGAGCAAAGGATAGACAAGTCTCCTGGCCTTTGTGAAATGCATCCCAGGGTGCTAAAAGAGATTGCAAGAGAAATAGAAATTGTGGTAATTTTCCCAAATTCACTGCACTCTGGAGCAGTTCCAGCAGATCAGAAAACAGCAAATATGACACCACCATTTAAAAAAGGAGGTAGACAGAAGATAGGGGATTATAGACCAGTTAGTTCAACTTTTGTAGTGGGGAAAATGTTTGAATCTATTATCAAGGAAGAAGTAACAAAGCATTTAGTTAGAAATTGTCCCATTGGACAGGCGCAGCATGAGTTCGTGAAAGGCAGGTCATGCTTAACTAAATTACTGGAATACTATGAAGACATTACAAGCATGGTGGAGAACTGGGACCCAGTAGATGTGGTGTATCTGGATTTCCAAAAGACATTCGACAAAGTGTCACACAAAAGGCTGCTGCATAAGATAAAGATGTATGGCATTATAGGCAATGTACTAACATGGATAGATGATTGGTTAACTAACAGGAAGCATAGAGTGCAGATAAATGAGTCATTTTCTGGTTGGCAATCAGTGACTAGTGGTGTGTCTCAGGGACCAGTGTTGGGACTGCAATTATTCACAAATTATATAGATGATGGAGTTGGGGACCATTCATGTGTGTCAATGTTTGTGGATGACATTAATTTCAGTGGTAGACCAATGTGTGCAGAGGACTGTGAAACTTTGCAAAGGGACATGGATAGTTTAAGTGAGTTGGCAAAGGTCTTGCAGATGGAATACAATGTTAATAAATGTGAAGTTATCCATTTTGGTAGGAATAGCAGTAAAAGCACGATTATTTGAATGGTAAAAACACTGCAGCATGCAGCTGTGCAGAGGGACCTGGGTGTCCTTGTGCATGGATCATAGAAGATTGGTCTGCAGGTGCAACAGGTAATTAAGGCAGCAAATGGAATTTTGACCTTCGTTGCTTAAGGTATTAAGTTTAAAAGCAGGGAGGTTACGTTGCAGATGTATTGAGTGCTGGTGAGGCCACACCTGGGTGCAGTTTTGGTCTCCTGACTTGAGAAAGGATGTGCTGGCACTGGAGTGGTGCAGAGGAGGTTCACAAGGTTGAATCTGGAGTTGAGGGAGTTGGCTTATGAGGATAGACTGAGTGGACTGGTATTATATTCATTAGAATTCAGAAGAATGAGGAGGGATCTTATAGAAACTTGCAAGGTTATAAAGGGAATTGATAGGAAAGAAGTAGAGAGGATGTTTCAACTGGTGGTTGAAACTAGGACAAGAGGGCATAGCCTCAAAATTAGGGGGAGCAGATTGAGATTGGACTGAGAAGGAACTTCTTCACCTGGAGGATTGTAAATCTATGGAATCGCTTGCCTAGTGAAGTAGTTGAGGTAATCCTTAGTAAATGCTTTTAAAGCTAAGATAGATTTTTTTGAATAGTAAAGGAATTAAGGGTTATGGTGAGAGGGTGGGTATGTGGAGTTGAGGCCACAAAAAGATCAGCCATGATCTAATTCAATGTGGAGCAGGTTCAAGGGGCCAGATGGCCTACTCCTGCTCCTAGTTCTCATGGTCTTCTGTATGTATGTTATACAGATGTTGACAGGAAGAAAGCCTTTGTTATCTAGCATAGATGACACTTGGTGATACATTCAGCTCTACTTGCCTCTGTCTAACCACAAGGTCATACAGCTTGCCTGTCCTTAGCCACATCCCATCCTTACAATTCCACTGTAATTCATCATAACACTGTCTTCAATGCACACTAGAATCTTATAATTATCCAGTAGGCAATAGTCGCAGACAGGCAGGCTTTTGGACATTTCCAAATATGAGTTTTATTTGCTGTCAGAGGTGAACACAAATGAAACAAATAGAGGCAGCAGTTCACCAGACAATGCAAGCAAGCAGCTGGCATGATGACCGCCGATTACTTTACATTTCACAATTTCTGCTGTATCTAGCTGTCATCTACTGGAACTGGCTTTCAGTCAAGTCCCATTTAACTTGTAGAACCGTGTATATCACAGTGAGTGTAAATCTCACACCTGCAACACAGGTGCCTGCACGGCATACACACTTCATGATTTTTCAAACAATTGTCTCATGTTGCACATGGGGTATCTCCTCTGCTGCTGTCTCTCTGAGGATCCTGGTATCTGTCAGTCAAGGGTGGAGTCTGCACACATTCGAGGGGCTGGAACATGGTCAATCATCTGCTGAGGGACCTTGCATACTGATATCGTCATCGACTTTAGGTGGAGTCTGGCCATGACTAGCACACTACTTGCAAGACTTCAAAGGGCACTGTGGGATATGAAGCCCATCTCCAGACCTTTTTATTGATTTCAAATTCACCATCTACCATGATGGGATTCAAACTAGTGCCAGAACATTACCTGGATCTCATGGATGTTCTAAAAGGCTGTCAGTTGCTGTATGCCAGCATCTGTGCATGTTGGGGGCGTGTGTGTGTGGCTGATGTCTGAGACACAGCTGCAGCATGTCCACGATGATGGCCGAGAGGAACAAGTGACAAGTTGAATTTGACCTGTCTGACCTACATGTTAGGAATTGTTGCTTTCCTGTTTCTTTGCAATGGGTATTACAAGAGGAAAGCTGCATGATAATGAGGTGAAATCTATTGTTAATGAGAATGTTAAGAAGCAATAATCCTCCTCAACAGGCATTTTGCTGCTCACTAGTGAGAGTCTCATCTCAGTACATGCAACTTTGCTAGAAAGTGCAACAAATTGCTCCTGATGTCAAGAAAGGCCTTATCTAACGTCTTACACAATTCTCCCATATTTCTCATTATTGCCCATGTTCTGCAGATGCAGTTGAATGATGGCCAGTAGAAACAACTGACAAGCTGCAGCCACAGGTACATGTCAGAAATGATTCTCCTCTTGGGAACTTGCAGATTTGAGTTTCTCAGGGAAAGAGAGGAGAATTGGAAGTGATGCAGAAAATGTGGGGAAATAAAGTAGTTACGTTTCAATGGCAAGACCCTGAGATTGGCATTTAAAGCTTAAGGGGAAAAATGTGAAACTTTTTTCTCAATAGCAAGGATATTATTAAAACTGAAGAGGGTTTACCAGGATCTACCAGGATGTTGCCAGGAGTGGAGGGTTTGAGATGTAAAAATAGACTGGAAAGGCTGGGACTTTGTTCACTGGAGTATAGGAAGTTGAGGTGTTTATAACATCATGAGGGATATAGATAAGGTGAATGACAAGGGTCTTTTTCCTCAGGTGAGGGAGTTCAAAACTAAGGGGCATATTTTGAAAGTGAGAGGAGAAAGATTGAAAAAGGACACAATGGGCAACTTCTTTACACAGAAAGTTGTTTGTTTGTGGCATGAACTGCCAGAGAAAGTGATGGATACAGGTATTGTTATAACATTTAAAAGACTTTGGGATAAGTTAATGAATAGGAAAGAATTGAAGGGGTACGGACCAAACACAGGCAAGTGGGACTAGTTTAGTTTGGGAACATGGTCCACAGGGACTGCTTGGACCAAAGGGTCTGTTTCCATACTGTATGCTCTACAACTTTCTGAGATTCTGATTTTTGTCAAGCTTGTTGAATTTTTCCAACTTGTTCACCATTACCTATGTCACATCAGGGAAGAGCAAATCCTGCTCTGGATGGATTTAATTTTGCGAAATCATGCATATACTTTACAACCTGTAAATCTAGATATATCGCATCAGGCTTATAAGCCAATTATACCTTGTTAATGTCAATGAAGAAGTTTGACATGTTATGTCTCACAGTCCATGAGTATACCTTTAAGAAACATTGTGGGAAAAGATCTGCCACCCTGCCTACCCACAGCATGGCCATACAGAACACAGAAAATCAAGCCTGTCCTAAACATACAAGGAACACCTAGAATGCCTCAGCATTGACCAAACAGACTGACAAGGGAGACCAGACATGACCACAGTCACTCGCAGACCAGGGAATACACTTCCCAAGACAACCTGACAATAAGTTTCCTGGATCCGATAAACACTGCTGTCGCAAAGCCCTAAGGGCAGTCTCATACCCCAGTGATACCAAAACCACACAAAGCTCAGGTCAGACAGAGAGGCACCAGAATACCTCGCTCACAGGAGAGCAACAATGGAAACACCTTACTGCCAAGCAAAGGGATATTCTCATCTACCCTCGAAGAGAGCTGGAATCTCCTGATCCCATTAAGAACTGATTGATGCTGCCAGGGTGTTTCATTGTATCTACATTCAGGACATTCTTCCGATAACTGCTTTGCGATTATCACCATCGTAACTTTATTACTTGATTATCAAGACCATAGTATTTTCACTATTTTTAATTAGCATCATTTTACAGTACTCCTATTAAAAACTGGCTTAATTCTCAGCACAGGGAAGAGAAGCCTTGATCTACCTGGACAGACTGTCAGTTCTGTGTCAGCCTAGTCAATTTCTCTTCCAGCCATATCACTTGTAATAAACAGCTTGTCATTTTCACCCACTTTGGCTTGTGTGGTTTCTATTCAATTGGGCTCAATTCTTCAACACATATACTCATGATTTCATCTCTGTATCATAGCACATGTGACCTGAGGGGATCAAAGTATAACTTAATTCAGGAATGAAGCATGTGATGCCAGTAGAAGCATGCCACGTTTTAGAACTGAATAGTTTAAAGTTAGCCCAGACACTGAAGTGCCCTGAATGTAACATTTATGCATAAATGCTACAATAAATATAATTTAATTTCATGCTACTTATGCCAAGTTCTTATGTTATGAGAGATAAAAAGCAATGCAGCACTAAGTTCAAATGCCCTATTGGAGACGAACACACATTGAAGCCCACTGAATGTTTCGAATTACAGGTATTTTGCTGAAAAGGATACACATTGGTAAAGCTTTCCATCTTTCAGTCATCAGGACAAGTACAATAATGCCAAATTTCAAGTGATTGCAACAATTTATATCATAGGAGAATAGGCTACTAGTGTTTTTCAGGCCTCTAATTCAAGGTAACAATGGGAATAAGTTACCCAGCAAATTCCATTCTTCACGCCCCTGCATAGCCATTCCTGTATCTGATGAAGTCGCCCATCCCTACTCTTAAAATGATTGTGCAAACAATCCATGAGGCCAAGACAATCACATTGTGTGCTGATGTATGTGCTGATTACATGGGAACATACATAACTCTTTTATTGCTGCCAGTGAAAACTAAGTAGGAGGTTTAAGGAAGGAGAATGAAATGATTGCTTGTTGTTTAGTAAACCATGAATACAATGTGAACAGAATCTTTATTTCATTATAATGCACATCCTTTGTTCACAAGTTCAATAAAGCTAAGATCTGAAGCATGAATCACAATTGTGCACAAGGGAGTTATTATAAAGTTCACATAACACTGTGCCAATCATTGGAATTTTAATAATGACATCCTGATAGTCAGGATTCATGGGTAGATTGATCACAACACAGTCCCAGGAAAGCATGCAAATGCTTTGTTATCTGCTTGATTGCTACAATGTTGTGTGGTACTACAGTGACACCTCTAAGTAATGATACTTTAAACAGATGGTTAAGGAAAATGCACAAGCAGAAAAAGAGCAACAGTATTTACAGGTGTCAGAGACATTCATAACCTTTAAACATCTGCTTTGTGGAATTTCAGCGCACTGGCCACACCGGAATGATTTGCACAATACACAAGGTCAGGGTATAGGCATACACAAACTGAACAAGTGATTATGGTACAGCCTTGAAGTAAAGAAATGCTGCTCCCAGGAGATGCTACCTTGAAAAAAAGGCAAAGACAACAGAAAAGGTTATAAAATCTGATACTTAATGAGATTAGAACAGAAGTAACTTTAATAGCTGGCAAATATGCAAGGTTAAATTTTTGTTTTGAAGATAGTAAACAGGAGTTGGGCATCTTTCTGGGCCCTGAACCCAATATCATAGAATAACAGTCACCCATTGTGATTTTGACTTGAGAAACCCCTTAATCGACACACAAACAATTTTCATGTCCAATGAAAGGTGGCAGGCAGATTCTTGCAGCAGGATGGCAAAACAAAGGTCTCCGAGTTTAATAGAAACAGTCGGCTGCAGGAAGGAATAAGTAACCTATTTGTTGGTTCAATATGAAGGTGCCATCTCAGCTAAGTTTTTTAAAAAAAGCGTATGCAAAACAGATTTGGAGCCATGCCATTACTACTGGGGGTTGCATTCCCCCCTGGTAAGGGGAGTTTATATAGTCCTACCTGGGCTGTTGGCTCACCCTAACTGACTGCTAAATTGCCCTCCATTGCTTCAGGACTGAAAGCCAACAAAGTTGACATCCTTTGACTTTTCTTAGTAAGATTCTCAATGAGCTGAATAGGCTGGCTGCTTCATGAAACTGATCAGACTTTTTGTGTCCCAAACCTGTCTCACCAGAAACGATGTTGGAAAATTGGCATATTGGTTGGTGTTGGTATTTTTGTATCACATCTGCATCTATCCCTAACCTTGGCAAGACCTAAAAGTTTTGCCCATAGAATCCACTTTTAATGATTGTAATTATTATCATTTGTAAATTGATGATGCTCACATTTCTGAAACAAAACAAAGGAAAATCCTTATAAAATCTCTAGTTAAAAGTTATTGTCAGTTAAGTACAGTACATATGATTTGGAACAGTGTGAATGATAACAAAAAATAAACTGAGAAAACATTGTTTGTGCTTCCTGATTAGCAGAGATATGGAGACTGAATTGTGGTCATCTGTTGCAAGGATGCATGATGCTTTCATGTGTTACAGGGCTGCGCGGTCAATGGCATTATAGGTCAGCCAGGGCATTCCTGCTTTCAGTAATGCTACAATCTGGATTTATCAAGATGATCACACTTCACAATTTAATCTAGGATCATAAAAGTAAAGAAGGATGTTATTTGGCCCATCAAATCAATGATGCACTACTATAATATAGAGCTGCTGAGAACTTGCCTGCTGAATTGGGCCTGCACTTTCTGATTTAAGCTACTTCTCCTAAATTACTCCCCTCAGCTTTGGCAAAGGTATCTAATGAGTTGGGTTGCCTTTTGTGCCTTTCAGCATTTTTATCATCTGATTCTGATACAATTGCGAAATTGTGTTATTTCTTTAAGTATCTGTTGCACAAAATTTTCCAACCCTACCATCATTAATTCAGTCCCTGAATCTGTGAATATTTAGGCAAATGACCCGATCCAAGAAATCTGCATGTTCTTAGCACTTGACTGTACTGCTAGGGTTAAAAGCAGTTAATCCATTCTTGCATTATGTCTGGAATTAACTATTCCAATGTTCTCCTCGGTGACATCCCACGTTCTATCCTCTACAAACTTGAACTTATTCACTTTTTGTTAATTCATTCATAAATGTGGACTTCTCTGGCTGGGCAAGAATTTATTGCCCTCCCGTAGTTGTCCAGATGAGTGTCTGGTAAGGTTAGTTCAGAGGATGGTCAAGAGTTAACTATGCTGTTGTGAGTTTGGTACATATGGAGGCCAGAAGCAGATTTCCTTTCCAAAGGACGTGAGTGAACCACATGCATTTTTACAATCCACTGAGATTATATGGTCATCATTAGACATTTCATTGCAGACTTTAAAAAACAATTCCAACCATCTGCTGTGATTTGAACCCTACAATATTATCTGGGCCTCTGTATTACTAATATGGCACCAATACTACATGCCATCTCCTGTTGCTGTCTGTGCTGTAATAGACATGTAGTGTTCACACAATTCTGAAGTATAAATTCGCCTTTCACTGATATGGATTGGATCCCCGTGTCCTATTAATTTTTATTAATACTTCCAATTTGTTCTTATGCTAATTTTTGAATATCATTTTTTCTGCAGGATTAATCAAAGCAGGACTTGGTTGAAATGATTGAATTTTTAGGCAGTATTTTAGTCCAGTTCTGCTCTCGTGACCTTGGATGTAAATCAAGAACAATGAGTATGAAGTGAGTTGGTCATTATTTCTAGGAGAAAGTGAGGTCTGATGATGCTGGAGATCAGAGCTGAAAATGTGTTGCTGGAAAAGCGCAGCAGGTCAGGCAGCATCCAAGGAACAGGCGATTCGACGTTTTGGGCATAAGCCTTTCTTCAGGAATTTCCTGAAGAAGGGCTTATGCCTGAAATGTCGAACCATTATTTCTAGGTCCATATTATTAATAGCCTTGAAGAGCCTCAGATACAAGTTATTGGAAGATAATTAAGTACATTCAAAAAAATACAGGCACAATATAAATAACATTTATTTTTTATGATAAGGAGCTAATGTCATCTGTAATGATTTGATACTAAAAAACATTATGAAGCAAAAGTTATGATTCTAATAGCAAGAGACTGAAAATCAGCAACAGCATTTTATTTTTGTTTCTATACCAGGCAGCTGAACATGGCACTGTGTTATTTTCTCCAAAGATCAGCATTATTGTATATTCCAATTGTGCTGGAAGCCCTGCTGATCTGTCTTCATCCCCCGTGAAGAAGTGCTTTATTTCTGCACACTCCTCCAGTCAGCACCTACATATTTAATAAAACTCTGAGGGAGAAGAGTCTGCAATATATATAGTCAGCTTTATTTTTGTTTGTCATGGGATATAGTTTTTGCTGGCTAGACCAGCATTTATTGCGCATCCTAAATTCCCCAGAGAAGTTGGTGGTGAGCTTCCTTCTTGAGCCACTGTAGTTCGTGGGCTGGAGATACACCAGCAGTGATATTAATGAGGAGTTCAGGATTCTGACCCAGTGTCAGTGAAGGAATGATGATACAATTCCAAGTCAGGATGGAGTAAAGCTTGGAGCTGAACTTGCAGGTGATGGTGTTCCCATGTGTCTGAGACCTTTTATATCTAGGTAGCAGAGGTTATGGTTTGGAAGGCACTATCAAAGAAGCAACAGAAAGTTACTGAAGTTTAACCTTAGATCCTACCAGAGCTTGGAACAATGGTGTACACCAGAGTCCAATAACTGAGGCCAGGTCTCCAATACTCAGGTAGAACTCAGGGCCACTGTTTTTGGATTAGGGTTCAGGGGCAGGTCCAGGGTGCAGGATTACTGTCCTCAAGTTGAGGGGATGACCACTATTTTAATTTCAAAAATATACTTTATTCATAAAAATCATCTACACGTACAAACATTCTAAATCATATCTGTACAGTCTTTGCAGAGAGAAAAAAAGCAAGCAAAACATTGGAATTTTTACATTACTCAGAATTTCTGTACAGTTGTGAAATACAAAGACATTTCCCAGTTGTGCAGGGAACTGTTTGTATTCACTTTCAGGCACCAAGAGAGTCTGACAGCTGAACGGACCATCATTATATTTGGCAAAAATACCTTAGGTGATGGTCTTTCCCCACATCTCCCTGACAGCAGCTGCTCTAAGCTTCAGTGCTTTCCTTTGCACGTCGTCCTGGACCTTGGAATGTGCTAGTTTGTAACACTTGGTTGAGGTCAACTCTACACTGGAAGACCAACAAATTCTGGGCAGACCAAAGAGCGTCTTTAACTGAGTTGATGTTTCTCTAGGTGCAATCAATGTTTGACTTGGTGTGCGCTCCAGGGAACAGAGGTAGAGCACAGAGTCCTGCATTGTGGAGCTGCTCAGGTCAAACCTCAAGAAAAACCACTGCACTTCTCCCCAGATTTCCTTTGCTAAGATTCATTCCAGAAGGAGATGTCTGACAGTATCATCCCTTGCAGCAGCTTCGTGGACAGTATGCGATGAGACACGGAGAGCAGGCGTACATGGAAGGATCTGGTAGACAGTGCCCTTCTCACTGCCAGCCAAGCAATGTCTTGGTGCTTCATGGAAAGTTCTGGTGATAAATCATTCTGCCAAATTACTTTGACAGTCTGCTCAGAGAAACATATGACAGGATCCATCCTCTCCTTTTCCCACAGGATCTCAAGAACACTGCATGTTGACCACTGCCTTACAGACTTGTGATCAAAGGTTTGTCTTTTGCAAATTTTTACATGAGGAGCAGGTGATATGGAATGGTCCAATTACTTGCAATGTTCTGCAGGGCCAAGGTCAGGCCCATACTACGCAAACTGGGGTCAGGTAGAACCAGTATGTAGTGACTCTTGGCTTTTATGCACTCAGGGTCTATGCCCAGTTTGATGCAGCCACACACAAGGATGGCCATCAGGATGAGTGTTAGGCACATTTTTCCCTACCTGTTATCCAAAGCTTTGTACATGGTACCTCTACAGGCACACTCTATCTTTGACCTCCAGAGGAGTTAGAAGATGGTTCAGGTGAATGCTAAAGCACAGTTACAGAGAATGGGCCAGACCTGCACCACGTACAACACCAGAGAGATTACCTCCCACCTGATGACTGGGTTGTTACCCACATGGAGAGGGAATGGTGCTCCCATCTGCCGAGTTTCAGCCTCACCTTGGCGATATGCTCCTTCCAAGTTTTGTAGCACTTCCAGTCATGCTGAACCATACCCCAGCACCTTCAGGGTAGCTTTCTGATACCCTCCTGTTTTTTAAGAGTGCACTGCTGATTATGGTGTAGAGCAGTCAGATCCAATTGCAGATTCCCTCCACAGAGCCCATTTTTGAGAGCATGTCCCAGTTGTAGGTGTGCGATATCCTGTGAAGGCCTTCTCCTGGTCCAGGCTGATGAGGCTGGCATCCATTCCCCTGTCCTGCACATATTCCTGAGGAGCACGAGAAATCTTCCTGCTCAGTATTGCACAGGTTTGGTCAGAGTGAATCACCGATCCCAGAGCAGACCTGACCCAGTTGGCAATGACCTTAGACATGATAATTTGGTTTCAGCTGTGAAATTGGTCTCTAATTTATTATTTCCTGCCTCTCCCTTTCCGCTTGGAGATGAGAGCGATGATACCTTTCCTCATGGATTAGCACTTGTTAACTGCCAGAAGCACACTGTCATACAGCAGGTCCTGGCCAATCAAGACCTCACACAGCAGAATACAACTCAACTGGTAAGCTGCCACTTCCAGGAGTTTTGTTCTTTTTAAGAACTCGAGGGCCCTGGTCAGTTCATCCAGAGGTAGCAGCTGGTCCAGTCCCTCCCACATGCTGTTGTCTTACACTTCCATGATAAAGGATGGGAACAAATGGAAAGCTGCCCAGTCTGTGGGCTTCACGTCACCCATTCTGTCATAAAATGATTGGCTGATCCTCAGGATGTCAGACTGAGAATGACGTTACTGAGCCATCTTCTTCGTTCAGGCCGCTGAGCACGGAACTCTCCCAGTGCACCTTCTGGGAAAAGAATTGCTTAGGGCGGCACAGGGGCTCAGTGGTTAGCACTGCTGCCTCACAGTGCCAGGGACCTGGGTTGATTCCCACCTTGGGTGACTGTCTGTGTGGAGTTTGCACATTCTCCCTGTGTCTGCGTGGGTGCTCTGGTTTCCTCCTACAATCCAAAGATGTGCGGGTCAGGTGAATTGGCCATATGAAAGTGTCCATAGTGTAAGGTGCATTAGTCAGGGGTAAATATAGGGTAGGGGAATGGGTCTGAGTGGGTTACTCTTCGGAGGCCGGTGTGGACTTGTTGGGCTGAAGGGCCTGTTTCCATATTGTAGGGAATCTAATGTCATCCTGTTCCATAGTGCGGACTCTGGACGAGAAGATTATCTTGGGAGCCTCTGAGGCAAAAAGCAAGGCTTGCTGGCTCTTCATCTTGCTGCTTGCGATTGCCCAGACCTGTATGATACTGAGTAGCTCATTATTCCCGATATCAGGATGAGGGGATTTTGACAGGTCCCTCACGATGTCCAGCATTTTCCGACTTGCTCATCTCCTTCCTCCTTTTGGTGCTTTGCCTCTTCTTATTTTAGGGTCATCCTCCTGCCCATTTTTTTGCAAGAAAGGGATTGCCAGTGTGTCCTTCGTACATCTGTCTCTCTCTGCTACTGGTCTGTGCTGGTCCTGTGTGACTGAAGGGTTTTCCTTTCACAGTTGTTCCTCACTAGCTGCCACACACCCTCCTGCTGGTTCACTGCCTCCTGCTCCATTGAATCTGTATTCTCGGGTGGAGTCTCAGATGGCTTGTTATTCTCTGGGGCATCTTCCTTCCTTTTTCCACACATCGCACCTTCTTTCTGACTATTCCTTTTCTCAGTTGCCTTATTGGAGGGTGCCATCTTACTGCACTTTTGGGGTCCATGATTTGTGGGCGGCATGGTGGCACAGTGGTTAGCACTGCTGCCTCACAGCGCCAGAGACCCAGGTTCAATTCCCAACTCAGGCGACTGACTGTGTGGAGTTTGCACATTCTCCCCATGTCTGCGTGGGTTTCCTCCGGGTGCTCCGGTTTCCTCCCACAGTCCAAAGATGTGCAGGTCAGGTCAATTAGAATTGACCATGCTAAATTGCACTTAGTGTTAGGTAAAAGAGGTAAATGTAGGGGAATGGGTGGGTTACGCTTTGGCGGGTCGGTGTGGACTTGTTGGGCTGAAGGGCCTGTTTCCACACTGTAAGTAATCAAATCTAATGATTGTGTTTCTAGTTCTGGCCATTTTGCATTTGTGGCCCTTTTTTTCGACAGGCTTTGTAAAGGCAGCCTGGTTCCCCGCAACAACTTGGTCTCTTTGCTCTCTTGGGCTCTTTGCAGTCCTTAGTCAAGTGCCTCACCTGTATTTGCAGTCCCTGAAAGGTTGATTGCTAACCTTTGTAGTCGCTTTGTAGTCCATTGCTATGTGCTTTGACCTCCACAGGTTCAGCATATTCAAGGCAAGTATCAGGTAACGTCGGCTTCCTCCAATCATGAAGCTGGAAGGAGGGTATTTCCACTGACATCAACTTTTAGAGTCAGCTTGACCTGCCGCTTGCTGGGTCCAGATTCCAAAAGGACCTACTACATCGCTGCTGCTACCGTCATGTTTCTGTATCTTCCCAGGAAGGTTGGAATATCTGCCCCTGGTACTGGGAGGGGGCGGGGTTGTACACGTAAATTGTAACAACCCGGTTCCTCTACCCTGGGAGAATGAAGAATGGTGCCACAGACAGGACAGAGAGGAGGCTCTCACCTCCTTCCTCCTCGAATACCTTCAGGAGAGGGTCACATGGATCCATGTCATGTTGAAAATATCTTCCCCCACTGAGGAAGTCCTGCAGACAGAAAATATCCACTGCTTGGAGCCTGCAGCACTCTGGGAAACTCCTCTTCACAAAGAAGTCTGATCAACCAGTGTTCTTTCCTCCTATACCTTCTTCACAATCACTCTGACTGTGTTCCGGACACCCTGGCCTGGGGTTGGGCTCTGACAGTGGGCATTGCTCTGGATGGGTGGACACTAAACTGAACATAAAGATCCACCAGGAGTAGCTCAGCTCAATTGACAATCCTCCGATATACAAGTACAATCCAGCCATGATCTTGACATCTTCTGATGAGTCACAACTGGGAGCTTGCATTTGATCTGAGGCAAAAAGCCGAGAGGAATGGCCACTGTTCTCAGGTGAGGGGCCAGGGGCCAGGCCACAGGTTATGAGACAAGGGCACTGCACTTGGGATGGGTGGGTTGACTTCTGGGTGAAAAGGATTAGTGAACAATAGATTAAGCCACATAGTATAATGTCACCCTATTTTAAAGTCTGTATTCACCACTGTTGGAATATCCCACAATATAATGTCATCTGACCTTTTGAATTGGATTCAGAATCTATAGGTTTTGGCAAATGCTTCAACCTTAAAATCACAATTAAATGACTTGAAATTCATAAAGCCGTCCAAGATTCAGTGGGACTCAGCTTGGGAAGGAGAGTTGAGGACGTTTAACGGCCTGGGGGAATCATTTCCGCTTTATGTGACATGGATTGGATAAATAGACAAGATCTTTTTCCTGGGGTGGGGGAGTCCAGAACTAGAGGGAATAGGTTTAGGATGAGACGAGAAAGATATAAAAGGGACCTAAGGGGCAATTTTTTCACACAGAGGGTGGTGCGAGTATGGAATGAGTTGCCACAGGATGTGGTGGAGGCTGGTATAGTCACAACATTTAAAAGGCATCTGGATGGTATATGTATAGGAAGGGTTTAGAGGGATATGTGCCAAGTGCTGGCAAATGGAACTAGATGAGGCTAGGATATCTGGTCAGCATGAACAAGTTGGGCCAAATGGTTTGTTTCTGTGCTGTACATCTCCGTGATTCTATCTGCACATAGATTATGAAAAGTACCAAAGCAAATTTCGTATTGTAATGACACCACTTTCCCATTGGTGGCGCTGGAACACTTCCATTGGAGGTGGGGAAAGATCACTGACAGAATAACAACAATACCAGTGGGGAAAAAAACATAAGAACTGCAGATGTTAGAAATCGGAAACAAAAACAAAAATTGCTGGAAAAACTCAGCAGGTTTGGCAGTATCTGTGGAGAGGGAGCAATGATAATGTTTCAGGTCCAGTTCTGAGGAAGGGTCACTAGATCTGAAACATTGATTCTGCTTTTTCTCCACAGATGCTGCCAGACCTGCTGAGTGTTACCAGCAATTTCTGTTTTTGTTGTTGTTGATTATGCAAAGCAATTATTTAATAATTTGGGCTGGTGAAAATTAAAGTGGAACAAGCTTATTACTAAGTGCATGCTGATGTAGATTTTTAAATCTACGAGTTGATACCATATCAATTAACAACTTGTTTTAATTAACATATTCTTTGAAAACAAGCAAGGAATTGATTCCTATTGCAATAGATCGGCAAAATTAACAGATCATAGTCAATGAATTCCTTAGAGGATACTTCAGCAATTCCATATTTTACATCACCACTGAATGTTTTGCAGCAATACTCACTGTGCAGCAGAAATTCAACCTACAGGAGTTGGATTTCACTTACAGGTCTGATACAATCACCAGGAGATCTTCTTATTAAAATTCATTCCATTTATTCTACTGAAATACTTCTAATCATTTAGCACTTACTCAACCCTTTCAGATTGAACCATTTTAGCAATCAAGCTTTCAGCCCTTGACCAGGTCAACGTCATCAATTTAGTTGTTTTGCCCTTTCTTTTCATTCTCCACCCTCTAATGCCCTAGTTTATCACTCCAGTAGATAATATACTCTACGCATTTGCTGAACTTCATTTTAAACACTTGCAAGATGTTCAGGCAAAAGTCGAACTACACTGGAGAATGGTTCAAGTACTTTGTCAGCTTTTCCTTTACATCTTCCTTTGCGTATATGTTAACTGTTTCTCTCCTGTACATTTCCATCTGTTCTATTTTTCTCACCCTAGCTAGTATCATTTTAGCTAGTATCATTTTTATGAACATACTTCATGGCTAGTTATAGGACAGGATCAATTGCTCACATATGGGTAATCTTGTGAAGTGCTAAGTCAATAGTTCTTTGAGGAGGTGTCAAGACAGATCGACGACCGTCGAGCAGTGGATGTGGTGTATATGGACTTCAGCAAGGCATTTGATAGGGTTCCTCATGGTAGGCTCATTCATAAAGTCAGGAAGTATGGGATACAGAGAGGTTTGGCTATCTGTATTCAGAATTGGCTGGCTGACAGAAAGCAGAGAGTGATAATAGATGGAAAGTATTCTGCCTGGAGGTCAGTGTTGAGTGGGGTCCCACAGGGCTCTGTTCTTGGGCCTCTGCTCTTTGTAGTCTTGATAAATGATTTGGATGAGGACGTTGAGGGGTGGGTTAGTAAATTTGTAGATGACACAAATATTGGAGGTGTCGTCGATAGTATAAAGGGCTACTGCAGCTGCAGCACGACATATACAGGATACAGAGCTGGGCTGAGAAATGGCAAATGGAGTTCAACCTGGATAAATGCGAAGTGATGCATTTTGGAAGGTTGAACTCGAATGCTGAATATAGGATTAAAGACAGCATTCTTGGCAGTGTGGAGGAACAGAGAGATCTGTGTGTGCAAGTACAAAGATCCCTCAAAGTTGCCACCCAAGTGGATAGGATTGTTAAGAAAGCATACGGTGTTTTGGCTTTCATTAACGGGGGGATTGAGTTTAAGAACCACAAAGTTTTGCTGCTGCTCTACAAGTCCCTGGTGGGACCACACGTGGAATATTGTGTCCAGTTCTGGTCATCCTACTGTTGGAAAAATACAGAGGCTTTGGAGAGAGTGCAAAGAAGGTTTACCAGGATGCTGCCTGGACTGGAGGGCTTGTCTTATGAAGAGAGGTTGAATAAGATCGGACTTTTCTCTCTGGAGAGAAGGAGGAAGAGAGGAAACCTGATCGAGGTGTACAAAATAATGAAAGGAGTAGATAGAGTCAACAGCCAGAAACTTTTCCCCAGGGCAGGACTGACTAGTATGAGAAGTCATAGTTTGAAGATATTAGGAGGAAAGTATAAAGGAGACATCAGAGAAAGGTTCTTTATGCAGAGAATTGTGAATGCATGGAATCCATTGCCAGCTGAGGTGGTGGAAGCAGAGTCATTGGGGACATTTAAGCGACTGCTAGACATACACATGGATAGCAGTGAGTGAAGGGCTGTGTAGGTTAGGCTACTATATTTTACATTAGGATTAAATCTCGGCACAATATCGTGGGCCAAAGGGCCTGTTCTGTGCTGTACTTTTCTATGTTCTATGTTCTAATAGCACCCTGTGCCCAAATATGCAATGTGAGTTGGTTCTATATAGTTTCCCTTGTGTAACTGACTGTTGTATTAAGCCGACACCTTGTTCTTCAGTCTACTACCAAAGAGCCTTCCACACTACATCGACCTAAAGTGGCACTTACCTTCTATCTCTACTCTATGTGGAGATACGTAATGATATCTTACATAATAATGGCCCATAATTACCCCAATATCCTCTACTCTCTGTAATATCTCAAGGGTGTTGACTCTGGTATAATTGGGATTGCCACAACAATGTCAATTAACATATTATTTACAGATATAACAACACACCACATCAGTTTTACATGTATATTAAACCCCTGGGCAGGCAGGCAGCTGGTCAGATTATACTCTCTATGCTGTGACACGTTAAGCAAATGAACATTTGTTATCCACAGAGGCTTCACATTATCATGAATTTATTTCAAATTGTCTTTTATCTGCATGATGCTTTAGCGTTGACCATTCTTGATCTCATTGTCTGAGAGATTTTTCTACACATTGATCAATCAATTAGTGGTCCGTGCATAGCTCTCCAGCCAGTGGGCATGCTCTGAGTTAATCAAATCAGGTCTTGGTCTATACCAAGCTAGTTGTCCTAGGTTACTTGTTCTTTTTCTAGAACTTTCTTAATTTGGAAACTTACTGTCTGAATGTTTTGATCAATCAATCACATTTACTCTTGAGGTCCCTGCATTAAATGGCCAGGTGGCATCATAGACCAGTTTGTGCTGCATTTGCACATTTCCCCAAACAAGAAGTGTAGCCCTTGGCATTCTTTCTGTTGTTAGACAAAACCAGCTGTGTGGTCACTTGTTTTACTAGATTCTGAATTGAACACCAGTCAGGCAAGTCAATACCAGAGATGATTAGAATATTGGGTACTAGCTCATGGTGAACATCATCATATAAAATTTCATCATCCTTTTCCAACACTATTCCAAAACTTGCCTCAGCATCAGCACTTTCCCTGACTTGTCGATATTGTTTTGAGGATGGCTGATGTTATGGTTTAATGTTCTTGCAGCTAAAACTATCAAGGCACTTGTCCAGGACAATGGGTTATGTCCTTGTCACTAGTTGGTAGTTGAAATATGGAGCCATTTGATTTGTTTTCTGGGAGCACCTGTTTGTCAATTAATGTTAGTCAAATCCCATCGAGGATTTACTTCTTTGATCATTGCTCAAGCAACAGTTGGAGATGAGGAAACCCATTTGGGATAAGCTTTTACCTACTTCATAAATAGATCAGTAATAACCAAATAGTAGGGCTTTCCCAGACTCTGTGGGAATACTGTTTATAATTGCTTCCTTGACCCCTTAGGTCAGGGATTGTACAACAAATGGACTTTGACTGATCTTCCCAGGTTATGTTGGTCACATCCAATACAATTCAGCACAGGAAAAGGTCCTTTGGCCCACCAAGCCTTTGAGATTCCTATTCCTTATTTAGACACTCTATTTATGGCCCATACGTAGTTTCTATCCCTTTGTTTACCTCCCATTTATGTGTCTATTAGGATAGGCCTTAAACATTGTTATCATACCTGTTCATACCATCTCCACTGGCAGTGCATTCCAGGCACTCACCGCATTCTGTGTGAAAAACTTTCCCTGCACTTCTCCCTAAAATTTCATCTTCTCACCTTGAACCTGTACCATCTTGTAGTTGATTTTTCCACCCTGGGAAAAAGCCTCTGACTATCCAGCCTATCTCTGCCTCTCAAAATTTTGTAGACCTCTATCAGGTCACCCCCTCAGCCTCCATCTTTCCAGTGAAAATAATCTGAGTTTATCTAACCTCTCCTCATAATTAAAACCTCAAAACCAGGCAACATCCTGGTATATCTTCTCTGCACCTTCTCCAAAACATCCATACCTTTTTGATAGTGTGGTGACCAGAACTACATGCAATATTCTAAATATGGCCTAACTAAAGTTTTATACAGCTGTAACATAACTTGCCAACTTTTATGTTTGATACCCTGGCAGATGACGTGTGCTGTATGCCTTCTTGACCACGTTAGCACCTGTGTTGCCATGTTCAGGAACCTATGGACCTGTTTACCCTGATCCCTCTGTATGTGAATGCTTTTAAGGGTTCTGCCATTTACTGTATAATTTGCACCTGAATTTGATCTTCCAAAATCAATCACTTTGCATTTTACCAGATTAAACTCCATCTCTCTGCCCAAATCTGCAATTTATCTGTATCCTGCTGTATTCTTTGGCAATCCTCCTCAATTTCTGCAACTCCACCAATTTTTGGGCCATCTGCAAACTTGCTAATCAAACTACCTACATTTTGCTTCAAATATTTAGATATATTGCAAACAACAAAGGTCCCAGCACTGATCCCATGGAACACTGATTACTGATCTCCATTCCAAAAAGCATTCTTCCACCATTACTCTCTGTCTTCTATGACCAAGCCAGTATTTTTTTTTCCCAACTAGCCAGCTCACCCCAGATCCCGTGAGCCTGCCATGAGATACCTTATGAAATGCATTACTAAAATCCACGTAGACAATCCTTCCCTCATCAATCATTCTTGTCACCTCCTCAAAAATCTCAACCAAGTTGATGAGACATGACCTTCCCCACACAAACCCATGCTGCCATAGCATATCTATTCGCTTCCAAATGTGAATAAATCCTGTCTCAGTATCTTCGCAGCTTCCCCACCACTAATGTCAGACTCAGCAGCCTATAATTATGTGGATTATCTTTGTTCCTCTTCTTAAACAAAGAACCAACGTTGACCAATCTCCAGTCCTCTCAATCCTCGCCTGAGGCCAAAGAGGATGCAAATTAATCTGTTAAGGCCCTGCTATTCCTTTGCTTGCCTCTCTTCTACTGCTTCCTTTGCTGCCTCATCTGCTCATTGGCTAGCATCTAACTTAAAGGCATCTAACTGAAATTCAGTTTCTGGTCCTTTAATGGTAGTCTGGCAGCTTTGACTAATTGTGGGAGAAAGTGAGGACTGCAGGTGCTGGAGCTTAGAATTGAAGAGTGCGTTGCTGGAAAAGCACAGCCAGTCAGGCAGCATCCGGGGAGCAGGAGAATCAATGTTTCGGGCATAAGCTCTTCATCAGGAATTGATGTAGGGCTTCTGCCGGAATACCATTTCTCCTGCTCCTCGGATGCTGCCTGACCATCTGTGTGTTTTCCAGCACCACACTTCATCTTTGACTAATACCTTAACTGCTCCCTCATGTTGTATACTTGTTTCTCCTTCCAACTCCATGTTCCCATATAAAATCAAAGAACTATCGATTGTCAGTGTAAAAAGGCAGTTCATATATTGTGGTAGCACATTGAATGTAGCAATTTATATCCAAGCTTTCAATTTGATTTAAAGTTCTATTTTTTTCTCTCTGGATGTGCACCATCTATTTATAATGGTATTGCCAACCTATAAATGACCTCATTCAATGACATGCTCTTT
Source organism: Hemiscyllium ocellatum (assembly GCF_020745735.1). Lineage (NCBI taxonomy): Eukaryota > Metazoa > Chordata > Chondrichthyes > Orectolobiformes > Hemiscylliidae > Hemiscyllium > Hemiscyllium ocellatum. The sequence continues at coordinate 24,170,051 of NC_083422.1, forward strand.
CAAAATTGTTGCTAATTTTTGATGACTGCCATTTAGGTATCAATGCTTTAACCACCAAATCAAATGAATCCAAAGGATTTTTATTTGAAACTGTATCCAACTAGCAGATATTCCTTTATTCATTCATGGGAGATGGGCATAGCTGACTGGGTCAACATTTATTGTCAATTCTTGGCTGGCGCTGGTGAGCTGCCTTCTTGAACTGCTGGAGTCCATTTAGGGTAGCTACCCTCACAATACCATTATGGAAGGAGTTCCACAATTTTGACTTAATGACACAAGAAGGAATGATGATATATTTCTTCATCAGGAGGGTGAGTGGATTGGAAGGGAACTTGCAGGCAGGAGTGTTCCTGTAATTTGCTATCTTTGTCCTTCTAATGGTAGTGCTCACCAGGTTTGAAATGTTTCTAAGCAGCCTTAGTGAATTATTTCAGTGCATCTTGTAGATTGTACACACTGCTGCTATTGAGTGTCAGTGGTGGATGTGGTGCAAATCAAGCAGGTTGTTTTGTCCTAGATGGTGTCAAGTTTCTTGAGTGTTGTTAGGGTTGCACTCATCCAGGTAAGTGGGGAGTATTTCATCACACTCCTGACTTGTGCCCTATAGACGGTGGAAAAACACCCAGGAGGTGAGTTACTTTCTGCACAATTCCTAATCTCTGACCTGCTCTTGTAGATCCTATTTAATTGACCAGTCTAATTCAGTTTCTGGTCAATAATAATCCCTAGGATATTAATAGTGAGAAAGTCAGAATTAAATGACAAGTTCGTTTGTCCCTTGTTTGAGATGGCCATTGCCCACTTATGTGAATGTTTAATTCAAGCTTAGATATTGTCCAAGTCTCATTGCATTTATCCATGGACTGTCTAATATTCGAGAAGTTGCGTACATCAGCTAACACCTCTTCTTACCTTAAGATGGAAGGAAGGTCATTGATAAATCAGCTGTGGATAGTTAGGCCTGGGACACTATCATGAAGAACACCTACAAAGATGTCCTGACATCTGGAGCCAAGATGTCTGATCTCCAGCAACCAATAACATCTTTCTTTGTGCTAGGCATTGCCAATTAGCATTTCCTCTAATTCCCATTGATTTAAGTTCTGCTCAAGCTCCTCGATGCTACGCATGATCTAATGTTGCCTTGATATTAAGGGCCAATCACTCTCACTTCATTCCAGGAATTCCTCTCTCTAGCTGTCCTTTGCTTAAAAGAACCCTTAAAAGTTCAATTTCCTTTTTGCACCAGAAGCAACATATAAGGAAATTATAATTTAAAATGTTTTGAATTGGATAAAATGCAGATAGCAAGGGAAAGGATTAAGGTAGGACTTCTGTCATTATTTTCCTCTCAGTTCAACATTAATATTTTTCTTTTTGACAGAGATCTATGTCACTAAAGTGTCATCTAAAGTCTAAATGATAATCAATTGGATAATATATGAACCAGACTGGTTTGCAGTGTTTCAAGGCAGCTAGTCTTATTAATGGCATTAAGAAAGTTCTGATAGTGAGGATTGAAATTCTTTACACTTTTACCAGAACACTTTCCAAATCAACATCTCATAGGATAGATTAATCCTATCCAGCTCATCATCAACAACAACAACATGCCTTAAATAAAACTGTAAGTTTCTAAATTTCATCACTTTCCAATTTGTACTTCCTTCTCTGATCCAAAGCAGCGGGGTTTGTTGTTATAGGCACTTAGTGTATACTCTCCATATTAGATGAACAGAAATGCTATCAGTGAAAATTTCTCCATCATTTTAGTGTTGAGACTTTTAAACATAGTGAAAGGTTTTCATGAGACATATACCTGAAAACAACAGGAGGCCAACGGAGCAATGGATATCTATTACAAAACAATATTGCACAGCTTTTAATTTCAATGTCTGTTTGTTCAGCAACACTCTGAGGACCTTACCTTTAAGTGTATAAGTCCTGCTAAGATTTGCTTTCCCAAAATGCAGCACGTCACATTTATCTAAATTCAATTCCATCTGGCCCATTGGCCCATCTGTAATCTGAGGTAACCTTCACTGTCCACTACACCTCCAATTTTGGTGTCATCTGCAAACTTATTAACTATACCTCTTATGCTCACATCCAAATCACTTACATAAATGATGAAAAGTAGTTATCCTTTACAATGGGCTCACATTTTCCCAACAACAGAAGTTAGGCTAACTAGTAACCTGGTTTAGCTCACTGTCCAAATGCTGTCTTGTCAGCACACTTTGATTATTCAACTCCACCAGGGAAACCCAGGAAACAAGCTTCGAATACCACCCTCCCCACTGACAGTTCCCATTGAGGCTAATTAATAACATACATAAAGATCAAAATTATAAATCAAAAACAAACAATTTGATGCTAAAGAGCATTTTGGAATTCAAAATAATACACTGTGGCTAACTCTTTATGATGGGTTACAGCATAATTCTAGAAAAGTCTCATTTTATGCACCAGGATTGTGTTGAATTAGCTGTTGAATGCTAAGGTAGTACCACAAAAGTTATGATAAATGCTCATAAATGGTCATCTTAGCAAGGACAGTGATCTTTGTCAGCATTGTTACTGGTGGAGAAGCACCTGTAATAACTGGCTAATACTCCACATAAGTTCATACAGAAATGGTTCCCACTTCATGTAAATTACCAAAGAACTCCAATGACAAGAAAAACATCTCAATAAGTTATCAGTGACAATAGTCATTAATTTGTTTCAACTTTAAATTGTGATGGGTGAGAACAAAATTAATCAAACTCATTGGGTTTTATTAACTATTTGAAGTATGCAATATTGTGCATTGCAGTAAGTTAAATAATATAACTTGAACATTTGTGCATATGTAGAAGGAAAGGGTTTAATAACTCATTATTTATTTCTTGTTACAGACAGAAGTAATTATAAGGGAGCATATTTTGAACATCATATACCAACTGAACATAACTACTGATTCAATTTGACTCTTGACAGAATATTAAATAACAATCCCCCTAATTATAGAACTTCCATTATCAACTGTAGATATTCTTCAGTGCAGTGACAGTCCATTATCATTTCTTGCTCGAAACAGCATTTTGGGAATGGATAGTAGATAACGTTCTGGATAAAATTCCTCCAGCAATCACAACAACCTTATTTTATGAGAGATTCCCGATGATTTTTCTCCTAGCCAGTGTAGATTTCAGTTCTGTGGCCTTCACAAAAAGACAAAAAGAAATCTTTAAACAGATTAAAAGTTATATTCTAATTAAAGTAGTTGTGAATTCTAAACAACTATAGTGCAATGTTACTTCTATCTATTTCCCCCTAATATTCACACTATGTATGAGTTCATGTTTCCTTCCCCATGTCATCTCTCTCAACCAGTCCCTCTCCGAAATAAAAATAAGCATTTGAAAATAAGTTTTCCAATCAAAGTTCACTTCAACAAAGTTTCAAAAGTTCATGCTCCAGATTGCTCTGAAGTTGTTCGGAAAAATAAGCTTAAGTTCTTGTTGCAAATTTGAGGAATGACATGTTGAACTAACAAACTGTACACATTTCCAAGACTGACCCCTCCAAGTAAGATTAAGGAATTCAAAAACCACAAAAGGCAATTTTATAAAAAAGTGCAACCTTGCTTTGCATTCCCTCTATGGTAAGTATATCATTTCTTAGGTAAGAGACTAAAACCAGGTGTAATACTCCAGGTATAGTCTCACCAAGGCTGTGTATAACTGCAGTAAGGCAGCTCTACTTCAAAATTGAAAACCTTTGGCAATGAAGGCCAGTACCGCTTGCCTTGTTTCATCTTACAGCCAATGTTTGCTTTAACTACAACCAATGGAAACAAAATAAGTAGAATGAAGATGATTTGATATGATTTGACAGAAGTAGGCCTGCATTATGGGAACAATCTGACTGAAAGCATGGCAGCTGAGTAGAAAGGAAGATTGTGCTACTTTCACAGGAGCTTTATTCAAATGCAAAAATGTCAAATACATTACAATGGTGCTGTTTGACTGGGATTCAAAGAATATGCTGTTTCATAACACTCAGGTTTTAGTTCCTATGTTTCCTTCCTCTACCAAGTGCAGTTATGAGGAACCAATAAATTTTGACGGTGCAGGTTTGAAGTAGGTTTTTCCCATTAAAAAGATAAATTTTTGAATAATAAATATATAATTAAGTCTATATATATGTTCAGGAAGAGCAAGATGTGTGTGTGTATATATACATGTACATATATTCATAGATGTACACATGTATAGAATATATATGCATGTATGTAATATATGGGCAGAATTAGTTTATTCGATATAAGCTGAGTAATGTGGATAATATGCCAGGAATAATATGTGGGTCTTCTATTTTCTTTGGTAGTCAAGAGCTTGGTCTGGTATTCTTCTTTCTTGAAAAATAATGGCAAAATATTCCAGTAGCAAAAATATTCTAGCTTCAAGCACCACCTCTACTGAAGAAAGTCAGCTAAGACAGTTAGTTTAATCATGTGTTTTTCCCACTGTTAACAGCACTCTTGAACAAAAACAGTCCTGAATTTTGCTTCAACTGGAAATTTTGTGTTCAAGTCTCTATGCAGACTTCAATCACTTTTGGTGGAGATTGATGAAGTAAATTGGCTGTTTGCTAATCTAATTATTGTTTGTGGGATCTTGCTGTGAGCGAATCCAATACTACATTTACCTACAAACCCAGAAAACGCATGGTTAGATGTAATTCAACCCACTGCTGTACCTGTGGAACTTGATAGAAAGTGACTCATCTGATTCTGTTTTCAGAGTCTTGATCCAAAGCTCTTTACATTATGATAATTCAAGTGCACAGGTAAGGTTTTGTTTTTAAATGTGATGAGTATTTCTGCCTCCATCATTCTTTCAGTGAATTCAAGAGCTACACCTCTCATTGCCCTCTGGCTGAAAACATTTCTCCTCAACTCCCCTTTCACACTTCGGTCAATTACTTTAATTCTTTGCCTCCAGTTACTGACCTTTCTTGAAGTAAAATAAGTCCTTCCTATCCAATTTAATTAGATCATTCATAATTACATATACTTTCATTAAATTTACCCTCAACCTTTTCCATCTATTTGACTGAATTGCTTTCCTAAATGCATTTTAACAGACTGCCCACCTAACCAGTCCAGTGGTATCCTCCTCCTGCAGTTTACACTTCTTTTTCCTCACAGTCAATCAAATGGTCAATGTTTTAACATCTCCATACTTATGACATAGGCCCCTCTAAATCATTGATATAGAATACAAAATGCAAAGGATCGTGTTCTGTGCACTGGAAAACCCCAATGGAAATAACAATGCAGTTACAAAAACACTAAGAACCATTATCCTTTGTACCATGCCTTTGAGCCCATTTTGGATTTAACTCGCTATTTTCCCTTGGAACTATCGTGGGGTCCTATTTCACTGAGTCGTTTACAAGATAGGATACCTATCAAAGCATTGATAATGTCTATGTAGACAATATCAAATGTAGTAACCGCATTGACTGCCTTTGTATCAGTTCAAAAATTAATCACAGCAATGACTATGTTTCAAAAGTTAGCTTGGAACAGGAATGGTGTAAAAGGCACTATATGAACATACGTTCTTCCTTTATTTATAATTTTGCACATAGAAATGAGCGGAAATAAAACTGCAGCAAAAAAAAAGACCTTTTAGTGTGCACTGTATGCATCACTCTAAGGTCATCAGTTACTTTGGTCAGTAGTTGTGTGTGACTTCTTTTCGCATTGCTTCTCAGTTAAAAATAAATTGCCCGATACTTTTTTCCTTTTCTATATATTGTGTGCAATCAGATTTCCTACTTTAACCTATTATTTTGCTGAACCCAAAAGCTGTGGACTCCTTATATCAGTAAACCAAATCTTATCATTGAAATACAGCTTCCTGACAACTGCTTAACTTTCTCTTTGGCTCTCTGAAATTTATTGCTCTCAGTACCAGAAGTTAGCCTCTCTTTAAAAGTAAAAGTACAATATCTTCCCACTAGACATTTTATAAAAAAACCTCCATGAATGCAATGAATTTTCTCATTTCTAATTCTTAAAATCTACTAGTAAAAGCCTTGAAAGAAAGCAATAAATTAATTGATTAAAAAAATACAAAGTCATGCTAAATTTAACTTATTCAAGTAAGAATGTTTGATGAACATACAATTTCTAAATCTGCTTTTGCAGCTTCCAGTTCTTCTTGAGGGTTTCCCTTTTGTCTTTTTCTTCTTTCTCGCAGCAGTTTGATATGTTGCTGAATCCGTTCCCTCAGTTCTTGATCTTTTGCTGCTCTGCAGAATAATAAATAAAAATATATTGAACTTCCAGAGAATCTCTTAATTCAAGGTTAAAACTGCTTGCTTGCTTGCTTTTCTATATATTGTGTGCAATCAGATTTCCTACTTTAACCTATTATTTTGCCGAACCCAAAAGCTGTGGACTCCTTATATCAGTAAACCAAATCTTATCATTGAAATACAGCTTCCTGTCAACTGCTTAACTTTCTCTTTGGCTCTCCGAAATTTATTGCTCTCAGTACCAGAAGTTAGCCAACACTTAACTCCTACACTTTCAGATGTAAAAGCTCTATCATTACGAAATAATAAATTAGAAAATAAAAGGAAGTGATGTTATAATTGCAGTGTATGACAAAAAAAGACTTTTCCATTAATCTGCTTTCAATATTTTCATTCCCTTAAAACCCAAATCCTTGAGAACATGACATATTAGGATGCAGAAGTGTTGGATCATGTTAAACATATGATGCACCTTTCTTAACAATGAAATAATACACAACATAAGACATCAACTAAAGTTATCACCACTGCTTCCTTTCCAAATCATTCTTCCAGACTAACTGAATTAAAATCAATTTTTTTTAACAAAGAGAAAATAAACATTCCATTAAAAATAAAGGCAGATCACAACAGAAGATGCTCTTCATTAAAGTCGTATAATCAAATGCTAATATCTGCAGAAATCCTTGGAACACAACGTCCTCCTGAAATCACCATGTCATCCATCTTTTTGCTGCTTCTCATCTCTATTAGTTGTCAGCTTCTGACTATAACTATATTGGTGCCATGTGAGCCTAAGATTAATAGTCTGAGTACTCTCTGCAGAATGTGTTACAAAGCACCCTGTTGCAGCACACACATCAGAACAAGTTTCTGCCTCTTTTGTAGATATTTTTTAATCAACAAGTTCCAAGTAACTCCACAGACGCCAGTATTCCATCATGAAGTCACCCTTTATTTACACATGGAAAGTCCTTTACACTGATTCAGCCTCCTCAGAACCAACTCTCACAGTATTTGGATGTCTGACACTTGCATTCTTATCTATCAGCCAGAGCTCCCTGATTGGACCAGATTAATAGCCCCAATCAGGGAACTCATAGTCTATGAGGCCCACCTGGCTGCCCTCGTAACAATCGTGAAACTTGGAGTGGATGGGACTTTAACCCAGGCTTTGTGGATCATTATCACTGCACCACTCTCATCTATATTGTCTGAGTTACTTTAAAAGGAGCATTTCCTCCATAGTTCAAAAATCAATCATGTGCCATTTTTAAAAGGGTTACAGAGCAGTATTGTGGCCCTGTTGTGATACTGAGAAAACATTTCTAAAATTTACAATGAGCAAGAAATTTGCATGTCTGTGTGAAAACAACACAAACAATTATAGATAAACCTTAGAAAATAATACTAATGAAAATAGTTGCATACCTTAGCAACAACAATTCGAGGCGTTCAATAGAAAACTATACCTCCATCTGCAATTGATTAATTAATGTAGATCTAAAATCTACAGAGGAAAAAGCTGGATAAGGTAAAGCTATTTTATGTTGGTAACATATTTCCTTATAACAAAAATATCCTTTGTTAAAGAAAATACTTGCTAATTGAGGCAAATTTGTAAAACAAATTAATTACGTCTTGAAATAGAATATATAGAAAGTAGGGAAATAGATGGTGACATTGTGAAAAATGTCCATATTACAGAGGAGGAAGTGCTGGATGTCTTGAAATGGGTAAGGGTGGATAAATCCCCAGGACCTGATCAGGTGTATCCGAGAACTCTGTGGAAAGTTAGAGAAGTGATTGCTGTACGCCTTGCTGAGATAGTTACATCATCAATATTCACACGTGAACTGCCAGAAGACTGGAGGTTGGCTAACGTGGTGCCACTGTTTAATAAAGGTGAGAAAAGCCAGGGAACTATAGACCGGTGAGCCTGACATTGGTGAAAGGCAAGTTGTTGGAGGGAATTCTGAGGACAGGATTTACAAGCATTTGGAAAGGCAAGAACTAATTAGAGATAGTCAGCATGGCTTTGTGCTTGTTGCCCGGTTCTACCTCCTTCCCAAGATCCACAAGCCTGAACACCCTGGCCGACCCATTGTCTCAGCATGCTCCTGCCCCAATGAACTCATCTCTACCTACCTCGACACTGTCTTATCCCCCCTAGTCCAGGAACTCCCCACATACATTCGAGACACCACCCACGCCCTTCACCTCCTCCAAGACCTCCGTTTCCCCGGCCCCCAACGCCTCATCTTTACCATGGATATCCAATCCCTCTGCACCTCCATTCGCCATGACCAGGGTCTCCAAGCCCTCCGTTTTTTCCTCTCCAGATGTCCCCAACAGTACCCTTCCGCTGACACTCTCATTCGTTTGGCTGAACTGGTCCTTACTCTTAACAATTTCTCCTTTGAATCCTCCCACTTCCTCCAGACTAAAGGGGTAGCCATGGGCACACGTATGGACCCCAGCTTTGCCTGTCTCTTTGTTGGCTACGTAGAACTGTTGATCTTCCGTAATTACACCGGCACCACTCCCCACCTCTTCCTCCGTTACATTGATGACTGCATTGGCGCCACCTCGTGCTCCCGTGAGGAGGTTGAGCAATTCATCAACTTCACCAACTAATTCCACCCTGACCTTAAATTTACCTGTAAAAAGTGAGGTCTGCAGATGCTGGAGATCAGAGCTGAAAATGTGTTGCTGGTTAAAGCATAGCAGGTTAGGCAGCATCCAAGGAACAGGAAATTCGACGTTTCGGGTCAGAGCCCTTCATCAGGAATGCTCATTCCTGATGAAGGGCTCTGGCCCGAAACGTCGAATTTCCTGTTCCTTGAATGCCGCCTAACCTGCTGTGCTTTAACCAGCAACACATTTTCAGCTTAAATTTACCTGGACCATCTCTGACACCTCCCTCCCCTTCCTGGACCTCTCCATCTCCATTAATGACGACCGACTTGACACTGACATTTTTTACAAACCCACTGACTCCCACAGCTACCTGGATTACACCTCTTCCCACCCTATCTCTTGCAAAAATGCCATCCCGTATTCCCAATTCCTCTGCCTCCGCCGTATCTGCTCCCAGGAGGACCAGTTCCACCATAGAACACACCAGATGGCCTTCTTCTTTAGAGACTGCAATTTCCCTTCCCACATGGTTAAAGATGCCCTCCAACGCATCTCGCCACATCCCGCACCTCCGCCCTCAGACCACACCCCTCCAACCGTAACAAGCACAGAACGCCCCTGGTGCTTACCTTCCACCCTACAAACTTTCGCATAAATCAAATCATCCGCCTACATTTCCACCACCTCCAAAAAGACCCCACCATCAGGGATATATTTCCCTCCCCACCCCTTTCCGCCTTCCGCAAAGACCGTTCCCTCCGTGGCTACCTAGTCAGGTCCTCGCCCCCCTACGACCCACTCTCCAATCCTGGCACTTTCCGCTGCCACTGCAGGAACAGTAAAACCTATGCCCACACCTCCTCCCTCACCTCTATCCAAGGCCCTAAAGGAGCCTTCCACATCCATCAAAGTTTTACCTGCACATCTACTAATATCATTTATTGTATCAGTTGCTCCCGATGCGGTCTCCTCTACATTGGGGAGACTGGGCGCCTCCTAGCAGAGCGCTTTAGGGAACATCTCCGAGACACCCGCACCAATCAACCACACCGCCCCGTGGCCCAACATTTCAACTCCCCTTCCCACTCTGCCGAAGACATGGAGGTCCTGGGCCTCCTTCACCGCCGCTCCCTCACCACCAGATGCCTGGAGGAAGAACGCCTCATCTTCCACCTCGGAACACTTCAACCCCAGGGCATCAATGTGGACTTCAACAGCTTCCTCATTTCCCCTTCCCCCACCTCATCCTAGTTTCAAACTTCCAGCTCAGCACTGTCCCCATGACTTGTCCAGACTTGTCCGACCTGCCTAGCTCCTTTTCCACCTATCCACTCCACCCTCTCCTCCCTGACCTATCACCTTCATCTCCTCCCCCGCTCACCCATTGTACTCTATGCCACTCTCTCCCCACCCCAACCCTCCCCTAGCTTATCTCTCCAGGCTTCTGGCTCACTGCCTTTATTCCTGATGAAGGGCTTTTGCCCAAAACGTTGATTTCGCTGCTCGTTGGATGCTGCCTGAACTGCTGTGCTCTTCCAGCACCACTGATCCAGACTCATATTTCACAAACTGGTTTGAGTTTTTTGAAGAAGTAACAAAGAGGATTGATGATGGTAGAGTGGTGGACATGATCTAAATGGACTACAGTAAGGCTCATGGGAGACTGGTTAGATCTCATGGAATACAGGGAGAACTAGCCATTTGGTTACAGAAGGTAAAAGACAGAGGGTGGTGATGGAGGGTTGCTTTTCAAACTGGCGGCCTATGTATAGTGGTGTGCCACAAGAATCAGTGCTGGGTCCACTACTTTTCATCATTTATGTAAATGATTTGGATGCGAACATAGGAGGTATATAGTACATTTGCAGATGACACCAGAATTTGAAGTGTAGTAGACAATGAAGAAGTTTACCTGACAGTAAAACAGGATCTTGACCAGATGGTCCAATGGGCTGAATTGTGAAAGATGGAGTTTAATTTAGATAAAGGTGAGGTGCTGCATTTTGGAAAAGGAAATCAGAGCAGGACTTATACACTTAATGGTAAGGTCCAAGAGAGTGTTGCTGAACAAAGAGACCTTGGAGTGCAGATTCATAGCTCCTTGAAAGTACAGGCGCAGGTAGATGGGATAGTGAAGAAGGCATTTCATATGCTTCACGTTATTGGTCAGAGCTTTGAGTATAGGAGTTGGGAGGTCATGTTGCGGCTGTACAGGACATTGGTTAGGCCACTTTTGGAATATTGTGTGCAATTCTGGTCTCCTTCTTATTGGAAGGATATTGTGAAATTTGAAAGGGTTCAGAAAAGATTTACAAGGATGTTTCCAGGGTTTGAGGATTTGAGCTATAGGGAGATGCTGAATAGGCTGGGGATGTTTTCCTTGGAGGTTCGGAGGCTGAGGGGTGACCTTAAAGAGGTTTATAGAGGTTTATAAAATCATGAGGGGCATAGATAGGGTAAACAGACAAAATCTTTTCCCTGGGGTGGGGAAGTCCAGACTACAGTGCATAGGGTTAGGGTGAGAGGGGAAAGATATAAAAGAGACCTAAGAGGCAACATTTTTACGCAGAGGGTGGTACGTGTATGGAATGAGCTGCCAGAGGAAGTGGTGGAGGCTATGACAATTACAGCATTCAAAAGGGTTCTGGATGGGTATATTAATGGGAAGGGTTTGGAGGGATATCGACCAAGTGCTGGCAAATGGGATGAGATTAGGTTAGGATATCAGGTCAGCATGGACAAGTTAGACTGGAAGGTCTGCTTCCGTGCTGTACATCGCTATGACTCTTTGACTCTATAACAAAGGTGCTGAAAGAAGAATAAGATTAGATTAGATTCCTCTACAGTGTGGAAACAGGCCCTTCACACCAAGTCCTCTAAAGAGTAACCCATCCTCCTCTGACTAATGCAGCTAACAACATGAGTAATTTAGTGTGGCCAATTGACTTGATCTGCATATCTTTGGACTATGGGAGAAAACCCATACAGACACAGAGAGAATGTGCGAACTCCACACAGATAGTCAGGCCAGGGTAGAATTGAACCTGGGCTCCTGGCACTGTGAGGCAGCAGTGCTAACCACTGAACCAACATGCCAGCGCTTTTCACAGCAAAAAATCTCATTCAAACTAACTAATCTAAAGGAAGTTTTGAACAAGGTAATCTGTTAAAGAAAGTTATGAACAATGTAAATATGAAAAGTAATTATTTAAGATAAAAAGGATGCCTTTTAATATTAATATTGTCCTAGTATTGGTGAGCATTTCTGGGTATGCAATAAAAAATAATTCAGAAAACACACCTTCCTTCTTCCATTTCATTTCTGGAATGTAATCTTCGCGTAGGTTCACAGGTGTGTGGCCCTTTCAAATCCCCACCTCTCACATTTTGGTAGTAGTTTGGATCTGTAGCATATGGTGCACTCTTCACTATCTAAAAACAAAATACCAACTCTCTTATTACAAAAGTAAAATACTGCAAATCTGAAGCAAAACAAGAAGTAATGGAAATTCTCAACAGGTCAGGCAGAAAATGTGAATAGCAAAACAGTGATTTGAAGTTAACGATCCATCAATAAAAACTGATGTATGTTGCCAAACTTCTAGCATTTTCTGTTTGCATTTCAGCTTACATTGGTAAGGTAAGGAGGTTATTATCCAGAGGATGGCCTGAATTTAATTCTTACATCTGGCTGTCCAAATACCATTGGTAGATTGCAAAATCTTACTGGATAGCTTTAAAAGAGTTCACAGGGTCAAAGGTTTCCTTTGGCTCTTATAAGCAACATTTGGAGCATGTTTTGAAATTTCTATGTCCCTCATGAGTACATCCCTAGTTTTTTTTCCAAACTTGTAACAAGGTGATCAATATCATTTTCAGGAGGAAACTGATTTTCGTACAGCTCAATACCACAGTATTAAACGGTATTCTCTGGTGTCCAAATCTTCAAAAATTATGTTTTTTTAAACAAGCAACATCAGATTTATACTCAACTGAAAGTGGGCAAGACATCTGCCATTACAAAGTCCTGAAACATCAACGTGTCTGTTTGATGCACCCAATTTATAGATTCATAGTATCATGGAGCACTGAAACAGACCTTTCGGCCCAACTCATCCATGCTGATCAGTTTTTCAAGTAAACTAGTTTCATTTGCCTGCATTTGACCTATATCCCTCTCAACATTTCCAATCCATGGACCTGTCCAAATGGCTTTTAAATGTGGTTATTTTAACTACCTCTACCATTTGTTTTGGCACCCTTTGTTGTCCCTCAGATCCATTTGAAATTTTTCCCCCTTCACCTTAAACCTCTGCCCTTTAGTTTTAGTCCCCTCTATCCTGGAGAAAAGACTTTGGCTGTTCCCCTTATCTATGTTCCTCTTGATTTTATAAACTTCTATAAGGTCACCCCTCAGCCTTCTATACTCCAGGAATAAAAGTCTCATCTCATTAACCTCTCTTTATAACTTAGACCCTCCAGTCTCAGTAACACTGTAAATTGGTTTTTGCACCTTTTCCAATATAATGACATCCTTTTTATTGAAGGGCGTCAGAATTGAAGGTTTTGTAGCGAATGAAGCTGCAAAATTCCCATGGTCTGATTTAGACCATCACCTTTTCATGACAATCCTCATAGTGTCCAACCTCCCGATTGATCAGTGGTCCCTTTTGGATCAATAAGTAAGCTTGCAATAGCTGAAGCTTTTCGCATCATCTCTAGCTCCTTTCTTCAAAATCCTATTGTATTTCTGGTAAGATTGCTTGCCTCATGTTTCTGCCACTTGCCAGAAGCATATTCTTTGAAGTTTCACATATTCAAGTCATGAATGGACAAACACATGCCTGAGATACATAAGTTCCCAATAGGTATTCTATTTGTGCCCCAACCAAAACATGTTAGACACCACACTATTAGTGAGCTTTATTGTCTATCAATCTACTTTAACAGTTTTATTAATATTGTTAATAAACTTAACAAATATCAAAAATAGTTTGGAATTTAAATCTGTAGCTGAATTTTTGACATAATCATATACATAAGGCAGCTGTGTCACTAAAAATGAAGACATTTTCAACATCCAATGTTGTTTCTTGTCTAATATTCACCAAAGTAACCACAATCATAGGTGCAGCCAGCAATTTTTCCACAACTAACTTATTTCAAAAAGCATCAATGATTTGTTTGATTTATCTCCAAATCATAATGGTCAAACTCAGACAGGAACTTTTGCCTTTATGAATACCTAAATAGAGGTTTCTATTTTGGGAATGTTTATGTATAGATTTTACTGTTAAATGCTGATATGGGGGATGGATATAGGATGGCAAGCTGTAAACAATTTAAATCTTTTCAATACATTAAGTGGTTTATAAGATTACTTCTATCTTTACACTTTTTTTCTGGAAACAGCAGGTGCAAGATGATGATCATCATTATACTGCAGTTTCTTAGGATTAGGTAAAGACGTTTCGGTACAAATACGCAGATTTTGTTCCAGTCCAATTTGTGGCATTTGTCTCATGACTGGCCATTGATGTGACCCAATCTATGAAACATCTTAGATTGTATTGGTAGGATTGTGAATGGGTTGATGCCGTTTATAGGTTGTTGCATTTACTTAACAACCTGAGTTAACAATTGAATTTACATGTGGGTATGTTGTGCTCTTGAGTTTCATACATTAGGGAGTGTTATATTTCAAGTTAATTAAATCATAGAATTGCTGATTACTTTGCATGTAAACTATACATTTTTGTCTGTAACAATATGTGGCAGTTGTAAAACACTTCAGCACTTGATAACCTCCATCAATTGGTTAGTTATTTTGTTGGCATAGCTTTGCACAGTTACATAAAGTCTGTTTTTCTAAAAAGAAATTCCTGATAAGCCTGTAAACATTAAATATAATTATACTTATGTGCATATTACTTTCAACAATTTGGGAGCAATTAGAACCCTATGAATTCTGGAAATATGTCAATGATTTACTCAAAATGAATATTAAATATCAAAATAAAAATGCAATTGATTACAAAGCTTTATGCATAACATTGGCTTATGGAATAATACATTCAGCTAACGAACATAACCTGCTTTTTATCCAAAATTTACATTCCTAGAGGTGTGGCTGAATGTGAAAGATCAAATTGTGAGGTCATGGTTCTTTTATCTCTGAGACCTGGGATTCAACACTAGTTCAGGTTGAAATTTTGAAGGTGACATCTCTATCAAATTGTAGTCATACTGATTGATATAAAGTATTACATCTAGGTCTTCTGTGATGTAATTATTGGCTCTCTGTAGGATTAACTCAGTTAGTCTTATTCCTTCAACATTTTCCCCTGTGGCCTTCCTCTTATTTCCTAGACAGTTGTCTAATTCCTTTTCAAGGACCTCAGTTGAGTTTGCCTCTGCCCCACTCTCAAGTAGTGTCTTCCATCTCTTAGTTCCAAGTTGCATGAAAGGATTTTTCTCATGTCCTCATTGAACCTTTTGCCTTTGATCTTAAATTAGTGTCTATGACCTTCCTGTCAAGGGAACAACTTTTCTCTCCATCTCCTTTGTCCAGATACCTCATGATTTTTTAAGACATGTTTAACATTAACTTTCAACCGCTTTTGCTTTAAGGAGAACAACCTCAGTTACTCTCTTCCTTCTGTGAAAATGAAGCTCCTAATACCTGGCACCACCCTTGTAAATCTTTTCTGCACCCACTCGTAATACTTTTGTGTTGTTCTTAAAATGTGGTGTCAGAACTGAACACAATAATTTTTAATTCTAATCTTATATTGTGAAGTCTCACCATAATTCCTTCCTTTCGCCTTGCTTTATAAAGTCCAAGATCCTATCTGCTGGATTATCCACGTTCTTATCTTGCCTTACTATGTTTAGTGATTTGCATCCATATGTCTTCAGGTGCTCCATTTCTGGATCCCCGCTTCAAACTGTATCCTTTATATTTCTCTCCTCATTCTTCCTCCCAAAATTATCATTTCACTGCTCTTTATATTAAATTTCTGTTCATGGCACCAGCCTACATCTTTTTAAAATATAACACAATTTCCCTCACAGTTCAGACACTCAAACATTTCATCATTGCAGATTATGAAATTGTGCTCTGCACACCTAATTTTGAAATATTAACAGCTATCCTTACCGGGCCTGGACTACATGTGGCTCCAGACTCACAGCCATGTGGTTAACTCATAACTTTCCTCTAAAGTGGCCCTAGTAAGCCACTCAGATCAAGGGGATGGCAATAATTGCTGGCCAAGCCAATGATGCCCACATCCCATAAACAAATAAAAAAATTGCATTGTATAATTTGAACTGAGGGGTACCAGTTTTACTTTATTGTACATGACATGATAAAGTAGATCCTGTTTACCATAGGGTAGATATTCCAAGTACCCTCTTGTTTAAGGTATGAGACTTGCTTTTCATAGTGGACCAAGTACCTTAACGAGGCCAACATCCTCGAAAATCTAGGCTGGTGTTTCAATTGCTCTGTCATAACTATATTGAGGACAAACCAAAGTACAAGTGCATCTACTTTGATAATGTTAAATAAAATTACTTTGGAAGTAATAGTAGATTTTTTTTTAAATTGCCAGTACCTTGTTCCTTTCTGTTGCAGACCTTTGCTTTATTTCCATTTCTTTCTGCTCTTGCATTAACTTAGCTTGTTCTCTCCATTCTCTCAATGCTCGCTGGTCTCTGTAAATAAGTGCAATTCTGTTTACTCCTATCAATGATAAATTCAAAATAAAACAAAGGCAAATTCAAGTAAGATAATAAATGATATTGAATTGGAACACTGAACATAGGTTGACTGAGATTTTAGCTTGACATCGAATCAGAATTAAAAATCACACATCACCAGGACCACCACAGCTACCTGATGAAAGAGCAATGCTCTGAAAGCTAATACTTCCAAATTGACCTGTTGGACTATAACCTGGTGTTGTGTGATTTTTAATTTTGTCCATCCCAGTCCAACACTGGCTCCTCCATACCATGGAATCAGAAGGAATATTCATATAAATTACAATAGCAACAAGCTCATGACTAAACGTTAGATTTTCTTTGCTACTGAGACAGGTAGCTTTTTTCCTGAATCAGCAGATTTGCCTTGGATTAAAGGAGTTCAATTCCCAGTCAGCTGAATGCATAACAGAGTGAGACTTGTTAGTCTCAGAGACAAAAGAAAGCGCAGATGCGGGAATCCAAGTTTGGCCAATAGGAGGCTGGAAGAACACAGCATGCCAGACAGCATCAGGAGGTGGAGAAATCGCATTTCATGTTTAACCGCATTTCTTTAGGACTGGAGGTGAGGTGTAAGGGGAGCAGAGGTAAAGGAGAGGATTGTGGGTGGGTGGTGGGGTGGGATGGGTTGGTGAGGTAAGGATAGGTGAACACAGGCAGAGGGTACAACCTGGTTGGTCAATGGGCTTAATGAATCCAGTTGGTAGCTGGAAGGAAAGATTATTAGAGGAATGGAAGGGTGGGGGAGGGGCTGGAAAGGGAGTCAGGGAATTGGAGGGGAGGTTATTTGAAATCTTCTGGTGGCATATGTTCAATTCAACAGGCAGGAGGTTGGGATACACAAACAGAAAATCTGAACATCTGAAAGATGGTTTGCACTATTTAGTATCACACTATTGCTGTTCCTCCTATAAAATGTGGGCAGAGTGTTGCAATTGAAAGGAGCCCCAATATTTGAATGAACTTAAAAAACATTATTAACATACCAAAGAAGTTGAAATTAAAAAGTAAAAGTATTCAAACCTATTATCTCCATTTTTTAATGCAAACATACGGCTGAATTATAGCACATAACGTAATGCATTTTCTTTCAATTTTGCACACAAATGCAAGATAAGTTCCTCTTCTTTCAACTTCTCTTAAAATATTATTCAAACAAAGCTTAAAGAAAACTAAAATTTGTCTGTGGTACAAATGTGAATATCACACAAGTCGTATTGAAATACGATAGCTCAAAATTTATTTTGAGAATAAATGCGAGGCTTCCAGCATTGAGCAATTTCACAGCAATTTCAGACATCAGTATACATGCAATGAAATGCAGAAATTTAGAAACAGGCCCAAATCTGTTTTATAGGCTGCATTATAAACTACCTCTGACACACTAAACTTTAAAATCAATGTTAGGACATTGAGTTGTTTTTACTTACTGGTTGTTTAATAAATTCAGCAGCAAAATAGTTAAAGGCTGGTGGAAAACGTTAATGCTGTGATATAACTCTCAACTACTGCCAAATGTCTCTGCTAGCTCTGAAAATTTTATTTTGCAATTTTAAAGACTGAAAAAAATTTACCTCATAACTCTTCTGTTTCTCTTAATTCCATCTTAATTTCTCTCTCTTTATTTAGTTTCCTGTTCACAATTTTACATTGAATTAAATATTCTAATTACACTTTTTTAGTTCAGAATCATATGATCCTAATAAGATTGGTGCAAGAGTTAAACTGCTGTTTGTCCTGCATGCACGTGCCACAAATCCTCTGCAGAGAGAACCTCTCTAAAAATGATCTCTAGCAACAGCAAGTGGTTTCTGAAAAAGCCTTTGGTATTTCCAAGGCAGTCAG
This sequence comes from Hemiscyllium ocellatum, assembly GCF_020745735.1. Classification (NCBI taxonomy): domain Eukaryota; kingdom Metazoa; phylum Chordata; class Chondrichthyes; order Orectolobiformes; family Hemiscylliidae; genus Hemiscyllium; species Hemiscyllium ocellatum. Next base: position 24,188,621 of record NC_083422.1, read on the forward strand.
AAGAATAACAAAGAATATGCACCACTTCAAGTCTTGTGGCACAGTAGTTGGGTCCCTAACTCTGAGACAGAATTTCCAGATTGAAGTCACAAGCCTGGATTTGTTGACCATGGATATTGTTTAACATTGACTCATAGAGTCATAGAGATGTACAGCACGGAAACAAACCCTTCAGTCCAACTTGACTATGCCGACGAATCTAGTCCCACCTGCCAGCACCCAGCCCATAACCCTCTAAACCCTTCCAATTCAGAAACCCATCTAGATGCCTTTTAAATGTTGAAATTGTACAAGCCTCCACCACTTCCTCTGGCAGCTCATTCCACACATGCACCACCCTACATGAAAAAGTTGCCCCTGAGGTCTCATTTATATCTTTCCCCCTCACCTTAAACCTATGCCCTCTAGTTATGGACTCCCTCATTCCAGGGAAAAGACCTTGCCTATTTACCCTATCCATGCTCCTCAACATTTTATAAACCTCTATAAGGTCACCCCTCAGCCTTCGATGTTCCAGGAAAAACAACCTCTCCCTATAACTCAATCCTCCAACCCTGGCAACATCCTTGTATAAATTTTCTGAACCCTTTCAAATTTCACAACACCCTACCAATAAGAAGGAGACCAGAATTGCATGTAATATTCTAACAGTGGCCTAACCAATGCCCCGTACAGACTCATCATGACCTCCCAACTCCTGTACTCAATACTCTGACCAATAAAGGAAAGCATACAACATGCCTTCTTCACTATCCTATCTCCCTGCACCTCCGTTTTCAAGGAGCTATGAAGAGGCTGATAACCAAACCAGGAATCCTTCCATCACCTCCTCACCATTTTTCAGAGGGAAAAATAATGTGAGAAAATGTATGCTAAAAAGAACACTGACCAGAGAGTACGGCCTAATACTTAAACAAAGCATTAGCACAAGCAAAATTCAGACACAAACCATAAGGTCGAGACAGATTGCTGAAGGCTCTGAACTTGCAGAAGAACTTGATTCCTGTTTTGCAATTTCAACCCCACTACAGTGCATTATTGTTTAAAAGTGCAATGTTTCTTAATTCGAAAATATCTACTTTAACAAAGTTTGTTCTGAAATGAAATAATGCATTTCCTGCTCAATTTGGCTAAAGTACTGGCACAATCAGAGTACCATGAAATGGAGGGATTCCAGTGTGGTGAACAACGTTATACCCATAGAAATTAGAAAAGTAAATGAAATGTTTGAAGTAAATGTTGACGTTTGAAATGTGTTGCAGTAGTTTAATAATCTATTTCCTTTAGTAAATGCTGAAATTGATTTGTAAGCCATTTTTTGTGAATCCATTTGTCAAAAAGTTAACATTTTCATGATGAAGTATAAAATTGCAAATTCTAGTTAGAGAATAAATTCACATCTGGTTGAAACTCTGTTCAAACAGACTTTATTAACTGCAAGAATATCATCAAATCATCTTTTATTGTAAATTGGTCACAACCCAAACATTTTAAGTCAAAGTTTTCAAGGATTTTGAAGACATACAAAGACTATACTCGATAAATATAATTTCAGTAGAAAGGAAAATGTATCAAGGCTGTTTTGCTACAAGCACTCAGCATTTAGTGAAAAATAACAGAACTAAAGTATTTTGTGGACACAGTTGTAATAAAACACACAATTTCACTAACAAGAGATGCAGAGAAATACTGTACTCACTTCATCCTCTGTTCAATAAATGCCTGTTTCTCTTTGTGTTCTTTCATTGCAGCTAATCTAAGTTCACGCTTTCTCTTTGTCTGAATAGTCATGTCATATGCTGTCAACTCAGGAAATAATATGTTTAGATTAGGAGTCTTCTCTCTGAAATACAAAATATAAGATGAAATGTTTAGATTAAATAGCAAACTAAAAGCCAAGTAAAAACTGAAAAATATGCAGGTCCTGTAAATCAGAAACAAAAACAGAAACTGCTGGAAAGTCTCAGCAGAATCTGGCAGCATGTGTGAAGAGAAATCACAGTTAACATTTCAGGTCGAGTGATTGTTCCTCAGAATAGATTAATAGCTACCAGTGCCCTGGAGTTAATTGATGACATGTATACATTTTGAACCATCTGATAGGCAGTTTATGAATCCAGCCACAACTTGTTGCAGAAAAGAATCTTCATTTCAGTATCGAATTGGAGCACAACAAGAGCAGTGGAAGAAGTGAGTTGCTTCATGCAGCACTATGCAAAAAGGGAAAGAATATTATGATTGCTGTCCCACTGGCTCGAGCTAACATGTAATTCAATTATATTCATGCTTTCATTTACCTAGGAATATTAGATACGCTTGATAGGAATCCTGCACCCCAGACCTTCTTAGTTTGGGAAGAATCATCTTTTTTCTCTTCTTGCAATAATTTCTGCTTTAGTGTTTTGAATCTTTGGCGCTCTTTCTCATCAGAGAAACTTAAACTTGATCCTGTTCGGACATTCAATTGTAGTTTTTCAATTAATGGCATTTCTAAAAAGAAAATAAAGGACAAGTCATGAAAATGTAACATCATTAATGTGACATGTCAAGTTACAGGATATAGATAACAAGCAACTGTGGATCTTAACACTCTGGATACTGAAGGTACACAGCATATGGAAACTCATGGATACAGTATCATTACAAAAACCATTTCAGATATCATGTTTGCTACTTAAATAGCACACACCACATTCTATTAATAAAGGAGGTGTCTCAAATATGTTGTGTATGCATATGCTAACATACAACAGTTTTATTTACTCAATAACCCAACTCAGTTTTGACTGAGATTTCTAAACAGTAATAAACAGAGACAAATTGTTTCTGCACAGTTGGGCTAACTTACTTTCAGCCCAAATTACAAAGCAGAGTTTCACTTGATAGACTGCATTATATTTTTATTTAACTTTATTTTAAAGACTTCTAAGATAGATGGAGAATTATAGAGATTTAAAGCACAGAAGAAAGCCAATGGGCACATTATGTGGTGGCCTAAAATGGGCTATCTGATCCTACTCAATGATCAGATACTGAGCTCCTGATAACTACCATCCCCTTAGGGAAAAACACTCTCCTCAATAACCACCCCCCCTAATTTAATACTTGCTACTTATTGACCTCTCTGCTTTGTGGATTAGGTCTTTCTGATCCACTTTTTCTAGGCTCCTCATAGGTTTATGCACATCAATTAAATCCACCACCTAAGAAAACAATCTCACCTGTCTAATCTTTTATCACAGCTGAAATGATCTGTTCCCGACATTCTCATAAATTTGTTCTTGTTAGATCGTACTTTGCCCATAATGCAGTGACCTGAACAGAATATAGCACTCCAACGTAACAATAGTTTTATCTATAGATTCAGCAACAAAGCATGGGAACAGACCCTTTGGTCCAACTCATCCATACCAACCAGACTTCTAGTATTGTATTATGTATTCCCTTGCTGTGAATGCCCTTCCTAATTGAATCACCTCATATTTGTTGAGATTGTATTCTATTAGCCGCTGACTAATACATTGATATTTTCCTGCAGTCACAACACTTTCTTCTGCACAATGAACCACATGGCCTTCTTTTGTAATCTGAGCACATTTTTGAAGGCATGCTGTCTACGTTTAAGTCGAAATCATTTATATAGGCCACCAAAAACCAGGGAGCTATATTTTATACAATCTGAAATATCTGCTAAACCTGACTATTACTTACGTTGTAATTTCATTGTATAATTCAAACCTACCTACTGATTAGTTTCCATTCAAAACGCAGCACTGTTGCGTTTTATGTATATTCTAGAGCTGTTTACATGAGACATACCACCTAGCAATAATAATAGTCAATGATCTTCTGTGAAAAAAAATAACGTCAATGTCTCTTACATTTCTGTGAATAGCACTTTATAGCCAGCTAATTACATTAAAAATGGTTTGGCCCCCAAATTGCAACTACATCAAGAATGTGGAAATGGTTGCTTTTGGGTGGAATGGAGATTTAGACTGTTATAACAAAACAAACAGCACGGAAATATAAAGAAGGAAAAGTTTAGTCACATTTCAGCCAGGCCACTAGATGGAATATCTCATCCTGACTGAAATACACTTCTAATAGAGACTTCTATGAACTAAACCATCTTCCACAAACAGACAAAGAAATTATGACAATGGAAGCAGTTGCCAGGGGATCTCAATTATAAAAATATTGTGCAACTTCATACTTCATTTGATGCGGCATTCATTACTATGTTGAGTACGCTTGGTCTAAATGTGTTATAATGTTAAAATGACTAAGGTTCGATTCTGTTGCTGTAAGGAATTTTCATACAAATTCGCACAAATGACTTAAAATCCAGCAGAATTTGCAGGTCAAATCACAAGGTTGAAAAAACAATTTGCTTTCCCTTTTCTTGTCTCTGATGACTGAATGCTCTACCTTTAAGATTTTTGCAGCTATTGACTTTTGCTGCAGGCAACTTCCAAGCTGAAATGCTTGCATTTACTGAGGTTTCCCAGGTGACAGCAAAGCTGTGGAAAAAAATAAGGCTCCACTCTGCACTGACACAGTACCAATTGATGTCTAGCAAAAACAAAATTCAGATTGGACAAGAAAATTGAATGGAAGTGCAAAATACAATGACAATTATTCGTCTCAAGTAAAATTCTTGACAGTAGTTTCATCAGCTGTTGGGGTATTGGAGTTCATATTATAAATGTTTAAATTTGTAAAACAAAATGCAAGCAAGCTTATGACAGGATGTCAACCCCAATGTACAAGAAAGATGAGATAAATTTGTAAATACAGATATCATTTTCATGAGAAATTTAAATATGGCACAAGATCATTTTCTTTGTCTTACATGTAAATTATGCACTATTTATACTGGAATTGCCTTCCTTCCTTCAGTAATCAAAATTCTAAAGCACCAGGCTCTCTCATTAACAGTTCAATGAACAATGTGAAAATATCATTTCTTCAATGTCTTCAGAATTTGCGAGTTGTAAATGCTCATTTTGCAATACATGTGTTTTGAAAACTTATAAGTTGTGTTTATCCATTAACATTCATAGATATCTGATACGACTGCTGTTGCTACCTTTCCCATATTTGTGTGTGTGCTTCAAACTTCTCTCATCAACCAAGAAAGCAATTATAGCCTCATGGCCCTCCGTCAGCTATCATGTTGAATATTTGCATTCCTTACTGCTATTTTATTCTTGCCAATACATTTCTCTGCCCTGAGAGACTTGCTCTTTTTTGTTTTATCATGTGTGCATTTCTGGCTAAGCCTAACTATTGCCTATACCTAATCATCCTGGTGGTGATGAGCCACTTTTGGAATCATGCATTCCACCAGATGCAGCCTCAATACTGCTCAGAAGAGAATTCCTGGATATTGATTCCGTGAAAGTGATGAAATGGAAGTAAAATCTCAAATTAGGATGGCATGCTTATTTTTTCAATTAATTGGATCTGGCTTAGCTGGCTCAACAGCATTTATTGTCGATCCCTTGAGAAAGAAGAGTTATAGGTGACCATCTTGAATCCTGCAGATACACCCATAGTGCTGTTACTGGAATATTTTTTGTATCTTCTGAAGACAGAAGCAAATTATTTGTTCATTTCATCCAACGTTTCCTTATTATTTACAATGAATCCCAAATCTCACACTCTTGAGGGGCATCACTCACTTTAATTAGTCTTTTCTTTTCAAGTACCTGTATAAACTCTTGTTATTCATTTTGACACTTCTAGCAAACTTTCTCTTATAATCTAATTGCTTCCTTCTTGTTAACCTTTTAGTTATTCTCGGCCATTCTTTATATTCTGATCAATCATCTAAACTGCTTTTCATCTTCAATCAGTTATATGTTGTTTTCCTTAGATTTGATGCTATCCCTGAGTCTTTTCTCTCATCCTTTCCTGCCCTTCTCTGACCCTCATTTTGCATTTACTGTCTTCCTCTCTTATTTTGCTTCTCTTAGACAGATCATATCTTTCCACAATTGATCTCTTGCCTCCAATATTTAGTTTGAAACCCTCAATAATTCCTTAGTTATATGCTTTGAAAAAACACTGGAGCTCCAGCATAGCTCAGATGTAGTACAGCTGTCGTCTTTCCCATTACTGGTGCCAGGGATTCACAAACAAGAATCTAATTCTTTGTGTCATGTATTCATCTTTTTAATTTTATGTAACATATGCTAATTTTCATGTGGCTCAGGGGTTATGGTTTTTAATTTAGTGCTTAGCTCCTCTTTCCTAGTTCTACTTATGTCGTTATCACCTACACAAACTACAACTATGATCCTTGATGACCTCAGAAGTAAGCCAAGCTGAATCATCCGCTCAATGTGTCTTGTTGAAGCTGGTTGGAAATGATTCACTTTCATGTCTTACATTAATTGTTGATGAGGAGGGTATTTATGTTGTCACCCCCTCCTGTTCAGTTGGTTGCTGGATCCTTTAGCTCCACCTCTTATGTGCTGCCATAGCATGCTTATTCTAGCTTAACCTGATTGCCATCTCATTTTAAGTTATGCCTGGAGTTGCTTTTGGTATATGCTCCTGCATGTTTCATTGACACTTATGAGTGAGGGATATGCCAAGCAATGAGGTTACAGATTGCAATTGAATACAGCTCTGCTGCTGCTGATGCCCACGATGTTCTGTGAATGTTAGAAGTTTGAGCCTTTAGATCTTATTGAAATCTACCCCATTAGCACCTATGCTTGTGTTATGTAATATCATGCAAGGTATGCTAAGTATGCCGGCAGGACTTTGTCTTCCTAAAGACTTTGGCATACTACTCCTACCTGTACTGTCATGGAAGATGCAATGTTATGGGTAGATTGGGGAAGATGAAATCAAATAAGTTCTCCCCGTTTGGCAGATAGGTCTTTCAAGACTCAACTGGATCTGTCTGTGATTAAATGTAATACCAGGCCACTTTTGGTGACTGCTATTGAAGTCCCTTACCTCTATGCCCTCGTCATCCTCAGTTGATTCCTCCAAATTTGTTCAGCATAGAGGAATACTGATTCATCCAACAAGGAAGTGTAGTAAGTGGAAAGCAGTCAGAGATTTCCTTGCCCATGTTTGACCAAGTGGGCGGCACGGTGGCACAGTGGTTAGCACTGCTGTCTCACAGCGCCTGAGACCCGGGTTCAATTCCTGACTCAGGCGACTGACTGTGTGGAGTTTGCACGTTCTCCCCGTGTCTGCGTGGGTTTCCTCCGGATGCTCCGGTTTCCTCCCACAGTCCAAAGATGTGCGGGTCAGGTGAATTGGCCAAGCTAAATTGCCCGTAGTATTAGGTAAGGGGTAAATGTAAGGGTATGGGTGGGTTGCGCTTCGGCGGGTCGGTGTGGACTTGTTGGGCCGAAGGGCCTGTTTCCACACTGTAACTAATCTAATCTAATCTAATCTAAGTGCCATGAAGCTTCATGATGTCCAGGCATGGTGGTGATGTCTGGGTTACTGGGTGTAAGGTATGATTCAGTGACTATGAGCAAATCAGGTTGAGGTTTGACGACAGTTCTGCTGATTTTGGTACAAAATTACTAAGGAAGAAACAGAAAACTGAAATTGCCGGAGAAACTCAGCAGGTCTGACAGCATTTATCAATAGAAAACAGAGTTAATGTTTCAAGTCCGGCGTCCCTTCACTCATAGACCCGAAACGTTACCTCTTGTCTTTTCTCCATAGGTGCCAGCAGACTGGCTGAGGTCGTCAAGCAATTTCTGTTTTTATTTGTTTCAGACCCCAGCATCTACAGTTTTTTTGCTTTATAATAGTAAGGAAGATTGTGGAAGCTTGAAAGGCAGGTTATGCCATTGCTCATTTGCAGTTCCTGAGTTGGTTCCAGGTAGTCTGCCTAGTTTTACTCCCTTTGACTTTTCTATTTGACTTTGCTACAATGGGACAGCTTGATTGTGATTTCAGATGACAGTTAAGAATGAATTGAATTGCTATGGATCTTGAAGTAGGCCATGTTGTATTTTTCTTCTCTGTGTTTACTTGGTAAATAAATATCACAACTAATCATATACAAAAATACATCAGCTCATTTCATAAGGGATTGCATAGTACAAAGCAGCATTACACAGTTGGAAAACTCTTCTCTGTAAGTGAGTTGATCATTTTCTCAAAACACAGTCTGGATCACAAGACACAATTCATCATTTCCCCTCCAGTATTGGATACAGTGAAACACACAAATATATTTTGGTGATTGAGCACAGGTGTAATATTGCAAATTTGACCAGCTTATAAAAAATTCTCTAAATGATTTAGATTAATCTTTTTTTTCTTAAATATAGAAACTGGTCATGATTCTTCTAATGAAATAATATCAATACATTAAGGAGATTTTGGCTAATAAATAAGTCAGGGGAAGTGAAGTAGAGTCACATTAATCTCATCGTATTTCTAATTACAGCAGTGACCTGGAATCTCTCTCAAAAGGAAGTTCAATGGGAGAGATATATTTACAACAATACCATTGAAGAATATTTCTGATTTAATGGGGTTGTCAGATATAGTGTAACACAGTCATACAATGGTTTGCATCCAAGAAATTTAAACAGAATACAATTGGTTCTTTCTTTCCTTGTCATTAAAATATTTTAACAGACTTTAGAACAAGGTGTAGCTGTTGATTCTAACAGAAAGATGAAATACCTACACCTAAAAGGAGGAGGAAGGTTAAAATAGACTATAAACAAGTTCACATCACATTTAAGACAAAACTTAGGTTAAGAAGGATACTTTAAAGAATGTAATTACACTATCTATTTTGCCACTATTCACCTGTTCAATTCATAATCTTTACATCATGAGATACCAATATTTATAACATACATCATAAATACATAATAGCAAGGTTACATTATATATTTGCATCCAATGAACATTCACGATGAATACAGATAGTGCTATCCACTAGGTTTAAGTTTTATTCTAAAACCATTTGAGCAATGTTCATTCAGTTATTGATGTTGCATGAGCCCCCCCAGTTTTGTTCCTGTCTTTAAGGGACTACTGTTATTTACACTTGCAAGTGAATCAGCTTATTACTTGGACTATTTTGAACTCACTGCTAACATTCATCTTTTTCCAGACTTCACTGACAGCCTTTCTAGGTAGAAGCCCCCTGTCTACCTTTTTCCTGTAATCGTCAATGATAAGCTGCGCCTCTTGCTGCAGTGTGGTAGCAAATCCTGTTTACAAAATTGAAACAAACAATCTTCCATTACACATGAACTAAAGAAAAGTGTAGCTCCTTTACTAACTCCATGGAAATCAGCTCTAATGGGGTTATAATTTCAATACCATTTCTAGTACAAGCAACAGTAACAGGTTATTTGTAGTACAGATTTTACATTTTGCATTTATTGTGGTTTTAATAGTCCACACATGATTTTAGGTGAAGAAGTTAGATGCCACAATGTTGAATATTTCCTCAGCTATCCTCCCATTACCAGAAAATTTGAAAATATTGCAATGTGCAATTAAAGTTATATTTCTTACATAATTCGTAGCAATTTGGGAACAGGAAGGAGTAGCTCTGCAAGCCTATTCCACCATTCAATGAGGCCAGAGCTGATCAAGTTGTTATAAGTACATATGTGTTAAAATTGCTATCAATACAAAGAAAACCTCATCATTAAAAATTACTTTTCCCCACACTTTTACCATTGACTTTAGCGTTTGAACAGAAGAATGAGCAATTCTGTCAGCAAATAATTTCAAAGCAATTTCCATCAATGATTGATTATTCATAGTGCAAATGAAGACTAGATCACTGAAATTATGCTTAAATAAACAGCTTGTTAATATCTTAATGTCCTTACACATTACTTTCATCTTTACTGACTAAAAAGTGTAAATGTAGACCAGCAAGTGCTAATGATTGGTAGACATCCAACTTCTATTGACTGAGTTCAATACATTTCTGGATATTATATTCAGCAGTATAAAAATCCTGATATCATAGTTCACTTTTTACCCACGTTATAATCAAGTGTGTTAAGAATGTTTTACATGCAAAAATAGTCTCAGCAACAAATTAACTACAGTACATATGAATTCAAGATTTCTCACACTACAACAATTACTACATTCCCAAAGTACTACATTGGCTTTAAAACATTTTGAAATGCCTTGAATCCATGAAAGCTGCTAAATAAATAATATCTTTCTTTTCTTCTCACCATACAGTGCTCACCAAAAATAATTTTCTTGTTTGGCCATAAGTCAAAGAGTGGTGCTGGAAAAGCACAGCTAGTCAGGCAGCATCCGAGGAGCAGGAGAATTGACATTTCAAGCATAAGCTTTCACTAGGAATGGTGATGAAGAGCTTAAGCTTGAAACATTGAATCTCCAGCTCCTTAGATGCTGCCTGACTGGCTGTGCTTTTCCAGCACCACACTCTTCAATTCTGATCTCCAGCATCTGCAGTCCTCACGTCCCCCTTGTTTGGACATGAGCAAATATATACAATCCATTCAGATATGGCATTTGTCTTTAGAACACAATCCAATTTACAACCAAATCAAATATATCTCAACTTACAACAGTGTATCAAATTATTATCCGTAAATTGAAAAATGGAAAGCAAAATATTAACACAATTTGACATCCAGAACCTGGCCATGTGTTGTGAGCTTCTCCATCCTTTACAATTATGAGCTAAAATGATGTAACTTTATAAAAGCATGTATGAAAAGGAATCAGTTAAATTTGAGAAGAAAGAAGAGCAATACATTATTTATAACATTATAATATTAAGCACAGTGACTTATGTGTATCATAATAGACAATTTGAATGTGCAAGAGAAATGTAAAATTGACTATCTTTCTTACAAAGACAAAATTCTTTTAAATTTTGACATTGATGAAACTGGGTTTCAACACCATCCACAAAAGAACTTGGTCAAATAGCCTCAAATTATATTCTTTGTCTTACAGATAACTGGGATAAGAAGGCACTTTTCTCATTATTGGAGGGATCAATAGTCAGGGGCATACATTTAACATTACAGATAGAAAGCTCAGAGGAGAGTTGAGGAGAATTTCTTTTCATTCAGAGGATGGTAGGAGTCTGGAACTTAGTGCCTGAGAGGGTGTTGAGACAAACATTCTCATCGCATTTAAACAGCATTTGGATATTCACTTGCATTGCCATGGCTTCCAGAGCTACAGGTCAAAATCTGAAAAATGGGATTAGTGCAATGAAGAATTGCAAGATATACACAAATCTCTGATAAAGTGAGGAGACATTTTAATGCTTCTGAAAATAAAAGGAGAACATTTCAGGTCTCTGTGCTTTTCAACTGATTTCCTGTTCTCAATGGGATTTCCCTACCAAAAAGCATTGTTTTACATTTCATGTCAAATTATAAATTAGAATTGCAAATAAGGCTTATATTTCACTGAACAACTTTTGCAGGATGATTAAGTGCATTATATTCTAAGTATCATGGCAGAGGATAATGGGGATAGGGATTCAAAAGCAAGGGCAGGGGCTGGATTTCATCTCACACTCCATCCTCAGCGGATGGGACAATGAAGGCTCCCCCAATTGGCAGGCAGTTCACCCTCATCCCTGTTGGCTATCTTCAAATCTTGTTCAAGCAAATTAACACCTGCCTTTGCTATTTCTTCTGTCAAGGATCTAAAGCATCCTTTGCAGTATGAGAAGCATTCATAAAAGAAGCTGCCATTATATCCATGGTACATGTTTCTGGTGTATATTATCATCACTACTGGTGGTACACCTGTTCAATGGTGAACTGCACTGCAGACAACCATTTTTCCGTTTCTTCCACTGCCAGGATGTAAAATCATACTTTCTTTGGACTGTTTAAAGAGCTTTTCTGCAAAGTTCCAAAGATAATTCACCAAAAATCCTTAGACAGCAAATTTCAAACCCATAATCACTTCCAGCTCAGAAAAGACAGCAGATAAATAGAAACACCACCAGCTGCAAGATCCACACCACCTTGCCTCCCCACCAAAGGTTGCTCACCATCCTGACTCTGAAATATATTACTGTTCCTTTGTCACTGGATCAAAATCCAGGAGTAATGGTCAAACTATAGCACGTGGACTGCAACGGTTCATGAAGATAGCTCACACCACCTTTTCAAGGGCAACTTGGAACTGGTCAGCCAGAGATGCTCATGTCTCATGAGTGAATTTAAAAAATTGTTTACATTTTCAGCCTTGGTGACATTTGAACTGGTAATTTCTTTTTTTTCATTTTGTCCAGCTCCTAATCTTAACACTGTCAGTTTTTCACCTACAACACAGCAGAGACTGAACTGTTCTCTTCTCTGAGGATAACTGCATTCTGTAAATGTCAGCTTCCAAAACCCAAAGGATGAAGAATTTAAAATAATGATTCAAAGGGGGAAAATGTTCTTCAATATATCTCAAATTCTCTCCTGTACAGTGAGAATCTTTCAAAATGAATTTAAAATAGAGTGGAAATATACACGGCAGGGTGAATAAAGAAGAGCACAAGAGATTTAGAACAATATAAAAGGGGAGCTGAAGGCTTAAAGAAATTGAAAATGTCTTTATGTACATATGAAATTAAGCCCAGTTCCTCTGGCTACACCAGCCCAAGGCATAGGAACTGAGTGTAAAGCATGGTTGCAACAAAGAGGTAATCAGATGTAAAATAATCAACTGCCCGTGGCAGCACATAGCCAGATGGTGTGACGACCATGCAGACAATCTCACTGTGTAAAGCGATTTTGTCTTTTTGACCCTAATCCAACACTCCCATTTGCTCTATTCAGTCAGCTTATCCTAACTATGGTCTCCAAAGTATAAATGCAGTCACTTTCCTTCCTCCATTGCAACAGTGACTGTACTAAAAGTACCTCAATGGTTGCACTTTAGGACCTCTTCAGGATAAGAATGATGTGAGCAAAACGCAAATCTTTACTTTGACTCTATCCATTCTCATCTGATTGCTTGCTTCCAAAATGCTTTCTCTGTATTTATATAACGGATAACTAAGACTATAAGGAAACTGGTGATGGTAATTAATTGATTTAACTCTCAGAATATAAAAGGGGGGAGGGAATCAGTTAGCACTGGGGAAGAGATCTGTTGGACTGATACAATCAATAAATTCTCTGCACAAAGGAAGCCTATGACTCTTAGTTTCTATTTGACCATCCTGGTTAGAATCTGTTAACACAGTTTCTCTGTCTTGCAATCTGTCCATCTAACACCTCCTCTGCTTGTTCTTAGAGGAGGCTCAGTTTTTTTCACTGCTACTAAAGTGGCAGTCATTCAACCCACCCAGAAGCGTTCATCCTCCTCTTCTTGCTAACATAAACAAAGTTGACATAGCTTGCAGCGTTAATCATAATGTTTACAAGACTTGTTTTAATTCCCTAACAGAAGTTTGCACCTAACCCTCAAAACTACAACCTTATGTCTCACTTGAATGTAGTTTCCAGGATCCTAGAATATGCTCTATAATAGACCAGGGCAGATCCCCTTAAGATATTTTAAGAAGGTAGCCTGGATCTTAGCTTTTTCTCATTCTAAAGACTATGTAGAGTGCTGTGTTCCAGGTGCAGTTTGACTGATCAAATTACTCGACATTAAGCAAAACAAATTTATTCAAACACTATAGTTAAAATACAACAAAAGAAAGAAGAACTTAGAACAACTCAACTTTAGTGGAAACCTTAACAGAATAATAGGTACAGTAACTATTACTAATTAACTGTTCCAATATAGAAACATTCCATAAACACACCTCTTGGTAAAATCCAGAAAGTCTCACAGATAACCCAGAAGGAAAAAACATCAAGAGAAAACTCAGAGAGAGTAGCAGCCAGGAGACACTTACTGCAGCTTCCAACCCTACTGAGAGTCCTTCAGCAACTGCTTAAAGCTAAACTTAAAAAATCTTTTAAAAAACTAAAAATCCCAGTCTATGAGAGTTGAGTCACACCCATTCAGGCTGCTTTTATTGTCCCAACTTTAAAAAAAAACCAAGGCCTCAAAAGCTGCTTTGCATTGCTCAGCATCTCTTTCTCAATCTCTCCCTTAAAAGAAAACAGGACAAAATATGCCTCTTAATGCCATAACATCCCCATAGTCCTTGCAATATTACTCTACACTCATTAAGCCTACAATTCCCTGTGTCACTACCTTAAGTTTGGTCTAGTCCATAGCACCAAGAGCACGTGGATCATAAGTCATCAATATAATGTTGCTGTAGCCACTGATCATCTGTCTGGTGCAGAGGATAAATAGCAACAGCAAAGGATCAAATAGATAATTAACTTTTAATGAAAAGAACAGCCAGATGTGGGTGTCAGTGGCTGAGTCAGGAAATATTGGTCATTCTGAATTGCCCTAGAGAAGATGGTGGTGAGCTGCAGTTCATGTAATGAAGGTACACCTGCATTTCTGTTAGGGAGAGAGATTGAGGGTTTTGACACTATGACTGTGAAGGAATGGTGATGAAATTCTTGGTCAGATTGATGTGTGGCTTGGAGTGGCCTTCTCTGTCATTCTAGACAGGAGAGGTTTTGAGTTTGTAAGTTGCTGTCAAAGGTGTCTTGGTGAGTTGCTGCAGTGCATCTTGTAGATGGTGTCTATTGCTGCCACTGTGTATCAGTGGTACAGGAAGTGCATGTTTGAAATTATTAGACATGGTGCCAATCAAATGGACTGCTTTAATGCTTTTGGGGCTGCACTCACCCAGATAAATGGAGAGCATTCCATCACATTCCTGATTTGTGCCTTGTCATGGTGGACAGACTTTGGAGAGACAGGAGATTACTTTCCTGATACAGAATTTTCAGCCTCTGACTGTTCTCCCTCCAAATGCTGTGTGAGACGAAAATAAATAGGTCAAGTCCTACAAATTGCTTTACTACTCAATTCAATTGGTTATTTCCACACTGCAGCTGCAAGTCAGAATTCCATATTGCTGAAGAGCTAATGTACTTTATTCAATCCCAGTTTAAGATACTGGAAAAAACTGGTTTTGAGCATATCAAATTGCTCATTTATGCTGAATTTTAAAATTAATTTAACATGCCTGAATACCTTCAATAATTAATCTGAATCATAATCTGAATGCAACATCCAGACAATTTTAGTTCACAGAATGTGTTGGTTTTGGTCTGAGCCAAAACAGCTATTGTACCTGTAAATTTGGAGAGAAATGTAATGCAATTGCTTTTATACTACTTGTTGGACACTCTAACATGTATCCCTGTGGTCATTTTGAGATACGTTATTGCAGATGTTTTAATGCAAGATCAACTTGGAGTTTATATGAAGTATAAACTTGCCTACATCAGTTATGTTTTTGCAGAAGCACAAATTGACGAAGAATACACTAAATTATAGCAAGTTGCTTAAAAACATGAACGTAAAGGATGCAACTGAAAGCATTCTAAAAGCAACTATTTAGCTGATATCTCTGCATGTACACCGAATATGTAATAATCTTTTATACACATTGATGGTGCGATTTCTGGCTGTACCTGTATCATGAGCAGATAAACTAGTATGTTCAGCTTTTGCTCTTATTGGCTCTCTGAGGAAAGCCTGAATCGCCATTAATCCTTGATGCATTATAACTTCAGGAGGAAACTCTATTGGACATTTTCTGAGGTTGAGTGCCTTCAATGAAGTCAGATTACCTGTTAGAAAATCAATCAAAAATCCTGAGTTTAAAAAGAATGTTGTGTCTATGATTGCATTCCTGACTATCTTGCTCCTGAATACAACATCAACACTTTTTAAAATAAATGACTTGTGACTTTAGTTTTATTTCAGCTTGTTTTTGCAGTTGTAGAGCAGAGTTTAGGCTCAAAGTAAAGAATTTCAATAATGGCAAGTCAATATATTTTGACATTGACAATGTAAGTTGACAGTGCAGGAGGGAGGGAGAGAGAGAGAAAACCTGCACAGTTACTGCCTTTGCTGTTTGAATTCGTGTATCGCTGGACATCGGAGTGCATCTGGGAAAATTAACAAACAATGAAATTCACAACCAATCTTGGAGGAACTGTTGGGCGAAGTTCACAGCACAGAATCAGATAAGTTAATTGTTGCTTTAAGTCTATCCAAGAGAAAGGCTGCAGTAGTGAGTGTAGTGGATTCTTTCTTGATTATATGTTTTTGGAGATAAGTCTCTTGATTAAACTTAAAATATAAGCCATAGCTATTAATTTAACCTGGGACAGTGTTTGTAGAGGCATAAGACGGTGTTATTTTCTGGGTCTGTACATTGTGAAGGAGCAAAAATGGCCTTTACAGTGATCTGTACTTCTTGTCAAATATGAGAGTTTAAAGAGAGTTTAAAGGTTACTGCGGATTATATCTGCCATAAATGCTGTTGGATGCGAATCTTATCAAATCGAGTGGATCAGCTGGAGAGACAGATGGAAGCGATGAGGAATTTGCAACAGCAACAGTATGTGACGGATGGCAGTTATGGAAAGGGGAAAAGTCTCAGATACAGTCACATAGATGGGTTAACTCCAAGAGAGGTAGGCAACTAGTGTGGGAGTCTTTTGTGGATATACCCATTCCAAACAGGTATGCTGTTTTGGAAATGTAGGGGGTGATGGATTCTCAGGGGAACGCAGCACAAGTTTCTGGTATTGAGACTAAATTGGAAGGGGACTAATATATTGGCAGGGAAATTTGCTAGAACTGCTTGGTAGGATTTAAACTAGTAAGGTGGGGGGATGGGACCCAGGGAGATAGTGAGGAAAGAGATCGGTCTGAGACGGGTACAGCTGAGAACAGAAGTGAGTCAAACAGTCAGGGCAGGAAGGGACAAGGTAGGACTAATAAATTAAACTGCATTTATTTCAATACAGAGGGCCTAACAGGGAAGGCCGATGAACTCAGGGCATGGTCAGGAACATGGGACTGGGATATCATAGCAATTACAGAAACATGGCTCAGGGATGGGCAGGACTGGCAGCTTAATGTTCCAGGATACAAATGTTACAGGAAAGATAAAAAGGGAGGCAAAAGAGGAAGGGGAGTGGCATTTTTGATAAAGGATAGTTTTACAGCTGTGCTGAGGGAAGATATTCCTGGAAATACATCTTTTGGGTGGAACTCAGAAATAAGAAAGGAATGATCACCTTATTGGGATTGTATTATAGACCCCCCCAATAGTCAGAGGGAAATTGAGAAACAAACTTGTCAGAATATCTCAGCTATCTGTAAGAATAATAGGGTAGTTATGGTAGGGGATTTTAACTTTCCAAACATCGACTGGGACTGGTTAAAGTGTTAAAGGTTTAAATGGAGAGAAATTTTAAGTGTGTACAAGACAATTTTCTGATTCAGTATGTGGATGTACCTCCTAGAGAAAGTGCAAAACTTGACCTACGCTTGGGAAATAAGGCAGGGCAGGTGACTGAGGTAAAAACAATGACTGCAGATGCTGGAAACCAGATATCTCGATTAGTGGTGCTGGAAGGGCACAGCAGTTCAGGCAGCATCCAAGGAGCAGTAAAATCGACGTTTCAGGCAAAAGCCCTTCATTAAGTGACTGAGGTGTCAGTGGGGGAGCATAATTCTATTCGTTTTAAAATAGTGATGGACCAGCTCTAAAAGTTGAAGTTCTAAATTGGAGAAAGGCCAATTTTGACGGCATTAGGCAAGAACTTTCAAAAGTTGATTGGAGGCAGATGTTCGCAGCTAAAGGGATGGCTGGAAAATGGGAAGTCTTCAGAAATGAGATAGCAAAAGTCCAGAGAAAGTATATTCCTGTCAGGGTGAAAGGGAAGGCTGGCAGGTATAGAGAATGCTGGATGACTAAGGAAATTGAGAGTCTGGTTAAGAAAAAGAAGGAAGCATATGTCAGGTACAGACAGGACAGATCGAGTGAATCCTTAGAAGAGCATAAAGAAAGTAGGAGTATACTTAAGAGGGAAATCAAGAGGGCAAAACAGGGACATGAGATAGCTTTGGCAAATAGGATTAAGGAGAATCCAAAGAAGTTTTACAAATATATTAAGGACAAGAGGGTAACTAGGGAGAGAATAGGGCCCCTCAAAGATCAGCAAAGCGGCCTTTGTGTGGAGCCACAGAAAATGGGGGTGATACTAAATGAATATCTTGCATCAGTATTTACTGTGGAAAAGGATATGGAAGATATACACTGTAGGGAAATAGATGGTGACATCTTGCAAACTGTCCAGATTATAGAGAAGGAAGTGCTTGAAATGGTTAAAGGTGGATAAATCTCCAGGACCCGATCAGGTGTACCTGAGCACTCTGTGGGAAGCTAGAGAAATGATTGCTGGGCCTTTTGCTGAGATATCTGTATCATCGATAGTCACAGGTGAAGTGCCGGAAGACTGGAAGTTGGCAAACTTGGTGCCACTGTTTAAGAAGGGTGGTAAGGACAAGCAGGGAACTATAGACCAGTGAGCCTGACCTCGGTGGTGGGCAAGTTGTTGGAGGGAATCCTGAGGGACAGGATGCACATGTATTTGGAAAGGCAAGGACTGACCTGGTTATCGAGTGCTGATGTGATACATCAACAATATGGTTTATCTTTCACTAAAAAAAGAGGTTTGTGTTTGTAATACATTAACGTAGCTGGTATGGGCACAGCATATATCGGTGACCAAAATAAGTTTCTTTGTTCTTCATTTTTTTCTTCTTTTTTTTGCAGCAGAGAGCTGCGGGAGCTGAATTGAGATTGGAGCACAGAGGCTGTTGGGAAGGCAAGTGATTGCTATTTAAGTACTTACCTCAAAGCCAGCAGTCTTTTATAGCAGAGACCGGCGGGAGCTGGGCTGAAGTGAGGTCAAGAGCACAGAGGCTGTTGGGAAGGTTAGTGATTGCTATTTTAGTAGGTGTGTTCTAGGCCCCAGGTCTTACACAGTAGGGCCTCACTCCCACCCTCCTCCTCTAACCTAATTAAGAGTCCACAGACTCACAGCAAAAATAAAGAGGATTGAGGGAAGTGTCTGGTGAGAAAAGTGTGGGTCCTTGGATATAATGCAGAAGGTGCAGGTCCTGTTCATTCCAAAGAGGAAGAAAGATCCTAAGGGGAGGCAGGGGTGGGCCGTGCCTGATGAGGGAAGTTAAGGACTGTGTAAAGATAAAAAAGAAGTATAACATAGCAAAGATGAGCAGGAAGCCGGACGACCGGGAAACTTTTAAAGAGCAACAGAGGATAACTAAAAAGGCAATACACGGATAGAAAAATGAGGTACGAAGGCAAACTGGCCAAAATATGGAGGAGGATAGTAAAAGCTTTTTTAGGTATATGAAAACAAAAAAAGTGGGTAAGACTAAAATTGTCTCTTGAAGACAGAAGCAGGTGAATTTGTTATGGGGAACAAGGAAATGGCAGAAGAGTTGAAGAGGTGCTTTGGATTTGTCTTCACTGGGGAAGACACAAGCAATCTCCCAGATGTAATAGGGCTGAAGGACCGAGGGTAACAGATGAACTGAACGGAATTTATATTAGGCAGGAAATGGTGTTTAAAGCTGCTAAGTCCCCGGGACCTTATGGTCTGCATCCCAGGGTATGTAAGGAGGTGGCTCTAGAAATCGTGAACGCATTGGTAATCATTTTCCAATGTTCTACAGATTCAGAATCAGTTCCTGCGGATTGGAGGGTGGCTAATGTTGTCCCAATCTTCAAGAAAGGAGGGAGAGAGAAAACAGGGAAGTATGCACCGGTTAGCCTGACTTCAGTGGTGGGAAAGATGCTGGTGTCAATTATAAAAGATGAAATTACAGCTTATTTGGATTGCAGTAACAGGATAGGTCAGAGTCAGCATGGATTTATGAAGGGGAAATCGTCCTTGAGTAATCTTCTGGAATTTTTTGAGGATGTAACTATGAAGATGGACAAGGGAGAGCCAGTGGATGTAGTGTACCTCGACTTTCAGAAAGCCTTTGATAGGAGGTTAGTGAGCAAAATTAAGGCACATTGTATTGGTGACAAAATACTAACTTGGACTGAAAATTGACTGGCTGACAGGAAGCAAAGAGTAGTGATAAACGGGTCCCTTTCGGAATGGCAGGCAATGACCAGTGGGTACCAGAAGGTTCGGGGCTGGGACCACAGCTGTTTACAATATACATTAATGATATAGATGAAGGCATTAAAAATACTTTCAGCAAATTTGCTGATGACACAAGTTGGGTGGCAGGTTGAAATGTGAGGAGGATGTTATGAGAATACTGGGTGACTTGGACAGGCTAGGTGAGTGGATAGATGTATGGCAGATGCAGTTTAATGTGGATAAATGTGTGGTTATCCACTTTGGTGGCAGGAACAGGAAGGTAGATTATTATCTAAATGGAGTCAATTTAGGTAAAGGGGAAGTACAACAAGACCTAGGTGTTCTTATACATCAGTCAATGAAAGCACACATGCAGGTACAACAGGTAGTGAAGAAGGCTAATAGCATGCTGGCCTTCATAAGAGTAGGAATTGAGTATAGGAGCAAAGAGGTCATTCTGCAGATGTGCAGGGCCCTGGTGAGACCGCACCTGAAGTACTGTGTGCAGTTTTGGTCTCCAAATTTGAGGAAGGACATTCTGACTATTGAGGGAATGCAGCATATGTTCACGAGGTCAATTCCCAGAATATCACATGTTGAAAGATTGGAGCAACTGGGCTTGTATACACTTGAGTTTAGAAAGATGAGAGTGGATCTGATTGAGACGTATAAGAATATTAAAGGATTGGACAGTCTGGAGGTAGTAAGCATGTTTCTGCTGATTGGTGAGTCCAGAACCAGAGGACACAGTTTAAAAATAAGGGGTAGGCCATTTAGAACACAGTTGAGGAGAAACTTCTTCACCCAGAGAGTGATGGATATGTGGAATGCTCTGCCCCAGAAGGCAGTGAAGGCCAAGTATCTGGATATTTTCAAGAAAGAGATGGATAGAGCTCTTAAAGATAGTGGAATCAAGGATTCTGGGGATAAGGCAGGAATAGGATACTGATTGAGGATGATCAGCCACAATCATAATGAAAGGTGGTGCTGGCTCGAAGGGTCGAATGGCCTACTCCTGCACTTATTGTCTATCGTCTGTTGTAATAGCAGGTAATACATTTTTGTCACCACAAGGTCAGTTGAGTAGCTTCCTCTCAGCAGCCTACTCTCACCAGTTGTAACAGAAGATTTGGGTCATTGTAATAGAAAAGGTTACGAAGCAGCCTGACAAGTAAATGAACACTAAACTGAGGAATGCTGGTGGTTCAGAGAAGGGAAGTTAACAAGAGAAGTTAATTTCATACACAGTAGTGAAGAAGAAATCAGTCAAATACAATAAACGGAAACTTGTCCCAGGCTAGAGTTATTATGCAGACTGTTACTAATGGACCATTTTGGCTAACCATTTTTGCCTCTGAAATGTCAAGTTTTTCTTTTGTCACATTAACTGAAATGAAAAAAATGAACCAATGAATAGAATTTGAATTTCACACTAACCAAGTTCCACTGGCAGCCTTCGGATAAGGTTCCCTTCAAGAAGCAATGTTTTAAGGCACCTATAAAAGACAACATAAATATGAAGTGAACTGATTAAAACAAACTATACTTGTATATACTTCCTTTACCAGAATAAAATGGTCCTCATACCTCACAATGCTGAAAATAGATGGTGGTGTTGGGTGGGTGGTGTTGGGGACCAGAGGTGAGAGCGGTATTGGGGGCGTGGGGTGGTGTTGGGGTGGACGGGGGGGGGGTTCGGGTGGTGAGGTGGTGTTGGAAGGAGTTTGGGGGGCAGGGTTGGGGGTGGGTTTAGGAGAACAGGGGTGGGGTAGTGTTGGATGGGGTTTGGGGTGGGTGGGTGTGGGTTTGTGGAGGCGGGGGTAGTGTTGGATGGGGTTTGGGGGGGCAGGTGGTGGGTGGGATTGACGTTGGTTGGGGAGGAGGGTTCACGCGCAGTTGTGTTGCTGAACGGGGATCAGATTTAATAGAAAACTCCCGAGTCCCTGTGGAAAGGCATTGAATAGATTAATCGAATAATCAATTATCGAATGAAATAGCGCCCGCCCACCTTGTTTGAATAATCGAGGTTCCCATATTTGGATACGATGCTGATGTTTGCACAGAAAGGAATGCTTGGGGCGGGGCCTGGACTGAAAGAAACCAAAGGGGTGGAAGTCGTGGTGAGCTAAAGGGCAGTGACAGGTAACATATTGTAATTGAGATTAATTGGACTGGCAATATGAGAACAGGCTTTGAAGCTCCAAAGATAGTATTATGATTCTGTACTGTCAGGTTCAGCGTAACAAACAGGGAAATCATGGGGTATATGCAGAGTTCAGAAAGGAGGCAAAAATGATTGTTTCAGTCTTGCTGATGCGGAGTTAGAGAAAATTCTAGCTTTACACATCAGAAAACACAGTTGTGGCTGTGGAGTTGAGATCAGTAGCAAGGATGCAAATTATATGTAATTAACATAAAATGGTAGCTAAACTCTATACATGTATTTTGCAACGATAGTGCTGGAGGACAAGGTAAAGGTAAGGAAATGTGGTGGTATGGCACTTGGAGCACTCCTCTGAAGTTAGTACCATGGATTGGAATACAGCAGAGGGTTACTGCAGTGTTTATGACAAAGATGGCCTCGATCTTGTGGACAAGGTAACAATGTAGACCATGAGTTTACTCTGAGAGTAAAGCCAACTCTGACCTCAATATCCATATTTAACAGATTGGATATGTGTTCAAAAGTGAACAATGAAGGTAGAAAGGTATTGCAGCTAACCTAAGAATTATTTAGCTGAAGGTGTCCCTGTGACCTCTGCCTGCAGGGGTCCTGCAGTTAGAAATGGTTTTCTTGTTCACCGTCTTCCTCCATTCAGGAATTCATTGACTCTGGTCATTTCCTTTCTAAGGCCTTAATCAGCCATCATTTGCAGAAGGAAACATTAAGAGCATGCAGTAATCCCTAACTAATTAGATTAGATTACTTACAGTGTGGAAACAGCCCTTTGGCCCAACAAGACTGAAAGGATGTTGGTTAGGCCACTGTTGGAACATTGCATGCAATTCTGGTCTCCTTCCTATCGGAAGGCTGTGGTGAAACTTGAAAGGGTTCAGAAAAGATGTCCAAGGATGTTGCCAGGGTTGGAGGATTTAAGCTATAGGGAGAGGTTAAATAGGCTGGGGCTGTTTTCCCTGGAGCATCGGAGGCTGAGGGGTGACCTTACAGAGGTGTATAAAATCATGAGTGGCATGGATAGGATAAATAGACAAAGTCTTTTCCTTGGGGTGGGGGAGTCCAGAATTAGAGGGCATAGGTTTAGGGTGAGAGGGGAAAGATATAAAAGGGACCTGAGGGGCAACTTTTTCACACAGACAGTAGTGCGAGTATGGAATGAGCTGCCAGAGGAAGTGGTGGAGGCTGGTACAATTGCAACATTTAAAAGGCATCTGGATGGGTATATGAATAGGAAGGGTTCAGATAAATATGGGCCAAGTGCTGGCAAATGGGACTAGATTAGGTTGGGATATCTGATCGGCATAGACGAGTTGGACCAAAGGGTCTGTTTCTATGCTGTACATCTCTATGACTCCATGTCTCTAACCCTTTTTAGCTCCTACCAGGGTACCCCTCCGGATTTGTCAGGGCATCTGATGTATGTCTTCAGAATCTCTATATTCAATGAAAATCCTGACTGTTCAATTAGCATATCTGCTATACAAACCTGGATTGATATGATGGGTTATTACTGCAGAGGGCAGCCTTCATCTGCCAGACAGATGGCTGTTTTTCATCTAATTGTCCCAAAGTGTAACATCGGTGCCAACCCGTTGATTGACAAAGGTTAATTTGACTGATGAAGTGCTTCTCAACAAATATCAGCTGTACATGATCTTTTCTCTTAAATATTTGTTTTGGGACACAGGCAATGCTGACAAGGTAGGGTCGGTTGGCCATTTCTCATGTGAGACCAGAGTCACATGAAGGAGGAGAAAAAGAATGTACCAGGAGCAATGTTGTACCTATTATCAAGAATTAAATGGCAGAAATAGGCAAAACCAAACTAAACATAATCAACAAACTTGTAAATAATTTCTGGGCCTGACTCAACTTCTTAACAGCCACTGAACAATTGGTAACACTGTTAATTTTAAACAGCAGCCCAGAGTTAAAGTAAAGTAATGATAGCTTTTGAAGCCCTACTTCAATAAAACGCTTCATGGGATGATGCCTTTCATAACAAGTGATAGGGGATGGCTACGCCACATCACCATCAAAATGAAAATGGCAAGTGGTGTTTTTGCCATCCAGGAATCAACAAAATAATCCCAGAAATGATTCCCCTTTGCCAGCTGTTTCAAGAAATTTTCAGAAAACTGGTTGGAATATTGAGGAAAGTTTAGGTCAAAAGAAAGGAGAGCAAGCAGAAGCTTGTGGCTTAAAGTGAAGGACTTTGATAGGTTTGCTGGCAGGTGTTCATGTAATTCACCTACAAAGCAAAATAATCTTCAAATTTCAGATTTTGCAAACTTAGTTTGCAGAGTTCAATCAACCATACAGATGAACTAATCTGTTTTTCAGATGAGGCATGAAACCGAAAACCCTTTCAGGAATAGGAAGGGTTGAAAGGATTATGGGCTAAGTGCTGGCATCTGGGACTAGATTAATTTAGGATATCTTACCAGCATGGACGAATTGGACCAATAGGTCTGTGTCCATGCCGTACATCTGTATGACATAAAATATCCCACCTATTTCCCGGTGTAATCATGCCCCAGCCAATGTCTCTCAGTCAACATCACAAAAACAATTGATCTGATCTTTATTACACTGCTGTTTGCGCGGGTTTACTGTTATCAACCAGGCTACTGCATTCCCGACATTACAACAGCCACAGCAGTTTAAAGGCTGCAAAAGGTTTTGAAATGCACGGTGATCATGAAAGAACTTTATATAATTACGTCTTTCTTTTTGGACTTTGCAGTATTACCATATTGTAAGCAGGCCACTCATCCAATGCTGTGGTTATTGGATTTCCTCTGCTTTAAGTGACACATGCCCTCTTCATGATTAACATCCTTTGATCACTTGCAAAGCATCTCGGGATGCATGAGGTTCCTCCTTTTATGTAAAAATACAAATGTTCTGACTGTAAGCAGATTTTTATTTATGGGAATTGAACTCTGCTTTATGTGCAGCGCTTTAGTTGAAGCCTCCAATTGCCCTGCAATTATGTCAATTAAGTCTTTTGCACAAAGCAACTGTATGACAAACAGGTAATTGGGAGCTAATTAGTGGGTGTAGTGAACGGCTGATTGATTGATTACCACTGAGTTCGCATATGTTCAGATTTACTGGTCCTGTGGTGTAAACTGAAGCAGTGCTCAATGAAATTCAGCCAGGAGGAAACAACCATAAAATTTATTAGGTTGTCCAAAACACAATTAAAAGTAGTAAATATGAATGTTTATGTGGTAAAAATCAAAGTAATTTTACCTTTAAAACAATATAGTATTGGAGGTATAAAAGTTAAATTTGCAGGGCATTAATTTATTTAGGCCAGATGATATTGCTACTAAACAACTTTTGGGGTGGCACGGTGGCTCAGTGGTTAGCACTGCTGCCTCACAGCTCCAAGGACCTGGGTTCGATTTCCAGCCTCAGGCGTCTGTCTGTGTGGAGTTTGCACATTCTCCCCGTGTCTGCCTGAGTTTCCTCCGGGTGCTCCGGTTTCCTCCCACAATATAAGGATGTGCAAGTTAAGTGAATTGGCCGTGCTACATTGCCCATGGTGTTCAGGAATGTTTAGGTTAGGTGCATTAGTCAGGGAAAATGTAGAGTAATGAGGTGCGGGGATGGGATGCTCTTCAGAGGATTGGTGTGGATTTGTTGGGCCAGGTGGCCTGTTTCCACATTGTAGGGATTCTATGGAAGTTGGAGCAGTCAAGATGTACCAAGATTGAAACATTTTTGGTGAACCACTTCATACAAAACAATCAATTTATTATACACACTATTTGTGCAATCAAATAAGATTGTTGTCACATCAATTAATTTCATAGCTACAGAATTTTTTGTAATATGCTAATCAAACATGAAGCAACAATTCTTGCCCTGAAAGAAAACTGTTTACAAAAATCCTGTGATTTCTGTGACACAGAACTCCTCTTTCCCAATGTCAATTTGAATCTGGCACAAGTTAAAAGGATGAGTTGACATTCAACTGCAGTGATGTCAGTGATAAGCAACCAATCAAATTGAAGCATTCTCACGGACAGCAAACCAGGAAGCAAAATACCCTGAATTTATCACATTTAAATATTTAACTTACAGACAGAAATTTTAAAAAATGAACCATGGACATGAAATTTTAAAAGAAATAAACTTTAGAAAGTGAAATTGAATACCATTCGCAAATCTGTTCCTTCTAAGGCCCCAGCTGATTGGAGATATTTGGGTCCCTAGCAGAGGGAAGGTGGTGTGGTAGGACATAAATGGACAATCCTGCGATAACAGTCCTTGGGCCTTCCTGTTGCACTTCCTCATTGTTGGTGTGCAATGGTACCTCCCTCAACCCTTGTAGGGTTGAGGCACGTGGAAGGAGGTCAAGATCCCTTGACACCTTCCGGATGAGCAAATATATGAATGCATTCATGGCTTACATGATGGACAGCAATGTCAAAGTACATGTACAACAGGCACTAAGTGTTCCTGTAAACTTGCTTGCCACAGCAACCACCATCTGATGCATGGATTCAGACAAGTGCTTGCATGCCAAAGCTATGGCATCAGGTAGAACCTGGGCAGACTCTTTCCCAGTTGTATACCATTTTGACACCACTTTCCATGCATCAGTCCTGCCAGTGGTTCAGGACATACTCAGGGATAGTGATGGTAGTGTCACTGTGTGTAAGATATAATTCTATGAGTATGACTTATGACAACTGCGGCTAGAAAGAGCACTGTTGTCCAATACTCCAAAAGTCATAGCCTAGAATACAATATATTTCAGGTACTAAAATAATAAATTAAATACTTCATCAGTTGTGGGTTTGAAATAAAAAAGCTATTAGCCAGTTTTCTAAAGAAACAAAATTGTTATCAAAACAAGATTTTGCAATGAAGATGTACACACCCAGTCAGGAATATCAAAGTATGAATGTTTATCCTTCAAAATATCCTCAAAACACACACACACACGCACACAGACACAAACACACAAACATGAACACACACACAACACACAAGCACATACACAAACACACATACGCATACACACATGCACACACGTACACATACACGACACACACCCGTGCGCACACACCAAACACCAACAAACACAAACACACACGCGCACACACAAACACGTACATGAACACACACACACACACACACACGCACACTCTCTCGCTCTCTCTTTCTCTCTCTCTCTTTTGTGCAGGCAAAGAGAAAAAGATGAATGTCATTGCAGATTTTTTTTCAGGCTTTCTAAAAATAAAAGTCTAAAAGGATAAATTACAGAATGTTTCAAAGTCTGTCACTGATGTTCTGACATGTGTGTCAGTCACATCATTGTGTCCTTGGAGTCTTTCAGACATAGATTATCCAGGATCTTGAATATTGAGCAGTCCTTTCCGTCACTCCCTCAGAAGAACAAACAATTTTCACCCTAATGCGGGATATTTTCAGAAAAAGGAGACATCAACTGGGCAGCCCATTCTCACAGGTTTCATGTCTGAAGAGCAGTTCCCAAAGCGCTTGTCCAATGACAAATTAAATACCCCCCGCAGGAGTGCACAGCAAAGCAGGCAGTTATCAGCAGTTATGTGATGTCTGGAAATCCCATGTGATGAAGGTTTATGATATACAATTATTATTTGGTAAATGTAATTTAAAATAGACAGAATCATACACCTTTAAGTTTAGTTTATATATTTGTATTAATAGTCAGAAATGTACAGCATGGAAACAGATCCTTCAGTCCAACTCATCCATGCCGACCAGATATCTCAACTTAATCTAGTCCCACCTGCCAGCACACAACCTATACACCTCCAAACCCTTCCTATTTATATACTCATCCAGATGTTTTTTAAATGTTGCAATTGTACCAGCCTCCACCACTTCCTCTGGCAGCTCATTCCATAACACATCACTCTCTGCATGAAAAAGTTCCTTCTTTTATATCTTTCCCTCTCACCCTAAACCCATGCCCTCTAGTTCTGGACTCCCCCACCCCAGGGACAAGACTTTATCTATTTATTCTATCCATGCCCCTCATGATTTTATAAACCTCTATAAGGTCACCCCTCAGCCTTCGACGCTCCAGGGAAAATAGCCCAGCCTATTCAATCTCTCCCTGTAGCTCAAATCCTTGAACTTTATCAACATCCTTGTAAATCTTTTCTGAACCTTTTCATATTTCACAACATAGGAAGGAGGACCAGAATTGCACGCAATATTCCAACAGAGGCCTAACCGATGTCCTGTACAGCTACAACATGACCTCCCAACTCGTGTACTCAATACTCTGCCCAGTAAAGGAAAACATATCAAATGCCTTCTTCACTATCCTATCTACCTACGAATCTACTTTAAAGAACCTGCACTCCAGGGTCTCTCTGTTCAGCAACACTCCCTGGGACCTAACCATTAAGTGTATAAGTCCTGCTAAGATTTGCGTTCCCAAATTGCAGCACCTCGCATTTATCTAAATTAAACTCTATCTGCCACTCCTCAGCCCATTGGCCCATCTGGTCCAGATTATGTTGTAATCTGAGGAAACCTTCTTTGCTGTTCCACTACACCTCCAATTTTGGTGTCATCTGCAAAATTACTAACAATACCTTTGATGTTCACATCCAAATCATTTATATAAATGATGAAAAGTCATGGATTCAGCATTGATCCTTGTGGCATTCCAATGGAAATGTTTGAAACATTCTTCAAAAAAAGAGTTTGTAATAAAATGGAAATGGCTGGAGAAACTCAGCATGTCTGGCAGCATCTGTGGGAAGAAAGCAGAGTTAGCATTTCAAATCTGATGACTCTTCATCAGAACATTCAGTAGCTAGGAAAAAGTGGTATTTATACTGAAGCCAATGTTTGGCATAGAAGGGGGGGGGGGAGAGGGGAAGAGGAGAGGTGAGCAGATTTACTGTTCAAAATGTGGTCTCCCTACATTAGGGAAACAAAACATAGAGAGGATGACCCTGAGCTTCGAGATGTCTGCCACTTCAACACACTGCTGTGTTCCCATGCCAACATTTTTGTCACAGGCCTGCTGTAATGTTTTGCTCAGACTCAAGGCAAGCTCGAAGAACAACATTTCCCACTTGAGGATCCTGCAGTCTCTTGGACTCAACATTGAGTTCAATAAAGTTAGAGTCTAGTTCCATCCTTCCACATTTTTTTTCATCCACCCCACACCCATCCCTGTCATGGCATTCCCGTTGCTTTTACCACAACTACATTCCTACATACTACTCGGTCTACACAAATAGGAAAAGTTTGCAAAGATATGGGCCAGGAGCAGGCAGGTGAGACTAGTTTAGTTTGGGACTATGTTTGGCGTGGACTGGTTGGACCAAAGGGTCTGTTTCCATGCTGTCTGACTTTATGACTATGACTATTATCGCATCATATGGGTTGCATTCAGCACAGTTCATTCACTCCCATCTTTAACATCATTCAATGCAGCTTTTCTTCTCTCCCGTCCTGCTATCCATCATCTCCTTGTTTACCTACTCCATTCATATCATCCCCTGGGCTCCGTCTCCAACAATCTGTTCACCTTCCCCTTCCCCTACTCCTTCCATTTCTGTTTCAGCATAAGTACCATTTTTTCCTCATTACTAACAGGTTCTGATGAAGACATTAACTCTGATTTCTTCCTACAGATGCTGCCAGACCCACTGAGTTTCTCCAGCAATTTCTGTTTTTGTTTCAGATCTCCAGCATCTGCAGATGTTTTATTGTACGTAAGGGTTTGAGCGGCTCCTGAGTCCCTTAGCGTGACTTCAGTTTTACTTACCTCATTTGATAAATAAAGAGTTACCTTTCCTCTTGACAAAAACTTTCTGAAATTCTCAGGTATCTTATTCACTTTTCATACTCACAATATTTTTATGTGATCTCACAACGACAGTCAGAGCTCACAAGATGTTAGAAAGGAAGATTCAGTTGGACCGAAAGGATTAATTGCTCTGTTGTAGCTTCTGGTCAATGTTGGCTGGCCAGTTCAGTTTCATTTCTGAATTTACTTTCTATAGCAGTTTGATGTAAATGAATGGTTGCTAGGTAATTTCAGCAGTATTTACAAATCACACACATTTTTCTAGGTTTGGAGTCATATACACCCAGGGAAGGATTGCAGATTTTCTTCTTTGAAGGACATTAGTGATCCAGATTTATTTTTTACAACAATAGACAGTGGTTTTATCGTCAGCGTTATGAAGACTACATATTAATTCTAGATTTTTAAATTGAATTTAAATGCCACCAACTGGGATTTAAATCTGTGTCTGGAGAGAATTACCTTGGGCCTGTGGTTTGCTAGTTTAGTGACTCTACCAGTATACATCGTCTCCCCTAAAACTGCTTGTTCTTTGACGAATCTTATTCTTCTCACTATCAACCAAGTAATAGAAATCAAAATAAACCATCAGACACCAAAATTAGTTGGTACAAACAAATCTCATGGAAACATAGCAATGAATCATAAACAAACATATCCACATCAATCAAACTGAAACAAAACACAGTGAAGACTACAAATGATAGAACAAATACTGGAGAAGCTTGGGTCCTGCAGCATCTCTGCAGAGAGAACTCAGTTTTGGAAATGAGTCATACCGAATCTGAAACATTAAATCTGCTTTTCGCTCTCCACAGATGCTGCCAGACCTGCTGAACTGCTCCACCATTCTATGTTTGGTTCGGATAGCCACATTATTTCCTGGCATTTACAAGGTGTCCACCTTTAATGCTGCCCTGCCTAGCATTTTCATATTTTAACGTCAGTAAACTATTCGGATTGAAACTTTTGTGGGGTGTTGCAGGTGTCGTTTTAGCATTTTTTAAAAAACTATATTACAGGACCCGTGCTAATTAGCACCATTTCTTTGTTTCCGTGCTCTCTCTCAGAGGTGAGGTTGCCCCCAACCTTTGGACTTGCAGATTCTTCTGATGATGTACCTCCGCCCATGGTCTGCATCAAGGAGCCCCCACCCATAAAGCACCCAGCCACACCAGGGATGCCTATCAGCACCACCCCAAGAGGTTGCTACATCCGCAGGGCCTGCTCAGTTCTGCTGGCTTGGCCTACAGGATGCTGACTATGACTGAGCATGGCAGACCTCTACCCTTAGCCTGAAGATGCCAACCGTGACAGATCGTGGCAGCAGTCCAGTATTGTAGCAATTCGATTAGATTAGATTATTTATAGTGTGGAGACAGGCCCTTCGGGCCAACAAGTCCACACCGACGCGCCGAAGAGCAACTCACACAGACCCATTCCCCTACATTTACCCCTGCCCCTAATACTACGGGCGATTTAGCATGGCCAATTCACTTGATCTGCACATCTTTGGACTATGGGAGAAAACCGGAGCACCCGGAGGAAACCCACGCAGACACAGGGAGAATGTGCAAACTCCACACAGACAGTTGCCTGAAGCGGGAATTGAACCCGGGTCTCTGGCGCTGTGAGGCAGCAGTGCTAACCATTTTGACACTGTGACACCCACGGCAATGTGAGAAAGCTGTATTCTACTGGACCAGAATAGCCATCACCTTGAAATCCCAGCCCAGACAGAACCCATCAGCAGCCCCAGGAGCCATGAACTACACAAGTCTGTTTGCCATCACAAAGGGAGGAGACAGAGAGTGCCAGAGGGCTCAGCCACACCGCACCCCCCCTCCACCCAGTCAGTGGGCAAATGCCATGGCACTAGCCAAGGTGGGCCCTATACACAGCATCAGCAGCAAGAGGCTCTGTAGATTCCCTAAAGACAAATCCAGATAGTGGTCACAATATGGCCAGGAATATGCAATGTTCCCAAAAGGAGGCTCAGAGCTCATTGGGGAAAGCGCCCCCCCCCACCCCCTTTCTCCAATCCCATCCCCAACCACATCCAGTTTTAATCTCCACCGATCTACTACACAAAGCTCTGTAACTAGAATGTTGCATTTTTCTTTTATATACTTTAATGTATTTTATTTTAACAGTTACTTAACCAATGTCTGAATTTAGCCACTACAATATTTCAACTTAAAAGGTACAAGTGTAATATTTTACATTTTTCTGCTAAGGATGGCACTATAGTTCATATTTACGATTGAGTTCTATGAAATTCAAAGCATTTCTTAAAGTTATCGTTTTCAGGAATACAACCCTAACTTTAATTGAGGACATGCTGTATTCTCATATTCAAAATTCAATATTTACTCAAATACAAAGTTAACTAATTTCAAAAATAAATGATTTGACTTCTCGAGAATGCAAAATTAGGCATGTAAAACTAGTTTCTGATTTTCAATTTATTTTGTTGACCAGTAATGCTGTTCTGAAATTGTATGTTCATCTGTATCAATAATACTTTTGCTTTCATTCCCAGATTAGTTTCTCATTTTCTCAAAAGGTGTTTCTGTTTTTCTTACCAAAGTGGGTCACTTCGGACCTATCTATGTTAAAGTTCATTTGCCACTTAACTCCCAAGTCTAAAGTTTACAAATGTTTTCTTTCATTACCTTATATACTCGTGTATAAATCGATCTCATGTAAAAGTCAACCCCTTATGTTTGGCCAAAAAATCTTGTATTTTCCACATATCTCATGTAAAAGTCGACCCTACTATATGGCATTATAAAACTCTTACAAAAGAAACTGCATGTTCCCATTAACCCATTTCAACGAAATCACATTCATTCACTCATACTGGTAACTCTATTGATCGCTCTTTGTTTACTATATTGTGTCTCTATTCATTCATTCATAACTCTACTTAGCCCAGTTGGTTTACTACAGCACGTTTTGATTCATTCATTCATTCAGACAGGTACTAAATCAAACGGTATTTACTGCATTTTGTTCACTATACATCCAAAAGTTAATATCGTTAAAAAGTTAATCATTTTAATTGTGCCACTATAATGGAATAAAAATGAGATGTATTAGCTCCATGTATCTTAAATTCTTTGGCAAATTTGGTAATGTTACTGAGGTCCATTATACATGAGAGTACCTGGGTGGGAAACAGAGGAATTTGGTGGGCAAGTTCAAGGCGCTTACCCATTTAAAATTTAATAAATGCTTCATTTTTAAGTGTGCCATTATACCAGGCCATGACAATGTTGAACAGCATGATTTTGCAGGATTTCAATGAACCTGTTTTTTAAATATATTTTAATTGAAGAAATAAATTTGAGGTATTACAACAAATACAAAATAATACAATTCAAAGCAGTACAAAAATAACAAGCAAAAAAGACCCAATCCACCCTTTAGGGTGTAGGTTTGCTCGCTGAGCTATAGGTTTGATATCCAGACATTTCGTTACCTGGCTAGGTAACATCATCAGTGGCGACCTCCAAGTGAAGCGAAGCTGTTGTCTCCTGCTTTCTGTTTATATCTTTCTCCTGGATGGGGTTCCTGGGGTTTGTGGTGATGTCATTTCTTGTTCGTTTTCTGAGGAGTTGATAGATGGCATCTAGATCTATGTGCTTGTTTATGGCGTTGCAGTGGGAGTGCCAGGCCTCTAAGAATTCTCTGGCATGTCTTTGCTTAGCCTATCCCAGGATAGATGTGTTGTCCCAGTCAAAATGGTGGTTTTTTTCATCCATGGGTACGGCTATGAGGGAGAGGGGGTCGTGTCGTTTTGTGGCTAGCTGGTGTTCATGTATCCTGGTGGCTAACTTTCTTCCTGTTTGCCCACGGACAAAACCAACGTCATCTATAAAATTCCATGCAAGGACTGCCACAAACACTATGTAGGACAAACAGGAAGTAAGCTAGCCACCAGGATACATGAACACCAGCTAGCCACAAAAAGGCACGACCTCCTCTCCCTCACAGCCATACACACGGATGAAAAAAACTACCATTTCGACTGGGACAACACATCTATCCTGGGACAGGCTAAGTAAAGACATGCCAGAGAATTCCTAGAGGTCTGGCACTCCAACCATAATGCCATAAACAAGCACATAAATCTAGATGCCATCAATCAACCTCTCAGAAAACGAACAGGAAATGACATCACCACAAACCCCAGGAACCCCATCCAGGAGAAAGATATAAATAGAAAGCAGGAGACAACAGCTTCGCTTCACTTGGAGGTCATCACTGATGATGTTACCTAGCCAGGTAAGGAAACGTCTGGATATCAAACCTACAGCTCAGCGAGCAAACCTACACCCTAAACCTCAACCTGAGCTACAAACCCTCACAAACCTTGCCAATCCACCCTCATGTACAAACATATAAACATATGCAGAAAAACATAGAATAAAAAAAACTAGCTATTCAACTAAATAAATAAATAATAACCAAGAACAAACTAATAAATAGTGATAACTCAGCCCAGCCAAACAAGACACTCTTACGTTCACAGTTCCTCCTCCCCAGATAATCGACTCGTAAAACACAAACATTACGACTATATAAAAGCCATTGTTAGTGTGGCAGATAAATCTGTGTCCAGATATTCCAAAAAGGGCTGCCATGTCTTATAAAAATTCTCATTTTTGTGGTGTACTGTATTTGTGAGAAAATCCAAGGGAATATACTCCATAACAATCTTCCGCTAATCCGACAGGCCCAGGGGGTTTTCGGATACCCAATATCTTCTTTCTTGCACAGAAAGGTAGGATATTGAAAAGTTTTTTTCTTATGCGCATCTGCAGGGAACACACTGAGCAGGCCCAGAAGAAGAGAAATCGGGTCCTTCTCCACCCTTACACCTTTGCACCTGCTACAACACTCCAGTATGTTTGGAGCCTACCAGAGACAACAGGTAAGAGTGCTTGTACAGACCTTGCACTTGGGACATGTTGAAGATATCCCTGATTTAAGTTTTGACAAATGGTAAGGAGCCAAGTGGACTCTGTTGAGAATCTTCAACTGTAAAGCATAGGTCCTTTATAAATTGATATCTTCCCATGCCTCTGAGGAAATGTCCGCATCTAGTTTTCTCTCTCACACCCTGCATAATCAATCAAACTCAGCTACGGGGGTACCTCCCAACTGATGATATAAAGTACTGACATGAAGTGTATTCTTAGCACTGAGCAGCCCCTTCTCTCTGTCGGATTTGTAGTGATCCGTCAAAAGTGAAGTGTTTTCTTGAATAAAATCCCTAACTTGAAAAAAATGAGAAAGGTCCCTATTAGAGAGCTCGTATTTCTGTACTGACTGATTGAAGGACATCATTACGTCTCCCTCAAATAATTCGCCCATGCAAGACACATGCCGAGTTGCCCAGCGCTTAAAACCTGAATCTATCATACCTGGTTGAAAACCCGGCATACCCACTAAAGGCATAAAAGAAGATACTTTGCCAATATTGCCTTCCCTCTGCCGAATTACCATCCATACTTTAACAGTATTGATGACTATTAGGTTATGGCAATACTTACTAACCGGCCTCATTTTTTTCCAAAAACAGCAAACTGATAAGGGGACACCTTGTCTGGGAGGCTTCGATATCTAGCCATATTGAAAGAGGATCCCCACAAGCCCAATCACTCATGTAGGATAAAAGCAAGTGTAGTTGGTAGTTTTTAATATCTGGAAGATCCACTCCCCCCAATCTGTGAGGCAATTACAGTTTGGCTAATTTAATGAGGGACTGCTTACAATGCCAAATAAAGGAACTGAACCAGCCATTCAGTCTCCTGAATATTTGCTAATTGAAAATCAGGGGGACCATCCATATAGTGTATAGCAAATGGGAGAGAATATTCATCTTAATAAGCACTATCCGCCCCAACCACGAGACTGGAAGTGCCTCCCATCTTTGAAGATCTTGTTTAATTTTGACAAATAATTGAACAAAATTGGCTTTGAACAGCCAATCCAGAACTGGAGTAATGAATATGCCCAAATACACAAAACTCCCTGTGACCATCTAAATGGGAATAGGTGATCACCCTCAAGACCTAGCATCTTCGTAAGGCCACCCAGAGGCATAGCTTCTGATTTCGCAAAATTAATCCTGTAGCCAGAAAAAGTGCCAAACAAGGAGATGCATTGTATCTGGCGGGGCACTGAAACTGCTTGATTTGACAAAAAAATTAGGACAAAGTCTGCATACAACAAAGTCTACTGTAATTTTAACCCCACTTCTGGAGCTGGTATATTGAGATCCCCACGAATGGCCTCTGCCAATAGTTTAATCAGCAATGTAAAAAGCAACAGTGTAAGGGGAGAGCCCTACCAGCTGCCCCTAAAAATGTTAAAATTGCTTGATTGTACCCCTTTGGTGATGACTGCCACAAGAGGGTCACTGTCGAGAACCTTTACCCATCTGATAAAGACTTCGCCCAAACCAAAACGCTCCAGAGTATGGAAATGATACGGCCACTCAACTCGGTCAAATGCCTTCTCTGCATTTAGAGAAATCACCAACCCCTGTGTTAACTGTTGTTGACACGCTTGAATTACATTAAGCAGCCTCCTAACATTATTGGAGGATTGCGGCCCTTTATGAAACCCGACTGATCCTCTTCAACAATACAAGGTAACGCAGTCTCCAGCCTTAACGCAAGAGTCTTAGAGAGGATTTTAAAGTCCAAATTTAAGAGTGAAATGGGGCTTTATGAAGCTCAGTCCTCTGGGACCTTCCCTTTTTTAAGAATAAGTGAAATATTGGCCTCTCTCACTCTCTCATGTAGGTGGCATGGTGGCTCAGTGGCTAGCACTGCTGCCCCACAGTGCCAGGGACCAGATTCAATTCCAGCCTTGGGTAACGGTCTGTGTAGAGTTTGCACATTCTCCCCATGTCTATGTGGGTTTGATCTGGATCCCTCCCACAGTCTAAAGATGTGCAGGTCAGGTGAATTGGCCATTCCAAATCGCCCATAATGTTAGCTGCGTTAGTCAGAAGGAAATAGGTCTGGGTGGGTTACTCTTCAGAGGGTTGGTGTGGACTTGTTGGGCCGAAGGACCTGTTTCCACACTGTAGGGAATCTAATCTAATTTCTCAAGAGATGGTGGGAGACAATCACGACGATATGAAACATTAAACATTTTGAGCATCAGGCCTGATAGTATGTTTATAAATTCCTTATAGAATTTACTGGGAAGTCCGTCAGGACCGGACGCTTTCCACTCTGAAGCTGTCTCACAGCTTCCTGCACTTCTTGCTCTGATAATGGGCATTGAGAAACGACTCTTGTTCGGGGGTCATGCCAAGGAACTTCAGGCCCTTAAAAAAAGATTCCATTTTGGCCCGCCTGTCCTTACAACTCTCAGATTAGTATAACTTGAGAGTAAAATCTCTGGAATGCTGCAATAATCTTCCCTGATTGCCATAATGGCTTGTGGGGCATTCCTTCTCTTGGTGAGATACGCTAAGTATTTGCCTGGCCTGCTCATATGACCATGCTCATATAACCTTTGCTTTGCAAAAGGAAGCTCCTTCTTTGGAATCTGCATGAGCATGGAATTCAACACAGACCACAGCGCTGTAATCCTCTGTAGCTTGACCAACAAGAGTCTGTCAAAGTAAGTCTACTCGGCTGCCTTCAACTACGCTTCAAGGAGATGTTGCTGCTCACCCTTCTGCCACTTCCTACTGGCAGAGTCGGAAATAACTACCCCCCGGCATAGGCTTTGGCAGTTTCCCAAAGGATGGATGGACTATCAACCAAGCCTGAGTTAGTGTCTAGGAATGCCCGAAATTCCCTAGAGAAATACTCCGCAAATGTACTATCCTTGAGGATAAAGGGATCCATTCGCCAGTGCCTCGAACCCATTGTAACGTCCTTAACCTTAACCAACAGGTACACTGAAGCATGACCGGAGATTTTAATATTACCAATTGTACAAGATGCCACAAAGTCCAGGGTTGCCACAGGGGTCAGAAAAAAATCAATCCTGGTGTGACATCTGTGTGGATTGCAGAAAAATGTAAAATCCCTACCTGTAGGGTGGAGACGCCTTCTGCCGTCCACCAACCCTAACTCCCCACACAGACCCATTAACTGTAGTTTGTACAGAGGGTATCGAGCAACCTTTGGGCAACCTGTCTACTGTGAGATCCATGAGACAGTTAAAATCTCCCCCTATAATGATGGGCCGGGACTCGAGACTTATCAGTTTAGAAAACGCATCTATGTAAAGTTTAAAGGTATGAGCTGGAGGGCAATAAACATTTAAAACACCACATTCTTCCCATTTATCAAAGTTTTAAGAAATACAAACCTCCCGTGTGTGTCTTTAATACATTCTAGTAATTTAAATGGGAGATTCTTCCTAACCAATATAGCCACTCCCCTACTTTTGGTATTAAATGATGAAAAATAAACTCAGTCAAAGCCATTCTGCTGGAATTTCAAATGCTCCCTGTCATCCAAGTGTGTCTCCTGTAACAAAGCAATGTCCACCTTCTCCTTTCTAAGACTCAAGTGTAGCTTCTTCCTCTTAATTGGTGAGTGACTTCCCTTGATATTCCAGGTCAACAATTTAATCACATCATTAGCCATAGCCTTTTGCAGTAATATTTAAATTCAAGAGAGGAAGAACTCGAACCACAAATCACTGAACCTTAGTGTCACATGATCCATTGAACATTAAAACCACATAAACTAAAAGCACTGCATTTAACAAACCTACAAAACTATTAAAAATTAAAAACAACAAAAACCAAAAAAACAAACCAACATACAAAGCACCAGTGGTGCTGAATAGGGGAACTCATCCACTTCCTGGAGGGGACAACTGCCCATAAGTAGGCATCTAACCATCCCACCCACCTTCACTTTTCCCAGCTACAGCCGCATGGTGAACACAAGCAGAAAAGAAAGTAAATACTCCATAGAATGCCAATATGAATAAAATAAAAAGCTGTTAAAGAAAAAAAAGGGGTAAATACCCCTCAAATCCTTTGGTATATCTTAACTTAGAAATTGAAAATGCATATCTCAACCACCACAAAACATAGTTTAAGCCAAATTATTATCAATAGAAAAAAAATAGAAAAAGAAAACTCCAACCAGACTTCCTCCATTTCCTTTACAAAATGACAAAGATATACCCAAACAACACTACTATTTATACATACTAAATTGTTTGATTAGGTTTATTTGTCCACAAAGTCTCTTGCCCTTCTCTGAAGTGTCAAAGAGATGTGTTGATACATCTTAGGTGAACCTAGCACCGCCGGAGACCTCAGGGAGTACTGAATCCCAAGCTCTCTCAGTCTTCTCTTGTCACTGTCGTAAGATTTAATTTTCTGGATCACCGCCATTGTGAACTCCTGGAAGAACATGGTATTAAAGCCCTCATAAACTCGTGCCTTTGGATCCTTCCCCTGGATTCTGGAAGCTTCTATGATTCTCTCTTTATCCCGATGGTGATGGAACTGCACCAGGGGAAGACGAGGACGTTGACCCAGACATGATCTCCGCACTACAACCCTGTGAGCCCTCTCGATCTTCAATCCTCTCAATCCAGCTGGCAGCTGGAATTTCGGCAGCCAGTCCTCAATAAATTCTGCAGGCCCCTCTCCTTCCTTACCCTCAGGTAGACCGATGATCCGAATGTTTTTTCTCCTATCCCTATTCTCAAGATCATCCACTTGTTCATGCAAAGTACGGACCTGCATCTCCAGGGCTTGGATCCTATCCTTGGATGAACTGGCACCAGCTTCCACCACTGTGAGCCTGTGCTCCACCTCATCCATCCTCTTCTCCAGGTCTCCTAGCTGCTGCTCATGCTTTTGCAACATGAGAGAGATTGGAACCAGCTTATCTTCTATCTGCTTCCCTAACATCTCGCAAGATTTTGCAGGCTCGTTCACCAGAGCGTGGAAGGTAATAGAGTCCGAGGATCCTGCAGGCTGGGCTGCAGACCCGGCCTTGGATACTCCTCCTCCTTTTATCAGCATCTTTGGACAGCTGGAAACACAGGTAAGTTAACTTTTAAAAGTTTCTTGGGACTCTACGATCTTTCTGGAGCCCCAGGAAACCACGATGCTCCAAGTTGGGCAGATTGAAAGGTCATCCTGCTTGTGCTGTGATGCAGAGCTCTGCAATGCGATCTTCCTAGATCGCCCACCATCTTGGATCCCCTCAATGAATCTTTGATATGTTAGCTTTTCATACCAGTATGTATTAATAAAATTTCCTACCACTAATTCATTCTTATTTATCTTGCTTTTATCCAGTAACTACCTTTACCATAATTCATTGTGTTTTTCTTCTTTACCCAGGATTAGTTGAGTGATCAAATTGACTACTGCTAATAATACTGTATTTTAAAATGCCGCATGAATTTCAGCTCCTCAAAACTAGTACCCGTGTAATAGTTGATCCTATAAATTGAACCTTTAAGAACAGTCTAAAAAAATTGACTTTTACATAAGTGCACATGGTATGTTGCATTCGTCCTCAGTATTAGCTGTACTCCCAAACTGATACCATCTTGAAATTCTGATTGCTAATTATTCTCATCCAAATCATAAATTCAAATCATGAATATAATTATAAAGCTGATCCATCATCCTCCAAACTTACTTCACAAAAGTAATGTGATAATGGTCTGATCATTTGCTTTTAGTGATGTTGGCTGAGGGATCAATATTGGCAGGGCACCAAAGATATTGTAAATGCTCTGCAAAATGGCACCACAGAATTCTTTACATCTGCCTGAGAGCATACAAACCTTACTTTCATTAGTTTTTGTCCAAGGTGTAGCACCTCTGACAATGTAGTAATCGTCACTACATCATTGCAGCACTAGCTTGAATTCTGTGCTCATGTCTCTGATAAAATAATCACAGGTTCTTAGCAGGAAAATAATAACTGACCAGTTACTCTCAATATTTTCTCGCCTGGTAATAAATAGTACAATGAAAAGAGGCACGCAACTATATGTTTTTAAGTCAATAAAAAAAGTTGTCAAACCTATGGTCTCCGATTGAGCAAGGAAGACTTTTGAGTTTATTGTTTCGTAAATCCAGCCAGACAAGATTTGGTAATTGATGAAAGAAATCCTCAGAAAGTTCAGATATGGCATTTCCTTCCAGATACAAATGCTATTGGAAAAAATTATTTTAGTGACTCATGTGACAATAGACATCTTATGATTAAATAAATGAAAAAGTTGCATTTGTTTTAGTAACGTTCACAGCCTCAAGACAACTCAATGTGTTTTACGGCTAGTGAAGTACTGTACTTCGAGAGCCTAGTTACTCTTGCTGTCTAGGGCATACAGTAACCCATTTGCACAAAACTCCCACAATCAGTAATGTGATAGTGACCAGATTATTTGGTTTTAGGAATGGTGATTGAGGGATCAATATTTGCCAAAATTCTGGAAATATATCTTATCTTTTTAAGGAAACACATCATCGTTTTGCATTTTGTTTTAAAATTTCATTCAAAAGACAGTATTTCCAAGACAGTAGCTCTTCTTCAATACTGCACAGGAATATATCATATTAAACAAATTAAATAATCAAATTACAGTTCAATTCAAAATACTGAATTAATTTGCTTCATTAGCAGTTGGAAATGTGAAGGTGAAATCTCATTTTTGATTGCCAGCAAGAAGAAAATGTGAATAAAATTTATTTTTCTTGAACATTTTATTCGAAGTGATGATTGTGTTTGTCCTAATCTTTTTAGCCATCAACTAATTTGCACTTTTACATATTTGTAGACATGCAAGTGTGTTGCTCGGGCACTGGGAAAGCATAAGACCATAAGATTAGGCCATTCAGCCCATTGTGTCTGCTCTGCCATTCAATTATGGCTAATAGGTTTCTCAGGGAAAAGTGAGGACTGCAGATGTGAAAGATCAGAATCGAGAGTGTGGTGCTGGAAAAGCTCAGCAGGTCAGGCAGCATTCAAGGAGCAGGAGAAAGGATGTTTCAGGTATAAGCCCTTCATAAGCTGGGGGGAGGGCGGTGGTGAAGGGGGCTGAGAGATAAATAGGAAGGGGGTGGGGCTGGAGGGAAGGTAGTTGGGAATGCGACAGGTGGATGCAGGTGGGGACTGATGGTGAAAGGTCGGAGAGGAGGGTGGAGTGGATAGGTGGGATGGAAGATTGACGGGTGGGTGACAAGTGGGCAGTGCCGAGTTGGAGGGGTTGGATATGAGATGAAGTGGTGGAGGGAAAATGAGGAAACTGGTGAAATCAACGTTGATGCCACGTGGTTGGAGGGTCCCAAGGTGGAACATGACGTGTTCTTTTCCAGAAGTTGGGTGGCTAGGATTTGGTGGTGGAGGAAGCCCAGGATTTGCATGTCCTTGATAAGTTTCTCAACCCCATTCTCCCGCCTTCTCCCTGTAACCCTTGATCCCCTTGATACTCAAGAACCTATCTATCTCAGTCTTGAATATACTCAATGACCTGACCTCCACAGCCTTCTGTGGCAATGAATTCCATAGGTTCCCCACTCTCTAGCTGAAGAAGCTTCTCCTTATCTCCATTCTAAAAGGTCTTCCTTTTACTCTAAGGCAGTGCCCTCGGGTCCTAGCCTCTCCAACCAATGGAAACATCTTTCCAACATCCACTCTGTCCAAGCCATTCATATTCTGTATGTTTCAATTAGATTCCCCCTCATCCTTCAAAACCCCATCAAGTATAGACCCAGAATCCTCAAATGTTCCTCATGTGATATAAATAGAATAATTCTATATTATTGCAGAATTGTCTCAGGCAAGGTAATCTCAACATGAAGTCATTCAGAGCTTTTAAGAGATAGTGGTATTATTTGTATTATAACACTGACAAGCTCCCACAAATTTCACAAATCCTTAAATAAACACAGGCAATGTTTTAAATTTAAAAATTACAGCCTGTGTCAATATTCAAGATTAGTCTTACTTTTGTTTAGATTTTAGAGCAGCGGTTATATTGTTCTAAATCAGAAGCCAGATGGTGAAGGCTAGTACTAGAGGCAATCTTTACACATTATCATAAAATTTCTTTATAGAGATACACATTACTAATAGGCACCTCCTTACCCAACAACTGCAGTTTCAGATTGAAACTGAATGTGCAAATCCCCAGTTAAGCCACCACATGTATAGAATTAAACATAATTAATATGAAATTATTAAAATTTGATGAAATGTTCTCAGAATTAAATTCTTAGTGCACAACTGACTAGCAAATTTGCAGGGGTACAAATGCAGATTTTGATACAGAATCAAAACATTTCACCAAACAGACTGCTATCATCACATGCAACAGTAGGTATGGCTTGGTTGAGCGCCTGGCTGCTTCACCCATGACCATAATGCAATAGAATTCTTCACTGGGATAGAAAGTAAAATAGTCCAATCTGAGTGTTAGGTCCTAAACTTAAACAAAAGAAACTATGAAGGTGTGAGTGGTGTACAATGACATGAATGACAGAAGTGAATGTGGTATTGCAAAGTTTGTGGATGTCACAAAAACAGCTGGGAACGCAAGTAGTAAAGATGACACAATTAACCTACAGAAGGATACAGATAGGCTTGGTGAGTGAGCAACGGCCTGGTAGACAACATATTGTGGGAAAGTGTGAGGTTATGCACCTTGATAAGAAGAGTAGACAAGTTGAATATTTAAATGGAGAAAGACTGCAGAAAGCTTTAATCAAAAAAAGCTAGCTCCAAATATTAGGGAACATAAATGGACTGTTGACCTTTGTTTCCAAGAGCATGGAATATGAAAATAAGGAGGTCTTGCTAAAGAGATGCAATGCATGAGTCAGACTAGCCCTGACTATTCTAATCAGTTTTCATTTTACTTTCTCAGGATAAATATACTGGCATTGGAGGCAGTGCAGAGAAGATACTCTCAGTAATACTGGTATGGATGGTTTTGAAACATAAGATTCATAAGGGTAGAGGTTTCCACTTCTGGGCGAGTCTAAGACGAGCGGGAATAATCTCAGAGTAAGCAGTCACCCATTTAAAACAGAAACGCAGACGTTTTCTCCATGAGGGCAGTGAATCTGCGGAATTCTTCAATGCAAAGGGCTGTCAGGATTGGTTACATAATCAAGACTGAGATGGACAGTTTTTAATGAATAAGGAAATCAAGAGTTATGGGGATGAGGCCGGAAATTGGATTTGAGGATTATCAGATCAACCATAATTTCATTGAATGGTGGAGTAGACTCGATGGACCGAATAGCCTCTTTCTGCTCCTGTATCTTATAACCTTATGAGTGAAAGGTTGAAATTGATCGGCAACTTCATTAAAAGTTAGGACAGTGGACAGTTAATGGTTCATATTTAAGGAATAAAAGCATGCCCCAGTGCAACAATTATACATTCTTTACACCTGAAAAACAGAGCCAAGAAACTGTAATAGAACTAGAGCCAAAAAATGAAATTAATCGTTGTCTTGGGTCCGTAGAGGGGTCAGATAAAGTTGTCATAAAATATTAGCAAGATTGAGAATTGGAAACTCGTTACAATTCTGCAAAGGAGCACTGAGAGGTTGATTAAGATGGATAAAAGGTACAAGTGAGCACGCAAAGAACATAAAAGTAATTATAAAAGGTTTTGCAGAAATGTAAAAAGGAAATGATTAATCCAGACAAAT
Organism: Hemiscyllium ocellatum; assembly: GCF_020745735.1. NCBI lineage: Eukaryota > Metazoa > Chordata > Chondrichthyes > Orectolobiformes > Hemiscylliidae > Hemiscyllium > Hemiscyllium ocellatum. The sequence continues at coordinate 24,233,370 of NC_083422.1, forward strand.
GTAAGCCCCTTATAAAAGATGTAATAACAGGTCACTTACAAAATACCAAACAGATTATGCAAGGTCAACATGAATTTACAAAAGAGAAATTATGTTTGACAAACTATATTTGGATTATCAGAATACTGTCAATAAGATACCACATAAGGGGTAACCGTCGAAAATAAAAGCACACGGAATTGGTGGTAGTATGCTGGTATGGATTGAGAATTTATTCGCAGATAATAAATGGGTCATTTTCAGAATGGAAGGCAGTGTTTGGTATCGCAGACGTAGGTGTTTGGACCCCAGCTATTCACAATATATGTCAATCATTTGGATAAGGGAATCATTTGGATAATTCCAAATTTAATAATGACACAAAAAGTTGGGGGGATTGTGAATGGTGAAGAGAATGCAAAGAGGTTTCAGAGTGAAATCGATATGTGGAGTGAGTGGGCAAATTGTTTGGCAGATGCAATACAACGTAGGTGAGTGCGAAATTTTCCATTCTGTAGGAAAATCGTAATGGCAGAATATAATCTAAATTGTGCTGGATTAGGAAATGCTGGTGTTCAAAGGGACTTGGGTGTCCTTGCACACCAGTCTCTGAAAGCAGGTATGCAGATGCAACAAGGAGTTAGGAAGGCAAATGGTTTGTTGGTCTTTATTGCAACAGTGTTTGAGTACAGGAACAAAAAGGTCAGCACAGGCCTGTTCTACGCCTGGAATATTGTGTGCAGTTTTGGTCTCTTTATCTAAGAAAAGATATACAGCTTAGAGGGAGTGCAGCAAAGATTCACTAGACTGATTCCTGGGATGGCAGGCTTGTCGGGTGAGAATAGATTGGGTCAAATGGACCTGTGATCACTGGAGTTTAAAAAGAATGAGAGGGCATCTCATTAAAACATGCAATTCTAACAGGGCTAGATAGAGTGGATGCAGGGATGAGATTTCCCCTGGCTAGGGGGTCCACAAAAAGGGGTAATGACCTTTATGAGTAGGCTATTTCTGACTGAGAGCAAGAGAAATGTTTTCACTCAGATGGTGGGGAACTTGTGGAATTCTTTGCCACAAAATGCTATAGAGGCCAAGATAAAGAATTAAATAAATAGAAGTTCAAGGCATCAAGAGAGTATAGGGAGAGAGCAAGAATATGGCAATGGCATTTTGCCATGATCATGTTGAATGGTGACATGGGCTCAACAGACTGAAAGGTCTACTCTCACTCCTGTTTTCTAAGTTGTTTATTAGGATGCCAATCTAAGGTAGCAAGGTTTTGTGTTCGGTCTAGCTCCAATCAAGCAGCAAAAGTTGTTGCCTAACATTCATTTCAACAGACATATGTAAGGCTAATTGGTCCAAACCAAATGGTGGCAGTATTTTGATGATCAGGGTAATATATCTAGAGTCATCAAAGATATTGTGGAATATAGAAAAGTAGATCAAGTGAATAACAGATCTGGATTAACGTAACTGAACTCTGAACCGTAGTGGGAGAAAGTGAGGACTGCAGATGCTGGAGATCAGAGCTGAAAAATGTGTTGCTGGAAAAGCGCAGCAGGTCAGGCAGAATCCAAGGAGCAGGAGAATTGACATTTTGGGCATAAGCCCTTCTTCAGGATTCCTGAAGAACGGCTTACACCCGAAACATCGATTCTCCTGCTCCTTGGATGTTGCCTGACCTGCTGCGCTTTTCTGAACTGTAGTGACCAATTGTTGAGGATGAAAACATCAGAAAATAGAAGATGAAAGATCCTCTGGAAAGAAGAATCAATATTTTCAATAAAAGTAAAATTGCCTATGTAACATGGTGGGAGATCAACTTGTACTGCACGAAAAATTATTCCATTTATTTAATAGTAGGAAGGAGTTTAAACAAGTGAGAATAAACCGTATGTATAACTCACTCTCTCTTCATGTCAGTCCATCCTTCCCAGCAGTAAAGCTGGAAAACCTTCACTGTGCTCTGTCCATTGCCCGAATATCCTTTCTTGGATAAGAAGAACAAAATGCCACACAACACTCCAGATGTGGCATCACAAGGCTCTAAATAATTATAGTCAGACATCCCTGCTCCTATCCTTGAATCTTCTCACTATGCACCCCAACGTAGCATTTGTCTTCTTCACCTGCTGCACCTGCATGCTTACTTCCAGTAACTTGAATACAAGAATACCAGGTCCTTTCCCAGTCCGTCACCATTCAGAGAATAATCTACCTTCCTGTTTTTGCTCCCAAATTGGACCACTTCACATTTACCCACATTATACTTCATCTGCATTCGGCACTCATTCAACTTGTCTAAATAACACAAGCATCCTCCACACAGTTCACCCTCCCATCCAGCTTTATTCTTTCCTCTCTGTCCAAAATTTAGCCCGATTGTGGGGCATTATATTATTGTGTTCAGTTTCTTTATAAAAGCTCCGGTAAATGATCTTTTCAGTGCAATGTTTAGGCAACTTGGCAGCTGTTTTTTTTTCAAGTGACATGGTGAAAAGAGCATGGTCAAGCTGAATTATCCATGGGGATCATGAGCTACAAATCACAGTAACAGAAAATTAGCAATCAGTTGTATTTACTCAAAGTTACCACCCTAAATATTGAAAGTGAAAAACCTGGCCACAGAATTCTCTTTCTGCACAGATGGAAAAATGTATTAAATAGCACTGAATTGATGCATCTGAAGTGTTAACCATACAGGAGGTGTCAACTTGATATGTATAGGAAGATAATGTGAGAAAGTTTTAAGTCACATGTATTGCTGAAGACTGCCAAAAACACATAAATGTGTGATCTACAGTAAAATAAACAAAGCTATTTACAAAAAAAGTGCTATAAACTGACTTGCCCAAAGATTAATATTCATATTATATCTACTTATTGGAGCAGGAGCTGCCAATCTCACTGATTATAATCTATTTTAATTATTTTTAAAAAAATCATAAGTGCAAAATTCAATTGTGCAGTGAATGTTTGCAAGCTGTGCCACTGGACGCTACTTGTGTGCCATTGAAATGGGTGCACACATCTGTGAACCTGCATGCACTTTACACTTGCTGAATTGACACAGACCTGATCTAATACTCCTCCACTGGCTGATATAGCTCCAGGATTCCAGATCCTGGCAAAACCTACATTGTTAGATCTTGAAAAAAAGAAGCATTTGGGCTCCACATTCAAGTTAATTTAAGTGCCAATCAACCTGATTGCAGGCAGGATAAATGTTTTGATCTTATTCTATTGCAAGGTGTCTGAAAGTACTCAGGTGTGTTTCCAGGTAAGTTTTAGAGCAGTCCTGAATTTGCCAGAGGAAATGTTCTAATTCAAATAGGATGGCAGGTCCATACAATGTCTGCACTAGTTTGCATGTTGTGACGGCAATACCTTTATGTCACGACCATAAGGAGGAGTTGGAGCAGATACTGCGGAGATGGCAAGCTCGAAGCCATGGCCTATGCTCAGTTGGGTCTGGACTCCTCTGCTACATGTCAGTTACAGGAGGAAGACAATTCCCTTTCAGCTTTTCACCCAAGTCCATTGCAATCGTACATGTCTGCCACCTTTCCTTCAAGTGAACTCACAAACAAACGATCGTTTACTCCCCAACCTGGCAGTAGCCTACTTGTACCCAGTGTTTTACCATATGTGGATGGCACCTCTATACCATGCTGAAAGTGACAGGCAGTGTCTATGAGCTAGTGCCTACAAGCGGCAGGTCAACTGACAGGGCCATTTTGTTTGTGCTGCATTGTTGCTCTTTTATCCTCCTGGGGCAACTGTGGCTGGGTTATTAGCAGCTCTTGCACCTCTAAAAGCAGAAACTTAAAGTCTGAGGAAAGGTGGCAGTGGTGTGGTGGAAAGCAGGAAGGAGGCACCATGGTCACACCATCAGCAGCATCCTCATCATGCCAGATAGCAGAACAAGGGTACGTTGGAAGTTGAGAAGCAGCATAAGGCAGGGAAGCGTCACCTTTCTCAATGTTGTCAATGACATTGAGTGCTGTGGACTTTGGTGCCGCTGGTCACATTATGCTGAGAGTGAATGCCTCCATCAGGCTCAGGACATGCAAGAGGTCCTTGGCCCCCCCATCAGCTCTGTCCTACTACCTTTGATTTTGTGTCTTCTCGTTCTGCGAGGGAGAGGACAGGATGTCAGCACGTTTGTACAACGATGAAGTTCTTGCCATAGCTGAATACCTGGATTTATGCAAAGGCAGTAAGGGGTGGATGAGAGACTAGTGGTATTGGTGTGTGAAGGTGAGGCTCAGTCTCTCAAAGTTAGGTGTGAGTTCTAAGTACCAGGGCCTGGTGCTGGTGAGTGATGGGGGTATGGTGTATGAACAGTTAGTGTTATAGCAGGTAGCAGAGGTCAGTGCTGACCATTTCCTGATGTTAACCAACTGCATAGGACCATCAGACTTTCCAGAACACTGCTGCCAGGTCTGGGCCAAGGCTAGGAGCCACCTCCTCCGTATCCTTCTGAAAATGGTGCTCACAGACCCATGGGTATATCTCTTCTTCTTCTACCTACCTACATCACTAATGTCCCACCCATGAATCGGGATTCCCCTGTCAACACTGGGGCTCAATTTGCAAGAATTTTCAATGCAGCAACTTTTCTCTTTCAGGAGGCAGCCTGTCTTTAAGACAGAGCCTGTATCATATATATGATCCACAACAATGCAGCTGTGGCCTTCTGCTTTGTACTGCACTGGAAGCTTAATACCTGGTGTCAAAATCATTCATGTAGGGATCTAATGGAATGCTGACCTTTTTATCTAGAGGACTGGAGTATAAGGACACAGAAATTAAGCTGCAGTTATACAAAACTCTGGTGAGGCTCCACTTGGAGTACTCTGAGCAGATTAGGAAAGTTATACAGGCCTTTGAGAGAGTACAAAATAGGTTTACACTCCCGTGTTAAGCTATGAGGAGAGACAATACAAATTTAGGCCTGTTTTCTCTCCAAATTGGAAGGTTAGAATTTAGATCGAAGTTGTCAAGATTTAACAGAAAAAGACAAGAGTAGTTAAAGCTATTTCCACTGGTTGGGGATTCTAATACGAGGGAACATACTTTGAGAATTAAGACCATACCATTCAAGAGAGACGTTAGGAAGCGCTTCTATGTGCAAAATGTGACAGATGTTTGGAATTCCCTTCTGCAAGCAGCAGTGGAAACTGGATCAGTTGTTAAATTAAAATCTGAGATAGAAAAGTTAAGCAGAGGTATTAAGGATAGGGGACTAAGGGATATCAGTTCGGCCACAGATTTACCATGATCTCACTGAATGGCAGAACAGCCTCAAATGGCTGAATGGCTTACTCCTATTCCTATGGTTCTAGGGGCACAAATTGTGTCTTTCCCACCTTAACAAAAATAGACATAGGCAAGCTACAAATGGTAGTCAATGCAGATGCTCCAGGGAAAATAACCTCAGCCTATTCAGTCTCTCCCGAGAGCTCAAACCCTCCAACCCTGGAAACATCATTGTAAATCTTTTCTGAATACTTTGAAGTTTCACAACATCCTTCCTATAGCAGCGATTCCAGAATTGCATATAGTATTCCAATAGTTGCCTAATCCATGTCTTGTACAGCTGCAATATGACCTTCAAACTCCTATACTCAGTGCACTGACCAATAAAGGAAAGCACATCAAACAACTTCTCCACTAAGCTATCTACCTGTAAGTCCACTTTCAAGGAACTATTAACCTGCACTCCAAGGTCTCTTTATTCAGCAAAATCCGTAAGATCTTTACAATTAAGTGTATAAGTCCTGCCTTGATTTGCCTTTCTAAAATGCAGCACCTCAAATTTATCTAAATTAAACTCCATCTGCCACTCCTCAGCCCATTGGCCCATCTGATCAAGGTCCTGTTGTACTCTGAAGTAACCTCCATCGCTGTCCACCTCACACAGTGTTGGGTATGGGGGGACCAGTGTTGGGACTGAGGGACAACGTCAGTGTTGAGACTGGAGACAATATTGGAACTGGGGGAACAGTGTAAGTGTTGGAATTGGGGGATAGTGTTGGGTCTGGGGACAGTGTCAATATTGGGAATGGGGAACAGTGTTTGGATTCGGTGACAGTGTCAGGAATCAATGACAGTGTCAGTGTTGGGACTGGGGCAGTGTCAACGTTGGGACAGGAAACAATGTTGTTTTATGAAGATGTGGGTGTACCTTTAAGAGAGTTAAAATTGCAAAAGAGGTTTGGGGATTTGAGGATGATTCTCAAATTTGCCAAGAAAGTTTAGAAGGAAAGAATAAGGCCACAATTTTAGAATTAGCAAATAAGTTAGATTTGGGTTTAACCAAGGACAAAAGCAAAGCTGAAATTGTAAAGGGGTTACTCAAACACTTAAGTGTGTCAGAGAAACAAACTAGTGTAGTAGAGTAAGGAAAATATAAATTACAGTTGAGGAAAATGGAGCTAGAAGATAAACAGAGAGAAAGAGAGGAAAAAGAGAGGGAGAGAGAAAGAGAAAGAGAGAGAGGAAAAAGAGAGAGAGAGAAGGTTCTTGGCTGAGCAAAGAGAGAAAGAAGAAAGAAAGAAAGAGAAAGAGGAGAAAGGGAGAGAGAAAGATAAAGAAAAAAGGGAGAAAGAGAGAGAGAGAGAAGAAAGGGAGGAAGAGAGAGAAGAAAAGTAGGAAGAAAGAGAGCAAGAGGGCGGCACGGTGGCACAGTGGTTAGCACTGCTGCCTCACAGCGCCTGAAGACCCGGGTTCAATTCCCGACTCAGGCGACTGACTGTGTGGAGTTTGCACGTTCTCCCCGTGTCTGCGTGGGTTTCCTCCGGGTGCTCCGGTTTCCTCCCACAGTCCAAAGATGTGCGGGTCAGGTGAATTGGCTATGCTAAATTGCCCGTAGTGTTAGGTAAGGGGTAATGTAGGGGTATGGGTGGGTTTCGCTTCGGCGGGTCGGTGTGGACTTGTTGGGCCGAAGGGCCTGTTTCCACACTGTAAGTCTAATCTAAGTCTAATCAAAGTCTAATCTAATCTAATCTAAGAAGGGAGAAAGAAAGAGAGTAGAAAGGAAGAGAAGAAGACAGAGAGAGGAAAGGGAGAAGGAAAGAGAGAAAATTTGAATTTGAGGAGTTGCGACTTAGAGAGCAAAGTCAAGTTAATAGGATGGAGATTAAAAGAGAACATAGTGATATACATATATAAATTTCAAAACTTTGCCACATTTCGATGAGAAAGATGTTGAAGTCTTCTTTATTTCATTTGAAAAATTCTCCAGACAGATGGCATGGTCCGAGGATTTATGGATAACGCTAGTTCAGACTAAACTGGTAGGTAGAGCTAGTGAGGTATTTGCCGTGATGTCATATGAGTGTTATGAGATTATGAAGAGGTTAAACAAGCGATTTTAAGTGCTTATGGATTGGTATCAGAAGCATACAGACAGCGGTTCAGAAACACAAACTTATGTTGAGTTTGAAAGAATTAGACATTGTCATTTTGATCAATTGGTGCATGCTTTGAAAATAGATCGGACATTTGAGGTTTTTGGAGTGATTATTCTGCTGGAGGAGTTTAAAAACTTACTCATGTGGAGGAACGGAAAGTTCAGGAAGTGAGAAAGGCAGCAGAATTAGCAGATGAGTACAAGTTGGTGCATAAGACAGGTGTCCGCCCAGACTTTTGTCCTGTGAGGCACAGACATTGGGAAAAGGGGATATCCTACTCTACTAAACCAAAGGTAGAGAGCACTGGTAAGAGTTTGCCACAGGTTAAAGAAGCCCAAGAGGATGGAAAGGAGGTGAAAGGCCTCAGGTGTTTCCACTGTGGTAAGGTGGGACATGTAAAGTCATAGTGCTGGTCATTAAAAAAACGCACTGTGGTAAAAGATGTGGGAAAAGAAGCTAAGCCAGTGGCGTTAGTGCAGGTAGTAAAGGAGACTCCAACAAGATCTGAGGAGCTGCAGGATAGTGCACAACCTAGGCAGAGGCTGGGTATGGAGTTAGTACCTGATCTCTACAAAGCATTCACCTCTGTAGACAAAAGTTTACTCAGAAAGAACAGGGGAGAAGGACAGGAAGTTATAATTTTGAGAGATACAGGATCTAACCAATTGCTGATAGTAGGGGGTGAGTGAATATGCACTCTTTTTGATCTGTTACCCCAGAGTGTGGTAATTTGTGGGATAGATGGGCAAAAATTTAGCATTCCCCGATGTAAGATCAGGCTGGAGTGCCAACTTAAGACCGGGGAAGTAACAGTGGGAGTGATTGACAGAGTGTCAGTTGCAGGAATTCAGTTTGATTTGGCAAGATCCAAGGTGGGAGTGACACCCCTTGTTGTGGAGAAGTGCAAGGAAGACCAAGAAACTGAGGCGGTAAAACAGAAATATCCTGGTATTTTCCTAGATTGTGCGGCAACCAGATCCCACTATCATAAATTACAGCATGAAGTGAAAAGTAAAGAGAAAGATGAAGGAGTTGAGGTTCAGTTAGCAGACACCCTGTTTGATGTAATGGTGCAGGAAAAACATAGAACATAGAACATAGAACATAGAAAGATACAGCGCAGTACAGGCCCTTCGGCCCTCGATGTTGCGCCGACCGAATCCTACCTAACCTACACTAGCCCAATAACTTCCAAATGCCTATCCAATGCCCGCTTAAATGACCATAAAGAAGGAGAGTTCACCACTGCTACTGGCAGGGCATTCCATGAACTCACAACCCGCTGTGTAAAGAATCTACCCCTAACATCTGTCCTATACCTACCACCCCTTAATTTAAAGCTGTGTCCCCTAGTAACATCTGACTCCATTAGCGGTAAAAGGTTCTCAGTGTCGACCCTATCTAAACCTCTAATCATCTTATACACCTCTATCAAATCTCCCCTAAACCTTCTCTTCTCCAATGAGAACAGCCCCAAGTGCTTCAGCCTTTCCTCATAAGATTTTCCTACCATTCCAGGCAACATCCTGGTAAACCTCCTCTGCACTCGTTCCAATGCCTCCACATCCTTCCTATAGTATGGCGACCAAAACTGCACACAATACTCCAGATGAGGCCGCACCAGAGTCTTATACAGTTGCAACATGACCTCAGGACTCCGGAACTCAATTCCTCTATCAATAAAGCCCAGTACACCATATGCCTTCCTCACAGCACTATCTACCTGGGTGGCAACTTTCAGAGATCTGTGTACATGGACACCAAGATCCCTCTGCTCATCCACACTACCAAGTAGCCTACCATTAGCCCAGTAATCCATCTTCTTGTTACTCCTACCAAAGTGAATGACTTCACACTTAGCTACACTGAATTCCATTTGCCACATTTCTGCCCAGCTCTGCAACCTATCTATATCCCGCTGTAACCTACCACTTCCTTCCTCACTATCCACAACTCCACCGACTTTTGTGTCATCCGCAAACTTGCTTACCCAGCTTTCAAGCCCTTCCTCTAGATCATTTATAAAGATAACAAAAAGCAATGGTCCCAAAACAGATCCTTGTGGTACACCGCTAGTAACTGCACTCCAGGATGAACATAGTCCATCAACTACTACCCTCTGTCTCCTTCCAGCCAGCCAATTCCTAATCCAAACCTCTAATGTATCCTCAATGCCATACCTCCGTAGTTTTAGCATTAGCCTACCATGGGGAACCTTATCGAACGCCTTACTAAAATCCATATACACAACATCTACTGCTTTACCCTCGTCCACTTCCTTAGTCACCTTCTCAAAGAACTCAATAAGGTTTGTGAGGCACGACCTGCCCTTCACAAAACCATGCTGGCTATCCTTGATCACGTTATTCCTATCCAGATGTTCATAAATCTTATCCCTTACCATTCTCTCTAAGACTTTGCCCACCACTGAAGTCAGACTCACTGGCCTATAGTTACTAGGGCTATCCCTACTCCCTTTCTTGAACAAGGGGACCACATTCGCTATCCTCCAGTCCTCTGGTACTATTCCCGTTGACAATGACGACATAAAAATCCAGGCCAATGGCTCTGCTATCTCCTCCCTAGCTTCCCATAGGATCCTAGGGTAAATGCCATCAGGCCCAGGAGACTTATCTATTTTCATCCTCTCCAATATTCCCAGAACCTCTTCCCTGCATATTTCCAGGCCATCCATTCTAATCATTTGTGACTCCATATTCACATCAGCAACAGTGTCCTGTTCCTGAGTGAATACTGTTGGAAAACCTGAACAGGCAGAGGGTCAGACAGAAGTGTTTAGTCCTGAAAGGCTAAGGGCCTTGCAACAGCAAGACATGATATATATATATGAATCCATATTCTGAAAAGGAGGCAGAGAATATTCTAGAGGGTTATTATCAGAAAGATAGAATCCTCAAATGGAAATGGAGACCATGCCAGTTTAGTACAGAGGAGACATGGGACGACGTGTACCAGATTGTGTTGTCGGTAGCATACAGACAGGAAGTGTTACAGGTAGCACATGACTACCTGTAGGAGGTCACCTGGGGTGCAAAAGACTCAGGCTAAAGACAGAAACATTTTTTGGCCTGGAATGCACAAGGATGTGGTTAACTTTTGCCATATGTGTCATACATGCCAAATGGTAGAGTAAGCCACAGGACCTTCGTTACCAATTCCCACATTTGAAGAACCTTTCACGTGGGTTATAATTGATTGTGTAAGTCCCCTCCTGAGAACTAAAAGTGGGAACCAGCACTTGTTAACCATAATGGATGTGTCTACCAGATTTCTGGAGGCAATTCCATGATGGAGTATTAAGACAAAAAAGGTGGTAGAGGAGTTAGTAGCTTTCTTCACGCGACATGGGCTACCCAGAGAGATTCAATCAGACCAAGGTTCAAATTTTCGTGCTAGGCTGTTAAGGAGGTTATGGATAGTTTAGGGATACAGCACCTTAAATCCAGTGTGTATCACCCTGAATCCCAGGGAGCTTTAAAAAAGGTGGCATCAGATCTTGAAGATAAAACAACACTCCTATCGGCTTAATCCTATCAAAGCCAGCCAGATCCAGATGGAGGTGGAGGCATTGCTCGACGAGAACATCATTGAACCAAGCCAGAGCGAGTGGAATTTGCCAATCATCTTAGTTCCCAAATCGGATGGGACTGAACATCTCTGCGTGGATTAGTGAAAGGTCAATGCCGTTACAAAATTGGACTCATATCCAAATCCTGGACTGGAGGACTGTATCAAGAAAGTCGGACAAGCTAGCTACATCACCAAGTTGGACTTACTGCATGGTTACTGGCAGGTAGCTTTATCAGAGATGGTGAAATAAATTTCTGCATTTGTAACCCCAAATGGGTTATATCAGTTTAAAGTGATGCCCTTTGGGACTCAGCGGATTCTATTGGAAGTTTGTTCCAAACTTCAGCAGTGTTGTGGCACTGTTAACCGATTTGCTGAAGAAGAACACAAGGTTTCGGTGGTCAGAACCATGCCAGGAGCGTTCGACCATTTAAAATAGATATTAACCACCAAACCAGTTTTAGCTACACCAAACTTTTCAAAACCTTTTAAAGTGGCCATCAATACTAATGACATTGGAGTTGGAGCTGTGCTCCTACAGGAAGGTGAGAATAGGATTGAACTGCCAGTCAGTTACTTTTCGGGGGAGATGAGCATCCACCTGAGGAAGTGCTCCACAGTTGGGGGAGGGGGGAGCTGTTGTGTTTGGTGCTGGCCCTGCAGCATTTTGATGTATGTCACGAATAGTGTGTCAGAGACGAATGTGTGCACTGACCACGGTCCGCTTGCATTCTTGGAACGTTTTGGGGATGGGAGTGTGGGACTGTTTCATTGGAGTCTTATGTTACAGACTTTTAGTTTGGAAGTCATGTATGTTGCGGGTCAGGACAGTGTGGTCGCAGATACGTTATCACAGATTTAACTGATAGAGTTAAGTTGAGATCCGGCTTTATTTAATGTTTCATATGTATATAGGTATATGGGATGAATTTAAGGTGAACTTATATGAAACTTATCGATATATTAGGGTAATGTGTTTAAAAGGTAGAAAACAAATGATAGTTCTTTTCTATTTAAGGGGGAGGTATTGTGAAGATGTGGGTGTACCTTTAAGAGAGTTAAAAGCAGCATAACTACCAGACGCAGCACTAAGTGTTCTCAATAAGGCAACAATGCAACACTAGGTCGAACAACTTGATTCGTTCATTGCCTGGAGACAAAAAAACAAATTCAATTTGGCCAATCAGTTAAAATATACCCCGAAAGAAATACTGATTTCCAAACAAGTTTGAATTGAGTATATTAGGAGAAGGTGAGAACTGCAGATGCTGGAGTACCAGAGTTGAAAAATGTGGTTCTGGAAAAATACAGCAGGCCAGGCAACATCCAAGAAGCAGGAGAATGGACGTTTCGGGCATAAGCCGATTCTCCTGATCCTCGGATGCTGCCTGGCCTGCTGTGTTTTTCCAGCACCACATTTTTCAACTCTGAATTGAGTATATTGACAATCTTAAAAGCCAATGACAGTCTGATGGTCTGGGCTATAAGACCATGGGAAAATTGAACAGTTAAGAGGAGAAGTGCCAAATCCTAGCATGTAACAAACTGCTTGAGAAAAAAAAATCTTTGTTAGAAGTATCTTTTTGATCAGTAACCTGTGACACAAAATCCCTAGCAAAAAGACACAGGACAATCTGAAGACAAGAACTTACAACTGCCTGGTTTTGAGATAAGTGTTGTTTTGTAAATCTTAATTGGGAGTTTTATCGGACTAGCATTATAGAAGGGAAGGTCAAAGATAGGTTAGAGAAAGAAATTGTAAATAGTAGTTAGTTAATTATTCTCTGGTATACTTTAAGAAATAAAATTGTTAATTTTTACTTTACATAGTACTTAGCCAGTTGAATTTTTACAGATTACTGCACGGGATAAATCTTGTCTGTGTCACTGGCTTTAAATTAAGCAAAAGAGTTTACTCCATGTCATAACAGTTGAGACTGGGGGACAGTGACAGTATTGCATCTGGGGACAGTATTGGAACTGGGGGACAGAGTTGGGATTGGGGGACAGTGTCAGTGTTGGGACTGGGGACAGTGTTGGGACTGTGGACAGTGTTCGGACTGTGGGACAGTGTTGGGGCTGGAGACAGCATTGGGACTGAGGAACAGTGTTGGGATTCAGAGACAGTGTCAGTGTTGGGTGTGGGGATCAGTGTTGGGAGTGGGGGATAGTGTTGGGTCTGGGGGACAGTGTCAGTGTTGGGAATAGGAACAGTGTCAATATTGAGACTGGGGAACAGTGTTGAGATTGGGGGATAGTGCCAGTGTTGGGACTGGGGGACAGTGTTGGGACTGGGGGACAGTGTTGGGACTGGGGACAGGGTTGGGATTCAGGGACAGTGTCAGTGTTGGGTCTGGGGATCAGTGTTGGGACTAAGCGACAGTGTTGGGACTAGGGGACAGTGTCAGTGTTAGGATTGGGGAACAGTGTCAATATTGAGTCTGGGAAACAGTGTTGGGACTGGGGAACAGCGTTGGGACTGGGGGGATAGTGCCAGTGTTGGGACTGGGGGACAGAGTTGGGATTGGGGGACAATGTCAATGTTGGGACAGTGGACAGTGTTGGTACTGGGGGGCAGTGTTGGGACTGGGGGGCAGTGTTGGGACTGGGTGACGGTGTTGGGACTGGGGACAGTGTTGGGATTCAGGGACAATGTCAGTGTTGGGTCTGGGGATCAGTGTTGGGACTGGGGGATAGTGTTGGGACTGGGGAACAGTGTCAGTGTTGGGATTGAGGGACAGTGTTGGGATTCAGGGACAGTGTCAGTTTGGGTCTGGCGATCAGTGTTGGGACTGGGGGTCAGTATTGGGATTGGGGGGCAGTGTTGGGTCTGGGGGACAGTGTCAGTGTTGGGATTGAGGGACAGTGTTGGGATTCAGGGACAGTGTCAGTTTGGGTCTGGGGATCAGTGTTGGGATTGGGGGGCAGTGTTGGGTCTGGGGACAGTGTCAGTGTTGGGATTGGGGGCAGAATTGGGTCTAGGGGACAGTGTCAGTGATTTGATTAGATTACAGTGTGGAAACAGGTTCTTCGGCCCAACAAGTCCACACCGACCCGCTGAAGCGCAACCCACCCATACCGCTACATTTACCCCTTACCTAACACTATGGGCAATTTAGCATGGCCAATTCACCTGACCTGCACATCTTTGGACTGTGGGAGGAAATCAGAGAACCCAAAGGAAATGCACGCAGACACGGGGAGGATGTGCAAACTCCACACAGACAGTCACCGAGATTGGAATCAACCCTGCGTCCCTGGTGCTGTGAGGCAGCAGTGCTAACCACTGTGCCACCGTGCCGCCCACAAGTGTTGGGAGTGGGGAACAGTGTCAGTATTAGGATTGGGGGACAGTGTCAATATTGGGACTGGGGAACAGTGTTGGGACTGGGGAACAGTGTTGGGGCTGGGAGATAGTGTTAGGTCTGGGGGCCAGTGTCAGTGTTGGGACTGGGGGATAGTGTTAGGCCTGGGGGACAGTGTCAGTGTTGGGACGGGGGACATAGTGTTGGGACTGGGGGACAGTGTCAGTGTTGGGACGGGGGGATCGTTTTAGGACTGGGGGCAGTGTCAGTGTTGGGACTGGGGGGCAGTGTCAGTATTGGGATTTGGGTCAGTGTCAGTGTTGGGACTGGGGGACAGAATAGGGACTGGGGAGCATTGTCATTGTTGGGACTGGGGGACAGTGTCTGTGTTGGGACTGGGGGGCAGTGTTGGGACTGGAGGACAATGTCAGTGTTGGGACTGGGGGACAGTGTTTGGACTGGGGGACAGTGTTGGGACTGGGGTCAGCGTCAGTGTTGGAACTGGGGGATAGTGTTAGGACTGGGGAGCAGTACCAGTGTTGGGATTCAGGGACAGTGTTGGGACTGGGGGGTCAGTGTCAGTGTTGGAACTGGGGCCAGTGTCAATGTTGGGACTGTTGGCGGGGGGACTAGAGGACAGTCTGTACTCAGCACTACCTGCCCTCAGCTGGGGATCCCGGAACTCCTGTTCCTGAGCTCGGTGACTGCCTCACCTGTAAGCTGGCCATTTGAAGGATGTCCTCTGGTAAGCTCTCCAACCCCTTTCCGCTGAGATCCACCATGTTACACTGGGTTGGGGCTGACTCCTCAGTCGGCAGGTGGCCATCTCTGGCCAGTCGGTCCTGGATGTCCCCATGCTCCATCTGAGCCCCCTTGCCCAGGCCGGGCCACCCTCCGCTCCGACTGTGTCTCCGCACAAACACCGCAGTCTCCATAGCGACGTACACAGACACGTCTGAGCACCAACAAAGCGGCTGCAGAGTACTCGCACAAAGTGCAATCGCCCTGAGCTCTGAGCAAGAGGACTGGAGACTGGAAACCTTCACAAAGTGAATTGGTAATCTTAACAAAAATAAAGCTGAAATACACTGCAGGTTAAATTTGTTTTTTTCTTGTTTTTACAGTTGGAATATTCATTTAGAACATTAATGTATCTTTATTACCGCAGGTAGTCCAGTTCGTTATTTTCAGCATTTTTTGTTTGCCCTGGATAATACATGGTTGCTTTACAGACCTCTGAATGACTATTGAATACATGAATTTTATCTCACTGGGAGCACTTGGAACATAGTGTTTCAAGTTCCACCTTTTATCCTTATCTGGGTAGTGCTGTTGGAATAGCACTATAGAGGGATGGGTGTATAAAGAGAGCAGACCAGTAAGGGAAACAGAGGGACAGTTTTATCAGCAGTATCATTTGATTTACAAATTGTAATGCTACAACATGATATCTTAAAGTGTATATTTTAGTTGCTTCTGCGTCTTTTTTTGCAATTAGAAATGATGAGTTGCTGCTAATATTTCCTTTATGATGGAGTTAATACCTGCACATACATTATGTAATGATTAAAGTTTGCTGAAATAGTTCGCTAGAATGAACCGACGTGCCTGAAGTGAATTCTATTATTTGATTGTCCTGAAACTAACACTTAGCTGCTGATCCTGTCATGACTGCACCCCCAAAGAAATATGCAGTACATCAACCACAATCCCCTGATCAAACCTCTCGACTACCTTTGCAAAACATTGAACCAAGTTAGTTAAACATGGTTTGCTTTTAGCAAATCCACGGTAACGTTCCCTAATCAACTCACAAACAAAAACAGAAATTGCTGAAAAAGCTCAGAAGGTCAACAGCATCGGCTGAGAGAACTCAGAGTTAACGTTTCTGACCGGGTAACCCTTCCTCAGAACTGATGGTAGCTAGGAAAATGTTGGTTTACATGTGGAAGACAGGGTAGAGGAAGGGGGGTAAGGAGTAAATGATAAGTGGAATTAGAGCCCAAAGAGAGAGAAGAACAGTTGGACAGACAGAACAGAGGACAACGATCTGACTAGGAGGGTGAATAGCTAGTTAACTCACCCTTGTTTACAGCAGTGTTATTTTTGTTCCAATATAACTTTTCAAATACCCTCTCTTTATCAATTGTTATCCTATCCCATGTCTTCATTATCTCCTCCTTCGTTATGACTTTGGCAACATTTTTTTTCCCCTGGGAGATTCAGATGCAGAGTACTCATTCAGGAACACAGCCATACTGTCTGTCTCCAAGTAATTATCTCTTTCCTTGTCCTCAGTGACTCACAACCTCCTTCTTCCTATCCTTCTGGTGTGTTCACATTACAGAAGTTTTTTGGGTTTCCTCTTTATGTTCCAAGTCTCTTCTCACACTTTTTCTTTGCCTCCTTATCACTGCATCTTTAAACTTCTATATTTAACTGGCTTCTCACTTGTATTACCAAACTGACTATGTTTATATGACATCATCATCTTCTGATTCACCTTCTCTCTATTGTTTTCATCTTCTAGGGAACATCCCTACCTCACTGCATCTGTGAAAAGAAATATTGAAGATTTTGCTTTTCATATAAATTAAAAGGTCAAGGGGTGATTTTTAAATAGTTTGGTGAAGCCTTTGATTCCTTTGGTGCAGAGAGATCAGTCTTTGTGTATGAATCACAGAAAACTAGTCAGCAGGTACAGCAGGTAATAAGAAAGGCAAACAAAATGTTGGCATTTAGTGCTAATGGAACATTGAAGTTGGGAGATGTTGCTTCAACTCTACATGGCATTAATGAGACTGTACATGGAGCATTGTAGACAATTTTAATCCCCTTACTTGTGGAGGGAGACCATAAAATGAAAAGACACTGGAGTAGAAATTAGGCCATTCAGCCCATTGTGCCTGTTCCACCATTCAATCATGGCTGATAGGTTTCTCAGCCCCATTCTCCTCCTTTCTCTCCATAACCCTTGATCCCCCTGACAATCAAGAACCTATCTATCTCCATCTTAAATATGCTCAATGACCTGGCCTCCACAGCATTCTATGGCAATGAGTTCCATAGATTCACCATTCTCTGGCTGAAAATGTTTCTCCTTATCTCCATTCTAAAAGGTCTTCCCTTTACACTAAGGCTGTGCCCTCGGATCCTAATCTCTCCCACCAATCGAAACATCTTCCCAACGTCCATGCTATTCAGTATTCTCTAAGTTTCAATTAGATTTCCCCCCCCCCTCATCTGGATCGAGTATAGACTTAGAGTACTCAAATATTCCTCATTTGTTAAGCTTTTCATTCCTGGGACCGTTCTCATGAACCTCCTCTGAACCCGCTCCAGGGCCAGTACCCTGAGATATGGGGCCCAAAACCGTGCACAATGCTCCAAATGTGGTCTAACCACAACCTTGTAGAGCCTTAAAAGTATATTCCTGCATTTATAATCAAGTCCTCTCAAAATAAATGCCAGCTTTGCATTTGCCTTCCTAACTACAGACTCAACCTACAAGTTTACCTTGAGAGTATCCTGGACTAGAACTCCCAAGTTCTTTGCACTTCAAGACTTTTGAATTTTATCCCCATTTAGAAAATGCCTCTATCCTTCCTACCAAAGTGCATGACCTCATACTTTCCCATATTGTACTCCATCTGCCACTTCTTTGCCCACACTCCTGACTTGCCCAATCCTTCAGCAGCCTCCCTGCTATTCAATACCCTCTTGTATTGTCTGCACATTAGCCAGACTGCCCTCAGTTCCTTCATCCAGATCATTATTGCATGAAGTGAAACGTTGTGGTCCCAATGTTTTGCAGAACACCATTTGTCATCGGCTGCCATCCTGAGAAATACTCTTTTATCCACACTCTCTGCTTTCTGACAGACAGTTAATCTTCTATCCATGCTAGCACATTACCTCTAACACCATGGGCCCTTATCTTACTCAACAGCCTCCTGTGCAGCACCTTGTGAAATGCCTTCCTGAATATCAGATAGGTAACATCCATGTAATTGCACTGGAGGCAGTCCAAAGAAAGTTCACTGGATTGATTCCAGAGATGAGAGGCTTGTCTAATGAAGAGAGATTGAACAGCTTAGGTCTAATAATGTCTGGAGTTTAGAAAATTGAGAGATCTAATTGAGGTGAATAAAATGCTGAAGGGAATTTTTACAAAGTAGATGTAGAAGAATGTTTCCAATTTGGGGCAATCTAGAAACAGATTAGGATAAGGAGTAGCAGATTTAAATCAGAAATTTGAAGAAATTACTTCTTCCAAAGTGTAATGAATTTGTGGAACTCATTACCCATAGTACAGCGAATACAGAGACACTGAGTACATTTAAGGAGGAAGTAGACAGATTTTCATCAGTTATGGGTTGAAACATTATGGAAAGCAGGCAGGAAAATGAAGTTGAGGCCACATTGAGATTAGCCATGATTGTATTAAATGGCACAGCAGGCTTGAAAGGCTGAAATGCCTACTCCTGCTTCAGGTTCTTAAGTTCATCTGTTAAGTTCAAGTTGTGTCCAGTCTTTTGGAGAGCTTCTCACGGTGAAGCCTTCCAGGTTTTCTCACCCTATCTTACCAAACTCACCTCATTAATCATCTAACATGCCCAGTGGTGACTCTCATGCCAATATCCACTCCAGCTTACCATGCCCCGTTCTTGGACAATGTGCCATTCAGCAGATATCTTTAAAATGCCAGCATCCCTGGTACTTGCACTATCTTTAAAGCCCATTGTGCACCTGGACAAGAACTGTCATTCTGGAGCTGCCCTGCATGATTCCATTTCCCCTGCACCTGGCAGATGGGGGAGACTGGCATTCCCATTTGCAGACAGGGTGCTGGAAGTCATGATAGCCAGAGTGGTACCAACATAGGGTTGTTTCTTTCCCAGGACTGGCAGGGGAAGCCATAAAGCCAGACCATTCTAGCCTCCTCCAAGATTGCCACCCAGGTTAAGGCAGTTTCACTTGTCCAAAGGAATGCCCAGCACAGTCGGAAGAATGTCAATGTCCTTCTTCACTCTGCCAGGGTAAGCTCCACCATTTTCCTTCCAATGCCACACACTCAACTCTCTCTGCTACTGTACAAAACCCCACCCCCATCCCCACCCCCAACAACCCTTATGCTCTACTACTATCACTATTATCTGCAATACATTCCCCACTCGCTCTCACCCACTTCAACCCCAACACCACAAACCCTGCATGCCTTCTGTGCTGCCAACTCACTTACTCAGGACACCTCCCCATTTGTACCAATATTAATAGCTGAGCCACCCACATTAACCACCCATAATACTTGCCTCTCTTTTTCATTCCAGGAGGAAAACAACATACAGTAGGATGGAAAAATGCATGCCTGGTGGTTGGCTGCCTGTCATTCTGCTGCTCATCCCTTGTGTGGAAAGCATCCTGACTCCAACCGCACCAAGCAGCGCCAGAACTGATACTGAAGGCTGTCCTTGATATACTGTGCCAGGAGTTGCTAGGCAAAGGCTCTAACTCATGACTTAACTGAACAACTGACAACTATGACAAGTTCCAGTCCCTGTGGCTATGCTCAATGGCACAGCAATAGTGTGAGCTGAAAATGTGTTGCTGGAAAAGCACAGCAGGTCAGGCAGCATCCAAGGAACAGGAAATTCGACGTTTCGGGCATAAGCCCTTCATCAGGAAGGGCTTATGCCCGAAATGTCGAATTTCCTGTTCCTTGGATGCTGCCTGACCTGCTGCGCTTTTCCAGCAACACATTTTCAGCTCTGATCTCCAGCATCTGCAGTCCTCACTTTCTCCAGCAATAGTGTGAGCCTGGTATCTCTGGCTGAGGGAGCAAAGAGCAAAAAGGCACACAGCCTGTGAGCATCCAGGTGAGCTCAGATCACTGTGGTAAAGCAAAGAGCCCAGCGATGCAATCTGGTCCAGTCCATGAGCTGAGAGTGTGAGTGCACAATATCCTTGCTGCAGTACTACAATGGTGTAGACCACGGTTCGGTATTCAAGTGCAGAAACATCCTATGAATGCATTGGAAATGTGCCATGAGGGTTCTTAGAGGCTGGTACATATTGGATATTAATGTCTCTGTATTGTGGGGTGTGCACGGCCAGTGCAAGTGGAACATGCCCTGTTTGGTGTGTTTGCGAAGGTGGGAGGATGAATATTAATGAGGTGAGTTGTCCCATTAGTAAGAAGGCTAAACAATGTTAATGCCTGGCAAGTGGCTTCTCACCACTATCTATTGAGAATCTCAGCTCGCTGCTTATGAAAAGTATAAAAGATGGAGTGAAATAACCTCAGTGTCAAGGTGGGTCTCATTGTACTTGTCATTGTACTTGTCAACAAGTGGTAGTTGTTGATTGGTAATTTAGGCCTTGAGAAAAGTCAATCAGTCTATCAGGGCAGAACCAGAATTAAAACTCTTTTTTAACTATGTTTTCTGAGAGATGGTCTGGACTGCTGCGGAGACACCTTGATGCTGGGTTGCCTTGGGGCCTCCTCCTGATGTCCTCGGGTGAGAAATCCAGGCCCAGTGTATCTCCATCCCCACTCCGTCGCTGGTGGCAGCATCAGTTAACTCAGAGCCAGGACCTGACGATAGATTTCCTTCATCAGAGGAGGTGTAGGATCCACTCAGTGCAGCTGTCTGCAGCTTAGTATCGGCAGAAAAAGAGCACATTGCCAGGACCCCAGGGGTGATGTCAAATCATGGCAACTGGATGAGAAGAGAGGGTGATGTCTACAGAGAGGGAAGGATGAAGTTTTGAAGCAGTTTCTCTTTCTGGAACATCAATCTAATATCAGTTATTCAGTATTTTACAATTGTACAATTAGTTAATTAATTAATTTATTCTGTAATTGAAGATGACACCGGAGGCAGCAACATTATTTTGTTTTCATTGTACGTTGGTACAAGTGACAATATTAAATAAATCGAAATTTGTTAGCTCACTGCCTAATGTGCCGTGCCAGCAGCCCAAAACATAGAAGGTTGAGTTAGATGTATTGCTGCCTTTGCCTGACTGAACTGAGAAGGTGACCCTGATTAAGGTTTCAGGAAAAGGGGCCAAGGAATGCACGTTTATATCTGTGAACAATGCTTTGTAAAAGCCTTTTGAGTAAACTGGCCAGTTTTCTTATTTTCATTTATCCCTTAACTGTGTTTGTTTGTCTGTCTTTCTTTTGACTGAATGGGGTCTGAAAACAAATGTTTTGGGTTTCAAGCAAGGATATTAATCAGCTGACCATGTTTAATTTTCTCTCTGCTAAAGTCATTGTGTATATAATAAATTGCTAAGTATGTTGTTTAAGGTACAAAACTGGTGTCTGAGATTGGTTATTCAAAAATGTGGTTAGGAACGATTGGAGCGCTGATCTGGGGGTCTTCAATGGTTTAAATTTACCATGTTGCGAACAGAGGTAGAAAGGCTGATTTGGTTTGGCTGTTGATCTTCATGCCATAACAATAGTGTGCATTATTGACTGCTCGCTACTGCACATTTTCCTCTCTGATACTTAACACTGATTTAACAATGTGGTGCAGGTATTGTCAGCACTGTCTGTGGGAAGAGTTGAAGAAATGCTCCATGTGACAAATGATGGAAGTAACACGGCGATCTCATTGGTATTCCTCAAAAAAAGTGAAGCCACCATAATGTCATATAATTACTCTGATAGGGAGAGACAAATTTTGAGCGTCAACCCACATTAGGTAAAGGTGAGGTTGAACAGGTGGGACCTTGGCCACTAACAGCACTGTTGATATTTACTCTACTTTGCAAACCAGTTTTCCAGCTAATTTCGCTAACTCAGCTAACCAACCCCGACAATGGTTTTCTGTATTTAATATTCAATTGTGCTCTGACACTGATATACTCACACCTAATTCTAATGAAATCTAAACTTAGAATTTATCTTTTGCAGTCATTATTTAGTTTCAGAAGGTCTAAACTTAAAGTCCAATGGAATAAACCGGAATTATTTCTTAGGAAAGAAAACAAAGTTTTCTGTTGAATGGTAAGATTTTTGAAGTTGTTTACAGGACTAATATAAAATGTAGTTGAGTCATAATCAGGGCACCTATAGAGTATCACTGGATCTACTGTAGCTGATCAAATGACCAATTTCAATCTTCATTTAATCTATAAGAATGATCCAAGCTTAAAAACATACTTCCAAGCACTGCAAAATAGTTTCTGAACTGTCGCTATATTTTTTTAAAATTAGCATTGAATTGACAAGAATCTATCTTTTTATGACATTAAAATGATGCAAAGTGAGTCTTGTAAATACCCCAGGCAGCTTAATGAGACTCAAATTGCAGATACAATAACATAGAAGTATACGAATTAGGAGCAGGAGTGGGCAATTGAGCCCTTTGATCCACTCTGCCATTTAACATGGTCATAACTGATCTTATCCTGGTCTCAACTCCATTTTCCTGCCTACTCCCCGTAGCCCTTTACACTACTTTTCATCAGAAACATATCTATTTCTTTCTTAAATCCCTTGATTGATTCTGCCTCCACTACTTTCTGTGGCAGTGAGTTCCACAGATTCAAAACCCTCTATACATGTGGTTTCTCCTTATCTCAGTTTTGAACCTACTTCCTCTCACTCTATATCTACACCCTTTTGTTCAAGACTGTCCCACAAGGAGGAAATCTGTTTGAAGTCTAACTTACCAATCTCCCTTATCATTTTATACACCTCAATCAGATTTCCCCTCATTCTTCTGAACTCCAGTGAGTATAAGCCCAATCTATTCAACTGCTGTTTGTATGATAGCCTCCTATCCCTGGAATCCAGCTGGTGAGCCATCCTGAACTGCTTCCAGTGCCACAAGATCCTCAATTAAGGACACCAAAACTAGACACAATACTCCAGATACGTAAGCACTATTCTTTTACATCCATTCCTTGTATTTAATTTCACCTTATTAATTCTCCGTAAGACCATAAGACATGGGAGCAGACATTAGGTCATTCAGCTCATCAAGTCTGCTCCACCATTGAATCACGGCTGATAAGTTTCTCAACCCCATTCTCTTGCTTTCTCCCCATAACTCTTGATCCCCTTGATACGCAACAACCTGTCTATCTCAGTCTTAAATATACCTTATGACCTGGCCTCCACAGCCTTCTGTTAGAGACAAAAAAGCTGCAGATGCTGGAATCCCAAGCAGACAAGCAGGAGGCTGGAAGAACACAGCAAGCCAGACACAATCAGGAGGTGGAGAAGTTGATGTTTTGAGTGTAATCCTTCTTCAGGACCTGAACAACAGTTATATCTGAAATGTTGACTTCTCTACCTCCTGATTTACCTGACTTGCTGTGTTCTTCCAGCCTCCTCCTTGTCCATAGCCTTCTGTGGCAATGAATTCTATAGATTCACCAATCTCTGGCTAAGAAGGTTTCTCCTTATCTCCATTCTAAAAGGCCTTCCCTTTCCTTGAGGCTATGCCCTTGGGTCCTAGTTTCTCTTACCAATGGAAACATCTTCCCAACATCCACTCTGTCCAGGCCATTCAATATTCTGTATGTTTCAGTTAGATCCCCTCTATCCTTCTAAACTCCATCAAGTATAAACCCAGAGTCCTCAAATGTTACTCCCTACTAACAAGATAAATGCTTTCTCACTCTGCTGTTTCAGAGTTCAGCATGAATTATTCTTGCTGCTCTTGCTTTTAAGAGAAATTGCTTTTAAGACATAGGTATGTAGTCAAGTTGAGTCACAGTTCCAAAGCTATTGTGCAGTGTTGCTTAAATAGGACACAGATGGCTGGTAAGAAGAATGAAAAAATATTACACTGATATGGAGAGGAAATTGCGGTTGGGAAAAACTAAGGAAGCTTTACACATCATGTAAGAAAGCTTTCCTTCTTAGATTGTCTCCCAGCTCTTGATTGTTGAGTGATCTGCAGTCTGATACAGAGTTAATTGGAGTTATTTACTGGTGTCTTGTTGTTTGAACACTAACAGCTTGTAAGAAATGGAAATATTATAAATGGCAACTTTTAGCATAAGGTTAGAATTCTTATGGAATTGGCAATGATAGCAGAAGGCCACCTCAGCAGAGAAACCTACTTTCAGTCTCTCTGGAAAAACAACATAAACAGCCCCTTGAAATGTTGAGCTCTTTTGATTCAGGCTTCCACATTGATATTCCTGAAAGTGGCTGTATTTTTTTGTATTCTTTATCTGTAATGTTCTGGTGAGGACTAGCAAATGGCTTCGACATGAGACAAAGTGAAATTGGTCTCAGGTTAAAGTAATGGAAGGGAAAGGAGGTGACCATTGTGACATTTCAGGTATTTGTCCTGGATCCTTACATTAGAAATGTTCAAATGAATCATTGATGTCTACCTGCCCTAGAGATAAAGTATACTGTATTAAAGGGTGTTCAGGGAGAGTAGACATCATTAGTTGGTAGTCCTCATCAGGCAATCACCTTTTTTATTATTCATTCACAGGATGGAGGTCTCACTAGTGAGGCCAGCATTTATTGTCTTTCCTTAATTGCCCAGAGAACAGTTAAGGATCATCCACATTGATATGGATCTGGAGTCACATGTAGATCAGGCCTGTTAAGGCTGGCAGTTTCCTTCCCGAAAGTGTCTTCGCCTCGCTCCATCCCTGCACAAGCTGATTCGGGATGGGCCTCAAAATGTCCTCAAACCTGCCTCAGTATCACAAAAAGACGAGAGGCTGAAGATGCTGGAAATGTGAAATAAAAATAATCACAGAAAATACGGCAGACCCAGCAGCATCTGCAGTGAAAGAAATGGAGTTCAGGTTTCAGATCTGTGACATTTCATCAGAGCTGAAAGTGCTGCTGAGCATTTCTGGAATGTTCTGTTTGTCTTTCCTCAGCTTTAGAGAGGTGATATGAAATAGCCTTGAGAGCTTTCTGCATGAGGAAATGTGCAGGTCGTCTCTCCACAGAAAAGTGCAAGTCGCTCTCTGACAGTTTTCGAGAGATTGACAAGATGTCTGCAGAACGAGCAGAGAAGCAGTCCCAGAGCAGAGGCCATTGTGGGGAAACAATCCTGGAGCGGAGGCCGGCGGTGGGGAAACAGTCCCAGAGTGGAGGCCAGTGTGGGGAATCAGTCCCAGAACGGAGGCCAGTGTGGGGAAACAATCCCAGAGCGGAGGCCGGCAGTGGGGAAACAATCCTGGAGCGGAGGCCGGCTGTGGGGAATCAGTCCCAGAGTGGAGGCCAGTGTGGGGAATCAGTCCCAGAGTGGAGGCCAGTGTGGGGAAACAATCCCAGAGCAGAGGCCAGTGTGGGGAAACAGTCCCAGAGCGGAGGCCAGTGTGGGGAAACAGTCCCAGAGCGGAGGCCAGTGTGAGGAAACAATCCCAAAGAGGAGACCAGTGTGGGGAAACAGTCCCAGAGCGGAGGCCAGTGTGGGGAAACAGTCCCAGAGAGGAGACCGGCTGTGGGGAAACAGTCCCAGAGAGGAGGCTGGCTGTGGCGAAACAGTCCCAGAGAGGAGACCAGTTTGGGGAAACAGTCCCAGAGAGGAGGCTGGCTGTGGCGAAACAGTTCCAGAGTGGAGACCGGCTGTGGGGAAACAATTCCAGAGCAGAGGCCAGTGTGGGGAAACAATCCCAGAGCGGAGGCCAGTGTGGGGAAACAATCCCGGCGCGGAGGCCAGTGTGGGGAAACAATCCCAGAGCGGGGGCCAGTGTGGGGAAACAATCCCAGAGCGGAGGCCGGCTGTGGGAAACAATCCCAGAGCGGAGGCCAGTGTGAGAAACAATCCCGGAGCGGAGGCCAGTGTGGGGAAACAGTCCCAGAGAGGAGACCAGTGTGGGGAAACAGTCCCAGAGTGGAGACCAGCTGTGGGGAAACAATCCCAGAGTGGAGGCAGGCTGTGGGGAAACAATCCCAGAGCAGAGGCTGGCTGTGGGGAGACAGTCCCAGAGCGGAGGCAGGCTGTGGGAAAACAATCCCAGAGCGGAGGCTGGCTGTGGGGAGACAGTCCCAGAGCTGAGGCCAGTGCATGGAGCGAGTTCTGGGTGCATGCCGGCATGGGAGGAAGCAGTCCTAGAGTTTGCCTTGGAGCAGCAGCGAGTAAGTGTGGAATGGACTGGATGTTTGGCGCAGAGTGGGGATGGCTGTTGGTCTGAGGTCTGGCACGGGCAGGCACACCTCGTGTGGAAGCCCTTGCAACCCCAGGGCATCAATGTGGACTTCAACAGTTTCCTCATTTCCCCTTCCCCCATCTCACCCTAATTCCAAACTTCCAGCTCAGCACTGACCCCACGACTTGTCCGGACTTGTCCTACCTGCCTATCTCCTTTTCCACCTATCCACTCCACCCTTTCCTCCCTGACCTATCACTTTCATTCCCCCCCCCCCCCCCACTCACTTATTGTACTCTATGCTACTTTCTCCCCACCCCCACCTTCCTCTAGCTTATCCATCCACGCTTCAGGCTCTCTGCCTTTATTCCTGGTGAAGGGTTTTTGCCCGAAACGTCGATTTTACTGATCCTTGGATGCTACCTGAACTGCTGTGCTCTTCCAGCACCATTAATCCAGATATTGTAATGTAATTTTTTTTTGAATTTTTTCATCTGACTGCAATGTCAATCCTTTAAATATGTCTTATTTCTAACTTATTCTTTAGACACTGTAAAGTGATGCAACTATTTTTCGTTTTATTCCTTTTTGTATTTAAGACCTGTACCTAAATATTTGTACTTAAGATGGCTCCGTAATAGGTGACATTGTCAAACTTTTCACTGCACTCCTGACAATAAAGGATATTCTTCTATTGTAAAGGACATTCAATTCATTGTCATCATTAATTCCAGATTTTTATTGAATTCAAATTCCCCTATGGCAGGATTCAAACCCAGGTCCCCACAACATTATTTGGCGAGCTGGATTAACAGTCCTGCGATAATACTACTAGGCCTACGATGATGCAAGGTGGACCAGGGAAGATGGAGGAAGACTGGGGAAAGAATTCCATACATTTTGGCAAGAGATCAGTTGCTTTCCATGCATTATCTTGAATCAGTGAATTGTTCTCAGTGTCCCAGCTAGTTATTTTTTCTGTCTATTTAGCTGGGCCATCGCATCTAACATTTTTCTTAACTTTAAGTTAGTATATTAAGTTTGCTAAGTACAAATACTCAACTGTCTTTTGTTGGTATCTCTGACCCCTGAACCCCACATTATTCATACATTCAATATTTTTCACACTAGAGAGAGAATATGGATTTGAGAGTGTAGTGCTGGAAAAGCACAGCAGGTCAGGCAGCATCCAAGGAGCAAAGGCCCTTCATCAGGAATGCCTGAAAATGTCGATTCTCGTGCTTCTCAGATGTTGCCTGACCTGCTGTGCTTTTCTAGCACCACACTCTTGATTCTGATCTCCAGCATCTGCAGTCCTCACTTTCTCCTAGAGAATTTGAATTGCTTTGTGCAATGAAAAGTAATAGAGGCACTCACTAAGAGGGAAAAATGTGTAGAAATGGAATTCAAATAAAGAAATGATAAATATATAAAGAGATTTTAATGAGAAAGATTTTGAGTAAGCACCTACAAAAAGATGGGGAATGGATGAAAGAGTGGTTACCAATAGTGGAGCAAGGTTGATGGGTAACAAATGTTAGATCAATGTGGAGGAACAAAGTGTGCAAGTGAATGTGTAATTGATGATCTAAGGATTGGATGAATGGGGATGCATTAGTAGGTCGCGATTAAAGTGGGCTCAGAACTAGTGTAGTGTGAACTAGGGCAATTGAACTTTGTGGCTTTACTGAGTAAGGATGTTTGCAATACTACATTCAATGAGTCACAGTTTATGTTATGTGAGCATTAATACACTTGATTCTTAAGACCATGGGAGTAGAGGTTAGTTTTAGTAAAGATGTTTTTTTTTCAAAAATGGAAGAAAGTGGTCGTTCATAGAACACGTCTGGATAGAAAGTTCTACTTGAGGTCAAACATGACACCTGGATTTGATGTTAGGCAAAACTGCTAATCAGGCAGGGGAGATAGGTGGAATCATGAGAAAATGTATGCAGAAACTCATAGGAAGCATTTGAAACCATTTGAATTTCTGCAAAAACTGTTCTAAAATCTTTTGCTTGTTTTCTACTTATGCTAATGTTTTTGTCAGGATATCAGTTTGCACCCTTGCTATGTAAGGCTCCCTTAGCGACAAAAATGTTTTTATTTTCAGCAAAGATAACCTCTAAGGATCAATTAGAAACAGAAATAGGACATCTGACAACCCAGAGACATATGTCTATGGGGGTAAAGAAAAAAGGAAGTGCATTTTTTTGCCTGGTTAGCAGAATGCAGTGACTTTGAAACTGGGGCACTGCAGGTAGAACATGACAGACAGGATCTGTGCATGTTTTACAGTAGTGGCATCATCTCTTCAGGATTTTAGAAAATGCATTAAGCTTGAATGGAAATGGCCCTTGTGACTTATAAGACATGACATTCCAAAAGTATTTAGCAAAATATGATAATTGCATATTTCTACTCATTTGCATAATTGAACAAAATATGTCATTATGAAAAAAATGCTGAAGAAGTAATTAACAAAAAAGATGCAATTGCCATCTGGGAACACTAATTATTCCATAGAAAATAGAGGGGAAAGAAAGTAATTTTAAAATAAAACTGCTCTGTTCATGGAATTACTCAAAAAGTGCTACCATCTTCTGACAATGAATATGCACAGACTACTGTTTCTATTATAATGTCATGTCTATTTTTATTTTGAACATGACAATCTGTTTTACTGAACTATTTTCCAGCACACCATGCAGACCTAGATTTCAACGAATGTGTATGGTACTACCAAAAGATGGCTCTGTTGGTATTCCTGTCAGTTTGACTCAGTTAGCAGTGACTCAGTCAGATATTCTGCCTATAAATTAGAAGGTTGCTAGTTCGGGCTGCATTATGGGTTCCAAAATCTGATCCAAAAATATCTCTTCAGTGGAGTCATAAAATATGTGTCCCATTTTCCAAAATACTGAATGTAAAACAATATTTTATCAATATTATACTGCCAAGCTGGATCTTTCAAGCGCTGATTGTTTCCAGCATTAACCTTGCTATAAATTGTAGGGATTGTTCCAATAAATGTTCATTGTCATTGGCTGAATGCAACTCCCATCCTTGCTTTCCTATTGTTCATTCTCTGTCCATTCTCCCTCACTCCCGTTTCAAAATAATGTAAAAGATTCAACAGCATGATCTGAAGAGGAACAAATATTTTGACCAGTATTCTTCTTTCAACCAATACTACTCAAGCCAATTTTGTATCAGGTCTTTTTGTTGGACTCTGATTTTCTGAGTTTACATGTATAATAACAATAACTCTGTTTCAAAAATAATCCATTGGTTGTAAAATGCTTTGTGTTATCCTCTATTAAAAATGCGGTTTCATTCATACTTACAAAGTATCTGAAAGTGCAGAACAAATTTTCACTGTTCAGGAAAATTTTGCTTTTCCTTCTTCTTGTGTTTCATGGTAAAATGTTAAGTAACTAAATCATTTTTATCATTAAACAAACATTTAAAATAATTTAATCTAAGTAAGCTCTCAGCCAGTAAAACACTGTTAAATGAAATTCCAGTTTCTGAAGTAACCCTTCATGCATTAATCTCTTTCCTACTTTCAGCATGCAAGTGTTAATAATTAAAATGTGTTAAAAGAGTAATGCCTTCAGTTTTTTTTTGGCAAGACACTAAAAATTAGATGTTTTGAAATCTTTTCATTGATTTGGTCAGCAGTTATCAAGCATTACTTGCAAATGCTAATATTCAGCTGAAGACCCCCTGCAATTGCTAATATCGACATTCCCAGGAGATACAACATCGCCAACCCAGCAGCCAACAGTGCTATAATTGTAGAAAGATTTTAATACTGTATACAATATGCTGGTGAGTTAATAGCTCGCAAGAAATAGAGAAATATCTTGATCATTTGGATTCCTTGTTATATAATCAAAATTTTAAAATGTTAAGACCCAGCTTGTAAAACAAAAACAAAAAGCCTTCCATTTAGATTTCTAAAAAGGACACTATGTAAAACACAACAAAACCACATCACAAAAAGTGCAATATTTCAACCATAATTTATCTCAAATTTGCATAGTTGAAAAGTGTGAATACCAGTCTCATTAATACATAGGTTATTCATACTTTCAGCTTAAAATTCAATTAATTATAGTCGAAAGATTATAAATTTCTATACACAAGCAAATGAAGATTTGGTTCTGTAACTTCCTGACTTTCACAATCATAATTCATAATATGAATTTCATAGATTCATACAGCAAAGAGAGAGACCATTTGACTCACCATGTTTGTGTTAGTTCTTTGAAAGACCTATACTTATATCCCATCCTCTGCACTTCAAACATTTCCCAGTAAATTTCTTTTTCACAAGTATTTGGGAAGCAGTGATTTAAATTCAGGTGCTTTAACATTTCCTGTGACTTTTTGAAAATAATCTTTCTTAAGATGTGAATATCACTGGTGAGACCAACATTTGCTACTCGTACCTAATTGCTCAGAAAGCGGAGAGATGAATTTAGAAGTTTCTGTCTTCAAATATTTGCACTTGTGTCTTGGTAAAGTTAGCTGTTTTACCAAATTTTCACTTGGTTCCCTCTCTTAAGTGTTAGCAATGGTTCAAATGACCATGAGTGTGAAGTTGATTTTTTTTACTTTGTTACTAATTTTTAGAAATAAAACCTATTGCAATGTGGAGTTTATTTTTTACAATTTCTCCATCTTTAACAGAAGTTGTTGCTCATTAGACCAGGTGGTTAGCACTGCAGCCTCACAGTACTAAGGTCATAGGTTCAAATCTAGCATCGGGTGACTGTCTGTGTAGTGTTTGCATATTCTACCTGTCTCTGTCTGTGTTTCCTCCCACAGTCATAAAAATATGCAGGTCAGGTGAATTGCACCATAGTATTAGGTGCATTAGTCAGAGGGAAATGGGTCTGGATAGGTTACTCTTTGGAGTGTTGGGCTGAAGGGCCTGTTTCCACACTGTAGGAAATCTAAGCTTAAGAGCTTATATTTCTCAAGCAAGGAGAAAAAAATTGATTTGAAGATATTTATACAGATATGAACACAAGCTACTTGCCGCAACAAATCTTTTCTCATACTAAGCCAGGAAGACCATCTACATTGATTGCTGTGATTGTTTGAGTGAGATGGAAATTTTGAACAGGTGAGTGGAGGTTTTGATACAACTTTCAGAGGGGAAATATTGAAAACAAGGCTGAGTACAAAATGTTAGAAGTAGAGTATAACTGGGACAGAGTATGTGGTTCTGCAGGGCATGGAGATAGGTGGGAAAGGGTGGGACTGCTGAGGGTATGTCAGTCCTGTTCCAGATAATATTTCTTTAATTTTTTTTACATTCAATCCAGAAATTGTTTTCAAAAGTTTCTATTCTCCTCCCTAATGTGCAAGCGTTCAACACATTACTTTTAACATCACTTTAAATTGCATCCTATTATACCTTCTAATTTGTCATTAGATATTATTTGGATGCTTTTGGTCTGCATGGATTGAAAGAATGATTCAAATTATGAGATTGGAAGCTTTCTTATTGGAATCATTTTGGATGATGCTGTTATGTTTTTTAATTCAATTATGATGAGGTCTTTGTGAATGAGTTGCAGGATAGTTGTATAAAACATATCATTGTCAATATATCAGACAAACATGAAATACATGCAAATATATATCAAAAAGGTTTTGTGAAATATTGTTAGAAAAAAATTAATGGTATTAATCTCATCACATATTTGAATGTCCCTCATATTCTACTACAGAAGATAGTTTTGTAAAGGGAACATTAATGAGCTAATTATTCAAAGGCTATTTGATATTTCATTCACCTTTGATATAAAAAAACAGTTTTTAAAGTTTTGAGTAGTCTTAAATATATTTAATTCATATCTTGATAGTAATTTTAAAGTCTTGTAAAAAAAAGTTATAGCTAAACCTTCACCAAATTTTCAGCCCACAGCTGAAAGTGCAGTGGACTAGTATAAAGAGAATGAATACTCCTCTTATTTTCATTTTCCAAGACAATCTACACTGTTCAGAAACATTATGAAACATATAGATAACATGTATTTCCTTGAACAGAGAAATCATTGTGGACCTACCTATACCACATGGATTACAGTCATCAAAAAGCAGCTCAGCACAAGCTTCTTATGGGCAACTAGGAGGTGGGCAATCCAGGATGACCCAGCTAGTGACACGCATTTCCTATGAGGAAATAAACATAAAAAAAAAGTTCTTGCTTGAAGGTGTGATAGAGGAGGTTTGTAATTCTGAAATATTTGGATTAAACTAACTGATCAAATCTACCCATTTTTTTTCTTTTTCCCTTTCTAAATCAAGGTGTTACATTAGCAGGTTATCAATCCTCTGAGACTTTGCCAGAATCTAAGGATTCTGGAAGTGTCCACTATCTCTTTAGCTACTTCTTTTAATATGCTAGGATGCATCCCATCAGGTCCATGGGACATATCATTCTTTAGCCCTGTTAGTTCCCTTAGTACTTTTTCTACATTGATAATAATTGCATGTATTTCCTCTCCTCCCTTTGTGGGACAATTAGAACCAGACAGCATACTTTCAGAGGGGTTATCCATTTATGACAGAGGTGAGGAGGATGTTTTTCTTTCAGAGGATAGTAAATCTATAGAATTCTTTGTGTTGCGGGCTGTTGAAGTTGGCTTGTTAAGCATATTTAAGATGGAGATAGATTTTTAATCAGTGAAGGAGTAAAAGGTTATGGGAAAAAGGCAGCAAAGTGGAGTTCAGGATTATCAGATTGGTCATGATCTCAATGAATGATGGAGCAGACCTGATGGACTGAATGGCCTACTTCTACTCCTGCATTTTATGGTGTTTTGGAGGGAATCTATTTGTTTCCTCTGTTGGTGAAAGCCCAGTGGTATTAAAAGCCTCAGCATTTAAATGGCCGGTGTCACACCTACCTCTGGATTAAGGACCCTGCAGGAAGAAATCTCACCAATCAGTGGCTCTCTATTGCCATTCGCACTACCAGAAGGGAGAGCAGCTTCTGGCATTGCAACCACTAGCGGCCTAGGATCGCTGTGGGATCACAAGAGAAAGATGAGTGAGGGCTGGATCTGGGTTGCAGGGTGTAGGAGCAGGAGAGCAAGGAAAGGAAAAAGGTCAGGAAGTTATCTCTGAGCAGAATCCAACATCCTGAAGCTGTGTCCCTTAAACAAGCATGCAGCTGTGTCAGGGATCTCCCTCCTCTTGCCACTTCCCTGAAGCCCAAAAGAGCACTTTTGGGCTTCTTGTGTGCTAACTCTGCCACCCACTGCTAGTTGAATACCAGTAGTGGTGATGGGATGATAACCTTAAATGGGCATGAATTGCCCAATTGAGGCCCTAATTAGTGTCTGGGCAGGAGGACAGTCTGTGACTAATGCTTCCTGCTCTGGACTAAATTAGGTAGTGTGGAGAAGGTGGTGGGGGTCTCGATCTTCAACAGTTCCACTTAATTGAATTCCACCTTCCTAACTTAGCACCCAATGCTTTTTTACTTTGTCTAAAATGGCATGTCTTTTTTTTTAACCAGTCTTCAAGATGTACCACTAAATATAATTGTACAAGGAAAGTTGTTGACATCAGTAAAATAAGGTGTTCATTTCCTCCTTGATTACTATTTCCTAAAAAGAGCACGCACTGATTTAGCATTAAATTCAATTGTATCAGATATAGGCAGTTGATCCAGCCAGTCCATGCTGACATTTATGCTCCACTTGAGCCCCCAACCTTTTCTCATTTAATCTTATCAGCATAATCCTTATTGCCTCTATTATATGTCTATCTGGCTTCCTTATTGACTTCAACCACTCCCTGTGAGGCATGCTCCTCTTTCGGACCATTGTCAAGAAGTTTATTTGAATTCCTTACTTGATTTTTATACTCACGATCATATATGGATAATTTATATATACACACACACACACACACATATACACACAAATTAACTGTGCCTAAATCTTTCATAATTTAAAGACTTCTATTAGATTATTCCTAAGCCTCTCTTCAAAAGAGCCAACCTGTTCATCCTTTCCTGATAGATATTTCCCAACACTTCTGGTACCATTCTTATAAATTACTTTTGCACAGTCTCCCTTATATCTTTCTGATAATATGATGTCAGAACTATCCTCCTGCTTGCGTGTTCTAACAAAGGTTCCGTTTATGTTTAACATAATTTCTTCACTTTCAATTTATTCCCTCCAGAAATAAATCCTGTGTCATTATTTGCTGATGGCTTCTTTCTATTCCCAGATCCCTTTAATCTTCTTTTGCATTTGCATTCTTATTTTCTGTATGCTTCATCCCCAACTTTCTTGGTTCATCTATCTCTGTTGAAATTCATTTGCTGACATCATACCCATTTGCAATTGTTGATGTTTTCTTGTAAGTCATCGCAATCCTTCTCAGTATTGATCATTTCTCACTCCAGTCCCAGAATGTCAACAATATTTGAGTAAAACAATATCCTCTTCATGAATTAGAATGAAGTAAAGGATAGAATGGACATGTTTTTGCCAGCTTTATAGAGTCATAGAGATGTACAGCATGGAAACAGACCCTTTGGTCCAACCCGTCCATGCTGACCAGATATCCCAACCAAACCTAGTCCCACCTGCCAGCACCCGGCTCATATCCCTCCAAACCCTTCTTATTCATATACTCATCCAAATGCCTTTTAAATGTTGTAATTGTACCAGCCTCCACCACTTCCTCTGGCAGCTCATTCCATGCATGTACCATCATTGTCCATTGACCCATTAGGCAGTGGCAAAGTGGCATGGTGACTCAGTGGTTAGCACTGCTGCCACACAGCACCAGGGACCCAACCTTGTGCAACTGTCTGTGTGGAGTTTCTATGCTTTCCCTGTGTCTGCATGGGTTTCCGCCGGGTGCTCCCATTTACTCCCACAGTCCTGGGGGACTCCAGGGGGACTCTAGGGTGAGAGGGGAAAGATATAAAAGAGGCCTAAGGGGCAACTTTTTCACGCAGAGGGTGGTATGTTTATGGCATGAGCTGCCATATGAATAGGAAGAGTTTGGAGGGATATGGGCCGGGTGCTGGCAGGTGGGACTAGATTTGGTTGAGATATCTGGTCAGTGTGGACAGGTTGGACCGAAAAGTCTGTTTCTGTGCTGTACATCTCTATGACTCTATGTGCTTGTTAGATGGATTGGCCATGCTAAATTGTCCCATAGTGTTCAGGGACATGCAGGCTGGAATAGCCATGGGAAATGCAGGGTAATGCGGATAGGTTGTGGGGGGATCTGGATGGAATGTTCTTCAGAGGGTTGGTGTGGACTCCATGGGCCACACTGTAGGGATTCTATGATTAGAGAATGTTTAGAGCACAGAAACTACAGGCAACATAAATTAACCAGAAAACCAAGAACATCAGATGGTAAAGATCTGAAAAAAACCCTAAGAACTCAACTGTTCTAGCAGCATCTGTTTTGAAGAAGGATCGCTGGACTCTAAAGTTAACTTTGCTTTATTCCCACACCTGCAGAGTTTATCCAGTAAAACCTGCTGCAAGACTTGCTGAGTTTATCGAGCTATTTCTGGTTTTGCTTAAATCAACGCTAGCCAGAATGTAAAATTAGTCGTTTACCTTGAAATACTTGATTGAAATGTACACGAAAGATTAAAATGAAAGCTAAGCATTAATTAGCTGCAGAATCATACTTCGGTGAGGGGCTCTAGGTAATGTTCCCAATGTGCATAATAACAGAGCATGGGCAAAATAAAAATCCCTATTGAGGTGTAACAACTTTCTTTCTCTCTGTTTCAAACGAGTATTCAAACTCTGAAGCAAATGCGTTGCAACCAAGTGTAAATAGGAATTACCTACCGGCGAGCAAACTCAGTGGATCTTGTAACCTGTACAATTCAGAATTTAGAGTGAACAGTTCGAGACTGGACTGAGATTGCTCAGCAGGTAGTTGACACGGTGTGCGGGAGGAGAGGGAGGCTGCCTTCATTCCATGCAAGGACATTAGGGCTTTGCTATGAGCTATTTTTTTTTGCTGAAGATCTTGATTTACACAGCTCTTTAGTTAAGAAGAGCCCTGGATGTTGCTGGACACAAAGGTGTGGGAGTAAGAGACAAACGCTGGGTAGGAAGTCGGGAGGAAACTGCAAGGATGACGAGCGGATCACGAAGGCTGTGCACAGTCCTTGCAGGTTCCTGATGATGGGATATCTAAAAGGAAATGGATATGGGCCACACATAGATTGTTCAGTGTGTTTGGTATATTAGCGGGGTAGGATCAGTCTCGTGTTGCAGACTGTTGTTGCTGTTTGTACGATTCCTTTGTTGATTTGCACTTGAACGGCTTTGGGCTGGTCGTGTTCAATGTGTGCAGGCTTTGACCAGACCACGTTCCAGTTGCCACTGAGACCTCCGAGATCCCAAATCTTCATCCCGGTTTGAGATTGTTCCCCCCCCACCTCTATATATGCAACGCTGCTGGATAAATAAAAGTCCCTATCGTCTCCACGATATTAAATGGGATAATCACACATCCCTCCAATTGGGTTCGCTTGTGCAAAAGCAAAATACTCGATTGCTTCCTCCCGCTTTCCCTTGCAAGCCGTGACAGCGGTGGTCAGTTTCAATGATTGACTGGATCCGGCGGCCAATGGAGCTCAGGGATCCCCAGAGTGGCCGGCAGGGTAGCCAATGGTGGCGGCGGAGGGGCGGGATCTGGTGGATTCCCATCACGTCGCACTTTGTAAGCTGGTACAATGGGGTAAGCCGGGTGAGAGTAGGCTGGCAGTGTGTGTGTGTGTGTGTGAGAGAGAGAGAGGAGCAAGGCAATCACAGCAGCCCCCTGCCATTGTCTTTTGCTCTTGGATCTTCGCCGTAATTTAAAAGAAAAACGAAATTGAGCCATTTCCCAGCTTGATATTGTCAGGAAGGAGAGGACTTTTGTTTTTGGGGGTGGTGGTGGGAGTGTGGATGAGGTGGAAACACAAACAGCAGCTGAACTCCTCGCTTGCCCGCGATGTACCAGTGCCGGTGGTGTGGGAATAAGCTAGCGGGCTGCTTCCAAAGCCACCGTCCGTGTGCCCTGTTCTCCAGCTAGTAGTATTCCACTCAGCGACCACCCCACCACCACCACCTCTCCCAACAGCAACCCCCTTCCCAACACCTTTCAGAGACTCCACAACCTTTACACAGGCTGCAGACTGGGGAGCCGCACGCTATGGCCGTGAGATTGAAGTGACAGCAGGGAGATGCTCGCGTCCACAGCCCTCCCCGTGTCGAACCCACTAAGGAATGCCAGCGGCTCGCCTCCTTAAAGGTCTCAGAGGTGAGAGAGGATGGGAGCGAACAGTTCTTCAAAGCGGCCAGTTTTTGATGAGAAGGAGGGCGGTAAGCACCGAACCGTTTCTGCCTTTTTTTTCTGTCGTACCGGGGGCAGGTTAATCTCCATTTATGTCTACCTGTAATTCTAGTCAATGCAATAAAACCAATGTAAATAACTTTTTATGGGGGGAGAGGGGGGTTACTCATGATTAAGGGGGAGTTTTTCATATCTATTTAGAAAGTTTTTTTTCGCTTCTCAATGGTCAGTTCCATTTCCACTTATTTAGAACAACAAACAGAATAAATGGAAACAACAAATGAACTGTTATGGACAATGTTGTGTCAAATTTTGCGTATTCATCACTGAAACCCCAAGAAGAATCCAAATACAGCACCACAAGAAATACATTAGTCACGGGTTTGATCTCTCTCTCTCTTATATATGTTATTCAATTTTGAGCCAGATACAGATCCGGAGCTCTGATC
Organism: Hemiscyllium ocellatum; assembly: GCF_020745735.1. Classification (NCBI taxonomy): domain Eukaryota; kingdom Metazoa; phylum Chordata; class Chondrichthyes; order Orectolobiformes; family Hemiscylliidae; genus Hemiscyllium; species Hemiscyllium ocellatum. The sequence continues at coordinate 24,271,569 of NC_083422.1, forward strand.
CTGTATTACCTTAAGCACACTTACTGCGCTCTGAACGACATGATTACATTGATGCCTAATTGGATTTGTCAGTAATATGGATAATACCATAATGGGTGCTTCTTTAATGTTGCAGCATATTTTATGCCAGATCCTTCCTGATGTAGTGGATGCTAATCTGCACACAAAGCTGTTAGCGAAGGAAAAGAAAAACCACAATACTATCACTGCATTGTGCAATTTCACGATGTATGCATTTTAGAGAGACTAAAAACTTTTTAATCCCTGCTTGGCTTTCGTCTATGAAAAAATAATGAACTTTCAGCATGTTTCAGCATAGCGCCTGTGAGACATGTTTGAAAACAATGTTTGTGAAGCAGTAACATTTTCTGGAAAGGTGACTTGCACGTCCACTGGAGACAAATGCCTCGTCAGAACTCATTAAAGTTTGCCTGATAAAACGTTCGATTGGGTAACAGCGATCAAGCTGGATTCCAACGTAATCACACTGTCTGGTTTATCCTATGTAGTCTATTTTCTGAAGACATATCTTTGCTTTGTGGTCGTAAAAGTTGCACTATATTGTCAATTTCCTCAAGTAGTCTCACTTTCCTACAAATCTGCCATCACTTCTGGCTGGAAGAAAAGTAACTGATGCATATCCTTGAAACCTATCTTTCCTTTTTATATTCTTGAACCTACTGCCTCCGAAAACCGTGTGGATTTTTTTTTCAGAAGTCCATGTTTGAATCCTTCCAATCAGTCCCAAAGTGGGCTTTTATCAAAATCACAAATAATATCCTATATTATAGTGTCACAAGGAAACTATTCCCTTTTGTCCTATCTGAGTCCTGGAGGGGCTTCCTTTATCATCCAGCCACATGGGACTGCATGCAGCAACTCTGTTCACAGCAGTGAGAGAAGCTGATGGAGGAACAAATATTAGACAGAACAAGGGATGAATTCCTGTATTCTCCCTAAAAGTCATAGCAAGGTTATAGCACAGAAGGGGGCTATTTGGTCCTTTCTGTCTGTACCATCTCTCAGCAAGAACAATTCAGCTGGACCTAATCCCTCACACTTTCTCCGTAGTCTTGCAATTCTGTTCTGTTCAGATGATTGTATAATACTCTCTCAAAAGCCATGCTTGAATCTGCCTCTTCCATACTCTTGGCAATATGTTGCAGTACCACTTTCTGTATTAAAAAACAACCTCATGTTGCCATTGCTTCTTTTGTCAATCACCTTATATACATGCCCCCTTGTTCTCACACCTTCTGTCAATGGCAACAGTCACCAACCTGTTCAAAACATCTCTATAAACTCCCCTCATCTTCTGTTCTGTCTCTATCTAAGTCCCTCATGCATTAAATTAATCTCATTAATCTTTTCTGTACCCTCTGTGATGCCTTCACATCCGTAAAACTGATCTCATCTGAAAGAAGACATTTAAGGGTGGCACGGTGGCTCAGTGGTTAGCATTGCTGCCTCACAGCACCAGGGACCTGGGTTCAATTCTCACCTGTCTGTGTGGAGTTTGCACATTCTCCCCATGTCTGCATGGATTTCCTCCGGGTGCTCCGGTTTCCTCTCACAATCCAAAGATGTGCAGGTCAGGTGCATTGGCCGTGCTAAATTGCCCACAGTGTTAGGTACGTTAGTCAGGGGTAAATATAGGGTAGGGGAATGGGTCTGGGTGGGTATTTCTTCGGAGGGGTGGTGTGGACTTGTTGGGCTGAAGAGCCTGTTTCCATACTGTAGAGAATCTAATCTCCAACAGTGCAGCATTTCTTTACAATTGTAACGATGAGTGATAATCCATTTTCTAGCTACTAATTCTATTCCTCCTCTTGGTGAATGTCTGCAGCTGAACCAGATTCTTCAAAAGCTTCATATCATATTTGATCCCTAACTGAGTTCATGAACATACATCAATGCCCATGCTAAGGCTTTTCATTCCATCTTTGTAACATCCTTCAATGCTGTCCCTGCCTTAGCTGCTTTACTGCTGAAAACTTTAATAGCCTTTATTATATTTAGATGTCACTAGGCACCCCGATCAGTGTCCCTTATCCTGCCTTCTGTAAAGTTGAGATCAGCTAAAACTCTGCAAATGTGACTAACATAATCAGCACTAACAGGATAAGTTGCTTATCAATGATTGGGTTAGGTTTTTGCATTTTATGGAAGTTTGCTTTATTGAAAGAATGGTCCACAATTATGTTTTTTACAAGATTGAAAATGGCTAACAAAATAATCATTTAAAAAGCAGTCACCTAGAGCCAGTAGCACCTTGTGGAGATGTGAATTATCCATTAGGGGAACAATGCAAAATGAGCAAAACCAGTAATTTCAATCCCTGTAGGGACCAGTAACCTTTAAATAAAAGAAATCCCCACGTGCTGATGGAAAGAAAACTACTGGACAAACATTTACATTTCACTGTCACAAATTTTAATGGTCACAATATTGATCAAACACTAGTTAAAAGGTGAAGGATATTTAAAATGGAAAGGTTTCACTTTAAGCACTTAATACAACAAAACAAAACTATGCAGAGAGACTGGAAGGTTTTGAAAGCCAACTAAAGATGAATTAGGAAATAGTAAAAGGTGAAAATAAACAAGAAGGTCAAATTAGCAAGTAGTATGAAAATAGATAGTAGGTGCTCCTTTAAATATAGAAAAAGGTGGAGAGAGGCCAAATGTAACATAGCACTTTCGAGAATGAGACTGGAGAAATAATAAGTGGGAAGTGGGGAATTGTTAAAATTGCATTGATGCTAAAGAGTACCGGGGAGGAATTGAATGCCATCATCATCATCACAAGAGAAGTAGAATTAGGCAAACCAATGGGGATAAAGAAGGTAAGTTCCTTGGCCCTGATGGCTTGCATCCTAGGATTCTACAGAGATTTGGTTGCATTGGTCGTAATTTTCCAAAAAATCCTTGAATTCTGGAGAAGTACCTGCAGATTGAAAAACTATTAATGTGACAACGTTTCTCAAAAAGAGAGGAAGGCAAAAAGCAATTAAGTACAGGTCGATTAGCCTAACGTATAATGTTGATAAGTATTGGAATCAATTACTCAGGAAGTAATAGCAAAACATTTGGAAAATCATAATTTAATCAAGCACAGTCAGCATGGTTTCATGAAAGGGAAATTGTGTCTGACTAACTTGAGTTTTTTGAGGAAGCTATCAATCAGAGTGGGATAGCAGAACCAGTTGATATATTATATTTTAACTTCCAGAAGGCATTTTGACAAGGTACCTCACGAAAGATTAAGTCATAAGAACTCACAGTCTTGGAGGTAGCATATTGGCATGGGTAGAGAATTGGCTAATGGCCTGGAAACAGTGAGTGGGGATAAAGGGTTCTTTTTCAGATTGGTGAACCATAATCAGTGGAGTTCCACAGGGATTAATGCTGGGACTGCATCTGTTTACAAAATATGTTAATCACTTGGAGGAAGGAAATGTATATACTCCAGCTAAATTTGCACACGACTCAAACGTTGGTGGAAAGACAGGTGCGAGATGGATACAAACTATTTACGGAGAGATACTAACTGGTTAAGTTACAGTTGTTCATTTTGGAAGGGAGAACAAAACAACAAAATATTATGTAAGTGAAGAAAAACTGTAGAAAGCTGCAAAATAAAGGTACTTGGGGTCCTTATGCACAAAACACAGAAAGCTGACACCCAGATGCAGCAGGTAATCAGGAAGGCTAATGGAATATTGGCCCTTATTTCAAGGAGTATCAGAGTATTGATGTCTTACTGAAACTGTACAAAGTTCTGGTGAGACTTTATCAGGAGCACTGTGAACAGTTTTGGTACGCTTATTTAAGGAAAGATATCTTTGCATTGGAAGTACTTCAGAGATGCTTTGCTAGGATGATCCCCGGGGTAGAGGGATTGTCTTAAGAGCAAAGGCTAAACAGGTTGGGACTCTACTCATTGAAGTTGAAGAATTAAGGTGAACTGATTGAACATATAGGCTTCTTAAGGGGCTTGACAGGATGAATTCTGGGAGACTGTTACCCGTTGTGGGACAGTCTAGTACCGGAAAGCGCACCAACAAGGATCAGAAAACCTACTCAAGGAAAGATGACACTTCATTGGAGGGGGTTCAGAAAAAGTTCATGAAGATGATCCCTGGTGTTTTTGGATTTGTTGTAAGTTTATGGATGACACAAAAATAAATGGGAAGGCAAGTAGTGAGGATGACATAGAGTCTAGAGAGGTACATAGACAGGATAAGTTAGTGGGCAGAAGCTTGATGGATGGAATATAATGTGGGGGAAATGTGAATATATGTATTTTGGCAAGAAGAATGGAAGAGCTGAATAATATTTTTATGGGGAGCCACTGCAAAACGGCACTTGGGAGTTCTTGTGCAAGAATCAGAAGGTTGCATCCAAGTTTAGTGGTAACCAGGGAAGGCAACTGGACTGTTAAACTTTATTTCAAAAGGAATGGAATGTAAAAACAGTGAAATCTTGCTAAAACTGTAGAATGCCACAACTGTTAAACTATAACTGTTATACTTTGAATAGTTTTGGTCCCACTACCTAAGAAAGACAGCCTGGTGCTGGAGCAATTCAGAGAAGATTCACAAGGTTTATTCTGGGAGTGGAGGCATTGTCTGAGAAGGAGAGGTTGAGTCAGTTAATAAGACCAGAGGACCAGAAGAAATGGCAACAGACTAGGCCATCTGGCTCCTTGATGACATCCCTTATGTCCACTTTTCTGCATTTTCCCTGTCGCCCTTTATTTCCCCATTGGTCAAAAATCTATTTATCTTAGCCTTAAATACACACAAGGAAGTTTCCCCCACAGCTCTGTATGGCAAGGAGTTCCAAAGACTCTCAACCTTAAGAGAAGAAATTTCTGTATTTCAATCAGATCACCTCTCATTCTTCTAAACTCCAGTAAGTAGAGTTCTAGCCTTTGCTTGTAAGACAATCCTTGCACTGGCGATCATCCTAATCCGAACTGCCTCCAATGAAATGCTAACTTTCCTTAAATGGGTTGGGTGATACTTGTTTAGAAAAATTAGATGAACCCGTATTGAAAGCTTTAAGACTCTTAGATGGCTTGAGAGAAAAGATACAAAGAGGTTGTTTCACCTTGTGGGAAAGAATAGGGACAAGAGAGCATATTCTCAGTGTAAGGGGTCACCCATTTAAGAAAGATGTGAAGAAGTATTTCCTCTCTAAGGGTTGTTAATCTGTGGAGTTCTCTACTGCAAATGGCTGTTTAATCTTCATCATTAAGTTTTTATTTAAGGCAAAGATAGACTTTTAATCGGTAAAGGAATCAAGGGTTATGGTGCAAAGGTAGGAAAATGGAGTTGGGGATTATCAGGTCTTCAAAATGAGCTCTTGAATGGCAGAGTAGACTCAGTGGGCTGTCAAGGCTACTTCTGCTCCTATGTTTTATAGTCCTGTATTTTCAAGTGCTTGTGTTACTTCCTGAAGAAATGTGGCACTGTGTGCAATCTCACAGTCTTTCCAACTCAGCCTGGGTAATGTCGGATTTCTCACTTCACACTGAATCGTTTCAGTCTCTGAGTTAGATTCTTCAGCAGCAGTGTTCCATCTGAAGTCGCCACACATGCTTCATACTGATAAAGTGCAAAACGATAAATACCTCATGGAGTAGTGGGCCTTGATTTCCAATGTTCTTCCCAAGAGAGTTGTAGCCAATGCTTGAAGGACTTGGTATGGGTATTGAATGTAGACAATGTAACACAGTATGCGGAATAACAGCAACATGGCAAAGAGGCAAAAGACAGTTACCTGGGTTCTCAGAATATAAAAACACAGCTAAAGCCATCTAAAAATGGATTCGGCATCCCTGAGTGGTTTACAGATTTTAGCTGAAGGTAAGCTTTGGCAAAGGAGTTAAAGGTGGAATTTCCTGCAAAAGCTACGAAGGAAGTGATAATTAGCATGCTCGCACATCATTTGGGATTCATGGAAATACAAGAGACACCAGGTATTCCAAGTAGTGAGTTACCAGAGTTAGTAATGATTCTGTTCTGGTTAAAGCAGTTTGAACATTAAAAAGAAATGAAGCAGTTAGAATTTGAATTGCAAAGAGTCGGAAATGGAGTTTGAATTGAAAGGATGGAAAGCAAATTAGGAGTTAGCAGTTTAAACTTGAACTTCAGAAAGAGGAAAAAGAAAATAGTGAAAACACCTAAGAGCCTGAATTTAGAGGTCGAGGAGTGAGAAAAGGATAACGAAGGAGATTCAAAACAAAGAACTTTAGCTGAAATCATTGGAATTTTTAATTAAATGACGTCAGTCCAGGGGAAGTCCTGATGAGGAATAGTCTAGCTGTAACCTGAGGCCCAGTAAGGAAAAGTTTGAACTTGTACAGGTCCTAATGAAATTTGAGAAATCCTTCTTTTGTTCAAAACAGTAGGTAAACAAATGAAGTAGCCAAAGAAAAGCTGGCCAGTGCTGGTACAGAGCAGGTTGGCGAGTGGAGCCCATGAGATATATGCATCATTGTCAGAAGAGTTTTTGATGGATTCTGGGGCAGTAAAAAGACTATTCTGGGTGTATATCAGTTAGTTTCTGAAGCATATAGACAATCTTTTCAAAACATAAGGAAACAGCCTGGCCAGAACTAGACTGAATTTGAAAAAGTGAAGAAGCATAATTTTGGACATCATTGGGAGTATATACTATGTGTGAAACTCTGAAAAGTTATTCTCTCGAAGAATTCAAAAATGTGAAAAACTAAAATATGAGCATCTCTAGTAATTAGAACCCGGAAGGATGCACCAGCTAGAGGGGCAGCAGAGATGGCTGATGATTTTGAACTGATCCAATAAATCAAGCACTTTTCCTGTCTTCAATTTGAATCCGAGAAAGTGGGAGACCAAAGGTAAGGAAAATAACTAGAATTTTAAAAATGGACAGCTGGAAATGCCCTAGGTATTCTCTCTCAAGTAAGAATTGAGTGCAAAGTGTTTCCATTGTAACAAGGTGAGACACCTTTATTCAGATTGGTGGAAGTTGTACGGGGAACTCATGAGGCTTACTGGAGCTGTAACAATGAATCCGGAAGAGGAGCTCAGAAAGAAAATACCACTGAGCAAACTGTGGCTTTAAAGACACAACTAGGAGACCGATCATAAATATTGCGGTGAGTGTAGGAAAGGTGGATAAAGTACACGAGAATATAAAGAATTTCCATCAAAAGGAAATGTCACCTCCTTTTCATTAAATAGTATGATTAAGCACACAACTGTATTAAGTTACACAGGAACTATGCAAACTTTTTTGCTGGAGAAAGACAAATGTCCCCCAGAGACTCCATTGCAAGCCAAAGTTTTAATAAATAAAGTAAGTGGAGGATGTATACCAGTTACTTTGCATAAAGTGCAATAAGAATGTGACTTAATGTCTGGAACAGACACAATTGGAATTGTTCAGACATTACTTGTAGAGAGGTTTAACTTACTCCTGGGAATAAATAAGCTGGAACAAAGCTTCGGCGTAAACACAGACAGTCTGAGTGAATTCAAAAAGACAAAATAGTGACAAGAACAAGTCCCATATGTTTTTCCATAATACATAGTGACTAGAGCAACGGCTAAGCAAAGCCCATCAGCAGAGTTCAAAGTGATACCATAAGTAGATGTTGGAGGAGTTGAGCCATTTTTTTAAAGATGAGGAAATTCAAAAGAAGTGTTTAGCAAGTCTTCTTGAGTTGAAACACAACAAGATGATCTAAGTTTAAGCAAGTCAGTACAGTCAGTGATCACTGAGGCTGGAGTGGAAGCTGAAGTTGTTCTAGATTGTTATGTCATAATGGGAATTCTGGTGATGAAGAGAAGATATCCACACAGATGTGTAGATGAAAAACGAACAACTGTTCATCACATTGTGGTACCGCCCAGATATCATAAAGAGATATTATGGGTAGCACATGAAATTCCAATGGCAAGCCATGGGAATATACAAAACTCAAGCATTGATAAGCAGGCATTAATAATGGCTAGGTCTTCATAGGTGTGGAGTGCACTTCTCTAAAATATACTCTATGTATCATGTGGGAAAATCTCAACATAAGATCAAACTGCCGCCATTAGTACCCTTATCAGTTTTGAAAACTTATTCAGCAGTGTTGTGGATGCTGGGGCTTTGAAACAAACACAAAAATGTAGAGAGACTCAGCAGGTCTGGTATTAGAGAGAGAGCTCACATTTTGAATCTGGTATTACTTTTCTTCAGAACAATTCTGAAAAAGAGTCGTACTGGAGTCAAAGTTACCTCTGTTTTACACTCTACAAATTTGCTGAGTTTCTTCAGCATTCTATGCTTGATTCAGTAGTGTTCATAGACTGTTTATGACCATTGGTGAAATCAAAATGGGATACCACTATATCCGTACGATTATGAATATGACAAGTCGACTTTTAGAATTTTATTTTCCTTAGGACAATTACTGATGAAGCAGTAATGTGAAAAGCTGAAAATGTGTTGCTGGAAAAGCGCAGCAGGTCAGGCAGCATCCAAGGAGCAGGAGATTCGAGTTTTCGGGCATAAGCCCTTTTTTCTTGAAGAAGGGCTTATGCCCGAAACATCGAATCTCCTGCTCCTTGGATGCTGCCTGACCTGCTGCGCTTTTCCAGCAACACATTTTCAGCTCTGATCTCCAGCATCTGCAGACCTCACTTTCTCCAGTAATGTGAAAACTCAAGTAACTCAATTTTTTACTTGTAATGAGTTACCAGTTAAAGTACAGATAGACCAAGGTTTCAACATTGTCTTGAATTTCTCAAGACATAATAAGAAATTTGGGATAAAGTAATTGAAGTCCACTGCATATCATCCACAACACATGGAACATTAGAGGGATGCCAAAAGATTCTTGAGCATATGGTTATGAACATTCTCAAGATGCAATAATGGTTTGGATTTCCTCTTATTTTTTACCAGAGATTCCCCAAATAAAACGCAAAAATGATTCCCCAAAATAGGTTTAGTCTATTTGAATCAATCTTTGGCCATGAGATGAGACATACATTAAAATTGGTCATGGAAACATTTTTAAGACCGAAACATCAATCCTCAATGTTAGACAATATGTCCATGTTACAAGAAAGACTCACAGAAGCATGCAAAACAACGCAGGGACATTGAAATCTTCACAGGCAAGGATTGGGCATTCAAACATTCTGAAAGCAGATGATTTCAAACGGGGGTTAAAGTGCAAGTATATTTTACCTTCACAGGACAAATCTCAAAAAACAATGTTCGATCATTCTTACAACGTAATATAAGAGGATAATTAATGTGAATTATTTGATAAATAATCCAGATCGCAGGTAAAAGAATTGGTTAAAACACATAAATATGTTAAAACATTGCCAATTTTGAGAAGAAGATAAAAAGGAGCAAGTATGTCGGATGGTGAGAATTGTCAGGAATGACAAAGACAGTAAGAGTGAGGTCAGAGGAGATTGAACTCCCACTATCGGGTTTGCCAGGACTGAAATAGTGGAACACTTAGACATCATATTTCACATTTTGAGGAGGACAATAGAAAGGTCTACTACGATTGCTTATGAAATTCAAAGAAATCTGTAGAACTACTTTGGGATTTGTCAAACTTTGTCAAACATGATATAGATTTGGGGAATCAGCAGAAATAAAACAACACGCTTATCCTATAAGCCCAGATATACAAGTTGAAGTGAGGATAGTGATTCAGTTCATCAGAAAATAACTTGATTGAACCTAGCCAAAGCAGTTGGAGTTCACCCATACTGTTACTTCCTAAATTGGATATGTCATAGATTCATTGCCATGGGGTCATACAGCACGCAAACAAACATAATCCCAACTAAACTAGTCCCACCTGCATGAACCTGGCCTAAATCCATCCAAACCTTTCCCATTCATGTACATATCTAAGTGTCTTTTAAATGTTGTAACTGTGCTCTCATCCATCACTTCCCCAGGAAGTTCATTTCACACACATGAACCACCCTCTTTGAAAACATTTGCCCTTTGTGTCTTTTTTTAAAGTCTCTCTCCTCTCACCTTATAAATATGCCCCATTCTTGAAAAGCCCTATCCTAGGGAAAATACATCTACCTTTAACCTTATCTGTACCTCTCATGATTTTATGAACCTATATTATGTCACCTCTCAATTTCCTTCACTCCAGTAAAAATGAGTCCAAGCCTGTCTAGCCTTTCAATATAACTTAAACCAGGTCAATTAGATTCTGCATGAATCACATTAAAAGAAAGACAGTAACAAAAACAGATTCATATCTAATTCATTGTAGGATGGCAGAGCTTCATTCCTTACTTTGATTAATTTATTGAAGGTGCACTTACAAGTACAGTACTGTGGATATCAATAGGTATAAAGTGTTGTCAGCTTTTAGTAAATCAAAATGGATTGTTGCAATGTCAAGTCGTAATATTTATATTGAAAAATTCTACTGCCAAATGTTAAACACTTATAAACCTAAGTTGTGTATTTTGTAACTAGTTGCGTGATTTACTTTGATGTATTAATATATTGTAATAACTACAAAGACAACATAGCATAATTTAACTTTATAATATAAAAATTGTTCATTTCACTGGAAAAGATAAAGTAATTTCTGAGAAATTATTATGGGTGATGCTGATATTGTTTGAAGATAAGAAGTGGTAAGAAATTGTATAAATCTTGTGTAATGAGTGAATGAGGATTAAAGAATGTAACTTTTAATGTTTTATTGCATGTGCATCATGTTACATGGTAATGAACCACATTTTGAAAATGATTTTCATCTGCCAAGGATGGAAGCATGTTTGGGCAGGTATAGAAACATATATTTATGGATTGTGATCACTGGGAGGTGGATATTTCGACTTTGCTGGGTTTGCAAATGATTTGCCATGTAATTGCTTGGAACTGGGATGCATGTCTTCTATAGTATAAAGAATAATATTGTCCACTTGCTATTTACAATAAAACAAATTAGAAAAAAAAGTGTCCAGCAAAGTTAGAGAGAGGTAAGGGTGAAGTTTTATTGCTTTATTTGTTGAATAAAAAGACCTCAAGACCACTCATAGATCTACACTCATCTAGCAACAGGGTCTAGACTGGGGCAATGGGTGTTTTTCAGTACTTACCTAGAATTAGATTCCTGATTAAGGGCTCCTGTCCAAAACATTGATTTTCCTGCTCCTCAGATGCAGCCTGACCTGCTGTGCTTTTCCAGCACCACTCTAATCTTGACTCTGATCTCCAGCATCTGCTGTCCTCACTTTCACCTCAAACCTGTGGGCAATTGCTGAAGAACTTTGTGAGATTCAGCACTGTCAATCTCTGTTGGTAAGAGTGAAAATTTGGAATAAAAGGAGCACTCATGTCTTTCAGTGAAGTAGTTTGGAAAAACTTGATAAAGTTTCAAAATATCAGGATTTCTAACATTGCCTCAGCAGAATCTTAAGTCTGGGTTTGAAGATTTCCCACCATTCTGCACCAACAGCAATGTGAACTTGTTGACAAGAAACTGAAGGGACTGTGAGAGAAAGAGACCTCATTGTATCCTTTATGATAGACATCTTGATCCATTATGTTTTCCGTAACATTTGCACTCATAATTGCAGTGTGTGTTTGTGTGAGAGATGTTCTGTCTGTGCATGAATATGTGTTTGCAATTAAAGAGGATATAGTTCAATTTGCACTATAGCTTAGTTGATAACTAATTTGCCATTTATTTGAAGAATAAGTTTGCTTGTAATCAAAATTTATGTACTTACTGAGAACCTGTGGATAGTTGCTGAACATTTTATTGTTGGAAATTTACTTTCTATTCACTTTTTGCTTCAACTTTTATCCCCAAAACAATCTCAGGTTACATAGCATTTCTTGAAATCTAATGATGAACCAAGAAACCAATTACTTCCTTTCAAAGTTATCTACAGTTTTAGTTTTGGCTTCAAGGAGGCATTGCACAAAAAGCAAACAATGCTTTTCTCAAATCATAAATTAGATCCACATAAAATATCATTTATTTATGTTTAAATTTGGAAGTTTTAACGAAGAAGCCCTTTACATTGAGTGTATGCTTATACCTTTCTTGTTTTGGGATCAGATCATATGCATTTCTGGAAACTGAGCATAAACCCACATATGTCTGTTTTTTGATCTACAAGGGCAGAACTAAATTTATTTCAGGAATGTATAACATACGCAGGTGTTCAACTTATTATGCTATGTAATTCTGTTGCCTGAATTGAATCTCAAATGAGTTAACCAGTTTTTTGACTGTATCCCTTGGAAACCTTACACACCTAAATTCTGTCAACCACAGTCCTGAAATTCGAATTGAAATTCATCATTCACAACCATTAAGAAGTTGGAGAATTCCAATTTTTCATTACCCTATCTGTGAAAGTATTTTCCTGATTTCACACCAAAATGGCTGAGGTCCAGTTTAAGTCTATACTTCCTTGTTCACAAATCCTCCTTCAGGGGAAATGGATTCTCTGAGCCAGACTTTCAATTGCCAGTGCAGACAAGGTCAGGTGTGGGCATGCATTATAAATTTCTACACTCAGATGGTGCATCAGTCTTTTTGTTCCTCTAGAACAGATTAAAGAGGCACAGAATTGAATTTTCAATGCTAATAACGGAGATGAGTGAACGGTCAAGGCAGTTTATTGCATAACTGTAAGGGAGCCATTGTTTAAAAAATCTAAAGAACTGTGGATACAAGGAATCAGAAACAAAAACAGAAATTGCAGGAGAATCTCAGGAGGTCTGGCAGCATCCGTGGAGAGAAAGCAGAGCTAATGTTTTGGGTTCAATGACCTTTCTATAGAACAGTGATGTTCAATGCCAGACTGCTGAGACTCTCCTGCAATTTCTGTTTTTGTGCCATTATGTATGGTGGCTATTCATCAAAGATCATGTATATCTATAAAAGAGTCAAATTGAAGTGTCCATGCAATGGCACTCTGCTTAAGCAGAGTGGGTTAAGTACCTGAGTGTGTGTTTGGAACAGTTTGGTGAATCGTGAGACTGCTATCCCTCAGCTCTCCTGCCTGCTGCATTCTATCAGCTGCCAGAAAGCCCAGTAATAGCCCAGTTTTCTTCCTAGAATCACACTTTTTTATGGGGTAACCACCCCCAAGCTGCTCTTCGTGCTAGTTAGTTGGGTACTCAACTCTCCCCTGAATTAATTAGCAACTTCATTTTTTAAAAATCACATTACCTCACTGGCACTTATATTGCATGGAGCTTGGACCCAGAAATGATCTGACTGTCAGCACTCTGACCCTCAGTGTCTATTCCCTGCATAATTTTCTTACATATCAATTAACACAACCTCATAACTGTCTAAACTGAAGAGACTAATGTCATGATTACGTAACATCTCCCCATAATTTAATTGTTTTCACTCCTGTGTCACTTGTGAATTTGTGCTGCTCCTGCAAAGCTGCTCTATTCTTCCCATGGTAGCTAAAACTGAACTCCATATGTGAGATAGAGTCTGACCAAACTTGACACAACTGAAGCATAACTTGCTCTTTTTATAATTTACGCTCCTTTGAGATAAAAGTCAAAATTGTATTAATGTTTTTATTACTAGTTATGAGTTCATAACCAACTCCCAATGCTCCTCCACAGCTCCTAGTCATTCCACCATTAAGAAGGTCTACTGATTCTTCTACCATGTATCCGAAATTAATGTCTCATGCTTCCCAGAGTTACCTCATCTGTCACATTGTGTTCAATTCACTCAACCTGTCTATGTCCCTTAGAGCTTCCTCTTCCCATAAACATAATCTATTATGTCTCCTCATTGACTGCATCATCTGCAGACTTGTTTAAACGACTGTTTATCCCTCCATCTAAGTTGTTGATATGTCTAATTAAGATATAGAGGCGCCTGTGCTGTTTCCAGAAGAGTATCATTTATTATATCATGATCAACATAATAAATTCCATTTATCCCCCCTGTTGAGCACTAATCTAGAACTAATTATCATTCATTCTAAGATTACCTCTAATTTCATATGCTTTTATTTTCTCTCATGGTCTATGTATGGAACCCAAATAAATGTTCATGGAAGTCTATAAATGAACATGCAGTATGTACGTGACTGCTTCAAAATCTTCAAATAGATTTGTGCACTGTATTATATGCTTCACAAATTTTGATGCACTATGATCCCTTGCTGAGTCTCTTAAATAACAATATTAAATGATACTGCAAACATTTTGTGCTCAGAGAGCAGTTAAACCATTTTCACTGCTTAACACTTTCATAAACTCATAGACATTTACAGTACAGAAGGCGCTCATTCTGTCCATCATGTCCATACAAACAAAAATCTGACAACACAGTCCCATTTTCCAGCTTTGGTCCATTGCCCTGGAGACTATGGCATTGCAAGTAAACATCTAAACATTGCTTATATGTTAAAAGAGTTTCTAACTCTGCCTTTCAGGCAGTGAGCCCCAGATTCTCACCAGATTCCTGACTGCAAAAGTTCCCCATAACTCTCCATTAGGCCTTCTACCTCATATCTTAGATTATGTTCCCTGATTATTAACCCCTTTAGTAAAGATAAATTAGTAGATAATTAAATAGGATGATATTTACATTTATAACTTGAAAGTATAATAGGATACCATTTATTTTTTATTTCCTCTTATTGCATTCAATGCACCTATTGTTTAAACTGAATTTGACGTATATTGGATTGTGCCATATGAGGACTGGAATCATCATCATTGGACTGCTGCTTCACTTTAACTTCCTTCCTTAGACACCACTCTGCATCTCTTGATAGGCTTTCTGAACCTGGTTTCTCTAGAAATGCAGAGTGCAGATGGGGAGGGGACCATCAGGTTGCAATAAAGCGAAGACAAGACAATCCACACCCCCTTTTTACTGCATGCTGTGTGGTAAGTTTAACTGGCTCGGTGGCTGAGGTGGCATGGGCTGGGAAGGTTAGTTAGATCAAGGCTAGTCAGATTGGATTGCAGGATGGTTGGATCTTAGCATGGTCAGAAAAGATAGTTTGGGGGGGGGGGGTGTTCAGGGAGCTTAGATGGCTGAATTGTGGGTAAGTTGGGCAGGTAAGAGGATTTTTGATGACATCTATATGAATGATTGAGGAGTAATTTTTGATATTACCAAGAATTAGACCAGGTTTATTCTGTTTTCCATTTTTTGGGTAACGACATAGATAAGTACTGCACAGCTGTCATGAAGCCATAGAGATATACATCGTGGAAACAGATGCTTCAGTCCAACTCATCCATACCGAACAGACATCCCAATCTCATTTAGTCCCAATTGCCAGCATTTTTCCCATGTCCCCCCAAGCCCTTTCTATTCATATACCTATCCAGATGACTTTTAAAGTTGTAATTGTACCAGCCTCCACCTCTGGCAGCTTGTTTCATACATGTGCTATCTCTGTATGAAAAAGTTGCCCCTCAGATCCCTTTTAAATCTTTCTCCTCTTAACTTAAACTTTTGCCGTCGAGATTTGGACTCCCCTACTCTGGGAAAAATGACCTTGACCATATCCCCGATTCACACCCCTCATGATTTTATAAACTTCTCGAAGATCACCCCTTAGCCTCCGAGGCTCCAGGAGACATAGCCCCAACCTATTCAGTGTCTCCCTGAGGCTCAAACCCTCCTGTCCTGGCAACATCTTTGTAATCTTTTATGTACCCTCTCAAGTTAATAACATCCTTCCTATCGAAAGGCAATTGGAAATGTACGCACTATTCCAAAAGTGGCCTCACCATTGTCCTGTACAGCCGCAACATTACATTCCAACTCCTATACACAGTGCTCTGACCAATGAAGGCAAGCATGTCAAACACCTTCTTCACCACCTTGTCTCGCTGCAACTCTACTTTCAAGGACCTATGCATCTGCACCCTTAGATCTGTGCTTGACAACACTCCGCAGCACCCTATCATTAAGTGTACAAGTCCCGCCTTGGTTTGCCTGACCAAACTACAACACCTGGGCGGCACGGTGGCCCAGTGGTTAGCACTGCTGCCTCACAGCGCCTGAGATTAGGGTTCAATTCCCGACTGTGTGGAGTTTGCACGTTTTATCCGTGTCTGCGTGGGTTTCCTCCGGGTGCTCCAGTTTCCTCCCACAGTCCAAAGATGTGCAGGTCTGGTGAATTGGCCTGCTAAATTGCCCGTAGTGTTAGGTAAGGAATAAATGTAGGGGTATGGGTGGGTTGTGCTTCGGCGGGTCGATGTGGACTTGTTGGGCCGAAGGGTCTGTTTCCACACTGTAAGTAAACTAATCTAATCTTAAATTTGTCTAAATTAAACTCCATCTGCCACTCCTTGGCCCATTTGCCCATCTGAACAAGGCCCTGTGCTACTCTTCACGGTTCAATACACTGCCTATTTTGTAGAAGATTCTGGGGAGTGGGGGGATTTGCCTTGCAGAGGTTCAAATTTCCCAGTCAGTTCCACTGGGATCAGCATGTTGGGGCTTTCACAGGAAACTGATGCACATCTTGGGTTTTATATCCTGTGGCAAACCATTCAGAGGTCAGAAGATCTGGGCCAATGATAAAGAATACAATTTTATCATGACTGATACCAGCACTGGGAATAATTGCAAATTTGAAACACTTCTGGCAAGATATGACACAGGCTAGATGCAGAGAAGAATTCTTTATTTTGCCCTATCGATATACCCTTAGCTTAAACATGAAAGATGCACCAGAGTTAAAACTTGCCCTATTTCTCATGCATGTAAGATTGAAAGTCTGAATTTTATGTGAGACTTACAGCCACCAGCCAGAGGAGACTACCATTTTGAAAATATCCCATGTTTCCATTGAAATATCCAGCTGAGCACAGTCTGTTGAGCTTGCTAATCTTTCAGTATAACTCAGTATAAATATAAGGTAAAGTTAATCTTTGATGTCCTGGGATTATCCACAGTGCTTTAAATCCAATGAAGTAATTTTGCATGCAGGCACTATTGTAATGATATTTGAACGTATAACCTGCTTACTCAGCAGCCAGAGTGCAAGACTAATACAAGATAGTTTGTAAATTCTCATTCTGCAGAACTTGTCTGAGTGGCTCAATATATCTTGATGATCAGTGCCGTTAGGAAATGTGAATCTTTGAGCATATGAGGGAATGAATGGATACGGCCGATGAATCAGGGCAAAGGTGAAATGGAGGTTGGAGGTGCACTGAATGAAATTTAAAACTTCTAGCATTTAACACAAAAAAGTTTTGTCTCTCTCTTCTATGTTACAGTCCAGTTATATGTTGAGATCTTACACTGATCAACCTCTCTGTGTTTCCACATCTGATTCAAACTTTACCTGGATGTTCCCTCCGCTACCCTCCAACCTGAAATTGGTGGCAGAGCTACAGTTGGGAAAATTGTGTTACAATCCAAATTCAAATTGTTAACTTTGAAAAAGAATTCCAATACCTCATTTTAATAAATAGAACTATGCCAAGTTTCCCACTTGTCAAACAAAACAAACTTTATTGTACATAAGAGACTTAAACAGGATACACAAAACTTGTTGTGGTTTGTAATTACATCTTACGCATTTAGGTTTACTTCAACACACAAAAATTCTCTCAAAGGGCAATAAAGGTTTAAAGTTATTTAACTTTGGACAATTTGTAAGTAATCAGCTAATTCTATTTATTACTTTATTTTGCAATAAGACAGGCCCATTGTAGATTCTCCCACTTGCTTCAAACCAGGCATTTTTCCAGCTTCCCACATAAGGTTCAAATAGAGACTAAGTTTCACCAGTCTTCAATGTGGGTCAGTGATGAAGTTAGTGTTTATTCTGTTTATGGTCAGGTTTGTTATAATTAGTATTTTCTTTTGTTACCTTTTCTCAGTCAGCTGCAAACCGCATCACATCCACATTGCGACAAATTATGCCAGCGAAACCTGAGATAAATAGAAACATTTTAAAATCACGAGGGATATAGATATGGTGAATGGCAGTGCCTTTTCCTTATGGTGGGTGCTCTGCTCAAAGTATGCATGCTTAAGGTTGTGATGTGTTCTTCTGCCCAGCCTCTAACATGCTTTTGTAGCTACATCATCTAAGTGGCTGGTCCAGTTAAATCTCTGATCAGTGGTAACTCCTAATGTTGTTGATTGGAGGTGTTCAATGATGGGAATACCATCGCGTGTCAAAAGGAGATCATTAAATTCTCTCTTGTTGGAAATGGTCATTGCTTAGCACTTGCATAGCAGGAATGTTTCTTGTCACTTATTTGTCCAAATCTGAATATTGTCCTAGTCTTGCTGTATACCTGCAGAGGCAGCTTCATTATCTGAGAGGTCACAAATGAAATGGAGCATTGTGCAATTATTGGCAAACATCTCCACTTGTGATCGCATGTTGAAGAGATTGATGAAGCAACTGAAGGTGGTTGGACCCAAAACATGACCCTGAGGAACTAAAGGGGCTGTTGTGTTGCAGTGGTAGCCTTTCTACTATGTGCTAGGTTAAAGTCCAACCTGCTTCAGAATTAACATCTTTGAACAGATTGATATGGAAAATATCTACCCTGAGGAACTCCTATGTGTTGTTCTGAGGCTGATTGGCCTCCAATGACTGCAAATAGCTTCTTTTGTGTTAGATATTGTGTCAACTAGTCGGGTTTTCCCTCCTGATTCCAATTTATTGGGGATGATGCCACAGTCTGCATGTCCTTTTATATCAAGGGTAATCACTCTTACTTCATCTCTGGAATTTGGCTCTGTTGTCCACATTCTGATCAAGGCAGCAATGAAGACAGGAGCCGGGTGGTCTTGGCAGAACACAAATTGCACCGGTGAGCAGACTATTTATTTCTAAGTGTCATTTGACAATGCTATAAGCAATACCTTCTATCATTTTGCTGGTGATTGACAGTAGATCAACGTGTTAGCAATTGGCCAGATTGTGAACAGGGCCAGCTTGAGTATTTTTCCACATTGTTGAGTGGATGCCAGTATCGTAGCTCTATTGGAACAGCTTGGCTTGAGGTGTAACTAGTTCTGGAGCACAAGTCTTCAGGATGACAGATGGTATGTTGTTAGGGCCCATAGCCTTTACTGTACCTGGTTTGCTCAGCCTGCTTTTTATATCATAGAGTCATAGAGTTTTACAGTACAGAAAAAGGCCCTTGGCACATTGGGTCTGTGCTGATTGAAAATAGCCATCTGAACATTCTAATCCATTTTCCAGCACTTGGCCCACAGCCTTGTATGTCTTGGGAATGCAAGTGCACATCCATAAAATTGTTAAATGTTATGAGTTTTCTACCTCTTCCACCCTTTCAGGCAGTGATTCCCACCACCCTCTTGGTGAAAATGCTTTTCCTTACATCTCCTCTAAACCTCTTGCCCCTGACATTAAATCTATGCCCCAGTCATTGCTTCCTCCATCAAAGGAAAGGTTTCTTCCTGTCGACTTGTCTGCACCCCTCATAATTTTGGAGAAAGGGAAGATTGCAGATGCTGGAGACCAGAGTTGAAAAATGTGGTGCTGGAAAAAACACATTTTTTAACCCCTCATAATCTTGTCCACCTCAGTCATTCCCCTCTCAGTTTCCTCTGCTCAAAAGAAAATTGCCCCAGTCTGATAATTTCTCTTCATAACTAAAACTCTTCAGCCCAGGTAACATCCTGGTAAACCTCCTTTGCACCCTCTCCATTACAACCACATGCCTCATATAATGTAGATTCTGGAACTGCTCAGATTAGCTGTGGCCTCATTGATGTTTTATACAGCTTAGCATCACCTCCCTGCTCTTCCACTCTATGTCTCAGCTAATAAATTTGTGTCCCACATGCCTTCCTAGCCTCTTTATGAACCTGTCCTGCTGCCTTAAGCAACCCTTGGGCCTGTACACCAAGGCCTGTCTGATCCTTGGTACTTCTCATGGTCCAAGCATTCATCATGTATTCCCTTGCCATCTGTGTCCTGCCCAAGTGGATCATCTCACACTTATCTGGATTAAAATCCATTTGCCATTGATCAACCTAGCTAGTCGATATCATCCTTAGGTATAATCTAAGGTTATCCTCCTCACTATTTATCACCCCATCAATGTTCATAGCATTGTGAATTTACTTATCAACCCTCCTACATTCAAGTCTAAATTGTTTATATATACCATAAAGCATCATATACAGTGAATCAAATTTACTCAATACAGACAGTGTGTTGCTGGATATCTGAGGAGGAAGTCGAGAGGAGTCATCTGCAGATGACTGGCTGCAGATGACTGTATTTACACCAACAATTAGGGAAATAACTGTATGTAATGGATGTGCAAGAAAAATAGGAGAATGAAATTTTATTTGTGTTGTCATCTGGAAGGTAGTCCACATTGAACTGTATTTGCTATAAACCCTGTGTATATTCTCCTGTACTAACCTATGATCAGGAAATTATCGGGAAATGTTTACCTTATTCTTTTAGTGCCCATATTGATTGTGTTTATCATAAATTCTGCATTGACCTAACATATGCCCATAAGGAACGCTACTTGCTGATATCAGAAACATCCATTTACTTTAACTACACTGTGTGTGCATTTACTATGCTTGAATGTTTGTGTTGTTATTTAGAATCCATGCTCATGAAAATTCTACAAAAGAAATCCATTTGTTGATGAGGATACAAACAGACAAGTAAGGAGCACAAACAGGCCAGTTGACTCTTTCAGCTTGCTCTGCCATTGAGTAAGATCATGGCTGATCTGATTTCTAACCTCAGCTCTACAGTCCTGCATATTCTTGCATTCCTTTGATAATCAAGAATCTAGCTACGTTTGCCTTAAAAATATTTAAATAATTTGCATCCCCTACCTTTTGAAGAAGGGAATTTCAAAGACTCTCAACCCTCTAAGAGAAAAAATGCTTTCTCATCTTGGACATGTGCTTATTTTTAAACTATGACCTGAGTTCTAGCTTCTTCACTCAATAAAGTCACGCCAGGATCTTGTATGTTTCAATTCAATCTCTACAATTGATGGGGGAATGTGTTGGCTACTGACATTATTGTTGAGAGTGTGGTGCTGGAAAAACTCAGCAGATCAGGCTTTTGCCTGAAATATCGATTCTCCTGCTCCTCAGGTACTGCCTGACCTGCTGTGCTTTTCCAGCACTACACTCTCAATTCTGGTGTGCAGCCCTCACTTTCTCCTAGTGACATTACCACTAGAGTATTAATCCAGAAACTCAGTTAATGTTCTGGGGACCTGTGTTTGAATCCCGTCACAGCAGGTGGTGGAATTTGAATTCAAGTTAACAAAATAAAATCTAGAATTACGACTGTACTGATGACCATGAAACCATTGTTCGTTGTCGGGAAAAACCATTTGGTTCACTAATGTCCTACAGGGAAGGAAATCTGCCATCTTCACCTGATATGGCTTACATGTGACTCCAGATCCACAGCATTTTAGTTGACTCTCAACTGCTCTATGAAAAGGCCTGGCAAGCCACTCAGTTCAATGGCAGCCAGGGACGAGCCATAAATGCTGCCCAGTCAGTGATATCGATGTCATATGAGTGAATAAAAAAATTAAGTCATCTCTGACTGTTCTAAATTCTAGAGGATACTAGCCTAGCCTGTCTAGTCTTTCTTCATAAAGCAATGCATTCCTTTCAGGCATTTGTCTAGTAAACATTCTCTGAACTGTATCCTTCCAGAAGTATGGTGATCAGTGTTGTACACCAGCTGTGGTCTCACCAATGTGCTGCATAACTCTCTACTCTCAAATTCAATTCTCCTCACAATAAAAAATAAAATTCAATAGCTTTCCTAATTACTTGCTATACCTGTACAATAACTTTCTGCAATTCATGCATAAGTACATCCAGATCTCTCAGCATCTCAGAGCTCTGCAACTTCTCACCATTTAGACAACATGCTTCTTTTTTATTCTTCCTGCAAAATGGACAATTTTACACTTTCTCAAATTGTAATCCACTTGCCAGATCTTTGCCCACTTGCTTAACTGATCTACTTAGGCACCCTATGTCCCCTTCACAACTCACTTTCCTACCTATCTTTTTGTCTTCAATAAAGTCACCTCCCAGACCTTCATCCAAATTATTTATATACAGGCAGTCAATTTGTACGCAAGTCAAAACACAACACAGGACAATATAAAATAGCCATTCGTAATTGCAAGGAGGTGTTCATATGTCAGATCTTTAAAGTTATTGTTAATGGACCATTTATAGGGATCACATTCATGAGCACAAGTGTTTGTAAGTTTGACATTTGTAAATTAGGGACTTCTGGTAAATTGTAAAGAGTTGAGGCCTCAGCACGAACCCCTGTGTCACACCACATGATATCCTGTCAGCCTGAAAAAGACCTATTATTCGTACTCTCTGCTTCCTGTTAGCCAATGATGGTGACTAGATAGAAACTGTTGGTTTTGTGAACCTGAAATAATGTAAGTCATGTTGTTGTGACAAGCGAATTTACTACCACAGGATTATATTACAGCACTTTTGCTCAGCTTGAGGGCATCAAGTCCCAGAGGACTGAATGGTTTGACATGACTGTGAGGGAAAACTCCACACTTTATCAAATGTAAATAACAAAGATGCATTAAAAGTATCTTTCAAAGTAAGTTCAAGACACCATTGCATTATTCAGTAGCCACTTTCTGAATGAGATAAAATTAACAGCATTACCCATTAGAAATGCATGGATGTTGGAATCGTTTTCCGTTTTATTACCAACTTATATTGAAGTAGATTATATAGCAATTCACAAAAGAAGTGGGTGGGTTTCGGGACTGTTCTTTTATCTCAGTACACTGGCAACCAGCCCAGATGATGGATTGAATGAATGCTTTCTTTTTGATTACTTTTAGGTCAAGACAAATCATTTTGAGCACTTTCAATTTGGTTGCTCATTCATGTGAGTCAACAAAGCACAAACCAGCCCAAATTTACCAGCACTAAGCTAACAGTTTTACTCACTCTTTGAAGTTAAACCCAATGACGAAAGACAAGCATTACTCTACCTTTTTTAGGGCTTGTTCTGAGGCTTATGTTAAGGTACCACATTTGGATTCATATAATTTAGATTCGTTCTGGGAGTGCTTGATTGGGTTCCACAAGCAGAAATTATTCTTTCCACTTCACTGACATCGCTTATCAACATTGCGACTGTGGGGACTAACAAAATGATTTAAACCATTTAAAAGAAATTTTATATCAGTTGCCACATTTCTAACCGAATCAACTTGGCAAATGATAGTGTGTAATGTTTAGAATCGCACTGAGTCAGATACTGAATTGAGTTTATCAGTTCAGAAGTCCCTATGAACACTGTCGTAATGGTGAGTTCTAATTTCAATTAAATTGGTATTATAAACTTTATAAATAAATAATTTGTTTTATCATAGATTTGCTGGATAAATACCATCACAGATTGCTCCAATTATCAATGGGCTGAATTCATCTGCTAAATATTTGAGTTATATTAATGTTCCTTTTTTGTAAGCATATCCTTGTGTGCTGTTACCACTCAATGGCTAGAGTTGCTTTATGGCTGGATCCCACATTTGCTCATTTTTATTCTTGGTCTGAGTCCAGGGTGAACAGATGATTGCTGAGATATAATTTTGGAACAGAGTGTAGTTTGAGGGCATATTGGCAAAGTATAATACTTCTGTGATGATGTGATATAGTTATACCAGAACCTGATACTGCAATATCTTCTACTTGAAGATTTATTAATTTTTATTGCAATATTATAATTCTGATTGTTCAGTAAAAACAACATGAGCAGTAATCTGATTATGAAAATCATCCCGTGTGGTTTTGGTCCTATCTTCTGCACCTATTCTTTGTAACTGATGGCTGCAATGCATGGTTGCATTTCTAATATCTCTCCAGAATGCTGGTGGACGATCTTTCTTTATTGCCTTACTATTATTAGACTAATCAGGAGGGGCATGGAAGGATAAATAGACAAAGTCTTTTCCCTGGGGTTGGGGAGTCCAGAACTAGAGGGCATAGGTTTAGGGTGAGAGGGGAAAGATATAAAAGGTGCAACTTTTTCACGCAGAGGGTGGTACGTGAATGGAATGAACTGCCAGAAGAAGTATTGGAGGCTGGTGCAATTGCAACATTTAAAAGGCATCTGGATGGGTATATGAATAGGAAGGGTTTGGAGGGATATGGGCCGGGTGCTGGCAGGTGGGACTAGATTGGGTTGGGATATCTGGTCAGCATGGACAGGTTGGACTGAAGAATCTGTTTCCGTGCTGTACATCTCTATGACTCTAGTTTCCACTTCCAGATCTTATTAATTGTATTTTAATTTCACAATTTCCATGGCGGGACTTGAACTTGTGTATTCAAAGCATTAGCCTGAGCATCTGGATTACTAGCTCAATGGCATTACCACTACATTACTAACTCCTCTACAGTGTAAAGGAATGTAGACAAATAGAAACATATCAGTGAAAATGAAAAAAGAAGCATCTACAAGGCAGTTTTGAGTCAAGGCTTGTTGTTGTGCAGAAACTTCTGGCAAAATTAGGAAGATAGGAACATTAAATAGGGGTATTAATAGCTTGCAGATGCTGAAATAGATCTGTGGAATGATGAGGAACGTCAAGTTCACGATCCAACAGTTAAAGAAAGTAGACGGGTTTGAAATGATATGATAATCTGTTGCAGAGAGAGGGAGATAAATTGAGATTTGACTGCCAAGAAGGAGAAGGCCAAAGGTCTGAAGGAAGAATGCAGTGGCAAAACACTTGGAGGAAATGGAGAAAGATGATCCATCAGCATTATGGAGACCCACCATAAAATGAGATTAGGTGAAAAATGTAGTACTCAGTGTAAAACTGGGCTGAAATTCCTGAGTCTCTGTACAGTGTCCTTGATTGCAGGAAGAAATTAAATCTTAAATTCACCATGGAAATTACCCACCATACCAGAGGGATATTAGAAGTTATTGGATGTTAAGAAAATCCATCTGGTTTACTAATGCTCTTGAGGAAAGGAAATCTACCATTCTTACCTACATGTAACTCCAGATCCAGAATAACATTGTTGATTCTTAACTACCCTCTGAAATGAAAAACAAGTCATTCAGCTCAAGGGTATTTCGGGTGGGAAACAAAAGCTACATCTATATTCCATGAAATAATATATTCTTACAAATTACATCAGTCAGATGTTGCGTTTTCATACATCCATCTTCTCCCCAAATGTCACTTTGAAATTGAAACTACTCACTTTCTCCACATCTTCACCAAACCCTTCACACTTTCTCTCCAACCCCTATCCCCTGATCTGACATTGACAGTGTATATATTGCATCTTGGGTCTAGTCCTATTTTCCAGTGTTTTTTCCCCATTCTCACTATACTCAGACATATTCCCATCATTGCCACCCTTAGCTCAAAGTCAACCGGAAACATAATTGACCATGGAACTTCCTGCCTCTCTTAATCAGCTGGAACATTTATGAAAATCACAAAGAGCAAAGGCTTTGAAACTCTCAGTCTTGCCAAGCAGCTTCTTGTCAGGCGCTACTTACATATGTCCTGTAAAAATCACATGTACTTCTCAAGAACTGCATGAATTCTAGCACCTTCTCTGATTTTCTTCCTTATGATCTCTATTTGATCATAAGTCTTCAATAGATCAATGATTACAATATTCATGTTGCATTGACCTTCCATGTTTTTCTCCATCTGTGTCACAGTATTGCTCCAATAATGGCTGCTTCTCATCTGTGTTTCTGTTGAAGCCTATCAGCAGCACCTCAGATATTCCAGCAGTTCCACATATAGCGGTAAATTTTGTTGCATTGATCATCTCCATGATTGAATTTCCAGGTGTTTTGCGGTGTTCAGGACAATGTTGCCTGTCACCCTTGTGTATTTTCAGTGTTGCTTGGGATAATGGAGGACACAGTTGTAAGCAGTCTTTAATTTGACACAGCAGCTGGCAAGCAGAATGGAGTTCATGTTGTGAGTTCATAGACAATGGCTTTGGCCTTCCGACTGTGTAAAAGAGAGAAATTATGGTTATGAACATACGGACTAGGAGCAGGAGTAGGTCACTCAACCTCTCGAGCCTTCTCTGCCTTAAAATAAGATTACGGCTGATCTGATTACTTGGCATTCCTGCCTACCCACAATAGGCTATACCCCTCCCTTCTTATTAAAAAAAACTACATCTGTCTTAAAAATATTCAAGGACTCTGCTTACATTACCTCTTAAGAGTGAGAGTTCTAAAGACTCATGAAGCTCTTGAGAATTATTTTATTCAAGACAGAGTGTTTAGCAAGCAGTCTGATACCTGGAAGCAGTGGAATGATCTGAGAGATCGATTTAGGTGTCATGAGCACACATTCTGTATCTTCAGATAATGTTGCCAAAGGGCAGTGTATAGAAGATGAGGAAAGTGAAGATAGACTTTTGCAGGACCCGATAAGAAACTGTGCAGTGCAAAAAATTCCAGCTGTTGTTGATGTGTAAGCTGATGGGTAAGTAATGACACAGCAATGGCAGATGATACACAAATAGGTTGGATAGTGTTGAGGAGGTGAGAGGGTTACACAATGATTCAAACAGATTAAAAGAGTGGGCAAAGAAATAGCAGGTGGAATAAAAATGTTCGACAGTACGAGGTTATGCACTTTGGTAGGAAGAGTAAAGATGGAGACTATTTTCTAAATAGAGAAAGGCTTTGGAATTCTGAAGCACATAGAGATCTGGGAGATCTTATCTAGGATTCGCTTAAGGTTAACATGCAGGTTCAGTTAGCAGTTAGGAGGCAAATGCTATGTCAGTATTAATTTTGAGAGGGCTAGAATACAAGAGCAGGGATGTACTGCTGAGGCTGTATAAGGCTCTGGTCAGACTGCATTTGAAATATTGTGAGCAGTTTTGAGACCCATGTCGAAGGAAGGATGTGCTGGCATTGGAAGGGATCAGCGGAGGATAGTGAGAATGATCTTCAGATGAATGACTTGTCCTATGAGGAGCAGCTGAAAACTCTGGGTCTGTACTTGAGGATGTTTAGAGGGATGAGGGGAGATCTCATTGAAACTGACAGAACACTGAGAGGCCTGAATAGAGTGGATGTGGAGAAGGTGTTTCTACTAGTAAGAGAGACTAGACCTAAGGACAGTGCCTCAGAATACAGGGGCGACCCTTAGAACTGAGATAAGGAGGAATTTCTTCAGCCAGAGGGTAGTGAATCTGTGGAACACATTGCCATAAAAGACCGTGGAGGACAAGTCATTGAGTGTATTTATGACAGAAATAGGTAGGTTCTGGATTAGTAAGGGCATCAAAGTTATGGGGAGAAGGCAAGAGAATGGGTTTAAGAAACATATCAACCATATATCTTCTGACATTGTGGCTTCCAATAGACTAGACAAGAGAGAAAATACTTTGACAGCAGATGGTATGATCAGCAGTATCAAAAGCTGCAAGTAGCTAATGAAGGAACTATACTAGTCAGACAATTTTAGGTACCAGAACTGGAAATGATCCATTTCCAGGGCTGATATTCTCACTTTGATGAACACATTAAAAAAAATCAACATTAAAGAGGCTACTCTAGGAAGACCCATGGGATATGATCTATATTCAAACATTGATTGACCTGTTAACTTACTACTGACCAAAACTGTGCATAAATCATTTCACAATAGTCTTCATCATGCATTCCATTTATTCGCTAATTATTTTCTAGATTAATCCCAAAAGACAGTAATCAATTGTAACCTCAACCATATTGTTATTCCTTTATAATTTAGCTTTCATCTAAGTGAAAGCAGCCTGAATACGAGACAGACTATTTTGGTGTTGTGTGGGACTTGACTATTATGATTTAAACATACTTGTTTAATTTTGATAGCAAACAGTTACAGTAAAGCGAATGTGATGTCATTACCCTTAAATATGAGAAGTATTTACTTGCAATTCCAGGACACCCTCTGGTACAACTGGTCATTAAAGTTTCGATTGGGAACTTAAGGCAGATTGTGACCATAACCAAATGATGGCTTGAGGGGCGAAAGTGTTGTGATAAAGCACGTTGATTCTGCAACCTGTTATGACATTATTTTAGGTATCTGATTTGCCATTAGAATTTCTAGTCTTGGCTACACGTCAAAAGGAAGCTCAACTTCAAGGCTGTCATTTCCTGTGGTAAGGAAAATGTGAAGTGTGTTAGAAGAATCATATCAAAATGAGAAAACATTTCTCTCACAATTTGCATTTTTGTTACTGTGATTCTAATTACACCATTGCATCCAAATAATTAACAGCTTAAACAGGTATTTAAGTAGTAAAGTTTCGCTCTCACTACACATTGAAAATTGCTTTGATTCTTTCTACAGCAAATAAACGTCGACTTTCTAACATTCCCTCTAAACCAAGGAATTTATTGGAATGAATTTAGATTTCTTAATTTATTTTATGGGAATTATTTGTGGAAGGCAAGAAAAGTTCTTGGATATCCGTGAATTGCGCTATCATCAGATTCAGGAGTGGTGCAGTATTAAAGACATTTTTACACGTTGAAATGTGTTTTGCTAACTCCAGGAAGTAAACCCAAATATTTGCTGTCCAAGTGCATTTCCTGCTTAATCTTGTCTCATCACCAAACATCAAATGACACACTTGTGATCATGGTGTGCCTTTGTGCGGGCCAGTATATGTTTTTGCAATTACTTTCCTGTTAACTCTTCAGCCTCAGTGATTGTGTTCACTATGTGCAACTTTTCCAGGCTTCTGCGCTGGCTGGCTATGGTGCATATATATATGATGGCATTCTGAGAGGGAATGGTCTCATCTGCTGTGCCTCAGCTGCTGGGTAACACTTGGGAAGGATTGATGTAGGAACAGATCCAATCTGGCAAGCCAAAAATACTTCAAAGTCTTTGAATACCTTGCATTAATGTTAGGGGAGTTTCATGCAACCCCATTTTGTTTGATAATCCTATTAAATGGATTCCACATCAAAATCAGCATCTACGTTTATCTGTTTCTTCTTGTTTAGCAAGGTATGCAGATAAGATTATATGGAGTAAGATGGGAGGGAAGTTTTATGTTCTTCAGTTTATCTTCATTCCACCGATGTATGAAATAAGAAGCCGAAGGCTGGATGTTAGCAGTCTGGAACTGAAAAATTCGAAAATGGTTGAAAGATTAAAGCCAGTGAAATTGACGGAACGTACAGAAGTTTGATTGAATTTGCTGTCTTCCATCTTCTGCTGAAGAGCATTAGGTGTTTTTCCCCTTCCTCCTCACAACAGTACACTGGCTGTGTGTCCAGTCAGCTCTGAGTCAGTCCACTGAAGTGAAGAGACTGGCGGCACGGTGGCTTAGTGGTTAGCACTGCTGCCTCACAGTGCTAGGGACTCGAGTTTGACTCCCTCCTCGGGTGACGGTCTGTGTGGAGTTTGCCCATTCTCCCTGTGTCTGAGTGGGTTTCCTCTGGTTTCCTCCCACAATCCAAAGATGTGCAGGTTAGGTGAATTGGCAATGCTAAATTGCCCATAGTGATCGGTGCATTCGGTAGGGGAATGGGTCCAGGTGGGTTACTCTTCAGAGGGTCGGTGTGGACTTATTGGGCTGAAGGGCTGTTAGCTGAAGCACGGCCTAACAGCGGCAGTGCTTATTTAGCCTTAGGTTATATTCAGACAACCTCGCTGATAGGGGTGCATTTCCATTTAATGTATATTAGTTGCTCAGTTGGGCCTCTGTGAGCAGGAGTCTTCATGTTTAACGTGGAGTGTGTGGGTTTTCTGGCTTTCCTGGAACTCTGAATTGAAAACAACATAAGAACACAGCAGCAATTGAGGGGGTTGAATCTATTATCAGGAAAGGATGCTAATATGTACACAGTACTGACAATTACTGTCTTATCTCCTTGTGGAAAAGCAATGTTTCACAGCACTTACACAGATTCTAATTTATTCATGATTAATTTATTCAAGTAAAGTACACAAGTAAAGTCTTCAAATGCTTGAGGTTTGATTTGCAATTTGGAGCTCTGCTTAATCAGATCAACATGGCTGCTGTTTTAATGATGTTAGTGTGGTCTGCAGATGAGCACCAAGATGTTTAGCAGCAGTGGTGACGGACCTGTCACTTGATGGGAAAAAGGAGAGATGAGAAGAAACATGAAGCTTACTGGATACCATAGCTGGTACACAGGATCTACAGGTTCAGGGTAAGCTTCCTTGATGTATAAGCCTCCTGTTTCAGGAGGCTCAGACTGCTGTGACAGAGGGTTGCTGACAGTTCCAGACTTTTCCAACAAGGCGCGCTGGCATCTGTACCTGGAGTACATGCTTACCTAGTGTCTGTCAAGTTCCCCACTGGTCTCAACAGTTTTGCCTCTGCATCCTTCAGGGGTTATACTGGAGATTTTTGTAGTACCTTGCAGTTGGTGGCATACAAGTGAATAATACACAGTGGTTTGTTTGCAGGGCCAACAAAATGTAACCATCACCTATAATTGTACTATACAAAATGAGTGGGTACTGTTGTTAGTGTTCATATTATGTGTTTATATTTTGTAATTAAGGTATCTGTAGATCATCCATGAGGTTTTCCACTCCATCAGTATGCAGTTGATATCCAGCAATTGTGAGCAGTTGTGCATAAGATTCGTGGGCAGGTACTAACCTCCTGGAGTCTTTGTACTTTAAAACTGAGTTTGTAGCTTGAGGACAATGGGTATTGACATAAAAATGGCTGGTAACACTTCTGAAAAGCTGGAAAGAGAGACTCTGAAGTTCTGCAAGTAATACATCGTAACCAGATATTGCATAGCAAAGCCATGTGCAGTATGAAAGTGTGCTTCAAGTGCCTGGAGAGATCTGGAGGATGTCTTCAGTACACATCAGTGAAGGTCTTGGTAAAGGTCTCTAAAATGGAAGGGGTGAGCAGATTTGCTTAAAATATTGTGAAAAGAACTTTTTGAAAGAAAAAAGTGCTGTTGAAAATAATTTTCAAATCTACCAATTAATTGGTTAATAGCACTCCATGCATGTAAAATTATTTTTTCATGGCCAGACCTGTTGTCCATCAATTGTTATTCATCGTAGCATTATTAAAAACAAGTTATATATGAACACATGAGCTGTAACTTTTTAATGAAGTTACTGTTAGTGATTTGGGGGTGAGCAAGTTATGATTCTCACTGATTTCATTGATCACTGACATCTGAGAGGTCTCACCAGTCCAACCTATGTGGGACACCTGAGTGACAGGGCACAATTTGACAATTCCTACTCTAAATCTGGATGACCCACTCCTGAAGTCACAGCCAGTCTCAGAGGGATAATGGTGACACTCTCTGAGCTTCCTATCACCACCTCTGTGCAAAATCCAGCCCTATACAATACAGAGCAGACTGCAACAGTGTAACATTGTATCATCACCCATCATTGACTCTTCTTGTGCAGCTACTTCTGATTATATTTTCTGATTAATATGTGCAAAACCCATGGCTTCAGTCAAAGTTAAGAGAGATGTTCCAAGTTGGTGCTCTGGCTGGGGAAATGCTCTGGACTGCTAACCTCCAAACCCATGATGACCTTGCCACAGACTGCTCCACATGCAATAATGCTGGAATGACATCTGTCTTTGCAATACAATTTAACAAGTGAGGTGCTGTCATGTAGTGGGTTGCAACGGGTGAGAAATGAAAACAAGTCCCCTTTGATCATCATTGCTTACATGGTCCAGCTTTACCTATCAGCTGGCAATTTTGCTGCAGATCAGTAGGTAGCACATGACTAGGCTAGGGTATCATGCAACCAAATTAAGATTGCACTCCGGGTGGGCGAGCCATCATTGAAGGCCTGCAATATTTGTGATTCCTACTAAATGCGTTTGGTCAGTCTACCAAAAAAACTGATAGTTTTGAAATGGACCTCCAGCAGTCTGCCGCTCATACTTGAACAAGAGTTCTCCTGTCACTCTGCACTCATGTTCAGTTCAATGTGCCTGTCAGCACACCACACAATCTCTGACACTGTTCCAGAGGAATCCTCCACATTGATAGCCCCAGGATACAGCATATGCTCAGATGGAATGCAGAACATGGAGAGTCCTGGGGTTCTATTGTAGACTCATTACCGTTGTCCCTGTCCCCACCATCTGTTCATTACTGACGTGTGAAGTTTGATTCACTATCTCTCTTGAGCGAGTCTTACTGAGCTGTGAGTATCTGAGGTACAGTCTGTGTAATTCCTGTGATAATGCAGTCCTCAAAGTCAGCTCCTCAGAGCAGTTATTATTACCATGGGAGACCAACTGATGGATGATAAAAGCAGTGAATGATTACTGTCAAGGTAAAAATGCTTGACGTTATCATTATGTACATGATCAGATTTCATTTGCTGTTGACATCAAGTCAACGTGACTGAGTGTTGCATGTCATTTGACTGAGTGGCATTTGATTCTGGAATCAATTGGCTGATAGGCCTTCATCTCCTTATCTCCAGTGATCTGACACGTTGAGTTTCCAATGATTTCCATTGCCATCCCTGATACAGCTGTGAATAGAGACATTTATGGAGGGCCTCCTCTACTTCTTCTTGCCAGTCTCTGATCTCTTCTCTGAGAAGGCCAAGGAAGCAGAGACGTATGAGTGAGAGTAACGCATATGCTCATCCAGTGATGGAGAGCATTTCTTGAGAGTGGTAGCAAGGGAAAGGTATTGTGAGAATAGGTAAAAACAAGGACTGCAGATGCTGGAAACCAGAGTATAGATTAGAGTGGTGCTGGAAAAGCACAGCAGGTCAGGCAGCATCGGAGGAGCAGGAAAATCGACGTGTTGGGCAAAAACCCTTCATCAGGAATAGAGGCAGGGTGCCTGCAGAGTGGAGAGATAAATGAGAGGAGGGTGAGGGTGAGGAGAAAGTAGTATAGAGTACAATGGGTGAATGGGGGTGGGGATGAAGGTGATAGGTCAGAGAGGAGGGTGGAATGGATAGGTGGAAAGGAAGATAGGCAGGCACCCCCACCTTCCTCTCATCTATCTCTCCACAGGTCATGAGGGCGGGGCTGAGCTGGAAGGTTGGAGCTGGGATGAAGTGGGGGAAGGGAAAATAAAGAAACTGGTGAAATCCACATTGATGCCCTGGGGTTGAAGTGTTCCGAAGTGGAAGATGAGGCGTTCTTTCTCCAGGCGTCGGGTGGTGAGGGAGTGGCGGTGGAGGAGGCCCACACCTGCATGTCCTCAGCACAGTGGGAGGGGGAGTTGAAATGTTGGGCCACAGGGCAGTGGGGTTGATTGGTGCGGGTGTCCCGGAGATGTTCCCTAAAGCGCTCTGCTAGGAGGCGTCCAGTCTCCCCAGTGTAAAGGAGACCACATCGGGAGCAACGGCTACAGTGGATGATATTAGTGGATGTGCAGGTAAAACTTTGATGGATGTGGAAGGCTCCTTTAGGGCCCTGGGTGGAGGTGAGGGAGGAGGTGTGGGCCAAGGTTTTGCAATTTCTGTGGTGGCAGGGGAGGGTGCCAGGAAGGGAGGGTGGGTTGTTTAGAGGTGTGGACCTGACCAGGTAGTCATGGAGGGAACGGTCCTTGTGCAAAGCGGAATTGGGTGAGGAGGGAAATATATCCCTGGTGGTGGGGCCCATTTGGAGGTGGCGGAAATGTCATTGGATGATGTGGTTTATGCGAAGGTTGGTAGGATGGAAGATGAGCACCAGGGGGGTTCTGTCCTTGGACAGAACCCCCCTGGTGCCATATTCCACCCTACAAACCTTTGCATAAACTACATCATCCGCCGACATTTCCGCCACCTCCAAACGACCCCACCACCAGAGATATATTTCGCTCCCCTCCCTTTCCACCTTCCACAAAGACCGTTCCATCAGTGGCTACCTGGTCAAGTCCACGTGCCCCAAAAACCCATCCTCCCGTCCTGCCACCTTCCCCTGCCACCGCAGGAATTGCAAAACCTGCACCCACATCTCTTTCCTCACCTCCATCCAAGGCCTTAAAGGAGCCTTCCACATCCATCAAAGTTTTACCTGCACATCCACCAACGTCATTTACTGTATCCGTTGCTCCCAATGCGGTCTCCTCCACACTGGGGAGACTGGATGCTTCCTCGCAGAGTGCTTGAAGGAACATCTCCGGGACATCCGCACCAATCAGCCCCACCGCCCTGTGGCCTAGCATTTCAACTCCCCCTCCCACTCTGCCGAGGACATGCAGGTCTGGGCCTCCTCCACTGCCGCTCCCTCACCACCCGATGCCAGGAGGAAGAACGCCTTATCTTCCACCTCGGAACACTTCAACCCTATGGCATCAATGTGGATTTCACCAGTTTCCTCATTTCCCCTTCACCCACCTCACCCCAACTCCAACCTTCCAGCACCGCCCTGATGACATGTTCTACCTGCCTATCTTCCTTTCCACCTATCCATTCCACCCTCCTCTCTGACCTATCACCTTCATCCCTACCCCCATTCACCATTGTACTCAATGCTACTTTCTCCCTACCCTCACATCCCTCTCATTTATCTCTCCACTCTGCAGGCACCCTGCCTCTACTCCTGATGAATTGCTTTTGCCTGAAACGTCGATGTTCCTGCTCCTCGGATGCTGTCTAACCTGTTGTGATCTTCCAGCACCACTCTAATCTAGACTATTGTGAGAATAGTCTGGTGTTATCTAAATTAACACAAAAGAGATCCTCATTTGAAGATCTTTATGCTTATTTACATTTAAAATATTATATTCAGTTTATGCTGAATGCTACGGTGCACAGAGCATATGGTCATGATATAACCGGGGAGCTTTTCTCATTTGCGTGTTGAGATCTTAAAGAGACAACACCCCAAAGTTAATGAAAAAGTGTTATGATAAGGGTGAGTATTAGTGGTAGATTAATAAATGAAAATTTGAGGAAATATATAGACAGAGAAAAATAGTGTTTCTGCAAGTTACATTCTTGTGAGAAGCAAGGTCTTGGAGAAAGCTTAAGAAGACAGAGTGAAAAGGATGGGGTAAATCAGAATGTAGGTAAAATGCCCTTGTTCTTACCTTTCCTTCCGTGCAGAAATACTTCCTGCATTGGATCCAGCTCATTGGCACCACACCCCTGCTGCAGGTCACCTCAGCAACATTTAGCCATATTATTCTTTGTGTCTGTAGCAAGAGTCTTCCTCCCATTAGTGGAGAATAGTACAGCATCTCCTCCTAGTCTGTAATACTCCCTAGCACCACATTCAAGGAGGTACTGAAGAAACAGGGCGTGGTTTTTCCTGTTTCAACTCCACTGAAAACCGCATTTAACTTTCGATGCTAACTCCTACTGCTCCAGCTTGCATGTTTGGTGTGCCTATTTAAATACTGGAACTGTGTTTCTCTGTCTAAAAAGTCATCTGTTGAAGCTAATCATTCAGGAAAAAACAGAAGGTAAATGATAATGGTATGATTAAACCTGCACTTATGGATTCAGTGACATCTAAGTCCTTATTTCCCCATGAAAACACTTCCATAATTTTCCTCATGAACAATGGGCAATGTTTTGAGCTGATGTAGTAATATTACTGTGTGGCAAATTTGCATAAAGTGTAGAATCTCATTGAAGGCTCAAAGGTGACTCCCATGGGACCTAATAATAAAAGCAGACATGTGTTGGAATGCTATTCTATTAAAGCACAGGTTATTCTCTGTCTACGAAAGAGGCTGATGCAAGTACGCATGCTCCTTGGCAGTAACTATGATAGCTTCATTTTGTAACAGTCCACTTTGTCATTGTTATTGGAAGGTTCAGACAGACTGGACAACTGACTATTACTTAAGATATCCATTACAATCTTGACTAAAGACGTAAACTCCTCTCTAACTGTAAACAGAATGCAGATGCAGCATTCACATCTCTGCCAAACTTCTGGTAGACCAGGTGAATGGCAATTTTGATGTTTTAGCAGATTAGTTTGAATGCATCATCTGTGTGTTTTTCATGTGTATGGGGAGAGATGACCTGAAACCTTAGTAGAGAAAGAAGTGGAGTAAAGTGAGGAAGGAAAAATGCAGACTCTGACTCATGAATCATTGATTGGACTTTTATTTAAGACTGTAATTGTGCTTTGCAAGAACAGTGCATGTGTGTCAATTGCACTATACTGACTCAATGAATAACATGCTCAGCCTAATCAACATTCCCTCCACAATCACACAAGCCTGTCAATCCTCCATCAGCTACATTATTATGCCAAATTTTAGCATAACTCTCCACATTACATTCAGATGAAAATGCAGCCAATTTATTTTGTTACAATTTTATACATGATCTCTCACTTTGTTTTCCCCATTCTAAACTTTGGGAGAGTGTATTATTTGTGGAACCTCTTATATAATTTTGTGCACCTTCTACATGGGTACAGGCAACATTCTGTTCTGAGGTGAGAGTCCAATCACATGTCTTTGGTGTTGAATTTCTCTGCTATTTATATGGGAAAAAAGTATCGCTGTTTTCTGTGAAAGCAAAAAATCCTCTTCGGATTTGGGAAAACAGGTACTAATGTATGTCTTTCGTAAAAGCGAAGTTACATAAAGTGGATGTTGGAAAAGTGGGGGATACCTGTACCTGAATCAGCTGTTAAGCTGAGCCCTTTGCCCAGTTGCCAGTTTTCCAATTCCCTCAGGTGTTTGGACAGTTGTGTTTCTGAGAAGGAACTGTCTCATCTGTCTCTCATTCTCCAAGTATTGAGTCTGCCTTGCAATGACCAGGATCTGAACTTAATCAAAGGAAGAGATCTGTGACCCATCATTTAGGAATGCAAAGTCCACCATTGTGATTGTCTCAACCAGTCTCCTACATATTGAAGTTAAAAGTGAAAATTTGCTATGACGTGGAGTCTTGGGTCTCAATAACAACTCAATGTCCAAAACCATCATTGAAGAATGCCTTTCAGATCACTGTGGTGTTATTGGATTTATTACAAATTACAGAATTCCTACTAACTGTTGCTTTAATGCATAGGTAACAGATCAGCATTTTGACGAATCTCTAACATATTATGCAGGGAACATTGAACATTTCAAACGTCCTCTGCTTATTGCTTGTCAGATAACTCAGCTTACTATCTCAATGGGCAAACAATACTTGTAACAAACCTGTCATACCTGGAAATGAATGTATTGGTCATACTAGAACTCCATCTTGAAGCATACAAGATGACTCAGATCAGTATGTCCTGTTCACCAATTTTACTGTTTTTTTCTTTTGGTTCATGACAGGATTGTCATAATCGGAGATTTCTGCACAAAGAGAAAAGTATCTCGACCCTAATGAGTTTTAAGCTGTTGTTTTTAAACCCCTTCTTAGCCGAGAACATCACTATTCATGTAAAGTCCCTTAGCTTACAGCCCATTGATATTTCTGCACTGCTTGAGTTTCCACATTTTGAGCATTTACTTCTCATCATTCTACCATTGGCAGTCATTACTTAAGCTGCCTAGACATCATGGTCTTGAATGCCATCCCTCAACTTTTCCAGCTCTTTCCAACCTTTCCAACTTTTCCGTCCCTCGTTCTATTTTAAGATACTTCTAAAACCATCCTCTTTAAGCAAGCTTTTGATCATATGTTCCAAATATCAATTTATGTGGAACAATGTTAAATTTTGACCAATAATGTCATAGCTACTTTGTGGTAAATAAGAGACACTACTGTCAGAATGCAGATTCTATGATATGCTGCAAGATATGTTACAGTGTTAAAGGTGCTAAATAAATGCAAGGCTTTGTTGCAGGCACAACTGCTCATGAGTTTAAAAGGTAGGAAAAGTACTTGTCTTTTTGGTCGTTGGCTCGCTCTGCAATTAGCTCCAATTCCACAATTGGAAGGGCAAGATTATGCAGATTAGGAATGAGGTCGGTAAGACCTCTTGAAACATTAGCTTACTAATGGTGTCTGACCCGCTATGATCTCCAACATTGATTGTTTTCACTACAATCATCCTCGTTTGTGTGTGACTTTCTGCCTTAAAAGTAGAAAGAAGAATGTTCTTTTAGTGTTTGGAATAACATCATGTGGTGTCCCTTGGTTACCTACACACCATCTTTTGTGAATGGGAGATTAGAAAATGGAAACAGTGAGTTGGAGGTTCTGGAGTTGGATTGGGGCAGTGTTCTGAAAGCTTGTGATTCCAGGTAAACCTGTTGGACTATAACCTGGTGTTGTGTGACTTCTGAGTTAGAAAATAGAATCCTGAGCTAAAGATTGCCAGAATGGATCTTGAGAAAGAAGTGCTGCACTTGTCTTTTAAGAAACACTAATATATTCTGAATGGAAATCAGCTAAGTGCTGTGAAAGTGCAGAGGGACTTGGGGATTCAAAGAATTCTGTGGTTGAAATATCTTAAATAGAAAAACTAATTGAATTCTAGATTGTATCATAAGAAGTAGAATATAAGCACCAGGGGTAAAAAAAAGGAATGTATAAAGCCTTAATAAAACCTCAGAGCAATGTGCACCGTATCAGAGTCCACACTAGAGGAATAATATTCAGGCTCAAGAGACTACTGATAGGAGAAAATATAAATACAAAAAGCTTTGAAGAGCTTTTTGTTTGCTGAGAGCACATGGCAAGGGTGATATGAGAAAAAGCATTTAAAATTATGAAAGTTTGGGAGAGAGTAGACAAGAGCAAACTGTTTCACAAATTGAAAAGAAAGGTTTGAGGAAAGGCACTGCATGTACTATGAAGAATATAGCCAAAATGATATGATTGAAATCATAATTCTCCCTGAAAAAGGCAATGTAATATGAAGATGGATTTAATTAAGATAATACTTCCCAAGCAGTTGATATGCATCTTGACTC
Organism: Hemiscyllium ocellatum; assembly: GCF_020745735.1. NCBI lineage: Eukaryota > Metazoa > Chordata > Chondrichthyes > Orectolobiformes > Hemiscylliidae > Hemiscyllium > Hemiscyllium ocellatum. The sequence continues at coordinate 24,310,441 of NC_083422.1, forward strand.
AATTTTTCAGCCAATTCTGATGTTAAAGACGTTCAGAATAAACAATTATTTGTGGAAGGTAGTAAGCAGGAGCCCTCCTAAGGGAGTCAACTCAAAGGAAGACATGTTTTTGGAAAGCCATTTAACTCACAAATAATGAGATTAAAAAAAACAAATTGTGATGTATGAGCAAGGAAAAGAAAGACAGATCACAAAATTAAATTGCTTCTTTCAAATGCAGCAATGATTGAATTCTTTGAATGAATATGAAGAACACAGCTGATGAAATCAGGCAGGAGAAGGTCATTCACTACCATTCAGTGTGTTAATGGTTGATTGAATCGTGGGCTTAACTCCACATTCTTGCTGTCCCCTTCCAAAACCCTTCTCACTTTTGCAGTTCAAAAACCCAGTTCAGCCTTGTGGGTATTGAATGGCCCGGACTTTTCTGCACACTACTGATTAACCATATCAAAGAGTGGCGACTTTCTGAGAGAGGATACCTCCTCTCAGCACCTATCTTGTCAAGTCCCCTGAGAGTCTTGCATGTTTCAATAAGCACATGTCTCATTTTTGCAAACTCCAAACAACCATTTCATCCCAAGAATCAACCTAATGAATCTTCTTTGAACTGGTTCCAATGAAGTTAAATTCTTCTTTAAATAGGGAAACCAAAACTGTCTGCAGCACTGTAGGTGTGGCCTAACCAATACTTTGAACAGTTGTATCATGAATTCCATATTTTTATCCTGTCATCTTCCTTGCAATAAAGTCCAGCATACCATTGACCTTCCTAGTTGCTTGGTTACCAACATGCTGATGGGTGGATGATGAATGTATCAAGACACTCATCTCTCTGGCCTGCAGCATCTTTTTTTTAGCCTTCCCACCAAAGAGGACACCTTATATTTTCCCTGATTATTCTCCACCTGTCAAACCTTTTCCATTTCTGCAACATGGCTGAAAATGTACTGCTGGAAAAGTGCAGCAGGTCAGGCAGCATCCAAGGAACAGGAAATTCGACGTTTCGGGCATTAGCCCTTCATCAGGCTTATGGCTGAAACGCCGAAATTCCTGTTCCTTGGATGCTGCCTGACCTGCTGCGCTTTTCCAGCAACACATTTTCAACTCTGATCTCCAGTATCTGCAGACCTTTCTCCCCATTTCTGCAACATATCTATTTCCCTTTGCAGATCCTTTGTGCCCTTCTCCCAACTCACTTTCCTAAATTTCTTTGCATAGTCAGGATATTTGACAACAATATCCTTGGTCACTTCATCCAAGTCAAGATTGTGGGTTGTAAGTGATACTGATCTCTGTGCCGTTCCACTACTTAAAACTTGCCATCCTGAAACTCACCCATTTATCCCAACAGTGGTTCAGTCCTCTATCCTCCAATAACTACATGGTGTGCAATCAGAATGTACCTAACAAAAGAGCATACAGGGATGCCATGACTTTTTATCCTGGTGGCCTCCTTTCGTAACTTATGCCTATACCCAGTACTTGTAAAACATTAGCATAGTATGGAGAGGCCCCTGTATGGCTCTTAATTAATCACTTAGCAACCTCAGTTGACTTGATCGCAGCCTTTCCTGTGCCTGCACAGTCAGGAAGGTGATGGGCTTTCCATGTGATTATACATCTTCCCTCATCTCCCAGCCTGTGCCTGTAGGTCTAACCCTGGCAGTAAGTATATGTCTGAGAATAATAATTAACTAAAACCAAAAGTTCAGGAATTGACGATTAGGGCAATTGGAATGCAAATAAGAAAGTCTAAGCTACAGAAAGCATACGGGGGATATAAGAGGCAAACTCTGCAAGTGTAAGAAGTTGACTGAACAAATTAGACAAATGGAGTGGTGTACAGCAGAAGTGTAATTCCAGGGAAGGTTAGAATTCCAAAAAGAGAAATTCCTACATTTAAATAAAACCGAATCATACTAAAGGATAATTAAAAATATTGTCAACATAAAATTAATCTTGAAGTGTAAAAAACATTATGGTGACAAATGTAGGAATGGTAGCTAATATACTATATATTATATACTATATATTAGAGATTATTTAATTACAGTTATAAGCTTTTTGAGCTCTTACTTATTCCCTCCATGTCAACCTTGCAGTGTGCTACACTGTTCCTGAACTAGTTAAGAATGCTAATTTCCTCAGCTAGTATGACAAAAGTAAACATCCTCCATGTAGACATACATTTTATAAATATCACATGTTGATGATAACACCCCTGTTGTTAAAAAGTGTAGCCTTTGTGAGCAACGCCACGGGAGATCCGAAAGCATTGAACAGAAGATGTCGGAATTGGCTATTTGTTGTTTTTTTCTTATACACTGACCTATTCTTACATTCCCTACTGCTGATTCTTCTCCTTGATTTAATACTCTGCTTCAAGCTTCTGGACAGAGAAAAACACAGCCTCTCAGTGAATCTTATAAGTAATGATGCTGTAATTTCCTGTCTATCTGATTTTCCCAGCTCAACTAATTTACTGTTTTAATTAGTTTCTTGTGTTCACTGGATGAATTATAACCCTGAGGAGCAAGTGGGAGGTAAACCCAAGAATAATGCAACCTCATTGGGAAGATTGACTCAATCATTGACTTCTCCATTTAATAGGCTGACTGCATGCAATCCTTTCGGAAGTGGCGGATTTCCTATTGACATATATTCCAGTACAGCTGCAACACTGGCATCTATCCAAAAATGTGAAAAATTACTAAGGTATGTCTTTTCAATAGGAGTACGAATCTAATTTGGCCATTTCTGTTCCATCACACTACTCTCAATCACTAACATAGTGATGGAAAGTGTCGTTGACTCAGATCAAATGGCACTCCCTCGGCAATAACAACATTCACATCAGACAATTGTCAGGCAATGATCATCTCCAACATGAGAGAATCTAATGGTCTCCCCTTGACATTCAACAGCAATACTGTCGCTAAATCACCCACCATCAACACTCTGAGCAAAACCTGAACTGGACCAGCCAAATAAGTACTGTGGTTACCAAAGCAGGTCAGAGGGTGGAAATTTGTGCTGAGTAACTTACTCCAGAGTTCCCAGTACATTCAGAATCTGGAAAGCATAACTCTGATTGTGATGGGATGCTTTCCATTTGCGTGGATGAGTGCAAAAAGTCAATTGCTCAATTTTAAATGATATATCAACCGACTGTCAAGTTTAACAGGGCAAACTTGTGCAGTGTGCACCAAATCAAAGCTATTTTGCATGCTCTGAGTAATGAAAGGTCTGATATTTTTAGAGACTTATCTGCTTTATTGCTCCCCCTGAAATGTGCCTATCTGCGCCAATGCATGGTAAACCTAAATCTTGTGACAGTACACCTTTAGGATTTGTTACCTGCAAGGTCCTCTGACTGTTGTTATGTGAGTGAAGGCCCGGCAGATATAAAAGACCTGAATTAGTCATAGAGTCATAAGCAGCAGCAGAAGATTTCTCTGTTTCAAATTCGGATGTTTGAAGGGCAAGCTCTCCTTTAGTGACACCTCACGATGTGCTGCTAGAGGAGCAGAGAATCTAAAAAGAAATATCCCTCTTCAGTAATATGAGGAAAAAATAGACAGCTGTTCCAACACGGGCATGGTTGGATGAGGGGTAGGAGGTCAGCAGCAGAACATTCATGCCAGAGGCCCATTCAGTACAAGAAATGTTTTAAATAACCCAGCCAGGTCAGGAAACAAAAGTATAGTTGCATTAACCTATAATCTGCTGCTTGCATCACACCATCCCCTCATTTAGTCTTTGCAAGCCTGCTTTATGGCATACATACACACACTTACTTTCCATACAAAGCGATCCTTCTCTTTGCAAGAGTTTATTCATATTTCCACTTGTCCATCCACTATCAGCAGTCATCTCTTCCTTATACAATTTCATACATCTCCCTCATAAACCAACATCAGAAAAAGGTCTGCATCCATCAAATTAATGCATATTTTGGCTTTTTCCTCTTACTTTTTACCTTCAACCTTTGACTATCTTCACCTGTATTAAATGTTAATCTATGCACAGTAACATTCTTTCACAAATTGTAATTCACTTAATTTAAAGTAAACTAAACTAAGGAACGATATAAACATCCCAAGAATAAGTACGTCTGGAGTATAAACATGAAAAGATGATGAATAATGAAACAAGGTTAACTATAATTAAAGCTAGTCCTAGACAATTAAGTATGCTGTAGCCTATCACTATGAAGATGGTCATGTTTTGCTTGCTGTTGAAGTCAAATCAGCATGACAGAGTTCCACATGACATGTGGGTCACTGATATTTAATTGTTTCACTAGCTGGGAGGCCTCCATTTCCAGATCTGTGACACCAGGGGTGATGAAATGACTCTGATCACTCTGCTACCTCCTCCGTTGTTGTGAATCATGCAACCTATGGAGGATTCCCTTCAAAGCTTCCCTTTGGCCAAGTGTCTGTGCTCTCTTCTACAGCAGAAGGAAGAACAGACCTACAGGTAACAGAAAGAGTATGCATTAATTTGATGGATGCAGACCTTTTTCTGATGTTGATTTATCAGGGAGAAGTATGAATTTGTGTAAGGAAGAGATGACTGCTGCTAGTGGATGGACAGGTGGGAATATAAATAAACTCTTGCAAAGAGAAGGATAGCTTTGTATGGAAAGTAAATGTGTGTGTGTGTGTGTCATAAAGTAGGCTTGCAAAGACCAAATGAAGGGATGGTGTGATGCAAGCAACAGATTATAGGTTAATGCAACTACACTTTGGTTTCCTGACCTGGCTGGATTATTTAGCACACTTCTTGTACTGAATGGGCCTCTGGCATGAATGTTCTGCTGCTGATCTCCTACCCTACATCCAGCCATGGCCTCGTTAGAAGAGCTGTCCATTTTTTCCTCACATTACTGAAGAGGGATATTTCTTTTCAGATTCTCTGCACCTCTAGCAGTGCATTGTGAGGTGTCACTAAAGGAGGGCTTGGCCTTTAAACATCTGAATTTGAAACAGAGAAATCTTCTGCTGCTGCTTATTCTAACTGTAACTTTCTACAAGTAGCCTTGTTGCTGTTGAGGTTGCATTATGGAGGCTTTCATCATATCCTTTGTTGCACAATTGACTTCAACTGGGAAGTGATAATATATCTAAGTTGCTGTTTTAGAAAAAAAACATAGAGGTGCACTGCTTTTACTCTTGGGCTTCCCATAGTGTCAACCCACCCACTCACTCCCAGATCCTTGTTCCCACTGCGTCTCCAAGTTAATTTTGGGGCCAAAATTGTGTCTGCAATGCACTGTCTCAAAGCAGTTATTTTCCTTTTGAATGAATGTTCACTGACTATTTTTATCTTAGGAACCGGACTCCAATAGTGCAGTCCTGCAGCAATTTCCTGCTCCCTGTCCACCCACATAATTCAGCCTCAGCTAACTCTTGTCAGGCTATATTTTCCCCACTGTAATTTTTTCCATGCATCTTGATGTTGGAGGCCCTCTTCATTTCTACACATAGCAGTTTTATCAAGTATCTGCCCATCACTAAACAGAGATCAATCATGAATTAAGAGCAGTAAGTGGAAATGAGAGCAGGGCAGGGTTTTCATGCACTCTGCCACTTCATTTCCTCTACATTCGATTGAGTGATAACTATGTTGCTAAGTACCTGTAAAAGTTGATGTTATTTTGGGCTCATCCAGACCGGAGGATCTTAAAGGACCAGTGCCACAAGCTAAGGGTGACCTCGAAATTGAAATACCACCGTTTTGATTTCTTTAGACCTCTAAAATTAAATAGAAGTCCTGAGATTGAATGTCAATGCTGCACCCTTCGATCTTGCAGGTATGAAATTGTGCTGATAGTTAAGTCTGGTCTTGAGAGGCTCAGGGCTTGTTTCTGGACTGTATTTGATGCTCTATTATCAGAACAGACTCAGGCCTGGGGGCAGGCAGCATCTGAGAAATACTTGGACTCAGGAAGGGTATTGGGAGTTGGAGACTGAAACTGTTGTCGAATTTTCAGTTCTTTCAAAATAGCTCTGCCAATTTGGAAACTTGTATATTTCTATTGCTGGATGTCATAATGCTCATTGTTGCTGGATCGTAATCCTTCATTCCAGCACTATGGGATGGACCTGCACATATGTTTCGAGAAGATAAATCACCATCATCTTCTCAAGGGAGATTAAGAATGGGTAATAGATGCTGGCCTTCCCAGCAATACACACATTCTGGGAATGAAAAGAAATAAATAGAATTGAAACTGCATTCATAGAATTTCAAAACGTTTTTGGCTTTGTCACCTTAGAGAGATAAATAGCAGGTGAATTAATTGTGTATATAGATGTAAATTAATTCAGTGTGCTATGTATCAATATAAAGATGACCTGGGAAAGATTTGAAGTGAAGTGACTTTTGGCTTTAACTTGATCAATGTCCAGAAGGCATCAGCTTCCAATCAGAATTAAGCAATTAACTGAATCTGGGAGACTATATAAAAAAGACAAAGAGCTGTGGATGCTGGAAATCTGAAGCAAAAACTGAAATTGTTGGAAAATTCTCAGCGGGTTTGGCAGCATCTGTGGAGAAAGAATGTTTTGGGTCCAAAGACCGTTCTTCAGAACACTCATGTGCATCAGCACTCTTCATAACAACTCTTGAAGTTCATGCAGAGAAAGGAATTGCTTGTAGTCAGTGCACAAAGGATGTAAAACTACAGAAATACAATTTGTTTATCTGTGGCTGATGTTTAGGAAGCTAACATGAGATTTTCAATGTGCCACAGGTCATGGTGCCTGCTGGCCAATATAATAAAAAATGCTGGCTAGCTAACCTTTTGGAGAACCAGTCTACCATCTGGTTCCAAGGCTGTGGGCTCAATGGAGAATCCCTCACTCCAAATACAGCAGGAAATGAGAGCCCACGTCTGAACACCTCAGCTTCTGTTTGCAATGCATTGCTCATCATCTTAACAAATTTGTCACTGAGTTTAAGTGACATGAACAAAAGGAAAATGGGTGTGTGAAATCCTTTGAAGGTGAGTATCCAGATGTATTTGTGCCATACTAGGGACCTCCTAAAAAGTGACAATGTCAGAACCTGTTCAACTTCACTTTGAGCCTGTGAGCAGGATATGTATCCTCATTCACAGCTGGGCATGACAGAGTTGGATAATTGCATTGATTGTTGGCCAAGCTTCATCCCTAAATAGGGACCACTCTTCCTTGCTGCTGTCCCTGCAACCATGCTTTAACTCATCTGCATTAAAGTGAGCACTGCTAAATACACTGCCTTTTCTTTCCATCATTTGTGAGTTGGCCTGGCTACTGAAATGACAGAGATGAGGCCACACCTGAAGTTAGGATAACCCTATTTTTGCTTGAATCACAACAATCTTTTTGCATTGAAAATAGCTGATCGTTTAAAAAATGTATAATTTCTCTCAAATATGATTCACAGCATTATAGTCATAGAGTCATACAGATATATAGCATGGAAACAGACCCTTCAATCCAACCTGTCCATGCTGACAGATATCTTAAATTATTCTAATCCCATTTGCTAGCATTTGGCCCATATCCCTGTAAACCCTTCCTGTTCATATACCCACCCAGATGCCTTCTAAATGTTGTAATTGTACCAGCCTCCACCACTTCCTCTGGCAGCTCATTCAATACACGCACCACCCTCTGTGTGAAAAAGTTGCCCCTTAAAACCTTTTAAATATTTCCCCTCTCACCTTCAGCCTATGCTGCCTAGTTTTGGACTCTCCCACCCCAAGGAAGAGACCATGTCTATTTACCCTATCTGTGCCCCACATGATTTTATAAACTTCTATAAGGTCAACCCTCAGCCTCTGATGCTCCAGGGAAAATAGCCCCAGCCCATTCAGGGTCTCCCTATAGCTCAAACCCTCTAACTCTGGCAACATCATTGTAAATCTTGTCTGAACCCTTTCAAGTTTCATAGCATCCTTCCTATAGCCAGCAGACCAGAATTGGATGTAGTATTCCAAAGGTGGTCTAACCACTGTTCTTTACTTCTGCAACATGATCTCCCAACTCCTATTCTCAATGTACTGACCAATAAAGGCAAGCATACCAAACACCTTCTTCACTATCCTATCTACCTGCGACTCCTCTTTCAAGTCTCAGAGCTAAACTAGTAATCTTTATACAAGTTCCAGACTAAATGAAATTTAATCAGTTACTTACAGACATTTAGACAAAATATTTTCCATTTTGTCAAACTGGTCTGTACTGATATTAATGCCAGATCGAAGTCTCCTCCTAATCCAACTACAATGCTGCTTCTCTTTCTACTGAATCTTACCCTCACTGATCCAAACTATTTTACTTTGGTTGGACTATTTATCTCAAATATTTTCTATGGGAATGGGCTTCAAAATCTACCATTCTAAGACATTCCCCCTTAGTTCCCTATCAGATTTATTGGAAACTATCTTGTATGCAAAATCCCTATTTGGATTTTTCAAGTGGAAATATTGAGCCAGATTTAGGCTCCTGAGATGGGTAGCTCAAGTTGGAAATGTTTAGGGCTCTTGATCACAACACAGAATGTGCAGGACACTCACTGAGTGAAGATTAGCTCAATAGTTACAAATTCTAATTGGATAATCTAAAATTAATTTGTATATCTTCAGACTGACATGAGCTGCTAATTGGGCCTCAGTATTGGGCTATGATCAGTGGGAAATTTAGTGGCAGTACATACCAGGTGCTCCAGGTCTTGAGCTTAATTGTTTTCCTGTGGACTTCAACTGTCTGTCAGGATGTGTCAGAATCAAAGAACAGTCTAAAATTAGTATGGCTGCTTCGAGGAGCATCAGCATTGAATGACGTGTGTAGAAATTTTGTTTGTGATCACCTCATGACAAAGTTCATGTAATTATACAGAGTTTAAGTTAGGAGGTAGCTCACTGGGGATAAGCAGTTTAAAAAGAAGAGTACAGAATCACATGGAAACCCATCATCACCATCAAACCAGCTGACAAGGGGGATGCTGTGGCAGTTTGGCGCACCAACCTCTTAAAAAGTGGATTTCACCAGTTTCCTCATTTCCCCTCCACCCACTTTATCCCAATCCCAAGCCTCCAACCCAGCAGTGTCCTCTTGACCTGTCCATTGTCTTTCCCTTCTATCCGCTCCACCCTCCTCTCCGACTATCATCTTCTCCTCCACCTTCATCTACCTATTGCATTCCTAGTTACCTTCTCCTTATCCCAACCTCGCCTACCTCCTATTTATCTCTCAGCCCCCCAGCCCAGAAGCCTCATTCCTGATGAAGGGCTTATACCAAAACATGGATTATCCTGCTGTTTGAATGCTGCCTGACCTGCTGTGCTTTCCCAGCACTACATCCTTGACTGCAAATTCCTATGCCTACTTACTGATGGTAAGGATGTTGTAGCGTCAATTGAAGCTGGTTTACAAACTGCAAATTTGATGCCATGAACCATGAGCATTTTGAGCAACAGATTCTTTTGGTTAAGTGCACCATAACTGATCATTTTCAATGAGATTGTCAGTTCTGAAAAAGCGGCTGTAACTAAAGGCAGCATTTTCCATGAATCAAGCTATTGATTAGAGGATGGTTAAATAAATTTAAAACTTCACAGGAAAATTTAAGCTAGCAAACTTATAGAGTTAGGAAGAGTGTAACAAAGAAAAACATGCACTGTTATGCATAACAATTATTTCATTTTAGATCACAGTCCACGTTATTTTCTATTCTTGAGTTTGATGAGACTTTCTCCTATAAAGATATAACAACTATGTCACTGATATTTTACCTAGTTATTACATAATTTGAACTAGATGGTAAGCATCATGAAAGACTAAAGTGATAGGATAATACTATGTAATTGCAGGCAAAGTTTTCTGTTTATATTTGAAGACACATTAATGAATACCTACCTAGATCTCAAAGCAAGGGTAAACACTCTGGAAGATGAAGTGAGTTTGGAATCCGCTTTAAGTGTAATCTAGGAAACATGAACCAAAATAATTTAGGGCAAGGATTCTTAGCAGATTTAAAGTCTAATGGGGACTCTTTTCAACAGAATAAGGCAGTCTGCAACTGAGGTTGGAAGAAAAATATTCATACTAAACGTGATTTGCCTTGGCAAGAACAAAATGATTTTTTTAATTGAAAAGTATCTAGATTATTTTCATCCAAAAACAGTTTCATGATTTTTAATTCTGACATTTTCTCAACAAACATATCAATCTGGATGTTTTGACAAAGATATTAAATTCTTTCTGAATAAATTTGAACTGTTGAGTAGCAGGATGCAAACAGTCTTGTCAGTACTTACTGAAGTGGACATCCTTCCTGAGGTAGAATTACACAGAATATTTAGCAACAGAAACCTCTTTTGCCCAAACAGTTTATCTTCCAGTCAGGTGCCATTTCTCTGTCTTCATCTAAATCTAGCTGCACAACCTCTTATTTTGGTCTTCTTCAAACACTTATCCAGCTTCCCCTTAAAAATATCCATAATGTTCAAGAAGGCAGCTCACCACCACCTTCTCAAGGGCAACTAGGGATGAGCAGCAAATGCTGGCCAGCCAACAACACCCAGGTCCCACAGATGAATAATAAAAAAATACTGTCTATCTTAACTGCTCCCAGTGATAAGGTGTCCCATATTTTCAACACTCTCTAAGCAAAGCAGTTTATTCCAAATTCTCCTTTTGATTTTTTAGTGATAATTTACATTGATGATTCCTAGTTTGCATTTCATCAAAATTGGAAATGCACTCATTGATGAAATTTTCCCAGCCCATTGGAGATATGATGGGGAGTAACATTTGAAAGTGACACATTGGATCTGCTCCCTGATGCTTTATTTGCCTCCGAGTGATTTTGCTGCTGCAGAGTCACTGTAAACCCAAAGAGAGAAAATGCCGGAAAATCTCAGCAGGTCTGACAGCATCTGTAAGGAGAGAAAAGAGCTGATGTTTCAAGTCTAACTGACCCTTTGTCAAAACTTTGACTCGAAACGTTAGCTCTTTTCTCTCCTTACAGATGCTGCTAGACCAGCTGAGATTTTCCAGCATTTACTCTTTTGGTTCCAAATTCCAGCATCCACAGTAATTTGCTTTTAATCACTGTAGAAGTGGCTAGTTGCCTGCCAACAGCATGTAACCACTTGGATTAACTGGGGCAAGATGATTCTGTCATTGGAACCTACCAACATCAGGCTGGGCTACACACTGTGTTGGAAGGCCAGCCCCAGCATGGTCAGTGTAGGGATCATTGATGCCTCCTCCAATTGCCCCCATCACAAAGCCATGCAATTCAGAAGGTCATAGCTGTAGCTCTAAACAATGGATAGGCACCCATTCCACAAAATAATGACAGGATATCTCGGGACATTCTTTATTTTTAAATCTGTGGAAATCTGCAGTGAGCACCTTCATTATGCAGTGCCCTCATTCGCTCTTGCATGAATCAGCAGCATCAACTTTGCGAACTCTGTTTGGCCCTTTTAACTGGGGAGGACATCAATGCCCTGAGTTAGATGGGGTTTGCAAAGATAGCCTCTTAAGTGGCTGCATCCCAGATGATCATTGATCGTGGCAACTGAAATATTCTGAGGTGGTAAGATTTTGCCCCTTTGTGAAATGTGTCAATCCACATCATCATGTTTATAGACCTCTGATTAGTTTGTTCCTTTGTCATCTCCTCAGGTAAATTGGGCACTTAGTCAGTTCATCCTTTCCAGATAGATACACATGTGCTATTCTGCGTCATCCTTGTAAATCTTTTTTGCATTCTCTTTACTGCCTCTACATCCTATTTATAATGTCAGTGGTAGCCATGATGCAGAGGTACCACTGTTGGACTGGGGTGGACAAAGTCAGAAGTCACAAGGCACCAGGTTATAGTTCAACAGGTGTATTTTAAATCACAATCTTTTGGAGTGTTATTCCTTCGTCAGGTGAAGTTACTATACCTGATGAAGGAGCAGTGCTCTGAAAGCTTGTGATTTCAAATAAACATCTTGGATTACAACCTGGTCTTGTGCGATTTCTGACTTTAGGAGATAGTGAGGACTGCAGGTGCTAGAGACTCAGACTTGATAATGTATGGTGCTGGTAAATGCACAGCAGGTCAGGCAGCATCCGAGGAGCAAGAGAGTCGATGTTTCGGGCGTGAGCCATTCATCACTTTATCCTATTTACAAAATGCAGACCAGAATTTTACATATTGCTTGAAGTATGATGGAACCCAGATACAATGGAAATTGCACATAACTTTTCTACTTTAATTTAGTTATTTTTCGAAATAAACCCGAGTACTTGGGTTGCTTTTGTTATGGTGTTATAGCCATGTGTAATAGCTATTAATGATGAATTCCCACATGTATTTGTATTCCCAGATTCCTTTCATTCCTCTATTCGTTTTTGAATCTTATTTTCCAGGTAGTATATATTCTTTTCTTAGCAAAGTGTAATCCCCCACGTTAATCTATGCTGAAATTCATTGTCTATTGTGTGCCTATTCGGTGAATTTATTAGTAGCCTTGCACAATTTTAGCTGGCCATCTTGGTATGGCCGAATTCAATTCAATTTCATTGACAATATAGAGATTGTTTTTGATTCTGAAAACTAAATCATTAATATAACTTGTGAACACTAGTGGTTCCAGCACTAATACTTGTGCAATGCCAGTTCCCATCTTTTGTTGCTCTGACTAGTTGCCTTTTAACCCCAGACTCTTTGCTTTCTGTCTAGCAGCCAGCGGACTGTCCATTCACATCAAAGAGGTTAATGCATTCACTGTATTATTTATCCATTTGAGCTATTATGTACTAAAACAGATATGCATTATAAATGTGCTGTGGGAATTTATGTGTACTTGTAAAAATAGTATTTTAATCTAATTATACATACAATGTAAATAAAAGTCTTCCTTAGTTCTGGCATTTGCACTAAACAATTCCATCAAAACTTAAATTGTGATTTAGTTGTGAGGTTTTGTTGAGTATTGGAAATATTTGAAATAACAATATTTTATACTTTAAGTTCACAGCCAATGTTATATTTCTTGCACTACAAAACTATGCAAAACTAAGACAATAATTTTAAATTATACTTCCAGCAAAGAACTCAAATTTCAGGGAAATACGCTTGAGTTATAACTGTCAAACCTGCTGAAGGTTTTTGGTAGAGTTAGGATTTCAATATATAATTTTACAGGAGCGTGTTTGGAAAAGAAATTAATTCTCGCATTTTTAGGCATGTTCAGAAATTAAAGAAGTTTTCATTGCTTTCATTGACTGAAATCTTAATTCTCCTTTGTGTCAATGATGGAGATAGAGGGCTGTGTGACACAATTTTGTGATTGCCCATCGAGTCTGATCCGCTATTCGAGTGTGGCTGATATGTTTCCCAACCTTATTCTCCTGCCTTCTCCACGTAGCCCTTGATCCCCTTACTGATCAAGAACCCATCTATCTCTATCTTAAATACACTTAAAGACTTGGCTTCCACAGCCGTCTGCAGCAATAGGTTCCACAGATTCACCACTGGCTGAAGAAATTCCTCATGATCTCAGTTCAAAAGGATCGTCCCTTCATGCTGAGGCTGTTCCCTTGGATCCTAGACTGTCCCATTTGTGGAAATACTTTCTCCATGTTAAACCTATCCAGGCCTCTCAGTATTCTGTAAGTTTCAGTCAGATCCCCCCATTTCCTTTGAAACTTCAGAACCAGAGTTCTCAACTGCTCCACATATGGCAAGCATTTCATCCCCAAGATCACTGTTATAAACCTCCTCTGGACCCCTCCAAGTCCAGCACATCCTTTCTTAGATACGGAGCTAAACCTTCTCACAATATTCCAAATCTGGTCTGACCAGAGCCTTGTACAGCCTCAGCAGTATATCTCTGCTCTTGTATTCTTACCTTCTTGAAATGAATGCTAACATTGCATTTGCCTTCCTAACTGCCAACTGGAGCTGCATGTTAACTTCAAGAGAATCCTGAACTAGACTCCTAAGATGCCTTGTGCTTCTGATTTCTGAAGCCATTACCCATTTAGAATTTAATATACATCTCTATACTTCCTACCAACATACACTATCCTGCATTATATTCCACCTATCACTTCTTTGCCCCCTCTCTTAGCCTGTCTAAGTCCTTCTGAAGTCTGCCTGCTTCCTGACCTCTACCCATCCCTCCATCTCTCTTTTCGTCATCTGCAAACTTAGCAATAATGCCTCAGTTCTTTCATTCAGATCGTTAATGTATAACCC